>NC_044031.1:493590605-494991855 GCF_901765095.1 Microcaecilia unicolor | reverse complement strand
TGCCCTAGTCCTGCCCAAAACACACCTAGACCACGCCCCCTCCCCATATGTACATATTTATGATTTTGGCATGTATATCCCAGATTTCTAAGATAGGGATTTAATTGTGCATGTGGTATACACCCAAATTGCAAATAGGGCCTCTAAAATAACTGGCTAAATAACCATGTATTTTTATTGTTCTTCTCAAGTACTTGTCAAACATGAATGCAAGCACTGAAAGGGCCCATGTTTAAGACACCATGGCGCTCATTTTCAAAGCAGATGGATGTCTTAAAATGCCTTTAAAAAGTCCAACTGCTGAAAACATCCAAATCCCAATTTTGAGAAGTCAGAAATTGGATGTTTCACACTGTAGTTCGTCCAAATAGCATGGGGGCAGTTGTGGGCATGTTTTGGATGGGACTAGGGAGAGTCCAAAAGTAGGATGTACTACTACTACTTAACATTTCTAAAGCGCTACTAGGGTTACACAGCACTGTACAGTTTAACGAAGAAGGACAGTCCCTGCTCAAAGGAGCTTAAAATCTAAAGGACGAAATATCAAGTTGGGGCAGTCTAGATTTCCTGAATAGAGGTATAATGGTTAGGTGCCAAATGCGACATTGAAGAGGTGTGCTTTGAGCAAGGATTTGAAGATGGGCAAGGAGGGGGCTTGACGTATGGACTCGGGGAGTTTATTCCAAGCGTAGGGTGAGGCGAGACAGAAAGGGTGGAGCCTGGAGTTGGCGGTGGAGGAGAAGGGTACGGAGAGGAGGGATTTGTCCTGTGAGCGGAGGTTTCGGGTAGGAACGTAAGGGGAGATGAGGGTAGAGATGTAACAAGGGGCTGCAGATTGAGTGCATTTGTAGGTTAGTAGGAGAAGCTTGAACTGTATGCGGTACCTGATCGGAAGCCAGTGAAGTGACTTGAGGAGAGGGGTGATATGAGCATATCGGTCCAGACAGAAGATAAGATATGCAGCAGAGTTCTGAATGGATTGAAGGGGGGAAAGATGGCTAAGTGGGAGGCCGGTGAGGAGTAGGTTGCAGTAGTCAAGGCGAGAGGTAATGAGAGAGTGGATGAGAGTTCGGGTGGTGTGTTCAGATAGGAAAGGGCGAATTTTGCTGATATTATAGAGAAAGAAGTGACAGGTCTTGGCTATCTGCTGGATATGCGCAGAGAAGGAGAGGGAGGAGTCGAAGATGACTCTGAGGTTGCGAGCAGATGAGACGGGGACGATGAGGGTGTTATCAACTGAGATAGAGAGTGGAGGGAAAGGAGAAGTAGGTTTGGGTGGAAAGACAATAAGCTCAGTCTTGGCCATGTTCAATTTCAGGTGGCGGTTGGACATCCAGGCAGCAATGTCGGATAAGCAGGCCGATACTTTGGCCTGGGTTTCCGCAGTGATGTCTGGTGTGGAGAGATAGAATTGGGTGTCGACAGCATAAAGATGATATTGGAAACCATGAGATGAGATCAGCGAGTCCAGGGAAGAGGTGTAGATTGAAAAAAGAAGGGGTCCAAGGACAGATCCCTGAGGAACTCCAACAGAGAGCGGGATGGGGGTGGAGGAAGATCCATGAGAATGTACTCTGAAGGTACGGTGGGAGAATAAGAGGAGAACCAGGAGAGGACAGAGCCCTGGAACCCAAATGAGGACAGTGTGGCAAGAAGTAAATTGTGATTGACAGTGTCAAAAGCAACGGATAGGTCGAGGAGGATGAGGATGGAGTAGTGACCTTTGGATTTGGCAAGGAACAGGTCATTACAGACTTTAGATAGTGCTGTTTCTGTCGAGTGTAGAGGGCGAAAGCCGGATTGAAGTGGATCGAGGATGGCATGAGAGGAGAGAAAATCAAGGCAACGGCTGTGAACGGCGCGTTCAAGTATCTTGGAGAGGAATGGTAGGAGGGAAATGGGGCAGTAGTTGGAGGGACAGGTAGGGTCTAGTGATGGTTTTTTTGAGGAGTGGCGTGACTACAACATGCTTGAAGGTGTCAGGGGCAGTTGCGGTGGAGCGAGAGAGGTTGAGGATATGACAGATGGAGGGGGTGATAGTAGGAGGGATGGTGTTAAGTAAGTTGGTGGTGATGGGATCAGAGGAGCAGGTGGTGCATTTCGAGGAGCAAAGAAGGTGGGAGGTTTCCTCTTCGGTGATATCAGGAAAAGAGGAGAAGGAGGCCTGGGTTGTTTGGCTGAGGGAGTGGGTTAAAAGGTGAAGAGGAGGAGGTGGCTTGGTGGTGATGTCCAACAGGGATTTTCGAATGAGCAGAAGCATTCATATTTAAAAAGGAGTCTTTTTTTTTTTTTTTTTAAATCTAGACCTGTTTCAGCCACATTTTAATTGAGTAACTGACCACTGGTGGGATTTCAGCCACATTTTAGTTGGTTTCAGATACATTTTAATTGAGTGGCTGACCACTGGTGGGATTAAATCATGCTGTCTCCTTCCCTCTCCCCTGAAAGTGAAACTGTAAAGAAAACCCAGCATCTATGTCAGCAGTAGGTATTTTCCTAAATAATTCTGAGCATTCCAGAAACAGAAAAATACCTACTGTACCTAAATATATAAGATACCCTCAAGTCTGAAGGTAGAGTAGGTATTTTTCAGGTCCTGGAGGAATCACATTTACAAAAAAAAAAAAGCGTTACTTTGGGGTTTGAACCTGTGTCCCTTTGTTTCCAGTCCACTGCATTAATTACTCCTCTGTACTGCAGGCGTGTCTGTGTGGCCATTTTTTTTTTTAATGATGCCAGATGTTCATGTCCCTGTTTTCTTGTCATTCAAAAGTTGGATGTTTCACTTTGGAATGGCTATTAATTTTGGATGTTTACTTTTCAGTGCAAAATGTCCATCTCACAACCATAATTGAACAGGAAATTTATATGGCTGTGAGATGATCAGGGGGTTTTTTGTACACTGTGAGCACGACTATTTTTTGGGAGGGGGACTTAGACATTTTTTTTGAAAATACCCCTCCATAAGTAGTAACTTGGTATTAGCAGAAGATTGTTCCATGATTCATGCATTGTACACACCTTGCAGTATTCAGGGATCCATTTGAAAACCAGAGTTTTGAATTTATGTTGCCTTTGCTGATCAGCACATTTTTAGATTGATAATTCTTTCAAATATAAATAAGGTAACCTTGCTGGATCAAATATCATGAGTATTTCAAAAGGACTTTTCTTGCTGTTCTGCATACCCAGCTCTTATAACTATGTTGAAGTAAGGGGGTAACAAAGACCTCTTAATAAATCCTGACTTCATTTCATTATAGTCTCTGATGTTAACTCAGTATCTGAGGTAGATGGTACAGTATTTTTATGCTGCAGGGGTACCATCTGCCCTTGGTAGTACTGTGATGTATTCTGTGAAAGTGTGCATGCAAATAGCTTCTCCTACTAGGAATGCTATGGGATGAGATATTAAAATGTGATGCTGTCATGTCAGACTATCCACCTTATAATCGAAAGAGAAAAACGCCCATATTCCGACCTAAATCGGGAGATGGACGTCTTTCTCTCACGGGCGCCCAAATCGGTATAATCGAAAGCCGATTTTGGGCGTCTTCAACTGCACTCCGTCGCAGGAATGAATAAAGTTGACGGGGGCATGTCAGAGGCGTGACAAAGGCGGAACTGGGGCGTAGTTATCGGCTGAGGAGAGATGGGCGTCTTTAGCTGATAATCGAAAAAAAGACGTTTTTACCACGATTTTGGGTCACTTGTTTTGGACCCTTTTTTTCACAAACAAGTCCCAAAAAAGTGCCCCAACTGACCAGATGACCACTGGAGGGAATCGGGGATCACCTGCCCTGACTCCCCCAGTGGTCACTAACCCCCTCCCACCAAAAAAACCCCACTTTACAAACTTTTTTTGCCAGCCTGTATGCCAGCCTCAAATTCCGTACCCACCTCCATGACAGCAGAATGTGTTCTATCCTCTGACAGCCTTTCCCTGGTTCTGATGTGGGTCTCGGGTGAATGTGACACCTTTTCTGTTAAGGGCACTGCAGAGTCACATCAGCAATGCATTGTGGTGGGTGTAGGGTATTGGGCTCCGTGATTCCACTAGCTTGTGTTAAATGCTCACGATGTTGGTAGTTGGTATGCTATACTCCCATGGTGCTTTTCCCTCCGCTTACTGGGTCAGAGTGTGCCCTGTTTTTTTCCGGTAGTCCATGAGATAGTGGCCATTTTTGTAAGCCAGTTTTAGATCCTGTTCATGTGTTAGCCATGTTATAGCACTTAGTTCTTATCTAGAATGTTGCTGAAAGAGGGCATTGTACACCATTCTGCCAACTCGGACCTACTAGGAGACTCGTTGCCAGTGGGGCACAACCTCTGATCTGCAGTTAACTGTGAGTAAACGTGCTTATTCAAATAAAGGACGTTTTCAGCGAGATTAGTCTTCAGGTGTCAACTAGTGTGCCAAGGTTATACAGCAGCAACAAGCCCTGTCCCTGGAGCACTTTTAGTGGGTACTGCAGTGCACTTCAGGCAGGCAGACCCAGGCCCATCCCCCCCCACCTGTAACACTTGTGGTGGTAAATGGGAGGCCTCTGAAACCCACTGTACCCACATGTAGTTGCCCCCTTCACCCCTAAGAGCTATGGCAGTGTTGTACATTTGTTCCTCCCACGACCAAATGGCTTGGATTAGGACGTTTCTGAGCTGGACGTTTTTATTTTCCATTATCGCAAACAAAAAAAAAAACGCCCAGCTCAGAAAGGACCAAATCCATGGCCTTTGGTCCGTCCAAACCGTATTTTCAAAACAAAAGATGGACGCCCATTTTTTTCGAAAATACGGTCTGTCCCGCTTCTTCACGTACCCGTTTTTGGACATAGATGCCCATGGAGATGGGCGTTCGCGTTCGATTATGCCCCTCCACATAATCTAATGAACAGGAGGGGGAGGGGAAGAGGGAAGAGGGATATTTTTGTATTTTCTCCCTATTTTCTGCCAGGCTTCCAGGGGAGTTTGAGCACAATCAGACTGAGGAAGCCTAAATTCTGTTCTAAGAGATATGGATGTAGCTGCAAAATGAGAATCAAAATCAAGAAAGTCCCACACAGTAGCCTACTGATATTGTTGTTGTGCAAACCTGAGTCTAAGCAAAGCCTTAGATCATAACAGAACCCTTTAAAAACCATAACAATTTTGTCTTTGCTATATTTTCAACTTCAAACACAGTAGTCAAAACTACTGATCCAGAACATCCATCAAAAACAAACCCACCTGCTCTACATTCCAGGATATGGTATTGCTGTATGCCGAGTCTGACTTCCTTAGTTCAGTTTTTTGCCTTCATATCTCTTATTGATCTCTGGTCCCTTGTGCCTCATTTGTTGTGCCATGTGTTTTTCATGTGTGACTAAGGTGTGATATAAATGTTAAGTAGTAGTAGTAGTAGTATATGGCTGAGGGCAAATGGGATGTGTAAGAGAGAAGAGAGGCTGACTGGCTGCACACCTCTATGGAGATGTAGGCATCATGTACGAACACTTTTTAAAAATATGCTTTAATTCAATTGCTTAAGAGACGTATCTATATCTATCTATATTGAAGTTTATACTGTTTAATTTTTTTTGCCACTTTATTCTTTGGCATGTGATATTTATATTTATAGACTCAGGCTCCCCCCCCCCCCCCAGCCTTAGCCTTCCCAAACAGCTGAGCCACCAACCAAGTATGTGCATTAGAACAAGGCAAAGGGAGAGATTGTATGAAATTTCCTGGTTACATAACATTCCATATGCAATTCCGTACCTTCTGATTCATTTCTGGTCCAATGATAGGAGATGGACAAGGAAATACAAGCATATGACTCAGTCTGTCCTCACTTCCTTAAACCATTTCTTCCTCTTATTATTTTGTACTTGATATACTGCTTTTCTTGACAAAATCAAAGTGGTTTACAATCTCAATAAGACAATAGGTCATAAAGGTAGAAAAAAACACCTACAATATAATGGTAGAACAGATCAGAGAGGAAGAGAGAGAGAAAAAAAATATATATATATGTATTGGAAGCAATGCCTTTGGCTGGCCACTCCAGTCAGAATAGGGGACTCCAGGAAATGCTAAGGAAAAAAAAAGATGAGTTTTCAGGGATGCCTGAAGCTGGAGATAAGAAAGCAACTTAATGCATGTTCCAATGGCTAGACCACTACAATACCTAGAATGATGAGGAACATGAACTAGTAATATTCCCATCCAAGACAAGAAGCAGGAACTACTCAAGGATGTCTCAGCTGGGCTCAGTGAGAGAGGCTGATGCACCTACGGCTGGCCATACTGCTTAGTTCTCAGAATGTACAGCTGTGACTTTCAAGACCCCATCCACTACTTGATTTGTGATATTGGGCATGATACTTAATAGTTTGGCACTCAAACATGCGTGGGATAAACATAAAGGAATCCTGCTCAGAAGGAAGGGATCCCCAGAAGCTTAGCCGGTGGTGGGAGGCAGGGCTGGTGGTTGGGAGGCGGGGATAGTGCTGGGCAGACTTATACGGTCTGTGCCAGAGCCGGTGGTGGGAGGCGGGGCTGGTGGTTGGGAGGCGGGGATAGAGCTGGGCAGACTTATACAGTCTGTGCCAGAGCCAGTGGTGGGAGGCGGGGTGGGTTGTTGGGGGGCGGGGATAGTGCTGGGCAGACTTATACGGTCTGTGCCCTGAAATAGACAGGTACAAATCAAGGTAAGGTATACACAAAAAATGGCACATGTGAGTTTATCTTGTTGGGCAGACTGGATGGCCCGTGCAGGTCTTTTTCTGCCGTCATCTACTATGTTACTAAGTTACTTATGGCTTGGGATACAAAACAGTCATAAGATTTCAGAAAGTCTTATGTGTGTAGCCTCTCTTCTGGGTACCCAGATTAGACTATTAGCTCACTTAGTTCCACGTCCAAATTCCATGGACTCTCTGCAAAACTTGGCATGGAATCTGGAGGGGGGGAGGGTGGAAGGAAGGGATTCTCCACTTCATGTCCAAGGCATACCATTTCTAGGACAAGACTATGTTTCACAATAAAAGCCTTTACTGAGTAATTTTCTTCAAAGAAAACAGTCAATAATAACTGATACCGCTTTTTATTTCCTGTACTTCTAGAGATGTTACGTTGTGACTGGTACACAATCTAATATTACAGAACAAAGCAGATATTTATGTGCCTCTTGTCTCGAGTGTTCAGTAAATAGAACAAAAATTATTTTATGAGTCCTGAATGTCAATATATTACAAAAGACATTTCATTTTCCAATCATACGTACAGAAAGAATGACAGCTGCATTTTTTTTCCAGTGGTTCAGGCATACTTAGCAAGTGGACTGCATTGCCTTTTAGTCTTCCTTGAAATGGCAGAGCTGTGCCCTGGGGAATATGACTTCATCTGTATGCCAGAAAAGGAGGGAGCCAAGCCAGCAGCTTAAACCAGTGCTCTCTTGCATGCAGTTCACTTCATCCAGCTGGAGGCAGACGTGTGAAATGATGGACACAGCTGAACTTTTCTGTTTAAGAGCATGAACTGAGCCTTCTATTCTGAGAAAGTGAAGGGCTATGGGCCATTTTATTTGCAAAGACAGTTCAGAGATTGTTTTTAGAGGTGTTAGAGCATTCAACTGCTCCGGAAGAAAACCTTCATTGCATTTTGTATTAATAACTAACAGATTTCAGCACTAGAGACAGTTCAGACAGATTGCTTACCAGACTAAGGAGTCCTTTAACTAAGATGTGCTAGAAAATGGCTTGCGGTAGTGTAGGTACGGGTTTTGGGCGCACAGCAGTCCATTTTTCAGCGTAACTGGGCGAAAATAAATAATGACCTACAGTGCCGGGGAAAATGGTAGAGGCTATTATTAAAAACAAAATTACAGAGCACATCCAAGGACATGGATTACTGAGACCAAATCAGCACGGCTTTTGTGTGGGGAAATCTTGCGTGACCAATTTTCTTCAATTCTTTGAAGAGTAAACAAACATGTGGATAAAGGGGAGCCGGTTGATATTGTATATCTGGATTTTCAAAAGGCGTTTGACAAGGTACCTCATGAAAGGCTTCAGAGGAAATTGGAGGGTCATGGGATAGGAGGAAAAGTCCTATTGTAGATTAAAATCTGGTTGAAGGATAGGAAACAGAGAGTGGGATTAAGCAGGCAGTATTCACAATGGAGAAGGGTAGTTAGTGGGGTTCCTCAGGGGTCTGTGCTAGGACCGCTGCTTTTTAATATATTTATAAATGATTTAGAGATGGGAGTAACTAGCGAGGTAATTACATTTGCTGATGACACAAAGTTATTCAAAGTCGTTAACTCGCGACAAGATTGTGAAAAATTACAGAAGGGCCTTACAAGACTGGGAAACTGGGTGGCTAGATGGCAGATGACGTTTAATGTGAGCAAGTGCAAGGTGATGCATGTGGGAAAACAGAACCCGAATTATAGCTACGTCATGCAAGGTTCCACGTTAGGAGTTACGGACCAAGAAAGGGATCTGGGTGTCGTCCTCGATAATACACTGAAACCTTCTGCTCAGTGTGCTGCTGCGGCTCGGAATGAATAGGAAAGGTATGGAAAACAGGTGTGAGGATGTTATAATGCCATTATATCGCTCCATGGTGCGACTGCACCTTGAGTATTGTGTTCAATTCTGGTCGCCGCATCTCAAGAAAGATATAGTGGAATTGGAAAAGGTGCAGTGAAGGGCGACTAAAATGATAGCGGGGATGGGACGACTTCCCTATGTAGAGAGACTAAGGAGGTTAGGGCTTTTCAGCTTAGAGAAGAGACGGCTGAGGGGAGACATTATAGAGGTATATAAAATAATGAGTGGAGTGGAACAGGTGGATGTGAAGCGTCTGTTCACGCTTTCCAAAATTACTAGGACTAGGGGGCATGCGATGAAACTACAGTGTAGTAAATTTAATACAAATCGGAGAAAATGTTTCTTCACCCAACGCATAATTAAACTCTGGAACTTGTTGCCGGAGAACGTGGTGAAGGCGGTTAGCTTGGCAGAGTTTAAAAAGGGGTTAGATGGTTTCCTAAAGGACAAGTCCATAAACCGCTACTAAATGGACTTGGGAAAAATCCACAATTCCATGAATAACATGGATAGAATGTTTGTACGTTTGGGAAGCTTGCCAGGTGCCCTTGGCCTGGATTGGCCGCTGTCGTGGACAGGATGCTAGGCTCGATGGACCCTTGGTCTTTTCCCAGTGTGGCATTACTTATGTAGTTATGTACGCGTGCCAAATGCCACTTGGCACGCGTATCAGAAAATAAAAATTATTTTTTGGCTGCGCGTATCAAACACACGGAAAAAATGAAATTACCACAAGAGCCACATGGTAGCCGTGCGGTAACTCCATTTTGGCGCACATTGGGCATGTGTAGATGTTTACGTGGCTTAGTAAGGGCCCTGTTTACTAAGCAGCATTATAGGCACATTAACATTTTAATGCGCATTAACCATGTGCGCGCATTAATTGTGTACACGCTTATAATACCCCTATAGACGCCTACATGGTTAACGCGTGTGCTAATTGTAGGCATGTTAAAAACTCTAATGTGCCTTAGTAGACAGGGCCCTAAGCATGATCCTTGTACCAGTGGCGTAGCCCAGGCCCATCCACTTTGGGCTCAGGCCCACCCAGTAGCTACATACCTATGATGTGGCTGGCAGGGATCCCCAAGCCTCACTAGCCGAAAACTCCCAACAACTGTCCTGCCTTTTAAGTAGCAGATCTTAGCCTGCAGTGAGCAGCGACTGATACATACTGCTCGCACTGGCCCCACAGCCTTCCCTCTGATGTATTCCCACCTATGCGGAAACAGGAGGTTGCATCAGAGGGAAGGCTGTGGGGCCAACATGAGCAGTGTGTATTAGCTGTTGCTCGCTGCAGGTGAAAATCTACTATTTACAAGGTATGCAGGGGAGGGGGATATTTGAGAGGCCATATGGCATGCAGGCCAGCAAGGGAGAGACCAAATCACTTGTTGGACAAGGCAGAGTTCTTCTGCCTACCCATCTTGGGCCCAGGCCCACCCAAAATTGGGTGTCTGGCTACACCCCTGCCTTGTACCATGTCCTGCATCTGGAATTATAGTTGAACTGTTTCACTGCAAACTGCAAGGAACTTTTCTCCATAGCATCTTTTCAACTAAAAGAGGTGGTGTTTACCATAAAGTACTTCTGAATGTCAAATTATATTAGATAAAAAGAGTTGCTGTTGGTGTGTCTCTCTTTTTTAAAATTATTTTTATGCATTTTCTAAATCTACAAGCATTTCACTTACATAAAGTAAAGTACAGGAAAATGAGCAAAGACAGTTTATATTGTTTCAGGCCTCAAAAAAGGAGGGAAGTGGAAAAGAGGTACCCAGCTCAAAAGCTTTTTGTCTTATCATCCAACTTATCTTCTTACTTAACAGGTCTGTGAAAATCCAACCTTTATATTCCATATAGAAAGCCTGTCTATTCAGGAAAAACCAAAACATATTTGATAACGATCTTGAGTGAAGACTAACCTGTAATATCTTCCAATTTTCCCACCTGGAAGAAAATTAGCCTTATTAATTGGAGAAATTCCCTTTCCTGGAATATTCAAGATCTCCTAGAGATACTTTTGGAATACAACAAGAGTGGTCATAAGGAAAATATTGGGGAAAATTCAAGACTTAAATTAAGAAAATTATCTGCATTTTCCAAATTCATTATCTTCTATGCCAGGATGTTACTTTCTTGAAGGAGATCCTCTGTTACAGAACTCAAACTTTTTTCATCAAGGAACTATAGTCAATTTCCCTAGCCTGCAGTCTGGAATATACATCAGTAGTGATGAGCATCAATGATGGAAGAGGTTTTCCAATGTAGTCAAGAGCCACCTAAGATGGTTTCTATAGGGATAATCTAGATGTGAATTTATTAAAAGCCACAAGTAACTCTGGAGTTAAAATATTAATCCCAGCCAACACATTGCTCTTCTCACAAAATAACCTGCTGTTCAACATTTTCAGTTGACATTCTCCTCAGTTTACTCAAGCTTAATGTTAGATCAAATGTTCTTCTGGGTCACGCCAGAGGTGACAGTGAATCACCACCATCAGCCAGCGCAGCTACTTCAGAGAAGAAGCAGATAATGCTCAACACCACTAACATATCCTGCAATGCCTGACACAGGGAAGGCTGTCCACTTAGAGGCAACACTGATTCACTTTCTAATGAGTTCCTGCTGCCCCCACTGATATGAAAACCAACAGTCATGCTCTAGGTAATTTGTGAAGCATCTGGGGGATTGTAGCTTGCCAGGACAAGGCTGAGTAAGGGGTGGATGTGGGTACTTCTCAGACCCCTGTTTCTTCTTTATTAGCCTGAGAGAAACAGTTGTTCTATTTTAACACAGGTCCCATTTTATGCAATGAGACCCTATGCTAAAATAGCATGACTTGTGGTACAATAACCTGATGTAATAGTAGCCCACATGAACAACTTCCCCCCTTAGAGGGAAATTTCAGGGAAAAAATGTCCCAGCAACAGCTAAAGCCCACATATTCTACTGAAGAAACTGCTTTCTCTGTGCTTGTGTTGCTCTTGAAATATCAGGAAAAAAAAATCAGAATTTTCATCCACAAAACATATTTATTTATTTGTTGCATTTGTATCCCATATTTTCCCACCCATTTGCAAGCTCAATGTGGCTTACATTGTTCCGTCATGGCTATCACCATTCCAGAGTAAAATATACAATTGGTAATTACATAAAGAACATATAATCTTTTTCCTTAAAATATGATCTCAAAATATTTATTTATCCCTTTTAGAGGAAAAAATAACCAGGAGGTGGCACGTGATAATATGTCCTTTTGACTAGACTCCAAAACCTGAGTCAAATTAATAGACTCATTAGGATTAGCTGAAAACACATCACCACTTGCTGCTTCCTGGCTTCCCTTCAGAATTCTCATAGATTAATAACAATTATAAACAATAATTAAGTCAGCAATAGATAACAATAACACCTCCTTAAAGTATATCTCAGCAAGATTTCTGAGAAAGTAATAGACAAACAGGGAAATTCAAATGCCATAAGTTCTTATGTTTAAGATAGTTCTCCAGTGGTTCAACCTGCCTGTGGAGAATCAAACTGTCTTTAATTCCAGGTGTTCCAGCTGTCCCAATCTGAGATTCCATTAATTTCAAACGATGCTCAAGCTGATTCAAAAATATATCCACATCATCCATTTTAGAAACCACTTGCCATGAAAATCCATATAGCTGTTGAAATGGCACTTGAAGCACTGACACAGGGAAACCTCAGGAGGGGATCCTCCATGATTCCAGAATCAATACAAGTAGAGAAAAAAAAATTGATTTTAAAACAGACACCTTCTGAACTTCTTCAGATGTTACAGGCTGAGGGCTAGAGCCAGTCACCTCTATGGGAGAAAAACCATCTTGGGATACATCCCCTTCAAGAGGAATAAAAGGTGTAAGGCGGATTGCAGATAGACCTATCTCCTGAGCTTAAGAAGCACTAGAGTCAAGTTCAGAAGAGAGATGTGCTATGGTCTCCCTAAAAAGCAGAGTCAAATGCTTGTCTATTGGACTGGTTGCCACTGGTGTACTTGAAGTCAAGTTCTTGGTCTTTGCCTTACATTTCCCCATTTTAAAGAAAAAGCAAAGTACATGAAAAGGAAGTCCTTCAAATTTGCCAACCAAATTTCTAGGCTCCACTAGGACTTCACTGGAGTTCAAAAGGGCTCCCAGTATGCCTCCTAGGGCACAGCTCCTTGGCCATGCCCTGTGGCCCTGTGCCACAAGGCACGCTTTTTTCGAAAAGTTTGAATTGAAAGATGATGTCATCATGGCCTATGTCTCTGGCCATGATTTCACATGGTTCTGCCTCTGCTGACTTGGGACCCTATGCTGTCACCAGGTACACCTTCCAGTCTCTCCAAAGGTATTCTGAATGTACTTGCTTCTATCCAAAAGTTGGCCCAGAAAAATGATGTCACGGGCAGATGTCCCCAGCCCAGGTTTCACACGACTCCACTTCTGCCAACTCAGGATCCCTTGCTGTCACCATCTATACTTCCAGTCTCTCCCATGTAAATTTTATTTTAAATTAGTTTTGGATTGTCAGTGTTGAATTGATAAATTATATATTGATGCTTTTAATATGTACATTGCCTTAAGCGTGTTAATGCTGGGCAGTTAACTACTGTAGATAAATGATATTTTAAAAATTATGTACTAAATTACCTGAAAATTCAAAAGCTGTACCATTGTCATTCAACATAGATCTATGTTTCATACAGAAATGCAAATATATGCATACAGTACTATTTGTAACAAATAACAAATTTAAGGGGTCTGACCATAAAGTTTCACATTTAATGGGGTATTCTATCTTTCTTTTTGGTATAGACAGAAGCAGGGGTGGCCTGACGATTGGAACAATAAGGCAATGCCCAGGGGCCCACTTTCCCGTAGCTTCAATCTAACTTAATCACTTTTTATAGGTGGTTAGGGACCCTGGCCCTTATTGTCCGAGGGCCCAGAACATTGTCAGTCTGCCCCTGGACAGAAGGATGCTGGGCTATATATAGAGAGAGTTATAACCAGCAGAAGAAAGGAGGTGTTAATGCCTCTGTACAAGTCATTGGTGAGGCCCCACTTGGAGTACTGTTCAATTTTGGAGGCCGTATCTAGCTAAGGCCATAAAAAGAACTGAAGCAGTCCAGAGAAGGGTGACAAAAATAGTATGGGATTTGTGCCAAAAGACATATGAAAAGAAACTGGATGAAATGAATATGTATACCCTAGAGCAGGGGTTCTCAACCCAGCCTTGGAGACACATCAAGCCAGTCTGGTTTTCAAGACATCCACAATGAATATGCTTGAGACAAATTTGTATGCACAGCCTCCAAGAAAGGAAGGATAGGGGAGATATGATACAAACCTTTAAATACTTGAAAGGTATTAATATATAAACAAAGTGGAGGAGTGGCCTAGTGGTTAGTGTGGTGGACTTTGGTCCTAGGGAACTGGGTTCGATTCCCACTGCAGGTACAGGCAGCTCCTTGTGACTCTGGGCAAGTCACTTAACCCTCCATTGCCCCAGGTACAAATAAGTACCTGTATATAATATGTAAGCCGCATTGAACCTGCTATGAGTGGGAAAGCGCGGGGTACAAATGTAACAAAAATAATCCTTTCTGGAGATGGGGAAGTGGTAGAACTAGAGGACATGAATTGAGGTTACAGAGTGGTCGACTTAGGAGTAATGTCAGGGAGTACTTTGTCACAAAGAGGGTGGTAGATGCCTGGAATACCCTCCTGGGGGAGGTAGTGGAGACAAAAAAATAGTGACAGAATTCAAAAATGCTTGGGATAAACACAGAGGATCTCTATATGGGAGGAAGGATGGAATCAAAACAAAACTTAGTGGTGCTTAGAAGGCAACTCTGGTAGTTGGCCAGCGCTGGGCATACTTCTATCATCTGTGTCCCAATTATGGACAGATGGATCTGGATGGGTTGGAGTGGGCTTCAACGGCAACCCCAGCAGTTGGGAAGCAAGGCTAGTGCTGGGCAGACTTCTATGGGCTGTGACTTGAAAATAGCAAGAACAGATCAAGAACAAGTATGCTTGTTTTACATCACATTCATATCACATGCTAGGAGTGTATTTCAGAGGGGGAGAGGAAGACATCTTACGTTTGATAGCCAGTAAAATTTGTCAATTTGCAACATTGTTGAATGGCTCTGGCTGCCTTATAGGACAGGCTGAATGGGTGCTATGGGTCTTATCTCAGTCATTTACTATATTACTAGGTTACACAGCACAGCCTTCTTCAGACAAGGTTTCTGCACTCAGAATAAATAAGGGAATTTGTGATTTGGGGCAAGTTACTTAACCTTCCATTGTCCCAGGTACTAAAACTCAGTGAGCCTGCTAAAGTCAGAGAAAGTATCTGCATATGATAAAAAAATTAAACTGCTTTGATTGTACCACAGAAAGGCAATATATCAAATCCCATTACCCTTACCCTCACCCAATATTCAATTAGGTGCACCACAGCCCTCAGGTACTTATAATCTTAGAACCCTGATTTTTTTGCAGATCATGCTAGTGTGCTTAGGTTTGCCTAGCTCTGAGTCTGCTTTTCCTTTGTACTTAAAAATGTCTCTGTCACAGAGCCCAAGTACTTTTTTTTTCTCCCTAGTAGCCTTCAAGCTGGCATTTAAATACCCTTTTAATTATAGAGATCATCTACCTGGTTTTATTCAGTCCTCTTTCTTTGATCCCTGACCCAAAGGTTCAAAAAATGTACTAATAGACTTTTTATGATTCATGCCGACATCACCATTCTTCTAATGAGACACAATAGCTAGATCCTGCCAACACGTTCTCATACTATTCTCCTTTCGTTTGCAGAGACTACATATCTTCTCCCAGGCAGTACAAAAGAGAAATAGAATTGATTATGTTATAGTAAAATCTAATAATTTAGAAAGTTTTTTTTCAAAAGACACATGCTCACCTATCCATGTACCTTTTATAAAAATTGAAAGGAGAGTCTTCTGTCATGCCTGAGCACATGCCACTGTCAGACACAGTAGTTCACAGCAAGCATGGCTAAGACTAATCTGAAATGAATTGAAACTGATAGCAGATGATAGCTCGACAGGTTCCAGAATAATTGCTTGCTTGTTATAACGTTCCAGTTAATTAGAACATTGGCTGAATAAATGTTTGCTTTTGGAACCGCTGCTAGAGCTGGCAGGTACATTCGCTTGACAGGAATCTGCATGTCTGGCACAGTAACAAATATGAAACGTGAGACTTTAACTTTACAATTCAGTAAAATCCCCCCCAAAAAATGAGAACTATTTGAACCTGTTTTAGTCATGGGTACAATCAAATATATCATTGAGGTTCCTAATAGCAATCCAGTAGACATTGATTTCAATGGGCAGGAATGTGTGTTCCTCTGTGAGTGACCTTATAGGCATACACCTTAAGGGACCCTTTACCAAACAGTAGTAAAAAGTGACCTTAGCACTCACTTATGTGGGCACCTGTTCAAAAAGGCCATTTTTACCACTGGGGTAAAATGGCTGAATTTCCTATTTTTTAAATTAATGGCCACGTGCTAATTTTGCCATTAGCGCATGAGCCCCTACCACCAGCCATTATGAAGGCAGTAAGGGATCATGCGCTAAACACATGATAATCAGTTAGCACATGCCCCTCACATGCCCCCTGTGCCAAAAAATAAATGTTATTTTTTAGCATGTGGGTAGTGTGCGTACATTCTGAAATTACTACATTGAAACAGAGAAAAATGTAGGCAGATAAAGACCGTATGGGTATCCAGTTGGCCCATCCATGCCATCTATTCTCCCTATAACTCCCTTAGAGATCCTATATACTTGTCCCAAGCTCTCTTGAATTTAGATACTGTTTTCGTCTCCATCACTTTCATCAGGAGGCCGTTCCACAAATTCACCACCCTTTCCATGAAGAAGTATTTCCTCAAGTTACTTCCAAGTGTATCCCCTTTCTTCCAGAGCTTCCTTTCAATTGAAACTCGCCTCCTTTGCACTTATGCCGCATAGATATTTAAATGTCTCTATCGTATCTCCCCCCTCCTTCCTTTCTTCCAAAACATACATATTGAGATGTTTAAGCCTGTCCCCATACACTTTATGATGAAGACCAATGATCATTTTAGTAGCCGCCCTCTATACTGTCTCCATTCTGTGTATATCTTTTTGAACGTGTGGTCTCCAGAATTGTTCTAAATGAGGTCTCAACAGAGTCTTATACAGGGGCATCATCACCTCCTTTTTCCTACTGGCCATTCCTCTCACTATGCACCCAAGCATCCTTCTAGCTTTCGCCGTCTCTTTTTCTACCTCAGCGTGCCCTGTGGTAAGCCACTTTTTGCTTTAGTAGACTTGTTAGTGCCTACCACAGCTTTGTACAAGGGCCCTTGAGTCTTGGTTTCATACACTCCACACTTGATTCACCCAAATTATTTTGTCCTCAGAAAAATGCTACATGATGACTGTCTTTGTACCAGATATTGAGGAGATATATTGCCTAGTTTGATATTCAGAACATATTAGAGGAAGGGCATTCTATTATCATCTTTTGGGGGCTGGTATTCAGACCGCAGGAGTTAGCCCGGCTAACTCCCACAGTCACTGCTAAACAGTGGCGTAGGAAGGGGGACGGTCCGCCCCATGTGCACGCCGCTGGGGGAGTGTCGGCTCCACCGGTTCCCTGCTCCCTCTGCCCCGGAACAGGTTACTTCCTGTTCCGGGGCAGAGAGAGCAAGGAATCAATGGAGCCGACGCAGCTCCCAGCGACGTGCACTCGGGGGCGGATCGGCCCTCTCGCCCGCCCCTCGCTTCCAAATCAAGTAAGAATGCGCTCCGGGGGGAGGGTGCACGCCGAGGGGGAGGGCGCCGTGCTGCACCAGGGGGGGTGTGCAGCGGCGACCCGCCCTGGGTGTCAGCCGCCCTCGCTACGGCACTGCTGCTAAACCCAGATATTCAATGCCAGGCCGTTTCCAGTGACTAGCATTGAATATCTGGTTTATTCTTGGTTGGTTAGAAGATAACTGGCCATGTTGATATATTCAGACTTAGCTGGTTATTTTCTAACTGGTCTAAGATATTCCACATACTCATACAGACAAATATAGCCACTAAAGTGGGGCTGAAAATTGGCAGATTGCCGGTTATGTCGGCTGATATAACTGGTTTCCTGCTAGCCACTAACTGGTGATATTCAGCAAGAGATAGCCGGCTATTCCCCACTGAATATCGTTGGATTACTGGTTATGGGGCATTTAACCAGCCTGCTGCTGATCCTGGCCAGGTAAATGCTTTTGAATATCACAGGGTTAGAGCCCACATCTCATTTACTAAAACTCATGTGTATTTGTTTACGTGTAGAAGTCCTCAGACCAAAAACATATTTACTTCTGCCAGAGAAGCAGGAGTAATTCTGTGACTGAGTGCTACTGTAGCCATATAGTTCACATAAATGCCAATGTAGAGCCCATTTCCCATTCTACAAACACTTTTCTAACAAGGTGAAACTATGAAAATTTGCTTTCTGAACTGAAGCCAGTGGCGTACCAAGGGGGGGGCGGTGGGGGCGGTCCGCACCGGGTGCCAGTGGGTGGGGGGTGCTCCGCTCCCGCCGCCTCCTGTGGCCATTCCCGCGGCGCCGCACATTAAAAAAACCGGCGAAGCAGCGTCGCAGGCAGCGCCTCGCGCCCTGCTTGTAAAAAAAAAAAAAATCAAATCTCCTTCCTTCTCCTCCTCGTCTTGACGTCGATGTCAAGACGTCAAGACGGAGGAGAAGGAAGGAGATTAGATTTTTTTTTTACAAGCAGGGCACGAGGCGCTGCCTGCGACGCTGCTTCGCCGGTTTTAACGGGACTGAGGTGGGGAAGGAGAGGAGTGAAAGGGACTCGGGTGGGGGTGTTCAGAGGGGAGAAGGGGACTGGGGTGGGGGTCTCAGACAGGGGAGGGGAGAAGGGGACTGGGGTGGGGATCTCAGAGGGGAGAAGGGGACTGGGGTGGGGGTGTTCAGAGGAGAGAAGTGGACTGGGGTAGAGGTCTCAGACAGGGGAGGGGAGAAGGGGACTGTGGTGGGGGTCTCAGACAGGAGAAGGGGAGGGGAGAAGGGGACTGGGGTGGGGGTGTTCAGAGGGGAGAAGGGGGCTGGAACTGGGGGCTGAAAAAAGGGGCAGAGAGAGAGAGGGGACAGATCCTAGATGGAAGGGGGAGCGAAAGGGAGGGCAGACCCTGGATGGATGGGAGAGGGAGGGCAAATGGTGGATTGAAGGGGCAGAGAGAAAGGGCAGGCAGTGGATGGAAGGGACGGAAGAGAGGGCAGACACTGGATGGCAGAGAGAGAGAGAGAGTGAAGACAGATGCTGGATGGAAGGAAGACGGTGAAAAGAAGATGAGGAAAGCAGAAACCAGAGACAACAAACTGTAAATAAAATATATTTCTTTATTTTTTTTGCTTTAGGATAAAGTATTGTAGATGTGTTAAATGTTTATAATAGAACATGTAAATAAGGTAATCTTTTTATTGGACTAATTTTAATACATTTTGACTAACTTTCGGAGAACAAAACCCCCTTCCTCAGGTCAGGTTAGGATACTGTAACAGCACTATACTGTATTGACCCGAGGACGGAGGTTTTGGCCTCTGAAAGCTAAATGTATTAGTCCAATAAAATGGTATTATTTTACTTTCTATATTTGTTTTATTTCTAATTGTTAATTTGTAAAGTGGTGATTGGTATTTGATTTTTCAAATTTACATCTGCTGTCTTTATATTTTGCACAGTACTAGGGGACAGTTTCTGTTTCTGTGGTGTTGCATTGTATGCAGAGTCTGGCATTGGGGGTTCAGTTTAATTTTTGTCTAAATAGAAAGTTTATGATTACTTATTCTATAGTGGATTAGGGTGTATCTGTGTTTGTGAAAAAGACATGGCTTTCAGTTGGCATTGACTGTGCAGGATCTACGATCTGTACTATTCTGTCTGGTTTCGTTTTACAATAGGTGAATTGATGTTCTAGTGCTCACTGTAGTGTTTAAGATGCTTTCCTTTTCCTTGTGTGACTCGTAGAAATTATTGCTTATGGTATGGTAGAATTGCTCTATAGGTCCTGAGTGTTTTGTATTCTCGGCATGCCTAGTACTGGATTTGGGGGGGGGGGGGGGGGGGGGTGTTAAAAAATGACCGGCCCCGGGTGTCAACTACCCTAGGTACGCCACTGACTGAAGTTCTTATGTTTTGTAGTAACCAAAAATTACACAAGAAGACTGTGGAAATATTTGTACTACTTTCACCCGCTTCTGAAAATGCCCCCATGTGAAAGACACTTTTAAAGGACAAGTGCTGTTTTTACTGGCCAGGATAGCAGTAGTCTTTTTTTTTTTTTAAACAGCATTATCCCACAGGATTTTGTATCTCAAGTGTTAAATAAATACAGTATATACCACTCAAGAACTATATTTACAAACATGACTCATTCACATTCTGTACTCATAGATGTAGCAAACCATGGGGTCCTTTTACTAAGTGGCTGTAAGCACTACTGTGCTTCCTGCGTGCCAAAATGCATTAATGTGGGGCAGGCTCAGGTGCTCTGTGGTAGTTCAGGCCAGGGGCTTAGCTACGTGGGGCCACGGAGGCATGGGCCCCCACAGATTACACCCTGGCCCCCTCTACATTTGATGCCCCCCCGCCATCGCCGCCTGCCCTGCTGCCGCATCAGGTACCTTGTTTGCTGGCAGGGGTCCCCAATCCCCCCCAGCCGAAAAGTTTTCTTCAGCGCCGGTCTTCGTTGTGGGATCATCTGTTTATGATGCCTTACGTCCTGCACCGTGCATGTAGCCCCTTGCAGGACGTAAGGCGTCAGAAACAGATGATCCCACAATGAAGGCGCCAGAGTCGACCGGCGCTGAAGAAGACTCTTCGGCTGGCGGGGATTAGGGACCCCTGTCAGCAAACAAGGTACCTGATGCGGCGGCGGGGGGGGGGGGGGGGGTTTGCGGTTGCAGTGGTGGTCCAAAGTGGCGGGGGGGTTGCAGTGGGGGGGGGGGGGGGTCCAAAGTGGCGGGGGGGGGGGGGGGGGGCGGCGGCGGCAAGGGGGGGTCAGTGGTGGGGGGAGGCAGCTAAACAGTGCCCCCCACCTTGGGCAGTACATGCAAACTATGGGAAACAACCCCCACCCTTTCCAATTCTATCGCCTCCCAACATTCCTGCAACTGTTTAGGATCAAAGAATATATCATTTTTACCACAACAAGTTAAACAACATGTAGTAGGAAATGTCAAAATAAAGGTGGCACCCAGAGTTAGGATCCTCGGCCTAAAAACCAAGAATTCTTTCCTGTGCCTCTGTGTCACCTGTGATAAGTCAGGAAATATGTGAATAGTAGATCCAAAAAAGTGTTCTTGTAAATGACGGAACTAAACATGTAAAATATAATTCCTATCATGCTCCAGAGCAAAGGTCATTAGTAGAGTAGTTCTTCCAGTAACAACCTCAAGAGAGCCTTCCAGGAACGCTGACAAATTCAATAAATCAGAAGAAACACCAACCTCCCTCATTGGGGTAGATGATCCACCAGTCCCTCCTAAAACCAAATACTGGACTCTCACAATGGGTGGTATATTCTCAGATGTCACACACAATATCTCACGAAAGTTCTTACGGACCATCTCCAGTGGAGCAATTACAGGGGACCTTGGGAAGTTCAAAAACTTCAGATTAATTTTCCTCATCTGATTTTCCATATGCTCCAACTTACGCTCTAACATTTCCCATTCCTTAATCAACAAAAGTTCCACAGACCTCTCTTCTTCCAGCTCTCTATCCTGGGAATCTAAATGCTCTTTGCACTACCTCTTCCTGGGCCTTAGCTCTGGTCTGCACACTTTCAATCTCTGACCTCATCCCAGAGAACAAGGTTTTTAAAGAATTGTCCAGGTTTTAATTGCCACCCATAGGGCTTCCATATCCACTTTAGCAGGCTTCTGTAGTTCCCCATATAAATAGAACTCTTCTCCAGAAGATGTAACACCAAAAGCCTGGGCACCAACTCCCTTAGCAACTCCAACAGGCTCCCAAACTAGTCCAAGCCTCTACTCTCAAAGGCTACCGCATCAGGCTTACCCCCCGAAGTAGAGACTGCAGCCACAGCCGAAGAGGAGAGCAATCCGGGAATTGTAGACTAAGCCAAGCGCCTAGGGACCCCTGTGGATGGAGACTTCTGGATGCGGGGGACACCTTTCCATTTTCCCATCGAAACTTGTAGGGTGCAGCAACACTAACTCAGAACTAAAAACCGGAGTGTTCTTCTCCAGCGTCTGTCCTCGATGCCATCTTGGCCCCGCCAGCCCTGTTCTGTATTGCATGCCTGTTTGATTCAAATCTATCTATATACTGCACACACAAGACTAGCACTCAGGTTTTCCACCCTACTTATCTTCTGTACCCTACAAAACAAATATTTTCGGCCCAATATTCAGCTGGCGGTGATCAGCATTGAGCTGACTGCCACCAGTGTTGTACCTAGAAATTCAGTACTGGGCCATGTCCGGGCTCCGGTATTGATTTTCCGGGTTTATGGAGCTGGAAAACTTTAGCAGGTTAAGAGGGTCTTTTACTAAGGTGCGCTAGTGTTTTTAACTAATGCTACAAATCATCTGGCGTTAAACGTCGAGACGTCCATTATATTCCTATGGGTATCTCAGTGTTTAGCACCAGCTGTTTTGTAGCACAAGCTAAAAACGGTAGCACACCTTAGTAAAAGATCCCCTAAGTGCGTTATTCAGCACCTAACTGGCTAAGGTGAACTGCATAAAGCTAGGACCGACTTTGAACTCTTCAAAATTCTGCAATTTACATGCTGTTTAGGGCAAAACGTTTTGATCCTGTATCTCCATTATTTCCTGAACTTCATTGGTTACTTGTTCTGTATCGTATTTGGTTTAAAATTTTGTTTCTTGCTTTTAAGGCAGTCCTGCATACATTTCTTCTTTAATTATTCCCTACTCCCCATCTCATACTCTTAGATCACTAGACGCCAATCGTCTTGCATTACCATCCCCTAAACAAGCCTGATATAAGTAAACCCAGAATTTCTGCATTTTATTTTTTAGCTCCATTTCTATGCAATAACTTGCCTTCAGATATTAGATCTGAATTTTGTTTGACAAAATTAAGAAAAACAAATTAAAACTACATTTTTTCACTTAGCTTTTCAGTCTAGTTCTTATTAGCGTCATCTAGCCTGTTCCTGTTTGGATTGCACACACTGTAACTTGTAATTTTTAAATGCAGATACTTTATTTTATCTTTGTGTGGATGATTATTTACTTTCCTATTAAGAATGGCGTTCTTTTTCTCTGATTTGTTTTATGTCAATATTGTTAACCGCTTTAATCTATTATTATGTAAAGACGGTATATCAAGTTTCAAATAAACATAAACATGCAGTTACCTTGGCCAGTTAAATGTTGAATGTCGGCACTTAACTAGCCAAGTGCTAAGTCCGGCCCCAGAGTAGCTCTTTTTCAATTGGGCACTTACCAGACATTTTTAGCGGTAGTAACCAGTTAAAGTGCCGCTGTGTATCACCGGTTGGCCTTGAACATGTGATTTAACCGGCTAGAAGATGTTTCTGGTCAGTAAAATTGTTTTGAATATCGACCCCTTCATTTTGAATATGGTACCAAAGGATATAAACATAACAAATACAGCAGGCTTATTCATAGAGCACCTCCCTTAGCGTTTTGCTTGAGTGCTAAACCAATAGTGGTAGATGTGAAGGCCTCTCTCTACCTTTTTTTTTATTGAAGGACCTGCTTCTGGGGTGGCTACGGGAAATCAGAATAAGATGGAAAGAACCTAGGCAGGAAAATCATAATAGTGAAAAAAATGTCAGGAAAAATCAGAACATTTTTTTCAAACTGGCAGAACTGTAGCTAAGAATATCCAAGTATGAAGTAAATTCAGCAAAGAAGATAGTTACATTGTGGAGAACATATGTGCATGCATAATAATGACTGGCAGAAGGAAAGACCACACTCCTCCTCCTCCCTCTTCTCTTGCACAATAATATGTGGAAAATGTATAAACAGCAATCCAAGTCCACTAAGGCAGTCATGTATCAAAGGACAGGTGATATAATTATAAGATAACTTCACTGGACTAGGCAGCCAGTGCTACCAATAGATTGCATGTGAATTCATTCTAGTAGTAAAAGCCATACAGCCATTCAAATGTTCAAAACAACAGAAAAACTGTACTTATCTATTGAACATTGCACTTCAGAGCTTTCTCCCTAGTGAAAGATTGTTACACTCTGTTCCACTCCTCCAGAGGTGTAGCCTGCTTGCGCAGGGTATGGGCATTCGAGGATGCGGCGGCCATCTTGGATGTGGTATCTCCAGGATAGGACGGCCATCTTGGAGATGGGTGTCTCAGGTTGTGGCAGCCATCTTGGAGATGGGCAGCTTCAGGAAGGAAGCCCATATTTGGGCATAGGGCATCTCTTCTGATGGAGGCAGCCATCTTGGATCAGCTGCACATGTTTGAACCTAATTCCTACACTATTTAAAGCCCTGCCTCCAGTCCTTCCTTGCTTCGGCTTCTAGTGCTTATAGGTTGTGGTCTACGTCTGTGTTCTACAGCCAGCTATCTTTGTTTCCGTGATTCCTGTGTACCAGACCCTGGATTGTTGCTGTGCTGCTGCCTGCCTAGACCTCGGACTGTTTCTCTGACTATTCGCTGCGCTGCTGATTCCTTGGCTCCTGGACGGTGTCTGCTCTCCCTGCCTGTCGGGTCAGTGGCCGTGCAACCCCGCCGGTTCCGGAAGTCCTGGTGGCCGCCTGCACCTGGGGGCTCAACTCTCGGGGAACAGCGGTCGCTTCCCAGGTGCAGCTAGGGGTTCTCTGGCTGCCTGACCGAGTGTGGTGTCACTCCATCTTCGCTGTGCTCAGTCGGGGCACAAGGACTCACATTCTCAGACTTAACAAAGATTTCCTCCCAGGCCTTACTCTATCATCCATATCCTCATGGGCCTTACTCTATAATCCATATAGTGATGTGGCTGAAATCCCAGAGGAAGGATGCACTGCTGGCTCCACTGGATTATTGACAGTATCTTGGCCAGGCCAGCACTGATCAAAAAACTGTAGTCAACACAATACTTCAGAGTCAAAGATTGGATGTATTGAGCCATCAATGTGTTTTTTTTTGGATGATGAGGCATCAGAAGCTTGGGAATTGTCCTGCAGTGTTCTGCAAAGGTTGGTATTTGATGCATGTATTCAGCTTTAAAGTTACTGGGTTTCAGTACACATTAGAAAGGCACATGTAAGAGGAGGTTCCAAGATGGCGACAACAGAGTAGCAGTGCTCCCTTCAGTTCTAACAGTTATGGTGAAGAAGAAGAAGAAGGGTAAAGTGAGAGTTTTTCCCTCAGAGCCTTCACTAACGTCTACTTCTGTTATGTCAGGACCTATGGATGTTTTTGTGACCCGAGAGGGTCCAGTTTCTCCATATTTAGGTGGTCGAAGTTTACGGGCTGCTCAAACGCCGCTACCAGGTGGGGCAGCGTTGAGCTTTGGCTCAGATATCTCACTCACCCCTGATATGCAAACTCCCCCGCCAGAACTTGGTTCATTGAGCTCCAGAGACTTTTCATCAGATTCCCTACGTGTATCGTTGGAGGAGTCCGCTGATAGAGGAAAGCCTTCTGGCACCACAGGGCTTCTGTTACTGTGGGGATTGTTGAGTTAGCGGTGGGCCCGATTCAGCTTCAGAGACACCCAACCTTCACTCTCGAGTCCATTTGGAATGCAGTTTCAGACTTAGGTAAGGCCCTGTCTGGGCAGTTTGATATTATGAATGCCAACATACACTTGAATTCTACTAATATTGAGCAGCTTTGCACAGATTTGAGTCAAACTGCACAGAAGATGGCAGATCATACCGAACAGATTAAGAACTCTCAAGTATTGGCTACGTCTTTGGTAAAGGAGAACTCTTCTAAAAAGGAAAATAGAATTTTTGGAAAATTCTGTCAGATTTTCAGATTTAAGACTGATCAATTTTCCTAAACTTCTTCTGGTGTCTGCTAGAGATATGTTTCAATGTTACTTGACAGAAGTTCCAGGTCTTGCAAGAAGCAATGCCTCCACTGACTCGTATTTATTATTTGCCTCAGGCTAAGAAGGAACCTATACAAGCAGTCCAGGTTATAGGCTTAGCCGTTGATGCTGAGACTCACATATTAAATATATCAGAGTTATTGGAGACTTCAGACTCTGAAGTTGTTTCCTTGGCTACTTTGATAGTATCATTGGCTCTACAATCTGATTGCGAATGGCTTTTAAAACTTTTCTTCAAGAAAAGAGATGTTTCCTTCTTGGGTTGTCAAGGATTTTTCCTGACTTCACTAAGGAAACTCAAAGGAGAAGGAAGAATTTTCTTCTCAAACCAGCTGTCCTCCAATTGGGAGCTCTTTTGTTCTTGAAATATCCCTGTAAGTGTCTTATTAAATGAAAATCAGTGCAATATGGTTTTTTTTTTCAACCCTCACAGCTCTCGGCCTTTCTCAGTGATAAGAGACCTTTGTCTAGTTCTCCAGTTATGGCAGTTCCTATTGATTCACATTAATTTAGTAATTTCTGGAGTTTGCCACTTTACTTCTGCTTTTGCATAATATGATATCAATGTCATGCTTTTGACATAGTTATCTTTATTTCTTTTTAAATTACACTTGTATTCCTCCTGATAGTATTATGGACTGTACTTAAGTTAATTATTTTCTAATTAAGTCGGCTTTGGCCTAATTTCATTATAAATAATTCTGTGTTTCCTTCTACATGTTTATACCTTGGATTATGTTACAAACTGCAATAAAAAAAAAAGAAAGGCACATGTATGAACACAGAAAAGAGTCACACGTGTAAGTGCATTATGCACTATTCTATAAGGACACAGATAAATGGCGTGGAGGGACTTAAAACCATTTAAAACCAATTTTGGATGTTTTGCTCCAAATGTCCAGAATTCAAGTGACAAATATAGCAATTTTCAAAACAGAAAAACGTTTATCGTTTTGAAAATGACCATTTGTTAGATGTTTTTATGCTCAGTGTGTTTATCTTTTTGGTCCATTTTTGAAAAAAAAAAATGTCCAAGTGAAAAACGCACAAAATCAAGCCTTTGGGATGTAGGAGAGGCCAGCATTCTTAGTATAATGTCCACACAGACATCCCAGCAGGGCAGTGGGGCACACAAGGGGGCACTGCAGTGGACTTCACATAAAAGGTTCCAGGTACATATCTCACCATGACCCCCTTATATCGAATGGGAGCCCTCCAAAACCCACCAAAAACTTCGTACCCAATTACTATAGCCCTTATGCCTGCAAATGTCACCTATATGTGGGTACAGTGGGCTTTTGGTGGGTTTTGGGGGGAATCACACTTTACACCACAAATGTAGCAGGTACAGTGGGATATGGGCACTGTACCAACCACTAGGCTACTCCAGGGACCTGCTTGCTACTCTAATAGGACTGGCTATATCATCTGAGGCTGTGATGGAGCCAGGTATGAACTGCTTCTTTCACATCTTTGCAGGATGGGAAGGGGTCAGTGACCACTGGGGGGTAAGAGGGGTCATGTCTGAATCCCTCCAGTGGTCACCTGATCATTTAGGGCACCTTTTTGTGTCGTATTCATTATAAAAATATGTCTAGACCAAAACATCTCAGTTGTAACCCTGGGTTCTTCTGTTTTGTTCCATTATATGGCAGAAAAACGTCCAAGTGTTAGTAACGCCCAAATCCCCTGACACGTCCCCTTGTGATTTTCACGCACTGCCAACAAACTGCATACCAAAACGTTTAGAATATGGGTTTCGAAAATACCGATTTGAACATTTTGGCAAGCAAAACGTCCAAATGACGGTTTATGCCACTATTTGAATGTTTTTTTCTGTTTCAAAAATGAGCCCTATAGTTTGTCAAGGGGTGTTCATGTAGGTACAGCATGGGAGGGGCATAGGTGGGTTGCCACTGATGTGCACAACTTATGGAAAATTGTAAGTTACACATGTTGCATGCTGCAGTTAGGTGTGACCATTTACACCTGCCACTGACCTGAACGCTCCTACATTTAGGTGCATTAATATAGGTTTATGCTAGTATTCTATAATGGAACCCAGCACCCAGATGCCACTATAGCAGGGGTTCTCAGCCCAGTCCTCAGGACACACCCAGCCAGTCAGGTTATAAGGATATCCACAATGAACATATATAAGATAGATTCGCATACAATGGAGGCAGCCCATGCAAATTTATCTCCTGTATATTCATTGTGGTTATCTTGAAAACCAGACTGACTTGGTGTATCCCAAGGACTGGGTTGAGAACCCTTGCGTTAGAGAATAGGTGCTCCCTACACAGCATAGAAATCCTATATAATAAAAAGCACCTCCAACATTCTGAAGCTGACTCCGTGGCACTGTGGCAGTGTAGGGTTCGTAAGTCTGTAGTTCAGCGTTTCATTGGCTCTCACTGTCCCTGCCCTCATGTCAAGGAAACGGAATGCTGCATAGTTGCCAAGAAAACAAACGTGATGTCACAGGAATGAAGAACCAATCAGACAGAATGGAACTTGGAGGAGGGAAGTAGAGTGGATTGAATCTCTAACAAACAGTGTTGCCAGGTGGGCGGTTTTACCGCCCAATTGGGCGGATTTTCGCCAGTGGCGGCGGGAAAATTTCGCCGGCGGCGGGAAAATTTTGCCGGCCGCAGGATGCGGTTTTTTGGGCAGTTTTCCCGTTGCCGCTGTGCGAGTTCGGCGGTTTTTTCCGGGGCTTCTATTGGTCTAATTCGGTCCAATAGAAGCTTTTCCGGGGCTTCTATTGGTCCAATTTGGTCCAATAGAAGCTTTTCCGGGGCGGGGTTGATGTCAGGGATGACGTAGGGGCGGTGCTAGTGATGTGGGAGGCGGGGTTAGTGATGTTGGGCGGGGTTAGTGACGTGGGGCGGGGTTAGGTGATGCGGGGGCGGGGTTGGTGACGCGGGGGCGGGGTTCAGTGACGCGGGAGACGGGGATTGGCTACGGGCGGTTTTTGGGCGGGTTTACGGCTCGTTTGGGGCTGGGAAAATTTTTTCCAGCTGGCAACCCTCCTAACAAACAATCATATACAGGGAGGTACGAACATCAGTGGAGACAAGTGCACAGAACAGAAGGGAAGACAAATATTTAATCGCTTTGTCACTCACTCACACAGACACACACACACACACACACACACACACACTCACTCAATCACTCTGTGTATCTCTCTCTTACACTGTCTGTAAAACACACTGTCACTCTCAGTCTCTCACATGGGCAACTGTATGTTGCATTCTCACGAGTAAGGAGCTCTTCTGATGTGATTGTTAAACTGATTGAAGGGCCTGAACAAGGAAAACTTTTACCACATTGTAACACAGGTTACACAAAAAAGATTGTATATAAAGAAATCTTACATGTGTAAACAACAATTATATTCAGAATACAACCGTGGAAACATTAATGGCAGGAACTTATTACATTGCTAGCGCCCGTTTCATTGCGTTAAGAAACGGGCCTTTTTTACTAGTTATTCCATAAGTCTTTACATGACGATATTCAGATTGTTTAAGGGAAAAGGAAAGGAGTTGGGATTTGATATACCGCCTTTCTGTGGTTACAATCAAAGCAGTTTACACAATAAAGGCAGTACTTACTTTGTACTTGGGGCAATGGAGAGTTAAGGGGGTCTTTTACTAAAGCTTAGCTTGAGTTATCTGCAGCAGGGCCAACAAAATAAAATGGGCCCTGCTGCAGATAACTCGAGCTAAGCTTTAGTAACGGACCCCCTAAGTGACTTGCGTAGAGTCATAAGGAGCTGCAGCAGTTCCCCTGACTCTCAGGCCACTGCACTAACCATAAAGCTTCTCCTCCATTCCCTTTCCCTTTCTAAGCTTAGTTGCTGATGGACAAAACAATTGACTTAGCTTTAAAGTTGGCTTCATGTTTTGCAAAGCTGACTTTATTAAAAACAAATTGTTTTTGAATTAGAAAAGTCCAAGCTATCCTGGGTTAGGAAGCCAGGACATGCTTTCAAAGTACCTGCACAAAAAACGATTGTGGTCATTCTCTTCTGGATTCTGAATTAACTATGCTAACATGGTGCTAAGTTGATTAAGCGCTTTTTTTGGCAGCTTTTGAATCATTAGAAACTACATGTTTATTTATGTAAGAACCATTTTGCAGCGGTCATTCAGACATAGATTTTAGGTCACCTTGACTATTGTTCTAGCCTATTAAAAAAAAAAACATTTTTATAAACTGCAGTACATACAGAACCCAGCAGCTTGATAGTGGCTGGACCGAAATGGTCTGACGTGTTGCTGGTTTTAGAAGCTTTACAACAAATTTCTTTTTAAGTTGTTTGCATTAACTTCTCAGGTTATTACTGATTGAACATCCTAAGTATTTGTCAGGCAAACTCAGGACCTTATGTACTAAAATATGAGGTGACTTTGCAAAAGTACACTTCATGTAAAAGATAGAGCAAAACACCTGGAAACAAGCAAAAATGCCAAATGACAGTCATTTCACACTATTTTTCCTGCAATGTGACTTTTTGTGAAGACACGTCACAATAACAAACTTTTATTTAAAAAAAAAAGCCAGTGGTAACAGCAGCAGACTGAAAACTAGGGTTCAAATCCGAGTCACTTCACCCTCCATTGTCTCAGATACAGATTTAGATTGGGAACCCTCTGGGTACAGGGAAATACCTACTGTACCTGGGATGTAACTTGCTTTGAACTACCACTCATAAAAACTAAGAGTTTAACAGTCCCCCTCCCCCACACACACTTAGATCTGGCCTTGATTTTTTTTAAGCATTTTCCAGAAATGTGAACTGTTCTTGCTGTTTTCCTCCCTCTGTAATTGGATTATGTTCCTGGAAATAGTTAACTAATTCATAAACTGAGTAAAAATACTTTAAATAAAAGCACTTTCCTCTGGATTCTATATAGGTTGCCCAAAGTTGGGTCTTTTACTAAGCCGTAGTAGTGTGCTTAACTCACAGTAGGAATCAGCTGGCGGTAAATGCCGAGTTACCTATTATATTCCTATGGGCATCTCGGCGTTTACCACCAGCTGATTTCTACCTCGAGCTAAAAATGCTACTGTGGCTTAGTGAAAGATCTCCTGAATGACCTACTAACAATTAATAATTGGTGTTAGTTAGCACTCATTTGGCGTTACACACACACATCTGTCCTGTGCCCTATTCTATAATATGTGTGGCTACATTTTATGGCATGCAACTCAAAAGGGGGACTGGTCATGTGAGAGGCATGAATGGGTCAGGGGCATTTACAGAATTTAGGCATGATGTTATAGACTACGGTCATTCACACACCCAAGTGTCATCAGTTGCACACCAGCATTTACACCAGGTTTCAGCTGGCGTAAGTGCTCACATCCAAAGTTAGATGTGAGGTCCGCATTAAGCTAGTATTCTGCAGGAGGTGCTCTGTGCACAGTGCCCTTTGTAGAATGCTAGTTTAGTGCAGATCTTCCTGGTGCATAATTTTGGGTGCCATTTACTGAATCCCCCCCCCCCCCTTTATATGGTTGGTGTCACTATTGACCATGTTAAGGCCAATTCTATAACAGTACATTAGAATAGTCATGCTGGGTTAGATCAATGGTCCATCTAACCCAGTATCCTGCTTCCAACAGTGGCCAATCCAGGTCACAAGTACCTGGCAGGAACCCAAATAGTAGCAACATTCCATGCTGCCAATCCCAGGGCAAGCAGTGGCTTCCTCATGTCTGTTTCAATAGAAGACTATGGACTTTTCCTCCAGAAACGAATCCAAACCCTTTTTAAAACCCTGGTAGGAGTCTATTCTATAAAGGGAAAAGATGCCTACTTTCCTATATAGATTACAAGCACTTCCTACTGCTGATTCTCTAGCTCAAGCCCAGGCAAAGAAATGCTGCAGGCAGACTCCCAAAGAAAGAAAAGGAGGCAAGCCCAGAGGCAAGCTGAGCAGAGAGGGAAGCAGGAGCTGAAGGCTGTAATCCCTGGGAAGAGAGTGAGAGACCCCTCCTGAGCCAAGGTGAGCCCTCGGGAAGTGGAGCAGTGCAGGAAGCCACGGACAGTGCTGGAGGGGCTGAGAGCAAGAGAAGAAAGCAGGGGACAAAAGTAAACCTGGAGCAGAAGAGGGAGGATAGCAGCAGATAAGCCTGGGCAAGAAGAGGGCGTGGCTGAGAAAAGAGAATGAGAAGGAAGGCTTCTGGTAAGTCCTAGACTGGGAAGAGAAGCAATAACAGTTGAGGTCAGCCTGGACAGTGTGGGCAGGAAGAAAGAAGAGGGCTGGTGTGCACTGGGCAGAGAGTGGGACTGTGTTGGGAAGCTGCACTGGACTGGGCCTAGTGCATGTCTGTGCTGGGAGCAGTGCAAGGCTATGCTGGGCGCAGAAACAGGATTTGAAGAGCAGCAGTCCTGGGCAGTGCCCAAGAGACCTGGACTAGGAAGCAAAACTCAGGAGAAGCTGCATGGTTTGAGCCCTAAACCCGTGAGAGGAGCCCAGTGTAATGTCTGCTAGCATAAGTGCCTGCTCTGTGAAGAAGAAGCCTGTCCTGAAGAGGAAGAAGCCCCATTCAGAAGAGAGCTCAGCCTTAATCGAATACCCATACCTGAAAGTCTGCATTGGAGTGTCCGCCAGCGTGAGGACCTATCCTCTGAAGAAGGAGTCAGTATGACAGACTATCAATTTAAGTGCCTGCCTTCAGCAGAAAGTCTGCCACTTTGACTGCCTTCAACTGGGGGTCTGCCTCTAGGAAGTTTAGTTTAACTGCCTCTCAGTTCAATTAGTGGGTATAGAACGGGTGGAAAAAGAAAACAAACAATGGGGTATGTGCTGGGAGAGTTAGATAGGAATTCCCCTTGCTTATCCTTTTATTTAAATTCAGTTAGTTCACAAGGCTCTGTTGCCAAAGAAGATACTGATTGAGGATAAGGCGCATACACTAAGGACAGGGAGTCAAAGTTTTCACTTTTTTGAGTCAGCTGGTGAGCTGACACTGACACCTGAGAAGATGTGGATGCAAAGAGGCCTAAGGGACCTCACTGCAAGATAGCTACAATACTAGCGAAGATTTAATATAACAGCAATAACATTATGCACACATGAATTTATGTCAATAACAAACTCTCAGATATGAGAGTACTATCAGTACACACCCACTGTAAAATACTTACCTGAGGGAAGTCGGGTTGTGTGTGAATCCGCTGAAACCTGAAAAGAAAAATTAAGATTTGATAACAAAGAATCAGGTTTGTAGTGGATGGAATGGGAATTATGTTAAGGCGAAACAGTAGCTTTGTGTACTTATCTGATACTGTGGTCCTTGAAAGCTGCTGGTTGCAGAGTTACTGAGTTCCAGTAGCCGAGGTACTGAAGGGAACAAAGCAACAACTAAGTTTTGTGCAAACATTTGGGATATTGTGTGTTATTGCAGACGTTAAATTGAAATTGTGGTAACTTTAATTGCGAGCTTGAATGTCTTATTGCCTTTGTAATTTATTGCAAAGTATTTAACATTTTGCACCATTTTCTTTAATACCGTCAAATTTTAACAATTGGTACCAACTTAAAGAAACATATCCAAGTGTTTCCATTTATTACTACTTAATGAGATATCTAAAAACATTTTCTTGTCAAATCCTTGGGTTGCTTGGAGTTTATTTGGGAAACCTACCAGAAAGCATGGCATTTCTATAAAACTAGTTATTTATAGTAATTTTCTACTCCACCACTAGGGGGTTTACAAGTGGTATAATGGACAGGATTCCTTACCTAGTCCACAATCTCTAGAAGGGATCCTACTTGTGTTAAAATTCTGTTTGGATATTTTAACAATTGTGTTTTGAATAAGATCCTTGTATGGTACATACCTGGCAAGAATCTTACCAAAAGTGTTTTGAACAAGCTTTACTTAGGCAGGCCTGGTTAATTCATTTTGTGGTGATCTGTGGGGCCTCTGGTTCTAACAGCACACCCCAGATGTAGCGAAGATGAATGCTGACTGGAAGAAGGAGCTCGAAACCTTGAAAGAACTGTGCAAGGAGCAAGAAAGAAAAATGGAGGAACAAGCAACAGCTTTATGGCAAGAAAAAGAAGATACCAGGAATCCTGTGGCTTGGCCAGAACAATCATAACAAAATTCCGTGATCTACCATAAGCTTCTTCACCAGCCCAAGTTCCTCAACAAGTCTCAGCACTCTACATATCAACAGATAAAGATACCCAATTTTAGTGGACATCAACAGAAGGTGGATGATCTATCTGTGGAGGAGTACACAGAGAAGACTAAGTCCACTCTGAAAGTCTTGGGATTTCCACCTAAAGATCAATGGGACATAGTCCTAGATCATTTGAAGGGACTTGCCTATGATATGATGAAGCTGTATCATTCAACAGACAGAGGAGGCATAAAAGCACTATTTAAAAGACTGAGGAGTTTGGAGATAAAGTTCTTCTTCATGTGAGACTGCAGGAATTTTATGAATGAACACAGTTACTGGGAGAGACTGTGAGAACATTTGGATTCTATTCGCAGGATCAAGCCACCAAGGTCCTGGACAGGAAATTCACTGCTATAGGAGATGTGGAAGGAGCACTAAAAGACAGCTGATTATAGAGTTGAACACAGCATTAAGGAGAGAAACTAAGAGGCGTGAAGATGAATTCAAAGAGCTGACCTACTCTCCTTGCTAATAAAGTGGTCAGAGGAAGAGGAGAATCTTCCAGTAGAAGGGAATTGAAACACTAAGATCTTACAGAGGAGGAGTGAAGCCAGTGTAAAAGCTGCCACTGGGGAACCTGATATGCTGACTCAAGCCATACAGCAACTATGTGCTGTTGCTGAAATATTGGGTAAAGATTTGGAACAGAGACAAGAAGAATTTCTATTGGAGATAAGCCAATGGATGGAAAATGGAAGCAGGCCATACCAGAGTGTCAGAGCTCCTTCTAAAAGAAAGCCACCTAGATGAAATGAAAATGGATAACTTATCTGTTATCATTGTCAGGAACTTGGACACATAAGTAAACATTGTCAAAGTGAGAGAGTCCCAGAAACTAGCAGAAGGAGACCTTGGAGAGAAGAACAGGGAGCTTGTGAAGAAGGACCCAAAGAGACTCACAGGACAATTGGAAGAGGGAAAGTGCCAAGGGAAGTGCAAAGAGGAGATTCCACTCTACCTTCCATGTCAGGTGAACAGGGACAAGTTACAAACATTGTAAGTAAAGTGTGTATCCCTGAAGCACAGAAGAAAAAAATTGCCATTGGACTGAGACCTGTCTTTGAAGTGCTCATCGGAGGAGTACCAGTAAGTTGTTTAATAGACACAGGCTCTGAAGTGTCTACAATTACAGCTGGCTACTTCTACGCCAAGCTAAAGAATAAACCAAAGTTGCTAGATGCCACCTGGATAAAATGAATGGTGGAAATTTCAGTAATCAGATATTTAGTGACAGATGTGATCTGCTTTGGCCAAACTTCTGTTTCCCTTTTTATCTTCTTCGGCCAAACCATTCCTGACAGGTGTATATTTGCCACTTGAGATGAGACTTGGAGTGAAGAAGTTCCTGGATTGATCAGCACAAACATATTAAAAGATGAGATCTTTGGCCTGGTGTTTCTCTTTTCATCAATGCCACAAACCCTAAATGCGTTTACCAAAACAGAAAGATACAACAGAAGAACGGTTCTCCACAGATCTCAGGTCAGAATAGCAAAAAATAGCAGAGGAGACAGAAAACACAACCAGTATGCTAGAGGTGTCACAAAGACCTTTATTGTGGGTAGAGCTAGACTCGACATGGACCGTGTTTCGGCCTGTTGGCCTGCATCAGGAGTCTAAAAAGGAAATTAACAAACATTCAAATAAAAATGATATAATACACATAATACAAGCACAATACAAACATCTAAGTGCTGCAACATAAACTATTAATACAAAAAACATACTATTCTAGCAGTCACATAATTGAGAATAAAAATCTTCCAAATCCTGTTGCATAAATAACTAAATTACAAAGCATGATTTAATTATAAAAGTGAAATATTACAATTAACCCATTAGCGCCCAATGTTCCCATATGGGATTTTATTATGGGAACATTAGTCACTAATGGGTTAAACAAAATGAGGGAGAAAAATATGAAAAAGTTACAATGATTATATATATATATATATATATATATATATATATATATATATATATATATATGTGTGTGTGTGTGTGTGTGTGTTTTTGCTGCCACTGCTGTGGCAGCGGCAGGGGGGTGGTATGTGGGAATGGGAAGAATGGCGGCCATCCGGGCAGAGCCTCTGGGCCCTTGGGCACTGCCCGGTTGCCCGAACGGTCAGTCCGTCCCTGCTGTGTATTTAAAAGGGATACATTCATATTTTCAAAGCACTTAGCCTTCCAAAGTTCCATAGGTTTCTATGGAACTTTGGAAGGCTAAGTGCTTTGAAAATATGCGCAATTGCAATTTTTGGGTATGTTCTGTAGGCAAGTAGATAGTTCTGATCTCTGCGATAACAGTTTTGCTGTTGGAGGTGCACTGCAACATGTGATTTCCTTAGCAAAGGCTGAGAATCTCCTTTACAGGATGCAGTGGCAGTGTTACCGGATATAATTTAAATGTTCTTGTGCTCAGGACATAACAAACGACCATACATTTAACTTCAAAAGTTTTATTTATAATACGAAATTAGTTATGCTACAAGCAAGAGCTACCTTAGGGATCTTAGAACAAAAGAATTTGTGCTTAGGAAACAACACAACAGACTTAAATCACAAGTTACTTACAAGTCCATGTTATGGCAGCTGAGAGAGAAAAGGTCTTTTGGAAAAGTTCTATTATTCAGCTGAGAGATGAGCCAGGTGGCAGAGGTATAGCAGGAGGCTGGACATCCTCACAGCTTCTGCGGAGATGGATCTGAGTCGCAGCTGGAGAGAAGAAAATCTGCATTGTGTGGAACACTTCTTCATTTTATATTCTTAGTTTGCAGGGAGAAATGAGTGCATGCCCTGGATCATTTGCTTCCTGGTTTGTACTGGACTCTGGGTATTTGCAAAGCATTATGGTCCTGGTTTCATTGGTTGGTGTGTAGTTGTAACATGATAAGTCCTTATCTTCTGCACATGTGTGCTGGGTCCTTTGTAGCCAGCAAGCAGACAAATAGTTTTTATGGCTTCCTGTTGGTTTATGCAAGCATCCTAGCAGAGAGTTTATTGTAGTAGCTCCTAGGTCTGGTTTTCTGCTATACATCTTTGATCATTTGCTGTGTTGATATTTACACCCACAATGGTTTTGATCAGTACTCTTGTGTTAGGGGGAGGAAGGGGGGAGATGAAAGCCAGACCATAAAGCCAGAACAGTTTCTCTGCTGCAGTCCTTTAAAACTGTATTTTTATATTGGTACCTGATTCAGCATAATCAATATGCTACACATTTAATTCTGCTGCATACTTAATTCTGACAATTGAACTGACATATCACGCTACAGCAGGAGAAGACTAAGGGAAGACCCTCTCCCAGATCTGACGAATAAGGTAGGATGAAACCTTTGGTGGGACCTAGGTAAAAATAGGGCATCCCTTCACCATAACATAAAACACATGTTTAAATTCTCAGACTCCTAGCCTCTTACTTTAATGCAGGATTTCCCAGCCCAACCTTTCGGACATACCTAAGCAGTCAAGTTTTCCGGAAATCTATAAGGAATACAGATGAGACAACTTTGCATGCCTTACCTCCATTGTATGCAAATTTATTCAGGGCTGGATTTACCTATAAGCTAGACATAGTTTAGGACCTCACATTCCAAGAGGTCTCATTACTGTTATGTGTTACTTTAATAATAATTAATAAAAATGGTTGTTTGTAATGAGGCATTTGATGCATACTCTTTCAGGAAGTATTTTGTCACGGAGAGAGTGGTGGATACTTGGAATGCCCTCCCATGGGAGGTGGTGGAGATGAAAATGGTAACGGAATTCAAAAATACGTGGGATAAACATAAAGGAATCCTGTTCAGAAGGAATGGGTCCTCGGAAGCTTAGAAGAGATTTGGTGGCAGCACCGGTTGGGAGGTGGGGCTAGTGGTTGGGAGGCAGGGCTAGTGCTGGGCAGACTTCTACGGTCTGTGCCCTGAAAATGGCAGATACAAATCAAGGTCAGGTATACATATAAAGTAGCACATATGAGTTTATCTTGTTGGGCAGACTGGATGGACCATACAGGTCTTTCTCTGCTGTCATCCACTATGTTACTATATATATATATATATATATATATATAGGCATAAAATACTGACCTATGACCAAACTCAAACATAAGCACCAAATGTTTAAGAGAATCTTTCATATATCATATTAATACTAAGACCATAAGAGCCCTGTTTGCTAAGCCATGCTATAAATTCACTAGTGTTTTTAGTGCATGTAATGCTAGATACACCTATAAGAATATGTGTGTGTTTCTAGCATAAGTGTGCGCTAAAAATGTTAGCGTGCCTTAGTAAACAGAGCCCTAAGTGTATTGTTTAACCATAAGGTAACATATATGCTTACACAATTGGACTAAATCTTGAAAAGTGGGCTTTACAACCTTAACACTGCATATAATTTAACCACCACCTCATAACCAAAGAAAAAAAAATACCTGAAGAGATGAATCAAAACATGATCCGTAAACACCAATGAAATCACTGCCCTATATAATAACAAGAGCAACTAGGTTTTGAATCAAAGACCACTTCCAAATAATGTCTAATTACTGCTTTAAAAATATATACCTGCTTATAATCGAACGAGACAAACGCCCAAGTTCCGACCTAAATCGGGAGATGGACGTTAATCTCACAAAAACGAGTAAATCCATATAATCGAAAGCAATGTTTCAGTGCGTCCGTGTCGCTCGTACGTGGACGTAAAATCATCCAAATAAGAGGCGTGTCGGGGGCGTGTTAGGGGCGGTGATACGACGTGGACTGGTACAACATATAACGAATAGCGAAATGGCTCTGGTTGAGCGGGAAGATGGGCGTAATATGATGGACCCGAAATAAAAGCGACCAGAGCAAGGGGGAAAGCGTCTTTAGACCCATTAGCGATTGTGTGTAGTTGGAGAGTGGCGATATTGTTGGTGGAAGAGCTGAAGTGGTGGTTGCAGAGAGAAAGCCGAGCGTGTTGAGTACCTGTGACGGTCGTCTGTGTGCCCTGCCTCTTTTTGTGTCTTACCCTTTGACCGTTCCTTACTCCTACTCCTTTGCTCCATCGCCCCCTTCCCCTCCCCCTATCCCTCCCCATTCACTCTTTCCACGTGTATACTCTATTCCCTGACCTCCGTTTGTCTCTGTGTTCCTGTACTGTTTGGCGAGTGAGTGGCCAGAGGGCGTGGTGGCTGGAAGTGAAAGATCTGTGTGTGTTGCTGTTTGTTTGACTACTAGTCCTAATACTTGCACTGGTGGTGGGGATATGGATGCACTTAATGCACTTGTGGCATGCATGCTACACGAAGAGGCCACCCACCGCAGGAGGTATTCACGGCCCCGAGTGTTTAGGCCCCGCACCACCTTCCTACAACTCACTGACCAGCAGTGTCTAACAAGGTTCAGGTTTGATAGGGCCACTATTCATCAGCTGAGCGAGCAGCTGACACCCCTCCTTCAGCCCCAGACACGTAGGAATAACCCCATCCCTGCCCACCTCAAAATCACTTCCGCTCTCTCTGTCCTGGCCACTGGCAGTTTTCAATCCGTATTAGCTGCTAACACAGGCCTCACCCAGGCTTCTATTTCACACTGTCTCACCCAGTTCCTGGATGCCTTCATAACTCACACCTCACACTACATCACTTTCCCCACCCCCCCCCAGGCCCTGCACAACAACATGGCCGCCTTCTATGCTGTTGCTAGATTCCCCTCGGTCATCGGTGTGATAGACTGCACACACGTAGCCCTCAGACCCCCCCGGGCACACGAAGCCACCTACAGAAATAGGAAGGCATTTCATTCTATGAACATGCAAGTTGTATGTGATGCCCAGGGGGAGATATTAGACGTGTGTGCCAGGTACCCCGGCTCCAGCCACGATGCCTACATCCTACAGCACTCGGGCATCTTCCGCAGGTTCGAGCGAGGGGAGTTCATTGGTGGATGGCTACTAGGTAAGTGCAACATGCATGTACCACCCATACTAGACCTCCTCCACTGGGCAACCCTCCGCCCTGGCTTCCTCCACCACAACCCACTATCCAAATCCCCCCGCCCCCCCCCTGTACCTGCTCCAAGCGATACACACTCATCTATCTCATTCTGCTTTTCTGCAAAGGTGACCGAGGCTACCCGCAGAGGACATGGCTTATGACCCCCCTGATCCACCCACAACCAGGGCCAGAAGAAACCTACAACAGGAAACATCGCAGCACCCGGGGGATCATTGAGCGCACCTTTGGTTTATTGAAAAACCGCTTCCGCTGTCTGGACCGGTCTGGAGGAGAGCTGCTCTACAGTCCAGAAAAGGTGGCCAAGATCTTTGTGGCGTGCTGTATGTTACACAATTTGGCCCAGCGCAGAGGACAGCCTCTCCCAGAGGAGCCACACCCACCACCAGAAGAGGCCCCAGATGAGCTGGAAGAGGAGCCCCCTCCACCCCCAGCCCACAGAGCAGAGCTCAATGCCTACCAGCTTGGAGTAAGAGCAAGACAAAGACTCATTGAAACAAGTTTTAGGTGAAAGTAAGTGAACATTTATTTTTTTACATTCAGTGCATATGTGTGTGTTCAACCCCACCACCACCACCACCACCCCCCTCCCACACCCACCCCCCTCCCACCAACCCTCACCCTACAGCATGTCCCATCATTTTCCCCTTCCCTTCCCCTGTCCCCTCCTACCCCTCCCACGCCCTTCCTTTGCAGCTGGTGCTGCATGGGAAGTCTCTTCACCCTCTTCTGAGTTGCTGCTCCCAGTGTCCTGCTCCCTATCCCCACGGCAGCCTGCGGCTTCGGCTGCACCGTGGAAATCAGGCCACCTTCTTGGTTCTAGTGGTCTGGCCACAGGACCCAGAATGGGAGCAGATTTGGTGGGTGCTGCAGGAGTGGGTGCGGAGGCTGAGGATCGCAATGCCCACCTCTTAGCTGGTGGTTGCTGGTGGTCAGTGGAGGAGGATGTTGATGGCAGGGGCTGCTCCAGCAGCACGGGGGCTGGAGTAGGCGCGGTGCCCTGAGGGCGCAGGTGTTGGATGCTCTGCTCCAGCCGTCTCAGTTGCTGGAGCACCTCCTGGTGGCCTTCACGTTGCGCCTGGAGGAGTTCCTGGTGTGCTCGCTGCTGTGCCTCCAGTGCTTGGCGCTGCAGCTCCAGTTTCTGCTGGCGGTACTCCTCCAAGCGCACGTTGTGGCGGAGTAGTTCCGTGGCCAGCCGCAGGAGTTGCCTCCTTTGGCCGGATGGCCTCTGGCGGGGAGCTGGGCCCTCCTCCTCCTCAACAAAGTCCTCCGGTGCTGGAGGTGCGGCCTCTGCTGGTGCAGGTGGTGGCAGAGGCTGGACAGCTGGTGCAGGTGGTGGTGGTGGTGGCAGAGGCTGGACAGCTGGTGCAGGTGGTGGTGGTGGTGGCAGAGGCTGGACAGCTGGTGGTGGTAGAGGCTGGACAGCTGGTGCAGGTGGTGGTGGACGCAGAGGATGCACAGCTGGTGCAGGTGGTGGAGGCTGGACTGCTGGTGCTGCAGGCTGTGGAGGTTGAGGCTGGACGGATGGTGTAGGGCGTTGGCCTTGCAGGCCACTAGGGCCAGCCTCCTCTGAGTCTTCACCTGTATAGCACAAGAGTGAGGAATAGTGTTGGTGCAAATAACCCACTTTTGTCTTTCAGCATTCATATACATTGGTATGTCCCCCAACCTGATGACCCAGCAAAGAGATGGTGAGGAGGAATGGAATTGACACGGGTACGAAAGAGAGAGCCCCGCAGGCAGCTGGGTAGAGGTGGTGGATGAGCAGCCAAGAGAAGGACACCACTCACAACGTTGTGCTCAAGCTGTTAGTTGTATAATTGTTAAAATGAACAACATTGCAGCATGTGTTGTGTTACTACTGCCTTGCTAAACTGCATAGAACTGCTTTATGACCCCCATTACAGGCTCCTTCAGTTGAATGCATGTGGCCCACACTCAGTAGAGCACAGAGGTCACAGGAGGAACTAGGCACAGTTTGGTAATGGGAAAATAGGAGGGAGTAGTAGGGAAGGACGGCCCCCAGAGTTCTGCCACAGTAGTAACCTACACACACCCATAGGAGCCAACTGGAAAGTAGTATTGGGGGTGCTAAGCCCAGTGACCAACACTCCTCCCTGCACAGCTACATGATCTTTCCTCAATATTGGGGGTGCTCACACACACACACACAGCACCCACCCTGTCTGCTTGCTCCTATAACACACATGACCACTACCAGTACTCAAATAGAGCTTACAATTAATTCAATAAATATGGGCACACAGGACAAGTAAGAGGAAACCCAATGACAATGGTAGGGATAGGGAGTAAGGGTAGAGAGCTAGTGAGTAGGGGTTACCAGGTCACAACAGCATCATAAAGGTGGCCTGTTAATATACATAAAGACAGCCAGAGATACTCCCCCCCCCCCACCTACCTCCCTCCCCCTGACCCCAACTTCTATAACACAAGTGTACTGCAGCACATCAGATACCCCAACTGCATAATGAAACACCTACCTGAGTCCTCAGCCTGGCCCGAGGTGTCCAGGGAGCCAATCCCGTGGATGCCCTCCTGGGGTAGGAGGGAGTACACCATCAGCTCCATGGGTGTAAGGTTGGCAGTGTCATTGCCTGGGGGATTGGCCCCCGCCTTCCTCCGAACATCCCTCCTCAGCTTCCGCCACTTCCTCTTGCAGTCCTCCACGTCTCTCCCAGCATGGAAGACAGCATTCAGGCTGTCCCGTACTGCCTCCCATTCGCTCTGCTTTAATGTTGCTGCCAGCCTCTGCCCTGTGGGAGCAAACAGACTCCGGTGCCGCTGTACTATTTCTTGCACCAGGAGCTCCACCTCTGCTTCGACAAAATTACCCTTCCGGGTCGGCGGCATGCGTGGTGGCATTGTACCAATGGGGTTTTCGAAAATACGGAGTGGGCGTTTATATAGGCGCCAAGAACGCCCATTGAGACGGGGGAATAGGCGTTTCTGATATGGGCGTTTCTTTTTCAATTATACACATAATTCCTAAGCGTGCCCAGCTCAGATAGCGATTAGGAACACATGGTTTCGATTATGAGTAGATAAGTATGGGCGTCTCCACCTGCCTTCCCTTTCTTCATTGCCATTTTACCTGCCATTTCCTGCACTTAGACCTTGCCCGATGTTCGTAATAATCAGTTACAGGGTTTTACCCTCACTTATATGAAGGTATGTGTTTAGCAATGTATGCTTGGGTACACCTGTGTATTTAGGGGGGGGGGGGAATTATTGTTGGCCCTCAGCCACCACGCCTTCCGTTTCCTGTCTTCCACATCCCCTGATGCTCCCTTCCTTTCTCCCATTCTCTCTGCCTAGTTGTAGCAGGCAGTGTGTGGGGGCCAAGAATTTAGTACAGTCGGCCCAAATCAAGCACCCCTCGGTGAGGGTCATTTCAATCAGGGAGATGTGTAGCTAATGTTCCAGAAGATAAAAGGCGCACTACACAGTCTTGAAACAGACGTTCATGGTAAGCTCTCATTTGTCTGCCACCTCTTCTCTTTGTGCTCATAGTCAAGGAGTGTGCATTCACTGTATGTATGTAGTCTGGAGTCAGATGTTAGGTAGCTCTCTTTTCACCAGGTTCCTGTGCACTGTACTGTGGGGTTGGCAGGTCCTCAGTGGTGTGGGCCAGCTGTTGGAGGTGCTGTATTGGTTCCCGGTAGCTTCCATCTTCCTTGTTTATGTGGTGTACCCCAGTCCCCATTTATGAAGTGGCCACCCATTCTCAAGGTCCATAGGCGGGGGAGGGGAGAATGATTAATGCAATGGATGTGTATAGCACATTATGGAACACCTTCCTAAATTGCTCCATAGGTAGTAGGGTAGGGAACATGCACATTACATTGTTTTTAATCGGTAGCCTGGACAAAATGATCGAGGTGGCTACAGGTAGTGCCACTGAGGCCTATGACATGGTGTTGAGGGAGAGGGGTGTGTGTACAGGTACCAACCCAAAGTAACTGGTGGTGGCTAAAACCTGGTGGCTGCTGTGGCCTAGTGGTTAGAGCACCAGCCTTATAATCATAAGGTTGCTGGTTCAAATCCCACCTAAGGCAAGTCACTTCAGGGACAAAGTTTGACACAAACCCAGAATACTTGAATGTAACACACCTTGATCAACTACTGGAGAAAGTGTGATCACACCTGCAAATAATGAGCACCATTTTTATTTGTGCCCTTCCCTAACACAAGTATTACATTGCAACTGTGATGAAGTAACCCCTTTTGCTCCTCAGCATTATATACCATAGCTGATGTATTCAATGTGAAAATATGAGCCAGCTGTTTGTAGGTCCTTCTTGGGCCCCCCCCCCCCCACCAATGTGGCTTGTGGGTAAGGATATGTGTCCATCAGACAGCAAACACTGGTATGTGGTACCTGGAGTTATGTGGAAGTGTGTACCTGGCAGATCACACGTGGTACACTATTAATCTCTTATTGATGGCACTCTGTATTGTGGGTCAGTATGGTGGAGGGGAGGGAGGAAGGGAGAGAGAGATGCTGGCTGGCCATTTTTATTAATGGACACAAATATCCATCCAGCCTCCCCGGCCCAACCCCCCTGCACATATGGCCATGCAGGTTGGAATGAACAGGTGGCGTTCTGTATGGCCAACATTCTCAGACATACATCACCTTCTCATTCACACAGCACATTTAATGCTATGCATATTGCTGCCTCCTTCCTCTCAACTCAACAGCACCATTTGGTGATATGTAATGCACAAGGGAGACAAACACACACACACACCCTGATAGTTATATTGTAACAGAAACATTTATTTCCCCCCCACCCCCACCCCTACAAAATAAGCCCCAACAATGCCCTCCTCCCCCCCACAACTCCCCACACACCCCAACAATTCCCTCCCCCACCCCCCACAGAACCCCCAACATTTTCCTCCCCCCACACACACAACCCCAACAATTCCCTCCCCCACCCCCCACAGAACACCCAACATTTCCCTCCCCCCACACACACATTCCCAACAATTCCCTCCCCCACCCCCCACAGAACCCCCAACATTTCCCTCCCCCACACACACAATCCCAACAATTCCCTCCCCCACCCCCCACAGAACCCCCAACATTTCCCTCCCCCCACACACACAACCCCAACATTTCCCTCCCCCCACACACACAACCCCAACAATTCCCTCCCCCACCCACTCCCCACACCCCCAACAGGCCCCCCCTAGTTAAATTAAGGGCGGCCACGCCCTCTTAGCAAGGCCCTCTGTAGCAGGGCAATGAGCAGCCCCAGCAGTACCCTTAGTGGGCCCTGGAGCTGCTCATTGCCCTGCCGTAGGGCTCTCACCTCCTGCAGCAGCTGGTGCTGGCCAACTATAAGCTGCTGCTGGCCATCTACCAGCTGCTGCAGGAGGCGCACCACAGTGGCAGGGCCAAAGGCTGGAGGTGGGCCAGGGGACACGGAAGATGGCCCAGGGGATGGAGGTGGGCCAGGGGACACGGAAGCTGGCCCAGGGGACACTGAAGCTGGCCCAGGGGATGGAGGTGGGCCAGGCGATGGCGCTGCCTGAGGGGAGGGAGAGGCCTCATACGGAGCTGCAGGTGGGGAGGGGTCCTCATGATTGTCCTCATCCTCCTCATCTATGATGAGGACTCCCTCCTCCGAGTCCTCCTCCTCCTCCTGGTGGGCCGCCTCCTGGCCTGGCTGCTGCTCCTCCTCCTCCTCCTCATCCAGGTGCCCCTTCTCCTGCTCCTGCTCCTCCTGCTCCTCCTCCTCCTCCTGCTCCTCCTCCTCCTCCTCCTCCTCCTGGAGGTGGTGGCCCTCCTCATCCTGGCGCTCAGCTTCCTGCTGGTGGAGCCCTGTGTATGTAAAAGGAGTGTGATTGAGATCAGTGCATACACCATGGCTTGCATAGTGCAGTAGCTGGGTGGCGTGAGGCAGGGGATGGGGCAGGGTGTGGTAAGGCGTAGCCTATGCCCATGGGGAATGAGCTGCATCAGATGACATGAAACAGAACCCTGGACCCTCCTCCTCTGACACACACCACGCAGGACATGTTGCCATACCAAATTCATTGCTGACCAGCATGTTTGCATTGTGAGATGCAACGAGGGGTTGATGGGCAGTTGTTGGGGGAGTTGTTGGGGGGGGGGGGCAGTGGGAAGGGTGTTGAGCACAATTCTTTTATGTGATTTAGGCCATAACATGCAGTACAAGTAGGGCCTCAGGCAGCTGTACCAGGACACAGTAATCAGCCACCACAATAAGGGGAATAGTAAAGTGTGGCATATCATCTCATTCATCTCGGGGGGATGGTCGGACGTTGCAGGCACGCTCATGGGAGAACCCCTGCAACCTGCATCCTTGATCTGGGACAGATAGATATGGTATTACTAGGTGGCTATTAGGCACATGGGAAGTGATATTGTACAACACATTTGCTTTATTCATGAAATGTATGTAGTAATCTGTACAGGTGTCCTGTTTTTGAATACTTACGGCGAGCCCTGAGGTGCCTTCGCACCGCCCGGATGAGGTCGGGCCTCTCCCGCCTCACCCGCCGGAACCGCCTCCTCAGGGACTCGAGGTCCCGGTGGACTCCAAAGCGTCTGTAAGATATAAGTTTGTAGAGCAGGGGTCAGGGGTGTTGGTCCTTTTTGTCCTCTGCACACATTCATTTGCTATTCACATACCAGAGAGAGAGGGTCTACAGTGTTGGGGGGGGGGGGGGGCACCTCCATTGGTAGTGAATCATAGGAGCCACCTTTTTACCATTTTGGGGGGTGGAACCCCCAGTGGAGATGACCCCTCCCTCCATACATATTTGATATTGGGGGTGGGGTGGTGAAGCACCCACAGCAGCCACCGAGTTGGTTCCTATGCAGATGATGCCAGAGAGGTGGGCATGAGGCCAGACAGTACCGTTTGTATACATTATAATGTATGCTTGTTAAACTACTTTATATGTGTTATCATGACCATGTTATAAAGTATGGTATAGGTTTCATTGGTCTCATGCTTCCACTATTCGGAGGCGTTGTAACCCACTGGCTGCAAAGAGGGGTTGGAAAATGTGGCCTTCACATAACCAACGAAATTGTCACATAACACTAATAGCATAGTCACATACCTAACCTAACGAAATACATTCTTGTAGGGATGTGGGAATGGTGGTCGTTTCAATAACATACAAATTATTAGTGATTGTGCATGTTCCTATATTACTCATGATCCTTGCACGGACACTCCAGTTACTGCTGGTAACATTGATGACGGAGCTGTTATATGTGTAGGTACAGGAGGGGAGGGGGGTTGGGCCATAACCTTACCTTTGTAACCTTTCCCGGATGCGGGACCAGGCTCGCATGGCCTGCAGCCTGGGGGGCAGGTGGTGGTGCTGGATGAAGAGCCTGTGCCGGTGCCTTACGCACAGCCGCACCAGCAGCAGGCTCTCCTCCTGTCCGAAGTTGGGTTCTCTTCGTTGTGCCATTTTTCCACGTGTTGGAAAAGAAGTGCCTTATATAGACGACCTTGCGTGAGGGACGTCGTTTCATGCACAGCTCCATATATGGATGACCATTCCATATATGGCCCCTATCAGCACGTGGACGCCCTCGTAAGCATAGACGTCTTTGACGTGCACATGCCTGCAGGAGTGTGAAACGTGCCTTATATAGATGAGTATGACGCACCCCACCCGACCCTTTTCACATATTCACAATATGCATTTACTGCATGTTCAGTAGGTGTACAGTGCATGCAGATCCGGACGTTCAGATGGGCACATATGATGAAAGTATGGGTGGAGCAGCATGATATGTCTGTAGTTGACACATATATGCGTTCCTCCTATATTTCCGTACCTGGATGGCCTGAACAACATGTACTGTACTTGCGATACACCTATGTACATTATTTTACACACCACGTGATTTGGTCGTTTGCACCTGCAATAATCGACCGTGTTAGGGCGCCCAATTTAGTCACGCTTATGCGCTCGTCATTTGATTGTTTTCTTACAGGGATAATCGATTATCAAAAAACGCCCACACTATTTTTCCATGATACAGGTCTATTTTTGGACGTTTTCGTAAGAACGTCCTAATTCGTACTTGGACGATCTTTCCATTATGCCCCCAAAGAAAACATACCAAAATGTGTCAAAAGTGCTATGTGAGTGCACATGAAAAAGCTGAGCAAATGAAACGAAACAAAAAAACTAATCCCTGTCACAACTGTATTATGGGCAACTAGAAAATGAGAAATATAATGTGCAAGTATAGTCAAATATTTTATTATAAACATTATTATGCAGATTGCATCACGTAATGTTAACAAGGGCACAAGTGAGAAGACAGCTACTGCCATAGTTGAACAAAAATATAAATACCAGGAGTTAAAAGTTCTTGAAGCTGGCACTATAAAACAGCATGTCTCAAAGGTTAGAAAGACAAAAAGGGAATATAAATTTCTTAAGACCAAGCCTACGGTATATCACAAAAAAAATAGTTTCAAAATGTATGAACTCACAACTTTTATGGAGTGCCAAAACTTCTTGACTTGACTGCAACAAAACAAACCCCCACCTATATCTTTCCTGTTATTTTTGTATTTTCACACAGTGAAGCGATGATATCACATGGCGGGAAAACCGCTTTTAAAATTGACAACAAGTTCTCCACCCATTTACAAAAAAAGAGGGCCCAAAAGCATATATTAAAAAAACCAAATTTAACAATAAGATCATCCTAATGTGGCAACCTATTAAAAGGATAAATTTGAAAATGGAAGTGCAGCTGGGTACTACTGAATAATTTATCCACTCCTACCCTAGCTGAGATAGTATCTAACCATCTCTCTGATCTCATGTGCAACTTTTTTTTTTAATTAGTCATCTTACTTTCGAACTCTTCTTACTCTATCTATATGTTCCATCTTTGCTTATATCCTATGCTGTCAATTAAAATGTTCTATTACATATTGTGTTGGCATTGTATTATTATTATTAACATTTGTACAGCGCTGCCAGATGCACGCTGCGCTGAACACCTGACACAGAGAGACAGTCCCTAGTTTCCCTAACTGCACCCTCTCAAAAGGATGTGATACCCGCAAGCAAGCCTTCCCAGGAGTAGGCCCCAGGCTCTGGAATGCACTCCCTGAAAGGCTTGACTTAACACAAGACTATGTCTACTTCAGGAAGCAGAGGAAAGCTTGTTTTTTCAACAGAAGAAGTAAATGACACCGGCTGCACATAGTATAGCAGGACATGTTTATCCACTAGTCAAGATAATGTTCAAGCACCTTTCTGACCTCATTTGCAGCTCTCTTTAACTAGTCCCTTATTTTCTTACTCCTGTTACTCTATGTTATCTATCTATATGCTCCATCTATGGTTTCTATTAAAATGTTGACATTGTAAATAATATACTACACCATACTTTGTATTGTTGTTTGAATATTTTTATTGCTGTTATTGTCTATTCTTGCTGTACACTGCCTTAAGTGAATTCCTTCAAAAAGACGGTAAATAAATCCTAATAACTAAACAATTAAATAAATACCATAGTTTTGTTATAGGTAGGTTAAAGCTGTTATGGTGTTCATGGTGTTATGGTGTTCATCCCCTGATTCTATAAAGGTGACTGAAAATTATGTATACAATTTAGGTGCAGTCCCGATTTGTGCATGCAGTTTAATAGGATTCTGTCCAATCCTGTAAAGAATCCAGATTCCACTCCCATATAGAAGAATTTGTTGAATGATGCTATCAGTCATAACAGTGGTTTTACTGGATGGCTGAAGCTGGCTGGGAGGAGAGGTTATTTATTTATTTGGATTTTTGCTCACACCTTTTTCAGTAGTAGCTCAAGGTGAGTTACATTCAGGTACACTGGGTATTTCTCTGTCCCTGGTGGGCTCACCAGGGGCATAGCTATGGGAGCCATGGGGGCCTGGGCCCCCGCAAATTATGTCCAGGCCCCTGGTTTGGTTGGCGGGGGTCCCCAACCCCGCCAGTCGAAGCCTTCTTCAGCGCCATCTCCGGCGCAGCTGCGTTCCTGCCCTGCTCTTCTTGCTCCTCTTGTCCTGTGCATGCTGGCGCTTTACGTGAAACTGAGGAGCATCAGCGTGTACAGGATAGGAGGAGCAAGAAGAGCAAGGCAGGAACACGGCTGCACCAGAGATGGTGCTGAAGAAGTCTTCGGTTGACAGGGGTTGGGGACCCCCTCTAGCAAAGGTATTTGTGAGATGAAGGGGGTGCAAGGTGAGGCGAAGCGTGGGGGGGGGGGGGGGGTGGCACTCAAAATGTGCCCCTAACCTTGGGATCTGGCCCCCTCCCACCATAAGGTCTGGCTATGCCCCTGGGGCTCACAATCTAATTTTGTATATAAGGCAATGCAGGGTTAAGTGATTTGCCCAAGGTTGCAAGGAGCAGCAGTGGGATTTGAACCAGCCACCTCTGGATGTCAAGATTGGTGCTCTAACCACTAGGCTACTCCTCAAGGATATATTGTACCTTAAATTGCTATAAGTTTGGGGAGTGGGGGAGGGAAGAAGGTATGATGTGCCAAAATATCTCTTTGTCTTGCCTCCCTCCCAAACCTAGCTTGCCCCTCCCCCTGCTGCCACCTCAAATATTTTTGTCTATAGATGCCACTATGCTACTAGGACTGGCAAACAGCAAGATGTCTAGCAAGATTTTATGTGGAAGAAAACAGAAGCGGATCAATCAAGGTATGGTATACAACTTTATTCTGAAAAAATGCCCGACAGAGGCTGTGTTTCACCCACTAGGGCTGCGTCATGGGCTTGAAAACGAAAGCAGGTTCACAATGGAGCAAAAAAACCAGCATAATGCGTTCCTCCAAAACTAACTCAATCCATGCACCCGGTGGACGGGCATCATGTGACTGCATCAATTAGAAACTGATGGGGCCTAGTGGGTGAAACACAGCCTGTGTCAGGCGTTTTTTAGTATAAAGTTGTATACCATACCTTGATTGATTCGCTTCTGTTTGCTTCCACGTTGGATTTTGCAGATCGTCTGCCTCCTTGTTTTCTTAGCAAGATTTTATGTCAAGGCATTTTTGACATATTTTAAGGGAGCTAACCAAATAGGAGTCCCCTGGGTTCAAGGAACACACTACTACTGTATGATCAAGTATATAAGATAATATTTCAGATTCCAGATAAAGCAGTGTCTAACAACAGAAACCTACGGAGGGGTGTTCTACCAAGGGAACACCCTGAAGCTATGAAGGCAAGGGCAACAGAGAAAAGGACTTCTAATGCCAAGAACCCAATATTTACTGTTTTTTCACTTTTGAGTTTTTGGTCTGGTCACTTCTCTGTGAACTGAACAGATGAACTGTTTGCCCACTGAGTGATCTGTGCCTTTTTGTAGGAGTGAGCTCCTAATTCAGAGGGTGACAGCATTGCAAGGGTGAGTTAATGACTTCATGAGCTAGGGCTCTGAAGAAATCTCATCCTTTCACCCCTCAGGAAAATGATCTTTTTTTGTAGCCTCTGGAGCTGCCAGGGGACCCATTATATAAAAAATATCATTCAAACTCCATAAATGTAGGAGTTGTTTCACTGATCTACACATCATATGCTACACTTTCAACATGAAAGGATAAATATAGAAACATTCAAAACATAATTAATAATAAGAAAACAAAAAGTCTTGATTGCATGTTTTCACACCCTTTGTCACAGCAATCCCAAATTAGGTTTGCTTCCAAAAATTCCTTTAACAAGACCCATAATAAGTTAAAAGCCCACCTGTATCCAATTTTGTAGCAATTGAGCTAATTTAAATACTCCTAGGTGAAGAATCAAGCTGTTTTCTGTTGTATGCCGTGAATTTAAAGCAAAGCTCTAACCATGCTGAACACAGAGCTGCTAAAAGAAATCTAAGCTAAAGTCAGGAGAAAGCTACATGACAAAGTCTCCGTTGAATATTTGCAATCAGTGCCCATAAGTTAACTGGCTATAATACAAAATAACTGGCACTATTCAGCACTAACCAGCTCAGTTTAGCAGGTAAATCAGACTGCATAAATAGCAGGCCTATCTTTGCCCACTATTAACTGGCCAGTGCTAAATATTCACTTAGGCCCCAATGATCCATTCCCACCACTGTTCCAAAACAGCACCCTAAAAATAGTGCTCCCCAATGATCAACACTAATAACATGCAAATTTAGGCACATTATTAGCATTGATCATCAGGGGGAAAGCGTGGGAAGATTGTGCCTGGGCATGCGCTCAGGCACAATCCTCCTGCACTTTTGCTTGACAGCCCGGACCTATCAAACTTTCCAAGGGGCTACCTCCAGACCCCCCCAAAGGCAAGGCCCTGGTGGCCTAGTGCCCCCAATCCCCCACAACCCCCCAGATACTGATACAGGGGGCTGGAGGTCCAGTGGACTTCCAGCCTCCCTATCACCCCCCCCCCCCCCAACAGAAGAGAAGGCTGGAGATCACTGGACTACCAGCCCACACCTGGTGGTCTAGAGGCCACCGTGACCCCTCCAAACCTCTGGTACCTTAAATGGAAGAGGGATGCGAACCTAGTCCCTCCTCCTATGAATGCCGCCTCCAAAATAGCAGCACCCAGCCCTGCCCAGGGCATCCTGGGATGTGCTGAGCAGCCACCAGTGATGGGGGGGGGGGGGGGGGAGCCTTGAAAGGGTTCCCACTGGACCACCAGGGTATTTGTTCAGCACATTCTACCTTTGATCATGGGACACTGGCATAGGCGGTCGGTGGCCGAACTGTTTGGGGAGGCTACAGGGGGTGGGGTTAGGGGTGTGGTCAGGGGTGGAGCTTACATCCATAATTGTCTGACAACATACAGAAAAAAAATAAGTAAAAATAAAATACTCACAATTAATTCCTTTTATTAAATTTAGATATTAGATATGTATCATATGATAAAGAATAAAGTGGTTGCTCAAAGCATATACTAACCACAATCACTCAACTGCAAAACACTATGCACAACTTTGTACAAAAACACACTCAGAACCTTACTGTACCATAAATATTACACTGAGCAGACCTTAATACACCAATATACCACCCATACAGAAAATGCAGACCGTCAACAATAAGAAACAAGGGATCATAATATCACAATTCTCATGTAGAGCCACAAAACACCCTTTTAGGGTGGATAGTGTTCACAATGAGCTCCTTTTATTAATGACCAGATAGAGATAAAAGTTTTCAAATTTCAATTTTGGCACAGTATAAGTCATCACAAACAAAATATAGGAAAACCAAAAGCATTAGGGGCTTATAGCCCATTTAGTTATGTTTAAACAAAAGAGATCTGCATGAAACAAAATATTAATTTTTTTATTTTGACTTAAACTCTTCAGAGTCAGCACCTACCTCTCTTGAAATCCAACGTGCACTGCATGCCACAATTTCCTGGAATTATTATGGTCTGGGTCTGGGAAGGAAGTGGGAACACCTCAGACAGCCACTCTTAACCAGCCTTGAGCCTTCCCTACTCAGTGACGGCACAAAAAAAGCACTGTATGTATCCCTCATTGATAAGTCTCTGACTCTAAAGTTTAGCAATTTCATTAAAGCAAAATGTATTTTCACATATCACAAACTCTTCCTATCCAAGAATGTTTTATATAAAAACAAACACACAAAAAAGCAATCAGATTTTCACTTACCAGCTCTGTCAACACTATCCAGCTTATAATCGAAAGACAAAAATGCCTATATTGCGACCTAAATCGGGAGATAGGCGTTTATCTCCCAAAAACGAATAACGCGGTATAATCGAAAGCCGAACTTGGACGTTTTCAAATGCACTCCATTGCAGAAGCATACAAAGTTGACGGGGGCATGTCGAAGGCATGGTGAAGGCGGAACTGGGGTGTGGTTATCGGCCGATCAGAGATGGGCGCCTTTCGCCGATAATGGAAAAAAATATGCGGTTTTAGCGAGAATTTAGGGCACTTTTCCTGGACCCTGTTTTTCCACGAATAAGGCCCCAAAAAGTGCCCTAAATGACCATATAACCACTGGAGGGAATCGGGGATGACCTCCCCTGACTCCCCCAGTGGTCACAAACCCCCTCCCACCACAAAATATGCCGTTTCACAACTGTTTATTTTCACCCTCAAATGTCATACCCACCTCCCTAGCAGCAGTATGCAGGTCACTGGAGCAGTTATTAGGGGGTGCAGTGGACTTCAGGCAGGTGGACCCAGGCCCATCCCTCCCCTACCTGTTACAATTGTGCTGCTTAATGCTTATTAGTCGTCCAACCCCCCAAACCCACTGTACCCACATGTAGGTGCTCCCCTTCACCCCTTAGGGCTATAGTAATGGTGTAGACTTGTGGGCAGTGGGTTTTGAGGGGGATTTGGGGGGCTCAACACACAAGGGAAGGGTGCTATGCACCTGGGAGCTCTTTTACCTTTTTTTTTGTTTTTGTAAAAGTGCCCCCTAGGGTGCCCGGTTGATGTCCTGGCATGTGAGGGGGGACAGTCCACTACGAATCCTGGCCCCTCCCATGAACAAATGCCTTGGATTTATTTGTTTTTGAGCTGGGCGCTTTCATTTTCCATTATCGCTGAAAAACAAAAACGCCCAGCTCACAAATTGTTGAATAAAACATGGAAGTCTATTTTTTTCGAAAATACGGTTCGGTCTGCCCCTTCACGGACCCGTTCTCGGAGATAAACGCCCATGGAGATAGACGTTTTCGTTCAATTATGCCCCTCCACGTCAGCTAAACTTGCTCTTTGAACCTACTGTTGGAACCATCAGCCAATGAAATGGCTTTTAGCTGTAGATATCCCAGGTTACCTGATAATTATGCACACATCATTGCAGTCATGCCCTCCTCTCGGTGTACATGCGCAGAAAAAAAAACCAAAAACTTTGAACCATTTAAAGATTTAAACAATTACACTATTTATTTTTTATTTCTCCCCAGTCTCGCTTGCACACCTCCCTCCAAACCTGTTCTCTTTAATTTGAATGTTGTTCACTTCAAGCTCACCCCGAATGAAGTTCTTCCCACACCAAAGACATATATAGCACTGATTGTATTCTTTTAAGCAACTTCAGCAGAGCATGCCTGCCTCAGTGAGCATTGCTGCAGGACGACTTGGGCACAAATTCAGGTAAACGATTTTGCAAGTGAGCGGACCTGAGTTGGGGCGGCTTAGCCTCCTCAAGCCTCCCATACCGGGCACCTATGGACACTGGAATGAAAGAACATACATTAGCATGTATTAGAATGATGCTTGCGTTGATCTGCTGCACGCTTTTTTGTTTCTGTGCTTTAGGCGGCTGATCATGAAGTGTAGGTAAATATGAGTGCTAGTCTGGCGCTAATGGCCTCTAGCATCTGCATTTACCTCTGATCATCTGTTCCTTAGCGGGTTAAGTTGGTACCCAGCCAAAACACCCCAGTTATTCAATGCTAGTCAGGGGAAATGGCCCAGCATTGAATACCCAGGGTCATCGCCGATCGTGGCACTTATGCGGGCTGTCTACCGCTAGTAATTATTTCTATAGCACTACTAGATGTACACAGCACTGTACACTTTATATGCATATACTTTCTCTGTCCCTAGAGGGCTCACAATCTAAGTTTTTGCACCTTTGGCAATGGAGGGTTAAGTGATTTGCCCAAGGTCACAAGGGGCTACAGTGGGAATCAAACCCAGGTCACCAGGATCAAAGCCTGCTGCACTGCACTAACCATTAGGCTACTCCTCCACTCAGTCTGACTATCAGCCCCAATGTGTCTGAATATCCCTTGGAGTACTGTCAGGCCCATCACTGTAAGGTGGAGGCAGTTTGGAACCACCTAGAAGACGACACTGCCTCTATCAAACTGCTGAGGAAGGTCACTGAGAGGCCTAAGGTTACTTTAAAAGAGATAGAGAAGCTTCTGGCTGAGACTGGGGGAAATATTGTCTGTTCAACAGAATCAAGATTATTTCACAGATATGGCATGTATGAGATGGTGGCAAGAAAGAAACAACTACTGAAGAAAAATCGTATGATATGCTCATATAGGGAGCAATTCTATAAAGGGTGCCAAGATGCCATGCGCCAAACATTAATTTGATTATGATTTATTAATACTTTATATGCTGCCTAGCTTTACCAGATCAAGGCAGTTTACAATAAATAAAAATGCATAAGTGTACAAATTATCAGGCAGAAAAGAATTCCATAAGCCAGATAGGAAAGACCTAGCCACAATCACTCAAGGAGCCAATCTTACTTTCTAAAGTAGGAATCATCTCTTCAACTACAGAAAACTCAAAAGATCCTTTATGATGGCATCCAATGCTCAGGTTCTGTTACAGAATATGAGCGTAAGTGGATGTTTGCGCATCAACATTTAGGCACGCCCACTTATGCTGTTGTCAATCACAGGTGTAAATGTGTGTGCCCGAATGCAACATATATGTGTAAATTATGCATGTCAATATGGGACTTGCCCTTGCACTGCCCAAGATCTGTCCATGTGTATTACCCCCTTGCATTTATGCACTAAGGGAGAAATTCTATAAAATGGTGCTCAAAAGAGGGCACTGGAAAAAATCAGCACTAAGCTGAGAAGGTGGAAGAGATCCCATGAGAGTGAAGTTTGAAAAGATTTTTTTTATCTTGTTTGTTTGGTTATTTTATTTTAGTTAGATTAGTAATGTTACGTCGGTGTGAAGAATTGTATTTTGATTTTATGTATGTATATCTTGTAAACCGCTGAGAACTTTTGGGTTGTGCAGTATAAAAATATTTTAAATAAATAAATATAGTATAGCGCTGATTCCAGACTAACGCCTGCTGAAACACTTAGGAAACACTGCATGCATGTGGGAGAAGATTTTGTGCTTTGATGAAAGCACACTGGAGGTTTTTGGTTTCAGTGCTAAGTTATCTGTACCTGAATTCAAGAGAACTTGGGACAAGTACCTAGGATCTCTAAGGGAGTGAAAGGGAGAATAGATATCATGAATGGGCAGACTGGATAAGCCATATGGTCTTTATCTGCCTGCATTTTTCTGTTTCTTTGTTTGGGACTAGATTCTATACATCATGCCTAAAAAAAATCAGCACTGAAATAAACCATGTCTAGGCATATTCTACAAAGTAGGCCCAAAATTAGGCATACTTTATGGAATAAGCCTAAATTTCTACATGGTTTATAGAATAGGCCGAGTGCCCATCCATGTGACTTAATTTAGTCGCGGGCAGTTACGCCAAGTAAAACTAGACGTAAATGCCGACACCTAAATTACACCCACAGACCGAGTGTATTCTATAGCAACATAAATAGATTTTAGAAATGCCCACAACCCACCCATGGCCACGCCCCCTTTTCATCTATGCAACTTAGAATTTACACTCTTTATGATATAGAATACACTTACGCAGTTCTGCAAGTCAGTTCTAATTAATGCCAATTAGTGTCAATAGTTGCTTGTTATTTGGCAATTATCAGTGCTGATTGGCTTGTTAACTAATTAAGTTGCGTGTGCAAATCCAGACTATGACCAGATTTGTGTGCGCAATTTAAGTCGTGCTATATAGAATCTGGGGTTATGTGTGTAACTCTAATGTCCCAGTTGTAGTTGCATCGGGTAGGCTATAGAAATGTATTTTCTTTAACTGGTTTAAGGATAGAGCCAGGACTAGCAAAGCTAGGAGGCTGGCTGGCATAAAATCCACATGCTCGGTGCACATCTCATAATCAATAAAGCAGTCCATGCAGTTTAGTATGTCAAAATTGCACAGGTTTACTGAACTTGGATAGTAAAATAACTGCGACGACCATTTCAGAAACTATTTACACTACTTGTATGTGCCACAGTGGCATAGCCACAGGTGGGCCTGGGTGGGCCAGGGCCCACCCATTTAGGGCTGAGGCCCACCCAACAGTAGCATACGTTTAGTGGTAGCTGGTGGGTATCCCAAGCTCCACCAATTGAAGCTGAAGGTAACGAAAACACTACTCTCCATGATACTGGCACCTGCGCATGCTCAGTTTTCAGCGCATGTCTGCTGCAGATTACCAAGGTGGAAAGAAGTGTTTTCCTGCTAGCTGAGATATTTGTTTTGCTGGTGGTAGGGAGAGAACACTTGGTGCCCACCCACTTCTTGCCTAGGCCCACCCAAAATCTGTTATCTGGCTACGCCCCTGATGTGCCAGTATGTTTAAGTTAGTAACAATAATAGCAGTTACACTCCTCAGAATTCTCCTTCTTAATTCTCCTCTCTTATTTACAGTTCATAAAGTAAAGCAGATTCCTCTCAGAGGAATGTCGGGGGGGGGGGGGGTTAAAGAGGCTTTACCTTGTTAGGGGCGTAGCCAGACTTCAGCGGGAGGGGGATCCACAGCCTGAGGTGAGGGGCACATTTTAGCCCCCCCCCCCCCCCGCCGCCGCCACTACCACCACCACCAACAACAACAACAACTTTGACCCCCCCCTGCTGCCGACCCTTTCAACCCCCCCTCCCACCGCCAATCCTTACCTGCCGCCGTCGCCTACCTTTGCTGGCGGGGGACCCCAACCCCTGTCAGCCGAGGTCTTCTTCTGGCGCAAGGCTTTGTTCTGTTTCTGTGAGTCTGACGTCCATTATGGCAGAAAAACATCCAAGTGTTAGGAACTCCCAAATCATGCCCCTGACGTGCCCCCTTCTGATTTGGATGCATTTCAGATGAACTGCATAGAAAAATCATCTTAAAATGGGTTTCAGAAATAGCGATTTGGACATTTTGGGAAAGAAAAACCCATGCAAATGCCGCTTTGTGCTGCTTTTTGGATGTTTTCCTGTTTCGAAAATGAGTCCCTTGTTTTCCTATTGTGTTATATATTATTCTTCCTCTGCCCCTATTGTTTTATTATTTACACACGTGACAATTGGTATTACCTTTGTTGATTATTTATTTATTTATTGGATTTATTATGTGATCTATTCTCTGAACTATATGATATTTTCAATGTAATGTATGATGTTTGTTCTTATTGTTGGTTGAATAAAGTGACTGAAAAACATCTCTGGAGGTTTACACGTCTTCTCTGAGTGAGGAGAAAAAACAAGGCACTCTCTCAAAAGCAAGAAAAGTCAAAATTGGTGCAGGTCACAAGCATATGGTATGGCATCGACTCTATGCAAAAAGACATGTCCTAGAAAAGGTCAAAATTATGCATACCCCAGTCATTAATATGAGATTCATGGTTCCAGATATTTGCTTCAGCCAAAGGGGATTATGGGCCAGATAATTTTAGGAGAGAAATTCTCATGATTTCCTGAACTTTTAATTATACACTATTTCAGGAAGTAGAATTTATAGAAGGATGAGTACTTGTTCACATATACCTGTTGCGGTTGCCATGTTTTTTGTCATGTTTTTGCTCTCATACACTGAAAAATATCTTCTGTATACTGTGTTGTATGTCACACTGCGCACCATATCATATTGTATGTGACTGCATTTAGCTAATGACAGTTATTTTTGGACTACAAGGTTTTCTTCCTCTCCTGTGTGCTTTCCTGCTGCATGAAACTGGTCTCTAGGGGGCGCAAAAGTGCTATGAGTCTTCATTCACAGCTACCAGAGGTTTTTCCCAATTTTGAAAAGCTCTCTTTCTCCTTCTCCCCACCTAACCTAGCAATTGTGGTGACAGTCCTCAAGCAGGGACAATAAAGCATGGTTTCCTTCAGTGCTTGGCTTGAGAACACCCCAAGTCTGACTGCTGTCACCACTTTATGATGGTTGAGGCGTTTCCTGTCCTCCAGTGCTGCAAATATTGCTCCACTGGATCACCATCTTTGCTCTGCCTCTGAAGCAGGAGCTGAGCTTGCAAATCACACTCAGATCTACCACATGGTAGTATGCAGCAGTGTCATTGAGTCACTGGATTATAGCTGTTCTTTTTCTATGTCACGCCAGTATTTATCGTAGTCTAGGGACATAGATGGTATTCACTGAACTATTTTGGTTTTACCAGACTGCACAAACCAATAACTAGAGCTAACTTTAGTTTTTTGTCTTTTTATTTTGCTCTTTTTGTTGAAATTCGTTCACCTGCTTTTTAAGATATACTTAATGATATTTATGATTAAGAATTGCTTTTAGAAAATAATGGATACTAGACAGTTTAAATCTAAGATCTTTCAGCAGGAGTTTATTTTCTAGCTGAATATAGTGGGAGGATAGGGATATTAAAGGCCAGATTCTATAAATGGTGCCCAATTTTGGGTGCTGAAAGAAATGAGCACTGAGTGCTATTCTATAAACAGTTCTCCAAGCTGGGCACCATTTATAGAATAGTGCATAGCACTGGGATCAGTGCCCATCTTTGGCAGCGAGGATTTACACTAACCTAAACCTGGTGTAAATCCTCGGGCCTAAATTAGGAGCAGATCTCCTAAATTCTATAATACTGTGCGCATCTTTAGTGAACACCCTTGACCCGCCCATGCTCTTCCTATGGCCTGTGCGCTAAGAGATTTACACACGCATCTTTATAGAATAGTGCTTAGCAAGGTGCACGTGAATCCAAATTGTTGCCATTAATGCCAATAACATTTTAACAGAATAGCTTTGTACGTGAGCGTAGGGGTCCTAAACGAACTGCAGAGACACCGGAAGTGAAAGGCTGCTAAGTGTGGATTGCTGCTTGCACACCCTGGGAAGGAGCATGGCATCAGAATTTTGTGTAACCATTTCTTCTTCACTGGGCTGTGCTTCCAGCTGCTTGCTGCTCTCCCCTCCCAGCTGCTACTCTGATGAGGACTCAGAGCTGCTGGAACAAGGGGGGCGGGAAGAGGGGCAAGGAGCTGCTGGACCACAAGGGTTGGGGGGGAGGGGACACAGAGCTGCTGGAATATAGGGATGGGGGAGAGGGGACATGGAGCTGATAGACTATAGGGGTGGAGGGAGAGAGGGGTTCACACAGCTGCTGGAATATAGGGGGTGGAGGGAGAGAGAGGTGACATGGAGCTGCTGAACCATAAGGGAGAGGGGACAAGGAGTTTCTGGACCATAGGGGTGGAGAGGAAGGGAGAGAGGACAGGATGTTGCTGAACCATAAGAAAAGAGGGGGGGGGGGATAGGGGATACGGAGCTGTTGGACCATAGGGGGGAGAGAGGTGACATGGAGCTGCTGGATCTCAAGTGGAGGGGAAGGGAGAGGGAACAGGGAGTTGCTGGATCATGGTTGGGGGGTGGGAGAGAGGGGACACCGAGCTTCTGGACTATAAGGATAGGGGGAGAAGGGACACAGAGCTGATTGAGTATAGGGATAGAGGAGGAGGGGGAGGGGGAGGGGGAGAGGTGGACGTGGACATAGAGCTGGATCATAAGAGTGGAGAAGATGGGAGAGGGAACAGGGAGTTGCTAGACTATATGAATGGGGGGAGAGACCTCCATACAGAGCCATAGGACCATGGGGAGGGGGAGAGTCGACATGGAACTTCTGAACCACGAAAGAGAGAGAGAGCGAGAGAGAGAGAGAGAAAGAGAGAGAGAGAGAGAGAGAGAGAGGATGCTGGGCTACAAGGGTGTAAGGAGGGAATGAGAATGGAAATGCCATAGTAGAACCATGTGGCAGAGGTCATAGTTGTTGTTGAGGAGATTACAGAGAGGAGGATGGTGAGTACAGAAGATAGAAGTGAAGTACTGGGGTGTGGGTGAAAGCTATAGGAGGACAGGAAAGGAGTGAGACAGGGGAAAAGGGAGAGCTAGAGCACGAGAGGAAGAGCTGGAAAGTTGATAGGATTTAGATGGAAGACTGAAGAGTGAGAGTGTGGAATTGGAGTGCGCAGACAGAAGAGAAAAGAACTACATCAGAGACAGATGTAGTGAGGGAATGGAAGAAGACAGGATAAAACTGGAAAATAATTGAGTTTAAAATAGGTAACACATCATCCATGATGCAGAAATCCATTTTAGGTATATATGAAGGCATTAGTTGCCAATAAAAGTAGAAGCAGTCCTTCCTCAGTCCTCAGCCCCTTTATCACCATACGAAATTTATACTCCAAATACAGTATGAGAAAAACCTCACTCATTAGCCTTCAACCTCTCTCATTGGGGTAGTAAATCTCATTTTTTCAGATGGGTCACCCTTTGCTGGAAGGTGGTAAATTTCCTCATATGCCAGCATGCTGACTTGACCATACTTCTCTTCTATAGGCATATCTGAAGTAGTAATCTCCTACTGGAAATCATATTTACATGGCTGACAGTTGGGAAGTATTCCTATGTAAAGCAGACTGGGTGAACCAAATTGTCCTTACCTTACTATGGTATGCTAATATGTTGTAAATGCTGTTATCACATTACATGATGGTGTCAGTGATGGCCACACCTTAGATTTTGTTAATAATTGTGATGTTTAAATGCCAGCAGTTTGCCTTGTAATGCATCTATTATGGATTTTACTGCTGAGTTATGCTGTGAGCAACGCACTGCACAGTTCTGAATCTCTTCTGTTGAAACGTGGATGGATGTGGCATCTCTTAATCACAGACTCCAAAATTAGCTGCCTTTTCCATTGAATGCCACAAGTAAAGGGAAAAATCCTTAGTGCCATCCAAAGCCAAGGCAATAAAGGAAAGAAATGATGTACTCATTAAAACCGGTCCCCCAGATATTTCACTCATGGTGGTCAGCATTTTTTAAATGTCAACTGCTGTAGGCCTCCAGATGCTGGCTGGTGCTGAATATCCAGGGGTAGGTTGGTCAGCTCTCTTTACTTGGGTACCAGTGTACAGCACTGCATAAGTCTAGTAGTGCTATAGAAATGATAAGTAGTAGTAATAGTACATAAGTGTATAAGTATTGCCAAAGGTCCATCAAGCCCAGTATCCTGTTTCCAACAGTGGCCAATCCATGTCACAAATACCTAGCAAGATCCCAGAAAAGCTCAATACATTTTATGCTGCTTATCCCAGAAATAAGCAGTGGATTTTCCCAAGTCAATTTAATAATGGTCTATGGACTTTTCCTTTTGGAAGCCATCCAGACCCTTTTAAAACCCAGCTAAACTAACCGCCTTTACCACATTCTCTGGCAACAAATTCCACGTTGAGTGAAGAAACATTTTATCTGCTTCATATTAAATTTACTACTTTGTAGCTTCATCACATGCCCCCTAGTCCTAGTATTTTTGGAAAGAGTAAACAAATTATTCACGTCTACCCATTCCACTCCACTCATTATTTTATAGATCTCTATCATATCGCCCCTCAGTTGTCTCTTCTCCAAGCTGAAGAGTCCTCGCCACTTTAGCCTTTCCACAAATCAAAGTAGGGTATACACAAAAAGTAGCACATATGAGTTGTCTTGTTGGGCAGACTGGATGGACCGTGCAGGTCTTTTTCTGCCGTCATCTACTATGTTACTATGTTTTAGAAAAGATGTGCAACTCAGAACAGAGATATCTTAGTCAGTATGTCGCAAGTAGTGTTTGTACTTTTGAACAATATGTGTCGAAGGTAGAGCCTGTTTTAAAATACAGGAGAAATGGATGTGCATGTGCTGATCACATCTAGCATGAACATCCATTTTACAAACTGGGGGCCCCTTTTACTAAGGGTGGTAAGCCCAACACGGTTTATTTTTATTTTTGTAGCACAGGAGTGTACCTAGCAGTAATTGGGCAGTGCCGCACGCTACCTGGTTACCGTCGGGTTAGCGTGGTATCCCCTACCGCCACCTCAATGGGTGCCGGTAAGGGTTCCCGTCTGAAATGACCACACAGCAAGTGCTTTACTTGCTGCGTGGCCATTTCCTGCAGGAAAGTAAAAGGGGGCCTCGGCGCATGTGAAAACATGCACTGATGCCAGCGCGGGCCCCCTTTTGCTGCAGCTTGGTAAAAGGAGCCTTGGAACATCTAACATATGAATAGGGAAAAACAAAGACATTGGTGGCAATGTGGTAGCATGGGAACATCTACGTTATAAAATCGCTACATAGATGTCCATGTGCTGGGAGTCGAACATTTCTGTCAGCCATTTTAGTACCATGAACTCTTCCATATTTCCCAAAGCCCAGTATTCCTTGTCAGTTTATAATCTGGGGGAGGTCAGCATGGCCAGAGCACTTCAGTCTTCTGGGGAAGCAGATCTAACTGGTAATGTCCATCTTTTTGAACTTAGACATCCCCTTTCCCTTCTGAAGTCGGAAATGGATGTCCATATTTTGGACCCTCCCTAGTCCTGCCCAAAACACTCCCCATACTATGCCTCCTTCCTTCCCATGTGATATACCGAAGTTTTAGAAGTCTCTCGCCTAACTTTATAAAATCGAGATTTAGACATTCATGCAATATGCACATCGAAATGCCAGGTTTTCAACTTCTAAAATAGAAATCTTCTAAAATAAGAGCCTAAACCACATGCTCACTGTCACAAAACTGCCAGTAAACTCTAAAATTCTGAGTGTTTGGAAGCTCTGATACATTTTCAAGCAACACCAAAAAAGATGATGTACTTCATGAGCTGCTGAGGCCTCACAGGCCCTATCTTCAACTGAAGAATGATGGGTAAGTTTCAGGCCTGTGCTAATTCTAACTCTTTCTGTGTAAGATATGATGTGTCCAATATATGAACATGCAATTGGTCTGTAATAGTTATGAATAAAATAAGCAGACATTAAAAACAACCCCAGCAGGCCAGTAAAATGACCACAGTGTACTTTTATTTAATGATTTTGGTACCTTGTGTTGCAAGAAAATAAAAAAAAAATCTACAAAATCCAAATCTACAAAAGTTTTCAAGTTTCTGTGTTGAGTTTTACAAGAAAAAAAATAAAAATGAAAATCAAAGCCATAACCCAATGACATTTGTCATAAAGCACTACTTTCAATTTCATTTCATCACAAATTGTACCTTACTCGAGTCAACCAAAAGAACTATGGTACTGTGGGACATCAAATACATCGCACACTGTGTTCGTTTGAACATGTAACCACCGTCACACAGGACAGCAGTCTGTAGCCAATAAAGACACTCTCCACAATCAGCACTCTAAAAAGAGTCAGAATATAGATATTTACAGAAAGAAAAAATTCTTGGTAAATAACTAGTATCATTATTCATTTCAAATAAAATACCAAATACATTTGTACAATGTTTACAAAGGTCGGAGCACAACAATTGCCAAGATAATTGTTTAACTGAAGTCACTGTGCTTGCATTGGGAGCAATATGTTCACTACTCCATAAACATATACATTTTCTCTCTCATACATTTTATTTCAATGATGGTCATGGAGGGAAGGATGAGGAATGGGAGTGTGGAAGTAGATGTACAGTAATGTTTTTTTAAGCACAATCAGTGTAATGCAACAATATAAATGGAGAACAGAGAAACTCTTGCTCAGCTCTATTCCACTGGTCATGGATCTGTCACCGGTTATTTTAAATGAGTTTTTTTTTCCATTGCACATGAGTTTGGAAAATATTTGATCAAGGAGGAGACAGAAACCATTTTAAGGCTAGCAGCTTTGTGTTGGCGGTAACGTGACCCACTTATGGTAAGTTGCTGTATAGCAATGAGACCCCACAACTGGCACGTGCTTGACTCCACCATGGCTTCACCACTTGCTTCATTAGAATTGGGGTATAATTCTTTTACAGACTCAGGTACTGTAGTGAGTGATCTGAATTATACTGTTAGAGTGTGTGTTGTTCCATAGGTGATGTCAGCCGCAGGTCTAGAAACATAATTGTGTTGCCCGTAGGCAAGACCAGAGAATGGAGGAGGGCAGAATGTCGCAGCAGCGTTCCTTTGAAGATGCCCCACCGTGGTCCAAAAGCGAGCAGGGAAAATTGCTCATCAACCTGAGTTTTGGGCATTTTCAAAAACTGACAAGCTAGGCCATTGTCTACATTGCCAACGGGCTCATTTTCAAAGCACTTAGCCTCCCAAAGTTCCATAGAAACCTATGGAACTTAGCCTCCCAAAGTGCTTTGAAAATATGCCTCCAAGTGTAAATCGGGGCCTGATTATTAGGGGTAATTTTATAATGACTTTTATGTATATATATATATATTTTTTTTTGTTACATTTGTACCCCGCACTTTCCCACTCATGGCAGGCTCAATGCAGTGGGCAATGGAGGGTTAAGTGACTTGCCCAGAGTCACAAGGAGCTGCCTGTGCCTGAAGTAGAAGTCGGCCCTTGCAGATCATCAATGTGGCCGCGCAGGCTTCTGCTTCTGTGAGTCTGACGTCCTGCACGTACGTGCAGGACGTCAGACTCACAGAAACAGAAGCCTGCGCAGCCTTCTACATGCAATGTTGCTAGTGGAATAGCAACATTCCATGTAGAATCTCCAATAGTATCTATTTTATTTTTGTTACATTTGTATCCCGCGCTTTCCCACTCATGGCAGGCTCAATGCGGCTTACATGGGGCAATGGAGGGTTAAGTGACTTGCCCAGAGTCACAAGGAGCTGCTTGTGCCTGAAGTGGGAATCAAACTCAGTTCCTCAGTTCCCCAGGACCAAAGTCCACCACCCTAACCACTAGGCCACTCCTCCCTATATGTTAATATATGCATGTAAAATGCCACTTATAGAATTATCCCGCATGTTCAAGTACTAACAATGACACGAGTGCACATACTTGTATACAATTCTGATGTGGGCATGTTTTGAGTGGAGCATGGATGGAATCATGATTTATGTGCAATCTTTATAAAATAAGCACATTCATGTGGACAGTACATGTGTAACTGGTCGTGGCTGCTCTACAACGTTGATAAACAATTTTATAAAGACAGATAGACATTTATGGAGCCCTTTAACTAAACAGACCTAAGCACTAATATGTGCTTAATGTGGGGGGAAAAAAAACGTAACTGCAAAACATGTTACAGTGTTTTGCGATAATTTATATGTCAGTGTATGCCAATCATGTGTTATTTATTTATTTTTTTGTAATTTTTTCAGGAGAGGCCATGTAATAGGCGGGGAATGGGTGTGGAAGCATAATCCAGCTAGTGCATTCACCTTAGTGTGTGCTAAGTGGCTACCACAGGGTGAAGGATTAGCCTAATGGTTGATATAGTGGGCTTTGACCCTGGCAACCTGGGTTCAATTCCCACTGCAGCTCCCTGTGACCTTGGGCAACTCATGTAACCCTCCATTGCCCCAGGTACAGAAAATTATATTGTGAGCCCTCTAGGGACAGAGTAAGTACCTGCATATAATATATACAGTGCTGCATATATCTAGTAGCACTATAGAAACGATTAGTGCTAGTAGCAGTTAGGGCCTACAGGTATAATCAACTTATGCTGGACAGAAGCACCCAAATGTTAAGTTGAAAGCTATTTGTCATACAGGGATGAAAAGACCTCAGAGGACAGCACAAACAAAGAACTTCTTCTCACATGGGTCAGCTTTTCTTTCATTGGTCTAAAAAAACTCCCATGACCAATAACTTTATTCTAACTTTTAATTTTAATTTTTCAAAAACGTTTTCAAAGGTTCTTTCTTTTCTGTTGGTATTGTGCCCACAAGCACATGAATGTGGTTAAAGTAAAAGCACTTATCTCTCAGGCACCGCTTAAGTGCTCCCATATTACTTTTTTGCAAGTCCTGCATGCTAATGCAAAAATTAGCACGGGACCTGCAAAAAGAAGAAAAGAAAAGAAAATGGTTCAAATGCTATCGCCTTAAATATGGGCTTAGTGAGCGGGAAAGTCTAGGCCCATATTTTAGTGTGTTTTAGTAAAAGGGTGCCCACGTGTTCTTATTAAACAGGCTTAAAATAGATGTTTGCTTGACCTGTCAACCTAGGCAACCTACTATAAAATCACTCTCTAGACAACTACTTTGTCAGGCTGAAAAATAAATGGAAACAACAACACAAATGTTGTAAGGTAGAAAGAGTGTAAAAGGCCTCAGATGGAATCAAAACGACGGAGCTAAATTCCAGAGGAAGCAGTATTTATTCACAACTTGACATGGCCATGTTTCGGCAAAAGACTTACAACACAGGAAGCAATTGTTACTGTTTGCATGAATATGGGGATTTTGCCTCACGTTATCTTCTGTGGAGTTTACTACAAAGATTTATAAAGGATTACGCTTTGTGCGGTATTTATACCTGACCCCTGATGCAGACATGCGCTGAAACATGGCTGTGTTGGGTCTTTGAATAAATTCTGCTTCCTCTGGAATTTGGCTTTGTCATTTTGGTAGCATCCTAGGCCCTTTGCACTCTCGCCTTTACATGGGCCATTCCCACACACTAAGGTCATTTTTACCACAGGGTTAACATGGCTGATTTTTCTATTTTCTTTATTAATAGCCACCCACTAATTTTCCCATTAGTGTATGAGCCCTTTCCACCACCTATTTTGTAGGCGGAAAGGGCTCACGCTGTAACTACTCGCTAATCTGTTAGTATGCAGCCATGTAACTGCACTAACCGATTAGCATAGAGCACGCCCACTCTCTGTCCTCAAACCTGTCCACAGCGCTAATTAAAAAAATGTTTTTTCAGTATATGGGTAGTGTACACCAATCCCCAAATTACCGCAAAACGCCTATGTGTGTCCTGCGGTAATGCATTTTTAGCTGCGGTGAGCATGTGTTAGTGCTTACTGCAGCTTAATAAAAGGAATGCATTTAGGTGGGTGTATGGGGCATATTCAGCTCTGCTCCATGGAGACTGACTCTTGTATATGGCATTTTGCATGTCTTTGAATATCACAGGATAAAGGCATACAGAGTAATTCTGAAGTACAGGGGATATGATGAGCATATCTCAGTATCTCAAAGATATAAATCATGCACAAGTGAAAAGCATTTTTCAGTAGAAAGGAAGTTTTATAAGACTGTTAAAAATTCAGGAGTAGCAAAGGGAAATATTTCTTCACAGAGCGAGGTTTCCTGTGGAGAAGAAGATAAATGAAAAGAAACGGAATGTATGAAAGCATGCGAAATGCACAGGGAATTCTTGGTTGTGGAGAAGTGAGGACAGAGGCATGATGAACATGATTAAGACATTCTAATAGCTATGATGAGCACATAAAAGAATTTTTTTTAAATGGATTCTTAAAAAAGTTATTATAAAGGATACTTTGGAGTACATTCCACACCAAAGTTATTGTACTGTTATAAAGCAATAAAGGGGAGGGGGAGGCATTATCAATGTGAGCTACCATAAGACATGTTATTTTACCCCAGTAATTAGAAAATACATCTTATTGCATAAAATGGGACCTGTGCTAAAATAACACAAGTTATTGGTAAAATAACATGTCTTAACAGCTGCTCTCTTTGATAACTACGTCACTAAGTACAGAAAGTGATATTGCAGCAAAAAAGGAAACCAGCCAGGAGAGCGGGGTCCTGTAATCCTTATCTGGGTTCCTATTCCGTGTGGCTATGTCAGTCAATCTGTACTCTGAAGACCCAGTTGTAACTCAGTGACTTTAAACGCCAAAAGGACATTTGAAGGGTTTGTCATCTGAGTATTACAGTAAAATCAGTTTTCAAAACAGAGTATATTATCAAGACGGCTTCTCAATCATATCTCGTCAAATCCTTCCCTGTGAATGGTTTAACCTAGCTTGGCACAAGGCATATTTCACAATGAAACACCTGCTGAGCTACAAAGGACATGGGTTTTCTTTACTCAAGGAAAGAAACATGAGAGCTGAGGTAGTTAAGAGATGAAATAATCGGTAAACTACCAAAGAGGGTATGCAACAAAAGAGACCCCTTCAGTGAGAGAGCTACAGAGTGAATGCAAAGAGAAACATTTTAATCCTAGGTACATCCTGAACATAACAGGAGTCTGCAGATATGAAACTGGGTGTAAACAGCACAGGCATAGTCTTCAGAATTAGCATCTGATGAAGTGGGCTCTTTTCCTCGCAGACTTATTCCTCCAGAACTATCAATCTAGATGTTTCCACGAGCCGCTGGCACAGTCTGAGATAAGAAAGCCCTTGCCATATATAGTATTGCTTTCCCTAGGTTTCATTATGTTTTCTTCATTAAGCTAGTTCACTTCAGCAGTAGGTTACAGGACACAGTATCACAGGCATGTTGCCATCGCCACACCAGAGCCAAGTCATGTCAGATCCAGAGGGCAGATATCTGCATCATAGATCCAAGAATAATGAGTCAGCATTCTCTAGGATCTCAACTAGCACATGGCATAGAATGACTAAGGGTTTTATTTTGTTTTTCTGCACATGGATAACAATCTGACCCTCCTTGCTTCTCTAATTTCTGCTTTTATTTCTGCCTAAAAGTTGAATCTAGAATTAAGGAAGCATTGATTTTTGTTCTACAGCCTAGACAGGATTTGTCCAAGCTTTGATCTGGTGCGAGAACTAGTTCAGGTCTGTGAATGGAAATATACCTTGTATTTCTTATTGTGGGTGGTGGAAACACTGGAGCAAATTTTGAATAAATGTGTCCCAGGTAGAAATAACTAGAAACACAAAGCCTAGTGGCAGAGCAACTGCAATAGCTGTAGAGTCCCTTTCTCTACTCCGACCTCCCTTCCTGCCAGCCTCTTGCAACCCCTTGTAGGGGTTTTTAATTGGTGTTTCCTTGCTGTTTTTTTAATGTCCCAGGCTAATAATTTTTCTGGGGAATGGGTTATATAAGTACATAAGCATTGCCATACTGGGACAGACCAAAGGCCCATCAAGCCCAGTATCCTGTTTCCAACAGTGGCCAATCCAGGTCACAAATACCTGGCAAGATCCCAAACCAGTACAATACATTTTATGCTGCTTATCTTAGAAATAAGCAGTGGATTTTCCCCAAGTCCATTTTAATAATGGTCTATGGACTTTTCCTTTAGGAACTCATCCAAACCTTTTTTAAACCCCACTAGGCTAACCCCATTTACTACATTCTCTGGCAATGAATTCCAGAGTTTAATTACACATTGAATGAAGAAATATTTTCTCTGATTTGTTATAAATATTACTTTGCAGCTTCATTGCATGCCTCCTAGTCCTAATATTTTTGGAAAGAGTAAACAAGCGATTTACGTCTACCTGTTCCACTCCACTCATTATTTTATAGACCTCTTTCATATCTCCCCTCAGCTGTCTCTTCTCCAAGCTGAAGAGCCCTAGCCACTTTAGCCTTTCCTCATAGGGAACTTGTCCCATCCCCTTTATCATTTTCGTTGCTCTTCTCTGTACCTTTTCTAATTCCACCATATCTTTTTTTAGATGTGGTAACCAGACGTGCACACAATATTCGAGGTGCGGTCGCACCATGGAGCAATACAAAGGCATTATAACATACTCATTTTTGTTTCCATTCCTTTCCTAATAATATCTTACATTCTATTGGTTTTCTTAGCAGCTGCAGCACACTGAGCAGAGGGTTTCAACGTATCACCAAGGACGACGCCTAGATCCCTTTCCGTGTCGGTGACTCCTAACATAGAACCTTGCATTATGTAGCTATCCTGCTTATTTTCGAAAGAGATCGCCAGCCATCTTCCGACACAAATCAGGAGATGGCCGGCCATCTCCCGAACCTGGCCAAATCGGTATAATGGAAAGCCGATTTTGGCCGGCTCCAACTGCTTTCCATCACAGAGCCAGCCAAAGTTAAAAGGGGCGTTTCAGAAGGGTATGGAAGGCGGGACGAGGGCGTGGTTATGAGATGGCCGCCTTCGGTCGATAATGGAAAAAAGATGGCCGGCTCTGACGAGCATTTGGCCGGCTTCACTTGGTCCATTTATTTTTAGGACCAAGCCTCAAAAAAGTGCCCCAATTGACCAGATGACCACCAGAGGGAATCGGGGATCACTTCCCCTTACTCCCCCAGTGGTCACCAACCCCCTTCCACCCCCCCAAAAAAATTAAAAAACATTTTTTTGCCAGCCTCAAATGTCATACCCAGCTCCATGACAGCAGTATGCAGGTCCCTGGAGCAGTTTTTTGTGGGTGCAGTGCACTTCAGGCAGGCAGACCCAGGCCCATCCCCCCCTACCTGTTACACCTGTGGTGGTAAATGGGAGCCCTCCAACCCCCCCCAAAACCCACTGTACCCACATGTAGATGCCCCCCTTCATCCCTAAGGGCTATGGTAGTGGTGTAGAGATGTGGGGAGTGGGTTTTGGGGGGATTTGGGGGGGCTCAGCACCCAAGGTAAGGGAGCTATGCACCTGGGAGCAATTTTTGAAGCCCACTGCAGTGCCCCCTAGGGTGCCCGGTTGGTGTCCTGGCATGTGAGGGGGACCAGTGCACTACAAATGCTGGCTCCTCCCACGACCAAATACCTTGGATTTGGCCGGGTTTGAGATGGCCGGCATTAGTTTCCATTATCGCTGGAAACCAATGCCGGTCATCTCTAAAGCTGACCCAAATGCTGAGATTTGGCCAGCTCCAACCGTATTATCAAAACGAAAGATAGCCAGCTATCTTTTTTCGATAATACGGTCGGGGCGCCATTCAATTATGCCCCTCCACAATTCAGTTCCTCTTTCCCACATGTATCACTTTGCACTTGCTCACATTAAACATTATCTGCCATTTAGACACACAGTCTTCCAGTCTCGTAAGGTCCTCTTGTAATTTTTCACAATCCTCTTGTGATTTAACAACTTTGAATAAATATGTGTTGTCAGCAAATTTAATTACCTCACTAGTTACTCCCATCTCTAGATCATTTACAAATATGCTAAAAAGCAGCAGTCCCAGCACAGACCCCTGGGGAACCCCATTATTTACCCTTCTCCATTGAGAATACTGACCGTTTAACCCTACTCTCTGCAGAGATAATAAAGTTTTATTTCAAGACCTTTGATAGCTTTATAGGTGTGTGTTTGGGGGGGGGGGGCAGGGGGAGGTGCAGTTCTTATACCTGCGTTTCCTGCTGTGGTTTAATTTGAAACTTGTAGTGAATTGTTGCATATTTTAAGATTAAATTGGTTCTTTCTAGTGGCAATTATGTCAGAAATAGACAGCCACAGCCACAAAGGGAAAGGAACAGAAGGTGCTGCAGCTGTACGTTTGGTGATGTTGTGCTTTATATTGTATCAACTAATGGAACATTTCAGAAAAAGAACACTCCTGCTTAAGCACATACTCCTTCATTCTATAATATTGTGTACACATTTTCACACTTACAGTGCAAAATTGCATGTTATAGAAAACTGCCCATTACATGTGTAAGTTAATTTCCTAATTAAGTGTGAATTAACACTAACAACCAATAATCAGCCTGCAAATAGGTGGGAAAATGTGGGATACAAATGTAATAAATAAATAAATTATTAGTCTTAATTTACAGTTATGCGCATAACTGCACGTAGGTGCTAGTCTATAAAATTAGTGGCTAAATTCTATAGTGTATAACTGTGGGAGGGGCATGGACATGGGAGGGGTATAGCTGTGGGAGGGGCACAACTGTGAGAGCGGCATGGATGTGGGAGGGGCATAACTGTGGGAGGAGCTTGCCAAGCATTTACACAATAAACTTTTAGAATACTATCAGTTATGTGCATAACTGCCGCATTTAGGGGCAAACATTTATGCCTGCCATCGAGGTATCCTAAGTGCTCACTCCTAAAGTTATGCACATAACTGCACACTTATGCTAGTATTTTGTAAAGGCAAAATGAGAAAGCAAGGCAACAAAAGATGAGGATTCCCAGGGTGTAGTGCAAAATCTTTTATTCTGTCATCAAATCCAATTGCCTAATGTAGAAAAGACTCGATGCGGCCGTGTTTCGGTATGTGTGCCTGCTTTAGGAGTCGTAATACCTTTACATTTGGCGATTCAAATGTGATCAGTGCATACACAGGAATAGGAGTAAAAACACTGAGTGCTTGGCAGTGCCAGCATAGAAAAATTAGAAAGCATACTGTTCAGTTATGGGATTCCCAGGTGTTTATCAGCTGACGAGAAAAGCGATACTGAACTCCAGTGCCGGCAATGATGTACCACATGATCCGGTACTTAGAATTTGGCTGGATGGATGTAAAGCTCAGACCTTGACACAGCTATTGCTGCTAACTGGAAGATGTGAGGTGCTTGACATGAGGAAGTGGGGGGGGGGGGGGGGGGGATGCGGGTGGGACTTCATATACCGCCTTTCTGTGGTTACAATCAAAGCAGTTTACATATTATATACAGGTACTTATTTTGGTAGTTTGCATGTCTATCCTTTGCATGTAGCAATGATCCTGTTTTTCCAGTCTACAAGCATTCTGTAGACTTTGTTGCATGCGTGCTGAGAGGCAACCTGGGTTTAATTCCCAGTGCAAACTTCTTGTGACCTTGGGCAAGTCACTTAACCCTCCATTGCCTCAGGTACAAAAACTTAGATTGTGAGCCCTCTAGAGACAGAAAAAGTACCTGCATATAGGGGTCCTTTTACTAAGCCATGGTAAAAAGTGGCCTGCAGTACTGCATACATGTCTTTAGGGTGCGCGTTGGGCAATTTTTTCATCACGTCTAGGCAAAAGGGCCTTTTTTAAGGGGCTGAAAAATGGACGTGTGCTAAAATTGAAACCAGTGTGCATCCATTTTTGACCTTACCATCACCCATTGACCTAGCGGTAAGGTCTCACATGCTACCCGTATGGTAAGCATGCAGCATGTGCCAACTGCTGTTTACTGCCGGCTAAGCGGCCCGCTGTAGAAAACAGAAAAGTATTTTCTACTGCAGGATTTGGCCCACACCAAATTCGGAATTACCACCTGACTCATGTACTAGCCGAGCGGTACTGCCAACTTGGTGCCCGCTGTAGATACATTGGCCCTTACACAGCTTAGTAAAGGGCCCCTTTATGTATACAGTGCTGCAAACCTCTGATAGTGTTATAAAAATGATTAGTAGTAGCAATAAAGGAGAGGAGTGGCCTAGTGGTTAGGGTGGTGGACTTTGGTCCTGAGGAACTGAGTTTAATTCCCGGCACAGGCAGCTGCTTGTGACTCTGGGCAAGTCACTTAACCCTCCATTACCCCATGTAAGCCACATTGAGCCTGCCATGAGTGGGAAAGCACGGGGTACAAATGTAACAAAAAAAAAATTGTAGTTTGGAGCCAAAAAGCTGAATATCCTGGAATGATCACCATCTCTTTCATTGTCAAAATGCTTTCTGTTTAGCAATTAGGCTGCTGCAGTGGTCTGCTGCTTTTATACTTTGCTCATAAGCTGATGTAGAATAATGAAAACTCCATATATTCAAACTCAGCCCTTTAAAATGAGTATATAAACACAAGCCTAATTCATCCCACAATTATATTCAGTTGCAGAAGAGCAAGTAATACAATAGCATAGTCTAGGTTTGCATTTTCAGCAGGATGTTGCATTGCTGAGCCTGCCGAAGAATAAGGTTCACATTAGGTGACCTCAGACTACTTAGAGCCATTCCCCAAGGTCATGATCTCTCTTTGGCTTCAGACTGTTTCCTGTTTCTCTGTGGATGTGCTTTTGTTCTGGGGATGGGTGATGAGAAAGGTGGTAGAATTCTATAGCTCTTAGGCTGAAACTAGACACACAGGATAAACAAGTGACTGCACTGAGTGCTTTTTCAACCAAGGAAAACTAGAGAACCGTTTAGTGGCGGTTCTGAGAACATCTAGTGGGGCCCAGCAAAAGAGGCAGCAAATTACAGTTTATAATCCGCTTGGGTAATGCTCAATATTGAGAAATCAAATAAGCAGAAAAAGATGTGAACACTTAGAACGTGATGTTCATGATCAAGAATCGCAACGCTATATGATTTGATTGATTACAGTACAATTATGTTCTTAATAATCTGAGATGAGTTCTGGGAGATCATCATTACGACTGCACTCAAATCCTTTGTGAACCCCTTAACCAAACTATTAAAGAAATTTTCAGATGTTATATGATCGTTGAAACATTTGCATCAGTCAGAATGGGAGAAAAAGGGAGAGGAGTCAGATGCACGAAAACCATAGAACAGCAAGTATAAATCAAAGGGCAATTAAAATAAGGGGCTTTAATTATTATTATTATTACTATTATTATTATTATTATTATTATTATTTGTTACATTTGTATCCCACATTTTCCCACCTTTTTGCAGGCTCAATGTGGCTTAAATATTACTGTTACTGGCGTTAGCTGGTTTCGGTCTGAACAATTACATGGTTTGAATGAATACAAAGTGATATTGTGGTAGAATGAGGTACATGTATGGTATGCACAATTGGGGGAACTTAGAGAGGGAGAGGGGAGGAAGAATCAGGTAATGTAACAAAATAAGAATACAAGAAGACAGGGACACCAGGAGACACAGAGACAGTGCACGATTACAATATCATTTTTTTCCCAAATTCCTATCATCCTACCTGCACATTTTTACAGCACTCATCAGCTCTAGTTCACCCTCTCATTGCCTCAGAGTCTCATAGATTTGTTTTCAGTGACCACAAATCTGGACATACTGAGCCCATAGCATTTTATTTCATACTCTACAAATAAAGATATTTGCATTGGGTTTGTTCCTTGCGGATTCATACTTCTGCATGAATAGTGTAAGCCTGTGGATTTCAGAGAACTAAGGCTTATACTATTCCTCTTATCCTCGCAGTACAGAATAGTGCTATCAAAAAACTCTGCTCTCCTTTCCCTATTTATTGCACTGCTAAAATTCATCACCCTTCTTCTAAGGTAGGTTAGCTGTTAACTGTTATCTTGACAGCCATGCCACTAGTCAAGGGTGCATATGATCTGCTGGTATGCTTCTGCTAGGCTCTGCTGGAAATGGGTAGTTCTAACATGTTTAGCAATAAAGTATTGACAAGCACAAGAACGGAAAGAGTTTCTGAATGAAACCAGAGAGTGCTACTCAGTGGAGCTCAATCGGAGCTCAATCAGTCTTCATCTTTGAATAACATGGGTGCTCCTAAGTGAGCAGAAAAGTAAAGGCTTGGTATCAGATAACAAATTCCATCAGCATTTCAACATATAAACAAGAACGTATACCACTCAAAAATATAATCTTTCCTGTGTTAATGCAACTGTGTAACCAGGGTACCCCCCTTCCAAATATAATGTAAACAAATCATAGAGCAAATAATAAACTCTTGCAACCTAAGTTCATCTCCAGCTCTGAAAATTTCTGCTGACCACAGATCCAGCCATTATCCATTTACTTATGGTCTATAAGGCCATTTAATAAACCTGATAATATAATAACTCTGTTTATCTTAATATTGAAAGTCTGTTTAAATATTGTAATAATTGGGTTCATATTATATAGAAGATAAACATGAATTACTACACAGACAGAACATTTTTGCATTAAACAAATGCTCTCTACTATGAGTGAGTAGTATGACTATGATCTTTAAAAATAATTGCTTTTTGGAGCAGTTAGTCCTAGTGTAGCCATGGAGGGGCATCTCATGGGCCTAGGCCCTCCTGTTTGAGCTCAGACCCCCTTCAAAAATTGCAGCACCAGATTCATGACTGGCGGAGATGCTCAAGCCCTGCCAGCCAAAGAAGACTCATGGCCCAAGCCCCTGACCGTGCTGCCTGAGTAGCAGAAAGCTGGTAGGGTGCTCCAGCCACTGATACTGGCACTTCTACTCAGGCTCAATTCACAGAGCATTCCACTGGCTTTCTCACTGCTACTGAAGAATGGGCGGGGGCTCCAGAGGGCTTGAGCCTCCCTTCTAGCAAAGGCATGATTTGGTGGTGGTGGTGGGGGGGGGGGGGGGGGGGATACGAGACTGAAAGGAAATGCTGCAAACAAGTTCTGGCTAAGCCCCTGATGGGGAGCAAGTTTAGATCCAGTTTTCTATGGAATTCAAAACCTGGTGTAAGGCGTATGGGTGGCAGAGCTGCTTGACACTAATGATCAAAGTAGAATTAAATTTGACATAACCACTGCAGAGAGAGAGAGAGAGAGAGAGCAATAACAAGACTATGGGGTCCTTTTACCAAGCTGTTGGAAAAGTTGACCTTAGCACACCCTTACGTGGGTTTTGCCCATGCGCTAAGAATTTTTCTTGCAGCTGAAAAATGGCAAATTTTTATTTTTCTCAATTAATGGCCATGCACTGATTTTCCATTAGTGTGCGGTCATTAACAAAAATGAGTGTTGTGAGTACTTGCCGCCACCCATTTTGTAGGCAGTAAGGGCTCACGCGCCAATCTCGCGCTAATCAGTTAGAGCGAGGCAATGTAGATGCGTTAACCGATTAATACAGAAATGTCCACTCTCCGCTCCCTCCATGGAAAAAAATAAATTCTTTTGCATGTGTGCCCGCAAATGTCAAACTTACCACAGGACACCTGAACGTGTCCCATGGTAAGTCCTTTTAAACTGTGTTAGGTGTCCAATGCAGTGCCTAAATGCGGCTTACTAAAGGGGCCTGCATGGTTGTAGTGCCTATGATAAAATTAGGAGATCAAAAGGAAACTAGAAGGGGAAGTTGAAAGGACAACCCCCCCCCCCCCCCCCCCACACACACACACTTTTACAAAACTGAGTGGCAATACCGACACATTCACTTTGAATGGACTGTTGGTATTACTACATCGGCAGCCGCTAATGCGGCTTTGTAAAAGGGGGATTAAGTCTGCATGGGGTAAGGATATTCTGCCGGATTCTATATAGCACGTCTAGAGATCTGCACTGAAATCCAGGCATATTCTATAACAACGCGCATAATGTAATTGGCTTAACAAGCTAATCAGCATTGATAACAGCACTTAACATGCAATAATGAGCACTAATTGGCAATAATTAGAATTTATGCTGGTGTAAACGGAGGCGCATAGTTTTAGACGTGGGGATATCAGCTAAGCGTATTCTGTATACCACGCCTAAATCTAGGCACCACTTATGAAATATGCTTAGACAGAAATGTTAACCAAATGAAATTTTTAGGTGCCTTATACAGAATCTGGCCCATTATATTTAAAGGGACAGTCAAAAGAGTCAAAAATCCAACACAAAAACCACAGATAGAGCTTAGAGTTGGATATCAATTACAGGAAACAGCAGCATGGTAATGATCTCTTTATTGGACCATATTCACTTGATGTAAAAGGAGCCCAATGCAGCCATACTTCAGGTGATGCCTGCATCACACCTGAAGGAGTGGCCTAATGGTTAGGGTGGTGGACTCGGGTCCTGAGGAACTGAGTTCAATTCCCACTTCAGGAACAGCTCCTTGTGACTCTGGGCAAGTCACTTAACCCTCCATTGCCCCAGGTACAAATAAGTACCTGTAAGCCACATTGAGCCTGTCATGAGTGGGAAAGCACAGGGTACAAATGTAACTAAAATAAAATATCCAAATTTCCAGTGGTCATAGAAAAAAGAAGAAATACTCTTCTTTATGGAATGTGTATCATCCCTTCAAAGACAGAGTCATATAATATTGTCACACTCTCTCCAGCACTGACTTAAGGCAGCTCATCTTACAAACAAAAACAGTAAAAATACAGTGAAACCTCGGTTTTCGTTGACGTTGGTTTTCGTCGGTTTCGGATTTTGTTAATTTTTCGACTAAAAATTTGTCTCGGTTTTGTCGGTTGCCTCAGATTTCATCAAAAAAGAAGGACATCCATCTCCCAATTTGTATTGGAAGATGGACGACCTTCTCCCAATTTTGGGCGTCCTCGTTAATTGCCTCGGTTTTCGTTGGTTTTGGATTTCGCCAATTGTTTTCAGACGGATTATCAATGAAAACCGAGGTTTCACTGTAACTTCTATAGTTCTCTCTCTCTCTCTCTCTCCAGCACTGGCTTAAGGCAGCTCATCTTACAAAATGCATTTCTTCTTTTTTCTGTGACCATTGGAAATGTGGAAATTAATGTGTGCCCCTGATGCAATTGTCAGTTGAAACATGACTTCATTGGGCTCCTTTTACATCACATGAATACAGAGACCATTACCATACTGTTGTTTCCTGTAACTGATATTCAGTTTTATCTATTATTTTTAAAAAGCCATCCCTAAAGCAAAGACAAAAGCCCCATTTTGTACAGAGTCCTATGCTGGTTTCTCTCATATGTGCAGAAAAGGAGATTTTGACGTCAAAGTATAGGACACAGTTTCCACTAGCTTCCCAATCACGCATGGTATACCACAAGGTTCAGCCCTCTAGGCAGTACTGTTTAACTTATTTAGGACCTATACATATCATATAGAATGTACGCAGATGATGTACAATTCATCATCCTTGTTAACAAACATGATCAGGATCTAACTGTACAACTGAACAATGTGTTTGACAAAATTGTTGATTGAATGACAAAGGCAAAGATGTCTTTAAATGTTGCAAAGACAGAAATAATGTATGTAGGTAGGCCTCTGGAGTCATCTCTACCAACAATGTTTGAATGTCAAGGTGAAAAAGTGATTATGAAGCCCTTCGTCTATAATTTAGGAGTCTTCCTAGAAACCAATCTGACAATGCAAAAACATATAGACCATGTGATTTCGGCCTTTTTCAACTTCGCTTGTTGATCAAGCTCAAAGGCATGGTAACACCATCTGATTTTCGGATGATTGTACAGAGCTTGGTACTGACAAAGATTGATCATTGTAACTCTTTATTTCTGGGAATATCATCCCGAATCCAAGCTCTGCAGGTCATCCAAAATGCAGCAGCACAACTGATCACTGGATCACAAGGTCTGAACACATTACTCAACATTACAAAAATTACACTGGCTTCCAGTAAGATACAGAGTTCAATTCAAGACTGTTGTACTGACTCATCAACGTTTATTTGGGAACGTCCCAGCCTATTTTCGAAATACCCTGCAATCATATAAACCAAAATGAACACTAAGATCCGAGACATCTCATCAGCTCTATTTACCTTCCGCTAAATCATATAATTACTCTGATAGAAAACTGCGGGCCTTCTCTATTGCTGCTTCATCTGTGTGGAATGCTCTCCCCAGATACCTGAGATCATGTGAAGACATTCAACAATTCAAGCGGCTGCTAAAAACACATCTGTTCATGAAAGCCTTTTTGGCTACATGAAGACTTATTTGACTGACCTTTCTCTCATTTTAACTGTGTTCTTTTTTTTTTCTTGATTAGGACCAGCCTAATGATCATATTTTACCTTAAAATGCTTAGCGATTGTTACATGTTCAAAACTATGTATGTGAATATTGTTACCTGCCTTGGATAAAGGCGGGATATAAATGTAGTAACTAACTAAATAAATAAATAAATAAATAAAATAGAGTCTCAGTGAGGGAAATAGGATGTCCAGATCAGGACGTTCACAATTCCCTGAGGAGTTGATACTCAGCTCATGGTGCTCAGTGTTTTGCAAAGCGTCACCGGTGTTATACCCAGAAATTCAATGCCAGGCCATGTCCAGCCTCTGGCATTCAATTTCCAGGTTTACGGAGCTGTAATATTCAGTACTTGACCAGTTATGGTTAACCACATAAACATAGGTCTGACTTTTAAGCAACCCTATTTATTTTAATTTTTCAGCACCTGATACACCACAAGTAATTCCTGAGGCAACTATGTGGTTTACAATTTCTATTACAGGTACTTTGCACTGTCCCTAATGAGCTCACAGTCTAGGTTATATATTGTACTTGGGGCAATGGAGAGCTAAGTGACTTGCCCAACATCACAGAGAGCTGCAGAAGGAACTGAAACCTGGTTCCCCTGGCTCTCAACCTACTGCTGTCAGGCAGCAGCAGGAATTGAACCTGGTTTCCCAGGTCCGCAACCCACTGCACTATTAGGCCACTTGGCTCATTACCACTTAGTAGGCAGTAAAAGATTTTTCTGTGTAATAATTGTACAGGAAAATGCTGGGAATGCCCTCAGTTACCGAACAGCCTTTTCATTTACTCTGTGGTAATCTCGGCACTTGCATGTAATGAATGCAAAACTACTACATTTTAGTAAAAGGAACCCAAAGGGTAAAGCTACATGGTCAGTTTTCCTAAGTGAAGAGAAGTAGATATCTGAGTGTCCCAGACTCTCTACAGGTCATATTTATTAATCATCTGGGAAAGAGATCAATAAGTGTGATGTTCAAATTTGCAAATAACCTAAAATGATTTAAAGTAGTTAATGCATGAACAGACTGTAAGAAAATGCAAGGAAACTTTGCAGGACAGGGGAACTGAGCATTTAAAATGGCATGTGAAATTTAACATGGATAAATGCAAAATGACGCACATAGAGGAAAATAGTTCTAATTATGGGGTCCTTTTACTAAGCTGCGGTAAAAATATGCCTTAGCACGCCCTTACTCAGGTCTTTCCTGCAATTCAAGACCATTTTTACCATGGCCGTAAACTCCCCCATTTTATAGGTTTTACACTATTGGCTGTGCACTAATGTTCCATAAGTATCAAGATGGCTGAGTTAAACAACCAATATAATATCAATACAAGCAAATGTGAAGAGTTTTGAGAAATTCAAGAAAAAACATGGAAAAAGGTTTATAAAAAATAGTTGCACGGACTGGTGATGATATAAGGTGTTTGACCTGCTTCCAATCTTTTATGGAAGTTCACCTCTGATGGTCCGTTATCTTTACAAAGTGGATATTTAGAAAACTGAGACAGCAGTATAGTTGGTTATGAGATTATGGGCTCCTTTTACTAAGCAGGGATATGCCCAAGGCGGCCTTACCGCTCGCTATACAGGAAGTACCGCTGGGCTACTGCATCAGCCCGGCTGTACTTTCCACCCCAGCATGCTGTCATTTCTGGTGCTACAAAAATGTATTTATTTTTGTAGCGCCGGAGTGTACCCGGCGGTAATTGGGCAGTGCTGCCCTGGATTAACGTGGGAGCCCTTACTGCCACATCAATGGGTGTGGTAAGGGGCCCCCCCCCCAAGATATGGGTGCGTGGCAAGTGCTTTACTTGCCTCATGGCCATTTCATGCAGGAAGTCGAGACTTCCCTTTTACCGCAAGATCAACCTCAACTTCCGTGCCTCGTGGCTCAACCTCATGGTGAAACCAGTCGCGGCAGAGAAGCAGGGATCCCATTGGGGGACTTCACCTGGAGCACCTACAGGCCACTCATGGCAGGGAAGAAGTTTCCATCATAGGTGAGGGGAATGAGACAGAGTGAAGGGGTGGGGTTACATTTAAGAGAGAAAAAGAGAGAGAGAGAATGGGTGACAGCGGAGGGGGGTACATATGAGAGCGAGAGAGAATGGGTTACAGTGGGGGGGGGGTACATATGAGAAGAGAGAGAGAGAGAGAGAGAGAGAGAGAATGGGTGAAGGTGGGGAGAGGCGTGGAAGAGAAAGAGAGAGCATACATGTGTCTTGGCCCTTTGAATATTACAAAATATTAAATGTGGCCCTCAATAAAAAAAGTTTGGACAAACCTGGTATAAACCATGGGATGATATTATAAAAGTCCTTTTTCATATTAAGCAATCTTTTAATCTGAATGCAATATTTAGTTAATATATGCCAAAAAAAGTGCAAATTTTACTGAATATTTCCTAAGATGCTCATATTTCTTCTTGGTCTGTACATATCGGCAAATGATTAGCTGGTACTGTACAGATATTATTGCTGCATGCAATTATTCAACTGAAGAACATAAATTGTGTTGCTGCCTTCACATCTTAGTCAAATCATCTTAACCCTGACCTGACATCCCACTCACAAGAGTGTTGCTCCTTCCCTGAGCTGAGGATGTCAATTTTGCTGAACTGAGAGGGAGGCTGTGTCAAGAGCAATCACTATAGCTGCTTTGGATGTAACTGGGAAAATGATCAGACTGATTTTGCTAGTAGCTTAAATTGCATGTAAATTGCAATTAGCAGACGCCTATGTGTCTCCTACAAGCTCACTGTTTATCCAGTGACTGCAATGGGGTCACCAGGACAAGATTGGGAAGTCCTAGAAACCATGAGACAAAGACATGATGATGTAGTACCCTTTGGAAATGCTAATGTACATCGATTTCTCCACTGGAGACAGCAGTGTGTGCTATCAGGAAAAACCAGCCCCTGCAATTTTTGTCATTACTGAATTGTTACGTGGACATATAGCTATTCAGCTTTAATTACTCTTTGACATTTGATTTTTCTCAGAAAAAGTGCCCTTCATTTCATTCAACATATGTGCTCTAAATAGGAAAACACAAGCAAGGGTAATCATCCTTTTATTTAATGCAAGAACTGAATTGTGCAAACAAATCAGGTGAATAGGTGATTCATAGCCATGGTGATAAAATATTAGGCAGTATGAATTTATTAGACCCTGCGTTCTTTGAAGGTCTTTCCAGCCCAAGGTAAATTATGGCACGTAGCTGAAAAGAGTGCACCTATTCCTTCCCGGCTGATTAAGGTTGGCACGATTACAATATTACAAGTCACAAATCTGCAAGATTAAAATGCCTGTTAAGTGAATTAATGGCAAATCACCTCACCTAAAGCTTGACAGGTCTGAGACATTTCTGGAAAAGAGGCAGCAACATCAACATCAAGCAGTCTGCTCCTGGAGAAGATTTCTCCTCTGCTAACATAATAAAATAACTTCATTTGGGGGTCCTTTTTCAAAGGCGCGCTAGTTGTTTTAGGGCACACTAATCATTAGCATGCACTAAACGCTAGTGACAGCCATAAATATATGTGACTCTAATGTTTAGCGCGTGCTTATTTTTAGCGCACGCTAAAAACATTAGTGCGCCTTTGTAAAAGGACCCCTGGGTTCATAGTGAGCCCTGTGTTGTAAATTAGCAGGTGTGTGATGTTAGGATACTCTAGGCAGGACGTCCACAGAAAAGAACTGATATCTCCTGATCTTTGCCAAATATAAATATATATTTTTGTGTGTTATGAGAAAAAAATGCCACGGGTTAAGTATTTCCAGATATTTGCCTATTTATGCAGTCTGGACATGCTGCAGGATAGAGGCCATATAGTCCATATGTAGGCTGACTTGGTCTTCAGGGTAACTAAAATATGCAAATTAAGCAGACCAGGTCTGTGTCAGGTATTTGGACAATATTGCAGTATCCTCTGGTGGACATTTACACAGTCACTGTTGATTGTACATGGGCATTTTGTGATAAACCTTTGGATTTTTTTGTTATGATGTTTATTGTTATGTTTATTATGATGATTGTTTATGATTGTATCCATTAAAGACATTTTATTCTTTATTTACAATCTGGATTTTCTTGGTCCACCCCTACTTTGTTGCTTTGGTGATTACCTCCCACGTAGGGTATTCATCTCCCGTTTGTGCTGTTGGACTTCTTAAGTGAGCATCTGTTACATTCCTCGAAGATTAGATTTCTGTATCAAATGACTACTAGAGCAGGTGGAACATGGTAAGCTGGGTATGCATGGCAAGAAGGCATCGACATTTTGGAGGCCCCATTCTTAACTTGGTTAACTGTGGTGACAGGCACTAGCCCCAGTACTGTGCAGTCAGCCATTTCTGGCAGGAAGTCATCAAAAGGGGTGGGATGTGATAGTGATGGAATGTGGGCCTGTGGAGGAAGACCCTGTATCAATGCTGCGGTGGCTGAGGGGGGGAGAGGAACATGGAGGTGGTGGCTACAGTGGGTGAGGAGGTGGGCACTACAGTGGCAGCGGTGAGGTCAGAGAGGTTGGTGGCAGCAGCAGCGATGGCTGCGGTGGGTCCAGCAGGGAGGACAGCTAGCACAAAACTCCAAAGGGCTGCTCCATCCCTGCTATGAGAACCACAAATCATGTTGGAAACCACCAAAGTTTTCCAACCCCACTCACTGAATTAAAAACCACAATTCAAAGGTCTGAAACTATTGAGGTCATTTAGCATTGCTACAGATTTTCTTTTGAAAACATCATGAGCATTGTGAAATAAGTGATGTTAGCAGACATTAAACTTGTCATGTGGACAGTCCTAATGTATAGTCCTGTGCTATAGGACGTCTTCACCACTTGTCATTTCAGAATTAAATTCTTAGTTCAGTGTGGCAATAAGTGTCCTGATCTATTGCAACCATTTGACTTGTGTTAAGAATTTATTGAGCCCCTCTGCTAACTAACCAGTGTTTATGCAGTGGGATAGTGTCAGAGCTATTTAAGAAAAAAAATGAATAACCACAATGTATCTTTTTTCTAGCGGTCTTTAAAATATGTCCTATTTTAAAACTACCTATTAAAAATTATACTTTATGCCACCCAAATATCTCTAACAGACTGCATTGGGAGCACCAATGCCAACATATGCTATTATTCTATATTTTCCTGAGAAAGAAAAATGGTAGGACTAGAGGACATGAATTGAGGTTGTTGGGGTGGTAGACTTAGGAGTAATGTCAGAAAAATTCTTTTTTCATGGAGAGGGTGGTTGATGCCTGGAATGCCCTCCCAAGAGAGGTGGTGGCGAGAAAAACTGTGGCAGAATTCAAAAAAGGTGTGGGATGAACACAAAGAGTATCTAATTAGAAAACGAATGGTATAAAACAACAAAACTTAAAGGGTTGCATATGTGTTTGCATGCCAAGTGGTGCTTAGATGGCAACTCTGGCAGTATCAACTAAGGCCGGTACTGGGCTGGTTTTTACGGTCTGAGTCTCACATATAGCAATTTGGTGTAGGATGGGCTGTAGAGAGCATCAACAGAAACTCCAGTAATTTAGAATACGAGGACAGTGCCGGGCACACTTTTATGGTCTGTGTTCCGCAATGACAAGATGGATTTGAATAGGCTGGAGTGGACTTTGACAGCAACTCCAGCAGTTCGAATATAAGGACAGAGCCAGGTGGACTTCTATGGTCTATATCTCAGAAACAGCAAAGAAAGATCATAATCAAGTATATAATCAAGCTCATTTTCAAAGCACTTAGCCTCCCAAAGTTCCATAGAAACCTATGGAACTTAGCCTCCCAAAGTGCTTTGAAAATATGCCTCAATATCACATTCATTGTTGATTTAATCTTGAATTGAGAATGAATGTGACTGTTGGGTAGACTGGATGGACCATTCAGGTCTTTATCTGCCGTCACTTACTATGTAACTATCAGAATTTGACACTAAGATGCCATTATAGACTTGATGTGAAGTGCGTGGCATTGAGGTGCTAAACTGAGAGGCCTATTTGTAGAATTGCCCTGCTAGAGTTTTCTAGCTGGGAATCCAAATGGGTCTGCCCAGAGGAGGAACTAGGTGGGCTTCTGACTTTATTTAAGATCTCAATTTTTTGAGGGAAAGTATCTTTTCTTGGTCACTTTTTTGCCAGTCAGCAACAAGCAAGCCTAAGGCTTGCTAAGGCAGGGTGCTAAGCACCACCCAGACCTCAAGGCGAAGAAAAGGAGATGCCACTATAACAGAGAAGGATGGAAAATTCCAAATTCCTGCCCAGAAGCAGTTTGAGCGCTGACAGCGAAAGGAAGTTCAAGGTCTGTGAAGGGGTTTCTTTGTTGAACTCTCAGAGGGAAGAAACCAGGAACCAGATATCAGCTGAAGGAGACTCCAGAGGGAGAGAGAAATTGTGGAGTGTACCTGGACCAAGAAAAATCATGAAAGGAATGGAGAAAGGGAGGATTTTAGCCAGGATAAATTCCTATTGTTAAATTCAATGAGGAACCCAGCTGGATGGTGAGACCCATGTGGAGCTAACACAGCTGTGGGTAGGGAAGAATGGTGTCCTTCTCAATGATAACAGGAGAGCTACCAATGGAGGATGAGACAGAATGTGAGAGAGATTAGAGTGAAGAACCTTTAAAGGGAAAGAAAGAGATGAATGATTTGAAGCATTTGACAGACTCTGTAAATAATTTTCAAGTGTCTTCTAAAGTTCCTTAAGGTTCAGTAAATTTGGACTTCCAGTTATACAATCTCTACTTGCTGTAGACTTATTAATCAGGTTAGCCTACTCTGATGAGTGGAAGAGGGGAAAGAGTAGACTTAAATTGTTTGAATAAGATATTGGAAAAGATATTGAGCAGGTAGTGGTGTAGGGCCTTAGAGAAGAGTCTCCCTATTCCCCACAAAAATAAAACCCACAAAAATAAAACATTTGTTCATGAATTTGCCTCTTCAAAGGGGTTCAAAGGGGATCTGCCTATACCTGAGGAGGACTATTACTGAGGTCTACAAAATCCTGAGTGGCATGTAGCGGATGGAGGTGAATTGATTTTTCACTCATTCAAAAAATACAAAGACCAGGGGGACATTCAATGAAATTGCAAGGAAATACTTTTACAACAAATAGGAGGAAATATTTTTTCACTCAAAGAATAGTTAAGCTCTGGAACTCGCTGCCAGAGGATGTGGTAATGGCAGTTAGCGTATATGGGTTTAAAAAAGGTTTGGACAAGTTCCTGGAGGCAAAGTCCATAGTCTGCTATTGATATGAACCTGGATTGGCCACTGCTGGAAGCAGGATACTGGGTTAGATGGACCATTGGTTTGATCCAGTATGGCTATTCTTATGTTCTTAAAATGTTATGATAAACACAGAACTGAAGGAGCTTTCTAAACATAGGACCCTTAAGACAGATGGTGGGGAAAGTGTGATAACAAGAACTAGTCCTTTCACAGTGCTATATTTTAGTGATTGGATAACTATTAGCAAAATAATTAAGAAAATTAAAATACAAAAATTGAGTATCTTAAAATTTGTACTCAAGACTTGTTCACCAGTAGGAAAAATGATTGTTTTAAGTATTAAATCCCTTAAAAATATATATATCACCATTCTATAAAAAAAGAAGCATGCATTCTGTTAACAGTAAATAATCCTACATTGCTTAGAGTTAAAAGTATTTAGTTAATAAACTAAAAGAAGCCCCTCTGTTTAGACAATTTAACCTGAGGAACTGCAAGTTAGTGACCCGTGCATTACATTTTGCTGAGGTAAAATATCACATGTTGCTGTAGCTTAGCAACTACGCCATTAGATTCCACCTATCCAAAATCTTAAGCAGATCACAAAATAACATTAACATTATTGTGTATGCAAAATGCATGCAAGATTTAGAGCATCACATAAAAAAGTAAGATTTCATCTTCTATCCTCAAATGGATAGAAAACACGTTAGGAATTATAAAGGTAATTTTATAACTAAGCATAAGTGCACAGAAAAATGACACTAATGTGTGTAAGTGCACTATATGCTATTCTGTAAGATAGTGTGTAAGTGCTATAGCATGTGACTGCAAGGGAGGTGTACACATGGGTGGAGCATGGGCAGGGCTACCACTTATACACACAACTTACAGAATACTGTAAGTTATGCGCAATGCTTGCTACACTTATGCGGACCCTTTTATAATTTATAGTTTACAGTGGAGGAGTGGCCTAGTGGTTAGAACACCAGTCTTAACATCCAGAGGTGGCCCGTTCAAGTCCCACTGCTGCTCCTTGTGATCTTGGGCAAGTCACTTAACCCTCCATTGCCTCACATACAAACTTAGATTGTGAGCCCTCCAGGGACAGGGAAATACCCAGTGTACCTGAATGTAACTCACTTTGAGCTACTACTGAAAAGGTGTGAGCAAAATCCAAATAAATAAAGCCGTGTACTGTACATACTACAATAACATATAAGAAAGAGGAAAAAGGAACTCCATTAGTTGATAGGAAAGTGCAACCATGCATACAAGGACAATGACAAAGTGTCCAAAGTACAAAGACAGAAGGAAATAGGTAGTCAGCAAAGCCTATGAATGTGGGACTCCAAATACCTGTTTGAAAGAAGTGTTACTGCAGAGGGAGATTGCTCCAGATATACAGAGAGAGAAAGAAAAAAGTATGTTTTGCTGATTTTAGGATTAGGGAGAACCAATGATCATTAATAGAACAAAGAACTCTGGCAAGAGAATAAGATATTTTTAAAGAAGATAGATAATCAGGTAAACCTACACGAAGAGCTCTAGACCTGGTGTGCCTACATTTAGGTGCGTCAATGTGGGTTTATGCAAGAATTCTATAATGAAATTGAGGCACCCAGACACCATTATAGAATAGGTACTCCCTGCACAGCACTGGGCTGCCTTAAAGGGGGCACCCAGTCACAAAAGTGCTACATATGTGCTTATGTCACCTACATCCTGTAATAAGACATGCTGTGACATGCTGCACTAGCTCAAAGGCTTTTAATAGTTGTTGCTGGTAAACTTGTAGAAAAAGTATTACAATAGTCTAAAATTGGTGATAAAAGCAACTGCAATACAAACTCAAAATCCATAGGCTCCAAATATGACTTAAACTGCTGAAGCAATAAAATAATAATAATAATCATAATAAAAAAACAGGCCCTAATCATATTCTTTATTTATGCCTTTATTGAAAAGCGTGAATCAAAAGTGGCACCTAAATAGCGGACTTTCGAAGAAATACAGATGCGGTGTCGCCAACAATAGTCTGTGAGGGCCATTCAGAATGATCAAAACAACTCACAAACAATATCTCTGCTTTCTTAAGATAAAATATAAGTCCACATGAATGCAACCATCAAAAACAATCTTTTGTAACAGTCAAAGGACGTTTAGATTCATTGTGAAAAGGTAAACATATCATAATATCATCTGCATATATGTAAGAATTATCCTTGAATTGCTTTAAGGTATCACGTAATGGTGTTAAGTAATTATTGAACAATAGAGATAAGAATGCAGATCTCTGAGGTACTCCTTATTGTAAAGGAACTCAATTAAAAACCTCAATGTCTACCCTAACTTGCTGTGTATGCCCTGAGAGACTGGACTGAGATCATTCAAATACAACAGAGGCCTTACATGATTGATGGTATCAAATGCTCCTGAAATGATCAAAATAAAATGGGATCATGTGCTAAATAATGACACACACACACACATATATATACATCCTGTAACTGGAATGAAACAATTTGTTCCATTAGTTTAGCAAAGAATAAAAGACTAGACATTAAGCGATAACTTGGTCTTTGAGGATCGAGAGTTTGTTTTTTTCAATAGAGGGCACATTATACATTTGACTGAGAAAAGAGGCATATTGCCCATCATTAGAAAAGATATCACTTCCCTCAAGATGATACTCAGAATGTCTAGTGATGATGTAGAGGGGCATAATTGAACGGGGCGCCCAAGTTTTCCTAGGGCTGTCCTCGAAACAAGATGGGCGGCCATTTTTTGTGTCGATAATACAGTTGGGCACGCCCAAATCTCAACATTTAGGTCGACCTTAGAGATGGTTGTCCTTAGAGATGGTCGTCCCCGGTTTTCAGTGATAATGGAAACCGAGGACGTTCATCTCAGAAACGACCAAATCCAAGCCCTTTGGTCATGAGAGGAACCAGCATTCGTAGTGCACTGGTCCCCCTGACATGCCAGGACACCAACCGGGCACCCTAGGGGGCACTGCAGTGGACTTCACAAATTGCTCCCAGGTGCATAGCTCCCTTACCTTGTGTGCTGAGCCCCCCAACTCCCCCAAAAAATCCACTCCCCACAACTGTACACCACTACCATAGCCCTAAGGGATGAAGGGGGGCACCTACATGTGGGTACGGTGGGCTTCTTGTGGGTTTTGAAGGGCTCACATTTACCACCACAAGTGTAACAGGTAGCGGGGGATGGGCCTGGGTCTGCCTGCCTGAAGTGCACAGCACCCACTAAAACTGCTCCAGGGACCTGCATACTGCTGTCTTGGAGCTGGGTATGACATTTGAGGCTGGCATAGAGGCTGGCAAAAATTTTTTTTTTAAGTTTTTTTTTTTTAGGGTGGAAGGGGGTTGGTGACCACTGAGGGAGTGAGGGGAGGTCATCCCTGATTTCCTCTGGTGGTCATCTAGTCAGTTCGGGCACCTTTTTGAGGCTTGGTTGCAAGAAAAAATGGACCAAGTAAAGTCGGCCAAGTGCTCCTCAGGGACGCCCTACTCTTTTCCATTATCGGTCGAGGACACCCATCTCTTAAGCATGCCCCAGTCCCACCTTCGCTACGCTGCCGACATGCCCCCGTGAACTTTGGTCGTCTCTGCAACGGAAAGCAGTTGAGGGCGCCCAAAATCGGTTTTCGATTATGCCGATTTGTGCGACCCTGAGAGAAGGACGCCCATCTCCTGATTTGTGTCGGAAGATGGGCGACCTTCTCTTTCGAAAATAAGCCTGATAATCAACCAGAGAGGACAGGGATCTAGGAAACATGATGGTATTTTTACTTTGTGAACAGTTCGTATTAAAGTCATCAGTGCAAGGAAGAGTAAAAGAACTCCATACTTCATTTTTACTACCAAAGTGAGGCACTAAGGACAGAAAAAAACAGATTTCTGAATGACGAGTGAAAACTGTCAGCTTTTCATACAAGAAATTCAACAAACTACATCTATGTGACTATACATAAAGATCATATGGTCTATCCAATCTGTTCATCCATGCCATCTCTTCTTCCTATCTCTTCCTTAGAGATCCTATATACTTGTCCTAAGCTCTGTTGAATTCAGATACTGTTTTCATCTCCACCATTTCCACCGGGAGACCGTTCCACAAACTCACTGCACTTTCTGTGCAGAAATATTTCCTCAGTTTACTTCTGAATCTATCCCCTTTCACCTTCATCCTATGCCCCCTTGTTCAAGTGCTTCCTTTCAATTGAAAGAGACTCACCTCTTGTGCATTTATGCCGCATAGGTATTTAAATGCATCTATCATATCTCCCCTCTCCTGCCTTTCTTCCAAAGAATACATATTGAGATCATTGTCTGTCCCCCTACACTTTATGATGAAGACCATTGACCATTTTAGTAGTCACCCTCTGGACTGACTCCATCCTGTTTATATCTTTTTGAAGGTGTGGTCAGGATTATACACAATATTCTAAATAAGGCCACACGAGCCTTATACAGGGGCATTATTGCTTCCTTTTTCCTATTGGCAATTCCTCTCCCCATGCACCCAAGCATCCTTCTAGCTTTCACCATAGCATTTTCTACTGTTTGGCCACCTTAAGATCATCACATTCGATCACATCCGAGTCCTACTCCTCTTTTGCGCACAAAAGATCTTCACCCCCTAAACTGTGCTGTTCCCTTGGGGTTTTTGCAGCCCAAATGCACGACCCTGCATTTTTTAGCATTAGATCTAAGTTGCCAAATTCCAGACCATTTCTTTAGCTTCCCTAAGTCCTTTCTCATGTTATCCACACCATCAGGGGGTGTCTACCCTTTTGTAGTTTGGTATCATCCGCAAAGAGGCAAACCTTACCAGACAGACCTTCCGCAATATCACTTACAAAAATGTTACCAGTCCAAAAACTGAACCTTGTGGCACACACACTGGATGGAATGAATATGAGCACTAAATGTGACATTTATGCACATACTATTCTGTAAACTAAGCATGTAGCAGGGGCGTAGCCAGGGGCGGGCCTGGGCCCACCCAATTTGTGGTTAGGCCCGCCCAGCAGCAATGTTCCTTCCTGCACAGCAATTCTGGTCGCAAGCTCGGCTCGCAGCGATTCCCACACGCTGCCTGCTGGCTAGCTACTAAGCGCTAACCCGGAAGCCTCTGCAGAGCCATCCTTGAGCCATCGACAGCTAAGCATGTGTGGGATGCTGGCATCAGTGGCTTAGGGTCATTGCAGCTGCCTGCCAAGCTTGGTAAAAGAGAGTTCTGGTCACCTTCAGAGAAAGTCTTCAGCTCACTGAGCTTGAGGATCCTCATTAGCTAAAGTATTTATACTTTGAGGTGGAGGTAGGGTGGAGCAGAGAAAATTTTGTGCCCACCCTCTTTGGGCTCAGGCCCACCCAAAACTGGCTGTCTGGCTACGCCACTGGCATGTAGGACTCGATATCCAGCTGGCGGTAATCAGTGTTTTGCTAACCACTGCTGTCTCTAAACCCAGAAATTCAATGCCGAATCATGTCTGAGCTCCGGCATTTAATTTCTGGGGTTGCAAAGCCTAACACTTAACCAGCTATGGCTTACTGCATAAAGATAGGACAGTCCAACCGATTCTTTTGCCGGCTTCCTGCTTTTAATATACCTAAAAAAATTTTTACTATGTGTTTTTGCCTCCAATGCAATCTTTTTTCGAAGTCTCTCTTAGCTTTCCTTATCAGCGCTTTGCATTTGACTTGACATTCCTTATGCCATTTCTTATTATTTTCAGTCAGTTCCTTCTTCCGTTTTCTGAAGGATTTTCTTTTAGCTCTAATAGCATCCTTCACCTCACTATTTAACCATGCCGTTTGGTCTTCCGTCCTCCTTTTTTAATACATGGAATATATTTGGCTTGGGCTTCCAGGATGGTGTTTTTGAACAGCATCCACGCCTGATGTAAATTTTTGAACCTCGAAGGTTTTTTTCACCGTTCTTCTTATTTTATCATAGTCTCCTTTTTTAAAGTTAAACGCTAACGTATTGGATTTCCTGTGTATACTTACTTCAAAGCTAATATCAAATTTAATCATATTATGATCACTGTTATCAAGTGGCCCCAGCACCGTTATCTCCCGCACCAGATTATGCGCTCCACTAAGGACTAGGTCTAGAATTTTTCCTTCTCTCCTTGGTACCAGCTGCTCCATAAAGCCGTCCTTGATTTCATCAAAAACTTTTTACCTCCCTAGCATGCCCCGATGCTACATTTACCCTGTCAATATCGGGGTAATTGAAATCACCCATTATTATTGTGTTGCCCAGTTTGTTTGCTTCCCTAATTTCCTTTAACATTTTTACATCCGTCTGTTCATCCTAGCCAGGCAGACAGTAGTACACTCCTATCATTATCCTTTTCCCCTTTACACATGGAATTTCAATCCACTGTGATTCCAAGAAGTGTTTTGTTTCCTGTGATCTATTTGATTCAAGGCTCTCGTTAATATACAATGCTACCCCTCCACCAATTCGATCCACCCTATCACTATGATATAATTTGTACCCCGGTATGACAGTGTCCCACTGGTTAGCCTCCTTCCACCAGGTCTCAGAGATGCCTATTATATCTAATTTTTCATTTAGTAGTAGGGCCAGCTTAATTTGTGCTGGAACGGAGTGTTCCTTTAAAAAGTTTCCTTGTCTCTAGTGGTCAGTTCCAGCGAGCAGTGATTCATAAAGCCTGCTTATGCCAACCCTGGAGCTTTCTCTCTGATGTAACTTCTTGCTTCCACATCAGTAGGAAGTTACACCAGAAAGAAGGCTGAGGGGTTGGCATGAACAGCCTGTATGAATCGCTGCTCGCTGCCACTGGATACAAGAAAATTTGTACTTTTAAAAAGGTAGATGGAAGGCAGTGGGGTGGGGGGGGGGGGGGCTTACAGACCAAGGAAGATGCCTGGTTGCTGGCTGGAGAGGGAACAGGAGGGATAGATATTGGACTGTTAATATTGGACTGTTTGTGAGGATGGGGGGGAGAGAAGGTAAATGCTGGACTACGTGGGAGAAGGTTAAATGCTGGACCATGTGTGGGGTGCAGGTGGGGGTGGGGAAAGAATGGAAAATGCTGGACCATTTGTGGAGGTGTGCCTTGACAATTTTAACGCCATGTAAGTGTGCCATTGAGACTAAAAAGTTTGAAAATCTTTGAACTAGAGAGTAGTATGGCAGTCAGAATTAGGCAGCAAACTTAGGTTAAGTGCCACTGAATATCTGCTCAAGGGCAGGCAGGCAGTGTTCTCCCCTGCCTGGTTAAACAGTGCTGAAATTCTACTGCTTCGTTTTACTCTTTTTGCATTAACCTTCTACGACTGGACTTCATCTTATTTTAACTTCCTGTTATGGGATTTGTTTTCTTCTTACAGAGAAGGCTTCTATGAGTGTTTTCTCATTGCTTCCCTCTTATTTCCCACCACTGTTTGCAAGGGATCAGGGGGGTATATAAGTATTTGTGAGCATATTCAAATGAGGCTGAGTGAGGATTACAGTGTAGGCAAGCATTTTCAGTCTCTCTTATCCTTCATGTTGACCTAATGCCATGACCATGTTCTATTCACACTCTCTACCCTATTCTGACAAGGGAACGTTCTGCATATTGCAATGTGCTTGATAATCTACTATAATAAAACTCACCCTCAACGTTCTGAAGACAACGTTCTGAAGACAACGTTCTGAAGTCACTCAGTCACTCCCTGAAGGGTTCATGGATTCATGGTGGTGAAGCCAGAACACTGACCATGTCTCTCTGCCCCGCCCTCGCATGACGGACCAATCAGAAAAAACACCCTCAACATTCTGAAACACAAAGGACCATCACAACACCGTTCCCAGGCAACACTAGGCAATGTAAGACGGACCAATCAGAGGAAACTACATGACAATAAGGGAGGAGCATTCCCCAGCAGAATGGCTCATTATCTGTGCAGCACGGAGAGCACAGAACCACCACTGGAACGAGAGAAGAATATTCCTGCTGTGGGTATGTGCAAAAATAGACGGGGGGGGGGGGGGGGATTTTTAAATGCCTAATGCCAGTACTGAAGAGTGCCAGAGAGCCCATGGCAAAGACTATATTTGGGATCGCTTGACATGGAGTCAGAGGAGCCGGAAAACAACGTGCCCGTCACCATCTGGGATGTGGGCGAACAGGACAAGCTGCGGCCCAGCTGGAAGGATTACCCGCGACCCAGCCAGCAGCAAACAGCGTGTTTCCCTACTCCTTCCCTGCCTAGGAATCGCTGGAGACTGGCTGCCAAACTAACGAAACAACCGCACACCGACGCACCACCTCCATCATTCAAAAGGCATCCACTCTTTTTTCAACAGAAATGCAAACTAATAATACAAAACAAAGAATACCCGTTTTCTCACGCAACTACAGGTAACTCCCCACCCCCTTCCTCTTCCCCTTTTGCCAAAGCGGCCGTGCCCAACCAACCCCAGCCTCAGGCAAGCCGTCTCCCACTTTGGGGATTCCCCGAGCACCCGGAAAAAGACGGCGCAGCTTCCCGCAGCGCATGTTCCAGCATTCCCCTGCAGCCGGCCTGAAATGGACCGAACATACCGGATCACCACCCGATGGCCAGAGACCATGTTCCTCTCCCTTCCGCCAACTTAAAACAACCATCCCCGTCCTCAGGCAAACCGTCTCCCACCTCCAGGATGCCCAGAACCCCAGCCCAACGGAAAAAGATGGCGCTGCTTCCCACAGCACATTTCTCTTCCAGTGTTCCCCTACAGCAGCCCTGAAATGGCCAAAACATACCGACAGACCAAGAACGTGCTCCTCTACCTTCCGCCCATCTAAAACAACACTGCTGCCTCAGCACAACACAAAAAAAAAAAAAAAAACGGAAAAAACAATCCACCACTCAGCAAAGGCTGACCCCCCTTCAACCACATTTACATTTCACCAACAGAAAGACCTCCCTCCACAAACCTCCTTGACAGACAAAACCACACACACACAATACAACAGTCACACACCCTCAAAGCCACACACCAATCCATCCCACTTTGCCAGCATAGCACAGCACATCCCCCAACCCCCCAAGCAAAAAAACAAACAAACAAAAAAAAGACACACATCAACAACCTGCACACACACCCCACCCTCACACACACACTCACACAGACACACACACACACACACACACACACACACACACACACACACACAAATAACTCTGTGACACATACACACACACAAAAAAACCATGCTAGCGCCCGTTTCTTTGGTTTCGGAAACGGGCCTTTTTTACTAGTAAATTATAAAATAGAGAGCAGGGGTCAGCCTTAACCTCCAAATAAAGGGGGTTTATTTGATATGAATATTTTTACCTGCTTGATATCTCAAATGTCTTTGTGTCATAAATTTTTCCAAAACCTGAGTGGGGGCAAATCAAGTCTTTAATGAAACAGGGGCATTTCTAAGGGATTACCAGCCTCTGTCCCAGCGGATCAAGCTGCTCTGAATCTAAGCTAACTTTCCGTTTAGTTTACACTACATAATGTATTCCATCTGTTATGTGACTCTGACATATTGATCCTAAGACGTTAATGACCCTGTCAGTCTGGTGTCAAGTTGCCCAGAATGTGCCTTGAGCTTTTCTAAGTCAGTACATGCTCCCCAGGTGCGCATCCATGGTGCAATGATTCAATATAAACCAAGTAGGCTAGCAAATATTTAATTATGATACTATCCCAGCACAATCAGAAGTACTGTACACATGGCAGTGTTCACTGTCAGTGCATTGCACTAATGAAGTGGCTCACTGAATTACAGAATGCAACCAGACAGGAGGGGAAAGGAGTTGGGGAGGGGGGGGATGGGACTTGATATACTGCCTTTCTGTGGTTTTTGCAACTACATTCAAAGTGGTTTACGTGGAGGGGCATAATCGAACGCGAACGCCTATCTCCATGGGCGTCTATGTCCAAAAACCAGTACGTGAAGAGGCGGGCAGACCGTATTTTTGAAAAAATGGACGTTTTTCAGCTGGGCGTTTGTTTTTTTTAGCGATAATGGAAACTAAAAACGCCCAGCTCAAAAACGTCCTAATCCGAGCCATTTGGTCGTGGGAGGGGCCACGATTCGTAGTACACTCGCCCCCCTGACATGCCAGGACACCAACTGGGCACCTTAGAGGTCAGTGCGGTGGACTTCAGACAATGCTCTCACATGCATAGCTCCCTTACCACGGGTGCTGAGCACCCAACCCCTCCCCCAAAACCCACTACCCACAAATGTACAAGACTACCATAGCTCTTAGGGGTGAAGGGGACACCTACATGTGGGTACAGTGGGTTTTGCAGGCCTCCCATTTACCAGCACAAGTGTTACAGGTAGGGGGGGGTGGGCCTGGGTCCGCCTGGCTGAAGTGCACTGCGGTACCCACTAAAAGTGCTCCAGGGACCTGCATACACGCAGGCCTCTAGGACTGGTTGCTGCTATATAACATTGGCACAGCAGTTGACACCTGAAGACTAATCTCTCCGAAAATGTCCTTTATTGGAATAAGCACGCTTACTCACAGTTAACTGCAGATCACAGGTTGTGCCCCCATGGCAACGAGTCTCCCTGGTACTGAGATGAGCAGTAGGTCAGAGCTGGCAGAATGCTGTACAATGCCCTCTTTCAGCCACATTCAAGGGAAGAACTAAGTTCTGTAACGTGGCTAACACGTGAAAGGGATCTAAAACTGGCTTACAAAAATGGCCATTACCTCATGGACTACCGGAAACAAAACAGGGCACACTCTCACCCAGTAAGCAGGGGGGAAAGCACCATGGGAGTAGAGCCTACCAACTACCAACATCGTGAGCATTTGCCACAAGCTAGTGGAATCACGGAGCCCAATACCCTACACCCACCACAATGCATTGCTGATGTGACTCTGCAGTGCGCATAACAGAAAAGGTGTCACACTCACCCGAGAGCCACATCAGAACCAGGGAAAGGCTGTCACAGGATAGAACACATTCTGCTTTCATAGAGGTGGGTACGGCATTTGAGGCTGGCATAGAGGCTGGAAAAAAAGTTTGTAAAGTGGGTTTTTTTTTGGTGGGAGGGGGTTAGTGACCACTGGGGGAGTCCGGGGAGGTCATCCCCGATTCCCTCCAGTGGTCATCTGGTCAGTTGGGGCACTTTTATGGGACCTGTTCGTGAAAAAAGGGTCCAAAAAAGTGACCCAAAATCGCGGAAAAAACGACTTTTTTTTCGATTATCAGCTAAAGACGCCCATCTCTCCTCGGCTGATAACCACGCCCCAGTTCCACCTTCACCACGCCTCCAACAGGCCCCCATCAACTTTACCCGTTTCCGCGATGGATTGCAGTTGGAAATGCCCAAAATCGGCTTTCGATTATACCGATTTGGGCGCCCACGGGAGAAAGACGCCCATCTCCCGATTTGGGTCGCAATATAGGCGTTTTTCTCTTTCAATTATAAGCTGGATAGTATATAAAGGTACTTATTTGTACCTGGAGCAATGGAGGGTTAAGTGACTTGCAAGAATGCCCCTTTAACTATAAGGGGGTTTCATTTCCATTTTATTGAGTGTGAATAATTAGTTCATGAATTGGCCATAATAGTGATTTTATTGGCTCATGGATTTCTCTTGTAAGATGGTGGAGATGAAAATGGTAATGGAATTCAAACATGCCTGGGATAAACACAAAGGAATCCTGTTTAGGAATGGATCCATAGAATCTTAGTGGAGATTGGGTGGCAACACAATTAATTGGGAAGCAAAACCAGTGCTGGGCAGACTTCTACAGTCTTTGCCCTGAGAATGGCAAGAACAAATCAAACTCAGGTATACATATAAAGTATCACATACCATGTAAAGTGAGTTTACCTTGTTGGGCAGACTGGGTGGACAGTTTAGGGCCTCTGGGCCCTCAGGCACTGCCCACTTGCCTGAATGGTCAGTCTGTCCCTGACATGTGATAGTTTTGGTTGGAAAAATACCTGAAGACAGGTCACCTAAAGTTAGGTGCTGGGATACTGTGTGCTAAGTGCATATTGTGTATCGGGTAATTATGAGTGTGATCGAAGATACAGAATACTAGAGAAGTCTGCAGTTACATGCCTAACTTTGGGCGCAAGCACTAATGTCAGCTCAAAGGCTAGTGTAAATATTTGTGACTATTGTTAGAAATAGTCAGGATAGGCATACTCCTAACCCCCCCCCCCCCACCCCATGCTCCTCCCTCCAGGTCCATGCTCCCTTGTAGTTAAATGCTTTGGAGTTTGCACACACAAATTGTGGAATATCAACTCAAATTAGCGCCAATTAGCATCAATTAAAACTAATTATAAGCAATTATTAGTGGCAAATGCCATTGGGAAAATTCTATATATGACACCAAATGTTAGGCGCAACTTCTGTAGAAAAGTTTTGGCACAAAAATAAAAGCATTCTAATGGATGCAAGGCACCAAATTGGGGCAGAAATGGCAGTTCCTTGTGAAAACACATGCATTCACTTATAGAATAACGTGTAAGTATTCTGTGCAGATCTGCCAAGGGGGCATGGCCATTGGAGGGACATGGGTGGGCCAGGGGCGTTCCCTTAAAATGTGTACAGTTATAGAATCCGTGCCCAACTTACACGCCAGGATTCACACCTGGTTTCAGTTGGTCTAACTTCTTGTGTCCATGGTTGAGCACGAATCCCAGTGCTATGTGCTACTGTATAAAGGGCATTAATCCCAGAATGTTCATTATTTCATTTCATTAATATTTATATACCGCCCTTATCCAGAGCGGTGCACAAATAAACATACATAAAAGCTCAACACTTCAAAATATAAAATGCCAATCAGCACCAATTTTTTTAGTGTCAAATTTTGAGTATCATTTATAGGATTTTCCTCATAATGACACTATTCTATCACTTGCATGTTCAGTATTCTAGAATTAGGGGGTAAGCAAGGCCAGAGAGGAATCTATGTTTCAGTGGTACCTTATCACCGGGCCAGAAATGTAATCAGGGACAATAAGGACCATCACCAGAACCTGGGGATTGTCCTTTCTGTACTCTGTAACTTTATCTTGCTATCACTGAAGTAAGGGACTCAAAGGCCCTAATAAAGGGTCATGATGTGTTTAAAATCCATTTATATCATGTGAGAGGAGGTTTCTTAATACCCAATAAGTGTGGCTGTAAGAGTCTTCATCAGTACACTATGATACCATATTTCAAAATCTCTGAATTGGGGACATCACAGCGAAAGATTAATTTGGTTTTCATTTACTGATGCAGTGACTTTGAAACATAGGGGTATGTTTACTAAGGTGCTTTAGCGTTTCTAAAGCACCTTTAAATTTAGGGCGCATTAAACGCTAATGCGCCTATACATTTCTATGGGTGTGTTAATGTTTAATGTGCGTAAACCATTGACGCATGTTCAAAATGCTAACGCGCCCATAGTGCACCTTAGTAAACATTGGCGATACGGTCATGACATCCAGTATATAACACCGTCCTGATGAAGACTCTTTTGCGAGTTAAGTGAAAAAAGATGCAGTTTAGAAGTACTGGAGAAATGGACATGTTTCAATACTACAGTGTACTGATATAATAATCTATTTAAATATGGACTATAATGTAGAAATGTATTTAAATATGGATTGATGATGAATTCACTGTGATGACTGGTCTGTAGCTTTATTTTCAGACATTTGATAGTCCCTTGAAATCTTTATTACAAACTGTTTTGAAAAACTTGATTGGCTCTCTGGGAGAATATGCACAATCCGAAGGTTTGAATGGATTCTCCTTTTTTGGATGTTTAGTTTTGACCTTTTATAACTTTTGGTCTTTTATAGGCCTTGGGTGAATCTCTTCATAAAGGCGGTTAATAAATCCCAATGAATAAATAAATAAAGTTGGTAGCTTTTTGGATTTTTTACCTCCTTAGTATGCACCTTTTAGTTTAATAGGAGGCTCATTTTTAAAGCACATAGACTTACAAAGTTCCATAGGTTACTTTGAGATGTATTTTCAAGTCTAAGTGCCTTAAAAATACACCTCAAATGAAAAATATTTTTTAAAAATTAGCATTAGACTCCATAGCTAATATTTGAAAAATATTCTAATATTTTACAAGCAAACAAGCATGTTCCTATCTCTTTTCTGATTAGTACTTGAATTGAATTTTCATGCTAGAATTAAATTGGTATACCACATCTTATGGAACAGATCATACTCTCAACTACATCTCAAATAATGCACCCGATTGCAGATACAACATTAAGGGGATAATTCTCAAATGGTCACCTAAATTTAGGTGTCAGGATGATATATGGTAAGCGCAAATTTTATAATGGTAGTTGTGCTTGCAACTGCCACTATACTAGTGTAAGTCTGCATTTCTTTGCCTAACTTTATGTGATTTGCACCTGACTGTAGGCATCCTGTTTCCAACAGTGGCCAATTCAGGTCACAAGTACCTGGTAAGATCCCAAAATAGTACAATACATTTTATGCTGCTTATTCTAGAAATAAGCAATGGATTTTCCCTAAGTCCATTGTAATAATGGTCTATGGACTTTTTCCAAACCTTTTTTAAACCCCGCTAAGCTAACTGCTTTTACTACATTCTCTGGCAACAAATTCCAGAGTTTAATTACACATTGAGTGAAGAAATGTTTTCTCCAATTTGCTTTAAATTACTACTTTGTAGCTTCATTGTGTGCCCCCTAGTTCTAGTATTTTTGGAAAGAGAAAACAAGTGATTCAAGTCCACCCATTCCACACCACCCTTGGAGCTGCATGCTCTGGAATTTGAGCATGCAACTTATAAATTACAGACCAAGGACATTTATGTGCATAAATGATGATTAGTGCCAATTAACACCAATTATAGTCAATAATTGATTGTTAAAGTCAATTAACATGAAATGATTAAATTAAGTTACATGCACAAGTGACTCTATTCTATTGCACTTCAGGTTTCAAATTTGGGTGCACAACTTTATAGACTTGGGAACAACTAAACTAGATAAATTATCTTATTGCTGCTGAATGAAACAAGAACAAAAGAATTGATTTAGTAGAGAAAACTGTCTCAGTTCTTTTATTTAATTATACATGAATCATATAATATCACCTGAAATATTGTCTCCATATGAATCTATAGTACAGAACTTAAGGGTCCCTTTACTAAGGGCATTAAGCACTTAACATGTGGAAACAGCTACTGCGTGACTCCGCTAAGTGGCTTTGAGGTAATTTGCCTAATTTTGCGCATTAAACTGTCCACTACTGAATTTTTCAGAACTTTTTTTGTCAGGGGTGCAGAACGGGCAGAGAGTGATGTGGAAGCATTATCCAGCTAACGTGTTACACTTGCTGCATGCTGTCTAATGCTTCCACATCACGTTCACCAGAACCCAACCAAATAGTATCCAAAGAACTACTGAACAATTGAACAATCAACAATTGAATAAGATAACTGATGATCTTCCAGAGTAGGTAACTGCAATAGATTTTAATTGTGTAACATCACGAGAGATTCAGAAGGTTAAATCTACCTGAATTTCTCACTGCTGTTCCCTAAAGGTCATGTGCCCTCACTTTGGCTGTAGTAGGGAGAAGTCAGCTAGCCAATAGGAGAGAGGTGCCTACATTTTATTCCCGCAGTGTTTCTGAGGTCCATTCTAATTAGAAACATAGAAATATGATGGCAGATAACGGCCAAATGGTTCATCCAGTCTGCCCATCCTCAGTAACCACTAACTCCTCCTTTTCCTAAGGGATCCCACATGCCTATCCCATGCTTTTTAAAATTCTGACACAGTCTTCATCTCTACGACCTTCACCGAGAGGCCATTCCATGCATCCACCACCCTTTCTTGTGAAAGAGTGCTTAGATTCATTGTGGCCTCTTGCTGAACTCTGTGCATCCTGCACCTGTCAGGAAAGGCTCCAGCTAGTGTATAGAAAGTTAAAGTATAGGAAAGCTCTGGAACTTATAGTTAGAAGGTGCTGAAAGTTTGTAGAAGCCTGGGAGGGCCTTACCATGTTAGGAGATAAGGTTCTGGTGGATGTGGAGCCATTCCCTCTAAGTATTTAAGCCCACTTCCTGCTATCCCACTTTGTCTTAGGTTCATCTCTCACCTCTGCCATTGCAGCTAGAGAGAGATCCATTCACATATGCCTGAAGCAGCAGCCTAACTGAAAGAATCAGTCAGTTCATATCTTCACAGGTTGGTCATTAAAGGCACTCGCTAGAGGAGCAAGTATTCAAAAAGTATCAGGGACAAGAAATAGAACTACTTTGTTTTAGTGGACATGAATGGGGTACCTGTCCGCCCCTACAAATATCCTAAAGGAAAGGAGGTCAGTTTGTGTTACTGCTACAACAACCAGGTGCCCTTTTCCATCAATACACGGTTGAAGGGTATACTATTCTACTATTTATTACCATCTTATCTACTGGAGCCCCCTGCCAACATCTGGAGGTTGGGGAAACTGTAAGTGAATGATAAATAAGCAATGATATATGTTTAACATCTGTCATTATGAACAGCAGACCTGAGTTCCTACAGCTCAAAAAGAAATTATAAGCAGACTTCACTTCCTCTCAGTGACTGGACCCTCGCTGGACTCTCTCCTTCTATACAGAAGACAAAACCCTCTTCATGATCCACCCCCATCCACTCTGCAAGTAGAAAACCTTTTCTGACAGGTGGAGGGGCATAATCGAAAGGGACGCCCAAGTTTTGCTGAGGACGTCCTCGCAAGACGTCCCGGTGGAGGGGCAGGGAAACCCGTATTATCAAAACAAGATGGACGTCCATCTTTCATTTTGATAATATGGTTGGGGGCACCCAAATCTTGACATTTAGGTCATCCTTAGAGATGGTCGTCCCTAGACTTGGTCGTTTCTGATTTTCGGCGATAATGGAAACCAAGGACGCCCATCTCAGAAATGACCAAATGCAAGCCCTTTGGTCATGGGAGGAGCCAGCATTCGTAGTGCACTGGTCCCCCTGACATGCCAGGACACCAACCGGGCATCCTAGGGGGCACTGCCGAGGACTTCATAAATTGCTCCTAGGTAAATAGCTCCCTTACTTTGTGTGCTGAGCCCCCAGATGTTCACATTGCAGCTTCACTAGTTTTGATAACTGTTTAAAGTACTACAAAGCTTAGTGGTAAGACACAGTGAGTGGGAGGATCTGGATGATGGTTTAAATATAGGAGTAGGAGCCAACTTTTCAGAATGGCTGGTGGTTCCATCCACTACAAATTATCTCCCCTAGACAAAGTGAAGGAGTTTGCCAAGTATTGAGTGTGCTCAATTGCCCATTGTACCCACAGAGCTGCAACCTATGAATTAATAAGTTTATTTGCCTATAATCACAAAACAATAATAATGATAAGAAATACCTGACAAGGATATGGTGCAATATTCTACAGGCAGTCAAGGATCTGTAGCTGACAGCTGCATAACATCCTCATCAGTGAACAACAAAATTACTGGGCTGACTGGATGGGCCAACTGTCCTTTAGCAGCAATTGCCTAAGGAATATCCAAATATGATGCTGTGTATACGAATCTACATAGACTCTTTCTTTGGGTGCAACATTTACTCATTATGTATAACATCTTCAGAAAATTCTTACATTGTTGAATAAGAGAAGATACCGCCTGCACAGAATCCAGATGAAGTTTATCAAATGTGTTACCACATGTTTTGGTATTTCTAAATCTGTTTAACTGATGTAATGTGCACAGGCACGTGCGCACACACACACACACACACACACACAAACAGTGGAAAATGGAGAGCAGCATGGCTAAAGCAGCCTGTTCCCGTTACCTATTAGGCGGAATAAAGAGGCCGAAAACTAGACTAATGATATCTTCAAAGACTCAGGAGCAGATTTACTCAAATGTTGTTGCTGGAGTATAAATGGCTGGATTCCACTTATTTCATTTGGCTTTCTGCTGAGGGAGTGGGTTTTTGTGAGCTACCCTAATTGCTGCAATTAGGGAAATTAAATGGCTCACTGTGTTTTTGTAGAATCCCGCCCACACTCTGCAGTTTTACTATTGAATTAGTAATTACTGTGCTGAGACCTCTAATTCACTGGTGTGTGCTGTGATTATTTCTCTCAGGCCCTGTCTTTGAAGGAGCTGAACTTGGGAGAAACCCATTGCAATGGATGCCTGTCTGTCATCTCCCTTCCAAAGAATAAATGAATGCAACCAATTTTGCTGCCTGCTGAGCACACACTGGCCACCCTGGAAGCTAGGGAAACACAGCACTGTGAAGTTACTTCATCTTTTAAGCTGTCAAGTGCAATTCAATTATTCAAGGACTCTGCTCCAGATTGCAGTAAGAACTTTCAGTTAAGCCCACTGATAGATCTTGTATCTTGCTTCCATGGGCAGGCAGATGTCTAAATTTCATGTATACAGCACATGGTTATTGACAAATAACTGATATAGTCAGGTGATTTCAATAGTCCTGAATGAGTAGTAGGCAGTAGCTATCTTAGCAGCTGTCTGTGTCCAGATGGCAATGCAATGTGACTAAGCATAATGAACCCAATTTTAGAAATGACATAGAGGGGAATTAGGACATCCAGGGCAAGATGTGAAAAAATTCCCACAGTATATTACAAAGGCTCTGCCATACATTACTGACTTGTGCTTTGTCTCTGCATACTATTTGTGTTTAGTTCCATAAGAAATCACAAGCTGAAGGAGGAGAAGTGAGTGGTTTGTCTCCATGTTGCAGCCTGATGATGTCACATGCTCAGCGTTAAAAGCAGCGACACCTCTCAGGTGTTGTGCCAAAGGGGTGTGCCAAAGGGGCCCACCCTGCCCCTTTGTGCACCCCTTCATGTGCAACTTTGGGAGCAACTACAGATGTTATCCCCATCTTTGACTTGGTTTGGTTGCACTTTTTTGGAGAGGTTAGATTTTGAAGATTGTTAATAACACCACACTGAAGTAAGTGACTTTTTACTATTTTAGAATAAAACAAAGATGAACTGCCTGGCTTTATGCTTGCCACTCTTCCTGATAGCTGGAACGGATGCTTTATATTCTTCTGCCCTGACTACAGGTTATATTTAATCTATGTTGTCACTTACTCTTCATCTAATAGTTATTTAGACGAAATATCATTTGGAAATAGCGTACTCCTTTTGCAGTTTGATATGTCTGGAGCATTTGACATGGTCGACCATTGTATTCTTACTAGACTTCTAGATAAGTTGGGAATTGGTGGCAATGTTATAAAATGGATTGAAGGTTTTATTACCTCTAGATCCTATCAAGTCAAGTCATCTACAGCAATATCATCTCCCTGGTCATCAGATTGCGGTGTGCCTCAGGGTTCTCCCCTATCCCCAATTCTATTCAACCTTATGATGATTCCTTTGGCTAAATCCCTTTCCAAACATGGTCTCAACCCTTTTGTCTATGCTGACGACGTTACCATATTTATTCCCTTCAAATCTAACCTGGCAGAAATTTCCGACAAAATAACCAATGGTATGAATATCCTAAATTCTTGGGCCAACGCTTTCAAAATAAAATTGAACAAAGACAAAACTCAATGCTTAATCCTCTCCTCCCAATATTCCACATTCCATCCAACTACTCTCACCACTCCTGATATCACAATTCCTATATCCAACAATCTGAAAGTCCTTGGAGTTACATTGGATAAATACTTATCCCTTGAAGACCACACAACATCCATCACCAAGAAAATGTTCAACATGATGTGGATGTTGAAACGTGTGAAACCTTATCTCCTCTTGAATACCTTCCACAATTTGGTAAATCCACGGTACTCACCCACGCTGATTACTGTAATAGTATCTTCGTTGGATGTAAGGCCCAAATCATGAAGAAACTTCAAACTGCCCAGAACATGGCAGCTAGACTTATTTATGGGAAGCCTAGATTCGAAAGTGCAACACCTCTCCGTATGAAACTTCATTGGCTCCCGAACGAGTCATCTTTAAGGCCATCACACTAATCCACAAGATCATCCATGGAGTATCACCAAGTTACATGGTCAATCTTTTAAATCTTCCATCCAGAAATAGGTCAACATCTTCACGAACATACCTTAACCTGCACCTTCCCAATTGCAAAGGACTAAAGTATAAAACATATCATGCATCTAACTTCCCCTACCTGGGATCCCAACTCTGGAATGCTCTACCCAGTTACATTCGATCAACTAGTGAGTACCTTCCCTTTAGGAAACTATTGAAAACCCATCTATTCAAACAGATTTACCTGAACGACTTGACCTACCATAAGCAAACATAAGCAACCCATCCATTTACCAGTTCATCTTATCATTAACAACAATGACTTAGAAATTACCTCCTACCAATCTTCTTACCCTCCATACTCTTCCCCTACCTCTTCTTTATCGCTCTACGTCCTTACCTATCCCTATCCTTTCTCTCATATCTCTTTTATCCCATTTACCCCTTGTTCATTTGTCCTACCACATACCTCCTTTGTTGATTCTGATACTATAGATTGTATTCTCTTGTTACTATGTAAGCCGCATTGAGCCTGTGATGAGTAGGAAAGCGCGGGGTACAAATGTAATAAATAAATAAATAAATAAATTTCAGAACGGAGACTTAAACCTTTTCAGAGTATGATCCCCAAATAAATGATCTTTGTCCATTAGGATATAAAATTAGAAAACTTTCAAGGAAAGAAAAAAGAGGAGATGGGCTAGCAGTAATTTATAAGAGCTTTTTTGAACTAAAATTGCTAGTCGCTTAATTTTCCTGAGCTAGAAATTCTTTCTTGCCAGCTAACAGATAGTACACTTGATAATACATTAACATGCTTGCTATTTTAATATCCTCCTGGTAAATAGTCACAAGCTAGAGATACTTTCTATGATTTTGTTACCAGAAATATGTTATATTCTAGAAATAATCTTCTGTTAGGGGATGTTAATTTGCATTTGGAATCACACTTAGATGCCAAAGTATTAGATCTTCTTTCTTTCTTATCTACCTTTTATTTTCAATTGCTTCCATCTCAAAGTACTCAAGAAAAAGGGCACCAATTGGATTTGGTAGCATGTACCACATCCCAGGATTCCAATATCACTTTTTCAGAGATGTTATATTCTCTTAATTTATGGTCTGACCACTATTTATTTCGATTTAATCTTAATCTATGACAAATACAGAAAAATAAACATAAATTGAAATGAGTATACAATAATAGGAAGAAGATTGAGGATATACAGTTCTGGGACAATTTTAATCTTAAGGATCCTAATTTAGACCCTTTACTTTTTATAGAAAATTGGAATATCAATGGGGCTGACATTCTAAACAGCTTAGTGCCAAAGCAGAGGAGGGTTAAAAATGTGATGTAAAGTGATAGCTGGTTTATCCCTGAACTTTAAACTTTAAAACAGTCTTGTCATAAATTGAAAAGATAGTGGAAAAAAGAAAAAATCAAACCAGATTAGAGTGGAGAAAACTAGTTTCCAGTTACAAACAAAAACTAAAGAGACCAGAAAGGAACACTACTCGAGTCTAGTGGGTAATGATAGTACTGATACTAAGAAACTACTTTATATATAAGTAATGCCATACTGGGAAAAGACCAAGGGTCCATCGAGCCCAGCATCTTGTCCACGACAGTGGCCAATCCAGGCCAAGGGCACCTGGCAAGCTTCCCAAATGTACAAACATTCTATACATGTTATTCCTGTGATTTTGGATTTTTCCAAGTCCGTTTAGTAACGGTTTATGGACTTGTCCTTTAGGAAACCGTCCAACCCCTTTTTAAACTCTGCTAAGCTAACCGCCTTCACCACATTTTCCGGCAATGAATTCCAGAGTTTAATTACACGTTGGGTGAAGAAACATTTTCTCAGATTTGTTTTAAATTTACTACACTGTAGTTTAATCACATGCCCCCTAGTCCTAGTATTTTTGGAAAGCGTGACCAGACGCTTCACATCCACCTGTTCCACTCCACTCATTATTTTATATGCCTCTATCATGTCTCCCCTCAGCCGTCTCTTCTCCAAGCTGAATAGCCCTAGTCTCCTTAATCTTTCTTCATAGGGAAGTCGTCCCATCCCCGCTATCATTTTAGTCGCCCTTCTCTGCACCTTTTCCAATTCTACTATATCTTTCTTGAGATGCGGCGACCAGAATTGAACACAATACTCAAGGTGCGGTCGCACCATGGAGCGATACAACGGCATTATAACATCCTCACACCTGTTTTCCATACCTTTCCTAATAATACCCAACATTCTATTCGCTTTCCTAGCCGCAGCAGCACACTGAGCAGAAGGTTTCAGTGTATTATCGACGACGACACCCAGATCCCTTTCTTGGTCCGTAACTCCTAACGTGGAACCTTGCATGACATAGCTATAATTCGGGTTCTTTTTTCCCACATGCATCACCTTGCACTTGCTCACATTAAACGTCATCTGCCATTTAGCCGCCCAGTCTCCCAGTCTCGTAAGGTCCTCTTGTAATTTTTCACAATCCTGTCGCGAGTTAACGACTTTGAATAACTTTGTGTCATCAGCAAATTTAATTACCTCGCTAGTTACTCCCATCTCTAAATCATTTATAAATATATTAAAAAGCAGCGGTCCTAGCACAGACCCCTGAGGAACCCCACTAACTACCCTTCTCCATTGTGAATACTGCCCATTTAACCCCACTCTCTGTTTCCTGTCCTTCAACCAGTTTTTAATCCACAATAGGACATTTCTTCCTATCCCATGACCCTCCAATTTCCTCTGTAGCCTTTCATGAGGTACCTTGTCAAACGCCGTTTGAAAATCCAGATACACAATATCAACCGGCTCCCCTTTGTCCACATGTTTGTTTACTCCTTCAAAGAATTGAAGTAAATTGGTCAGGCAAGATTTCCCCACACAAAAGCCGTGCTGACTCGGTCTCAGTAATCCATGTCCTCGGATGTGCTCTGTAATTTTGTTTTTAATAATAGCCTCTACCATTTTCCCCGGCACCGACGTCAGACTCACCGGTCTATAATTTCCCGGATCTCCCCTGGAGCCTTTTTTAAAAATGGCCGTTACATTGGCCACCCTCCAATCTTCCGGTACCACGCTCGATTTTAAGGATAAGTTGCATATCACTAGCAGTAGCTCCGCAAGCTCATTTTTCAGTTCTATCAGTACTCTAGGATGAATACCATCCGGTCCAGGAGATTTGCTACTCTTCAGTTTGCCGAACTGCCCCATTACGTCCTCCAGGTTTACCGTGAAGTCAGTAAGTTTCTCCGACTCGTCCGCTTGAAATACCATTTCCGACACCGGTATCCCACCCAAATCTTCCTCGGTGAAGACCGAAGCAAAGAATTCATTCAGTCTCTCCGCTACGTCTTTGTCTTCCTTGATCGCCCCTTTTACCCCTCGGTCATCCAGCGGCCCAACTGATTCTTTTGCCGGCTTCCTGCTTTTAATATACCGAAAAAATTTTTTACTATGTTTTTTTGCCTCTAATGCTATCTTTTTTTTGTAATCCCTCTTGGCCTTCTTTATCTGCGCCTTGCATTTGCTTTGACACTCCTTATGCTGCTTCTTGTTATTTTCAGACGGTTCCTTCTTCCATTTTCTGAAGGCGTTTCTTTTAGCCCTAATAGCTTCCTTCACCTCACTTTTCAACCAGGCCGGCTGTCTTTTGGAGTTCCGTCTTTCTTTTCTAATTCGCGGAATATGTATGGCCTGGGCCTCCAGGATGGTATTTTTGAACAGTGTCCACGCCTGTTGTACAGTTTTTACTCTCTCAGTTGCCCCCCCTAAGTTTTTTTTTTACCGTTCTTCTCATTTTATCATAGTCTCCTTTTTTAAAGTTAAACGCTAACGTATTTGACTTTCTGTGTACAGTTACTTCAAGGTCGATATCAAAACTGATCATATTATGGTCACTGTTATCAAGCGGCCCCAGTACCAAAACGTCCCTCACCAGATCATGCGCTCCACTAAGGACCAAGTCTAGAATTTTTCCTTCTCTCGTCGGCTCCTGCACCAGTTGCTCCATAAAGCTGTCCTTGATTTCATCAAGGAATTGTATCTCTGTAGCGTGTCCCGATGTTACATTTACCCAGTCTATATTTGGATAATTGAAGTCACCCATTATTATCACATTGCCCATTTTGTTCGCGTCTCTGATTTCTTTTATCATTTCTGTGTCTACCTGCTCATCCTGGCGAGGCGGACAGTAGTACACTCCTATCACCGTTTTTTTTCCATTTTATACATGGAATTTCAACCCACAATGATTTAAAGGTGTGATTTGTGTCCTGCTGAATTTGTAATCTATCTGAGTCAAGGCTCTCGTTAATATACAATGCTACCCCTCCACCAGTCCGGTCCACCCTATCACTACGATATACTTTGTACCCCAGTATGACAGTGTCCCACTGGTTATCCTCCTTCCACCAGGTCCCAGTAATGCCTATTATATCCAATTTTTCATTTAGTGCAATATATTCCAACTCTCCCGTCTTATTTCTTAGACTCCTAGCATTTGCATATAGACATTTCAGAGTATGTTTGTTGTTCTTATTTGCATGATGCTTAGTACCTGACACTATTGATTTGACATCTTTTGTCTGATCTTTAGTTGTATTTAAGGGCACCTGGTCTACCACGGTCTGTTGTGCAACCTCACTATCCAGAAACCCTATCTTCCCTGTTTGTAGGGTTACCATTTGTCCGGATTTCCCCGGACATGTCCTCTTTTTGAGGGCGCTGTCGGGAGTCCGGGCGGATTTCTTTGTTTGCTGGCTTTGTCCGGGTTTTCTCCTCCTCCTCCGCTCCTCCTCCTGACTTTCAGTCTCCTCCCCTCGTCCGACGTGCAGCGTCCGTGCGTGATGACGTACACGCCCCAGTCAGCTGATTAATTGATCGATCCGCCCTCCCTCCGTCCTCAGTCCTCCTGCACGCACGAGTCAACTAGTACGTAGTGCCTGCTGCTGCTGCTGCTGCTGCTGCAGCCACGAGGTAAATTTGTTTTTTATCCGAGTTGTGTGGGTCTGGCTGGGGTCGGACGGACTGAGCCACTTTCTTGATGTAGCTGCTACTTGCTTCACTTGTTGGCAGGCAGTCGCGGTGTGGGGATTGGGGGGGGGGGGGAAGTAATAAAACCGGAGATAGAAGTAATTGTTAAAGTAGAAGAAAACTGGGGCCCGCCTGGGGGGGGGAGACCAGAATGGAACTGGCTGGGTAATTCAATTGGTTTCTCTCTCCCCGTTGCTTAAAATAAATCCTCCTGTTCTCGATTTCATTTGGATTATTGGAACAAAGGTGCACAAATGTCGGCCAGCTTCTCTGTGCTATCTTTTTCAACTCAGGGCTTCCTTACTGTTCCTCTCCTCATCTATCTGTACAAGTGGTATCCTCTGTCCCTATCACGCTGGCTGGGTTTTTTTTCTTTTTCTGTTAAATGTTTTATTGCCCAATGTTGTTTCTCTTAAGAGTGCCCCGCCCCCCGGCCATGCGGAACTAATCATCTTGTTGTGGGTTGCAGGGTGACTTGTTATTCTGTGTCTCCAGCTTTTAAGTGCTGCTGTCTAACTTGCCTGCCTGCAACGGGAGCGGAATATACAGAAAAAAAAAATAGAAAGGCTACAAAGGTTTGTTCTAACTTCTCTCTTTCTTTCCTTAAAAGACAAGCGTGTTAACTATGGGCTTAAGATACAATATCTTTGTAGATTCTGACATATTTGCAGTGTTGCTTTTTCATAGGTTGGATTGATGCTGTTTGAGTTCTGGTAATGTTTTTAGGTATTATGTGCAAAGCAACTTAAAGTTATAAGATAGAATAGGGGGCGGGGCAAGGGGCGGGGCATGGGCGGGATGGGGCGGGGAAGAGGTGTATCAAGGGGGCGGGGCATGTGTCCTCTTTTTTCTTAGGGCAAATATGGTAACCCTACCTGTTTGTGATTTGATTAGTATCTACGTTGACATCCACTCAGGAAGTAACAATGCTTTTTAACATTTGCTCACCTACTGCAATTCAATTAGCAGCTTTCTTTCATGTTAAAATTAGTAAGATTGGAACCCAATTTACTAGGTCAAATACTGAAGCAGGACTATTGGTTATCTTCCTTTCAGGTAATATTGTGCCAGGAGGCAGATCTTGGACTGAATTTGGGAAAACTGGATGGTCGGAAATGATCCAATTTTATAGTAAATATGTCAGCTCTTATTGTCTACTTGATGCTTGTCCTAATGAAGGCTGCTCCTGTAGATTTTAAGATTATACATCAAGATTGGTTGCAAAATGTCTTATCTATAGGAAGGTTCCCAGTTAGCATGCATAAAATCATTCTTACCCCAATTATGAAAGATGCTAAGGAACTTCCTTCTGTGAATTCGAATTACAGGCCTATTGTTGTGTTCTGGGGTAGTAATCCCTTGGACCGCAGTCATAGGCCCAACTGCAACAGACAGATCACCTCCAGGAGCCAGCAGCCGGTATGACTGACAACCAGGAACAAGGCTCAGCGTGACAGGAACACATCTCTGGTAGGAACCAAGAACAGAACTAGGCTTGAGCAGGAACCAGGGGCGAGATTTGGCTTAAGCAGAAACTAGGAACACAGCTCTGGTAGGAACCAGGCACATAACTCGGCTTGAGCAGGAACCAGAAACATTGCTCTGGCAGGAACCAGAAACAGGAACAAGGCTCACAAGAGCAAGGACCTCAGGAACGGGGTTCACAGGAGCAAGGCTCACAGGAGCAAGGCTGTTAGGAACAAGGCTACAGGAATCAAGAATTTCCAGATCAAGGCAGGCTTGCTATGAAGGCACTGGAAGCGGCGGTTGAGTCTCCTTACAAATGCTCAACCCCAATGACACCCAGGCATGCCCCTCCTCCAATGTACTGCCCTCACTTCAATCCAGGGCTTGCTGCACGTGTATGCTCCCTAGGGGCAGGGCATGCATGGATGTGGGAGGATGCCACCACTGCAAGTCTGCAAGACTGAGGTCAGTGCCACATCATGGTCCTAGAGAAAAGAAGCACTCCAGGCCCAACACAGTCACGGTAGGACCATGATATCTATAGCTTCCAACCCATTATTTTTCAAAATCATAGAAGGTTTTATCGCTTCTCAATTAACTCAATTCTTAGAGAGTCATAATATTTTGCACAGTTCTCGATGAGGGTTTTGCTCTAACTTTAACACTGAAACAGTGGTGGGTTTACTGCTAGATGAAACCAGGACATTAGTTGGTGAGGGGAAGAAAGCACTGATAAGGCAATTTGATCTCTCATCAGCTTTTGATATTGTAGGTCATGATATCCTATTACTGTTACTTGATAGTTTGGGAATATCTGGTAATATCCTGAGTTGGTTTAGAGGTTTCTTATTAAAAAAACCCCTACAAGGTCAAAATGAATGATGATATTTCTTTTGGTTGGTCAGTTTCTTGTGGGGTACCGCAGGGTTCCCCACTGTTTCCCATGCTGTTCAATATTCATCAATGTGGTGATATCACTGTTTTAGTACCAGTTCTGTCATCTCTTTATTCTTCCAGTGGAACAGTGCAAAAATGCATATTATAGAAGACAGGATGTGTAGCAATCATTTAAAGCTGAATAAGGAAAAGACTACATTTATGCGAATAGACGGGTGCCAAAATCTATCACAAAATAACAATAAAAATCCAAGACATAGAATACTCACCTTCCTCTGAGATTAGGATTTTGGGAATATTATTTGACCACCCTTTATCTTTTGAATCTCAGTTAAATCACTTCATTAAGAAAACCTTTTACCTGATGAGGAAACTGAGACAAATTTGTAAGTTCTTCCGGACAGGTCTTCCGGACAGATCATTTTCAACTATTGGTTCAAGCTTTATTATTATCACAATTAGACTATTGTAACAGTACTTATTTAGATTGACCTAAACAGTTTCTGAAGAAACTGAGAACAATACAATATACAACCATTTGACTAATGTTCTCCTTGACAAAAGTAGATCATATCGGGGCTCATTTTCAAAATAGAAAAAAGGTCAAAAGTGGCACAAAGGCGGCAGATGGTCTTTTGCCATAATGGAACAAAGCAAAAGTGTCCAGGCGTTTTCGACTAGACCTGATTCAATCACAACTAAGTCACAAAAAAGGTGCGCTAAATGACCAAATTACCTCCCTTTACTCCCCCAGTGGTCACTGACAGCCTCCTACCTCCCAAAGAGGTGAAAGAGACAATGAGGGGCATAATTGAACAGAAACGCCTATCTCCATGGGCGTTTATCTCCGAGAACGGGTCCGTGAAGGGGCGGACCGAATCGTATTTTCGAAAAAACATGGACGTTTATCTTTTTTTGAGCTGGGCGTTTTTGTTTTTCAGCGATAATGGAAACCGAAAACGCCCAGCTCAAAAACGAATAACTCCAAGACATTTATTCGTGGGAGGGGCCAGGATTCGTACTGCACCGGTCCACCTCACATGCCAGGACACCAACCGGGCACCCTAGGGGGCACTTTTACAAAAAAAAAAAAAAAAAAAAAGGTAAAACAGCTCCCAGGTGCATAGCACCCTTCCCTTGGGTGTTGAGCCCCCCAAATCCCCCTCAAAACCCACTGCCCACAAGTCTACACCATTACTATAGCCCTAAGGGGTGAAGGGGGGCACCTACACGTGGGTACAGTGGGTTTGGGGGGCGGTTTGGAGGGCTCCCATTTACCAGCACAAGTGTAACAGGTGGGGGGGGGGGGGGATGAGCCTGGGTCCACCTGCCTGAAGTCCACTGCTCCAGTGACCTGCATACTGCTGCCAGGGAGGTGGGTATGACATTTGAGGGTGAAAATAAAAAGTTGTGAAACGGCATATTTTGTGGTGCAAGGGGGTTCGTGACCACTGGGGGAGTCAGGGGAGGTCATCCCCGATTCCCTCCAGTGGTCATCTGGTCATTTAGGGCACTTTTTGGGGCCTTATTCGTGGAAAAACAGGGTCCAGGAAAAGTGCCCTAAATTCTCGCTAAAAACGCATATTTTTTTTCCATTATCGGCGAAAGGCGCCCATCTCTGATCGGCAGATAACCACGCCCCAGTTCCACCTTCACCACGCCTTCGACACGCCCCCATCAACGTTGTCCGCATCCGCGACGGAGTGCAGTTGAAAACGTCCAAATTCGGCTTTTGATTATACCGCTTTATTCGTTTTTGGGAGATAAACGTCTATCTCCCGATTTGGGTCACAATATAGGCATTTTTCTCTTTCGATTATAAGCAGGAATATATACCAGGCTCTTTGACAACTTCAGCTGTTATGGTCAGTGTTATTAGAGCATCAAGCAGGTCCCTGGAGTAACCTAGTGGTCAGTGCAGTGCACTGTGGTGAAGGAAACCCAGGCCTATATCCCAATCTAACTGTTACACTTCTGGTGGTTAAGTGTAAGCGCTCCAAAACCCACCAAAAATGTACTGTACCCACATAAAGGTTACTGCAGCCATAAAGGTTATTGTAGTGGTGTACCGTTGGGTACGGTAGGGTTTTGGTGGGTTTTGGAGGACTCACCATACAATATAAGGGGGTAATGGTGAGATGTGTACCTGGGACCTTTTATGTGAAGTCCACTGAAGTGCCCCCTAGGTGCCCCACTACTCTGCTGGAATGTCTGTGTGCCCAGTCTACTAAGAATGCTGGCGCCCTCCACCCCAATACATCCCAATGGCTTGTTTTTGTGCATTTTTCCCTTAGACATTTTTTTTCCCAAAAATGGTCCAAAAAGATAGATACACTGAGCACAAAAACATCTAGTAAATGGCCATTTATTAAACAAAAAGACGTTTTTAAAGTTCAAAAATCACTACAGTCGTCACTTGATTTTTAGACGTTTACAGCACAATGTCCAAAATCAGATTTAGATGTCATATTGAAAATGCCCCTCATAACGACTCATTTGGGGGTCCTTTTACTAAGGTGCACTGAAAAATGGCTTGCAGTACTGTAGGCGCAGGTTTTTGGCATGCGCCGATCCATTTTTCAGCGCGCCTTTAAAAAAAAGGCCTTTTAAAAATTTTTGTCAAAAATGGACGTGCGGCAAAATCAAAATTGCCACGCGTCCATTTTGGGTCTGTGACCTTACCACCAGCCATTGACCTAGCGGGAAAGTTTCACACGGTAACCGGGTGGTAATAACCTACTTGCGTCAAATGCCACTTTGCACGCTTCTGATATGCGTATCTGAAAATAAAAATTATTTTTCAGCTGCATGTATCGGATGTGCACCAAAAATGAAATTACTGCAAGAGCCACGCAGTAGCCGGTAACTCCATTTTGGCACGCGTTGGGCACGCATAGAGGCTTACGTGGCTTAGTAAAAGGGCCCCTTGATTTGTCTACACTGGATCCCAGTAGATGCTATGGTTAAATTTAAGTTTTATCATTTTCTTTGTAAGATTTTATATGGTGAAGCTCCTTCCTATATATTCAATTTATTTGAATTTCCCACTACTAATGGAACTTAGTCATTGCGTAATGCTTAAAGGAAAGATATCAAAAAGACTACTTAATGCATCTTTTGCTTACCAAGCTGCAAAATCTTGGAAGGGGTTGACAGTACAATTACAATCCATTATCAGTTAGAGATTATTTAGTAAAGCTTTAAAAACCTTTCTATTTCAAAAATCTCTAGGCCTGCTTGTCTACTACTGATGCTGTTGGAACTTAATTTGAGTTTGCTTTTGATTATTGTAGCTCCAGGAAGCCTATCCTGTCTCTTTATTTGTGATCCGCATCGAACTTTTGAAGGTATATGCGTAATATAAGAATGTATGCTATGCTTTGCCATTGTTTTGTAAAATATGTGTGTGTGAGGACATGCAAGAGTACATAGGCATTGCCCTCCACATCCCATGGAAGCAGCGGTTTTAGAAAGCTGCGTGTGTGTGTGTGTGTGGACATATTTGTATGAGAGAGCAGCTGCTCCAGATAGTGGTAGCAATGCCCTCATCCCTCAACATTCACCTGAAGACATCAATACCTCCTTCTGATCCCCCCCCAGACAAGGACACCCCCAAGCCCTAACCCCCTTCCCAGGCCCATACTATGGTCCCTGTGTCTAGAGTAGAGCAAGAACGATTCCCAGTTGATCCTGCTCTGTTAAATGGTGTTGGTGACCCTTAGTAGTCGTCTTGCAGTGCAACTGCTAGAGATCAAACTGCCATATAAGGACATATAGATTTTACTGAAATTTTGGATAAGAAGTGAGTTGAACTGCATTGTATTTAGCACAGAGATTCAAATCTTTGTTTAACATTCATAGATTACATTTTGGCTATTTCACCTACCACACTCAGTAAACATTTGGGTTTTAAGAATCTAGCCTTGATACAGAACAAAAGCCTGCTAATAAAAAAGAATCAAACAACATTTTGTTCAGTATTAAATGCGTCTTTCTGCAGTACAGTATGTGTACATATACAAATATCCCTGGAATTTCTCATTTATCCTCGCCATTTTGCACTAGAAGGAGATAATTTTATAAAGGTTTTTTTTCCCCCCATATGTCAAGGCTGTTTACATGTGGAAAAGGCCTTTAGTAAAATTATCCCATGGTTGAATAATTATCCTGTGATACGTATGTGTTTATGCACATATCGGAGCCCTTTTACTAAAGTGTACTAGGCTGTTAACAGCCAACATGGTATATTTACAGGTAGGGGCACTTTTACTAAGCTGCGTTAGGCCTAATGCAGGCATACGGCATGCTAAAACAGCACTATCATGGGAGTTTTCTGCTTAGTGCACATTAAACCCACACTGGAAAATATCTTTTATTTTTCAGTAAGGGAGGCATGCCCATGGGCAGACAGTAGGTATGCCTCCGCTAATCGGGTAGTGTGTGGGCACATTACCCTTTGCTACCCAACTATTGAGGGAGTAGCGTGGGAGCCTTTATTGCCTCTTAAATAGGTGGCGGTAAGGGCTCCCATGGTAATGGTCATGGGCTAACAGGGACATTAGTGCATGGCCATTAAAAAACAAATATATGACAAGGTGGCCATTTTACCGCCATGCTAAAAGTGTCCGCAGTGCATGGAAAACACATGCGCTGACACAAGCACAGGCCACTTTTTAGCGCTTCTTGGTAAAAGGATCCCTTAGTGTGCCGACCCCGCCAACAACTTTGACCCCCCCCCCCCCCGCTGCCGACCCTCTCAACCCCCCTCCCACTGCCGACCTGCAGGACATCAGACTCAGAAATAGAACGAAGCCTTGGACGGGAAGAAGAGGACCTCGGCTGGCGGGGGTCGGGGTCCCCCGCCAGCAAAGGTAGGCGACGGCGGGTTGGCAGCGGGAGGGGGGTCAAGAGGGTCGTTAGCAGAGGGGGTCCAGGGCCAAATCTACGGGGCCCAGGTCCCTGTGGCCCCACATAGCTACGCCACTGGTGGGACATGGGTGGAGAATAGATGATTGGAACCAAACACGCTGCACTTACCCCACTCTTACTAACTAGCACGCAGTTTACATAGGACCGCTTATCGTCTGCTAACTTGAAGGAGCTACGTGTTTTCACGGTACCTCTGAGCTGAGTACCACGCACTAATGGTCATTTTAGTGCAGTACCTACAGGTTATATGCTAGGCACGACCCCTACTAGGTACTGCATCAGTTTTGCATTTGGCGTGCATTCATTTCCTGCGTTAAAGCGTGTCGAGTGCAAAATCTAATGCACTTTAGGAAAAGATCCCCACTGCGACAAGACAGTGCACACTTATACATTTCTGGAGCCATAGTTTGGGCACAGCAGGAGCGGCATTGCAATGTACACATATATTTTACAAAATAAGCTAGAATACATGGAGGGAACACACACACAGACACACAGACACATTTACATTTGCTTCTAAACAGGTATAAATGTGTATGTCAGCAGTTACACACTACAACGGCTGATTCTGGGCACCATTGTTGTCTTTATAAAACAGCCTTAAAATAGGAGCATTTTTGGACTTCTCACAAAGGCATATTGTTATAAAATCAGACCCCAAATAATGAGCGGAAAGTCTGAGTTAACTAACCAGTGGCGTAGCTACGTGGGGCCAGGGGGGCCAGGGCCCCCGTAGATTTGGCCCTGGACCCCCTGCCGCCGACCCGCCCAACCCCCCTCCCACCGCCAACCCGCCGTCACCTGCCTTTGCTGGCGGGGGACCCCAATTCCCGCTAGCCGAGGTCCTCTTCTGCTCGCAAAAGGCTTCCTTCTGTTTCTGACGTCCTGCAACGTGCAGGATTTCAGATTCACAGAACGAAGCCTTGCAGATCAGCTGATCTGCAAGGCTTCGTTCTGTGAGTCTGACATCCTGCACAACGTCAGAAACAGAAGGAAGCCTTTTGCGAGCAGAAGAGGACCTCGGATGGCGGGGGTTGTGGACCCCCCCTAGCAAAGGTAGGCGACGGCGGGTTGGCGGTGGGAGGGGGGGGCAAAGTCGGCAATGGCGGGGCGGGGGGTGAGTGTCGGCAATGGCGCCGGGGGGAGGGGGCTAAAATGGACCCCCCTCCAGCCGAAGTCTGGCTATGCCCCAGTAACTAACACCACATATTGACTAAAGGCCCCTTTTTTGAAGCTGCGGCAAGAGGGAGCCTGCGCTAGCATCGGTGCGTATTTTTGACACGTACTGATGCCCCCTTTTATTGCAGCGGGTAAAAGGCAGGTCTTTGTTTTTCTCAGGAAATGGCCATGCGGCAAGTGAAGCACTTGCCGCGCGGCCATTTCGGAAGGGGGGGGAGCACTTACTGTCACCCACTGAGGTGGCAGTAAGAGCTCTCGCACTAACCCGGCAGCGCACGGCACTGCCTGATTACAGCCGGGTACACGCTGGCGCTACAAAAATAAAAATATTTTTGTAGCACCGGATATGACGCGCACTGGGGATGGGAACTAATGCTGGGCTGCAGAGGTAGCCCGGCAGTACTTCCCTTTTAGCAAGCGGTAAACCCACTTTGTAAAAGGACCCCTAAGCCTTTTAAACTTGTCGATAGAGTTTACGCTGATAAATCAACAGTTCTAGTCCACTTTTTAAAAAACAAATCAAAGTGAATGGAATTTTTTCTCACAGATGTTTTTTGCCATCAACTGCCTGTATCTGAAAAGGAAATTTCTTTTTTTTTTTAAATAAGAATTTGAACATACTATATTTCTGCATAGCATTTACATTGCCAAAGAAATCCATGTCCCACAAAAATCATCAGTTCTCTCTGATTAAGAGGTTCATATTTTTTGCACATGTGACTGAATATAATTTATGGACCACAACTTAATTCCAAAGACTATTAAAAACCCCCCCAATACCTTGGGTTTGTAAGCCATTCAGAAATATTGATATAATCCATGGTTTAGTCTACTCCGCACCAACTTTAAAAACAATACTATCAAATCTTGACTTGCACCTTTAATACACTGAAAGCACCATCATGGGATACTGTTAACATAAAACTGGATTACTTTAGCTTGACCTAGGGAGATATTTAAAACTCGGATGCTTGCAGTAAAAGCACCGTTTTTGCAAGTGATCTAGTGTGATTTTGGAAAGAAGTAGGAAATGGTCTCCAGTGAGTTACAAATCATACAGCTTGCACTTATTCTACTGAACCGCATACACATCCTAACAGGTGGCCTGAAAGCTTCTAGGAGACACACCACTTTCACTATGGGCAGGGAGGGCACAGGGGTTCAGAAAAAGAGTTACCTGTACACACGGAGGGCTCGACTGTTTGTCTCTCACCTCCCGCTTTTATAGGGCTCATCATGCCATGCCTGTTATGTCCCTCAGGCAACAGGATCAGTCGGTTGGGTTTGGCACTAGAATGGTATGGCATGGTTTGCTCATGGTTATCATACCCAATTACAGTCATAAGGATCCATGCAATCCAAGTCCTGAAATAGATCTGCATTACAGAATATTAATAGATGCTTTGCCTTTCAATTCCTAGTATGGTCCCTTCATAGTTCAATACAGTGAACGTTCATTTTGCTTTATTTTTTTTAATGCAAAACCTATATCTCATCATGATTATCATTTATTATATATTCATAAAAAGCAAATTATGTGTTTCACTTGATTAGTGTACATGTTCTGCATGGAATTTCTATTACAAATAAAAATCAGCAACTTCTTTTACTGACATTGGGTTGTAATTGTAATATATACTTTTGACTTACATAGACAGTAAGTCTTATCATTATTTTTCAAATTATTACTTGCCAATTTCATTTCTAATTTTGTTTGAGCTATTCCTGAGGGAAGGAATTAATGATGCTAATTGCATTGGTCTGTTTTCTGGTCGTAGAAGGCATTTACCCTTAAATGGTTTATTATTGGCAGATTTACCTGTACTGCTCACAGGTATTGACACATTTTTATCCATTAATGTACCTTCTGTTTTCTTTCTTTTTTTTTGATATTCTGTGTTTTACTAGAAATGTTTAGTCTGAAACTTTCATCAAATGTTTGCTGCTTTTTGGTGGCAGGTAATAAACATGACTTGAACATATCAACCTTCCCCCCACTTGTGCTTTGATTTATTGAGGTGGCCACAAACCAGTGTCAAATAGAGGGACAAATGATAATCATAATGATGAAAATTCATGTAAAACATCCAGTTGTAATGGAAAACATCCCAGCCTGCTGATCTACTTGAGTATAGTTATTGACACAGCCCTTCTATGAACCCTTATTTCGGACTGTAACGTTGCAGCTCCCACAAGATTTTTAAAATTTCATTTTGTAATTATTAGTTTTATAATGTGGTTTCATACTCCAGGCGCTCCTGAATGAGGGCATCATCTTTATACTGTAGCCTGGGAGGAGCAGGGGAACATTCAAAAGCTAATATTGCCTTCCGTAGGCTTCTGTCCAACACATGTCTCTCCCAGGCTGGATACCTATTTCTAAACAGGTCAATTTTAATCACTGACTCTTCAATCCTTGGTGGCCGGGATGATGGGGTAGAGGGGGCTGTTGGCCTAACCTGAAAGACAGGTACACAGCCATCCCTTTCTGAAAATTTCTGATCCCGGTCACTGGTCATACTCCGATTGTTGGACATAGACCTTAGAGTGTTTGATGCCCCTTCTGGAGGCACAGGAAAAGTGGCAACATGGTCCTCACAAGCACAGCTTGGTGATTGCCCAAACCTTGGTCCGTTGGGATGAAAGAAGGCATAGTACATCAGCATAAAAACAATTCCTGTTAAAAAGCTGCTGAACACCACACATAGCACCGGGATAGCAAATGCATTCAAGATCAAGGGGGTTTTGTACAGGTACCAGAGTGCGCTCAAGGCAGTGTTTTCCAAAAGGATGACGAAATAATAAATGAAGAGCCTGCAACGTGTCCTTCCTTCCTTGACATTGAACCAACTAAAAATATAAATAATTCCAACAACCATATCAAACACAATCTCCTCCCACTTGGTGATGCAGAATTCTGTCTCGCAGTGAACGATCCAGAAGGTCATGATGCACCAGTGCAAGACAATGAAGATCCCAAAGTAGAGCTGGAAAACTGAGGCAAAGAGAGCAAATGTAATGACCCTGGCTGCAATAGTGAAGAAATGCCAGCAGAACTGGATGATCACTGCTATGTAACTGATGGGTTTCTTGTCATCCCGGGAGTCGCGGAGAGCTTTCTGGTAGGAAGCCAATGCCCAGGCAAGGGATACAAGAGAGGCTGCAGCCGTCAGACCTGAAAAAAAAAAGAAGAAAAAGAATGATGCATTTTCAAACATTTATTGCAATAAAGAAATACTTGAATACTTGAAGGCTGAAAATTGATGAAAACGCACAGGCTAATATTGAGCCTGTGGTGATCAACAATCTCAAAGGCGCTGTCCGCTCTGGACAGAATATGACCCAGATATTCAATTCTGGGCCTAGTCTGGGCAATAGAATTGAATATCCGGGGTTTGCATGGCTGCCGGAGGTTATCCAGATGCCTGCTGATATTCATGATGGTGCCCTGATAGCCAAGCAAATAAAGGGGTCCTTTTACTAAGCAGTAGTACGAATAGGCCTTAATGCGTCCTTACATGGGTCTTTTCCATGCACTAAGGCCATTCTACTGCAGCCGTAACCCCCCTCAATTTTCTCTGTTTTTCATTAATGGCCTGCACTAATGTTGCTATTGAAAATGTATACCTTTAAGATCAAATATATTCTACGGCGGGGTAAGAAAATTCCACCAAGAACTATCTATATTCTGTTGATTCCAGTCAAGTAAGCATTATTTTGAACAATTTGGTAAACATGTCTTTTAGGGTACTGAAAGTGCTGAATGGTAAAAACGCTCCCGATGAAGCCAGGGTGAAACAGCTGTGCTGTAGAGTGTAGCAGCACTGCTTCAGATAATTACCTGGGAGAATTTGAATATAAATGGACTTTATTGAAAAAAGAAAAACATTGTCAAAAATTTTTAACAAATTGTGCAATTAAATACAAGAAGTTTTTTTTTAGGACTAATGAAGAAGTAAGGTGGGTCATTAGTCCAAGTTTCACTTCAGACGTGACCTGAGCCACTGAAGTCCTTTTTCCTACTTGTATTTTTTACTTACAGCAAATTGTTACTTGTTAGTTCTATATAGTGATATTCTCAGAGGAGCAAGTAAAGCCAGTAATAGAGATATGAACGCAATAAAGTGGATTTGGAAATCTCAAGAAGTCAGAATCTGTATGTAAAGCTGTACCTGAGAAACAGAAACTGAAATGCAAGATATCAGAGATGTGAATTTCCAAAAGTTGACATATTCCAATTAATAAATTCAAAATACTGTACAATAAAATGTTTTTTTTCTACCTTTGTTGTTTGAGCATTTTATTTTTCCATTAATTTTGGTCCCAGTGTCTCTTTTCTGCTGTTCTCTGGTTTTTTCAGTCTTTGCAGGGTTTCCTGTCCATCTGACATTTCTTCTCTCTCCAGGTCTATCATCCTTCTTCCCTCTGCATCCTTATCTGTCCTGTCTAGCATGACCTTTCTATATCCCTATCCCTATCCCCCCCTCCATGTTCATCATCTTCCCCCCTCTGTGTCCTCATCTCTCCTCTTTTACAACACTGCCCCCCATGTTCCCACACTTTCCAGTATCGCCCCCGTGGCCTCATCTCTTTCCTTTTCTAGCATAGCCCTTGGTATCCCCCACCTCCCCTTTTTTAGCATTGCCCCCATATCCCTATCTCTCCCCCTTTTCAGCATTGCCCCGTCTCCATCTGCCTACTTTTACAGCATTCACCGCCCCCCCTTTTCCAGCCCCCCTTTTTCAGTATTGCTCCTGCCTCCATCTGCACCCTTTCCCAGGATTTCTTACCTGTGTCCCAATCCCCCCCCCCTTTTCCAACATTGCCTCTCTGTGGCCCCAACTCCCCCGTTTCCAGCATTTACTCCTCTGTGGCCCCTATCTCACCCCCCTATTTTCAGAATTGCTACCGTGTCCCCTATCTCCCCCATTTTCCAGCATTGTCCCCATTTCCTCATCTCCCCCTTATTCCAGCATTATTCCCGTGTCCTCATCTTTCCCCCTCTTTTTTCAGCATTGCTCTTCTGTGTCTTTATGTCTCTGCCCCTTCCCTGCCCAGAATCTGTTCACTGTCCTTGACTCTCCCCATGTTCAGCTTCACCCCTCTCTCTTCCTTTCTTCCCACACTGCCCAACCTTGGGGCCACATCTATCCTTGTTCACTCCAAACTGCAAACCCCCTTGTGCCCGGCATCTCTCCCCCTCTCTTCCAATGCAGACACTCTCTCTTTCTCTCTCTCTCTCTAACTCTACTTCCCACCATTCCTCGCGTGGTTCCAGCATTTACCCCTCCCTCTCTCACCGAGGCCCTTTTGATGCATCTCCCATCACCAGTAGTAGCAGCAGCGAGTCTAGCAATTAGCCTTCTGCCTGCATTAGGGCCTTTCCTCTGGTGCACTCCACTACCTCTGATGCAACTTCCTGTTTCCGCATAGGCGGGGCACACCAGAGGAAAGGTCCTAATGCAGACATAAGACTGACTGCTAGACTCACTGCTGCTACTGATGATGGGAAACAAGCACAAAGGGCTTCATGGAGAGGGAGAGGCAGAAATGCTGGAATCACACTGGAAGCAGCAGGGAGTAGACACAGAGAAAAAGAGGTGCTGAACTCAGGACTAAATTTATCAGTAGGCAACTGGGTGGCTGGGCCCTTTTATGAAGGGGCCCAGGGCAGCTGCCCCCTTTGCCCATTGGTAAAAGCAGCCCTGAACACAACTTATGATTAGCCTTGCAAGCTGTGTTATTTTACTACTTTGGAGCACTGGGCTGCTGACGTGTGATCAGATGCTCCCAGGTAGGGTAACCATATGTTCAGGTTTACCCGAACATGTCCTCTTATTGAGGGTCTAAGAGAAGGACACAGCGAAGGTGACAAAATAGATGATGCCAATCAAACTTCTACTGGACTCAAGAAAAGTTCACAGCAAGAGTTTATTATTCAAAAAAGTGGACTCCACATGAATCGTGTTTCGGCCACTCTGGCCTGCCTCAGGAGTCCCTAAAACACTACAAAATAAATTATCATAACTCAGCATAAATAATACAATAGCAATAATAATAATGCAAATAAAAAAAAATAAAAAAAATAATGTAAATAAAAGACACAAATTGATATATCTATGTAGAACTTAAGAACATTAAAATATTACAAACGCATGTAAATGACCATGGATACAACTTTCAAAAGCTGAATAGAACTCTAAGCTCTGTTTTAGGGACTCCTGAGGCAGGCCAGAGTGGCCGAAACACGATTCGTGTCGAGTCCATTTTTTTGAATATTAAACTCTTGCTGTGAACTTTTCTTGAGTCCAGTAGAAGTTTAATTAGCATCATCATATTTTTTCACCTTCGCTGTCCCCTTCTCTTGGACTTTCCATTGCGGAGGACTGCTTTCTTCTGTGTTTGGTGCTCTTTCTGAGGGTACCACGGGGCATCCGGGCAGGTTTTGCCAGCCTGCCCATTTGTCCGGGTTTGCAGGAAGACTGGCTTGCAGGTGGGCAGGCTGGCTGGCTGGCTAGCTAGCTAGTGGGTGGGCAGGCATCAGTGTGCCCTCCCCTCATGTACCTTATCATGCCCTGGTGGTCTAATGGCCTCTTCAGGGCAGGAAAGAACCCCTCTTTCCTGCCTGTTGATGCTGCTGACCACTCTCTGCCAGCGCCGCTTCAAAATGGCTGCTGAGACTTCAAGTGGCAGCCTCCAACTCATGTAAATCTATCTCATGAATATTCATTATGGATATCCTGAAATGCTGACTGGCTGGGAATGGGATACCTCCAGGATCAGGTTTGGGAACCACTGGTCTAAGGGATCTTGATTGGGTCTTGGAAGGTCTTCAGAGATGGCAGGAGGCTTGTTCTGGGTCTGAGGGATGACAGCTCTTGACCAGGGTATGGAGAGGTTTCCACACAGAAACTATTAGACTCCAGTCCCTTTAAGATGGGGCAAGAGAACACTGGGCTGTGCCTTAATGGTCTGATGCACTCAAGCAGGAAAAAATAACATCACCAACAATCTGGCATTGTGAAGTTCAACATGAGTTCTTTATTCAAATTACATAATAATGAGATGCCTCATTATTATGCAATTTGAATAAAGTCTGTGTTGATTTATATTAATGTGCATTATGGTAAAATAACACATGATTTTGTTATCTTACACACATTGAGGCAAATATTGTATATTACTCCCTTAAGGCAAGTAGTAACTAACCCCTGAACACGCACAGAATAGCTAAGATCACATTTAATAAAAAATAAAAATAAAAAACATTCCTGCCAGCAAAGGTATTTTTAATACATGAGGGGTGGGGGAGAGAGGATAGAATGTGCCCAATCCACCTTGGCCCTCTCCCCAAAATTGGAGGGCTGACTTTGCCCCTGCTTCAAGGTCCCAAGTTAAATCTGGCTTACCTAGCTGTTGCAGTTGACAGACAGACAGTGAAGGCATATGGAGTGGGCCTTCACTGCTTCCCTTTGAGCCCCCTTAACCTAGCTGTGCCTTGAGCCATACCCTCATGGCTCCAACCCTCCCTGTCACTTTCCTCATGGGTGGGACTGTGTCCTTAAGGGGAAGTATCTCCATCTTATAGACTCCCTCACATAGTCATTATTGTGCTTTAAAGACAGTTACTCAGAAAAGACCTTTTGGGTCCTCAAGTTAATTACTACTACTACTATTTAGCATTTCTATAGCGCTACAAAGCGTACGCAGCGCTGCACAAACATAGAAGACAGTCCCTGCTCAAAGAGCTTACAATCTAGTAGACAAAAAATAAAGCAAACAAATCAATTAATGTGTAGAGGAAAGAGGAGAGGAGGGTAGGTGGAGGCGAGTGGATACATAGTAAACATAGTAGATGACGGCAGAAAAAGACCTGCACGGTCCATCCAGTCTGCCCAAGAAGATAAATTCATATTGCTACTTTTTTATTTGTACTGTCCTCTTCAGTGCACAGCCCGTATAAGTCTGGCCAGCCCTATCCCCGCCTCCCAACCACCAACCCCGCCTCCCTCCACCAGCTCTGGCACAGACTGTATAAGTCTGCCCAGCACTATCCTCACCTCCCAACTACCAGTCCCACCTCCCACCACCAGCTCTGGCACAGACCATATAAGTCTGCCCAGCACTATCCTCGCCTCCCAACTACCAGTCCCGCCTCCTACCACCAGCTCTGGCACAGACCATATAAGTCTGCCCAGCACTATCCCCGCCTCCCAACTACCAGTCCCGCCTCCCACCACCAGCTCTGGCACAGACTGTATAAGTCTGCAAAGCACTAGCCCCGCCTCCCAACCACCAGCTCTGCCACCCATTCTAGGCTAAGCTCCTGAGGATCCATTCCTTCTGCACAGGATTCCTTTATGTTTATCCCACGCATGTTTGAATTCCGTTACCGTTTTCATCTCCACCACCTCCCGCGGGAGGGCATTCCAAGCATCCACCACCCTCTCCGTGAAAAAATACTTCCTGACATTCTTCTTGAGTCTGCCCCCCTTCAATCTCATTTCATGCCCTCTCATTCTACCGCTTTCCCATCTCCAGAAAAGGTTTGTTTGCGGATTAATACCTTTCAAATATATGAAGGTCTGTATCATATCACCCCTGTTTCTCCTTTCCTCCAGGGTATACATGTTCAGGTCCGCAAGTCTCTCCTCATACGTCTTGTAACGCAAATCTCATACCATCCTCGTAGCTTTTCTTTGCACCGCTTCAATTCTTTTTACATCCTTAGCAAGATACGGCCTCCAAAACTGAACACAATACTCCAGGTGGGGCCTCACCAACGACTTGTACAGGGGCATCAACACCTCTTTTCTTCTGCTGGTCACACCTCTCTCTATACAGCCTAGTAACCTTCTAGCTACGGCCACCGCCTTGTCACACTGTTTCATCGCCTTCAGATCCTCAGATACTATCACCCCAAGATCCCTCTCCCCATCCGTACCTAGCAGACTCTCACCGCCTAACACATACGCCTCTCTTGGATTTCTACTCCCTAAGTGCATCACTTTGCATTTCTTCGCATTGAATTTTAATTGCCAAACCTTAGACCATTCTTCTAGCTTTTTCAAATCCTTTTTCATGTTTTCCACTCCCTCCGGGGTGTTCACTGTGTTACAAATCTTAGTATCATCCGCAAATAGGCAAACTTTACCTTCTAACCCTTTGGCAATGTCACTCACAAATATATTGAACAGAATCGGCCCCAGCACCGATCCCTGAGGCACTCCACTACTCACCTTTCCCTCCTCCGAGCGAACTCCATTCACCATCACCCTCTGGCGCCTGTCCGTCAACCAGTTCCTAATCCAGTTCACCACTTTGGGTCCTATCTTCAGCCCATCCAGTTTATTTAAGAGCCTCCTGTGGGGAACCATGTCAAAAGCCTTGCTGAAATCTAAGTAGATTACATCTATAGCATGTCCACGGTTCAATTCTCCAGTCACCCAATCAAAGAATTCAATGAGATTCGTTTGGCATGATTTCCCTTTGGTAAAACCATGTTGTCTCGGATCTTGCAACTCATTTTCTTCCAGGCAATTCACTATCCTTTCCTTCAGCATCGCTTCCATTACTTTTCCAATAATCGATGTGAGGCTTACCGGCCTGTAGTTTCCAGCTTCTTCCCTATCGCCACTTTTGTGAAGAGGGACCACCTCCGCCGTTCTCCAATCCCTCGGAACCTCTCCCATTTCTAAGGATTTATTAAATAAATCTTTAAGAGGACCCGCCAGAACCTCTCTGAGCTCCCTCAATATCCTGGGGTGGATCCCATCTGGTCCCACGGCTTTGTCCACCTTTAGTTTTTCTAGTTGTTGATACACACTCTCTTCTGTGAATGGTGCTATATCCACTCCATTCTCAAATGAACTTTTGCCAGTCCATCGTGGTCCTTCTCCTGGATTTTCTTCAGTAAAAACAGAACAAAAGTATCTATTTAGCAAATTTGCCTTTTCTTCATCATTATCTACATAGCGGTTTGCAGTATCTTTTAGTCTCACAATTCCCTTTTTAGTCATTCTCCTTTCACTAATATACCTGAAGAAATTTTTGTCACCCCTCCTTACCTTTTTTTGGCAATTTTTCTTCCGCTTGCGCTTTCGCCAGACGTACCTCTCTCTTGGCTTCTTTCAGTTTCCTCTGGTATTCCTCCCCGTGTTCCTCGTCTTGAGTTTTTCTGTATTTCTGGAACGCCAACTCTTTAGCCTTTATTTTCTCAGCCACTTGCTTGGAGAACCATAGCGTTCTCCAAGCAAGTGTTTACGAGTCAAAAGCAATGTTAAAGAGGTGGGCTTTCAATCTAGATTTAAAGATGGTCAAGGATGGGGCAAGACGTAGGGGCTCAGGAAGTCTATTTCAGGCGTAGGGCACAGAAAGACAGAAGGAGCGAAGTCTGGAGTTGGCAGTAGCGGAGAAGGGAACAGATAAGAAGGATTTATCCAGGGAACGGAGTGCACAGGAATGGGTGTAGGGAAGGACGAGTGTGGAGAGATACTGGGGAGCAGCAGAGTGAGTACATTTATAGGTTAGTAGAAGAAGTTTGAACAGGATGCGAAAACGGATAGGGAGCCAGTGAAGTGACTTGAGGAGAGGGGTAGTATGAGTAAAGCGACCCTGGCGGAAGACGAGACGGGCAGCAGAGTTTTGAACTGACTGGAGAGGGGAGATGTGACTAAGTAGGAGGCCAGCAAGAAGCAGATTGCAGTAGTCTAAATGAGAGGTGACAAGGGTGTGGATGAGGGTTTTGGTAGAGTGCTCAGAAAGAAAGGGGCGATTTTACGGATGTTGTAAAGAAAGAAACGACAGGTCTTGGCGATCTGCTGGATATGAGCAGAGAAAGAGACAGAAGAGTCAAAGATGACCCCAAGGTTTCGAGCTGAGGAGACAGGGAGAATGAGAGAGCCATCAACAGAAATAGAAAACGGGGGGAGCGGGGAGGTGGGTTTGGGGGGGGGGGGAATGAGAAGCTCGTTTTTGGTCATATTTAATTTCAGGTGGCGTTGAGACATCCAGACAGCAATGTCAGACAAGCACGCTGAAACTTTGGTTTGGATGCAAGGTGAAATATCAGGGGTAGAAAGGTAGATTTGGGAGTCATCAGCATAGAGATGGTAGGAAAAGCCATGGGATTAGATTAATGAACCAAGGGAAGAAGTGTAGATAGAAAAGAGGAGGGGACCAAGAACAGACCCCTGAGGTACGCCGACAGGCAGAGGGATAGAAGTAGAAGAGGATCCACCAGAGTGAACACTAAAGGTGTGGAGGGAGAGGTAGGAAGAGAACCAGGAAAGGACAGAGCCCTGGAATCCAAGTGAGGACAGGGTATCGAGAAGTATGCTGTGATCGACAGTGTCAAAAGCAGCGGAAAGATCAAGAAGAATAAGGATGGAATATTGACCTCTGGATTTAGCCAGTAATAGGTCATTGGAGACTTTAGTAAGCGCAGTTTTGGTTGAGTGGAGAGGGCGAAAACCAGATTGTAGTGGGTCAAGAATAGCATGTGAGGAGAGAAAATCAAGGCAGCAGCGGTGAACAGCACGCTCAAGTAATTTGGAGAGAAAAGGAAGGAGGGAGATGGGTCAGTAATTAGAGGGACAAGTAATTATCCCTTTCTTCTATCAGAGAATCCATAGCCTAGAAGCTCAGTGAAGCAGGGACCTGGATAACTGAGAACTGTTTCTGTAGGTGATGAGTAGCTGGAAGAGGGCTACAGCTGTATTGTGAGGTGCACACTGAGCACGAGTGATTTGTTCTGCACCAAATGGGAACACTGTGGCTTTCTTGTAGGGTTTTTTTTTTTTAGCAATTATGCGCTTATAGCGCTCCACGAATAAGCTGTATGCCCCAGAGTTTTAGTTTTTCTGTTATGGATACATTTGCTTGAAATCTGTGGTCGAAGACTTCTCTTGGAATGCTAACATCTTAATTCAGTATTGCTCTATCATTGCCAAAACATTTCACAGAAGTATTTAAAATACCTGTTTGGGGAAACCAACCTAGATTGTGAGCATTTAGACATTCTTGGACTGAAAGAATTTGGATTTATTTTATGAATTGTAGTAATCATAGTTTTTATCGATCTTTAATTCAATGGAATTTCAAAAATGGACTTAAATACAGCTATGAATAATGTCCCGTACATTACCTAGAAGAACTCCTGCCTGAAGAAGTGGGAACATTTATCATTAAAAGCAGGTGTATATTTAAAGAAAGATGTACTGTTCTACGGTTTCCTTCCACCTACGGCAACAATTTGAACCCCCTAAACATCATGGAGACACTTTTCTCATCTGTTTTCTGCTCCACAGAAGATGTAAAACACAGAGCAAAAATATTTCAGTTTAATGATGACCTGCTTAGCAATTGTGACTGGCAGCAGCTCCGTTTGAGGCTATTCAGTCACTGTCTGATCCAAGCAGTGTAATCAGTTTGAGTGACAGATCAAGGTGATTTTTCCCTCTATGTTACATAAACTATTGGCCAGAACGTCACAAATTATTGTGTACTTTGTAGTAAACCTTTCATAAAATGAATCATTCAATAAAAGCACTTTTGCAAAATTGAATAGGAGCAGAGGGTGCTAAACTGCGAGTTATAAACAGGATTGTAAGGATGCCAATCTTTTACAGGCGGGTGCAATATTTTCTTGTGTAAATCCCATGTCCAGATTTCAACTGCCGGAGAAGGCAATGTCAGTCAGTCAGATTGGCCTATTCACTTGTTCTTGCGTGCATAGCCCTTCTATACAAGGTGAACGTGTCATCTGAATTTCAACCAGTCATTCAGAAATGGAAATTCAAGATTTAGATATATAGGGGGCCGGTATTCAGACCGCTGGAGTTAGGCTCACTTCTGCGGTCGGCGCCGAGCCTTCATTTTCAATGCTGGGCTGTTTCCGGTTTATTTTTGGCCAGTTTCAACTTAACTGGTCAAGTCAAAATTCAGCGCTGGCAAGTTAAGTTGAAACTGGCCAAAAATAGACCTGCTACTTGGGTGGCTCAAGTTGGTCGCCAAACTTAGCCAGCGATATGCTGAATATTCGCACATAACTGGCTATACCATGTGATATAGTCGGTTATCCACTATGCGCTGACCGGGAATATTTAGCAGGAGATAACTGGCTATCTCCCACTGAATATTCCTGGATAGCCGGTTAAGCACTATTTAACCAGCCAGGAACCGTTCCTGGCCGGTTGCATAGCGCTTAATATTGGGTGGATAGGCGTCAATATTCAAAGTGATTTAACTGGATAGAAACAGCTGAATCACTTGTTCAGGGCTATCCATTGATATTCAGAGGTGCTTAATTTCACCACAAACTGCTAAACACAAAGACAGCTATCCTGTGGACAGTTCGGGGTGGAGTCAGCACTTTTGTGGTTAAGAGCTGATATTCAACACTTAGGCCCAGATGCATCAACCAAACGTAAAAAAATCTAAAACGTAAAAGTCCTTAACAAATTTGAAAAAACGAGGAATGCACAAAAAAAACAAGTCACACATGTTCGGTGCGGTATTGTAAAGTACAATGCATTAAACTGGTGTAATCCCCATCGGTAATCAGCCCCTAAAGCATGCGCAGAGCAGACAAGCGTTATGCTGCTGCTCTGCGCATGCCACAAACGTCAAAACAACAACAACAAAAACCCCAAAACACAAACACGTTGCAGGAGCGTCCTGTATTGGCGGCCTTGCGTCCTGTATGGATGGCCTTGCCCCCTCCCCGCCCGAGGTCCCCGCTTCTCCTGCATGAAAAATCAAAATTTTAGCAGCCCGACCCCCCTCCCTTCCTCTCTTCCTTTCTCTCTACTCTTTCTCCCACAGCTCCGCCTCCCGCCATCCTCCACCCCGTGCCCCGCCCCCACCGCCCCCCTGAGGTTGTCGCCGCCGCTCCCCCCTCCACTGGGCCCCCCTCCGCCTTACCGGGCCCGCGCAGCGCCTCACACCTCTGTGTGAAGGCGCTGCACGGGAAAGAAGAACATCTGATTGCCGCCGAGTCTTCAGGACGTCTCTCCTTTCCTGACCTGGGCCTGCCCCCGTCTGACATAAGTCAAGAAACTGTAACAGCCAGGCCCAAAATTGTTGTACTGCTGGACAATGGCAGAACATGTGTCCCAGTGTGGCATCTGTGGTTGGATATTTAGAACATAGGTCTGCTGTGCTCATACCTGCTTGTCGAGCTCTGTGGGGTGAAACATATAGTTGAAGTGCAAATTTGTATAGGGTTTCCTGAAGATTTATATTGACTGTGCAGTTTCATAGGTCTAAGAGAAAGGCCTTCAGCTGTTGTTCCAAGATGCAACATCCTAGGTCTACGGACCATTGCATGGAGATGTGAGTGCAGTTCAATTCCTCTGTGGTTTCCTACAGAAATTTATGATGCAAGGCTAAGGGAACTTTAAGCTGTGCTCCCAGCGAGAGCGCTTCTGCCAGCAGATCTTGGACATCCTCAGTCAAATCAATTCAGGTAAGAGAGCACACATAATAGTATAGCTGAAAATGTGCAAAATAGTCCTCTGCAGATCCACAAATGATTTTATAGCTGCCTCGTCCATTAATTCATGGGACAGATACAGTACTCCATGCATCGCCTATGAGGTGAAAATGCTGCGCCCCATTCCAGGATTATTGCTAAGTGAGAGATAGGGGGTCACAGCTGCAGATAAATGATGTCATCGGCATAACCAGCTCCACATTTGCCAGCCAGTTCTCACTAAAGGATAAATTTTGAAGGCCCCTGAGAGTACAGCACCCCCAGTGTATGCCTTCCAAATCTATAGTTTTCCCAGCATGTCCTCCAAAAGACAATGAAAATTTATGACATATAGGCTAGTCAAATTACGAGGGATTTGTATCCCAAGATATTTTATAATATCCACTGCCCATGTAAATGGGAAAGTGCCTTTCCAGTTCATCTGAACATCTTGTTGCAAAGGGAGTGCCACTGATTTCTGATAATTCAATGTAAACCCTGAGTCAAATGTTGTAATTAGCTGTAACAAATTGGGCATTACCTCCTCTGGCCGAGTCAACAAAAGCATCAGGTCATCTCCATTAGCTAAAGTTTTAATTAAGGTGTCATGAATTATAATCGCAGGAATACTCCATCCTGTTTATATCTTTTCATAAGTGCGGTCTCCAGAATTGGACACAGTATTCCAAATGGGCCTCACCAGAGACTTATACAAGGGCACTATCACCTCTTTTTTCCTGCTGGTCATCCCTCTCCCTATGCAGCCAAGCATCCTTCTGGCTTTGACCATCGCCTTTTCTACCTGCTTGGCCACCTTAAGGTCTTTGGACACAATCACCCCCAAGTCCTGCTCTTCTTTTGTACACAGAAGCCATAGGTGGTCGTTGGCCCAACTGTTTGGGGAGGCTAAAGGGGGGGCGGGGTTAGTGGAGGGGCCAGGGGTGGGGCTTAAATCCATAATTGTCTGATAACACACAGAAAAAATAAATAAAAATAAAAGTCACAATTAATACCTTTTATTAAATTTAGATATTAGATATGTATCATATGTCAAAGAATAAAGTGGTTGCTCAAAGCATATACTAACCACAATCGCTCAACTGCAAAACACTATGCACAACTTTGTGCAAAAACACACTCAGAACCTTACTGTACCATAAATATTACACTGGGCAGAACCTAATACACCAATATACCACCCATATGGAAAATGCAGACTGTCAACATTATGAAACAAGGGATCATAATATCACAATTCTCATGTACAGCCACAAAACACTCTAATTCATGTTTAATGTGGGATAAAATGCCATAAATAAGTAAATAAATATAAACTTTTAATGTTGGGCACCTGATTCTCAAAGTGGACATATTCCAAACACTATAATGAAAATAAAATGATCTTTTCTACCTTTGTTGTCTGGTGACTTTGTTTTTCTGATCATGCTGGCCCAGTATCTGATTCTGCTGCTATCTGTCCTCTTAACTCTGTTTCCAGGGCTTCCTTTCCATTTATTTCTTTACTTTCCGCCTTTCTTCTTCATTTCTTATCCTACATCCGTAAGTAAAAGCTGGGTCCTCCGCAGACTTGACTGTCCAGTGGATCCAGCTTCTGCCTATTTTCTCCATCCATGTGAAGTTTTTCTCCTCTTTTCCTTTTCCCTCATCTCATCTCCTTCCTCTCTCTTCCCTCCCCTCCCCTCTGTGCCCAGCAATTTCTGCTCTCTCCCTGGGCCCAGTCCCACCATCCATGTCCATCCATGCTCCTCTCTCCCCTGCCCCCTCCATTCATCCATATCCAGCAATTCCCCTCTCTTCCTGAGCCCTGCCCTCCCATCCATGTCCCTCTCTCCCCTGCCCCCTCCATTCAGCCATATCCAGCAATTCCCCTCTCTCCCTGAGCCCTGCCCTCCCATCCATGTCCCTCTCTCCCTTGCCCCCTCCATTCATCCATATCCAGCAATTCCCCTCTCTCCCTGAGCCCTGCCCTCCCATCCATGTCCCTCTCTCCCCTGCCCCCTCCATTCATCCATATCCAGCAATTCCCCTCTCTCCTTGAGCCCTGCCCTGCCCTCCCATCCATGTCCCTCTCTCCCCTGCCCCCTCCATGCATCCATATCCAGCAATTCCCCTCTCTCCCTGAGCCCTGCCCTCCCATCCATGTCCCTCTCTCCCCTGCCCCCTCCATTCATCCATATCCAGCAATTCCCCTCTCTCCCTGAGCCCTGCCCTGCCCTCCCATCCATGTTCCTCTCTCCCCTGCCCCCAGCAATTTCCCTCTCTCCCTGAGCCCTGCCATCCCATCCATCTCCCGTCTCTCCCCTGCCCCAACTGCCCACCCTCTTCTCCCCCCCAAGATCCCTTTCCTTTTTTTTTTCTTTTAAATTTACCTCCGAAGTCTGGCAGCGCAGCATCAGTGAAAGCGCTTCTCTTTGCTCAGTAACCCGCCTTCTTCTGACATTATGACGTCAGAAGAAGGCAGGACACTGAGCGAAGGGAAGCACTTTTACTGGGAGCGCTTTCACTGACGCTGTCACTGCGCTGCCGGACTGGAGGTAAATTTAAAAGAAAAAAAAGGAAAGGGATCTTGAGGGAGAGAAGAGGGCAGGCAGTTGGGATGAGCGGCGAGCCGCAGGCGGGTGGAACTGGGTCGTGTGGGCGTCGTCATCAGGATCCGATCCTCCCCAAGCCTCTGATACCGGGCGCCTATGACAGAAGCACTTCACTCCTTATACTATACCGTTCCCTTGGATTATTGTAACCCAAGTGCAAGACCCAACATTTCTTAGCATCAAATCTTATTTGTCAATTTTCAGACCATTCGTCAAGCTTCGCTAGATCATTCCTCATGCTGTCCACACCCTCCGGGGTGTCCACCTTATTATAGTGTTTGGTATCTTCTGCAAAGAGACAAACCTTACCAGGTAGCCTGACTACAATGTCACTCACAAAAGATGCTAAAATGGGCCGGCTGAGAACCGATCCCTGCGGTACACCACTGATAACATCTCTTTTCTCAGAGCAAGCTCCATTTACCACTATCCTCTGTCTCCTCTCATTTAAGCAGTGTTTAGCTCAGTCAGTCACTTTATGTCCCATACGAAGGACACTCAGTTTATTTATCAGTTGCCTGTGCGGAACTGTGTCAAAGGCTTTGCTAAAATAATCCAGGGGTTAGCGGATAGCCTGTTATATCTCACAATATAACTGGCTATCTGCCCATATTCAGCATATTGCTGGCTAAGTTTGGAGGACAAATTAGGGTGATGAAATAGCTGGAATATCTTTGGCCAGTTTAAACTTAACCGGCCAGTGCTGAATATTGACTTAGCCGGTTAAATTTAAACCAGACAAAAAACATCCAGATCACCAGAAATGGCCTGGCATTGAATATCTGGGCTCAACACAGACCACGGGAGGCAGCCTGGATACTTCCCATGGTCTGAATATTGGGACCGAAAGATTGTAACCTGTGCGAAGTGGCAGGTACAGCTCTGGCCACCTTGTTAGGCAAACTGGATGGACCATGCAGGTCTTTACTAAAACTTAGTGCATGTCAATGATCATTAGCATGTGCTAAGTATCACGTGGTCCATAGGTATAACATAGGACACGTGCTAAGGCCCCTACCTTTTTAGGTATTACTATGTCATTACGACTCCCTTAATCGCCATGCGTAAATAGTGGCTTTCTAAAATCGCCATGGACTTATATGTTGTCTTTATAAAACTGCTGCAACCTATGAACTATTGTGGAGTGGAGGAGTGGCCTAGTGGTTAGCGCACCAGTCTTGCCATCCAGAGGTGGCCGGTTCAAATCCCACTGCTGTTCCTTGTGATCTTGGGCAAGCCACTTAACCCTCCATTGCCTCAGGTACAAACTTAGATTGTGAGCTCTCCTGGGACAGAGAAATATCCACAGTACCTGAATGTTAACACACCTTGAGCTACTACTGAAAATGGTGTGAGCAAAATCTAAATAAATTGTTCTTTCATTACCTGTTGTAAAATTACCTTCCCAGCTTATATAAATATATTAGGCTGTAGAGTAAACCTCTTCAAGAACAACCATCTATGACATGGTTTATTTCTGAAAATCAACTCATCCCTTTCTTATGTTTTTGAAGACCTACAATTTGAAACCATAAGAGGCTTTTCTGAAGGCTTACTTGACAATGCAGATAATGATCTGATTAATAAAGTTTGCCAGGGACACATCAAGTTGTTTAAGTGCCACAGTGAACATTAACAGCCTTTGAAAATGCACACTTCAGAACAGACCCTATCATTGAACGGGCTCCTTATCTGGGAATTTATCACTTCTAATGCACTTTTGCCACTACTCTTCAACATGTATAAAAAACACTCAAAGGCTTCCTTGTAGCCTGTCTATATAGTTTGAGTCTTCACTTTTTAATTAGCTTTCTCTATCCAAATGTATTTAATTTTATTTATTTAATTGACATTTGATATATACCACTGTTCATGGGTGCATCAAGGCGGTATATAAGAGAAAGACAAGACATGTGGTAACATGCCGAGAATTAGCAACTAGAGGATAAACGGTTATACCGTGCTATAACCGGCTACCCGCTGATTTTTAAAGCGAGTTTAGCAGCCATATTTGGCCATATGAAACCATAGAATATCTTTGGCTGGTTTCACGAAAACCGGCTAAGTTTGAACATTGACTTAGCTGGTTATCTTGAAATCGGCCAGAAATAAACTGCATTTTCAATGTCGGTCACCAGAAACGGCCCGGCATTGAATATCTGAGCCTCAACACTGACTGTGGGAGTTAGCCACTCCAACTCCCACGGTCTGAAAATCGGCTCCATAGTGCGCAACCCAAAAGGGGGCATGGCCACAGGAGAGGAATGGGTGGGTCAGGGGCGTTCTCACAAGATGTACGCAGTGTTACAGAATTTGGGGGAACTGCACCCTACTAGTGCACCAGGATTTACACCAGGTTTCAATTGGTGTAAGTCCTCGCACCCACAGTTGGGTGCGGATTTTTTATGGCTTACCTCGGATTTTTTACGGTGCTAAAATTTTAGCCCTGTTTACAATGTCACATGTGCCATTACAGAAGAGCACCTGGGTGCCCTACTGGCAGTTTTCTAGGTAGTTCACTGCAGCTCCTTGTGAACTTGGACAAGTCACTTAACCCTCCATTGCCCCGGGTACAAAAACTTAGATTGTGAGCCCTCTAGGGACAGAGAAAGTACCTGCATATGATGTGTACATTGCTGTGTATGTCTAGTAGCACTATAGAAATGATTAGTAGTAGTAGTAGCAGTAGTCGGTAAGTCTGCAAGGGACATATAAACGCGAATGTCCAGATTGTAAAACTGCTCTTCACATGTGCATACATTTAATCTTGCTGGAGTCATTCCTGGGGACAGAGTTTGTACTTAACAAATGTGCATAAACATGTACAATTAGGCATGAAATTTGTGCATGTATAAATGTGTATGTTTATTTATTTATTTGTTTAGATTTTGCTCACACCTTTTTCAGTAGTAGCTCAAGGTGAGTTACATTCAGGTACACTGGATATTTCTCTGTCCCAGGAGGGCTCACAATCTAAGTTTGTACCTGAGACAATGGAGGGTTAAGTGACTTGCCCAAGATCACTAGGAGCAGCAGTGGGATTTGAACTGGCCACCTCTGGATTGCAAGACCTGTGCTCTAACCACAGTTTTAAAAATATGCACAATCCTTCCCTTTTTAAAAACTAGTGTATGTGCATTCCTGCTGCACAACTTGGGTGGCCTCTTCTAAAATCTTTTTCCACATAAATGAACACAGATGTTTATACTGTGAGTGATCGTGTTTGAAAGCAGAAATCAAACATGGGATAAATTTGGGGAAAGCAGCATAAATATTTTGCTTTCAAGCCAAGTCAATCTTTAAAAAAAAATCTATGTTTTTGGCCCTAGCATTGCTAACTGCACAATGCTAGAAATATGAATAAAATTACCTTGGTCAAATTTGGCTTCAGTCACATTGATTTCCCGGTTATTGTCCTTCAGCACATACATCATTACAGTCAATTACATTGTTATCTGGCTCTAACATGTGGATGGCTCAGTCAGTAACTTTAATTATGTTCTCATCAAAGCCACAGCGGACAGTCTTACAAAATTCTTCTTTGCCTCTTAGGACATCTTAAAGAATAAGTGATTTTTGCATCATCTTCATCCAGGATGGCAGGAAATCATTCCAATATTCCAAACACAGACAGGGCCCTTCATGAACTGCAGACATTTGTGCAGGGAATAGCAAGGCATGGCTGTTTTTGAGGAGATTTCTGACACTCATTTGGGACTCCTTCAAAAGGGATTTGTCTCCATTCTGTAGTTATGGGGAAAACAATCACTGAGGCTTACTTGAAGCCGGTGTTATCACCCCATTTTAACAGGATAAATTCACTAAGGGGGTGACTTTCTAAGGGACCTGAGCCTGTCCAGTGTACATGCATGTAGGCACATGCCACCTGATACTCAGCACTATTTATCCAGACAGGAATGGCTCCTGGCTGGTGAAATAGAGCTTAACCAGCTAGCCATGAATACTGGTCATTTCCCGCTGAGTATTCGTGGTCAGCGCCAGGGGCGTATCTGCGTGGGGCCACGGGGGCCTGGGCCCCCCCTTAGATTTGGCCCTGGACCCCCTGTCGATGACCCTCTCCACCCCCCCTCCCACCGCCAACCCACCGTCGCCTATCTTTGATGGCGGGGGACCCCAACCCCCGCCAGCCGAGGTCCTCTCTTCCGTTGCAGCAAAGCTTCCTGTTCTGAGTCTGACGTCTTGCACGTACAACGTGCAGGATGTCAGACTCAGAATTTGAAACTGAAGGAAGCTTTGCTGCACCGGAAGAGAGGACCTCAGCTGGCGGGGGTTGGGGTCCCCCGCCAGCAAAGGTAGGCGACGGCCGCGGGGGAGGGTTGGCGGCGGGAGAGGGTGGAGACGGGCGGCGGTAGGGGGAGGAGTCAAAGTTGGCGGGGGGGGGGGGGGGTCGGCGTCGCCGGGGGGGGGCTAAAATGTGCCCCCTCACTCTGGCTCTGGCCCCCTCCTGCTGAAGTCCAGATACACAACAGGCTATATCACGCAATATAGCCAGCTATCTGCGAATATTCAGTGCTTCGCCGGCTGTTTGGCGGCTTAATTGGCCCGCCGAAATAATAGGCTTATCTTTGTCCAGTTTAAACTTAATCTGCCAGTGTTGAATATCGGCTTGGCCAGTTAAGTTTAAACCAGCCAAAAATAAAACAGATATTCAAAGCCGGTCACCAGAAACGGCCCGGCATTGAATATCCGGGCTCAGCACTGACCGTGGGAGGCAGCCAGGCTAACTCCCGCGGTCTGAATATTAGCCCCCTAGAAATCAGGCAGCTACTTTTACACAATATAGAGTAATTCTATAAACTGGCACCTAGATATGTGCAGTGCTTACATGTGCCACAGGCGCCGAAAATTGGTAGTTACCCACAAATGTGCACTAGGCGTTATTGTATAAAGTAATTCCTATGTGTTGTAGCGCTGTAGCATGTAACTACGTGGGTGGCAGTGGGGGGAGGGGTAATACATGAGTGGAAAAAGGGCAGGCCACGGGCGTGTCTCCAAGTGACGTGTGTACTAATAGAATATCATCAGTTATGTGCATCACTCGGCACATTTAGGGTCGTCTATTTACACCTGTCATTGACATGGTGTAAATGGTTTCACCAAAACTGAGATGTACCCATGGCAACTTACACTAGTCCTATATAATAATTCTCACCATCAACGTTCTAATGTGGGACTGCCTGTGACTGTGCCTCCTGAGCTAGGCTCCGAAGCCCATATGTTTCCCTACTCCTCCCCTTGCCTTTGAATCAGCTGTCAGTGCGCCGCTCCCTGCCACTTCGGAGCAAGTGGCAGGGAGCGGCACAACAAAAAACTGCAAGCACGGCACCACAACCCCACCTCGGCGCATCACCAAATCACCCCCCCAAGCACATCAAACACCTCCCTTCCCCCACCCAAAGCACATCTACACCCTCCCACACACACACACACATGTCACTCCCTTCCTCCCTCCCTGTTCCAAGGCCCCCTCATGCCCCTCCCACCGAGATCCACACTGCACCCTCCCTCCGTTACTGACCCCTGGACCCCCCTGCCGCGACACTCTCTACCAAATCCCTCTCCCACCGCCGTCACGTACCTGTGTTGACGGGGACCTCAATCCCCGACAGCTGAAGTCCGCTTCTCGACTGCGCGCCGTTGCTTGAAGGGGGAGGGCGTTGCTTGAAGGGGGAGGGCGGAGGCCGGGTGGCCTTGCACCAGGCCTGGCCTAGTCTCTCGGCGGCCCTGGCCTTAACAGCCTGGGTGCCCAGCTAGCTTATTTTCGAAACAGAAGGGCGCCCATCTTCTGACACAAATTGGGAGATGGGCGTCCTTCTCGCAAGGCCTCCCAAACCGGCATAATTGAAAGCTGATTTTTTGACACCCTCGGCGGCTTTCCGTCATGGGGATGACCAAAGTTCATGGGGGCGTGTCGGTAGGGTAGTGAAGGCGGGACTGGGGCGTGATTAGGAGATGGGCGTCCTTGGCCGATAATGGAAAAAAGAAGGGCGTCCCTGATGAGCACTTGGCCGACTTTACTTGGCCCATTTTTTTTCATGACTAAGCCGTGAAAAGATGCCCGAACTGAGCAGATGACCACCGGAGGGAGTCGGGGATGACCTCTCCTTACTCCTCCAGTGGTCACTAACCCCCTCCCACCATAAAAAACAGGTTACAAATACATTTTTGCCAGCCTCAAATGCCATACTCAGGTCCATCGCAGCAGTATAGAGGTCCCTGGAGCAGTTGTAGTGGGTGCAGTATACTTCAGGCAGGCAGACCCTGGGGGAGGGGTTGGGGGGGCTCAGCACACAAGGTAAGGGAGCTATGCACCTGGGAGCAATTTGTGAAGTCCACTGCAATGCCCCCTAGGGTGCCTGGATGGTGTCCTGGCATGTGAGGGGGACCAGTGCACTACAAATGCTGGCTCCTCCCACGACCAAATGGCTTGGATTTGAGATGGACGTCTTTGGTTTCCATTATCGGCAAAAACCAAGGTCGGCCATCTCTAAGGTCGGCAATCTGTAAGGCCGACCTAAATGTCAAGATTTGGGCGTCCCCGACTGTATTATCGAAACGAAAGATGGATGCCCATCTTGTTTCGATAATACAGGTTTCCTCGCCCCTTCGTGGTGCCATCCTTAGAGATTGGCGCCCCCGTTCGATTATGCCCCTCCAGGTGTTATAAAATTATGTTCTACAGGGCAACTATGCCAAAGTTTCAAAAAGGGACCCAAGGGGATAGGATTTGATGTACTGCTTTTCTGTGCTTACAATCAAAGCAGTTTATATATTATATACAGGTACTTATTTTGTACCAGGGCAAATGGAGGGCTAAGTGACTTGCGCAGGAGCTGGAGTGGGAATTGAACCCAGTTCACCAGGATTGAAGCCTGATGTACCCTCCACTAGGCTACTCCTCCAGTCCTATTTAAAACCTATTTTATAAAAGCCATGTAGGTGTCTACACACATTTACAAAAGTATTGCCATACTGGGATAGACCGAAGATCCATCAAGCCCAGCATCCTGTTTCCAACAGTGGCCAATCCAGGTCACAAGTACCTGGCAAGATCCCAAATAGTAGAATACATTTTATGCTGCTTATCCTAGAGGTAAGCAGTAGATTTTCCCCAAGTCCATTTTAATAATGGCTTATGCACTTTTTTTTAGGAAGCTATCCAAACCTTTTTTAAACCCTGCTAAGATATTTGCTTTTAGTATATTCTCTGGCAATGAATTCCATAATTTAATTACACGTTGAGTGAAGAAATATTTTCTATGATTCATTTTAAATTTACTACTTTGTAGCTCCATTGCATGCCCCCTAGTCCTAGTATTTTTGGATAGAGTAAACAAGTGATTCATGTCTACCCGTTCCGTTCCTCTTATTATTTTTTAGACCTCTATCATATCTCCTCTCAGCCGTCTCTCTTCCAAGCTGAAGAGCCATAGCCACTTTAGCCTTTCTTTATAGGGAAGTCGACCCATCCCCTTTATCATTTTTGTTGCCCTTCTCTGTACCTTTTCTAATTCAACCATATCTTTTTTTAGATGCGGTGACCAGAACTGCACACAATATTCGAGGTGCTTTCTTAGACAACACCACACACTGAGCAAAGGGTTTCAATGTATCATCAATGATGACACCTAGATCCCTTTCCTGGTTGGAGACTCCTAATATGGAATCTTGCATTATGTAGCTACCGTTTGGTACCTCTTTCCCACATGCATCACTTTAAACTTGCTCACATTAAACATCATCTGCCATTTGGACGCCCAGTCTCTCAGTCTTGTAAGGTCATCTTGTAATTTCTCACAATCCTCTTGTGATTTAAGAACTTTGAATAACTTTGCGGGGAATAAAAGTTTTTTATTTTTATTTTTTTTAGTGTGGGAGGGGGTTGGTGACCACTGGGGGAGTATGGAGAGGTCATCTCCCATTCCCTCCGGTGGTCATCTGGTGAGTTGGGGCACCTTTTTGAGGCTTGGTCGTGAAAATAAAAGGACCAAGTAAACCCAGCGAAATACTGATTATCCATTATCCGCGAAAGCTGGCCATCTGGTAGCCACGCCCATGCCTGCCCATGTCCTGCCTTCGCTACGCCACCGACACGCCCCCTTGAACCTTCGCCGGCTCGGCGACGGGAAAGCGGCGATGGTGTCAAAAACGCAGCTTTCGATTATACCGATTTTGCTGCTTTTGAGAGATCGCCGGTCATCTCCCGATTTATGTCGGAAGATGCCCGGCGATCACTTTCGAAAATAAGCCTGCAAGTGTCACCAACAAATGTAATTACCTCACTAGTTACTCCCATCTCTAGATCATTTATAAATGTGTTAAAAAGCAATGGTCCCAGCACAGACCCATTGGGAACCCCACTGTCTATCCTCCTCCATTGAGAATACTGACACTTTAACCCTATTCTGTTTTCTATGATATGATAGAGGTCTATAAAATAATGAGTGGAGTGGAACAGGTAGACTTGAAGCATCTGTTTATGCTTTCCAAAAGTACTAGGACTAGGGGGCATGTGATTAAGCTACAGAGTGGTAAATTTAAAATGAATCAGAGAAAATCTTTCTTCACTCAAGGTATAATTAAACTGTGGAATTCGTTGCCAGAGAATATGGTAAAGGCGGTTAGCTTAGCAGAGTTTAAAAAAAGGTTTGGGCAGCTTCCTAAAGGAAAAGTCCATAGACCATTATTAAATTGGACTTGGGAAAAATCCACTATTTCTGGGATAAGCAGCATAAAATATTTTTGGGGATCTTGCCAGGTATTTGTGACCTGGATTGGCCACTGTTGGAAACAGGATGCTGGGCTTGAAGGACCTTTGGTCTGTCCCAGTATAGCAATACTTATGTACTTATGTTCTATTTCATGACTCTCCAATTTCATCTGGAGTTTTTCATGAGGTACTTTGTCAAATGCCTTTTTGAAAATCCAAATACACAATATCAACCGGCTCACATTTATTCACATATTTGTTCACCCCTTGAAAGAAATATAATAGATTGGTGAGGCAGATTTCCCTTCACTAAATCCATGTTGGCTTTGTCTCATTAATCCATGCTTTTGAATATGCTCTGTAATTTTGCTCTTTATAATAGTCTCTACCATTTTGCCCGGCACCGATGTCAGGCTCACTGGTCTATAATTTCCCAGATCACCTCTGGAACTTTTTTAAAAAATCGGCATTACATTGGTCCCAGAACTAACACAAATTTATACCTGTTCTGCTCAAACCATATCCTGAATGCCTACATGTGGTGTGTGTGTGAACAATCTGGTTGGTGCATACACTTGTATATATGTATTCAGCTGCTCAAATTTATGAGCCATTTTCCAGGTTTAAAACATGATGTACATGAGGAAAGCTCTTTACAAAATGACCCCCTTTAGTTTTGGAATCATTGCCAGTTAAGGTGTTTTAAATTTAAATTCTGGTGGGAGGTGGGGGGATGAGAGAATAGAGGGGGAGGCAGAGGAAATGGGGTCTCTAGTGCTGCTCCCCCAAACAAAAAATTAGGTCTGGGAGAAGTACAAACCTTTTGGAGCATATTAAGATGATGAGGTAAGAGGAGGACCGAGAAAAGTGAATATTTAGGAACTGAGGATTTGGACACTGCAGGGAGAGTTAGGACTCTGGGACTAAGGGAAAAGCAGAGGAAACGTGTAGTTCAGGCAGTAGGTGGGGACAGCCTGGGCATAGAGACTGTGAAGAAGAGCAGATTAAGTATAGAGATTCATAAACTAAGGAGAGAATGGGAACTTAGTGTGGTGAAGAACAGCAGGATTTTCAGTATTGCAGGAGCTAGAATTTTAAACTGAGTGGAGACTCGGTGGCGGGGGGGGGGGGGGGGTAGTTGAAACTTGTCGGTTGGATGTATATGAATGGAGTTGTGTTTGTTGGGCTGGGAACACGAGTGTGAGAGTGAGATGTGGGTCATAGAAGGGGATGGAAAAGTGGAGAGGAGTTGGAAGGTGCTGTGAATGAACCAAGGGACTGAGGAACATGTTAAAAGTAATAGAAAAGTGTGGGAGTACAGTGGAGGAGTAAGAGAGGAAAGGGATGAGTCTGACGGGATTGAGAGAGAGAGAGAGTGGAAATATGGCCAGGAAGGTAGTGAAAGAGGGGTACTAGGAAGCTGGGTAGAGGAAAAAATACAAGAAAGAAGCTGAAGGCAGGGAAGCTAGAGCCAGTTAGAGGAGTAGAGCTAGATAAAAATATCTGAGGACAAAGAGTGGATATAAGGGAGAAGGAATTAGGGAAACAGGATGTCAGAGAAGGAGTAAGAACAAGGGGGGATAGAAAGCCGCATAGGTGAGAGATAGAAATAGAGAGATTGAAGACTTGCATGTGAAAAGGAAAAGGAATGATATCCAGTTATTCAGGTGGGCAGAGGCAGAAAAGAGAAGTGAAAATGAAAGATCAGCCTTAGAGAGATGCTGGGGAGGAAATGAAGATGTGGTAAGAGAAGCAGCAGAAAATGGAAAGGAAACCCTGGACAAGGGTTTGTAAGAAGACCGATGAAGAATGTGGAAATGTGATTGGACAAAAAGTCAAAACAACAAAGGTAAAGAAAATAAAAGATATTATTTGTGCAGCCACTTTCTTAAAGCAGCCTCAAGGGGAAAGAGTGAGTGGGCTTCGCTCCTGCCCCATTCACACCCACAGGTCCACCAGGGATAGGAGGTAGGCTCAGGGGTGGAGGACATTGTGGCTGGGGGGAGGGGGCTGCTTCCTGGAAAAAGGCTGCTTTAGAGGCTGTGGGGGGGGGGGGGGGGGGGGGGAGAGAGAAAAAAAAGTTATGCAGGTCCAGACTGATATTCAAATGTACAGCTGGCCACTATAAGTTAGGCATCATGGGGCAAATCTATAATTGGGCAGCATTCGGTTAGTTATCATAGGGAAAATCTTTAATTGGACAGTATAAGTTAGGCATTATGGGGCAAATCTATAACTGGGTGTCATAAGTTAGTTATCATGGGGGAAATCTATAAGTAGACGGCATACGTTAGGTATCAAAACGCAGCACACGGAGTGCTAATTCTACAACAGCATCCTGGTGCCCAGATTCCATTATAGAAATACTAGTGTACGTCAGCAGGTACATGCCTACATTTAACTGTGCCCTCTTACCCCATGTTAATGGCAGGCACAAATGAATGCACCTAAATGTAGTACTTTAGCATGTAACTTACAGTATTCTGTAACGTGTAAATATTGGTGCTGTCTATGCTTTGCTCATGCTTCTTCCCTGCGAATGTCCCCCTTGCATCTGTGCTCTAAGTGTACACTTATCTGTGTAAGTGCTAGTATTCTATAACAAAAGCACATAAATGGTGCCAAGTTGTAGAAAGAGGGAGATGGTGAATAAGATCAGGACTTTTAGAGCATAAAGCACAACTGGAAATAGGACTTCCCCCTTTAATGGTCTAAAATGAAAACAGTGCATTGCTGTGCTCTCTTTAGCTGTCGGTCAAGAAGGTAAATTGCAAGTTGAAAAGCAGCAGCAGCTGAAACCACAAGAAACCCTCTTTTTGAAAAATCTCAAAGGTGCTGTGTCTTTCTGCTTTGCTCGTTCTTTTTCTGCCTCATTCTTTTATATTGTCTCCCTTAGCTAGCACACATGGTTCTGTGAGTCATTCTTTCCAGGCAAAAAAAACAAAAACCTGAAATCTTTTCTTAACAGCACAGTGTCATAAATCACTCTTTTTCACAGTTCAGCATATACATAGTTGACAGTTGCACATATCCACCTAGTGCGTCCTTATTGCAGCTCATAAAACTTCCTGCTAGACTGTTGAATATGTGACACTAAGGGAGAGAAGAATTGGTTCTCTTTTGAAGGGTACTGGGATTGACGTGGAAACTTAGGTGACATCAGAGCCTTGTTTAGTTTTTCAGATGACGAGCCACTGGAAAAACTGCCATCTTGGGTTCTTCCCGTGTATAGCTTAACTCCTCTCCTTTTACCCCCATCTCTAATGGGACAAAAGTTGTAGAAACATTAAACATTTATTTCCAAGTCATAGAAACATTAATTTCCATACGGGTCAATCGGTTCACTCTGTCAATATGCAGTTCCTACCACAGATCCTACTCAATCTTTGCTATCCACATCAGATGGAGTGGGTGTCTGAGCACAATCTGCTAAATTTCATATGTCAACTTCACACATGCTTGTGCATGTTTGGGTGGAGTGAACTTAGGTCCAGATGCACAAAACCTAAGGACCAAGCAATGTGGTTTTTATACCAGTTCTAGCTGATTTAGCAAGCAAGGAGTAAAACGAGATATACAAGGGGTTCTCTGAGCTCTTTTCTTATCACGGTAGCAGCTAATGAAAACGGAATACAAAGTTATTATAATGAGCTAATTACTATACAAATGTGCATGCAAAGCGATGCACAGCCGTTTTTTGACCAGATGCACAGAAGCAAGCCCTACCTTTACCGTTGAAAATTTATGGGAAGTCTGGAGCTGTCGGTCCTGACAGTTCTTGCAAGTACTTCCACAGATCCATACTGGTGCCCCTGGAAAATGCCAACACACAAGAGAAAGGAGAGAAGTGGTTCAGAAAAAAAGCTGCCGCTTTGCTTCTCTCTCCCTTCTTCTTCTCTGCTTTCTCTCCCTGTGGACTGCATTGCTCCGGGCTCTTAAAAGAGGTAGATCAATTGGAACAGTGTGGGAAGAGCTCCTGCCACGTGAGGAGAGAGCCATGAGATTACTCTCTTTTGCACATATGCCTGCTCCCTTCTAGCTGGGCGCTGGGGTGGGCCAGCGAACGCTCGCTGCCATAACAATGGCAGGTAGTATTTGGAAAAATAAAACTCCATGTGCCCTCCTTTGCATTGGTGTGTAAGGAAAGGCAGCAGCTCCTTTACTAATCACCGGTTGCTACGGGAGTGTATAGGCTGGTAATGGGCATTAGAGAGCGGAGAAGCAGCGAACAGGAAGCGAGTGTGCACAGAGACTGTTATTACCGAGGGCATAGTGACTTCATTAGCTGTTTGTACAGGAACATCCCGAGCTACCACATCGCAGGTGAGGAGGGGAGGGGATGAGCACCTTCCCGGGCTGATCGCATTGCCCCGAAGAGGAGAGACAGGACCCTTCATCCTCCCCCAGACACCCACCACCTCGGAGCCCACTTGCTAATCTGGTGTCTTCCTACTTCTGCTTTAGGCACTATTCTGTAACATATGCACCAACATCTCTTAATGTGTAAGTGTGTGGGGTCATAAACTGTACGTCTCTGGAGTACCCACATAGGGGTGGATTCTATAAATCACGTCTAAAAAATTGGTGGGTGGAGAAAAAAAAATCCTTAAGTGCTGTTCTATAAGCCATGCCTATAGTTCAAACAGTTTATGGAATAGTGCTTAAGCACAGGAGTCATGTGTAAATTTAGGCACATCCATTTGTACCAACAAAAATGTGGTGCAAATGCCCCATCTAAATTTACACGTTGAGCTCCCTTATTCTATAATTGAGTGCGTAACTCGAATCCACCCCTATGTTCTGGCCCCAAATGCCCATGACTGTCCCATTTCTATGCCCCCTTTTCCAGAATGCATATAGAATTTAGATGTGGATCATGTGCCTAAATTTACGTGCAAACATAAATTTAGTGCCAATAATTGATTGTTAAAAAGTCACTTTTTGGCACTAATTGGCTTTTAGTCAACTTAATAAACCACTTTAAAACCTTGGTGTTAAACGGTATATCAGTTAATAAATCTAATCCAATCCAATACTGTAAGTTAAGCACTCTTCAGTGCACAATTAGGCACCAACAGTTACAACTCAAATTTACTTGGTATAACAGCCTCTAACTTTAGGCATATCAAGGCTTACGCTTGTATTCTATAATAGCATATTGGCACCAAGAAGCTGTTATAGAATTGGCACTAAGGGTTAGCAGGGGCGTAGCCAGACACCCAATTTTGGGTGGGCCTGGACCCAAGATGGGTGGGCAGAAGAACCCCACTCCATCCCACAGGTGATTTGGTCTCTCCTTCTCTCACCTGCATGCCATATGGTCTCTCAAACATCCCCCCTCTCCTGCATACCTTTTAAATAGCAGATTTTCACTGGCAGCAAGCAGCAACTAATACACACTTCTCATGTTGGCCCCACAGCCTTCCCACTGATGCAGCTTCCTGTTTCCGCATAGGCGAGAATATGTCAGAGGGTAGGATGTGGGGCTGGTGTGAGCAGTATGTATCAGTTGCTACTTGCTGCAGGTGAAGATATGCTGTTTACAAGGTATGCAGGAGGGACAGTTGTTGGGAGTTTTCCGCTGGTGAGGTTTGGGAATCCCTGCCAGCCACATCATAGGTATGCTGCTACTGGGTGGTCCTGAGCATAAAGTGGGTGGGCCTGGGCCCACCCAAGCCCACCCTTGGCTACGCCACTGAGGGTTAGATTCTATATAGTGCACCTCAATTTTCCACACAGAAATCAAAGCGTATTCTATAAAGAACACATTAATTTAGGCGTATGCTATATAATATGATGCGTGCTGCTCCAAGTGACTACATTTAGTCACAGTCAATTGCACCAATTAAAACCTGGTGTAAATTCTGACATCTAAATTAGGCACAGAGCGAGTGTATTCTATAACAATGCGCATAGATTTTAGAAATGCCCATGACCCGCCCATTCCACTCCCACAACCATGTCCACTTTTCAACTATGTAACTGAGAATTTACGTGCACCATGTTACGGAATACGCTTAGCAAGTAGTGTGCACAAATTCTAATTAATGCCAATTAGTGCTGATAAATGCTTGTTAACATCCAATTATCAGTGCTGATTAGCTTATGAAGTTATGTGCATTATTATGGAATATGCTTCGATTTCTGTTTGGAAATCTCATCGCAATTTATAGAATCCCGGTGCAAGAGTACAACATTGGGATGTCTAAATCTTGGCACTAGTTTATGGATTGCCACTTTATATTTTACATTTTCTAAAGTATACATGTAAGCTTCAAACTCTCCCCAACTCCATATATGCAGCACATTTTAAATAATGTGCTTTCTATGTGTAAATCTGAGTCTTACATAACATGGTAAAAAACTGCAGACTAAGATCAATATGAGCCATCAAACCTAGGGCCCTGTTTACTAAGCAGTGTTATAGATGCGTTAACATTTTTATCGTGCATTAACCATGTATGCGCGTTAACCGTGTACATGCCTACAATATCCCTGTAGGCGCCTACACAGTTAGCGCGCGCGCTAATTGTAGGCATGTTAAAAATGATAACGCGCCTTAGTAAATAGGTCCCCTAGTAAGGTGGTTAGTAGAAAGCTTTTTTGAAAGTATATCCAAATATGGCTGCCTTGTGAATTTCGAAGTTTAAATTTAGCCAATCAGCGGAGGGGGGGGGGGGGGGGGGGGGGGGGGAGAAAAAGAGGTTTAACCGGCCAGTTCCTGAAGTTAGTTGGTTAATCCATTTGAAAATATTCCCTTTTGTGTCCACCTAGCCATACTTATATCCTGCACGTGGTTTGTTACAGGTATGCATCACCCTCTCAGTGGAAAAGAATAATGACTGAATTGGTTGAGGCATAGAGACCTGTTACTAAATTAGTAACATAGCAAATGAGAACAGAAAAAGACCAATTGATCCATCCATTTGGCTCAGTTATTCCATCTATATGGACTGGAATAATCTGCAAGATCTCTTCCCTTATCTATGGAGTTATCTTTGTCATCCCCTTTACTCCACCCTCTAGGTTAGAAATGCAGACAAGATCCTTCTTAGGACTAGATGATCACAGACCCTGCACTGTTCCGAACAGCGCTTGGATGATCAAATCTAATAGTATGCAAATTCATGTGTGTTATTAGCTCTGATCATAGGGGCACAATCCTCCCACAGAAGTTGTTTGACAGGTCTGGGCTATAAAAAAAAGCCCAGACCTATCAAACAACAGGTTCTCCCCACACCCTTATATGTGCTTAGACACACCCAGTGCATCCCAGAATGCACTGGGCAGGGGCTGGGCTCCACCAACTTTTTCCAGGTGGGCCTAGAGGCAGCAGGGAGAAGGTGTTGCTCTTGTCCTCCTGCCTCCAACTTTTTAAGGTAAGGGGAGGGGGAGGAGAGGGGGTCACTAGACCACCAGGTAGATCTTTGATGGGGTGGTTCAGGAAGGGCTGTGTATGTGGGGGGGGGGGGGGGGTCAGGTCCAATGGACCACCAGGGTGAATTAGCTTTGGGGTCTGGGTGGGGTGCGGTGTCCACCGGACCAACAGAGAATTGTTCCTTGGGAGTGTGGGGGTGGTCAGCAGGGGAGGGTCAGGATTGAGGTCCACTGGACCACCATTGAATTTTTAAAAGATCTGGGGGAGTCTCGGTGAGGGAGGGTACCCAAGGGGTCAAGAGGTGAAAGGTAGGGAGTACAAGGAGGCAGCCTTTGCAGCTGCCCGTTTGTTTCCCTCCTCTCTAACAGCTCCAGAGCAGCTGTAAAATTAGCTCGTTATAGCTAGGCACTCTGGAGCTGTGCATTGCCCAAAATGCTCATTAGAATACTAACGGGCTCATTGTAGTACATTTACATGGGGGTCTCAGTGGCTGCTAACAGTACATGTTAGAGCCATGGGAAACCTCTTTGTGCATTGCTCACTAAATAATGTTTGCTTTAGACTGGCTACAACCAGTCTAAAGCAAACAGGCCCTAAATGTCTGTATCATATCTCTCCTATCCCTATTCTCCTCCAGGATATATATATTATCATACTCTTCTCATACTGTATGTCTTCTGATGGTGACCCCATATAATTTTGGTCACTTTCTTTAAACTGCTTCTTTATGTCCATGTCAAGATATGACCTCCAAAACTGAACACAGGGCTCCAAAAGTGGCCTTACCAATGACTTCTACAGGGTCATTATCACCGCCTTCTTTCTGCTGGTTATTTCTCTCTATTCGGCCTTGGACACTGCTTTATCACATTGTTTTACCACTTTGAGATCCTCTGATACCTTCACCCTAGGGTCTCCTTTCTAGTCTGTGCACCTCAGCCTCTCACTTCCTATTACATACAGCTCCTTTTGATTTCTGTACCCTGAATGCATCACTGCCAAGCATGCGTTCATACTTCTAATGTCTGTAGTTCACTGCACCTGCTTTCACGCCTTCCAAGGTGTCCACTTGTAGGGGACCTAACACCTTGTAGGGGTCTTCCTACCACACCTGTGGTGAATTCTGATACACCCTCACATTATATACCCTTTTGCCAATCTTTGTATCATTCACAAAAAGGCATACTTTTTATTCTGACCATTTGGCAATATCACTCACAAAAATATTGAACAGAATCTGTCCCAGAACTGATCCCCGAGGCACTCCAGTACTCACCTTTCTTTCATCTGAACAAATTTCATTTATCACCACCTTCCATCATCTGTTGGTCAACCAATTTCTGATCCAGTGAGTTAACCACTTTGGATCCCATCCTCAAGCTGCTCAAAAGAGCCTCCTATGAGGTACAGTATCAAAGGCTTTGCTGAATTCAAAGTAGACCATATCCAGCACATGTCCTCAGTCCAGTTTTTTTGTCATCCAGTCAAAGAAATTAATCAGATTCATTTGACACAATCTATTTTGGTGAAGCCATGTTGCCTCTTATTTTGCATCCCATTGGATTATAGAAAGTTCACTATCTTTTCATTCACCAGCATCTCCATTATCTTTCTCGTAACTGAGGTTAGACTTACTGGCCTCTTTTCTGTTCTCACGTTTGTGAAGAGGAACCACATCAGCCTTTCTCCAATCCTGCAGAACATCCCCCATTTCCAATGATCTATTAAACACATCCTTTAGAGGATCCACCAATACCTCTCTGAGCTCCCTCAGTATCCTGAAGTGCACCCCATTGCATCCCATGACTTTACTGACTTTCAGTTTTGCTTGCTGTTCATAAACACTATCTTCAGTGAACAACTGCCAGTCGGTTAACTCACTTCTCAGCCTGGAATAGACTTCCTGAGCCCCTACGTCTTGCCCCATCCTTGACCATCTTTAAATCTAGATTGAAAGCCCACCTCTTTAACATTGCTTTTGACTTGTAACTACTTGCCCCCACCTACCCTCTTCTCTTCTTTCCTCTACACATTAATTGATTTGCTTGCTTTATTTTTGTCTATTAGATTGTAAGCTCTTTGAGCAGGGACTGTCTTTCTTCTATGTTTGTGCAGCGCTACGTATGCTTTGTAGCGCTATAGAAATGCTAAATAGTAAATAGTAGTAGTAGTAGATAACCGGTCATTTTCAGCGGCACTTAACCAGTTATCGCAATTGAAAGTGACTGGTTAGTGCCGAAACACTAGTGTTGGGTCATTGAATGTTGTGTCTTTAACTATGCTAAGTACTGTGGATAATGATTGTTTTAGGACATTGTATTGATACTTTTTGGAGTAATTTAAAACATTTTTTTTTTGGTGAGGGGACACTGGGACACACTTTGGTTTACAAAAGTTTTCTTATAAAATATGGGCCATTGAAACTAGCCCTTTTTTATCCATCAATGTGCACTGAATTTGCCATTGTAGATGCACTGTATTTGATGTCGCATTTTACAGTATTTAAATAGTCAATCTGATAATTGGCTTTTGAGGTTTTGTTTCTCTGATTTGGTATTGATATATTAGTTTTTGATTGCTTTTATAAAATGGGCATAATGTAGGCATATTTCAGGAGATGTTTTTACGCCTGATGTTATAAACTTATTCCCAGGTATATATTGTCTGTGGCATGATTATTTTTTTCAGATTTTAAAGCCCATTTTGCCACTTTTCTTAATCAGTCTATGCAAATGTAATCATATTTTAGTTTCGAGATTCAGTAGCAAAACAACTAATTTGAATCAACCAAGAAAGTTCGAAGCAGGTTAAATAAGATGCTGGACTGCCTGCTGATTCAGTGGAAGATAATATTTAATGATTGCTGGTAGCATATGTTTGATGAGAACTGATGCAAGAATTTCAACATTAAGCATGATTAAAAAGGTCTCATTCCAATCCCTAGAAGGAAACCACCTGCTATAAGCCTTCCCATACTGGGATCTTGGGGCAGCACATTTCTCTCATCTGGCTGCTTAAATATGACTTGCAAGTAAAAGAATCATTAAAACACAGAACAAACGTGAGCTTCACACACCATCTAAGCATCAGTATCAATAGCAAAGGTGTTTTGCAAAGCATGAGAACTTTATTACAATTTTCAGGATAAACTTCAAGAGACTAATTTTCAAAGCTATTTGCCTAGGTAAAATGGATGGGCTCAGAATTGCTCTGTTTTGTTCCACTAAGGAGGTAATTCTATAACACTGTGCCTGTGTAGAGGTACACAGGGAGTGCTTTGCCTAATTGGCACATCCTATATAATAATTTCCAGCTCCAACGTTCTGAAGCTGACTTCCCGTGGCACTGAAGGATTCGTAGGGTCCGTGCGGTTCGTAGGGTTCGTGCTGCCTGTAACCATCTGTCTTACTGTCCCAACCTTGCGTCAAAATGTTATGACGTTGAGGGCTGAACACTGAGAGGGAAGGGGACGCAGCATAGTTGCCAGGCAAAGCAACTCAGCGTCATAAACATGAGGGACCTATCACAGACAGAAGAACTGAATGCCAGCAGCACGAGGCACAAATCAACTGCCTCAAACAATCAAGCAAGTCGAGTGCCCGGACCCACAATCCCACAAACATCTTCACACCACAGAAGCTACAGCAGAAGTGAGGAAGATCCGCCATCAACCAAAAAATTGCAATACGAAGCAAAATCATAAGCATGCGACCCGGCTGACACGGCCCATGCCTGTGGACCTGGACCCCACCATCTCCCCTCTCACTCCCGAGTTGCCGCTTGACCCGCTGCTCTCTCTCTCGCTCCTCCCGAGTCGCCGCTGGAACCTGTCCCCCGCCCAGAGCCACACTCACTCACCCTCCTCCCTGATCCACCATCTCCCCTCTCACTCCAGAGTCACCGTTGGACCCACTGCTCTCTCACCCCTCCCGAAATTATATTAAGAATACAACTGTTGAAACATTCATGGCAGAAAGTCATTACCTTTCTAGCGCTTGTTTCATTGGTTTCAGAAACGGGCCTTTTTTACTAATATTCTATAAAGGAAAGTAGGGGTAGATATGCACATATGCAGTTACGTACACCTGAAGTATACACCAGCCATAGAGCTGGTGCAAATGTGTGCATCTATGTTCTAGACATAGGCATGTACCTCACACTATTCTGTAAGTTACATGTGTAAATGTGCACCCCCACCCTCCATGCTCTGCCCAGACCACCCACATGTATGCCCACCTGCAATCTTCATGATATCGGAAATAGGCATGTAGTTATAGAATACCGCTTAGGCATATATTTGGTATTTATCTGCACATTTATTTATTAGGATTTATTTATTGCCTTTTTGAAGGAATTCACTCAAAGTGATGTACAGCAAGGACAACTCAAAGATAAGCTATAGACAATTAGAGCAGTCAAAATATTCAAACAACAATATAAAATATGGCGTGGAGGGGCATAATGGAACAGAAACGCCTATCTCCATGGGCGTTAATCTCCGAGAACGGGTCCGTGAAGGGGCGGACCGAACCGTATGTTCGATAAAAAATAGACGCCCATGTTTTATTCGCCAATGTGTGAGCTGGGCGTTTTTGCTTTTCAGCGATAATGGAAAATGAAAGCGCCCAGCTCAAAAACGAATAAATCCAAGGCATTTGTTCGTGGGAGGGGCCAGGATTCGTAGTGCACTGGTCCCCCTCACATGCCAGGACACCAACCGGGCACCCTAGGGGGCACTTTAAAAAAAAAAAAAAAACAGGTAAAAGAGCTCCCAGGTGCATAGCACCCTTCCATTGTGTGTTGAGCCCCCCAAATCCCCCTCAAAACCCACTGCCCACAAGTCTACACCATTACTATAGCCCTAAGGGGTGAAGGGGGGCACCTACATGTGGGTACAGTGGGTTTGGGGGGGTTGGACGACTAATAAGCATTAAGCAGCACAATTGTAACAGGTAGGGGGGATGGGCCTGGGTCCACCTGCCTGACGTCCACTGCACCCCCTAACAACTGCTCCAGGGACCTGCATACTGCTGCCTGGGAGGAGGGTATGACATTTGAGGGTGAAAATAAAAAGTTGTGAAACATCATTTTTTTGTGGTGGGAGGGGGTTAGTGACCACTGGGGGAGTCAGGGGAGGTCATCCCCGATTCCCTCTGGGGGTAATCTGGTCATTTAGGGCACTTTTTGGGGCCTTATTCGTGAAAAAAACAGGGTCCAGGAAAAGTGCCCTAAATTCTAGCTACAAACGCATCCATTATCGGCGAAGGGCGCCCATCTCTGTTCGGGTGATAACCACGCCCCAGTTCCGCCTTCGACACGCCTTCGACACGCCCCCGTCCACTTTGTCCGCATCCGCGACGGAGTGCAGTTGAAAGCGTCCCAAATTCGGCTTTTGATTATACCGCGTTATTCGTTTTTGTGAGATAAACGCCCATCTCCCGATTTAGGTCGGAACTTGGGCGTTTTTCTCGTTCGATTATAAGCTGGATAGTATGCTACATTACAATGTAGACACAATACACAATAAAACATTTTAATAGACAGCATAGGGGGTTGGAATGTATAGATAGATAAGATACAGTAATAGCAGTAAGAAAATAAGGGACTAATTTAAAGAATGTTGCAAATGAGGTCAGAAAGGTGCTTGAACATTATCTTAGCTAGGTTAGGAGTGGATAAACATGTCCTGAGGGGAGACATGATAGAGGTCTATAATAGGGAACGACATGGGGCCTAGTGGTTAGAGCGCTGGTCTTGACATCCAGAGATGCCTTGTTCAAATTCCACTGCTACTCCTTGTGATCTTGGGCAAACCACTTAACCTTCCATTGCCTCAGGTACAAACTTAGATTGTAAGCCCAACAGTGACAGGGAAATATCCAGTGTACCTGAATGTAACTCACCTTGAGTTACTACTGAAAAAGGTGTGAGCAAAATCAAAATAAATAAGATAATAAAATAAATAAAAAAATAAATAAAGTGTGTTCCCATCCACTTTCTGTTCCCACCCCATGCCCACAGGTTCAGTCCCCATCCCAGTCCCATCCCCATAGGCTATGTCCTCATCTGCAGAAGCCTCAAATACTTACGATTTTATATTTAAATCATTTTATGAAAGTATAAAAAGGAACAATGTGCTGTGCAACTCTTGTTTATAAATCACAAATATAAAACAATAATAACAACAAGCAACTAGAAATAACCCCACCACCACTACTACCCTTCCAACCCCAACAATAGCTTATTTTTACTACCCCAAGAAAATCCTAATCCACCCTATTAAAATGTCCAGGTGTATAAAATACAACCCGTTCTGTTTGCCCTAGAGGGGAGAAATATGCCCTATGTAACACTGTTATGATTTTTTAATCTGAGGATGAATAAGTCATAAACAGTCTCAGGATTCAGTCTAGTTTTCCTGTCTTCCACAGTCCTTCCTGCAACAGAAGATGTCTTCTTAGAAGATGTGCAGGTAGAAGGAATGTACAGGATCCCCCACGCAAAGTTTGCTGGTTGTGGCCAGCATGTTTGCTTGTTTTTACAAAAAAATCAAAATATCGTTGTCTGCATCACTCCAACATAAATAACAGTCCAATTCATTAACAGGCTTTAAAGTTGAAAATCACCCGGGGATAAAGTTTGTCCCTATTCCCATGGGCTCTGTCCCCATTCCCGCCCTGTCCCCAAGGGATCTGTCCCCATTCCCACAGTTACGGTGGGTCCCAGTGTCATTCTCTAGTCTATAAAATAATGAGTGGAGTGGAACGGGTAGACGTGAATCACTCGTTTACTCTTTCCAAAAATACTAGGACTAGGGGGCACACAATGAAGCTACCAAGTAGTAAATTTAAAATAAATCTGAGAAAATATTTCTTCACTCAATGTGTAATTAAACTCTGGAATTCATTGCCAGAGAATGGGGTAAAAGCAGTTAACTTAGCAGGGTTTAGAAAAGGTTTGGATAGCTTCCTAAAAAAAAAAAGTCCATAAGCCATTATTAAGATGGACTTGGGGAAAATCCACTGCTTATTTCTAGGATAAGCAGCATGAAGCCTGTTTTACTGTTTTGGAATCTTGCCAAGTATTTGTAACCTGGATTGGCCACTGTTGGAAACAGGATGCTGGGCTTGATGGACCTTTTGTCTGTCCCAGTATGGCAACTCTTATGTTCTTATGTGCACACATACGCTCATACACACATAGATGCTAGTACTCTAAACATTTAGGTATGGCTTCTTTATAAAATTACTCTGTAAATATACATGCTGGCTTTCACAGAAATCACACTCTTAGCCAGGTTAGCAAGAGAGATTCTAGGGGCTGCATTTAGGTTGGAGGAGAAGAACCTGGTACAATAAGTGATATTTATTTGTGACATTTACATCCCACATTATCCCAAACAAATTTGAGTTCAAAGTGGCTTAGAATAAATAGTATAGGATACACAGCAAAGAATAATACATAAGAAAGTAATTTGTTGTAAGAATCCAATTTTATAATATAGTAACATAAACATACTGGGATAACTGTGGAAGTTTAACGTTTAGAAAATCTATTATGAATGAGAAATTGTACATGAAGTAAAGAGAAAGTTAATAGTAAATAGAGTAATAACCAATTCAGGTAATAATTAGTTGTTTGAGATATGGTTGTTCTTTGGAATGGACTCCCAAAAGCTGTAAAAACAATCCACGACCATCTAAACTTCTGAAAATCACTAAACACCAATCTATTCAAAAAGGCTTACCCCACCGATCCAACATAACTCCCAACACACAGCAACACAGCACAACTAATGATCGTAATGGACAATATACAAACTTCATCCCCTTTCGACCTTCAAGGTGCCTGACACACACCTACCTCATTCAACCACTATACAACCTATATTTGTTATCTACCGACTGGTGAACACCTTTACGGTATTATGCAAGCCACATTGAGCCTGCAAATAGGTGGGAAAATGTGGGGTACAAATGTAACAAATAAATAAATACTTCTAGGTACCAGCTCCTGATAAAATATATAACCTCTCCTTAATCAAGAGTAACTTTACCAGGCCTGCTGCAACAAAATGTTTTCAGTAAGGCCTTAAATTTAGGAAAGGCAATTTCTCCATGAATTGCTGGTGGAGCTCATTCCAAAGTTCTGGGGCCAAATATGAGAAGGCTGATTGACATGTGGATGCATGAGAACATTGCTTGGGTCCTGGGAGAACGAGTCTGTTAGCATCTAGGGAATGTAAATTGCGAGCAGGAGTGTAAGGAACAGTAAGAGCTGAAAGATATAAAGGAATCCCCATGTGATATACTTTTTTTTAATTGTAATTAATTTTTATTTATACTTTACAAGTTATACAAATTCACTTGCAAGTTGCAATATAGAGAGATTAAATTAAATAAGTACAATTGTATATAGGAAATTATACATCTCTTCCTTAGACTAAAAAAAAAGGAGGGACATGGGCTGCACATACTGCAGCAGGACATGTTTATCCACTCCTACCCTAGCTGAGATAATATTTAACCATCTCTCTGACCTCATGTGCACTTTCCTTTAAATTAAACACCTTATTTTTTAACTCCTCTTACTCTATTACCCATCTATATGTTCAATCTTTGATTAAACCCTATACTGTCAATTAAAATGTTCTGTTACATATTGTGTTGACATTGTAAGTAGTATACTATGTTCTACTTTGTATTGTTATTTGAATATTTTTACTGCTGTAATTGTCTATTGCTCATGTGCAATTTATTCTTACTGTACACCGCCTTGAGTGAATTCCTTCAAAAAGGTGGTAAATAAATCCTAATAAATAAATCAAAGGATAAAATAGCACAAAGTGGTCTAAGAAACCATAATCATTCTTTTACTATTGGTGGTTCATTTCAATGGAATCATTTGACAGCTGAGATTAGGACAATGACAAATTATTGCAGATTTAGGAAACAGGTGATGAAGCTATTGTTGTCTAAAGCATTTGGCAATATTTTATTAGTTTAATGTCTCCTGGCTGGAACTGGTACTGTATTTGATTTTGTAAATAAGAGTACTTGATGGTAGTTAAGTTTTGGCAGAATGCCTGAATTATATTAATGCAAGGGAATTTGCTTGGTTTGATGTCTATTTTTATATGTTTTATATATGTTTTGACTATGCCATACCTAGATTTGTAGATAGAGCTAATAATAAATATTTATTTATTGAAACAATACCTAGGACTCGGCATAAATACACACACACACACACACACTCACTTTCTCTCTCTCTATATATATATGCATCCATATATATATATACACATATACATTGTGTGCTCTAATATAACAATATGAATATACTTAGAATAAGACATAGTAAACAATTAATCATTTGGTGGGGCAAAACTGTATAGCTTAAAATAAAAAAACAAAGAACAAACTTAATTCAAATAAACATCATTCAACACAATGTTAGAGAACCCCCCCCAATGAAATATGTAATGAATAAATATGTTCAGAACACTATAAAAGGATTTTCATATTTCCCCATTAGATTTTTACTTTATAGTAATTTTTTAAAGCTTTGCTGGAATACAAAAGATGACTAGTAGTTTGATCTTATGCTTCACACTGTGCGTCAGCAGTAGTGTACGTTCATCAGCAGCATTTCTTTTGTATCCATGTTCATTACGCGTTAAGGGGTCTTCGACTAAGGCGTGCTAGTGTTTTTAATGCACACTAATAATTAGGATGCACTAAATGCTAGAGACGCCCATAGGAATATATGGGTCGTTTCTAGCATTTAGCGCATCCTAATTATTAGCACCCGCTAAAAATGCTAGCACGCCTTAGTAAAAGACCCCCTAAGCATTTTATTTCACACTGAGAGACTAACTTTTTATTCTTGGAAGTATTAAGAGCAGCTATAGCTTTAAGAGATGTGGAGGGGCATTTTCGATATGACCTCTAAGTCCGACTTTGGATGTTTTACCAAAAACGTCCAAAATCTGAATAGGAAAGAAGGTCATTTTCCAGTTTAATGATCCTAATTGTTCAAGCTTTTTTGTCATGAATGAAGTTTAACCCTATTACCTTTAGCTCTTATCATAGGACGAACTTTCCTCTTGTAACCTAACCTAATCTGCCCCTTTACCCCAACTATGTATTTCTCCTATCCGGAACTGGTAATCACCACTTACGGAATAATGTAAGCCATATTGAGCCTGCAAATAGGTGGGAAAATGTGGGATACAAATGTTATAAATAAACAAACAAATGAATACATAAATTTTCAAAAAGAAAAACATCTTTTTTTTTTTTTTCAAAAATACTGTTTTCAAACAAGGGTTTGTGCTTTAGACGTCTTGTTTTTTGGTCCATTAAAAAAAAACACCAAACAAACCCACAAATAAGTGCAAAATGTATAAAATCAAGCCATTGGGATGTAGGAGGAGTCAGCATTTTTAGCAGACTGGTCCCCCAGACATCCCAGGAGAGCAATGGAGCACCCTAGAAGTCACTTCTGTGCACTTCACAAAAATGCTCCCAGGTACACATCTTACCTTTGCTCCATTATCTTGTCCTCTGAGCTCTCTGAAACCCACCCAAAACTTACTGCCCCCCACTGTACAGCACTACAATAGTCCTTATGGGTGAAAGGGGCACCTATATGTGGGTACAGTGGGGTTTTGGTGACTTTGGTAGGGGTCACAGTTTCTACCATGAGTGTGACAGGTAGAGGGAGATAGGGACCCAAGTCCCACACTCCATAGTGTACTGCACCGACCACTACACTACTCTAGGGACCTGCATGCTGCTCTAATAGACCTGGCTATTACATTTGAGGCTGTCAAAGACATATTTTTATTCACATTTTTGGGGGGTGGGAGGGGGGGTCAGTGACCACTGGGGGGGGGGGGTATTGGGGGTCATCCCTGATTCTCTCCAGTGGTCATCTGGTTATTTAGGGCACCTTTTTGTGCCGTATTCGTTATAAAACAGGTCTAGCTCAAAATGTCTTAGTTTTAGCTTTGTTTTGTTCCATTATGGCTGAAAAACGTCTAAATCTTAGGAATGCCCAAATCCTGCTCATAACACACCCCCTTGAGATTTGGGCACACTGCAGATGAAAAGGAAAGAAAAAGTCTGAAAAATAGGTTTTGAAAAATACAGCTTTGGATGTTTTTGTGAGAAAAACGTCCAAATTCTGCTTTATCCACTTTTTAGACCTTTTTTTCTTTCAAAAATGAGCTCCATAGGCTAGCCCTTTAGATGGATGTATATTCTCTATTGGTATCCTCTTATTATTAACTATAGACCCTCTGTATTTGATCTAGACATACTATATTGCCATCTTTTATTAGAGAAGAATTGCTTTTGTACATCAGCAGGTTACTACATGTTTAAAAATTTTATAAATAGCATTGCATATTTATTCATTACATATTTTTAATGATTTTTTCCTCTGTTTGTTTTTGATTTTAAGCTATATAGTTTTGTCCCACTGAATGATTGTTTAATATGTCTTATTCTAAGTATGTTCATACTGTGATATTAGAGTATGCAATGTATATGCATGTGTGTAAATATATATATGTATATATTTTTTTTTCCAGACTCCCGAGGCAGGTGATTGTACTGAAACATGGTACTGTGTCAAGTCCTAGCTGTGGTTTCAATAAATACTTTTTGTGACTTTGTTTGCCTATAAGTACTTTTTTGGAAGGCTCATTTGTAACCCTACTCATTTCTGCTCCCATTGTGATTGATAGTGGTTTGTTTGTTTCTCCACTCTGGTGGTTTTCTCCTGATAAATATCTTAAGGAAATAAAAAAAATAAAGAAAAAGAGTAGCAGAATTGGCTGGGGGGATAGAGAAAGAGACTTGTGGAGCCAGGAATGGAAAAGGAGATAGAGGTCTAGAGGGGGCAGGCTTAGTGCTGCGGGGAGGGGGCTGGGAAGAATGATGGAGATGAACTAGTGGTTCTTGAACTTTATGGAGGTTAATAATGGTCCATATGACCAAAGAGATTGGGGACCTCTGTTATATGGAACAGGCTAATCCTGTTCTGGCCTTACATTAATGTGTGCCTGGACAGGTAGTTCTGTTTATGTTATGGAAATCAAAGTCACAAATTCATACATAAGGCACGGTCCAAACATGACTGCATTAATCTTTTCCTTATAACATGGAGTCAATTGGTAATCTTAGCTGCAAGCTCTGAAGGATTTCTTAAAGTGTTCTGTGCTGCTTCAGGGGATCATTCTTTCTCATCAAAGTCTACCTCTGTTAAATAAACTACACCTTTTAAGCATTTCCACATAAGTTGGGAAAGCCTGGTTTGTCTTCCTCTGTGTTCTTTATACAGAAAATGTAAATATGAACACCAAAGCGACTAAAACAAGTATGGTGAATTGTTAATGCCAAATTCAGCCTGTAATGTCTAATTCCAATACCAAGCTGACTCTGCAGTCTTTGTGGGCTTTACGAAATCCATCCCAGAGAGTTTTACTTTTTATTAGTGCTCATTACAGTAATTGCATCAATTTGTATGCAGGCTCCCTAAGTACCCTTATTGGTTTGGAATGGAAGCACCATCGATATAATTAAAAGTACAAGCCCTACTGGAAAAAATACACACCTGCAAAACATCCTTGCAGCTACTGCCACAGTCCTTTGATGAGGCTTTACCCCCCCCCCCCAAAAAAAAAAAACCCTGTTTAAACAGAGTAACTTTTTCTTGAATATTACAATAAGGTAGTGCAGGAATATACATGCTGCTACCAGCTTTCAGGATCTGCAAGATGCTAAAGCTATGAGAGCATTGTGATATATATGGTTGCAATTGCTTCAGTTTCACACTCAAATGCTGTTTCTTTGGCAGGTTCTACGTCTCGGTGGGAGCACGGTGTGCTATCATGTGAGAGGCCCTAATATATTCTGATGCCTTGCTATGGCTTGTTGGGCCAGCAGTGGCACCTCTAAACAGAAATGCTTGGGGTGGCAACAGGAGGGGGGGGGGGGGGGGGGAAGCTAGATATGGGAGTGAAGTCGATGATGTTTACAGATATAATCAAGATGCGGGTTTGGTGCTGTCGCCTTAAGCTGGATTTAAATAGTAGGCTATGATTGGTCATTTGCTATTGAGGGCATCTGAGGTCACCATTTTCCTATGACTAGAGAGTATGAGAAGCCGAGCTATACAGCCACAGTGTGGAGTGAGATATTTGAGTATGTTTATGTCATAAAACCTTTAAGTAGAGCAAAACTTTGACTTTTTAAAAAACATTTTTCTGTTTGATAGCGTTTATTCCACAGACCCTGATGAAGGTTGCGGAACTTTGGCCTTTGTTGGCTGTGGAATCTGGACATATTAAGAAATGAAGAATTTATATATTCCAAAAGTTAAGTAAAATATTTATATGGACAATTCATCTAGTACAATAAAGATTGTTAAGAGGTTTTTCAGTCCATGATGACTGCATGAACTCCTGGAATGATCGGCTGTGAAGCTAAAAAGGAGTCAGTTCAGGCTTTTCCTCTCACTTTTAATAAAATTGAAGAAAGTTGGATATGCTAAGAAGTTTGACATATGCTCACTGGTAGAGGATTAATTTGAAGTTGTACTATTAATACGCTATCCTCGATAATCCTTTTTATATATATATTTTATAGGTGAAGCCAAAGTAACATTTCTGCATATCAAATCCCTCAGCATATAGTAACATAGTAACATAGTAGATGACGGCAGAAAAAGACCTGCATGGGCCATCTAGTCTGCCCAACAAGATAAATTCATATGTGCTACTTTTTGTGTATACCTTACCTTGATTTGTATCTGTCATTTTCAGGGCACAGACCATATAAGTCTGCCCAGCACTATCCCCGCCTCCCACCACCCAATCTCGGCTAAACTTCAAAGGATCCATTCCCTCGGAACAGGATTCCTTTAATACCCTCCCCCCTTGCCCCTGGTTTTAAATTAGCTTGTGAGAGAGTCTATAGTATGCTGCCCCTGTCCCTTAATAGCACTCCCTCACAGTGTCATAGAGGGGCATAATTGAACAAAAACGTCTATCTCCATGGGCGTTTATCTCCGAGAACGGGTCTGTGAAGGGGCGGACCGAACCGTATTTTCGAAAAAAATAGACGTCCATGTTTTATTCGCCAATTTGTGAGCTGGGCGTTTTTGTTTTTCAGTGATAATGGAAAATGAAAGTGCCCAGCTCAAAAACGAATAAATCCAAGGCATTTGTTCGTGGGAGGGGCCAGGATTCGTAGTGCACTGGTCCCCCTCACATGCCAGGACACCAACCGGGCACCCTAGGGGGCACTTTTACAAAAAAAAAAAAGGTAAAAGTGCTCCCAGGTGCATAACACCCTTCCCTTGGGTGTTGAGCCCCCCAAATCCCCCTCAAAACCCACCGCCCACAAGTCTACACCATTACTATAGCCCTAAGGGGTGACGGGGGGCACCTACATGTGGGTACAGTGGGTTTGGGGGGCGGTTTGGAGGGCTCCCATTTACCAGCACAAGTGTAACAGGTGGGGTGGGAGGGATGGGCCTGGGTCTACCTGCCTGAAGTCCACTGCACCCCCTAATAACTGCTCCAGTGACCTGCATACTGCTGCCAGGGAGGTGGGTATGACATTTGAGGGTGAACATAAAAAGTTGTGAAACGGCATATTTTTGTGGTGGGAGGGGGTTTGTGACCACTGGGGGAGTCAGGGGAGGTCATCCCCGACTCCCTCCAGTGGTCATCTGGTCATTTAGGGCACTTTTTGGGGCCCTATTCGTGGAAAAACAGGGTCCAGGAAAAGTGCCCTAAATTCTCGCTAAAAACGCATATTTTTTTCCATTATCGGCGAAAGGCGCCTATCTCTGATCGGCCGATAACCACGCCCCAGTTCCGCCTTCACCACGCCTTCGACACGCCCCCATCAACTTTGTCCGCATCCGCGACGGAGTGCAGTTGAAAACGTCCAAATTCGGCTTTCGATTATACCGCTTTATTCGTTTTTGTGAGATAAACATCTATCTCCTGATTTGGGTCGCAATATAGGCATTTTTCTTTTTCAATTATAAGCTGGATAGCCACCTTAAACCCTATAGTCCCGCCCAAGGGGGAACCGACATGGAAGGGTGGAGGCAGGAGACCATAGTCCAGGAAATATACAAGCTGAGGCTATAGCTACTTTAATGAGGCCTAAAGGGAAGTAGAAACGTGTCATGGCATGTGCCTCTACCACTTATATGTGCACTGCCACTGCTACAGTCAGGTAGGTCAAGCTCCACTGGGAACCTTGCAGATTTTGTATTTTTACCTGAGTAATTGCTAAAGACTTCCCCTGATAACTTTGAGAAACTTTGGCTCTGAAGAAACTTATCCCAGGCTCTTAATTCTGGAACATAACTACAGTACCTGAAGTGTTTCCTTCAGCTTTTAGCAATTATGCATTGAGCCCCGAAATGTGGGAATCTCTTCTCCCATGGAACAATGTACACTAGGAGGAGGACATAGCCCTGGAACTGAGTGAGCCCTCTGCTGGTCTGCCCAAAAAAGAGGCTGCATTTGTAATCCATTTTGAAGTAGTTTGCTGCGCGAGGCAGAATATAAGTTTGTGAGGTATGTTCATTTACCATCAGGCATGAGAGCTTCCAGTTAACGTATTGGTAATCACGGGATTTTTCTCCCTCTTAGGAGCACTTGTAAAAACTTGGTGTCCCCGAAGGAGTTGGGTGGCAAGGAATTAACCTCTTATATTGTACAGATACTGAATCTCAGCTAAAAGGCCAAAGAACTGTCTTCAACTTATACCTCTGTCTCTGAACTTGGATCCTAGCCAAAAACATGCCAAGAGGGAGAGTTCAGTTTATTCAATCTGAAGTGAAAATAGGTAATCAGTGAACTGCATAATGCAGAAGGAACGCAGCAGAGTTCTCAGTTTCTGGCAGAGAGTCCCAGAGGATTTGGACACTGACACATTTGATATACAATAGTTAGAGCAGTCCTAATGATATACGTATTTGTAGCTTTTCCGATAAAATGTCTGAGATTTATAAAACGCAGCTCACTAACAGGGTTGCAAACTGACTTCACTTTTTCAGGACAAGCTGGCCCACTCTTGGTTTTTACCATATTGCACGCATTAGCTTGTAGCGCCAATTTTCTTATGAAAAGCAGAAAGAGAGATGGGATTAAACCAGATCTCGATCAGCCTGACCTGACAAATTGAAATGAAGTCAGCTGGCACTACCAGCACTCATTAACACATTGATTTTTTACATCTTCAGTATTAAGGGGCCTATTTACTATGGCTTACTAAGGTTTTACATCTAGGGGTTTATTCTTTCAGTGTGTTTATATTTAGGGGCTCAGAGGGTACTTATGTGACACTATTCTATAAAGGAAAGAAGTCACATGGGGCCGTTTTACAAAGGCATGCTGAAAAATGGCCTGCGGTAGTGTAGACGCCCCTGGACACACATAGGAGTATTATGGGCATCTACACATGGCATTGGCATCTAGTGTGCCTTTGTAAACAGGGTCCATAGAGTTCATACTATTTTTATGCAGGATTCTACCTTGTACCAAATTTATACCTAGGAAAAAAATTGCTATTTGTAAAAATTGTGCTGGCACAGCTGCCCATTTTCTTGCAGTATTTTTTTTGCATTACCAAATGGACATTGCTTTTGAGAGGGATCTCTGTTATGTGGTAGAACACCCAACCAAAAGAAGGGGCAACATTTCTTTTATGATACTGGAGGAAAAATTGTGTGTGTAACAAAACAACAACAAATCCCACAGAAAAAACTATGGGGCCCTTTTACCAAGCGGTGGTAAAAAGTGGCCTGTGGTAGCGTTGGCATGTGGGATTTCCATGCACTAGGCCACTTTTTACAGTGGCGTGAAAAAGGATATTTGAAAATGGAGGCTGTAAAGGGGAAAAGGATAGTGATAGGAGTGTACTACCGTCCACCTGGCCAGGATGAACAGACGGATGCAGAAATGTTAAAGGAAATTAGGGACGCAAAGAAACTGGGCAATGCAATAATAATGGGTGATTTCAATTACCCTGATACTGACTGGGTAAATGTAGCATCGGAGCGTGCTAGGGAGGTAAAATTCCTTGATGAAATCAAGGACAGCTTTATGGAGCAGCTGGTACAGGAGCCGATGAGAGAAGGAAAAATTCTAGACCTAGTCCTTAGTGGAGCACATGATCTGGTGCGGGAGGTAATGGTGCTGGGGCTGCTTGATAACAGTGATCATAATATGATCGGATTTGATATTAGCTTTGAAGTAAGTATACACTATGATAAAATGAGAAGAACGGTGAAAAGAAAACTTAAGAGGAGCGGATACGAGGGTCAAAAATTTACAGCAGGCGTGGATGCTGTTCAAAAACACCATTCTGGAAGCCCAGGCCAAATATATTCCACGTATTAAAAAAGGAGGACGGAAGACCAAATGACAGCCGGCGTGGTTAAAAAGTGAGGTGAAGGAAGCTATTAGAGCTAAAATAAATCCTTCAGAAAATGGAAGAAGGAACCGACTGAAAATAATAAGAAACAGCATAAGGAACGTCAAGTCAAATGCAAAGCGCTGATAAGGAAGGCTAAGAGGGACTTTGAAAAAAAGATTGCATTGGAGGCAAAAACATATAGTAAAATTTTTTTTTAGGTATATTAAAAGCAGGAAGCCAGCAAAAGAATCGGTTGGACCGCTAGATGACCGAGGAGTAAAAGGGGTGATCAGGGAAGACAAAGCCGTAGCGGAGAGATTAAATGAATTCTTTGCTTCGGATGGTGTAATGTTTTCCTGTTCTTTCCCTGCATGAAGCACCAGTCACAACTAATAGATTCTTTTGTGGAGGCTCTTCAGGGTCAGTCTCGCCCCCTACAGATAAACCACCTATATAGCTATATACAAAGGCATAGGGAAAACAGCAGTTATAGCACTAAAAACCTTTCTGGGCAGTTTAGATGAGCCATTTCAGTCTCTCTTTGCTATTATTAGTGCAGGGGCCCATGTTAAATGCTTTGGAAGATCGTGCAGGTGCATCTGAACTATCTGCTACACCTACAGCATTTGACATGGGCCCTCTGCGGAAAATTCAGGACAGATGCTGGCCACGCCCCTAACATTTACCACACAGGCTTGCACTCACTTCACCTTAGTTTTTGCTACTATATGCAAAATTTTAGCACACTTTAGTGAATATTCCCCTTAGTTATTTATTTATTTATGTGTCTTTCTTTCTTATAGTTTTCAACAATAAATCCCAAGTCATACCTACTTGTTCCAGAAATTCAGAAAGAATTCCAATGAAGAAAACATTTTAAAGTAGAAAATTCAAAAAACTTTCCTTAGACCACTACTTGAAAGTAACTTAGGGGGTGTGAAAAAGAAAGTTAAGGAGAACAATATGTAATATTTTTAAAGAAAAGGCCTAGCTGAGACTAAATCCCACTATATTCTACAAGCTAATCATGATGTTCTACTGCTAGATATCTTCTTCAGGTCCAGAAATGATCTTAAATGTTCAGGTGAAAAAAATACATATTTCAGATCTAGATATTTTACTACACACTTACAGGGGTAAGCTAGCAAGAAAGAAGCCCCCAAACTTTTAGTTTCTTCCCTTTTAACTAAAAATTGTTTTCTCCTCTCCTGCAGAGATTTTGTCACGTCAGGATATATCCATACATATTGTCCACAGAATAAAGAACCAGCATTTCTAAAATATAATTTCATTACAGAATTGAAATTCTGTTCAAAAACAAAGCTGGCAATCAGGGTAGCACGATCATTCATTTCTGAATAAGAGGCCTCCAAAATGGCAGAAATGTTATTCAAATCATTTTCTCCACCAATTGGCTGAACCAGAGTTCCAACTTTCAATTCATCTTCCACGGGTTGAACCTCTATGGCATTTTTTGTCAAAACAGGCAAATAGTATACCTTATTTAAAGAGGGAATAGTTTGAGGGAACCTTCAAAACCTTAAGAAGAAACTTCTTAAAATTATCAAAAGGGGTCACACCCAGTACTTTTGGAAAGTTCAACATTCTCAGATTCAATCTTCTGTTAAAATTCTCAAGTTGCTCAATCTTTCTATGAAAAAACTTCTGATCCATAATCATAGTAGAAACAGCAGCTTTAAGACTTTTCACTTCAAGTTGTGTTTGTTGGGTTTGATCAAAACTTTTCTGCCGCACGTTATCCACCGTTTGAGCCAAATTATCAACTAGTGTAGCCATGTCTGCTGCTGTCTTTCCCAATGTAATATCAAACTTGTGGATAGCTGTCCAAAAAAGTTCCGGCGTCACCACCTTGACAGCAGCGATTTCCTCAGCTTCCCTGTAGTTCTTCAGCTCAGTAGCGATCCCCAGAGGAGAAGCCTAACTGCCGCTGCTGTCTGCTACAGCGACTTCTGCTGAAGTTTTGGTCACTGCCTCTACCCTTGTCACTGCTGGACAAGGAGGTGCAATAATCACCAGAGGTGACAAAGAAATGTCTTGCTCCAAAAGGTTGGAGACTTCTTCCTCCAACAACAAAGCAGATTGAAGCGAGGACGAAGCCACTGTGGATGGCGGAACAGTCTTTACCACCCCTTCCTCTTAGTATGAGGTATATTGTTAGGAAAAAATAAAAAAAAACAAGTAAAGCTCCAGCTCGGCAAGAATGCTCAGTTACTGTAACTCGTTCGGCCGCCATCTTGCCACACCCCCACCCTTTATTAAATGAGTGGAAAAACCAAGGCAAAACTGTGTAATGCAGCATAAGGCATATCAGTTTAAAATAAGGCTAAATATGTTTTAATGCAAGACAGACATGAAAATATAGTATAATATGAGGCAGAAAATAAAGCATAATAAATATTTTATAATTCATCCTAATTTTGAAAACGCCTGCACAGTATACAGAAACAGTGAAATGTATGATAGCTTCCATCTGTGCAATTGTACATTTATAGATGGTAGTTTGAACTGTTATGTTTACTTTTCCCAAGAAAGCATGTTTGCAGCTTGTCTAAAAGTTAGAAAACTGACATTTTGCCATAATCAGATGGACAAAACAAAAACTAAGAACCAATGTGCTTTGTTCAGAGTGACTGTGCATGGGGCAAAGAAGGATAATTTGTTGATAAGGGGCTTTCTATCTCATAAATGAAACATTTATCTTGATAGGAAGCCCCCAGTGGTAACAATTCAAAAGAATCTTACACATTAAAGATTGAAAAAGACATTCACTTGTTAGTTTTTTTGTATTCACGTGGGTGGTAGCACCACATATTCAGGATTTATCAAATTGGAGTGAAGTTTCTCTGCTGCCAGGCTAATTAATAAAGCCTTTAATTGGACAGGCAGCTTGGAAATCAATCAATTCATTAATTCCATCAGTTCTTATAATCTCATCTTTCTCAGAATTATTAGAAAAACACTTTTAAGAATATTTTGAGAGTCTATTTTAAATATGGCTGGCAGTGCTGAGCTCAGATTTATCCACATTTGACATAAAAGCAAGCACAAGTAGAGAAATCTATGGATAATGCAGACGCACTATGCAGAAAGAGAGAGTTACAGTAGCCCAGTTTGTTTGAGGCTGATCAGGGAATGAAAAATCCTCTGAAACTGAATGTGAAAAGAAAGAAAGAAATACAGGAGTCAGCATGCAGAGGAAAAGAAAGACACCTTAACAAAATTTTCCAATACACCTTTAGAGATCCGGCAGGAATCGTTTTTCAAAATTTTTAAGACTAAGTTAAAGACCTATTTATTTTTGGAGGCCTTTTGGGTTCGGGGGGCAGAGTAATGGGCGACACTAGCATATTTTTTAATTGTACTGTGTTTTGTTTTATTGTTTTGATGGAGGAATGTTGATGCTGTTTCTTTCCCATACTTGAATGGCGCTCTTTTCTTTTATTGATAAGTTTGTAAATCGCCTAGGTTTGACATTGCCATAGATTGGTGATCAATTAAATTCTGAAATAAAAATAAACATAAATATTATCTAATTATGTAACATTGTGAGAGGCACTCTAGACTTCTCTATGGCTCTTTCCAGCCAGTGACTAGGCAACATCCATGTTGGAACCTTTAGCTTTCCTTTCTCCTTTTGTGATCCTTCCCAAGGCCTTCTTTCTAGTTTACAGAGGAATTCTGCACCTGTCTGAAGACCTCTTTTCATGTTGCTTCCTCTTGGCCTGCCTTTCTTGTCTGGCTTTCTTTCTTTTTCTCAATCACTGGAGATGGAGTTGCCTTGAGTGAAATGCTGTCCCACTCTCCTTCAGAGCTGTGCCTCAAGAACACATTCTTTTTTTGTATTGAAACTTTAGTTGTAGGCACCTGTATTTTTTTCTTCAACATAGCTCACTTGTCTGGTCCCACAATCTATAACCTACTGCCTATAATCTTCATGTGGAATATAGATTCTGTTGTAAACACACAGAAAGAGAAACCAAGACACTTCTTGAGGTTCCTTGAATTCTAATGCTGTTTCTGCCACTGAGTTACTGCACTCGGATTTCCCAAACCTGTCCTGGGGACCTCGAACCGGTTGGGTTTTCAGTATGTCTGCAAAGAATATGAATGAGATATAGCAGCATGCACTGGATACCCAGCAAATGCAAAATATCTCATGCGTATTCATTTTGGAGATCCTGAAAACCCGCTTAGCTGGGAAGCTCTGCCTTGGACAAATGCAGCCTTCTTCTGCTTCCATTCTCTGCTACTCCTAGGTGTCAAGGGCAAGTGCAAGGAATAATCATAAGCTTTTGATATCACTTTTATTTGATGTTGGTTCTGTATGTCCTTAATGTTATCTACCCATCTCCTGCTTTCCATCCTTTGAAGCTTTTTAGGCCGTTCTTAGTTGGCAACTCAAATAATTTTCTGCTCTATGATATTTTGGTGTTCACATTGTTCACCTTTACTAAGTCAAATCTCTTTATTTTTTTTATTCTGTCTCATTGATGTCAGTTCTCGTGTTTTTCTTAGAGATCACATTTCTGTTATTTGTTTCTGTTCATGATCTGTTCAAGTTTTGCACCAATAATAGGGTAAAGTTTTTCTTTTTTCATTTATTGGCATTTATAATTAAATTCAAGAAAAACTCTTGTTACAGTGATAAATGGAATTTAAGAAATAATATCAACAAAAAAAATGTAACACATTCCTCTTATTAAGGATAAGATGATTATACAAAATTCCACGTTAATGGTCCTCAATAAAACTAGAAGGCAATGCTCAATTTCAGAAGAAAAAATATAATAGAGAGAAACATTATCAGCTTTAAAAGCCAAAGAAGATATCTGTTCCTAAGTATTCATTTATGGAGCAGATGTAGGTAAAAGCCTCCTGTTGGTGCCAGTGAGCCTACAGGCCTAGAGTTCAGGACAGCACTTAAATGCTCTGGTTCACAGAAAATACATTTAAGAGAATTTAACTTTGATACACACTTGCATGGCAAATTCAGCCAAAAAGGCCACCTAGTTGAAGCACTCAAGGCCTTACTTTCAAGAACTGTTGGCACCTCCTTGGGGGGGTCTGGCTACATCAGGGTGTAACCTAATCTTCAAATTTAGGGACAGAAACGTATTGGATTTTATAAACCACCTTGATGTCTATTGATGATTTGGTACTATAACAAATGTTTGTAATAAGTAAATAAAATGTATGTACATACTTTCTCTAAGATCATTTTCAAAGCAGAAGTATGCATACCTTGTTACTCTGAAATCTAGTTAAGTCCACCCAAGTACGTACATACTTCACAGGCAAGCAGCTATACAATTAGCCTCAAAATGTTGACTGGAAAATAGACTTGAAAGATTTGCTTTTATGTGAATTGAGCCAAATCAGCTTAATTCTTGGTGTCTTTGCTGAACTTGCTAAACTCTAATTGGACAAGGCTCATAACCCTTTCTTTTTTCATTCATAAACATACCTAATTTAGGTCAGAGATTCAAGATGGCGACCAAGCAGGATGTGCGATGAGGACGCTCCTAGAAAAACTTTCTAAAAGTGCTATTTCTTATAAAAATTATGCCGAAAAGGAAAGGAAAGCCGAGGGGACCACCTCTCCCGAAGCAAATTCCTTCCCTACCAGGGCAGCAGTCCATGTCTGCATATCTGGTTTCAACTCCTATTGCGGACGTATCCGTTAGCGAGGCAGGGAAGAGCCCCGCTCAGGAGAGTGACGTATCGCTCAGTCCGCTGGGACCTTTGACCCCTACGCCGCCGCGGACGCCCGGAGGTGTTGTGCCGAGCTCTAAAGGAAACGAGAGCTCGAAGGAGTGGCGCTCTCCGGAGGCGCCCGTGCTGCCCGTGGAGACATTTGGGATGGCGCAGGGAGACCAACGAACACCAGAAGATCTAGTTGGGGCAATCGGTGGGAACTCGCCTGAAACAACTGCGCAGGCTACGGCTTGCGCCTTAGCAATTGAACCGCTGATTAAGCCTCAAATGGTGTCGCTGGAATCTATCTGGGCAGCCCTGGAATCGCTTCACAAGGTCTGTACCTCATTTATTACGTTGTCACTGAATAATTCCTCTCAGATAAACTCTTTAAAAGTTCAAATGGAGGGAATATCACTAAAGCAGACTAGTCTAGAAACACAAGCTGAAAAATTGAATCGGCAACAAGCTCAGATCTCCGGGGATCGTCTATTAATCCATAGAAAAATTGAAAATATGGAAAATTACTCAAGAAATCTGAACTTGCGAATATTAAACCTTCCAAGATCTCAATTTGTGTCTCCTAAAGACATGTTCGCTAAATTTTTGAAGGAAATATATAAATATTCTGAACAAACAATTCCCCCAATTCAAAAAATTTACTACTTTTGTTTTTCTACAAGATAAAGAATCTTTATTGAGACTTTATTTTAAAAACTTGTGTCCTGAATTTAAAGGAAGCAAGGTTTCTGTATTCCCAGACATTGCTCGATGGACCCAACAAAGACGGAAAAAATTCCTGCTTATGAAACAAGAATCATTAAATATTGGAGCAGTCTTCCAATTACGTTTTCCATGTAAATGTGTATTGATACTTAAAGAGAAGAAATATGTGTTTTTTGAGCCAGACCAATTGAGGTCATTCCTTGATACGAAGCGAGACTAGGTCTAAATCCAGATAAATGTGTCCTATATAATTATGGATAACCACTGCTTGTTTCCTTTTTATTTGATAGTTTTTTAGCACCAACTTCCTTTGGCATTATTATATCTTGAATCCCTCAATTTGTGGACTATAATAACCAACTGAATATATATTTCTGTTTGTAAAAATTTATCTATTAAGTTAGAACATTTTTCTTAGATTGGTGTATCTTATCAAAGAGTTTATTCTTTGTGTATTTCATATTAAAATGATAAATAAAGATTTTTTTAAAAAAAACATATCTAATTTAGCACCTATCCTGTAAAATTATTTTACCACCAAACCAATGCATCAGGGGCGTAGCTACGGGTGGGCCTGGGTGGGCCCAGGCCCACCCAATTTCAGCCCAGGCCCACCCAGAGCCAGCGCCAGCCCCAGATCCCATTGCCGGCCACTGCTGCTTTTCCTGATGAGCAGCAGGGCCGGCGCTACAAAAAGAAGCGCTCAGCTGACTGAGCTGAGCGCCAACGCTAAGACTCGACGAGAAAAAATGTTTTTAAAAAAACGCGGCACCGCAGGCAGCCTCGAAGCATTGGCTGCTGGCTCTGCAGGCTCCGCCCATCTCTTACGTCACTGCCCCTGCTTCGCTCCAGGGGCAGTGACGTAAGAGACGGGCGGAGCCTGCAGAGCCAGCAGCCAATGCTTCGAGGCTGCCTGCGGTGCCGCGTTTTTTTAAAAACATTTTTTCTCGTCGAGTCTTAGCGTTGGCGCTCAGCTCAGTCAGCTGAGCGCTTCTTCTTTTTGTAGCGCCGGCCCTGCTGCTCATCAGGAAAAGCAGCAGTGGTTGGCAATGGGAGCTGGGGCTGATGGGCCTGAATCGGGAGAGGGAAAATGGATGGCAGGATGGGGAGAAAGAGGGAAAATGGAAGGATGGGGAGAGAAAGAGGGAAAGAGATGGGAAAATGGAAGGATGGGGAGAGAAAGAGGAAAAACAGATGGGAGGATGGCAGAGAAAGAGGGAAAACGGAAGGATGGGGAGAGAAAGAGGGAAAACAGATGGGAGGATGGCAGAGAAAGAGGGAAAATGGAAGATTGGGGAGAGAAAGAGGGAAAACAGATGGGAGGATGGCAGAGAAAGAGGGAAAACGGAAGGATGGGGAGAGAAAGAGGGAAAACAGATGGGAGGATGGCAGAGAAAGAGGGGAGATGGATGAAAGGATGCAGAGAAAAAGGGGAGAGACTGGAAGGATGTGGAGAGAGAAGGGACACTGAACAGAAAAGGGTAGAGAGATAGACACTGGTTAGAAGGAGGGAGAGAGACATTAGATGGAAGGATCAGGAGAGAGGGTAGATGGGTGGAAGGATGGGGAGAGAAAGAGGGAAGACGCTGGATGGAAGGGTAGGAAAGGGAAGGGAGAAAGAGGTGACACGATGGAAGAATGCAGAAAGAAAGAGGGGAGAATATTGGAAGGATGGGGAGACAAGGATGGGGAGAGAAAGAGGAGAGCTGCTGCATGGAAAGGGGGAGTAGTGAAAGATTGGAGAATAAGAGGAAGGGGCATGGGGAGAACAAGGGTGAGAAAAAGATGAAAAGCCATAAGTAGATGAAGGAAATTAAAGAATGGATAGTAAGAATGAATTAAATCTGGACACAGAGAGAGGCAGAAAAATATTGAAGAAAGCAAAGAAAAAGGAGAGAAAAATGACAAATGGCCAGGAAACTCTGGCAGAAGAGTTAAGCGAAAACGAAAACGAAGGAAAGAAGAATCTAGAGACAGGGAGCAACACAATGAGAAAAAGTAAATGGCCATACAACAAAGGTAAAGAAAATAATTTTATTTTTAATTTAGGATAAAGTAATATGGTGTTAATAAAGTTTCAGAGACCAATACTTCCTTCCTTAGGTCAGGAGAGGATACCGTAACAGCATTATACTGACCTGAGGCAGGAGGTTTTGGCCTCTGAAAGCTCATTGAAAAGGGTGTTAGGTTATTAAATAAATTGTCTGAAATTGGACGCACTGAAAAGCAGAACTTTACCCTGTGTGACAAATGCATCTGAGTGTGAATAAATTTTGCTGGGGGGGGGGGGGAATTTTGTGCCCACCCACTTTGGGTTCAGGCCCACCCAAAATTGGCAGTCTGGCTACGCCACTGATGCATATTATAATGTGTTTAACTTCATTTAATTTATTAGTGTAATAGATTAAATTTCTTGACCTGATTTGAAAGTTCCTTGAGTTTTAAGAGCAATTGAGATAATCTGATAATGCACTATATATAGTGCATTATCAGCCTAAATATAGGCTGAATCCAGCCATGTAGATGGATTTGTAGATGGTGTTGCTGCAGCTGGGTAGGTGTGTGTGTGTGTGAGTGTGTGTGTGTATATCATATGCACAACATCAGGCAATAAAGGATTTACAAGAAGATAAGAATATAATAGTGTTGAGGGCGGATAAAGGAGGTGGTGTAGTGGTACAGGATATAAAGAATTATATAACAGAAGCCGCTAGACAGCTGAATGATATAATATTCTATCAAAGTTTAAGTGAAGATCCCACTGCAAACCTTCAAGAACGGGTATATGTTTTGCTTAAAAAAGCAGCTGATGATGGAATCATAACTATTCGTGAATTTCAATATCTATTTAAACAACATCCTAAGATTCCAATGATCTACTTTTTACCCAAAATTCACAAAGACATACATAAACCCCCTGGTCGCCCTATAGTTTCTGGGTGTGATTCCCTTTTTGAACCTTTATCTCAGTTCCTTGATTTTCATTTACGACCATGTATGGGGAACATTAAATCTTATGTTAAAGATTCGGGCCATTTGTTGCAGATATTACAGTCGATAAAAATACCTAATGATGTTCAGATCTATTTAGTTACACTAGATGTAACATCTTTATACACTAATATTCCACAAGGGGAAGCGATGCAAATGGTTGAAGATCTTTTAAGAACACTCCCCTTATCAGCGGCGAAAATAGAGCTGCTTAAAGGGATAGCTAAGTTAGTGATTTTCCATAACTACTTTAAATTTCGTGACTCATTTTTTCATCAAATAAAAGGTGTGGCGATGGGAGCCACAGTTGCTCCCACGATAGCCTGTTTATATATGAATGATGTGGAAGAGCAATTAATATATCCATCTAACTTTTTTGAAGGAGTTCTAACCTGGTTACGGTATATAGACGATATACTGCTGATTTGGAGTGGCTCAGAGGAATCACTGGAGGAATTTTTAGAATACCTAAATACTATTAGTGCACACATTAAGTTTACACATCATATCGGTGGTTGCACCGTTAATTTTTTGGATGTGAATATCAGTGTGGATAATGATAGATTTACTACAAAAGCATTTCGTAAAGATACAGATAGGAACACGATTCTTCACTACCGTAGTCATCATCCGCAATCATTAAAAAATAGCATTCCTGCCAGTCAGCTATTACGAATTCGTAGATTATGTAGCTCTCGAGAAGAATTTAGAACTCAAGCTACTCAGATGGTGGAAAGGTTTGCTCAACGAGGTTATCCTAAAAAAATTTTGAGAAAAGCTACCAAAAGAGCTTTTAATTTTCATAATGAATGGTGTCAACAAAGGAACCACAAATTAAAGCATGAACCACTAACCTGTGTTCTGCCATATACGTTAAAATCTAATGAGATTGTTCAGATTATTAAAAAACATTGGTCACTTCTTACCATCCACGAAGAATTTAAAAATACTCCACGTTTTGCCTTTTCCAGAGGCATAAATTTGGGTGAATATTTAAGTCCAAATAAGAATTGGATAAGTACTAATGATAGTACCATTGGCAGCCACGGGATATGTGGCCACTGCGTTTATTGCAAATTTGCAATGCAAGTTCAATTTGTGGAAATTCCTTACTCTAATGGTAAGAAATATATATTAAGAGATACCTCAAATTGTGAGACTAAAAATTGTATTTATGGTATTCAATGTCCCTGCAAATTGTGGTATATTGGTCAAACGACTCAGAAAATTAAGGCAAGAATTGCCCAACATTTAAGTAGCCTACGCACTGGTCGTAAGGAGGCTCCTATTGTTACTCATTGGCAATTAAAGGGTCATAATATTCAAGATTTACGGTTTGTAGTATTAGGCCAAGTTAATCCGAAAAATGGAGGTAATATCCCTTTAATGCTGTTACGTAGAGAACAGCGTTTAATTTTCAGGTGGAATACGGTCACACCTTACGGCCTTAATAAAGAAATAGAATGGTTAAGCCTGTAATAGGTAATGGATAAATACTGAATCCTGATGTAGGTTTTTACGCATGTGTGGGCGTCTAAGGAGACGACTCAGAGAAAGATTAATGTCGAGTGCCCAACAGCCTGCGTAGGCCGGTAAGCTAATGCTTTATTATGTGTTTAGAAATATGAAGTATGTAGAATAGAGAGTGATGTATTTATTGTTGTTCATTTAGATTACGACCCCTGAAGACGCTCTGAGGAGCGAAACACGTACGTGTTGGGTTTTGGTGAAAGAGAAAGAAAAAATATCGTAGAATTTAAACCAAGGAAGTCTTCACATTTCTTAGTTTGAGGGAAACAATTGAAGACTGAATTAAAATACTTATAATAAAATAGAAAATCATATGATTTGCTAATTAAGAGGAGAAAGAATGGATTTGCTATGAAGAATTATAGAAGATATATATTCCTGTTTACCAAGTAAAGCTACAACGGACTACACTTTTACAACGGAAAGTTGTTGTTAGCGGAAGAACATTGAAAACTTTAAAATGACTATGGTCACAGAAGATAAAGCATGAAATTTGTGATTGATTATATTAAGAGCAATACCTAGAGACTTAATTGGCAAATATATATAGACAGTCATATGTGTGTTATAATATCTGAACATTTTAACGTTATATATAAAAGTTATGTAGGTATGAATGAAGAATGAATGGTTTATTGTGGGTTTTAACATATTGAATAATAATAAGATTTTGTAATTGTGTTATAATGAAATAAAGATTGAATATAATAGTTATATTAGAATTTGCTTGTATGTTTAACTATAACTATTTTTAAATTGCTATACCTTATATAGAACATTTATATATATATATATATATATATATATATATATATATATATATATATATATATATATATATATATAAAACATCTAAGCAACCATTTTAGTACTTGTTTATAGCCCTTTCATACCATTTCCTGCTTTCAACATGCATAGCTAGGAAGTGAAACATACTTAAGTCCTGTAAATTAAGACCATGTAATTTAAGATTTGTTACAGAGTATGGTGTATGAACTACAGCCTGGTGGATCATTTGCCATTTTGGGCCAAATTAGTGGAATGCACTAATCAAGAAAATATATGTTAATCTGTGGTCAATCAGGCAACCAACTGAGCAGGCTGTTATCTCATTTAGGGGCTTTTTTTTTTTTTTTTTTACTAAAGCTTAGCACATCCTATATAATAATTCTCACCACCAACGTTCTAATGTGCCTGCCTGTGTCCGTGGCGCCTTCGGAGTTGCTGAGCTAGGCTCCATAGCCAGGCTGACGTCACTCACAGCTGATTTCCAGGCAGGGGGAGGAGTAGGGAAACACGCAGAGCAAGTGGCAGGGACCGGCGCATCAAACAACAACCCTCCTCTCCCCTGCCCCCCCTCCAGCCACTCATGTCCTGTGACCCTCCTCTCCCCCTGCCCCCCCTGCGGCCACCCATGTTCAACGACCCTGCTCTCTCACCTGCCCCTCCTTCATCCACCGAGGTTGTGTAACCAATTCTTCGGGGCAGGCAGGAAAGATCCCCGGTCCTGTCTGCCCGCTGCTGGCGCTGGTGCTGATGCTCCCCCGCTGCCGGATCGCTGTTCAAAATGGCCGCCGATACTTACAAGGGCGGCCTCCAAGACTTCAGCAGAAGTCTCATGAGTCCGCCATTGGAAGTCTTGGCGGCCATTTTGAACAGTGATCCGGCAGCGGGGGAGCGTCTCAGTGCCAGCACTAGCACTAGCAGCGGGCAGGCAAGACCGGGGATCTTTTTTTACTAGTGTTAACAGAATTAGCATGTGCTAAGAAGATTCTTAAGATTTAGTGCACACTAAGGGTCCTGTTTACTGAGATGTGCTAGCATTTTTAGCGTGCACTAAAAATTAGCACGCACTAATGCTAGAGACACTCATATATCCCTATTGGTGTCTCTAGTGTTAGCGCATGCTAATTGTAGCACAAGCTAAAAATACTAGCTCACCTATAGCGCAGCTTAGTAAACAGGGCCCTAATTCTGTTAGCGTGCACTACACTTTAGTAAAAGGGCCCCTTATTTAGGCCTGTCTGTAAAAGTGTTATCTCATTGACAACTGCTTCAGAATACTGTGACTAAATTGATTACTGATAGCAAAAGATGGGAGCATGGTTCTCCTTCCTAGACACTTCAAAAAAAAAAAGAAACTGCACCACAGAACACTAGCATTCCTTCAAACACAATACTGTGGAAATACACTTCCAATGCTTAAATCATTCAAAAAAAAAAATAGCAAGGAGGAAAAGACCTCAAATGGCTCAAAGTACACAGTGACCATCCATACACCAAATTGTTTTAGTACTCACAGAGCGGTTACTTCATCATTGGGAGTTGAAAAGTTAAGTGCCTTTTGATGTATTGTATCTGTATGATATATGATATCTGCACAACATTTTGTTAAGAGTTTGAAGATATTCAACATGCTAAGTAAAAATTTATAAGAAAATAAAATGTGCACAAGGTTTTTGACCAATGATGTCGTAACGGCTCTGTGCGTACTAAAATAATTTGGTGTATGGTCACCGTGTGCTTTGAGCCATTTGAAATCTTTTCCTCCTCAGCCGGGACCTGCGAGACTACCGTGGTAAGTGTCAGCAGCCATTTTGAAAACACAGAGGTGCCAGGCACAGTAGCGATAGTGGGCAGGAAAGAGTGGGGTTCTTTCCTGCCCCCAAAGAAGCTACTAGACCACCAGGGCCCTTCAAGGTAGGACCAGGGAGGGCCCACTTTGGCTCAGGGTGTGTGGGAGGGGGTGGCAACTGAAGTGGTGGTGGGGGGCTGTAGTGTGTGGGAGGGGGGTGGCAGTGCAGTGGTGGGGTGGCATGCAGTAGCTGGGGCTGGTCCCCAATGACCTTTACTGCTCAGGGGGCCCTGACCACTGTCAATCCACCCTTGATTTCAGTAGGATTTAGCCTAGTAGAGCCTTGGATTATTCGTATTCAAATTTAAATCACTATTCATCTGAATACGAATAATGTATTTGGCGTACTATTTGGGGGCCGAATCAAATCAAATACAAATATTTGATACAGCTCTAATTCACAGCCTTGTGTAATTTTGTTAGACTATTTATTTCTCTTTGTTCTGTTGCATGCATTGCTGTAGAAACCTTTCTTGTTCTGCGGAGTACCCTCTGAATAACCAGTTTTGTCATTTTTTTCATTTGTACTCTCAATAAAGCTATGAATTTGATTGGTACCATGGTAACATGATGTGGCCTGGAGTGCAGGAAAGGTAATGCTCGCACCATACACTATTGCTCTTTCTTTAGAAGTGTTAGCAAAGGTGTGAGCTGCTCCTTCAACTTATGAACAAAATGCGTCTGGAGAAAAGCCTAATTAGCTTCTCCAGAAATGCCTCTCTGGGTCTTGTAACATTAGTTAGAAAAGGCATGAGACATGAAGTCATGATCTCAGAAAGATGATTACTGTTTCTGTGGTGCTATATAGCTGCTAAGGTGTCTATCTTGTGACTACAGCTGTTCAATAAGCTAATGGCACTTTGGCACCTGAAGTCTTTATTCACCAGAAATTGTGGCACTGTGTTTCCAGACAGTATCTTTCCTACTAGACAGGGTGAGAGGTAAGAGTTCATGTTTTCTAGCGCTTAACGTATGTCAGTAGAATTAATGAGCCACACCTGATACATTACAATTAAGGATTATAGGCCGCTTATACCATAAAATAGTTCAGTATGTCTAACAAAAGAATGAGAGGACAAACGCACGAACCTACGTACAATAGAAGAAAACTGGACTTACACACTCAACATTTTTCAAATCTTAAAAACAACCAAATTTTTAACAATTTACAAAAAGTCCTATAATTACATTTGCAATGAACAAAAGCTGGGATTAAGTTCCACCATTTTACAACCTGGTATGTAAATCCAACAAAAATGTAGTCTTGTATCCAAAAAGAAGAAGGAAATTGAAGTGACCAGAAACGTCTTGAAGTATGTAAGTAATTCTTCTCTAATAACTTAATCAGAGGTAGTATATACGGTGGGGTGCAACCATATCAAATTAAGAAAATAAAAACATAATTAAAAAAAAAATAAGAAGCTCAGGCCTCTAATGGTAGCCAATGTAGCTCACGAAGCAATGGTCTGGCACTCTCATATGTAGAGATTCTTCATATTAGCCAGGCAGCAGTATTTTGTAGTGTCTGAAGATGGCAGCGAACGGCATTAGAGGGGTCCCAAAATACTGAAAACCTAAAAAGAGGTTTAGTTGGTATTTTCCTAAAGGTAAATAGAAAACTACTGAGAGAGAGCAAAACAAAGAGGATGAATTTTGCCTAACATGTCAGCATTATTTTTGGTTTCTCTGATTGTTTTTTCTGCTTATATTATTTGTACAAAATACAAAATAAAGAAAATTGTGTTTGAGTTACTTGCTTTTTTTTAAATGCAAGATTTATCTTGATGGAAAGCAGGTACAATAGTCTCACTGGAAAGTCAAACTGCTAAGGATCTGCTTCTAATCTTGTGTTTTTGTGCAACAACAAAATGGTGAATATCTTAAGCTATTACATTTTTGCCAATTTAGATGTGGTTGGAAAGACATTTGCCACAGTCTAGAAAGGAATATTTAGGACATGCAGAAGGAGTCACTATAGATGTGAATACATTTGATGCTTCCTCTGGTTGGAAATTCTCTTGAAGATCGTGACTCCTATTAGAGTCAATAAGAGTGATTTGTAGAACTGTTTTTCCCCTTTCAGAGCATAAATAGGAAACCTATCTAGAAGGCCCCATATCATAAGAATATTTGTTTGAAAGGCAGTAATGTAAATCATTGTATGTTTGCTAACGGAAGCAATGACAAAATGTTTATCAGTAATTGTATATCCTACCCTTTTGCCAATAAAATATTTGCAAACAGGTCATGCTGAGTCAGAATAAAGTCCATCCAGTCCAATGGCCAGGTCGCAAGTATCCAGCAACTTATTTCCAGGGATGAGCATTGGCTTTCTCAAGTTTTCTTGACATAAAAGTTTTGAGGCAAAAATACATAGTACAATTTTTTTTTAGGTATATTAAAAGCAGGAAGCCGGCAAAAGAATCGGTTGGACCGCTAGATGACCGAGGAGTAAAAGGGGCAATCGCGGAAGACAAAGCTGTAGCGGAGAGATTAAATGAATTCTTTGCTTTGGTCTTCACCGAGGAAGATTTGGGTGGGATACCGGTGCCAGAAATGGTATTCAAAGCTGACGAGTCGGAGAAACGTAATGAATTCTCTGTACACCTGGAGGATGTAATGGGGCAGTTCTACAAACTGAAGAGTAGCAAATCTCCTGGACTGGATGGTATTCATCCCAGAGTACTGATAGCACTGAAAAATGAACTTGCGAGCTATTGTTAGTAATATGTAATTTATCCTTAAAGTCGAGCGTGGTACCGGAAGATTGGAGGGTGGCCAATGTAACGCCGATTGTTAAAAAAGGTTCCAGAGGAGATCTGGGAAATTATAGACTGGTGAGTCTGATGTCGGTGCCGGGCAAAATGGTACAGAGTATTATAAAGAACAAAATTACAGAGCATATTCAAAAGAATAGATTAATGAAACAAAGTCAACATGGATTTAGTGAAGGGAAATCTTGCCTCACCCAGTGGCGTTCCTGGGGGGGGGCGGTGGGTGCGGTCCGCTTTGGGGGGGGGGGGGGTGCCATGCGCCTGTTGGCTCCGCTCGTTCCATGCTCCCTCTGCCTCAGTTACTTCCTGTTCCGGGGCAGAGGGAGCATGGAACGAGCGAAGCCGACAGGCGCGCGGCACCCCCCAGCGGGTAAAAATGCACCCGGGGGGGCACTGCACTGGGGGGAGGTGCAGGTTAAATGGGCAGTATTCACAATGGAGAAGGGTAGTTAGTGGGGTTCCTCAGGGGTCAGTGCTAGGACCGCTGCTCTTTAATATATTTATAAATGATTTAGAGATGGGAGTAACTAGCGAGGTAATTAAATTTGCTGATGACACAAAGTTATTCAAAGTCGTTAATTCGCAAGAGGATTGTGAAAAATTACAGAAGGACCTTACGAGACTGGGAGACTGGGCGGCTAAATGGCAGATGACGTTTAATGTCAGCAAGTGTAAGGTGATGCATGTGGGAAAAAAGAACCTGAATTATAGCTACATCATGCAAGGCTCCACGTTAGGAGTTACGGACCAAGAAAGGGATCTGGGTGTCGTTGTTGATAATACACTGAAACCTTCTGCTCAGTGTACTGCTGCGGCTAGGAAAGCGAATAGAATGTTGGGTATTATTGGGAAAGGTATAGAAAACAGGTGTGAGGATGTTATAATGCCGCTGTATCGTTCCATGGGGGGCATGCGATGAAACTACAGTGTAGTACATTTAAAACAAATAGGAGAAAGTTTTTCTTCACCCAACGCGTAATTAAACTCTAGAATTTGTTGCCGGAGAATGTGGTGAAGGTGGTTAGCTTGGCAGAGTTTAAAAAGGGTTTGGGCGGTTTCCTAAAGGACAAGTCCATAGACCACTACTAAATGGACTTGGAAAAATCCACAATTTTGGGAATAACATGTATAGAATGTTTGTACGTTTGGGAAGCTGCCAGGTGCCCTTGACCTGGATTGGCCGCTGTCAGGGACAGGATGCTGGGATTGATTGGCCTTTGGTCTTTTCCCAGTATAGCATTACTTATGTACTTATATTAATTGCACAGCACAAACATGTGTATGTGCTGGCAAACATAGGATTAAATGTCTAGTTCTAATTTATTTTGCCTTGTTTTGCATTTTGCTTGTGTAACGGAGATGTGCTGTTCTGCTCACGTCATGTGGAGCATGTGCTTGTTCTGTTGTTGTTGTTTTTTTTTTTCAAGAAGAGGTATTGGTGTTCTAGGAACTGATCTACTATTTGCAGTACTGCCTTTCAGTGGCGTAGCCAGACTGCCAATTTTGGGTGGGCCTGAACCCAAAGTGGGTGGGCACAAAATTTTCTCTGTACCCCCCCCCCCCCCAGCAAAATTTAGTCACACTCAGATGCATTTGTCACACAGGGTAAAGTGCTGCTTTTCAGTGCATCAGATTTCAGACAATTCATTTAATAGCCTAATCCTTTTCAGTGAGCTTTCAGAGGCCAAAACCTCCTGCCTCAGGTCAGTATAATACGGTATCCTCTCCTGACCTAAGGAAGGAAGTATTGGTCTCTGAAACTTTATTAACACCATATTACTTTATCCTAAATTAAAAATAAAATTATTTTCTTTACCTTTGTTGTATGGCCATTTACTTTTTCTCATTGTGTTGCTCCCAGTCTCTAGATTCTGCTTTCCTTCGTTTTCGCTTAACTCTTCTGCCAGGGTTTCCTGGCCATTTGTCATTTTTCTCTCCTTTTTCTTTGCTTTCTTCAATATTTTTCTGCCTCTCTCTGTGTCCAGATTTAATTCATTCTTACTACCATTCTTTAATTTCCTTCATCTACTTATGGCTTTTCATCTTTTTCTCACCCTTGTTCTCCCCATGCCCCTTCCTCTTATTCTCCAATCTTTCACTACTCCCCCTTTCCATGCAGCAGCTCTCCTCTTTCTCTCCCCATCCTTCCAGTGTCTCCCCTCTCTCTCCCCATCCTTCCAATAGTCTCCCCTCTTTCTTTCTGCATCCTTCCATCCAGCGTCTTCCCTCTTTCTCTCCCCATCCTTCTACCCATCTACCCTCTCTCCTGATCCTTCCATCTAATGTCTCTCTCCCTCCTTCTAACCAGTGTCTATCTCTCTACCCTTTTCTGTTCAGTGTCCCTTCTCTCTCCACATCCTTCCAGTCTCTCCCCTTTCTCTCCTCATCCTTCCATCCAGTGTCTCTCTCCCCATCCATCCGTTTTCCCTCTTTCTCTGCCATCCTTCCATCTGTTTTCCCTCTTTCTCTGCCATCCTTCCATCTTCTTCCATCTCTGTACCTCTATCTTCCTCCATGTTTAGTATCTCCTTTTCTCTGTGTCCCTATATTACTCTGTCCATCTTCTTCCCTCTCTTTGTCCCCAGTGCCAATATATCTCTACCCTCTCTGACCCTACCCCATCCAGCTTCTCTCCCTCTCACTCCCTCCTCTTTCCAGCATCTGGTTTGGTTGCTTGATTTCCTGCCTCCCTCCCTCAAGCTGTAGGTTTAATATTCCCTTTTCCTTCATCTCTTTGGTCTGGTATCTCTGTTTCCCTTCCCTCCCTCCTTGTGCTGTACCAGCAGTTCTCTCCCTTCCCTCCAGTTCTCCTCCCATGTCCAGCAGCTCTCTCCCTTCCATCCAGATCCCCTCCTCCTCTTCCTCCCTCAGCTCTCTCCCTTCCACCCAGATCCCCTCCTCCTCTTCCTTCAGCAGCTCTCTCCCTTCCATCGTCCCCTCCTTCTCTTCCTCCCATGTCCAGCAGCTCTTTCCCTTCCCTCCAGTCCCTTCCTCCCTTGTTCAGCAGCTCTCCAACCCCTTCCTCCTCTCCCTCCCATGTCCAGCAGCTCTCTCCCTTCCATCCAGTCCCCTCCTCCTGTTCCTCCCATGTCCAGGAGCTCTCCCCCTTTCCTCCAGTCCCTTCTTCCTCTTCCTAGCTTGTCCAGCAGCTCTCTCCCTTCCATCCAGCCCCTTCCTCCTCTCCCTCCCATGTCCAGCAGCTCTCTCCCTTCCATTCAGTCCCCTCCTCCCCTTCCTTCAGGGGCTCTCTCCCTTCCATCGTCCCCTCCTTCTCTTCCTCCCATGTCCAGCAGCTCTCTCCCTTCCCTCCAGTCCCTTCCTCCTCTTCCTCCCTTGTCCAGCAGCTCTCCAGCCCCTTCCTCCTCTCCCTCCCATGTCCAGCAGCTCTCTCCCTTCCATTCAGTCTCCTCCTCCTCTTCCTCCCATGTCCAGCAGCTCTCTCCCTTCCCTCCCTCTTCCAGAAGCTTTCCAGCCCCTTCCTCCCATGTCCAGCAGCTCTCTCCCTTCCCTCCCTCTTCCAGAAGCTTTCCAGCCCCTTCCTCCCATGTCCAGCAGCTCTCTCCCTTCTATCCTGATCCCCTCCTCCTTTTCCTCCCACCTCCAGCAGCTCTCTTCCTTCCCAGTTCCCTCTAATCCCCTTCCTCCTACAAGTCTTACTCTGTCCCTGGCAAAAGTATCCCTTCCCCCCTCCCCCCCAACCAACCACAAATCCAGCACTTACTGTTCCAGGCCCGCCATCCAAATCCTTCATCGCTGTCGCTGCCTTTTCTCCCGCGGCTTCCGGGAGGCAGCGATCAGAGTTACCTGTCAGTGCCTGCCCTGAAATTGTGCTTTTCTTCTCCCCAGGCTTCGCTTCGCCCCGCTCCTTTCTTCGCTCGTCACACTGCGCTGCTATTCAAACAGGCAGCTCCGCTCCTCTCTGCCGCGTCTATCCGGCCCTCTGATGCACTTCCTGTTTAGTAAGGCCGGATAGACGCGGCAGAGAGGAGCGGAGCTGCCTGTTTGAATAGCAGTGCAGCGCGACAAGCGAAGAAAGGAGCGGGGCGAAGCGAAGCCTGGGGAGAAGAGAAGCACAATTTCAGGGCAGGCACTGACAGGTAACGCTGATCGCTGCCTCCCGGAAGCCGCGGGAGAAAAGGCAGCGACAGCGATGAAGGATTTGGATGGGTGGGCCTGGAGGGAAAGTGGGTGGGCCTGGGCCCGTCCAGGCCCACCCGTGGCTACGCCCCTGCTGCCTTTTCATATACTCTGCGGCTAGGAACAGGGGATATGGCTATTGTGAGGGTGTGGCCATCACGGGGATGGAGCCATCGATAGTCACCCTGCACCCTAAGGCTGGCCCCGTATGAGTACCAGCACCTTTTTTCCCCTACAAAATAAAGTACCAGATACTATTAGTTGTTCTTATTTTTTTCAGTTGTGTTCAGTGTTCAGAACATTATACCAGATTCTTCTATGCTGAAACTATTGAAAAAAAAAATCCCTCATAGGTCAAAAAATGAGGAAATCTCATGATTTATTTCTAGCATGGTTCTATCTCCCTGCAGTATGATGATATGATGAGGCTGTTAGTTTACGCTGGAGCTATGACAATTAGAACATTATTAGATAATGGTATGGGATAATAACGTTCTTTGTTGCAAGTATTAGCAATTAATGTTGCATTAGTATCATGAATACATATTGTTGTCAAGTATGTAAGTTCTGTGATGACAGCAGATGTTTTATGAGGGGATTTAAAAAAAAAAAAAAAAACCCCATCTGCACCACCTTTAAATACCACAAGCACTTTCTACTGTTGAAAGTCTGCTTTTCAATTGCTGAATTACACTGCTAGACTTCCATGGTGTATGCTGGCTCAGATTCCTTTTTTTCATTATTGCAAGCGACTACCTGGCCTCCTGCCACTGGCACTTCATTCTATATCCTGAAGCAGTGCTTATTCATCTTTTTGAGGCTGTGACTCCATGATCACAGCTAAATAAAATCGTGGGACCCCTTCCAGAGAGGAAGCTCTGTCCTAAAGTGCCTCTTTCCCCTAAGTGATCCTCCCCATTTTCAAAGAAAAGGAAAGGAAAAAGAGGGAGGGACTGTAGAAGCACTAACATGTCTGTACTATGTGCCATATAGATCTCCTACTGGTGATATGTGAGCAGAGCAGCTTGGGATAGCAAGAAAGGTAATGGCAACTCATCAAAATAAAGCTTCAGAAGTAAGTGTGAAGCTTATGGGAGCATTCTGGGGTTTCCCCACTTTACTTTTCTTTATAAAAGAAAACGGAAGTCCATTGTGCCAACTAAATAGGGGGAGCAAGTAATAGATATTTTCAACAGAACTGGTACAAGGGTATTGAGCATCCGAAGTGAACCTTCAGTTCTGTGTCTCACTCAGTTCAGTTTCAGGTTAGTATGTACTCTCCACCATGTCTTCTAGTAACAGATTCCTCAATTTCTCCAAGTTTTCAAGCACATAATGGGGGGAAAAAGTGTTCTCTAATGTTATGTATTAACTCACTGTGGAGACATAGCTTAAAAATAATGGGCCTGATATTCAAAGAGAGTTATGTATTTGCTGGCAGATGAAGAACACATAGAAACCAGGTCATTTACCTTGCCAAATGGCCAAATGTTACTTGTAGTAAAAGGAGCTGGCATCAAAGAGAGACAAAGGTGGAGCTGGGATCGTTAGCATGGAATCATGCTACTATTTGAGATCCTGGCCACTGTTTGAAAGCAGGATACTGAGCTAGATGGACCATTGGTCTGCCCCAGTATGGCCATTCTTATGTTCTCATGAAGCTGGTGCTTTGGGCTCAATATTCAGTGCTATTTAATCAGGTAGGAGAGGTTCTTATCTAGTTAATTAGTCATACCTGGGATTTTTAGTGGCACATAATCGGATAAGGCTGAGGCAGTCTGGGGCGGAGTCTAAGCGCAGCTGGGAGTATCCTAGCAGCAGCAATATTCAGTGTCTGCACCCAGATAACTGTCCAGTTATAAGATGGCAAAAAGGCTGCCCTCAGTTAATCAAGCAGTCATCCAGATACTGTGGTTTTATATTAGAGGTACCCAGGTAATTCCCAGCACTGAATCCGGCACTGAATACTGGGGTCTAATTTAGATGGCGGTGACCAGTGCTACTGGCTGAATACCAAGTCCTACCTGTGTGGCAGCAATATTGAGCTGCTAAATAAATATATTATGCATTTAAAAAGTTAGGCTTAACCTTAAATGGGTAGCCGCTAGAATGGTTGTCAGTCAGATGCATATTCAACAGTTGTAGGTAAATGGATAGAGCCTTCTGTATATATGAGTAAAGTCAGTGTCAAAACTTACTTTATACACTGGCTGGGCTAGCTAAATATCATGCTCAATGTAGCATTATTCAATTAAAAAAAACTCAGATGGGGGTAAAGCTATAAAGGAGTCACCTATATTTAGGCACTAGATATGCACACGTGCTTATATGCCAGATATGTCCTGTGTGTTGTTTTATAAATACGTGTGTATCATCAATAGTTCATAGTCGGAGGGTGGACTCTGGATGGGGCAAAAAGTTATATACATAATTTGTACAATACTATGGTAGTTATTACAGAAGCTCTATTCTTTTTTTATTTTTATTTGTTACATTTGTATCCCACATTTTCCCACACATTTGCAGGCTCAATGTGGCTTACATAATACCGTGAAGGCATTCGCCAAGTCCGGTATGGGAATAGTACAAACTGTTACAGTGGGATAAGGAAGATAAGATTCAATCAAGTTGGGTTTGAGGTAAAAGGGTTTGTCAATGTTCAATACGATCTTTGATAGTGAAGTGTTGCAGGGTTGAGTCACCTAAGTTGGGTCATTCGGATATGCCTTTCTGAATAGGTGAGTCTTTAATAATTTTCTGAATTTTGGGTGATCATAAGTTGTTTTCACCACTTGTGGCAGTGCGTTCCAAAGGCGCGTGCTTATGTAAGAGAAGTTGGATGCATGGGCTGTCTTGTATTTTAGGAGTTTTGGACTTCTGAAAACCGGCATTTAGGATGTCCATGTTGCATGGATGGCCAAATCCTGAACTTAAAAAGCCAGAATATAGACAACTAAAACTTCAGTACGTCCATATGGCAAAGGGACGTGGTCTGGGCATGTTTTGGGTGAGACTAGGGAGCTGTCAGAAGATGGATGTCTGCCAATTGCAGAAGGGGAAGGGATGTCATGTGCAAAAAGATGTATTTATACCTGGTATGTCCGGGTTACAGAAATGTGCTCTGACAGCAGTTCTCCACTGGTCTTTTTAAAATTTTCTGTCCCTAGAGGGCTCACAATTAAAAAAAAAAAAAAAAGAAAATAAAAATAAAATTATAAACAGTCACTATAGGATTTGAACCTGTGACCTCTGGATCTCTGCACTAGCTCACAGCGCTAACCAGTGGGCTACTTCTCTATATAGACATTAGCATGGCCATTTTATTGTATGCCAAAAACACTAATGTGGGAAGCCTATGAGAAGGACTTATATGTTAAACCCACTGTAATTTTTGTGGGTTAAACATATATATCCACAAGTTGCACAGCTGAGATTGGAAGTTGCAGTTGCTAAGTTACTTTGGTGAACTATTTACATTTTATAATATGAACATTCATTCCTATGCTACAGAGAAGAAAAGAGTGAGGAACAAATGATGAATCCAAGTGAATAAATCAAAAATACACAGACAGTGTGTGTATGAGAATAGAACAAGAGAAGCATGTGAGCTGCCAGTGCAGCTCGATAGGGGCCATATAAATATTCATTTTGTATGAAATTGAGAAGTGAGACTGAAAAGAAAATACAAACTTGGAGAAGGTATCATTGAGTTTCTGTCCTAGTTTGATGCTTAAGGGTTTAGGATGCATCATTAGCAAGAACCAGATTGATGGACTCCTGATGCAAGCATCATGGCCAAAACATGACCGTGTCAAGTCACTACAATAAAGTGTATTTCTGATTTATCCACTTGGATTTGTCATCTGTACCTTGCTCTTCTTCTCTGCTGTGCTACCTTCATGAGGTATGGACGTGAATATCTCATGCATTTTAGAACGAGCTGTACGTCAATAGATCCTGTTCTAAACTACATAAGAAATAGACGTCCATATCTGATGTTCAGTCTTGGATGTTCTAATTCTAAGTTGGATGTCCTTTCTCAAATGCCACACCACACTTTACATGTCTATCTCCAGAACCTGGGTGCACATATTTACCATAGTCCTGAGTTATATGCACATATGTCAGCTGTTATGTTAGTATTATATGGTAACACATTAACATACTAAATGATGGCTGATAGGTCCATCCAGTCTGCCCAACAGTTACACTCATTATCAAGTCATGATTAAACCAGCAATAAATGTGATATAAAATAATTGATCACTGTCTCTCTTTGGCATTTCTGAGACATCGACTGTTGATGTCTGCCTGGCCTTGTCCTTAGTTTCCAACTGCTGAATTTGCCATCGAAGCCCACTCCAGCCTATCCAAATCAGTCTTGTCAGTTGCAGGTCACATACTGTAAAAGTCTGCCCAGCACTGTCCTCACCTTCCAAATTGCTGGACTTTGTTGAAGCCCTCTCAGGCCCATCCTAAACCATATGGATTGCCATATATGGGACCCAGATCATACAAGCCTGCCCAGCACCAGTCTTAGTTATTCACAGCTAGAGTCACCATCTAAAGTGCCACTTGACATACAAACACACATGCAACCATTGAAGGTTTTTTTTTTAAATACCATTCTTTTTCTAATTAGAGGTCCTCTGTGTTCATCCCATGCCTTTTTGAATTCTGTTACCATTTTTTTCCTCTACCACTTCCCTCGGGAAGGCATTCTAGGCACTAACCAACCTCTCAGTGAAAAAGAATTTCCTGACATTACTCCTAAGTCTACCACCCCGCAACCTCAATTCATGTCCTCTAGTTTCACCATTTTCCCTTCTCTGGAAACTACTGTTTCTATATTAATACCATTCAAGTATTTAAACATCTGTGTCATATCTCCACTGTCCCTCCTCCTGTCCTCTAGGGTATACATATTCAGGTCTTCCAGCCTCTTCTCATACATCTTTTGGTGCAAGGCCCATACCATTTTTGTCACCTTCCTCTGGACAGCTTCAAGTCTTTTTACATCCTTAGCAAGATATGGCCTCCAAAAGTGAACACAATATTCCAAGGGAGACCTCACCAACAACTTCTACAGGGGCATCAACACCTCCTTTCTTCTGCTGGTTATGCCTCTCTCTATACAGCCTTGCATCCTTCTGGCTACAGCCACCGCCTTGTCACACTGTTTTATTGCCTTCAGATCCTCACCTATTATCACCCCAAGATCTCTTTCCTTATCTGTGCATATCAGCCTCTCACCGCCTAACACATACGTCTCCCTTGGATTTCTACTCCCTAAGTGCATCACTTCTTTGTGTTGAATTTTAATTGCCAAACATTAGACCAATCTTCTAACTTTTGCAGATCCTTTTTCAGGTTTTCCATTGTCTCCGGGGTGTAGACGAGTCCATCCTCAGTTCACGTGGAAGACTTTTCCACAATGTTGGAGTAACTATACTAAGGGTCCCTTTTACTAAGCCGCGTAAGCATCTACATATGCCCAACGCACACCAAAATGGAGTTACTGCCCGGCTACCATGTGGTTCTTGTGTTCATTTCATTTTGGAACGCGTGCCAAGGGACATTTGACACACATAGTTGTTCTGTACCAGGCTACAGTCTCATCTAATTTGTATATAGTTTCAGGTTAATCTGCGTTAAGCCTGGAATAGACTTCCCGAGCCTGTGCGTCTAGCCCCATCTTTGGCCGTTTTCAAATCCAGGCTAAAAGCCCAACTCTTTAACGCTGCTTTTGACTCCTAACCACTACTCACTTGCCCTGTACCCCTTTTATCCCCACCTCTTTAATTCCCTTACCTCTTAGTTGTTCTGTCTGTTTGCCTGTCCTATTTAGATTGTGAGCTCTTTGAGTAGGGACTCTCTTTTCATGTATGATGTACAGCGCTGCGTATGCCTTGTAGTGCTATAGAAGTGATAAGTAGTAGTAGTAGTAGTAGTAGTAGACTCTCTTACAAATCTTGGTATTATCTAAAAAAGGCAACCTTACCTTCTAACCCTTTGACAATGGCACTCACAAATATATTAAACAGAATCAGCCCCAGCACCGATCCTTGAGGCACTCCACTACTCACCTTTCCGTCCTCCAAGTGAATTGTATTCTATAAAAGGAAAGTAGGCACCTACTTTCCTTTAAAGAATGGGCTCCTATCAAGCACTCAGTTACAGAATTACTCCCTTACCTCCTCATTCTATAATTTTGCATGCACATGTTTGCACCAAGCTTGCAAAACTGTGTGCATAGACTATGAAATATTGCCAGTTAAGCATGTAAATTAATTGGCACATTAGGTGCTAATTGGCCTAATTAGCAGTTACACTATTCTAGAAGCTTAGCACACAAAAGCTAGAGCACATAACTGTATGGGGCATGCTTAGCACATGCGTATTTCTAGAATATTGTCAGTTATATGCATAACTGCAACATGTGGAGGGGCATTTTCGATATTACGCAAGTCCAACTTTGGACGTTTTGCTAAAAACATTCAAAATTCAAGTGGGAATATAGCTATTTTCAAAACAGAAAAACATCTTTTTTTAATTCGAAAATGACTATTAGTTAAATGTTTTTGTGCTCTGTGCGTTTATTTTTTGGTCCATTTTTGAAAAAAAAATGTCCAAATGAAAAACGCATAAAATCAGCCAGCATTCTTAGTAGCCTGGCCACACAGACATCTCAGGAGAGCAATGGAGCACCCCAAGGGGCACTGCAGTGGACTTCAAATAAATGCTCCCAGGTACACATCTCACCGTTGCTCCCATTATCTTGTCTGCTGAATCCTCCCCAACCCACCTAAAACCAATTACCTCCAACTGTATACCACTACAATAACCCTTATGGGTGAAAGGAGCACCTATATGTGGGTACAGTCGGATTTTGGTGAGTTTTGAAGGGCTCACAATTTCCACCACAAGTGTATCAGGTAGGGAGAGGTGTGGGCCTGTGACCACCTGTCTGCAGTGCACTGCACCCACCACTAGACTACTCCAGGGACCGGCATGCTGTTCTAATGCACCTGAGTACAACATCTGAGCCTGGCATAGAGACTGGTAATGTCTTTAATCACAATATTTTGGGGTGGGAGGGGGGTCAGTGACCACTGGAGGAGTAAAGGGAGGTCATTCCTGATTTTCTCGGGGGGGTCAGTGACCACTGGAGGAGTAAAGGGAGGTCATTCCTGATTTTCTCCAGTGGTCATTTAGGGCACCTTTTTGTGCCTTATTCATTATAAAAACAGGTCTAGCTCAAAAAGTTTTAGTTTTAGTCCTGGATGGTTTGTTTTGTTCCATTATGGCTGAAAAACATTCAGGTGTTAAGAACACCCAGATCCCATCCTTAACATGCCCCTGACACACTCCCTTGTGATTTGAATGCACTTCTGACGGACTTTATAGAAAAACTTACAAAAATTGGTTCCCAAAATACCAATTTGGATGTTTTTGTGAGAAAAACATCCAAATGTAGATTTATGCCACTTTTTGTACGTTTTTTTCTTTTGAAAATGAGCCCCGTACGATCATTCATACCAGCCATTGACATGGCGTAAGCAGCCACACCTAAATGTTGGCATGTAAATGCCAACTTACGGTACTATTCTGTAAAAGCGATTAGGCACATACCCGCAGATTCTATATATGGCGCCTGAAAATTCTGCGTGGAAAAAAATACGCCTAGGCATGTTCTCTAAAGTATGCCTATATTTTATAGAATAGACTTAAATTTCCACATGGTATATAGAATATGCCGATGACCTCCGCAGGTGACCAAATTTAATCACAGCCATTAACACCATGTTTTACTTGGCGTAAATCCCGACGCCTAATTTGGGCACAGAAGGAGTGTATTCAATAACAACATGAATAGATTTTAGAAATGCCCACACTGTGCCCATGGCCACTCCCCCTTTTCAACTACACAACTTAGAATTTAAGGACACCACATTACAACATACGCTTAGTGAGTTGTGCATGTAAATCTTGATGGATTCCAATTAGTGCTGATAATTACTTGTTAACATCCAACTGACAGCCTTGATTAGCTAGTTAACCAATTAAGTTACGGGCATCGTTATAGGATACGCTTCAATTTCCACGCAGAAATTAAAGCGCAATATATAGAATCCTGGGGTTGATGATTAAAGTTGCGCGTGTAATCCAAGAATTAAGGGTATATAGTGTAAACAGCATTGTGCAAGGAAAATGGCTATTTCAGCATAAGGATACAATGAATTCTTTTAGTATGTTTGATGATCGTAAGCTCTTTGAGCAGGGACTGTCTTTCTTCTATGTTTGTGCAGCGCTGCATACGCCTTGTAGCACTATAGAAATGCTAAATAGTAGTAGTAATGTTAAGGTATACATATTTCAGCCGCAAAGCATTAAAAAAAGCAACTCAAGTGAACAGCTATAAGACAGAAGAGCAGCAAATGAGGAACTGCAAATAAATATGGGAGCAATCAACCCCTTATTGTAGTTTCCTGTTTTCTGAATCACTCTGATTTTCAACAGTCACATGTTTGTTTACCAATTGAATCCGGAGCTATTATACACCCTATACAACTCCCATCTGGTGCCAGCTGTGCCACTTGGTGAGCTTCTTAGAGTTTGTTTGTGTTGATTGAAAAGCACTTGCTGTACTTTGCAGAATCTGAGATTGCATCCACAGTTTTTTGTTTTTTTTTCTGCTGTTGCCTCAGTTTCCAGTGGAAACAGAAGAAATTTCAAAAGCCCTAAAACCAGCAGTGAAATGCTTCAAGGAGACAGGATCCCATGGCAGCCCCGTCTCCTTCCTGCTGTGCCATCATTCAAGGCATTAGTTTCGGGCATATTCCAAGACAGCTCTTAAAACAGATGACTCCAGCCAAAGGAAAAAAAAAAAAAAGGTAAAATAAAACTGTAAAATCAGCTGCAGCTTCCCTACAGTGAGTGGCAAGGAAGGTAATAAAATATTTATTGCCCAGAGGGTATTCAGTTGATGGGAAACCGTTTTGAGGGTTTCCTGCAATCCCAGTTCAAAATCTCTGATGAACAAAAAGCATCTAAAAGCACTAATCAGATTAAATGTGTGACTGTGAACCACGAGGGAACTGTAGTGATTGGTCACAATGCTGTCTCAAGTTATTTTCAATTTGACACTCAAAAGCAGACCAGGCTGATTTTTATTTTTAGTAATGTATTTGCATTAAATAGTGTGGCATAAATGAATGCAAGTAAATGATACCTGCTGTCCTGCTAGAAAGTCTAGGAATATTAACAACATATACAAACCTTTATCATACTACACAAGGTCTTGTCCCCATCCCCAATGACCATCCTCCCAAATGGCCTTGACTAATGTGGATTTTAAGGGGGGACATTATCAATGCGGGCTACCATTAACATGTGTTATTTTACTGTTAACCCGGGTTATTAGTAACTAGGTATCATTGTGAAAAATGGGACCTGTGTTAAAATAGCATGAGTTGTGGTAAAATAACTTGTCTCAACACTAGCCCACACACAGCAGCAGCTCTGGCTAGATGGACACAACCCACCAGTCCTCCTTAACAGGAACTGAAGACTAAACATAACAAGATGATGACTTATATGGTAATCTTTATATGGATTTTCATCTGAATTACCTGCTTAAGTTGGACCATTGAATATGAGGTCCTAAACTTAAATGGCTAAATCATCCAGTAAAGTTAGGATAGCTATTTTTATGGTTCTATGGGCCAGCCCAAGGGTATCTGATCTGATCCCTAGGTGAACATTTGGCTGTACATCCCCCTCCCCTCTTCCCCCTTGGGGGGTGGCTCAAGGCCCTAAACATAGTTTAGCATGGTGTGAAGCCATGCCCAGGCAATCCCAAGATGCACTAGGCAGGGCTGGGCACTGCCATTTTCAAGGCAGTGCTGCTGGATGAGGAGGAAATCTACCTCCTGCCTCCAACAAAGGTAGGGGGCGGGAAAGAGGGTCACTAGACCACTAAGTCGGGGGGTGGGGCTTGATTTGTGGTCCACTGGGCCACCAAGGTTTTTCTTGGGGGAATGCGATGGGGGGTTATGGTGGCTGGAGACCAACTGGATCTCCAGCCACCCCTGAATTTGTGTCGGGGGGGGGGGGGGGGAACTTCAGGTCCACCAGACCTCCAGCTCCCATGTCGCTGGCTCAGGGTTGGGGTTCAGTGGGGCTCTAGGCCACCAGAGCCATGCTGTCTGGTGGTCACACGGACCTCCAGCCCCTGTGTTTGACAGGTCTGGGCTTTTGACAGCCCAGACCTGTCAAAACAAGTGCGGGAGGATGCACTCAGGCACAATTCTCCTGCACTTTACCCTATGATCAGAGATAATAGCGTGCATAAATTTGCATGCTATTATCTCTGATCGTAGGGGCAGTAAAGCCCTGCGCTGTTCCAGCACTATTTTTAGAGCGCTGTTTGGAACAGCGCGGGGCATTCGATCATCTAGGCATGATTTTTTCTTTATTGAGGCATTACTTGGCAATACCTTTATATACTGCTACATATACTGGACTTCCATCTCCTCATCTGAATCCATTATCCTTTCCTTAATATTTTTAGTCTCATGCATTAATCCAATGGTCTCTGTTTCTCAAACCACACTAGCACTATTTGCTTTTGTCTCACCTAGAATGTAAACCGTATTGAACCCTGGAAAGGGCATATTAGTGGTATACAAGAATTGAATTGAATTAAATTAAATCTGGAAGCACAAGTGCAACATCCTCATAACTCATGGGCTCCTCAGCTCCAGTGTATTCCTCCACCTTCATGGGCTGGCTTGTTTCCTCCCCTCACCCTCTTCTAGCATAGTCTAAGGCTTTATATAGCTCTTCCCTTTCCAGAAAGCCTCTCCCCCACTGGGCAGTACCGCCAGGGTCTTTCTGGACCTTTCTTGCTCAATCTGAATTCCCCTCCACTCCTTGTCTTAACCAAGTCCCAGTGCCCTCTACTGGGGAAGCTATTAGTTGCATTCAATTTTCTCTGCTTATTTATTTTCTTTGATGAAATAAGAGGGAAAGGTGGCGAACTAGCACTGTTTCTCCTATAGCTCCCATTTCCCTCTTACATAACAGTGTCTTCAGGCCTGGAAAGATGTGCTAAGACAAACTCTCCTAATAAAAAATTGACCAAAACTGAAAACATCTCTCTGACATATGCTTGTAACATGTAAGAATTTGAACAGTAAACTAGGAGTAGAGGATGCAACCACAATCCAGCATAAATTACAGAGAGAAAAGATCAGCAAAGAATATTACAGGAAATTAAAATCAATATTGAAAGTTCATTAACATCACAGAATAAGATACAAGCCATTAACCAGCCGGCATTTCCTGGAATTGTAAACTGATCTCTTAATGATCTTGAGAAACTGGATGTGTGAACAAGAAAATTTCTCCATGCCCACAGGCTAGTTATAATAATCAGTGTATGTTGAAACTGACATTCCTTGAGCCAGAAGAGGCTTATAAATGTGAAGGGGCAATTGTATTTCCTAGGAATAATTGTATTACCTAGGAATTCATATTTGTGTGTGCATTATGAAAGTAAATATTGTAACCACGGTCCTTCTTCCATGTGGGGGCCAGGGCTAACCCCGCTTAGTTTAGCTGTCTCCCTCCAAGGTATGGGATCCAAACCACCTCTCCTCTGTCCGGTAATTGTCCCGGTCTGGCTGCTCCCTGGCTGGCCTGAGCCTTTTTCCTGCTCACGGCAGGGTCACACAAAACTCAGCATTCTCATAGTTTCTTGAAAACACAGGTTTTTATTTTCTCAGAACCCTTTTCTTCAATACAGCCTTAGTCTTCACTTAGTTTCATCACCAACAATGAAAGATTCAGTTCAGGTTTTCACATTCACCTTCTCAACACAGTTCAATCTTAATTCAGAATACCACAAAGCAGTAAATCCTTGCCTTGTTCCCAATTGTAGCATAACCCTCACAGGCACTATCTTCTATCCTCAGATAGTTAATGGGTTAGCTTTTTCCACCAGCTCCTTCCCCACTGTATTATTTTCTCTTCTCCAACTGTCCACAGTTTTGGCCATACTGACGCCACAAAACCCTTTACCTTTCCTGCTGGAGTCTGAGCAAGACCTGAGACCTCCATGCACTCCTCCTCCCCCTCTTCCCCTACTTCCTCTTTATCCCATTCCATGTCTTCCTCCGCCCAGGGTTCCCTCAGCTGCTGCTCATTCCCTTGATCAGAACTCATTTCCCAATTATTCACTCCTCCCTCCATTTCCCGAGAGTCCTGCTGGTGTCCCAGTGGTTTCTGGGGATGGTAGTTTCTTCCCCTAACTAGTGGTTTCACTGGTGCTTTGGCCACTAGAGGGCGAACCTTTTGTCTAGAAGGAATTAGTGAAGGAGAGTCATTACATCTAAAGGGAAAACTTCTCCCCTGTCCCTGTTTCGGCACTACCGGAACTAGACTCCTTTCAGACCCCTCACAATATTTAGAATACTAGCACTTGTACACATGTGTGCACATATCCGCCAAAGTGTTAGCAGGGCATCTAGGTACTATTCTGCAAATACCCACTTAATTAACATAGCATGTATTTTCATACACAAGTGTGGAGCGTGGATGGAACATAGGCGTGTCTCCCATCTACATGAGTAATTACAGAATATTGCAAATTATGTATGTCCTTCCCATGTTTAAACATCCAGACTAGCCATTCTCAACCCAGTTTTTGGGGCACACCTAGTCCCATCGGGTTTTCAGGATGTCCACAATGAGGGCAGTGCTTGCAGATCTAACTCATGCATATTCATTGTGGATATCCTGAAAACCAGATAGGACTAGGTGTGCCCCAAGGACTGGGTTGGGAATGGCTGGACACCAGCTCTCTGGCTGGTATAACTGTGGGCACCTAAATGTTAGGTATGCCAGTACTGGGTTACTTGCTCCTACCGTTACTTGCCTTGTTGCTCCTAAATGGAGGCACCCACATTTAGACCTCCCTCCGTACAGAGTAATTCTATTAATGGGCACCTCTTTGGAGGTGCAGGACGTCAGACTCACAGAAACAGAAGCCTGCGTGGCTGCATTGCTGATCTACAAGGGCAGGCTTCTACATGGAATGTTGCTAGTGGAATAGCAACATTCCATGTAGAATCTCAAACAGTAGCAACAGAATCTCAAATAGTACAAAGATTCCATGTAGAATCTCAAATATTTATTTATTTAGATTTTGCTCACATCTTTTTCAGTAGTAGCTCAAGGTGAGTTACATTCAGGTACTCTGGATCTTTCTCTGTCCCAGGAGGGTTCACAATCTTAGTTTGTACCTGAGGCAATGGAGGGTTAAGTGACTTGCCCAAGGTCACAAGGAGCAGCAGTGGGATTTGAACCAGTGCTCTAACCACTAGGCCACTCCTCCACTCCAGTTAAATAGCAGACCTATCTTTGACCGCTACAAAGTTAACCAGTTAACACGGAATATCTGCATAGCCAATTTTAGCTTTTTAGCGGCCAAAATAAACCTGGACATTCAATGCCGGTCACTGGATATGACCCGGCATTGAATATCCAGATTTAATGCCAGCAGCAGACAGCAAACATGCTGCCTGCCGACAGCTGAGTGTCAGGCCCACTATCTTCAACCGAAACAAATGAGTAAACGTACTGGAATATGAAAGTAAATATCCAGAATCCATCTTCATCATTAAACTTGCATAAGCATTCCATCAAGTAGAAGAAATGCATGAGAATCCAACAATACACGCAGGGAAGGAAACGATTGAATTTGTGAAACAAGAGAAGAACCCTTTACAGAATTAGATCAGCAAACAAGGAAAAATGAGAGGCAATTGCACGTTTATCAACACGAACATACCTAAATCTCTACTACACAAGCTGCAAAGGACTCAAATACAAATCAACCTATGCATCCAGCTTTTCCTACATAAGCACACAACTAGGCACTCAATACCAAAAGCCGTGAAAACAACTTATGATCACTTACCAAAAGCCATGAAAACAACTTATGATCACCAACTTCTGGAAATCATTAAAAACTAACCTGTTCAAAAAGGCATACCCTACCGACCCAACTTAAATGCCTGTACCCTGCAACACAATGAAACCAAAGCTCATAATGGACATATAATAACTCTTCCTCTCTACAAATCTCTTCCTCTCTACGATTCCCTAATTTGTCTGTACACACGAACCTTATTCTACCACAACATTACTGTATTTGTTCATACCGGAATTGGCGAACGCCTTTACGGTACTATGTAAGCCACATTGAGCCTTCAAATAGGTGGGAAAATGTGGGATACAAATGTAACAAATAAATAAATAAAATAAAAATATACAGTAAGGAATTGAAAGTGTTACTTCAGGAACCAAACGTCAATCAAACTCAATGAATGTTTATGAAGAGGTGAACTGGAGCCAAAGGACGAGAGATTGCTCATTTCAGCCCAAGACAGTAGATTAAGGATGAGATGGTTCTACAACTGTAGATTCTGTAAGAAAGAGTTGGAAATGGTTACTCATAACTGGCTGCAGAGTTCTGATGGTACAAAATCTCTATACAGAAAGCCACAATAAGGAGCCATGTCTTATCCACTCAGGGATTTTGTAAACATTACAACATCGTTGTACTAGGAAATCATTAGGATTATGATCCTAAGAGAATTATAGAAAAAGAAAAGGTTGTGATCACCTGGGACATTCCAGTTCCAACCGGTAAAAAGCTAGATGCAAGAAAATTCAGCACAGCGATAAAGGAGAAAAACACCAGAACACAATGATTGTGGAGGTGTCAGTTCCAAGTGTGAAACGGATGGACAGGGAGAAGATCTTTAAATAGCAAGAAATGCAGTCAGAGACCAGGAAAATGTGGCAGAAAGATACAGAAAAATTCCCCATTGCTTTGGGTGCCACAGGCATGATTAAAAGCTTATTTTAAAATAGAGAAGAGGCTTTACACCAAATTTGTGGACGGCTTTAACCCAAGTCCCTGAGGAAAGACTTCTGAAACCCGGGGTGTCGGGCGTTTCTAGGGGAAGCCTACCAATCGGTTGAAGATAGCGATCTTATGGAGAGTGAAGCGACTTAAAAAAAAAACTTCTTAGAGATAAGTTCACGTTTTGATTTATTTATTTTGTATGGGAGCACTATTGAGATAGGTAATAGCACATGCAGAAAATTAAGAGCAGCCAGATGAAAGAGGTGCTATACCACTTGGCAAAGAAATGTATTGCCTGAAAAAAGTGTTTTTTTGCTGAGGGCTCTCTTTAACATAATGCATAGGAAAAGAAGAAAAAAGTAATCAGTAAATAATTGTTAAGATCTATTTCCATGTACATTATAGAAACATTTGGGCCTGTATTGCTGTTAATTAATCTCATGTAGCAGCGACTAGTCTTGGTTCTAGTTTTCTACTTTGTCATTTATTACCATAGACTGTGGGATTCGGCGCTTAAATTAGGCATGGACCAAGTGTATTCTATAACAACTTGCATAGATTTTAGACACGCCAGTGACCCATCCATTTCACACCTATGGCCATGCCCCCTTTTCAGCTATAGGCCTTAGAATTTATGAGCATCCCGTTACAGAATACGCTTAGACAGTTGTGCACATAAATTCTAATTAATGCTAATTAGTGCCAATAATTGCTTAATTGACAATTATCAGCGCTGACTAGTTTGTAAACTAAATAAATTGCATGTGCAAATTTAGAATATAACCGGAGTTGTGTACACAATTTAAGTCGCACTATATAGAATCCAGGGGTTTACCTCTAGTGCCGCATAAAATAGTTACAATGTTTGAGTCTTATTTAAGCAGTATAACATTTTACCTCTTGTTACATGGTCCGGATGAGCCTCGATGAAAACAACTCATAACTGGGCCCTGAGTTTAGCCAGTCTAGCAGCTAGCCGATTTCAAGTGATCCAATCAATTACAGGGGAATGAAACTGCTTGCTGTACTTTCACACATCAATATGATGGCAAGCAACAAACAGATTCAATCCCTATTAAAGATAATGGAGTGAGATCAATAACTCCATTACTTTCAATAGGCTGATACTGCATGATTTCCTGCCAAGGCTATTTAATACAGCGATGTATGATAGGCAGCCAGCAGTGCGACCTCTATGTTACACAGCATACTCAAATCTGGAACGGGCCTATTTCTAGCGAGAGTTTAATCATGCTGGTCTTGTTTTTCAGAATTCCGGAGTCAGGTGAATGACCAAATATTTGGAGCTTATTAAGTTTCCACATATAAGGCCAGATTCTATATATGGTGCATAAGAAAAAATTGGCGCGGTAAAGATTTCCACCTAAGCATATTCTATAAGCTGCTCCTAGATTTGGGCATGGTATATAGAATATGCTTAGGAGGCAATGCTAGTGCCTAAAACTATGTACGTCTATCTAGACCAATGAAAATGTGGCCTAAATCCCTGCACATAGATTTACGTGCACTGGGCTATATTCTGTAATTGCACACGTAAATTTTGGAACGCCCACAAAATGCCCATTCCCCGCCCATAACCACGCCCCCTTTCAACTGCTTATATTAGAATTTAGGTGCAGTTCATTACAGAATACGTTAAGCGAGTTATGCGCATAAATTCTAACTATTGCCAATTTAGTGCTCATTATTGCTTGTTAAATGCTGTTATCAACGCTGATTAGCTTGTTAAGCCAATTAAGTTACAGGCATAGTTATAGAACACACCTAGATTTCTGTGCAGATCTCTAGGTGGAGATAAGGCTTACATAAAACAAGATATATGCCACCCAATTTTGGTAATAGATCTGAAAAGAGATGCAAAGTTGGGATCTTCAAAGTTTTCGAGGGGTCGCTATTCAGCCGGTGGTGATGAGTGTTGTTTTAGCGTCCGCCAGCGTTGTTCTAAGATATTTAATGCTAGGCTATGTCTGGGCACCTGAATTGAAATTTCAGGTTTATGCGGCCAGGTATCTCATTTGCAGTTGAGTGTGACATTCATCACCTAACCACATAAACGACACCACATAAAGACAGGACTGACTTTTACATTGTCCGATTTGACCGCTAAACTTGGGTGATAAAGTGCTGAACACTGGCACTTAACTGCAAAAGTGCCGACTCCACCCATGGACTGCCCACAAAATAGCCAACTTTGAGCTTAGCCGTCTATGTTGATATTCAGCGACACTAGCCAATTAAGTTCAGTGAATAGACCCGAACAAGTGATTTAACTGTCCAGGAGCCATTTCTGTCCGATTAAATTGGTATTTTATAGAAGGCCTGTTGAACATGGAACCTTTTATAAAAAATGCATGCAGGTGTGTGAAACACATGTATATTTGCTATCACATACAGCAGGAACAACCATTTTGCAAAAAAAAAAAAAAAAGGGTGAACATAAGACCCCATATTTAGATAGATCAAAGGTCCATCATGTCCAGGTCACAAGTACCTGGCAAGATCCCAAAACAGTAAAACAGATTTTATACTTCTTATCCTAGAAATAAGCAGTGGCTTATAGACTTTTCTTTTAGGAAATTATCCAAACCTTTTTAAAGCCCTGTTAAGCTAACTGCCTTTACGACACTTTCTGGCAATGAATTCTAGAGTTTACAGTGAAGAAATATTTTTTTTTGTTTGTCTTACATTTACTACTTAGTAGTTTCATTGTGTGCCCCCTAGACCAAGTGATTCATGTCTACCCGTTCCACTCTAATTATTTTACAGACCTCTAGCATATGTCCTCACAGCCATCTCTTCTCCAAGCTGAAGGGCCTTAGATGCTTTAGCCTTTCCTCACTGGGAAGTTGTCCCATCCCCTTTATCATGTTTGTCACCCTTCTCTGGCTTCACTAGGAGTGTTATATGTGTAGGCCAGTCACGTAGCTACATGGGGCCATGGGGGCCTGGGCCCCCGTAGATTTGTCCCTGCAGCTCCCTGCTGATGAACCTCTTGACCCCCCCTTCCCACCGCCAACCCTCCCCCACCACCGCCATCGGCTACTTTTGCTGGCGGGGGACCCCAACCCCCACCAGCCAAGGTCCTTTTCTTCCGGCGCAAGGCTTCGTTCTGTTTCTGTGAGTCTGATGTCCTGCACGTACAACATGCAGGACATCAGACTCACAGAAACAGAACGAAGTCTTGCGCCGGAAGAAGAGGACCTCGGCTGGTGGGGTTGGGGTCCCCCGCCAGGAAAGGTAGGCGACGGCGGGGGAGGGTTGGCAGCGGGAGGGGGGTTGAGACTCTCGGCAGGGTCGGCGGTGGGGGGGGGGGGTCGGTGGCACCGGGGGGAGGGGCTAAAATGTGTCCCCTCACCTCGGGCTCTGGACCCCCCTCCTGCCAAAGTCTGGCTACGCCCCTGTTGTAGGCACTGGTACTGGTGCCGATTTTTCAACTTATATGTGTATGTGCAGTGTCTTGCAAAACTATATGTACAAGAAAGACTTGTTAATGAGCCAAGTACTAAACTAGTAAACACCAAAGAGATATGCACAATTACTCCCTCCCTCACTCCTTGAAATCGCAGGTACAAACAAGCAGTTAGCTCACATTGATACATGAATCAGAGGAGGTCCCTGAAACTGCAGTCAGTAATGTAATGCTTTGTGGTAACTCTTCCAGGGCTCTGCCAATCCCCAGGATATAAACACGGGATTTTGCCCATCTTGAGGAATGCCTGTGACAGCAAATCTATCTGGTTAGGCTTGAGCTCTAACACCTCCCTAAAGTCTTCTCCAGTGCAGTCTATAAAAATCCAGATTGCCTGCTTCAAGCACTGTCAGGTGTTTTTGAAGGCTCCCACAATGCACTATAGAGACCCAAAGGGTTCCCCACTAAATTGGTACCCCTCGGTACAGAGGCTATAGAGATTTTTCCCACTCCTTCTTTCTGAAATAGACATGGAAAGCACTCAGAAAATTCTCTGGTAGGAAGCTTGCAAGGAGGTGTTAAAAACAGGAGCTCTGTAACCTGAAGGAGAGACATCCTTGGTTATTAAAGGGATTAACCACAGGCTTTCCAGACATTTGCAGGAACTGAATAGCCTGCTGTGTACCAGGGAGAAAGAGAGAAGGTAACTCATGTCATACTCCCAATACTACCCATCTGGTAGGAGGGCTGGAAAAAGGAATCTTGCCTGTAGCTAGCAGTGTTGAAAATCCAAGTGGAAACAGGATTTCCAGGCACTGGGATCTGGAAGAAGCAGTGGCAGGTGAGTAGGCTTTTCAGGTGGTTATCCATGCAGAGAAAATATTCTGGAGTTTAGTCAAAGGCACTGTGAGTTGCAGCAGTATCTCCAGTACAACTGGAAAGTAAAATAATCAGTGAGAAAAGTTGTCATCAGGAGAGTTAAGTACTAATTGGATTCTCTGTAAGAAGTGAAGTTTTGGAGCTGCGTTGGATGTGCAGAATCTCAAGAATGGAGTGTGCTGACTTCTCATCTGCTAATGTAATGTATCTGAGATTATCACCATGCATGAGATTTATTTTCAGTAACAGTTTATTTCTTTGGAACACTTCTGTACAGCATGTACAGTTTGTGCCTGAGATTGCAAACATTAGCAGGGCCCTGAAATATACAGTCAAACGCATGAGGACCACCATTCTGTGGTAAGAATAATGGACCAGGATGACGGACCTATAGTTTATATTTGTGTCTGAAGATCTTGGTCGCTCAAGAGTTCATGAGGATTTCATGGGGTGCTGAGCCTCTCCTTATGAATGCAGAATCTTGCCTTGCTGTTTACGTGCTAGAAATGATGACCTTGGAGGACACTGTTAGGCATATTTTCAAAGCACTTAGCCTCCCAAAGTTCCATAGAAACCTATGGAACTTAGCCTCCCAAAGTGCTTTGAAAATATGCCCGTGTGTGTTCCTGTAGGGCAAGACTTAGATACTGAGGGGTCATAATGCCAAAGTTCGATTAAAGTTGTTTCCTGGGATCAGGGGTATGAGTTGTGGAAAGAGATAGGGTCTGTCATCTTGAGAGATAGTAGTGAGAAGGGTGTAGGAGAGACTGGGGTGGCCAAGGGCAACACAATTTTTATACAGATATTAATTTAAAATGTCTTTATCATGTCATACTTTTATATACTAAAATCACAAATTACTATAAAGCCTATACATATAAAATTAAGGCTATTCAGTGTGCACTCAGAATAGCAGGCTATGCACATACCCCCACATTCTATATAAGGCGCGGTGAGCAGCGAGCATTAAATTGAGCACACAACCAATTTACATATACTACTCAATTCAGTAATGAGCCAATTAATGATGATAATTGGCTGGTGACCAATTATTACCAGTAATTGGCAATAATTGGAATTTACATTTGTTTCTTTTTAGACATATTCCAACGTGTATAGCTGAAAAGGGGCGTGACCATGGGGGGGAGTGTGGATATGTCAATCACATTTACGTGACCACGCCTAAATGTATGCACATTTCCCCGTTCTATGTGCTGTTCTATAAACTGCATCTTACTGCAGATGTGGTTTACAGAATACCGTTAGGTCTTTGTTCCAATGCACCTACATTTTGGACGCCATATCCAGAATCTAAGGGGGCAATTCCATGTGATGGACCTGAATCAAAATACTGCTAAATGATTTCTGATTATTTTATTCTAATTTCTCAACTTTTTGACTATAGGTTTAGCTACCTCATATATCTATTCTCTTCAATTTAATGCTTATTGCTTAATTAATTTGTCCTGTGAATCTGTATTGTGGTGCACTTCTCTGTCTTCTAACCCTGCCCCCCTCCCAAAAAGACAAAAACAACAACAAAAATAAATAAATAAATAAATAAATAAATACCCTCTTTCCTTTCCTGCCTAGCTCTGATAGAGGATAGGCTTTTCCAACTGCTTTTTGTCCTGTAGCATTCAACCTTTGTGGAAGGTTCTGCCAGTCCTAGGCAAAAACAAAAACTTAGTCTCCCAACTGGTTATAAATTTGCATTTTACACTGATGAAACTGCTATAATTATTGGGAATATTTAGATTTACTAAAGGAAAGTTATATTCTAGTGGAATTTGATAGTTAAATCAACTGAAAATTGTTTGATCAGACTGTATCATTTCTGGTCATACCTAGAGAACTTTTTTTGATACAGCACTTGGCTGACACACTAGGACTTATAGGAAGTAAGAATAAACAAAAAACTAAACAGAAGATAAAAATTCCACTGAAATGTAGATGGAAAGCGATGACCACAAATGCTCGCAGTCTAAGCAATAAAGTTTATGATCTGCAAGCCCTGATTTAGAGGTAGACTTAGACATTGTTGCAATCATGGAAACATGGCTCAATGGTTCCCATGAATGGGATGCAAACGTACCAGGCTATAATCTATTTAGGAAGGATAGAGATGGTCGTAAAGGTGGAGGAGTAGCTCTGTATGCGAGAAATGATATTGCAGCGACTGAAATGACAGGGGCCTGGGGAAAAGAAGAAGCGATATGGATCACCTTAAAAAGAGATGATAAAACCTCTGTCCACATGGGTGTTGTCTACAGACCTCAGACACAATCAGAGGAACCAGATAAAGATCTGATTACAGATATTCAAAAGTTGGGAAAGAAGAGAGAGGTGCTATTGCTGGGAGATTTCAATCTGCCGGATGTAGACTGGAAGGTTCGATCTGCAGAATCGGAAAGAAGTAGAGAGATTGTGGATGCTTTTCAAAGTGCTCTGCTCAGACAAATGGTGATGGAACACACGAGGGAGGGAGTGACGCTGGATCTGGTGCTCACAAATGGGGATAGTGTGTCAAATGTCCGAGTGGGTGCCCACCTGGGCAGCAGTGACCATCAAACAGTTTGGTCTGATATAACAGCTGAAGTGGAGGGCAGCCACTCAAGACTCTAAGTCCTGGATTTCAAGCATGTTGACTTTAGTAAAATGGGGGAACACCTGAGGAAGGAACTGATGGGCTGGGAGGATGAACGAGAAGTGGAAGGACAGTGGTCCAGGCTGAAAGAAGCTATAAATATGGCCGCAAACCTTTATGTAAGGAGAGTAAATAAAAGCAAGAGAAAAAGGAAACCGATATGGTTCTCCAAGCAAGTGACTGAGAAAATAACGGCTAAAGAGTTGGCGTTCATGAAATACAGAAAAACTCAAGAAGAGGAACACGGAGAGGAATACTGGATGAAACTGAAAGAAGCCAGGAATACATCTGGCAAAACCACAAGTGGAAGAACAAATGGCTAGAAATGTAAGGAGGGGCAACAAAAATTTCTTCAGGTATATTAGTGAAAGGAGGAAGACTAAAAATGGAATTGTGAGACTGAAAGATGCTGCAAACCGCTATGTAGATAATGATGAAGAAAAAGCAAATTTGCTAAACAGATACTTTTGTTCTGTTTTCACTGAAGAAAAGGAGAAGGACCATGATTGACTGGCAAAAGTACATATGAGAATGGAGTGTATATAGCACCATTCACAGAAGAGAATGTGTATGAACAACTTGAAAATCTAAAGGTGGACAAAGCAATGGGATCGGACGGGATCCACCCCAGGATATTGAGGGAGCTCAGAGAGTTTCTGGCGGGTCCTCTTAAAGATTTGTTTTATAAATCCTTGGAGACGGGAGAGGTTCCGTGGGATTGGAGAAGAGTGGATGTGGTCCTTCTTCACAAAAGTGGTGATAGGGAAGAAGCTGGAAACTACAGGCCAGTAAGCCTCACGTCAGTTATTGAAAAAGTAATGGAAGCGATGTTGAAGGAAGGGATAGTGAATTTCCTGGAAGCCAATAAGTTGCAAGATCCGAGACAACATGGTTTTACCAAAGGTAAATCGTGCCATACGAATCTCATTAAATTCTTTGACTGGGTGACCGGAGAATTGAATCAAGGACATGCTATAGACGTATTCTACTTAGATTTCTGCAAAGCTTTTGACACAGGTCCCCACAGGAGGCTCTTGAATAAATTTGACAGGCTGAAGATAGGACCCGACGTGGTGAACTGGATTAGGAACTAGTTGAAGGACAGATGCCAGAGGGTGGTGGTTAATGGAATTCACTCGGATGAGGGAAAGGTGAGTAGTGGAGTGCCTCAGGGATCGGTGCTGGGGATGATTCTGTTCAATACATTTGTAAGTGACATTGCCGAAGGGTTAGAAGGTAACGTTTGTCTTTTTGCGGATGATACCAAGATTTGAAACAGAGTGGACACCCCAGAGGGAGTGGAAAACATGAAAAAGGATCTGCACAAACTAGAGGAATGGTCTAAGGTTTTGTAATTAAAATTCAATGCAAAGAAATGCAAAGTGATGCACTTAGGGAGTAAAAATCCACAGGAGACGTATATGTTAGGCGGAGAGAGTCTGATATCTACAAACGGGAAGAGGGATCTTGGGGTGATAGTATCTGAGGATCTGAAGGCGACAAAACAGTGTGACAAGGCGGTGGCTGTAGCCAGAAGGTTGCTAGGCTGTATAGAGAGAGGTGTGACCAGCAGAAGAAAGGAGGTGTTGATGCCCCTCTACAAGTTGTTGGTGAGGCCCCAGCTGGAGTATTGTGTTCAGTTTTGGAGGCCGTATCTTGCTAAGGATGTAAAAAGAACTGAAGCTGTGCAAAGAAAAGCTACAAAAATGGTATGGGATTTGTGTTACAAGATGTGTGAGGAGGGACTTGCTGACCTGAACATGTATACCCTGGAGGAAAAGAGAAACAGGGGTGATATGATACAGACGTTCAAATATTTGAAAGGTATTAATCCGCAAACGAACCTTTTCCAGAGATGGGAAGGCGGTAGAACTAGAGGACATGAAATGAGGTTGAAGGGGGGCAGACAAGAAAAATGTCAGGAAGTATTTTTTCATGGAGAGAGTGGTGGATACTTGGAATGCCCTCTCGCAGGAGGTGGTGGAGATGAAAACAGTAACAGAATTCAAAAATGCGTGGGATAAACATAAAGAAATTCTGTTTATAAGAAATGGATCCTTAGAAACTTAGCGGAGATTGGATGGCAACACCGGTGGTGGGAGGTGGGCTAGTGGTTTGTTAGGCGGGGCTAGTGCTGGGCAGACTTCTACGGTCTGTGCCCTGAAAATGGCAGGTACAAATCAAGGTCAGGTATACACATAAAGTAGCACATATGAGTTTATCTTGTTGGGCAGACTGGATGGACCATACAGATCTTCCAATGCTATCATCTACTATGTTAATATCAGGCGTATTTTCGAAAGAGAAGGGTGCCCATCTTTCGACACAAATCGGGAGATGGGCGTTCATCTCCCAGGTCGCTCAAATCGGCATAATTGAAAGCCAATTTTGGGCGCCCTCAACTGCTTTCTGTCGCGGGGACGACCAAAGTTCACGGGGGCGTGTCGGAAGCATAGCGAAGGCAGGACTGGGGCATGCTTAACATATAGGCGTCCTCGGCCGGTAATGGAAAAAAAGAAGGGTATCCCTGACGAGCACTTGGGCGACTTTACTTGGTCCATTTTTTCTTGCGACCAAGCCTCAAAAAGGTGCCCGAACTGACCAGAAGACCCCCGGAGGGAATCGGGGATTACCTCCCCTTAACCCCCCAGTGGTCACTAACCCCCTCCCACACACAAAAAAAAACTTAAAAATTTTTTTTTGCCAGCATCAAATGTTATACCTAGCTCCTTGACAGCAGTATGCAGGTCCCTGGAGCAGTTTTAGTGGGTGCAGTGCACTTCAGGCAGGTGGACCCAGGCCCATCCACCCCCTACCTGTTACACTTGTGGTGGTAAATGTGAGCCCTTCAAAACCCACCAGAAACCCACTGTACCCACATTTAGGTGCTCCCTTCACCCCTATGGTAGTGTTGTACAGTTGTGGGGAGTGGGTTTTGGGGGGGCTCAGCACACAAGGTAAGGAAACTATGCACCTGGGAGCAATTTCTGAAGTCCACTGCAGTGCCCCCTAGGTTGCCCAGTTGGTGTCCTGGCATGTCAAGGGGACCAGTGCACTATGAATGCTGGCTCCTCCCACAACCAAAGGGCTTGCATTTAGTTGTTTCTGAGATGGGCGTCCTCTGTTTCCATTATCGCCGAAAACCGGGGACGACCATCTCTAAGGACGACCATCTCTAAGGTCGACCTAATTGTTGAGATTTGGGTGTACCTGACCGTATTATTGAAAGAAAAGATGGACGCTGGCTGAATAGCGGGCCCTAAAATATTACAGTGGAGTGCATGATTGGTAGTGCAGGACTTAACTGCAATACAAAGCCTAGTCCTCTATTCTGATACCATGCTTTCACAAATTGATATCTACCTATTGTGATAAATAAAGCCACATCCTTGTATCCCCATTGCCTTCGCACTACAGGATTATCCCCAGGGGAGCTGTAAGACAGATTTGGAACTCCAGGGTCAGAGGAGAAACCTGGACTGGCTTTAGGAAGGGTGAAGTTTGCAACATTCAATAGGTCATGATATCACGTAGTCAGTAGGGCAACGAATAAAGGGGAGGACAATGTCTTATCATGAGAACTGGGACCAGACAATACAAAGGGAAAACAGACCCTCTTACCTGAAAGTGGCATCTGCCTGAGAACCCCTGCAGCATGGAGAGAAGTTGGTGCGATCCTTGGGGGAAGGACAGTTGCAGTACAACCTCAGGAAGCAGATAACTTGCACCTGGGAGGGAGCGGTGTGACCAAGAATCCCGAGGGGAGGGGGGAGAAATTCCCCAGGCCTCCAAGAGGGGCCTGGCTCTGGGGTCTCTCTCTCTCCTGCTCCTGACGGGACCTGGGTGATTGCGTACCAACAGGAGCAGGAGAGAGAAAGCTCCAGCGCCAGGCCCCCCTTGGAGGCTGGGGAGGACCTGGAGGAACAGACATGGAAGATCTTCCTCCAGCGCTGCTCTTCACTCTGCCCATTGCTTGCCAAGTGGCTGCTTTTTCTCTCAGGCCACACATGCTCGGTTTTGAAACTGAGCATGCGCTGAGAGAAAAAGCAGCTGCAGGGGCAGGCAATGGGCAGAGTGAAGAGCAGCGCTGGAGGAAGACCTCTTCTGCTGGCAAGGCCTCAGGATCCGCACCAGCCAAGGTATTTATATTGTAGTTGCGGCAGTGGTGATCCGGGGAGGGGGGCAGCAGTGGTGATCATGGGGGGGAGGGGCAACGGCCTTGCCTCAGGTCCAGCTCAGTCTCTCTGCAGCCCTTATCCTGGGAGTTGGCGTGCACAGCCTATCCTCAAATCCAGGTGCAGAAAAACTATGCCAATTAGTCAGGCTAGGGTGGAGACAAAAAACGGTCCTTTGAAAAGGAGAGCAGCAGGAGGAATGGACAGCTAAGGTCCAGGGCTGGATAATCCTGTTCCCTACAAGCAAGAAGTGGGTTTCACGGCTGTAATTCCTGGGGGGGGGGGGGGGGGGGGGGGAGACCCTAAAGGTAAATGAAGCCAGGAGAGATGGGGAAGTATCTCTTGGAAGGCTTCAGGACTCTAAGCCAGGAAAGCCAAGAACCAGCTCTGAGGGTAAACGCCTTTGAAACCTTGTCCTGCCTGGAGTGCTGGGAGCTTGTTGTGTTTGTGACTGCCGGTGCAATGAATATAAGAAAGTGCCTTTTCTCAGAAGTTAGGCCGGAATCCAGTGGGAGAAAAACACTATGTTTAATTTTGCTGCTAAGAAGCTTATACTTCAGTTATGCATTTGTTTGGCTCTGAGACTGGCTGTGTTATTTTTGCCTCCACACTGTGAGTTTCTGACATTGACGTTCAATGAAAAAGCATTTGTTTGGTTAATTGGAAAACTGGAGTGGCTCACGTTACTTCTGTGGACTGAACTCGGGAAAAGATTACAGAGGTGATTAACAGGAACAAACGCTCCAGTGCAGTGCTCCACACTAACACCATCACTGTATATATCTTGTTGGGCATCAAATGTTCTAGTAATTACTCTAGTATCAGGGTACCTTTGTTGCTAGATAGATGCATGATTAGCAACATTTATATCCCCGTGTCTGCAGACCTGCTTCACATCTGTACCAGGGGGTCCAAATGAGGGTAGAGGGCTATGAACAGGTTGGGATTTTAGAGTACTGCTAATGATATGCATGAGATATTTGTATACAACAGAGCTAGTATAAATGCAAATTTATTTCATCTATATTCATTAGCAATAACCAGAGAATGTGACCTGTTGCAGCCTTGGACTGAACTTGGGTCTCATGAACATACAAATAGTTTAAGATGAGGGTCCCAAACCTGCCCTAGAGGACCTCCAGACAGTTGCGAGTTTTCAAGATATCCATAATGAATCTACATTAGGAAAATGTGTATACAATGAAGGCGGTGCAGGGAAATCTCTCTCATGAATATTCTTTGTGGACATTCTGAAAACCTGACTGGCTGGGAGTCCCCCAGGGCAGGTTTTGCATGTGCAAAAGAGTTGCCTGTCTGATACAGGGCACTTATATTGTATGCTGGCAGAGTACCATCATCTTGAAAGTATATCCTTGGCTTTGTGAATTATTACTGGAAAGAGGCCAGGGTCGGAGAGCTATGCCTGGTATACTACCATGTCAGAAATATTCTATATAAACAGCTGTTCAGTCTGCCTGTCAGGCCACTGAGCAGACACTACAATTGTTGAGTGTGGAGAAGGATCTACATACAGTCAGAAAAAAAGGAAGGCAGTGTTAGAGTTGCTACTTTGCTCTGAAACAAACACTGTAACATTTAGCGGCCCTTTTACTAAGGCGCGTAGGTGCATATGCACGTACAATGCACGTCAAATTAGAACTACTGCCCGGCTACCACATGCCCCGGGCAGTAATTCAAATTTTTACGCATGTCTGATACACGCAGCAGAAAATAGTTTTTAAATTTTCTACCGCTTGGCACTAACCAGGCAGTAATCAGCCTTCCTGAGCCCTTACGCCAAGCCCCCTCCCTGCCCATCTTCATGTCTTTACTTAAAACCCACCTCTTCAATGCTGCGTTCGGCACCTAACACTTACCGTTCAGTAAATCCAGACTGCCCCAATTTGACTGCACCTATCGGACTGACCGTTCACTTGTCTATTAGATTGTAAGCTCTTTGAGCAGGGACTGTCCCTCTATGTTAAATTGTACAGCACTGCGTAACCCTAGTAGCACTTTTGAAATGTTAAGTAGTAGTAGTAGTAATGCGTGAGACTTTACCACTAAGTCAGTGGGTGGCGGTAAGATCTGAGGCCCCCAATTGGACACGCGCCAATTTTTGTTTTGCCACACGTCCATTTTCAGCCCCCAAAAAAGGCCTATTTTTGCAGGCTCGTTACACCAGCGCAGGCCATTTTTTGGCATGCTTTAGTAAAAGGGCCCCTTAGTAAATGGTTTTAACTGGAAAAATGGGCAGCATGCACTGATTTATTGTGTGACAATTCCTCAGAAAAGGACCGATTCACTAACCTTCACATTAAACTATCTTTAATGAGGAAGTACTACATTTTTTGGTGTTCATGCTAAAGCTCACATATGTGTGTGTGTGGGGGGGGGGGGGGGGGGGAGGGGGGACAAATTTCATAAGCCATTAATCCATGTAAATAGCTGCTATTTGAAAAATGGTGATTTTTTTTTTTTATTGCATACTAGTATCCTGTTTCAAGCACTACCTTCTTGTGAGAATTCTACAACTGTGCCACTACAGAGCTCATGTCTTTTAGCTCAGGGGTCCTTAACCTTTTTTTTGTTCCTGCACCCCTTTAACTGATCAATGAAACCCTTACACCCCCTTCCTAAACCACATGTCCACTAGTGACTACTGACAGCAGCATATGTGGCTTACAGCCACTAACAGTGCTATCTGCTAATCTCTATATATAAAAGGCAGCACCAACGTTCTAATGAAGCCTCCAGCCGGAAGTGTGAAGCTGCAGAGATATCCGGTTTCCCCATGACTGTCTGCCCCGCCCTCGCTCTCTCTGTAACACAGTGAAGGAAAACATAGCACAGCACGAAATCCCTCTCTTTGTAACAGTGAAGGACTGGAGGAGGGAGGGGAGAGAGGGCAGACGCCTTCACTCTCTCTGTAACACAAACAAACACAGCACAGCAGGAAACTTAACACTGAAGGACTGGGGGGGGGGGGGGGGGGGGACGGAGAGCAGAGGGGAAGGGAGAAAGGGCAGAAGGCAGGGACACACACACTCCCACATGCACACTCTGAAGAAAACCTTGCTAGCCCCCGTTTCATTTGCATCAGAAACGGGGCTTTTTTACTAGTATGTTTATAAAGGGGTCCGCTTTATGCTACCAAAGAAGTCACTCTTAAAGCTACAGTGCTACATAAATTGTAAATAATGCTGTTGAATAATGCACCTTTGTGAATACAGTTTTCAGTCTGAGGAATTTACCTGGCTATTACGTTACCTGTGCACATTCCTTTGAAAACAGTCCTAATTACTGCCTTCACTCTTGTCTATAAAGTTTCAATAAATTGCCTCAGATTTGAAAACCCTTCTCCCCACCCCACTTGACCTCTTCCTGTATCCCTTGGGGGTGCGAGCACTATCCCTGTTTTAACTGTTTAAAAAGTGCCATCTTTCAGAACAGAACAGAATGTTTTTATCTCTTCCAATAAACCAGAGTCTGCATGTTTCTTACATTTTGTCCAGTTCCTTCTTCTATTTTGGTGAAAGCAAGGTCTTTCGAGCAATTTGGAAAATGTCTGCAAGGAAAGCAGGAAACTTCCTCAGCTTGCTTACCATACTCTAAAAATGGAAAATGATTTTGCTGACTAAAAACAACCCCAGATATTGGATGCTCAGGTAAATAATAACAGGGCTGTGATATGAACCAACATACAAAACGGGAGTGAGGATAAGGTTGCTTTCGGTGCTGAATCCATAGGCTGATTTTATAAGCATTCTTAGGACCAGTATATTGCTACAGCAGGCAGCTGAAGTTTCTAAATATCACTCAGATTGGCCTGGTGTTTCCTTGAGAGGATAATACTCCTCCTATTTTACCAGGCTATATACAATATGGCTTTGCCTCTCCTATCCAAGGTTAGGATTCCCAGTGCCACTCTGGGGGAAATCACTTAAACCTCCTTTGCCTCATGTACAAAATATGTACCTGTATATAATATGTAAACCGCTTTGATTATAACCACAGAGAGTATATCAAATCCCTTTCTCTTTCTGAAGGTATGCTGCTGGTTTGGATTCTATTGGTTTCCTGGGCTTGGTACATTCCTGAAAGTGCTACAAGAGCCTGTCTGCATTAATAACGCTTCCAGGGATCTGCTCTATTGTTCTTGCCCTCAGCAGTTTAGCTTGATAAATTAGAACATTCTGAGGGGACAATTCTATAACAGAGGCACTAATATGTGCCCTATTCTTCAAAGTACTTGGTCAAAGTACATAAGTAAAAAATGTATATTTTAATACTTAACATTAAAGTACAGTGAACGTTAAATTTACTTAAGTGAAAGTAAAAAAGTTATTGCCTACTAGAATACTTTGAGTAAAAAGTAAATACTGCAACTACAGTGAATGCAGCTATTAATGTTTTTATCTCAATGATTTTATTGATCTACAATTCAATCCACTTTGCTTTTAGTAAAACTAAATTTTTGAAAATGACTGTCACTCGTTTGAATGTGATTGTGAGTCATTAATCCAGAACAGCTAAAAAGGTTCAACAACTGCACTAGCAGAAGTGAATTGTTCAGTCTGATAAAAAGTTCTTTTAAATCGGGCCTGGTTGCAATACTACTGATATCTTATGACTGGGTCTGCCGGTTTTGATCAAGGGAATCTCTGAAACATATAGCAAAGAGTACTTTATCATTATTATTATTATTATTATCATCTGCATTAGAAGTAGTGTAGTCTAATTCATCATTTGCATCTTCATCTTTACAGTGGCGTTCCTAGGGGGGCTGACACCTGGGGCGGATCGCCGATGCGCCCCGCCCCCCGGGTGCAGCGTGACCCCCCTGGCGAAAGGACACCCCCTCGCAAAAGAACTCTCCCCCGGGTGCACACCACTGGGGGGAGGGGGGGGGGTGCCACGCATGCCTGTCCTTCGTTCGTTCCATGCTCCCTCTGCCCCGGAACAGGAACCTGTTCCGGGGCAGAGGGAGCATGGAACGAACGAAGGACAGGTGCACGCGGCACCTCCCCAGCGGCGTGCACCCAGGGTGGACCGCACCCACCGCCCCCTCCTAGGTACGCCACTGCATCTTTATCGTCATTATCATCATCATGCTGTCCAATTACAAAGAAGGTTTTCACAAAGTTGGAAGAGTTTTTCATCTGAGGGCAAACTGTTTGAATATCTTTGAGACTTGATGCAAGAATGTCAAATGTGTGGCAACCCTTCAGTCCTAAGGTCAGACAAGCAGGCTTCCTTCCTAAAAACTCTTATCAATCCAGTGGACAGTTACCCCAATGTAAAACGGAGAAGTCTGTTGTGAAAGACGTGTGTCTGTTCACTAAGAACTGCTACCAGCTTTAGCTTCAACTCCACTTTAAAGTGACCCAACTCATCACTGTTCTGTTTGGCTGGAGACCAGTAACCACTTCAACAAACACAGGCCTCTCTTCCGTTCTTATAGGTTATATTCACTGAACAGCAAAATTTAAGATGAGATGATCCACTGTTTGCATGACAAGGTTTACAATAGCAAAATCCAGCTCCCAGTTTTGCTGTTTCATTTGGTTTACTGAATCGTCATTTACATCTTCCTTCTGCTTTTACTTTTAACTGCAAGCAACACATGTAACTGAGTAAAAGTAGTAAAAATTGATGAAATTATTACTTAAGTGACAATAACAAATGTTATCCTGTACTTTTTTATAGGTAAAAGTAACAGTACTTTTATTCAAGTGCAATAACTAGTTACATTTACTTAGTTGCTATACAACACATTCAGTGTGACCTTCTCTGGGAAAACATGACTAAAGTCACCCGAAACAGCTTCTCCAAAAGTACACTATTTTTGAGTTCATTTTTGTTACACAGGAGGTTAGAAAATTGTAGATAAAAACTAATTGTAGGTAAAAAGCTAAGCATGGAACTCATTCAATTTTGATTTGGACCCATGCCATGAAAATTGATCATTCTCAACATTTTGGATCTGCAACTTTAGTCATGTTTTTCAAATTTGGGTCCGTTATAGAATTACATCATAACAGGGCGCCTAAAATTGGCACCCGGAGAGCATCTTCCAAAGTTCCTTTTATAGAATACTAGTCTAATCAGGTATCAACATGTTTAACATTTAGGTATTATCACTTATGCCAGCCATATAGCTGGTGTGTTAGCATCCAAATATGGCAGGTATCCCTTTAAATTATAGTATTCTGTAAGTTATGCACATCAGTTCAAGCCCTGCATATACTGTATCCATGATCCACCCAAATATGCCCTGTAAAGGCAATTCTACAACTGGGTATGTACAGTAATGCACACATTGTGCACACAAGTGCCAAGATAATTATGCACGTACATGCATATGCGCTATTCCATAAAATGCTTAAGTGCTATAGGGCTACTAGATTCTATAAAGGTGCCTAAAAAATCGGCGTCAAAAACCCTGCTTAAGGGTATTCTATAAGCTGCGCCTAAGTTTGATGTGGTTTATAGAATTAACACTTAAGCAGAGAGGTTATGCATAAATTCAGGCACCGCCATTTGCACCAACAAAAACGTAATGCCCACACCTAAATGTACACATGGAGCACCATTATTCTGTGATTTCATGTGTAACTCAACACCATGCTCATGACCCTCCTATTTCCACACCCCCCTTTTCAGGCCATGTGTAAATTTTAGGCACGGATCCTGCACCTAACTTTATGTGTATAATCGCCAATTGAATTTAATTAGTGCTGATAATTGCTTGTGAAAGTCAAGTATTGGCACTAATTGGCTTGTTATTCTATTGAACGTGCAAATCAGGGCCATGCCTAAATTTGCATACAAAGTTCTTGGCGACCTTTATAGAATCGAGGTGATAGTGTGTAACTTCCTGGGAGCATACATGTGGGCAGAGCATGGTAGGGACACTTGTAGTCAGCTTATATGCTGTGATGACTCTCATCTTAACTTGTAACATCACTGTCAGGTTGCTGCCTCAGGGTAAGGGCAATCATGCCTCTCTAGCTGTTTTCTCACTAGGGCACTTGTAAGCATGACCAGAACTATGATCAGACTTCTTCAGGCTTCTACTTTATTTGAACATAAACTGAAAAAAATAAAAAAAATAGGATACTTCTTGGTACACAGGAATCATTCCCTAATAAGAAACTAGTCTAGCCTGGAATTCTAAACAAGCCCTATCTCCTACCAAATTACAGCAGTCTTTTCATACAATGAGACCAATGGGCTCATTTTCGAAAGAGAAGGATGCCAATCTTTCGACATAAATCGGAAGATGGGCGTCCTCCCAGGGTCGTCCAAATTGGTATAATCGAAAGCCAATTTTGGATGTCTCCAACTGCACTCCATCGCAGGGATGGCCAAAGTTCAAGGGGGCGTATTGGAGGCATATTGAAGGCGGGACTTGGGCGTGCCTAACACTAGGACGTCCTCAACCCATAATCGAAAGAAACAAGGACGTTCCTGACGAACACTTGGATGACTTTACCTGGTCGTGTTTTTCTTATGACCAAGGCACAAAAAGGTGCCTGAAATGACCAGATGACCACTGGAGAGAATCGGGGATGACCTCCCCTTACACCTCCAGTGGTCACTAACCCCCTCCCATGTTAAAAAAAAAAAAAAAAAAAATCTTTAAAATATTGATAGCCAGCTTCTATGCCAACTTCATCACAGCAGTATGCAGGTACCTGGAGCAGCTTTAGTGGGTGCAGTGCACTTCAGTCAGGCAGACCCAGGGCATCCCCCCCCCCCCACCTGTTACGTTTGTGGAGGAAACAGCGAGCCCTCCAAAACCCACTGTACTCACATCTAGGTGCCCTCCTTCACCCATAAGGGCTATTGTAGTGGTGTACAGTTGTGGGTAGTGGGTTTTGGGGGGAGGGATTGGGGGGCTCAGCACACAAATTAAAGGAGTTATGTACCTGGGAGCAATTTATGAAGTTCATTGCAGTGCCCCCTACGGTGCCCGGTTGGTGTCCTGGCATGTCAGGATGACCAGTGCACTACAAATGCTGTCTCCTCCCACGACCAAATGGATTGCATTTGTTCATTTCTGAGATAGATGTCCTTGATTTCCATTATCGCCGAAAATCAGAAACGACCAAGTCTAGGGACGACCATCTCTAAGGATGACCACATTTCAGGATTTTGGCGTCCCTGACCGTATTATCGAAACAAAAGATGGACGTCCATCTTGTTTCGAAAATATGGGTTTCCCCGTCCCTGGATGGGGACGTTTTGCGAGGACGTCCAAATCGAAATGAGGATGTCCCTTTCGATTATGCCCCTCCAAGACTTCCATCCTTTGTCAATATAAGATGCAGTCCAGCTTTTCTTTTTCTTCCTTTTATAGTGCCAGCTTCTTATAACTTATACTTCCCTTTGACAACATAGGAACCCTTTATTTCCCAGGCAGAACCAGTCCCTGTATAAGTCAGCTACTTAGCTTCCTTAAGCCCTCACCTTTCAGGACTCAGAACCCATCTCAATCACTGAAGGCATTCCTTAGGGATTCCTTACATTATCACCTTCTGTGCCCTTCTAAATTAAAGTGCTTCTTTTGGACCCTACTTACCCCCCCCCCCCCCCAACAACCTGGCACTTGGGTGGAGACTTATTGTCATGGGAACCCTCCTCTTCTGGACCCAGAGAATGCAGTTTTTCATTTCTTGGCTGTCTCTCTTCTTCTCAGCAGTGAAGTAACAGAACCCTCCCCCATTTAATTTCTCCTTTAATTTAAAATGTTTTTAAAAAAACGCGGCACCTCAGGCAGCCTCGAAGCATTGGCTGCTGGCTCTGCAGGCTCCTCCAGTCTCTTACGTCACTGCCCCTGGAGCGAAGGGGAGACACTGGAAGGATGGGGAGAGAAAGAGGAGAGCTGCTGCATGGAAAGGGGGAGTAGTGAAAGATTGGAGAATAAGAGGAAGGGGCATGGGGAGAACAAGGGTGAGAAAAAGATGAAAAGCCATAAGTAGATGAAGGAAATTAAAGAATGGATAGTAAGAATGAATTAAATCTGGACACAGAGAGAGGCAGAAAAATATTGAAGAAAGCAAAGAAAAAGGAGAAAAAATGACAAATGGCCAGGAAACCCAGGCAGAAGAGTTAAGCAAAAACGAAGGAAAGCAGAATCTAGAGACTGGGAGCAACACAATGAGAAAAAGTAAATGGCCATACAACAAAGCTAAAGAAAATAATTTTATTTTTAATTTAGGATAAAGTAATCAGGGCCGGTCTTAGCAAGTGCGGGGCCCTATGCAGACCAATTTGACGGGGCCCCACCCTAGCCCCGCCCCACCCTAACTCCACCCCACCCTAGCTCCGCCCCCACCCTAGCTCCACCCCCACCCTAGCTTCAGAGCCGGCCACCCCATCTTTCCGAGCTCCAAGGCCCCCCAGCTCCAGGGCTTGTCGATCCTGCACAGTCAATGCCAACTGAAAAATATGTCTTTTTCACAAACACAGATACACCCTAATCCACTATAGAATAAGTAGTAATATTAAAACTTTCTATTTAGACAAAAATTAAACTGAACCCCCAAGATGCCAGACTCTGCATACAATGCAACACCACAGAAACAGAAAATGTCCCCTAGTACTGTGCAAAATATAAAGACAGCAGATGTAAATTTGAAAAAAACTAACAAATACCAATCACCACTTTACAAATTAACAAATAGAAATAAAACAAATATAGAAAATAAAATAATACCATTTTATTGGACTAATAGATTTAGCTTTCAGAGGCCAAAACCTCCGTCCTCAGGTCAATACAGTATAGAGCTGTTACAGTATCCTATCCTGACCTGAGGAAGGGGGCTTTGTTCTCCGAAAGTTTGTCAAAATGTATTAAAATTAGTCCAATAAAAAGATTACCTTATTTACATGTTCTATTATAAACATTTATTAACACAGCTACAATACTATATCCTAAAGCAAAAAAATAAAAATATATATTTTATTTACAGTTTGTCGTCTCTGGTTTCTGCTTTCCTCATCTTCTTTTCACTGTCTTCCTTCCATCTAGCATCTGTCTTCGCTCTCTCTCTGCCATCCAGTGTCTGCCCTCTCTGCTGTCCCCTCCATCCAATGTCTGCCCTCTCTCCCTGCCCCTTTCGTGCACATCTGCCCTCTATATCTGCCCCTTCCATTCACTGTCTGCCCTTTCTATGCCTTCCATCCACTGTCTGCCCTTTCTCTCTGCCCCTTCAATCCACCATTTGCCCTCCCTCTCCCATCCATCCGGGTCTGCCCTCCCTCTCGCTCCCCCTTCCATCCAGGATCTGCCCCTCTCTCTGCCCCTTTTTTTCAGCCCCCAGTTCCAGCCCCACTATCCCACCAGTCCCCCGTTTCAGCCCCAGTCCTTTTCTCCCACCAGTCCCGAGCTTCAGCCCCCAGCCACTCCTCCCTGTCCCCTTTTCAGCCCCCACTTTCAACCCCAGTCCCCAGCCCTTTTCTCTCACCAGTCCCAAGCTTCAGCCCCAGCCACTTCTCCCTATCTCCTTTTCAGCCCCCAGTACCCACAGTTTCAGCCCCTGCCCCTTTTCAGCCTCCAGTCCCAGTACTAGCCCCCTTATCCCACCTACCCTCCTTTTCAGCCCCCAGTTCCAGCCCCCTTCATCCACATGCCTTGTATTAGAGCCCCCCTTTTCAGCCCCAGAACCATTCTCCCACCTGACCCACGCATGCCCTATTTTCCCACCAGCCCCATGCATGGCCCCCATTTCCCATATGGCCCCTTCTCAAACCCCAGTTCCAGCCCCCTTCTCCCATCTGAGAACCTCCATCCCACACCCTTCTCCCATCTTAGTCCCCCTTACCCCCTCCCCCCATCTGAGAACCCCCACCCTGCAACCTTCTCCCATCTGAGTCCCCCTTACCCCTCCCCCCATCTGAGAGCCCCCACCCTGCAACCTTCTCCCATCTGAGTCCCCCTTACCCCCTTCCCCCAACTGAGAACCCCCATCCCACACCCTTCTCCCATCTGAGTCCCCCTTACCCCCTCCCCCCAACTGAGAACCCCATCCCACACTCTTCTCCCATCTGAGTCCCCCCCCGACCCGACCCGACCCACCTACGAACTCCTGCTGCACCCACTAACTTAAAAAAAAAATTGAGACTCGCTGAGTAGCAGGCAGCGCCTTGCGTCTGCCCTGCTAGTAAAAATCTCCTGCACGTCGTCGGGCCGGCCTTCCCGCATGAAGTCCCGCCCTCCTCTGAGGTAATAGGCTATTACCTCAGAGGAGGGTGGGACTTAATGCGGGAAGAGCCTATTACCTTAGAGGAGGGCGGGACATAAAGCGGGAAGGCCAGCCCGACGACGTGCAGATTTTTACTAGCAAGGCAGACGCGAGGCGCTGCCTGCTACTCGGCGCTTCTCAAATTTTTTACGGAACAGCGATCGATCGTCGGGGGGGGGGGGGGGGAGCGGCGGGCAGGGCGACCCCAGGCGCGCCGCGCGGGGCCCCCTTGAGCGCGGGGCCCTATGCGGCCGCCTCGGTCGCCTCGCCCTAAGACCGGCCCTGAAAGTATTATGGTGTTAATAAAGTTTCAGAGACCAATACTTCCTTCCTTGGGTCAGGAGAGAATACCGTAACAGCATTATACTGACCTGAGGCAGGAGGTCTTGGCCTCTGAAAGCTCACTGAAAAGGATTAGGCTATTAAATAAATTGTCTGAAATCTGATGCACTGAAAAGCAGCACTTTACCCTGTGTGACAAATGCATCTGAGTGTGACTAAATTTTGCTGGGGGGGGGGAGGGGGGGTGGGGTAGAGAGAAAATTTTGTGCCCACCCACTTTGGGTTCAGGCCCACCCAAAATTGGCAGTCTGGCTACGCCACTGGCTGCCCACTCCTTTTCTGCACTATCTCCCCCGTCTGATTCTATCCAGTACCCCCCCCCCCCCCCCCATCTTCCATCTACATCTGCCCTCTCTCTTCCCCTGAAGTAAAACAAGCAAACAAACAAAGTTGACTGCTCACCTGTTGGCAGACAGTTGCAACTGTCTGGGACTTAGTCCTCCATGTTGGGTGACCCGAGGGTGGAGGAAGGCTGCAGGAACCAGCATTGAGGCTCTATGAGTTGCATCACCAGCATCGCATGGCCCACCCAATACACGGCCTTGAGCATCTGTGTATGCTCAAGTCCGGCAGGCCTCCACCAAACTTCCTGTTTTGGCGAGGACGGAAGCAAACCGGCCTTGAGCATGCACAGATGCTCAAGGCCCCGTACCAGGCCAACAGTGCAGGTGATGCAGCTCCTAGAGTCACCGCCTGTGAAAGTGAGGTGAGACCAAAGGCTTCATGGGGATGAAGGAAGGAAAGGTAGCCTATGGCTCAGTGGCATACCTACCTTTGTTGCCACCTGGGTCGGAACACCCCCTCCCCGGGCAGAGCACCCCCCTCCTTTGAGCAAGGGGGTGCGCTGAGCAGTTACACGGCTGTTGGCTCTGCTGGTCCCCTGCCCCAGAACAGTAGTTGATATCAAAGGGGATGGGGGACCGGCAGAGCCGACAGCCATGCGACTGCTCAGCACATCCCCTTGCTTCCTGCACCTGGGGTGGACTGCCCCCGGTAAGCTAGAGCTATGGCTGGTTTTGCTGGACCCAGAAATAGGCAGTTATATCAGAATTTGACATAACTGCCTGTTTCTGCCTACCACCGATGCAAGCATTAATGGCAATTTAATATTTTAGTAATTGTTAAAAAGTTAACGCATTAATCAGGTTATTAATGCATTAACTCTGCAGCCCTAGTTTTTTTTTTTTGTTAAGAAGTCATGACCTACAAGTCCCATGAGGCAATGGGCATATAGTAAGCAGCACAAGACTGGGGGAAGAGCCAGGAGGAAGGGAGACTCAACAGGAGACCAGGTGCTGTGCTGCTTTCAGCTACACTAATTGACAGACTCTTTCCTACCAGGTGCTGACAGCAGAAATTAAAGAAATTAAAGAAGAAGCGCTTCTTCTTTTTGTAGCGCCGGCCCTGCTGCTCATCAGGAAAAGCAGCAGTGGCCGGCAATGGGAGCTGGGGCTGGCACGGGCCTTGAGGAAGAGTGGGTGGGTGGGCCAGAGCTGAAATTGAGTGGGCCTGGGCCCACCCAGACCCACCTGTAGCTACGCCCCTGGGGCAGACATTAGGTAGGAGGGTGAAGAGAGGGCAGACACTGTTGCATATTCCATGTATAGGTGATATATTTTTTTAGAGGATGGAACAAAGAACAGAGATGGTGCCCATAGAGAGGAGGGGGGAGGTGAGATGTTCGACCAGGGAGGCAGAGAGAGAAGGGGGAGAAGGAGGGAGAGGCAGAAATAAGATGCTGGTAGGCATCTTTAATTGCACAATTAATTATGATTAAAATGTTTAATCTTCCTGCGGACCTTTAAAAAAAACCATTTTATTCCATTATGATTAAACTGTTTAATCTTCCTGCAGCCCTTAAAAAAAACCCTCAAAACAACTTTTTATTCTAATTCAGTTTCTAACTGGGATATTATTCCTCTCATCCCATCTTTCTGCACCGCTGTACTCAAGCTCCTTATCTCCGGCATAACTTACAGAATGTTACAAGGTATGTGCATGGCATGGCACGCTTGCCTGCTATTAACCTGGTGTAAGTGGTAACACGATAGGCCTGACAACCTGGGTTTACAACAGCATGCTATCAGCATACCTGGATGCTCCCCGTGCTGTACTGTGGTGCCCTGTTATGTGGTGGACATCTGCAAAATAGCGCTTAGGTGGCATGTTTCTGGAATTCTTAACAGGGGCTGTTACTGGGGATACTTGAGTTAGATGTGTTTAGAATGGAGGGAGTTGAATGGGTTGAGGTGCAGGGTTCTTTGATATTTTATTGACATTTTGTAACATGCTGCAAACTTCTTTGATGAAGTACGTTGTCTTGTTCTGCTCCATAAATAAAACTTTAAACTGTGCCTCAATCACCATAGTTACTGGCCCATTGTTTAAAATACAGAGACTCTACAGCTGAAGACTTATTCCTTGTTTATAAGGATTTCACAGAAGTCCTGTAAACCAGATGGGATGAAGCTATACATAACCATCATCTGTTTTGGAAAGTTACCAAACTAAAAACTCTTAAAATCATATATAAATTTGACTCAGAATATAAAATTGTAAGCCAGTAACTCGTTGGGTCCTGGGAGGTTATTAGGAAAGCTGCAGCATCCTTTGTCTCTGCAAAACATAGATTTCATCTTTTTGGCAATAAGCCTAGAAGGATGAAGGCCAGATTAGTGTCAGGGGTGGGACGAGTGAATTATATTTCAACAATTCGACAGAAGGCGATTTCATCAACTGGACAAGATAAATGACGTATTTTAAGAGTTCTATCAAAGACTACACTCCAAAACAGCAGTTCATAAAACAACCAGCCCGGGAAGCCAAATCACAAACACGCTGTCATTGCAAATGTGGATGCTGAGAAAGCCCCAGGAATTCATACCAAAGGCTTTGGGTATTAAAGAAGGAAGCTTTAACAGATCTATCTTGGGTACTCTGACTCTGTAGACTCTCCTCTTCAATGCAATAGCTACACAATAAATTCATTGCCATAGCAGGTTCCCTGTTACTCTAGAACCGTGATGAATCATAGTTCTATAGTTGGTTCATTATCTTGGCAAATTTACAAATTCCTTATTATAATGTAAACCACGTAACTGATTCTTCTGTTACACTGTAATCCACATAGAACCAGATTTGGATAATGTGGGATATAAGACTAAATAAATTGAAACAGAAATGAAGGTACTAATGGGTTTAATTCCTCAGACTTTGTCATTAAACTTAAGCGTGTCCCCTTTTCATATTGTAATATACAGAAGTTATAGTGCGCCTAATGATCAAGTTCAAGGCAGAGTACAAAATGATTTAGGATGTACAAAACCACAGACAATATATCCTTACAAAAAAAAAAAATTAGAAGAAACGGAGAAAAATTGAAGGCAGATAAAGATATATGGGTCACTGTTCAAAGCCATTTAACAGGCCAGAAATGGCTTCTGGCTGGTTAAATCACTTGTTGGGTGTTAACTGGTCAGGCACTTGACTGGATAGGGCTGCTGAAAATGTCCAGTTAGTGCTCAACGCTGAACACTGCCACTTTTCCAGATAATTTCTTACCCCACCCAATCTTCTCTTTATTTATTTAGATTTTGCTCACACCTTTTTCACTAGTAGCTCAAGGTGAGTTATATTCAGGTACTCTGGATATTTCTCTGTCCCAGGAGGGCTCACAATCTAAGTTTGTACCTGAGGCAATGGAGGGTTAAGTGACTTGCCCAAAATCACAAGGAGCAGTAGTGGGATTTGAACCGGCCACCTCTGGATTGCTCTAATCACCTCTTGGTGCTCTAATCACTAGGCTACTCCTCCAGTCTCTTTGACACTATTCAGTGTGAGAAGCCATTTTATAAATAAATACATTGGGGAAAAAATGAACGGGGGCCTGGATCTGGCAGCTTTTACATGGAAGTATCAGAACTTACACATGGAAGTTGTGATTTCACAACTTCAATTGGTGCCACTTCCATGTGTAACTGTCCCATTGTACAATCCTACACATGTAAGTACTGCCACTTAAGCAGTGAGGCTGCCAGGGCTGGGGTTAAGTGGGTGCAAACAGAGCAATCGCCCTGGACCCCCATGTTATAGGGGGCCCCCTAGCCTACCCAAAGCTGAAGAAAATGCAGCCTGCTGATGAGCTTGGGGGGGGGGGGGTCCCCTCCCAAATTTCTGTTGTTTGACATGAACCCTGGACTAGAGAATGACATGAGGACAAAGTCTGTCCCCGTCCCTGCCCTATCCCCGTGGGCTCTAACCTCATCTGCAGAAGCCTCGAACACTTTTATTTAAACCTTTCTATTAAAGTATGAAAAGGAACAATATGCTGTGCAACTCTTGTTTATAAATCACAAATGCCAATGCCAGTGTGGCCACGCTGCCGATTACCGCTAGGATCGTCTCCGCAGTAGAAAAATAGAAAATTATTTTCTACCATGGAAAACAGCATGAGCTAAGTTCAAAAATATCACAGGGCGCCCACACTACTCCTGCAGTAGTGCCGATTTGGCATGCACTACCTGTGCGTTAGGCCTACCACCGCTTATTAAAAGGACCCCTTCAAGAAGATGATATCGACTTGGAGTACTGTTACTTTACTACTACTACTAATAATTTCTATAGTGCTACTAGATGTAGTCAGCAAAGGAGTGAATGAACATCATTCCTGCCCATAGGACCCACACTGGACCACCATGGCCCAGGATGTAGGCCCGGGGACACCTACAGGGGTGAGGGGTGGAGGGACTCAGGGCAGGATTTCTTTGACTTTCAGGGGGAGGGCAGGGGATCAGGACTGGGGGAATAGGAAACCCTGATGCCACTCCAGCTAGAATAACCAAGCACTGGCCGGGCAATCATGACATCAAGAGTGGGAGGGACGCCTATTTGCTGTCCTAAATTTAACTGCTTACTTAACTGGTTAGTGGTCTAAATATTGCTATTAAGCAGTTAAGTACTGGCTCTGCCCAGCACTAACTGGACAGTGCAGGGGCAGTATACCATCAATGTCCAGTTAAATGCCCCTAATTATCAGCAATTAGGCAGGAGCAAGCAATTTAACTGGGTAGGAGGCTCTCCTGTCCAGTTAAGTCACTTTGAAAATTGACTGGTTAATAGCTATGTTTCTAAAGTTAGCCCTTTCATTCATTTGCCTAGATTTAGGATCCTGATTTTGATATCTAGTGCTGTAAATTAGTGCTAAGGTCCTAACCTTTCTCCCAATCCTAAATCCACCCTGATGTCATCCACTTTTTTTAGACTCCTACATTTAGGAGTTTAGTGAAATCATAAATTTAGGAACACAGCCCTAATACATTTTTAAAATAGGCCAAGTTAGGTGCATAAACCCTTTGAATATTGGCCTTGTATAATTATTTTTGCCCCAATACGTGGAAAAAAACTGATTGCATCATACATGTGATGAAAGATGTGAAGTCTTGAACATCTTGACCAATTCAAATGAGTCTCCTCTAATTCAGATTTTAGGCCTGCCCCTGGTTTCTATCTCATAATACTTTAGTCCTCTCATTCTATAACAGTGCCCCCCCCCTCCCCAACACTTATTCGGGTGAATGTACACTTACATGTGTAATGCTAACCGAGCACTCAGCAGTATTCTATAATTTATGTATGCAAATGCCTTAGTATGTAAATGTAAGGGGGTGTTCACTGGGGAGGAACATGGATGGGACATAGGCGGGTCCCAACATTTAAAGAATAGGCTCACTTCTTCTTGCCCAGTAAACTAAGGCAAAGCAGTCTCTAAAAAAAAATAAGAACAGATAGATCTTAGTTGCTTAAGCCTGAAAAACACCTTTGTGAAATGTTTTTTTACTTGTTGTTATGTTATATTATATGAAACTTATCACCCGCCAGCACTCTTAACTGAGATTCAAGGCAAGAGTGCAATATCAAGAGGCTGATACACACATCAAGAATTACAAAGCATAACAAAAAAATACAATTTCAAAAAGCATAGCATCATACTCTACTTAAACAAATACATTTTCAACACTTTGTGAAAAGAATAACTCATTGAGCACAATTCCACCAGGAGATAATTTCATAACTGAACAGCTATAAGTAGAAAAGAGTGGGAAAGTAAAGTCTTAAATCTCACATTCTTGATCGTAGGAAAGGCCAGGAGTAACTGATTACACCTCCTAGAGGTTGAATTAAGGCATTGCTCACCAATTGAGATAAATCTTCTGGGCAAACGCCCATCAAGATCTTAAAACTAAGCATAACACACTAAAATCAATCCAAGCCTTTATTGGTAGCCAATGTAACTCCTTCAATAAAGGAGTCACATGATCTATTCAAGATTTACAAAAGATTAATCTTGCAGCTGAATATTCAATTAATTGAATTTTAGAAAGCAGCTTAGAGGTTATGCCCAAATACAAAGAATTTCCATAATCTAATAGAGCCAGAACTGAAAGCTACACAATGATTCTGAAATGATATTGCAGAAAATAAGAATGTAACAGACACAATTGCTTCCATTTTGTCACAATCCCGGGGTCCACGGCATGGGCGGCTGCCATGGTGCTAGCGCAACTCTCTTGGCTCCTTCCCATCTGGCAATCCTGGGGTCTGGCATGGCGGTGCTGACAGCCGCTGTGGCGCTAGCATGGTTCTCTTGACTCCTCCCCATCTGGAGTGGCTTTTCCCAAGTGAGGGCGCAGCCCCGCTGACGTCAGATGCCCTCTCCTTTTAGGGGAGAGCCGGGTCGTGTTTGGAAGCCTCAGCTACTTTTCTGTTGGTGGTTATGGTGCATTTTGTCTTTCACTGCTTCTGCTAGCCACCTGCCTGAACCTGACCTTGCTTACTAAGCTAGCCACCTGCCTGGACCTGTAAGTCTGAACCTGACCCTGCTTCTGCTAGTCGCTTGCCTGAACCTGATAGCCTGGACCTGACCTTGCTTACTGCTAGCCACTGCCTGAACCTGTAAGTCTGAACCTGACCCTGTCTTCAGCTAGCCGCCTATCAGATCCTATAAGATCGAACCTGTCTCTGTCTGCGGTTGCTGCTTGCTACTCCATAGCCTGTACCGTCTGCTACCCTCTGGCCGAGGTCACTTCCCTACCTCATTCCTCTGTTCACTAAAGCTCCGTTCCTGATTCCTGGTCCTGTCAAGCTAGCTCCATTCCTGATTCCTGTTTCTACCAAGCTAGTCCAGTTCCGGGTTCCTCTTCCTGCCCAGACCCTCCTAAAGTCATGTTGACCGCCAGAACTCCTCTTCCTGCCCATACCCTTCTGAAGTCCTGTTGGCCACCAGAACCTGCGATGACTGCCGTTCCCCAGTGGTTGAGCCCCAGGGGCTCAACCACTGGGGAACAGCAGTCATCACAGGTGAAGCACTGGGCTTTCCAACTGCTAATCCTGGAACAGAACCCACAGCCTTCTGGCCTGTTACCTCTGGTCTTCGAACAGCACAAGGGCTCACTACTGGTGGCTGTCACTGGGACCATTGTGATCGACTGTGACAGACCCTGACACATTTAAAGTAAGCTTTCCAAACCAGACTATTAATCTGGGGTGTCATCATCAGTGAAAAATGCAACAGCATCCCCAAGACTTTGAACACCCTCTCAACAATTATTTGTGCCCCATCATGAGTTAGAATACACTGTGGGATATTTAGCAAATTTAAAGCCATAAGATCCTGGTCTTATTAGCATTTAATTTAAGCCGTACTGACATGGACCAGTCTCTGAACCTACCAATACAATCATTTATGATAGAGAAGGTACAGTCTACATCCGAAGTAAGAGGAACCAATACAAAGATGTCATCAGCATAAGACAACATAACCTTGCCTGGATTCAAAAAAACTTGCCCAAGCGAACTCATGTATAAGTTACATAAAAGAGGAGAGAGAGGTAAATCTTGGGGGCACCCATGAACATGGAAAAACTATCATCCTTTAATGCCAACTATTGTCTATTCTTCAGGAAAGATTCAAACTAATGGAAGACAGAGCCTACCAGTCCAACCTCAGTAATTTTAATAAGATATCATGATTAACAGTATCAAATGTTGCACAGATATCTTGGTGTTCTATTGAAAAAGAAGAGTCCAACAGCACCACGGAACTCTAGAATACGTTTCCACTATGTTTCTCAGTGTGCCCCAATGGTATAAAAGCAGATACATTATTAATGGATTTACTAAACCATACCATTTTAGAGATGCTGGACCAGACTGAGGGGGAAGGGGAGATCTTGGACATTTAGATGGGAGGGGAGGGAAGATGCTGGACAATGGCAGGGGGCTAGGGAAGGGGAGATGGTGAACTACGAGTTGTCATGGTTGTGCCCATGTTTTGGGCTCTCCTTCTTCTCGCCACCTAGTGGCCAGACCTGGTGGCTGCAATGAACTGTCTGGTTATTATCACCCGTACCAGATTTCAGCCCAGTCCGGTCCGGATCTTCCGGGCTGCCAGACTTGCTTGTTTTGTTTGAACCTACACAGCACCCGTAGTTGTCTGGTGATTGCTGCAGCTGAGCCTCAGCTGCTGCTGGGCTTATTAGCCATTTTGAAACCTTTCTGCTTTGCCTTTGCATCGCCTTAGGCCCTGATTTGTTGGTGCTTGTTGCACTTCTGCTTTGTGTGGGTTCTTGCCTGAAATTCTTGTCTGTTTTCAGTTAGTCTGTGTGTAGTTAGATTAGGTTGTGGTTTGTTTTCTAGTCTTGTCTCTGGGTTATAGTTTTGTGTTTAGTCCTTGTCTGTTTGTGTTTTAGTGGCTGCTCTGCAGCCTTCAGTTCTGTGTCTTGTTATTCGGTGTTTTGTTCCCTGTTTTAGTGGCTGCTTGCAGCTTTCAGTCCTGTCATTTAACTTATCCTTTCCCTGCCTTGCTGCCCCTGTATATTGCTTTCCCCTCTGACCCTCAGTCCCTGTTCAGCCTAGTTGGGATCCTGTTCCTGCCCTGTCCTATAAGTCCTGCCGGCCTCCTGCAGCCAGGGACTCAACTCCTGGTGAAATGTGGCCATGTGCAGGTGAAGCCTAATTGTTTATCAGAGTTCTGCCCTGTCTCTGGTGTGGGGTGGGTTTGCCTGCCGCTGCCACTCCTCGGCAGTGGCCCAAGGGCTCACAAACCTAGTTCCTGCTTTGAATACGTGACACGGGTGTGGATGCGTGGCTAAAGTTCTATGAGGGCATTACATATCCTTGGGCCAGTCCTGGATTTTAGATTAGCTCGTCTTTTCAGTAGAAGTTCAAGGCATGTTACATTTAGGTACAGTATGTATTGCAATTCTATAACTTGGTGCCTCAAGTTAGGCACATCAATGCTGTACGTTGAGCACCAATTTTATAACAGTGTCTGTGTTCCATGATGTCGTTATAGAATACCAGCATAAGTTGACATTAGTGTGCATGTATTTAGGCACAACCATTTGTGCCAGGCCAATGGCAGGTATAAATGGGCACTCCTAAGTGTGCCATGCAACACGCCTAACTTATAGTATTCTATGTTATATTTGTAAATACGACACAGTCCCATGCTCTGCCAATGCATATGCCCCCTTGCAGTTATGTACTAACCCCCAAATTCTATATATGGCGCCTAAAGTTGTGTGTGCTAATTTGGTCACATGGCCAAATTGCATGCACAACTTAATTGATCAACAAGCCAATCAGCACCAATAATTGGTACTTAACAAATTAGTAGCACTAGTTGTCTTTAATTAGAATTCACATGCAGAACTTTCTAGGCGTATTCTCTAATGTGCGCTGCGTAAATTCTCATGCATGCAGTTGAGAAGGGAGCATGGCCATGGGCAGGTTGTTGGTTTTTCAAAAAACTATGCACATTAGGGCCTGGTTTTAGGTGGCCTAAATGGGTGCGCCTAAATTTTAGTCACAAGAACGGCATGTGAGTGTATTCTATAAACTACGCATTTGTTTAGTTGTCATTTCTAAAATCATGTTAACCATGTGGTTTTTTGGTGCTGATTTTTTAGGCGCCATTTATAGAATTTGACCCTAAGGCGCTTACACACTCCCATATAGACTAGCATGTAATACAATTACGTGCATAAATGCCAATTGTTTATGTTTATTTCTTCATTTGATATACCGCCTTTACATAGGTGAAGTCAAAGTGGGTTAAAAGAGAAAACGAAAGAAAGAAGAACTCCATACAATTGAAAGGAAAGAGTGTTTATTTTATTTTATTGCACTTGTATCCCAGGTTTTCCCACCTCTTTGCAGGCTCAATGTGGCTTACAATATATTATGATTAGTGGAGATATAATAGAAAATAGACAATTAATGTTATAGAAGGAGCTTGAGCAATATGATTAAAGAAGGAATGTAATCGTAGTGTATCAAGAAGGATATTGGGTAACATGATAATGATGAAACATGATATTAGTATAGGAAGCAGGTATTATGAGACAGTTCTGTATGTTTGTGACGGAGCTGTGTGTATTCATATCGGTTGATCTTTGTGGTATGTGTTGATTAAAATACAAGCATACCTCCCTCACCCCCCCAACCCCCCCCCCCCCACCCCCCAAACAAACCCAACAACCCAGAATTGCCACAGTGCCGGCACCAGCAAAGCTAGTCAAGAGAAAATGTCAAATGCTAGACAGAAGAGGTGAGCTGTAAGGGACGAGAGAAAGTTCAGACCTAAGAAGAGGGAGGGAGGTCATTCCAAAGTTTAGGCACCAGGAAGAAGAAGGCAGAGGACCTAGTAGATTCACAATGTGTGAAACGTGGAGAGGGAATACTAGAGCGAAACACTTTGTGAGTGAGGATAAGAATCTTAAACCAGGGTCTGCATGAGATAGGAAGCCAGTGTCACTGAAGGAACAGAGAAGTGACATGATCACAGTTTTTTGGCATGTAGGATCTGGAGATGATGTAGTTGGAGCTGCGTAATACCGGTGTACACAAAATTACAATAAGCGAGAGATAATGAAAGCATGAATTATAGTATGCACAGAAGGAACGTCTAAAAGTTTGTAAATAGAGCACAGACGGTGTAGCCAAAGGAAGCCAGTCTTAATAACGTGGGAAATCTGGTTGTTAAAGGAGAGGCGGGAATCAAAGATGACACCTAAGTAGCGAAAGAAGGGTACTGGTGTCAAAGAATGATCAAAGAACAAGAAAGGAACAATGTATTTAATTGTCTCAGCACTGCTGGCGTCCAGTTATAGAACTGCCTGTAAGTTCCTAGCTCAAGCAATGAGGGGGCGGGCGGGGGAGGTAGAGACGCGTATACTTTCAAAGCTTCAGCACCATGCTCTTCACTCACCCCCCCCCCCCCCCCCCAACACACACAGATGTGTATTAATGGATTTGTAAATCATTTCGAGCAGGCTTCTGGAAAATGGTATAAAAACTGAAATAAATAACAATAAATAAAGACAAAAATCCCAGTTCACCTACTCAAATGAATGTTTCTACAGAAAAAGAAATTACCCTAATTCTAGTTGACTTCTCTTCAAAACATAGCAGAATTAGGAGTTCACACCTCTTCCCAGACAGCAAGAAAAGAATGAAATGAGAAAGCTAGCAGGAAAGCATGTCTTTCTCAATTATTTGGAGAATTTGGTAGTGGAATATAAACTATACCAAATTCTAAGCAGACTATAACATCCTAAAATATACAAGGATATCCCAAAATACTAGACCAGGAAGCACATGAGTGCAAACTAACTTGTAGCTTTAACTCGAGTGCAATTCGATTTCAATAACCAGTCTCATATGAGAACTCCTGCTCAGTATATCCACCTTCATCTTAGAAGGAAATCACCTATGCACAAACAACCCTTGTTGCCAGAAATTATGCAATAAGGTAAATCCTGGTTTAATTTTCTTTCGCTTTTAAAGCAGGGGCATAGCCAGACATCGATGGGAGGGAGGCAAGGGCCCAAAGTGGGGGGCACATTTTGACCTGCCTCCCTGCCGCCGCCGTCGCACCCACCCCCGCTGCCGCATGATGGTACATTTGCTGGCAGGGGCCCTCAATCCCCGCCAGCTGAAGCGCTTGTCCCATGCTGGTCTCGCACATTGTCTGCCCTGCTTTGTTCTCATCGGGCCGTGCATGATCAGTTTCACTAAAACGAGCGTGCACGGCATGACTGAGAAGAGCAGGGTAGGCAATGCGGTGAGACTAGCACAAATGCTTCAGCCGGCTGGGTTGGGGACCCCTGCCAGCCAAACCAAGAGCCAACGACCATTTTTTTGGGCCCAGGCCCCTGTGCCCCCTGTAGCTACACCATTGTTTTAAGCAAAACATTAAAAAAGAATGAAATTCCTCCTAGTAAGCCCATGCCTACTCTGGAGGATCTTCTCTGCACTGGTGTACATAAACTTGCCATACGTTTTGTCTGCAAAATTCTCTAGAACAGCATGCCGATATGGTGACTGCTGCTGGTGAGTTCATTGATTCTTTCCCTTGTTCACACAATCATTCTTTTATGTTGTGTTTACTCATTTTGACTTATGCTGTCTTAGATTCATATGGATTGAATGCGTTTACCTGAAGGAAGTGTTTCAATTCCTGTTCTTCTTGGTATGTGCCAAATATATCCTCATTTTTAATAGGGGATCGATTATTCAGCCGGTGGCAGTGAATGGTTTTTTTTTGGCCATGTTAGGTATTTTAATAAAAACTTTCATCTATATATGAGCTTATTTTATTACTTGCGGTTCTTGCCTATCATTGTGTATATCCTTAAAAATGACATGGATGGGTGTGTCCCATGGATTGGCTTAAGAACCCCTCCTCTAGATCATCTACTACATAAAAGAGGGTGCCAAGGGCATATCAGGGTGTCAAGGAGCTCTGATCCATCAATAAAACAAAAGGAATAAAGGTGTGAGGACTGGACAATCCCACACCTATATATTAAATTTGCAACAGACGACTCACAGTAGATGAGATGACAGATTTGGATGGATTGGAGTCAGATTTGGATGGGCTGGAGTGGGGCTGCGAAGACAACTTCAGAAGTTGGAGAACAAGGACAGTGCTGGGCATACTTCTACGGTCTATGCCCTAAAAATGGCATGGACAAATCAAGATCAGGTATACATGTGAAGGATCACATCATACCTTATGCTTTGAGTTTATCTTGTTGGGCAGACTGGATTGATCGTACAGGTCTTTATCTGCTGTCATCATCATCTCATCTACGACAATATACAACTGTACTCTGTTTTATTCAGGGCTTTTTTTAGAGGGTACTTGGGGATACTGAGTACCGGCACCTTTTCCAATTGTTTGCTAAAATTGACCCATGGACCCTAAGTTTTAATGAAAGAGCTCAGGCTCTACAGACCAATTCTGCCTTGTCATAGATTCTGTGACTGGTTGCAGGGGGCCTGGCTATTGTGGAGTGGATCCCTCAGTGATCACCTCACCCCTGAAGGATGGCCTAGCATTTGAGTACCGGCACCTTTTTTGCTAGAAAAAATGAACTGGTTTTATTAGAGTAAAGATGTGATTCCCTACTTTACACAGAATGTAGAGATTGGAATTGAAATGTCCAGGTTGGGACATGCTCAGTTCTGGTAGTATTTTAGAAAAGGATCTACTGACATAGAGCTTTTTCTAAAATACAAACAGGAGTGCATATGTGTTTGCAGTGGGGGAGTGTTGAATAAATGAACACCATGGAGACAGCATCTTTTGCATGATGGTGTTGGCACATACAAGTGAAAGTGGTGATTTTGCAACTTCCATGTGCAAATGTGTATACTTCCACGTGAAGTTGTTCCATTTTACAAATCTACACGTGTAAGTGCCACTAATTAAGCAGTGAGGCTGCAATTTTATTTATTTATTTATTACTTTTTATTTATAGATAATTTCTCATATACATTCAAATATTTAGCAGAAGAAAACAAACTCTATTGAAATAGTCTAACTCTCTAAAATGAGTTTGCAAAATTTATAGTTAGTTAGTTTGTGAGTGTCCCTTTAATTGTGGAAAAACCTCCACTTTAAATATATTACAAAACAATTGAAACCTCAAACCTCCAAACAGGAAAAATACAAATGTATTTACTATATCCTTATTATCTCAGGAGTAGGTTAATATCATTGGTTCCCTAAGAAGGAAAAAGAGAAAAAAAAACCCAGATGCAAAAAAACTCATATTTAATGAGAAAAAGCGAATGAGATGAAAAACTCTCTTACCTTTTTCTCTTTACCTTTTCGCTTTTTCTCATTAAATATGAGTTTTTTTGCGTCTGGGTTTTTTTTTCTCTTTTTCCTTCTTAGGGAACCAATGATATTAACCTACTCCTGAGATAACAAGGATATAGTAAATACATTTCTATTTTTCCTGTTTGGAGGTTTGAGGTTTCAATTGTTTTGTAATATATTTAAAGTGGAGGTTTTTTCATATACATTCAAGCAATTACAAACATGAAATCAGAAAACTGAAAAATTACAAGTAATCAAGTAGTCAAACAAGAGCATCCTTTAGTCCACAAATAAGTAACAGGGGGCCACAGGAAATAGCACTAATAAGGTTTTATACCAGAACCCCACAAATATAAATCTAGTCCAAGAGTAATAGAAAAGGGAGCCGGTGCGTGCTAATTATGAGAATTAACCACAGGGGCGTATCTGCGTGGGGCCACAGGGGCCTGGGCCCCCGCAGATTTCGCCCTGGACCCCCCTACCACAGACCCTCTCCACCTCCCCCTCCGTCCCGCCCGCCCGCCACCAACCCGTCGCCGATCTTTGCTGGCGGGGGACCCCAAGCCCCCGCCAGCCGAAGTCCTCTCTTCCGTGCAGGATGCAAGTTGCAACACTTCCTGTTCTTCTGAGTCTGACATCCTGCACGTACAACGTGCAGAACGTCAGACTCAGAATTTGGAATTCAGTCTGACGTCCTGCGCGTTGTACGTGCAGGACGTCAGACTCAGAAGAACAGGAAGCATTGCAACTTGCAGCGGCGCAGCCTGCATGGAAGAGAGGACCTCGGCTGGCGGGGGGTTGGGGTCCCCCGCCAGCAAAGGTAAGTGACAGCAGCGGGGGAGGGTTGGCGGCGGCGGGAGGGGGTGGAAGAGTGTCATTGGTGGCGAGGGGGGGGGGTCCGGAAATGGCGGGGGGGGGGGGGATCTGTGGCGCCGGGGGGGGGGGGGGCTAAAATGTGCCCCCTCCCTCTGGCTCTGGCCCCCCCTACCGCCAGAGTCCAGATTCGCCCCTGATTAACCAGTACCCCTTCCAATTCCTTTGACATAAAAAAACTATGCAACTGACTTGGATCAAAGAAAACATAATTATTACTACTAAAAGACAGACAACATTTAGCAGTGAGGCTACAATTTTAATGTGGCTTCATTCTGGAGATGGACAAAAGCTACATGGGATAAAAGAGGATGACTCATTTAATACTTTATGGAATGAACTAGTCGAACCAAGCACTTAAAAACAAACAAAAAAACCCCCCAAAAACCTTAACCTGTCAAGCAGGTGTAAAAGCCATCAATATTTTTCCCCATTACATGTTAAGGCATATTTTCAAAGCACTTTGGGAGGCTAAGTTCCATAGGTTTCTATGGAACTTTGGGAGGCTAAGTGCTTTGAAAATGAGCCTGATAGTCACTTTGTGAAATATACAGATTTTAGTCCTGTTCAAGCCCTTCCCATACCAAGGGAGTCTTTTACTAAAGCTTAGCTCAAGTTATCTGCAGCAGGGCCCATAGGAATAAAATGGGCCCTGCTGCAGATAAATCAAGCTAATCTTTAGTAAAAGACCCCCCCCCCCCCCCCAAGCTCCTTAAAATCTGTACATATTGTGGATTTCCACGTGAAAATAGTGGCTGTCTGAAATTGTTTTTTTTTTTTTTTTACATGTGTAGGAGTTATACACATGCAAAGCCTGGAAATTTCCACGTGGAAATCATGAATAGGGTTTCTAAAATAATCCCCATAGTCTTCAAAGAATCTTCTTATGCTTTTCCTGCTTTTGTGTTGTCATTGAGAACAATGATTTTCACTGGAGCTCCTCTCTTAATTAGGCATCCAGGTTAGAGGAGAATATAGCAGTTGAGCTGTATTCATGAAAGCAATATTCATTATGGGAAAGGGGGTGGGGTTGTGATAGAAAGGGAGCACTTCTTGCATGGAAACCTAAGCACACAACTTGAAAAATGATAATTAGCAAAACAGTGAGCTTTACCTTGGATGGCATGTAGGCTGTGAGTCTGCACGATAATGCAGAGTTGCAGGACCAGCTGAGGTGCGCTTTCCAGAAAGGTAGCCAGCAGGTGCAACATGCTCACATCCGCATACTCGTACACCATCTTCCAATAAAACCGCCATCTGTCACTCCCTGCGCTCCGACGGCTTCGGATGCCCAAGTAAATAGTGTGGAAGTACCTAGAAACCAAAGCAGCAAATTTACAAATAAAACAAAGGATGACAGGCACTGCTGTGAAGGAATGAATATTAATCCCATGGGGAGTAGCATAGGGACTCCTTATGAATAAGAAGATGAAAAGCGCATTTTCTTTGGTGAACATTTCCTGCAAATTCATAAAATTGTGAATTAAAAAGACAGCCTATTTTTTCATTGGCATTCACCATGCAAAATAGTCATTTTTGCCCAATAAGACAGCTGCACAGCTACAGAAGGGTCAACTCGCTCAAATGTGTTGTTTTTTTTAAACTCTGGAAAGTGAACAAATCTTAATAGCAATAGTGAACAAAGTACATATACAGGATCCCCCTTTCTATAACAGGGCAACTATCTTTAAGCACTTCAATTTATAATTCATTATGTTAAGTTTTATGTATTTATCCACTTCTTATTCTACATAATTTTCTTATGCACCTTAATTGCAATAATTCTGAAATTCTTTTCCGTTAATATGATTGCCATGATATTCCTATGCACCTTATCTGTTATCTATATTCTGATTTTCCTATTCCATCAATGTGATTGTCATTGTATTATATTGTAAGCCACACTGAGCCTGCAAATAGGTGGGAAAATGTGGGATATAAATGCAGCAAATAAATAAACAAACAAACAAACAAACAAATAAATAAAATACTGGCATTCACATGGGTAAGTGAACACTTGCACATGCCATTGGCAGTAGTGCACTCATGTGCTACTCTATTATTACATGTTAAAATGGCTTGGGGTATAATTGTTAGGGGGTGTTCACAGGGGAGGGGCTTGGGTGGGGCCAACATTTAAGCATTTAACTTATGGAATACTGTCAATTACACACTTATATGTCGTATTTAGCCACTAACATTTACACTAGCCACAGTCCTGTACAGATGTTGATGCTGACTTACGCTAGAATTCTATAATGGAAGTGTCATTATAGATTAGGCACACTACCTGCTTACTGTTGGTGCCTAGACGGCAGTGCCCAGTTATAGAATTTCCCCCAAAATGCTCAACAAAAATCCCTGTAACGTAACATAACAATACAATTTATAATCTGCAGTTGACCTTGCATTCCTATGTGGATTAAAATCTTAAGAAAGTGGACAATCACCAGGAAATAATAATGATACAGACAAATATTCCCTAATCAATGTAATACTTCTATTAACAAAATAGATCTAACATAGTAACATAGTAACATAGTAGATGACGGCAGAAAAAGACCTGCACGGTCCATCCAGTCTGCCCAACAAGATAACTCATATTTGCTGCTTTTTGTGTATACCCTACTTTGATTTGTACCTGTGCTCTTCAGGGCACAGACCGTATAAGTCTGCCCCGCACTATCCCCACCTCCCAACCACCAGCCCCACCTCCCAACCACCGGCTCTGGCACAGGCACAGACCGTATAAGTCTGCCCAGCACTATCCTCACCTCCCCACCACCAGCCCTGCCTCCCAACCACCGGCTCTGGCTCAGACCGTACAAGTCTGTCCAGCCCTATCCCCGCCTCCCAACCACCAGCCGACTTTACTTGGTCCCTTTTTGTTCACAACCAAGCCTTGAAAAGGTGCCCGAACTGACCAGATGACCACCGGAGGGAATCGGGGATGACCTCCTCTTACTCCCCTAGTGGTCACCAACCCCCCCCCCCAAAAAAAGTAAAAAACCTTTTTTTGCCAGCCTCTATGCCAGCCTCAAATGTCATACCCAGCTCCATCACAGCAGTTTGCAGGTCCCTGGAGCAGTTTTTAGTGGGTACTGCAGTGCACTTCAGGCAGGTGGACCCAGGCCCATCCTCCCTACCTGTTACACTTGTGGTGGTAAATAGGAGCCCTCCAAAACCCACCCGAAACCCACTGTACCCACATCTACGTGCCCCCAGTTACCCTTTAAGGGCTATGGTAGTGGTGTACAGTTGTGGGGAGTGGGTTTTGGGGGGATTTGGGGGGGCTCAGCACACAAGGTAAGGGAACTGTGTACCTGGGAGCAATTTCTGAAGTCCACTGCAGTGCCCCCTAGGGTGCCCAGTTGGTGTCCTGGCATGTTAGGGGGACCAGTGCACTACGAATGCTGGCTCCTCCCACAACCAAAGGGCTTACATTTGGTCGTTTCTGAGATGGGCGTCCTTAGTTTCCATTATCGCCAAAAATCAGAAACGACCAAGTCTAAGGACGACCATCTCTAGGGACAACCTAAATATTAAGATTTGGGCATGCCCGACCGTATTATCGAAACAAAAGATGGCCGCCCATCTTGTTTCGATAATACGGGTTTCCCCGCCCCTTTGCAGGGACGTCCTGCGAGGACGTCCTCAGGAAAACTTGGGTGCCCCTTTCGATTACGGCCCTCCACATATGTAGTTATTGTCACCCACCTTGAATAAAGGCAGGATATAAATGTAGTAAATAAGGGTCCTTTTACTAAGCCACGGTAAAAAGAGGCCTGCAGTAGTGTAGGCATGTGTTTGGGGCATGTGTTGGGCCAGTTTTTACTGCATCTGCAAAAAAGGGCTTTTTTTTAATGGGACGGGAAAAGGGCATGCTGTAAAACTGAAACCGGTGTGTGCCTAAAACCAGCCTGAGCCCTTAACACAACCCATTAATCTAGCAGTAAGGGCTACACACACGGTGACCGTTCGACGCGCACCAACTGCCGATTAATGCCAGAAATGCCGCACGTGGGAAGAAATAAACAAATCAATTAATCATCCAGGCTTTATGTGCATGTGGCTAATCTGAAATTACCATCAGGGGGACATGGTAGCCTGGCGGTAGTCTCATTTTGGTGTGCGCTGCACATGCATAGATCCTAATGCGCCTTTGTAAAAGTGCCCCTTAATAAATAAATATTACACTCTAGAATTAGGTATGTTTTAAGTTGATTTCTAAAATGCATATAATCTGCAGTGGATAATAAGGTAAATACATCTTTATCTAGCCTTGCTGCTTGAAATGTATCACAGCTCACAATAAGTGGGACTACCCATAGAAATGCCCACAAGTATTTATTCACCCAAATACATACCAATTTTTAATTCAGTTCCAGGAGGGGGAAGGAGGGGAATGGATTTATGGATTTAGCTCGCATCTTTTTCAGTTATATTCAGGTATCTTCCTATCCTCAGAGACATTATAAAGCACATTAAGAGTTGCAGTCAATATGGCTTAAAGTGGGATTTTCTTGCATGTTAACTGCAAATCTAACGTGGTGCTTTTTAAAACATTTTTATTTTGCAGGTCATGTGTAAATATTAGAGTTAACTCATAGCACTTACTGCCTCCTATTTAGGGGGCTTGTTAAGCATCCCAAATAACACCAAATGACTCATTTGAGTGCCCCTTTGGGGGAATGTTAGGGAGGAATCATTGGGTTTGGATGGGGTTGTGACCAGAGCCCTGTGTTGTAATAAGGCTTTATGGGTTCCTCTAATGAGGCCATCCATTGTATAGAGTGGGTAGTAGGGAGGAGGAGGTTAATGACTCTGAAACAGGCAAGACAATATGTGAGTAATTTTATAAAGGCATTCTTGCATGTGAAATTCCAGTATACACATGTAAAATGACACTTATAAAATTATACCTCCCTCACACACATACACACACACACACACACACACACACAAAGTCAATGTGGTGATGTGACATGACTATAGGCATGGCCAGGAGTGGGTTTTGGGCAGAATATGAGAGGAGTCATAATTTATTTATTTATTTGTTACATTTGTACCCACATTTTCCCACCTATTTGCAGGCTCAATGTGGCTTACATAGTACCGGAAAGGCGTTTGACACATGTACTTTATGAAATACACACAAACATTTATATTCTTTCCTGAGTAGGCATAAGTATTCCTGGCTTCATTTTAGCTGTGATTTGTACAGCTTTGCAGGCACCTATGTTTCTCTAGAAAACAGGCACTCACTCAGCCTAGGCGACCTGTTATAATATCACCCTCCACAGGACAAGTTACGGTACATTGCATGCTCTGAGCACTGTTTCCTAAATGTTTTCTCCCATTCCTTCTTAAGCTAAACTTAGCATTTGAGAAAAAATGAAACAAATAAAAGGGATAGAGGGTAAGAACATCCTCGACTGCTTCACTGTCCTAGGAAATCTTTGAACACATCATTCATTCTTCCTTCCAGACACACTCTGGATGTATAAATAGTTACAAACACAGCAACCCTTTTATAAAGCCACGTTAGGGCTAACACCTGGGTAGCGCATGCCAAATCAGCACTACCGCCTGGTCAGTGCGTGCGTCTGGTGGTAATTCTGAGTTTGGTGTGCACCGAATCCCGTGGTAGAAAATATTTTTCTATTTTTTACTGCAAGGGGGGGGGGGGGGGTGCGTACCTGGCAGTAATCTGTAGTGCGCCCATGTTGGTGCACGCTGCATGGATACCATGTGGGTAAGGGCTCAGGCCGTAAATAGGTGTACACTAGTTTTAATTTTTGTGCACGCTCATTTCCCAGCCCATTAAAAAATGGCCTTTTTCCCAGCCGCGGTAAAAAGTGGCCCAGCGCAACCTAAAAAATGCACCCACACTATCGGAGGCCATTTTTTACCGCGGCTTTGTAAAAGTTCCTCTTAGAATCCGTGTAGACTATAATACTATTTATTAATGCAACATAAGATTTATCTAACAATGTTGCTGTGCATGCGCCTTCTAGACTACCCAGCCTCGTTCTTTAGAGGTCAAGTCACTGGCAAGTTGAACGTCTTTCTTTTTCAATTGACTGAGCTGCCAACCTAACCTAGAGGGAGAATTACAATATGTCCCATTCTGTACTGCAGAGTTCCAATAGCTGTATTGAACTATGAAAGAAAATTCCCAGACTTTTTTTTACAAGGTTGTGACATCTTTCTGTGTCATTTGAAATGTTTGTCTACATCATCGTTTGGATATATCTTCTAGTCATCTAACTAAAGGTTATCACTGTTTACAAAGAAATCACATTTCAGTATCCAGGACAAATCCAGCTACCACAACTTACCTACCATGTGAACTTGTACAAAAACAAATATCAGGGTGTGAAGACCTTCCTGTCGGATGCTACTGTCTGCTTCCACCTGTACTGAGGAAATCACTTAAGAACAGTTTAACCTTTCCTGAAGATTGCCTTGTCAAAGCCAATGAGATCCTGTTCACTAGGTCATCCCGTGAGGCCCCAGTCTAGGAATGTGCCAAAACACGTAAGTGTCAAAGATTCATATCTATCAAAAAATGATGCTTTTAATGATGATTATACTGTGTTATGCTGAGATACCTGATCACAGCATATTACCTTAGTATTTTTCTGCAGTATGTGGCTGACAGCCCCAGCTATCACTCTCCAAGGGAGCCAGGCTATTACATCAATTATGTAGAGAACGGGTCTTACTCAGTATCCTTCCTCATGCCATCATTCGACTTTATCAACTTATCACCATCATTTCATGCTATTTATGGGTATTGCCTTCTTGATTCTCCAAAAAAAACTTTTAATTGCAAACATATTGGGGTCGATATTTAAAGCTTTTTAACTAGCCAGGAGAGGCTCCTAGCCATTTAACTTGCTTGTCTGGGGCTATCCAAGGATATTCAGCAGCAGGGACGGCTCAAGGCAAGACGCTGTCTGAGGTGGAGCTAAGATACCGCTCTCCTCCCCCAGGCTGAGATGCCACCCCCTCCTGGGCCAAGATCATCTCCCCTTTCCTTCTTCCACCCCGTTTGCGGTGTTTACCTGTTGTTTCATCATGTTCGAAAAGTTGGCAGTGGCAGCGATTCCCATATGCTGCCCTGCCGCCGGAACTCAACTCTTTCCTTTACTGTGGCCACCTATGACAAAACAGGAAGTTACATCAGAGAGGCGGCCACAGTAAAGGGAAGAGGTGGGTGCCAGCGGCAGGGCACATGGGTGTTTCTAGCATTAGCACGTGCTAATATTTAGCACACGCTAAAAACCCTAGCGCACCTACAGCATAGCTTAGTAAACAGGGCCCTTAATTGCCTCACTAGTTATTCCCATCTCTAGATCATTCATATAAATGTTAAAAAGCAGCGGTCCCAACACAGACCCCTGGGGAACCCCATTAGCTACTCTTCTACATTGAGAATATTGACCATTTAACCCTACTCTCTGTTTTCTATCTTTTAACCAGTTTTTAATCCATAATAGGACATTACCTCCTATCCCCTGACTTTCTAATTTTTTCAAGGGTCTTCATGAGGTACTTTGCCAAATGCTTTTTGAAAATCCAGATGCACAATATCAACTGGCTCACCTTTATCCACATGTTTATATAGTAGATTGGTGAGGCAAGCTTTGCCTTGACTAAATCCATGTTGTCTTTGTCTCATTAATCCATACTTATATATATATTGCTCTGTAATTGTATTCTTTATAATAGTCTGTACCATTTTGCCTGGCACCGATGTCAGGCTCACCGGTCTATAATTTCCTGGATCACCTCTGGAACCCCTTTTAAAAACTTGGTCATTACTGAAATAATACAGTTGCCAGTGCTGAGCAGTCTTTTCTTGTACTTTACAGTAAAACTATTATGAGCAAAATACAATGCCACGTCAAATAATAAACCTTCCTGCTAAAGAAGTATTCTGTATTGCCATAATTAAACCAGACAGCTTGACTAAAAATATCCTGAAAGGGTCACTTAATCAGGAAAGCAATGATCTTGTTTGGAAAAATGGAACGGGTTTATTTCATGCCTCATATACTTCGTGTTTATGACAATAGGCAGAATCAGCAGAGGACTCCCCGCTTCTGTTACATATTTTACTGCAAGATTTATAATAAGTTGAAAGGTATGTAGTGGCTGGGTATAAATGCTGTGACCAATTCTTCCTATTGCATAATATGCAATCTGTTTTACTCTTCTGGGATCTTGCTAGGTACATCTTGCTGGGCTTGATGGACCTTCGGTCTTTTCCAGTTTGGCAACACTTATGCTCTTATGTCATTATGCATTTATTATTAAATCAGTACGATTGCACAGGTTAGGCATACTGTATAAGGAACTTTTGCACTGTCCTTTGACTAAGATATATGGGATAAAGAAGAATGGAAGCCCTGTACAGCAGATTATAACCAATTATCACCACAGTCTCCTCTCAGAGGGCACAGTCTGTGCTGAATATGGAAATGTTGTCCAGGAGCACCAGAGTTACTACTCATCGATTCTTTGGGAAGGAGCTGTGCTTCTTTCAGAAAACATATATCTTATTAATCTGAATTTGCACAGAGTAAGTAGAAGTCTGCTCTCCGAAGCCTCTTCCCTTCCCTCAGAAGCTTCTCTTTTCCCATCCCGTCTCCTTTTTTCTTATCTCCCCCAGATATAATTCTAGTTGCAAACACAGGGCCCCCTTTACTAAGCTGCAATAAAGGGGGCCCTCTGGTAGCATCGGTGTGTGGATTTGCCGCGTGCCAAGGTCCCCTTTTACTGCAGTGGGTAAAAGGCTTTTTTTTTTTAAGGAAATGGCCGTGCGGTAAGTGAACTTCTTGCTGCTCAGCCATTTCCTGGGGGAAGCCCTTACTGCCACTTATTTAGGAGGTGGTAAGGGCTCCTACGCTAACCCAGCGGTAACCAGGCAGCACGCAGGGCTGCTCGATTACCATCGGGTAAGCCCACAGCACTAAAAGATAAAAAATATTTTTCAAAGAGCTGGAAATGGCACGCGCTGAGGGCAGGCACTAGTGACAGACTCCTTAAGTAGCCTGGCGGCAGTGCCAAAATGACACATGGTAAAGCAGCGGTACAGGTACTGTCACTTTGTAAAAGGGGTCCATAGTGAGTTCTGCCAGATTTAGCGATTTCTCTTTGGCACCCAATAAGGTGGACTTGGTTACAAAACTTGTGGCTTCTAGCCTCACTCCTTCTTGGTCTCTATGATGGGCTTTGATCTTGCCCAAATAGCCTTTTCTAAAAGGGTTCAACTAATCACTGATGGCAAAATGTGTTGTCACATTGTTGGAAATATTCTTAGTAGTCACATATATTGTATTTTATTCTTGTGAACACAGGACATTTCTTGGGAGTAGAGGAGTAGGCCTAGTGGTTAGAGCACAGGGCTGGCAATCAGGTAATCCTGCTGCTGCTGCTCCTTGTGATCTTGGGCAAGTCTCAACTGTTCAAGGCCTCAGTTACAATCTTAGGGGTGCTTATACTAAGCAGAGTTAGTCACTAATGCATGCCTAACACAGCAAAAATGGCCTAACGTAGGACACGCTAAAGCATCATGCATTATTTTTTACATGCATGAATGCTGTCATGCGGTAAGTAGTTTTTGGGAATCTTTTTACAGAATATGTCAGGTGCAGAGAGTGGACATTCCTGCGCTAACTAAGAACATAAGCACCGCCATACTGGGAAAAGACCAATGGTCCATCAAGCCCAGCATCCTGTCTCCGACAGCAGCCAATCCAGGATTCAAGACCCCGCAACCCCCCCCCCCAAATAATTTTTAATAATGTTCAATGGATTTTTCCCTCGGGAATCTGTCCAAACCCCCTTTAAATTCCATATGGCCAGCTGCTGTCACTACATTCTCCGGCAACGAGTTCCAGAGTCCAACTACACGCTGAGTAAAGAAAAACTTTCTCCTGTTTGTTTTAAAACTACTATATTCTAGCTTCATCTTGTGTCCTCTGGTTCTATTGTTGTTTGAAAGTGTAAACAAATGCTTCACATCTGTCCGCTCTACTCCGCTCATTATCTTGTAGACTTCTATCATATCACCCCTCAGCCGCCTTTTCTCCAAGCTGAAAAGCCCTAACCATGCACTAACTGGTTAGCACAAGGATAATTTGGGAACCCTTACTACCTTCAAGATAGATAATTTTTAAAAATGCAACTTATGAAACACCATGGTAATGTTTAAAAATGGCCGCATGCTAATGGCAACATTAGTGCATGGCCGTTAATGAAATAAATAGGAAATCTGATAAAAAATGGCCTTAGCATGCAGGAATGACCTGTGTAAGGGTAAGCTAAGGCCATTGATTACCACAGCTTAGGGCCCTGTTTAATAAGCCGCAATGTAGATGGACAAACCTTTTAGCATAAAAAGTTTAGTAAATTTACATGTGGTATTTAGAATACGCTTAGGTGTAATTGCCTAGTGTGTGTTAATTTTAGGCACCATATATAGAATCGGGCCCTAAGGGGAGGAAGTTATCAATGTAGGCTACTGTTAAGATGTGTTATTTCACCACTAAGTTGTGGTATTTTAGCACAGGTCCCATTTTATGTAATGAGACCTAGTTACTACTAATTGGGGTTAACAGTAAAATAACATGTCACAATGGTAGCTCATATTGATAATTCCCCTCCCCCTTATTTAAAGAATAAAGAAATGGCTCTAGAAATTAAAATCACAGCTAAATGTAATAACAGTGAGCCACTTAAGTCATTGTGACATCACTGATGAAGTTGGCTCTTAGGTATTGGTGGAATGAGGTATTATGACATCACAATATAAAATATCAGACTGAAACTCTTCACACTAAGGGGGGAAGTTATCAACATGGGCTACTGTATTTTACCACTAATGTGCTATTTTATGCAATGAGACCTAGTTACTAATAATTAGGGTATACAGTAAAATAACACTTCGCAACGGTAGCCTACACTAATAAGTTGTTTTTGGATAACTGTGGGATATAAATAAATAAATGCATTGTTGGAAAGCACAGTGCTGAAGATCAGAACAGGAGTGTGTATCTGAGGTTTATGTGACCTCCTAAGCTCTGCCTCTCTCATTTACCGACTACAATTCTTGATTTCATTTCACTGTGTCTTCTTCCCATTATTGCTTTTCAGATATGTGGCCCAAAGCTAGAAAAGAGACAAAGGGCACCCACTGAGCATGCCTTGACTGATGATATTACCAGGGAAGAAGGCATGAAGCCAAAAGCTGCTGACCATACTTAACAGAAATTTGTGGCATTTTCCTCATTTTCTGCCTGCAGCTCAGATGCATAAGTCACAGCAAAAGTGCTGAAAGCAAGGCATTTTAGATTCTCTCACATAGAGACAGCAGCTCTTACTTGACAAATTATCCTATAAAGCAGCCCGTACTAATACTTCTCCTCTGCAATTATTTACTCAAAAATTGTTGAAAGCGGTGTTCAAATAACCGTCTGAATCTGTCCAGCTACACAGTCCCTGTGACTTCTTGGTCCCATAGCTCCTATACACAGGCTTCCGTGGCTGGTGTTATGGTTCTTGCAGTTTTCATTGACCAGCTTTCAGCTGTTACCCAGATGAAAGCCACAGCAAGATAACTGCAATGTCAGTCAAGCAAACTCAGAGGTGGCACCATCTGGACAGCTGGAAGAATTAACCTCTCACATTCTTCATATCCTTTTTTTATGTACTTGTAATGCCCCTTTTCCTGGCGCTTCTGGGCCTGGGGTTCGAGTGGGCTGAAGTCTCCCGAAGGTAGTCTCTGTTGGACCCTCACTTACTCACTTGGTGTGCAGTGCCTCCACCTGGGGAAAGAACTGTTAGAAGGTGGGATGACCCTCTCCTTGCCCCAGGAAACTAAGTCTCAGGTTCAAACTCTCTGGTGGAAGCAAAGCTGGCCGTTAAACATAAACTGTCTTGGGGGCAGCCACACACTGTACAGTCCAAAATGGCCACTCCACAGTCAGCAGTTTATAACAAAATAATTGGAACTCTGTATTTTAATTCTGCAACCAGCAGCTTCTGTCAATTCAGTGGAAAAAATAGTCCAACAAACAGTTAATACATCAAACCTCTCTCTCTTCCGTGGTTGCTCAAAGGGGAGCCTATCTCCCCCACCTCCAGGTCTATTTACAGGAACGATCAGGGCATTTAAAAGTATATACACAGTTATATACAGTTCCCCTGTGCAGTTTGCACTGAGCAAGTTTTTGATATCAATCACTGCTTCCTTTTCAAATCTCAAGAAGCACTTCCCTATCAGCTCTTCACAAAAAGCACTTCCTTATCAGTCTGATTCTTCCCCAGCACTGTCCAAGCTCCTGGAATCACGGCTCTCTTAGCCCCCAGTCCCCTGACTCTAAAGGCTTCTCCTTCAAGCTCTTCTTTCTTCCTTCTTCTCCCCAGGGCCCCCCTTCAAAGGACATACACATACCTTTATTATCTCTCAACTCCACTTCCCCTGTCACTCTTCTATACCAGAGCACTTTTCCTCTGCATTATTTCATAAACGCTCCCATGGGTTGGGCTTCCTACTACCCAGGGACCTCCCAGTCACTCCCCTTAGTGACTCTCTACAGGGCTTACTCTTCTAGTAATGCCCAACTGAATAGGAGACATACTGAATATGCTTCTAGTAGAATTCACCATATTTGTTATTTACGTACTCAATTTTCAAACCCCTCCACACACTCTTTGTTTTAAAAAGCAAGTACTATGCAGCAGTTCCTAACCAGTCATCTCTCCTTCCCTACCTATAGCCTTCTCTCCTTGAAATATGGTTTCTAATTGTTTATTTTATACTGTACTTCATTTCTGTCAGTATGTAATAGAGTGAACATTTTCTGATATTTTTATAAAGGCTTTCTTGCATGTATATGTGAGTATGCAATATATAAAATACCACTTGTAAACTTACTGTCCACGTAAAAGTACAGAACTGCATGACTTCATGTGACTAGGGTGGAGGCAAGTTTGGGGAAGAGTGCTGGCACTCACAATTTCCACACATAGGACTAAATTCTATAAGTGGCACCTAAAAAATCCATATTTAAGTTACAGTTATTGTTTGCCAATTGCACTATTTTGTTCCACTGTTCAATATATTTTAAGAGAATAAATGTAATTGTTTGTTTGCCCTGTTTGTCTGGACTGATAAAGAATCTGGTGGTTTGTGTGTTGGGTCTGTGAGTGCTTTCTGGGAACTTGGGACCACTGGGAGTGTGGCTCCAGTAACCTAGAAATCACTGGGGATAACTGGAGAGAGGGAGACTCACCCAGAGGCAGTTGTGACCCAAGCGGTGGGAGGAGGGTACTACTGTAGAGCACAAGTGGCAGGTGCAGGTGGACCTGAGTTGTGCTGGGGATAGACCCTCTAAGTGGCTACGTGGTAACCCCAGGTGGGTTGTTAGGTGTTTCGTGACAATATAATTTCATTAAAGTCAAAACTCAGTTTTATAAATGGTAAAATGTATCAGACTTGTGTATTTCACCATTTTCTTCTTGTTGCACTGTGGAAGGGAAATGGGACTTGATATACTGCCTTTCTGAGGTTTTTGCAACTACATTCAAAGCGGTTTACATATATTCAGGTAATTATTTTGTACCGGGGGCAATGGAGGGTTAAGTGACTTGCCTACATTCACAAGGAGCTGCAGTGGGAATCGAACCCAGTTCCCCAGGATCAAAGTCCGCTGCACTAACCACTAGGCTAATCCTCCACTCCATTCAGGGAAGCAAAACAATAGCAAAATTGTCCTTTTGAAAAGATAAATCTGAAGAACTGATTAAAACTAAGCTGATTATTAAAAGAGGTTTTGGAATAAATTGAGAAATGTAATAGGTACAAGTCTTCAGAAGGAAGCAACCCAAGTTCCAAATGAAGTTTACTATGAAACAACAATATGAAATATGTCCCTAAAAACAGCCCTGATACTAAATGATTGGATGCTCGGAAATGTAGTAGCAGTATGGAAATGTCTTCAAAGTGACCTATGGAACTACAAGACCAGTTAGTCTACCTTCGGTGTTCCCAGCAAATTGGTACAACTTTGGTAGTCACTCCCTGTCCTCAAAGGCCATCAGCAACCGCACCTCGAATATTGTGTTCAATTCTGGTTGCAACATCTCAAAAAAGATATAGTGGAATTAGAAAAGGTGCAGAGAAGGGCGATGAAAATGATAAAGGGGATGGGACGACTTCCCTATGAGGAAAGGCTAAAGTGGCTAGAGCTCTACAGCTTGGAGAAAAGGCAACTGAGGGGAGATATGATAGAGATCTATAAAATAGTGAGTGGAGTTGAACGGGTAGACGTGAAGTATCTGTTTACGCTTTCCAAAAATACTAGGACTAGGGGACATGCGATGAAGCTACAAAGTAGTGAATTTAAAACGAATCGGAGAAACATTTTCCTCACTCAACGTGTAATTAAACTCTGTAATTCATTGCTAGAGAATGTGGTAAAGGCGGTTAGCTTAGCAGAGTTCAAAAAAGGTTTGGACGGCTTCCTAAAGGAAAAGTCCATAGACCATTATTAAATTGGACTTGGGGAAAATCCACTATTTCTAGGGTAAACAGTATAAAATGTTTTGTACTTTTTTGGGATCTTGCCACATATTTGTGACCTGGTTGGCCACTGTTGGAAACAGAATGCTGGGCTTGATGGACCTTTGGTCTGTCCCAGTATGGCAATACTTATGTACTTATGAATATACCGGAAAGGGACTTGCATGCTTACCACCTCCATCGTATGCAAATCTCTCATGCATATTCATTAGGATTATCCTGAAAACCTAGCAATGATTACAACTGTGGTAGTCTATCATAAATTATTTGACCCCAAGAATGACACACCAGTGCACTTCGAAGCCAGTCAGTCATTGCTTCATAAGTACATAAGTACATAAGTAATGCCACACTGGGAAAAGACCAAGGGTCCATTGAGCCCAGCATCCTGTCCACGACAGCGGCCAATCCAGGCCAAGGGCACCTGGCAAGCTTCCCAAACGTACAAACATTCTATACATGTTATTCCTGGAATTGTGGATTTTTCCCAAGTCCATTTAGTAGTGGTTTATGGACTTGTCCTTTAGGAAACCGTCTAACCCCTTTTTAAACTCTGCCAAGCTAACCGCCTTCACTACGTTCTTCGGCAATGAATTCCAGGGTTTAATTATGCGTTGGGTGACGAAACATTTTCTCTGATTTGTTTTAAATTTACTACACTGTAGTTTCATCGCATGCCCCCTAGTCCTAGTATTTTTGGAAAGCGTGAACAGATGCTTCACATCCACCTGTTCCACTCCACTCATTATTTTATATACCTCTATCATGTCTCCCCTCAGCCATCTCTTCTCCAAGCTGAAAAGCCCTAGCCTCCTTAGTCTTTCTTCATAGGGATGTTGTCACATCCCTGCTATCATTTTAGTCGCCCTTCGCTGCACCTTTTCCAATTCTACTACATCTTTCTTGAGATGCGGCGACCAGAATTGAACACAATACTCAAGGTGCAGTCACACCATGGAGAGATACAACGGCATTATAACATCCTCACTCCTGTTTTCCATACCTTTCCTAATAATACCCAACATTCTATTCGCTTTCCTAGCCACAGCAGCACACTGAGCAAAAGGTTTCAGTGTATTATCGACGACGACACCCAGATCCTTTTCTTGGTCTGTAACTCCTAACGTGGAACCTTGCATGACGTAGCTATAATTTGGGTTCTTTTTTCCCCACATGCATCACCTTGCACTTGCTCACATTAAACATCATCTGCCATTTAGCCGCCCAGTCTCCCAGTCTCGTAAGGTCCTTCTGTAAGTTTTCACAATCCTGTCGCGAGTTAACGACTTTGAATAACTTTGTGTCATCAGCAAATTTAATTACCTCGCTAGTTACTCCCATCTCTAAATCATTTATAAATATATTAAAAAGCAGCGGTCCTAGCACAGATCCCTGAGGAACCCCACTAACTACCCTTCTCCATTGTGAATACTGCTCATTTAACCCCACTCTCTGTTTCCTATCCTTCAACCAGTTTTTAATCCACAATGGGACATTTCCTCCTATCCCATGATCTTTATTCTAAAGACTCTGAATTCTGTCTCTGAATCCTGCCCTGCCCCTTCAAGTCTGGCTAGCAGGAGTCAGTTTTGGGATTCAACCCTGGGTCTTCATCTGGCAGTGTATACTATCATGCTCCAGCAATCATTTCTACATTTCTAACCTGTCTTTTGGCTCTTTATAACTTAGAGCCAAAACTCCTCTTTGCTGCAGTTCTGAGCTATTATGTCACAACAAATAAATCTTAAGAAATTATAGGTTTATGTTTTTATACTGCAGACCATTCTGTTTGTTCAGAACTTAATATGAGAATACTTACTCAGAATTGGATGCACAGTGATAATAAGAGCTCAATTCTAAAGTGCGCTATTGAGCTAGCACGAACTAGCACGAACTAGCACAATTAATGCACAATGTTAGTAAATGGAGCTTCAGTAAACACTGTGTGTTGCTGTGTGGCAACATGACAGGATCTTTAAGTAAATCTAGCTCTAAGTGAACAATACAGACCAATATATTTTAACTGGCTAAGAAGTTCTAGAACAAGAGGTCAGGATATGATGCTGACATGGAATAGACGTGGAGGGGCATTTTTGATATGACCTCTAAGTCAGACTTTGGACATTTTGTGCTAAACGTCCAAAATCCAAATAGAAAACATGACCTAAAGAAACGTTGAATGCTGCCATCTCACTATTGGTCGTTTAGGAAAGAAGGCCTTTAGGATTTTATTTCCTCTCTGGAAATTAAGACAAAAGGAAGTCATTACTGCTTTTCACTTCTTTGCAGCATGAAACAGTTCATTTTAAAGTTCAGAGCTGAAATTTAAACTAAAAACTTACCTGTTTAAAAAGACATACCCTACCAACCCCAACATAAACGCCTGATCTCTGTAACAACAACAACAAAAAAAGTAATGGACATAATACAACCCTGCCGAGTACGATTCCCTTATGTGGCTATACCACATGAACGTTATCTTACCACAACTTCACTATGTATTTGTTTACACCGGAGTCTGCAATCGCCTCTCCGGTACTATGTAAGCCACATTGAGCCTGGGAAAAAGTGGGATACAAATGTAATAAATAAATAGACCATTTTTGAAACCGCAAAATGTCTACCTTCTTTTTCTGAAAATCCCATTTGTAACAAGGTTTTGTGCTCTGTACGTTTACCTTTTCAGGCCATTTTTGAAAAAAAAATGTACAAGTGAAAAATGCAGAAAATCAAACCATTGGGATGTAGGAAGGACCAGCATTTTTAGCAGATTGGTCCCCCAGACATCCCAGGAGAGAAATGGGGCACCCTAGATGGCACTTCTGTACACTTCACAAAAATGTCCCAGGTACATATCTCACCGTTGCTCCCTTATCTTGTCTGCTGAGCCCTCCAAAACCCAACCAAAACCCACTACCCCCCAACTGTACACCACTACAATAGTCCTTGGGGTGAAGGGGCCACCTACCTATATGTGAGTACAGTAGGTTTCTGGTGAATTTTGGCTCACAGTTTCCACCACCAGTGTAACAGGTAGGGGGAGGTATGAGCCTGGGTCTACCTGTCTACAGTGCACTGCACCCACCACTACAATGCTTCTGGGACTTGCATGCTGTTCTAGTGGATCTGGTTATAGCATCTGAGGTTGTCATAGAGGCTGGTGAGTACTATTTTTATTCACATTTTTGGGGGGTGGGATTGGGTCAGCGACCACTGAGGAAGTAAAGGGGGGATCAATTATCTTTGATTCCCCCCCAATGGTCATCTGGTCATTTAGGGCGCCTTATTCATTCTGAAAACAGATCTAGACCAAAATATTAAAGTTTTCACCCTAGACATTTTTGTTTTGTTCCATTATGGCTGTGAAACGTCCGAGTGTTGGACGCCCTAAGCCTTCCCCAATCCCATCTTCAAAACGCTAACATGCCCTCCTGCAGATGAAATGCAAAACAGGTTTTGAAAATACCAATTTGGATGTTGTGAGAAGAAATCCATCCAAATGGTGCTTTATGACAATTTTTGGATGTTTTTCGCTTTCGAAAATGAGCCCCATAGGAAGTACGTGTTCATATCCTTTCCAGCTACTGGTAGAGGAATAACAGAGGATTATCAGTGATATGCTTCAGGGATAGAGGGAAGTGAGGTTTACTTGCTGTTTTTCAAAATATCCAGCAACCCTGTACTCTTTAATGTTAGGGTTAGAAGTATGGCTGCCCATGCTAGACACCTGAGGCTTTTGGGAAGTCTAATGCAGCTGGACCACTGCTGTTTCCTAACCCTGTTGCTCTGTACACATTAACTCAGCATTTTTGGAAAGCTGATGCAGCTGTACTGCTGACTGTAACCATATCCACCCTGTGAAGATTATTCCAGTCTTCCCAGATGCCCGATGCAGCCATACTGCTACTGTTAGAGCTGCAACCATGGTCGCTCTGCACAGGCTACCCCAGCTGTTTGGATCTCTACTACAGCTGTACCACTGATATTAAGATTGCAAACACATGCATCCATCTATCGCCATTACAGTGGCAATAGACCAGCCTCCAGGCTGCACCTGATACAAGCATCCTCTTTGCTGCAGTTCTGAGCTATTATGTAGCAGCAAATAAATCTTAAGAAATTGTAGGTTTATGTTTTTGTACTGCAGAGTACTGGAAACCTAGATAAAACTGGGTTCCTTAGAGACTGTGGCACATTTTAATGGACTGCTTTCTCAGTGCTTCACATTCTAGCTAGTCTCAGATGGAGGAAATATTTGAAATAAACTATATTATATGTTGTTGGAACAACTGTAGGGCTTTCATTAATACAGCCAACTACATTTCTGAAAGAAAAATGTGTAACATGATTAAGATGTTGTAAACCACACCAAATTACAAGATGGGAAATAGCTCTTCGGCATGACACCATGGAAGAAATACAACAGCGGCGATTAGGAAAGATCATATCTGTATGATAAATTTAAAAAAGCCTGGTAATAGGGAAACTATTTCCATGATATCTATTGCACTTGAAAAAAGGTCTATGTGGCATCTATACATGTAAATAGAAATGTTTACAAATGTAAAGATCTTTAAATTGCCAATATTTACATGTGTAGAGGCCACAGGATGCATAGATTTTAAGGGGGGGGGGGGGTTCTGGGTGTGATTGATACAGTCCAAAAAACTACAAAGAAGGGAATAATTTTATAAGGAGTCACCTAGTTTAAGGCAGCAGGAGCCCATGTAAATGGTGCCATTTTATTCATTTATACATGTAAGTGGTCAAAAGCAGGCATAAATGACCTCACAGATCAGCGGAAAAATATGCACCATGTTTTGATTATGTACTCTTTGCCGATGGGCATGCGTATGGACACAGTTCGGAGGGAAGACGGAAATACATATGTAAATTATAGAATACTAGAATTTTCTTGTGTTCTATCACACACCTAGGCTCAGACAGTTAGGGTAAATGATCGCATCTTAAGTGCCTTTTCTTCCACTTGTGCTAGTGTTCTATAAAGAAAAGTAAGTACACAGGGGATGATATTCAATGCGATTTAACTGGACAGAAATGGCTCCTGGCCGGTTAAATCACCAGTTCAAGGCCAACCAGTCATTTTCAGTGGCACTTAGCTGGTTAGTGCCAAAATCAAAACTGGCTATTTTAGGAGCATTCTGGGGTGAAGTCAGCACTTGGCCGGTTAAGTGTGGATATTCAAAATTAACCGGCCAGGCCAACTGCATAAATAGGGCCGCATAAAAGCCAGTCCTATCTTTATGTGGCAACCCATAAGTGGTTAAGTGCTAACTATCACACTTAGCAAAGCAGAGAGGGTTCCCAAGTACACCAAGGAGTCAAAAAAAGAAAAAAGCACAAGTCAACCTCCAATAAAAGGACCAAGACTCAACACGGGCCGTGTTTCGGCAACCAAGCACCTGCATTAGGGGGTCGCAAAATTTGCTGAGTGGTTTTCATAAGGAATCTTGCATATACTCCACAAGATAAAACATAGACAAAGAAAACCCCTTTTATACTTGGGAAGTCAAAAAACTCTTGACATCCTTCAATTCGCAAAAGCCGCTTGTAGTCCTGCGATTCACAAAAACAGTTGTCATGGTTGTTTTTCTCCGACAACGTTTTTTCTCCGACAATGTTTTTTGTTGATGCTGTAGGTGTAGGTACCACTGTGATCGGTTCCTGCTGACTCACTCAGGATTTGGAAAGAAGCTTTTGTCATCAACATCATCATCATTACTTTCCTCCTCATTAAACAGAACGTTTTGGTCTGAAGAGTTAATATCACTTGAGAGCACAAATTCAGAGATCACATGCAATCTGTCAGAGGACAGCTCAGCTTCCCTGGTAATGCCTGTAAATTAATTCCTATTAAACAGATCTTATTGGCTGCTGCCATCATCCCGCCCATCTATTAGTGAATGGAGTTGCTCTTGGTCAAAGTTGGGGGCATGGCAAATTCATCCATGAGAGAGGATATTTCCAGTTGTGAGTGGTACGCCACACAAATAAAGATAAGGATCTCTTGCTGCCCCTCTTATCTTAGGCATCCTGTCAAAGAATTACCTTTGTGTTTTCTATTTTATAATGCCAATGCACTTGTATATTTAAAAGTTATCCTGTCGGCATTTACACTTACTCCAAGGCATGTGTTGTCAGCGACCTGCCCGTTTGGTTCAGAGGTCTCCACCAGTGATTGAGCGAACAAATTTGCTTACCTCTGTGGTGTCTACCACCACTTCAAAAATTACAAAAGAAAGGGTTATTTCACCTGGTTTCTTTTGTACATGGAGTTTTGTGAAATATGGCACTTACCTATGTAATTACAGACAAATACACATTAAGTTGCTAGATTGGCATGAACACACACAATAACCTGTATGTATGCAAGCCCCAAGTGATGTCACACTTCTTGTGAATATCTTTTATTTTGTGAATATCTTTTATTTCTTTTTCTGAATACACCACTTCTGCTATATGTGCCTACAATTACATAAGTATTATCCAGGGTCCTGATGTGGATTTTTACAAGAAGTATTGCATTCAACAGAACCTTCTGTAAATATTCAAGGAACTGAGGAATGTCCCAGCAGCTACCTAGGCATCCTGCATATACTGGGGCTTAATATACTGAGTATTAAACACAAACCGGCCGATATTCAAAGTGAGTTAACTGTTAATGGTTATCCGGTCATTTTCAGAGGCACTTAACTGGTCAGCGCTGCTGAAAATGACTGGTTAGTGCCAAACTTCAAGCTGGCTATGTTGGACACATTCTGGGGGGGGTGGTTCCGTGGGTAGAGTCTGGCTATATCCCGATATTCAGATGTAACCGGGCAGGTTTAGCGGATAAATAAGACCGCATAAATGACCATCCTATCTTTATCTGCTAACCCACGGCCGGTTAAGTCTGAATGTTAACTTAACAGTACAGTCCACAAAAGCAGAATACATGTCTTCTAATAGTTAAAAAGGCCTTTATTCTTGCCTCTTTAAAATATAACCCGATGTGCTCACATTTTGCCTCTTTAGAGGCTGCATCAGGGATTATTAGAGTCCCAAAGGGCACAAACACCTAATAGTTGGTATACTATTGAGAAAGGAGGAGACACGCTTTTTTATCATGCTGCTAGCTGCTGAGCTGTTTATATTGTTACATCTACCAACTATTAGGTGTTTGTGCCCTTTGGGACCCTAATAGTTGATAATCCCTGACGCAGCCTGTAGAGAGGTGAAATGTGGCCACGTTGGGTTGTGTTTTAAAGTGGCAAGAATAAAAGCCTTTTTAACTATTAGAAGACGTGTGTTCTGCTTCAGAAAACAAAAAAAAATGGAAATTTAATGGCGAAGCCCGGACAGAGCCTTGCATTGGCGGTGGAAGAAAAAAACACTTCCCACTGCCGGCTGAATATTGGGAGAAATAATTTACAGTGCAGGAAAGCAGCATACCAACGTGCTTTCAAAACAATATTTTTTATCTAATATGTATGCAGCCATGTCTTGTGTGAAGAGTCATGAATCCTGGATTGCACACTGTATAAAGTGTATGTAGTGGATAAGGGGGCTGTTCTAACTCTAAAGCAGCCATTGCTGCATATCAATTCAGTTACTTCCCTGAGATGATAATATATGTGGAGGGGCATAATCGAACAAAAACGTCTATCTCCATGGGCGTTTATCTCCGAGAACGGGTCCGTGAAGGGGCGGACCGAACAGTATTTTCGGAAAAAAAATAGACGTCCATGTTTTATTCGACAATTTGTGAGCTGGGCGTTTTTGTTTTTCAGCGATAATGGAAAATGAAAGCGCCCAGCTCAAAAACGAATAAATCCAGGGCATTTGTTCATGGGAGGGGCCAGGATTCGTAGTGCACTGGTCCCCCTCACATGCCAGGACACCAACCAGGCACCCTAGGGGGCATTTTACAAAAACAAAAAAAAAAAGTGAAAGAGCTCCCAGGTGCATAGCACCCTTCCCTTGTGTGTTGAGCCCCCCAAATCCCCCTTAAAACCCACTGCCCACAAGTCTACACCATTACTATAGCCCTAAGGGGTGAAGGGGGGCACCTACATGTGGGTACAGTGGGTTTGGGGGGGTTGGACGACTAAGCATTAAGCAGCACAACTGTAACAGGTAGGGGGGGGATGGGCCTGGGTCCACCTGCCTGAAGTCCACTGCACCCCCTAACAACTGCTCCAGGGACCTGCATACTGCTGCCAGGGAGGTGGGTATGACATTTGAGGGTGAAAATAAAAAGTTGTGAAACATCATTTTTTTGTGGTGCGAGGGGGTTAGTGACCACTGGGGGAGTCAGGGGAGGTCATCCCCGATTCCCTCTGGGGGTAATCTGGTCATTTAGGGCACTTTTTGGGGCCTTATTCGTGAAAAAACAGGGTCCAGGAAAAGTGCCCTAAATTCTAGCTACAAACGCATACTTTTTTTCCATTATCGGCGAAAGGCGCCCATCTCTGTTCAGGTGATAACCATGCCCCAGTCCTGCCTTCACCATGCCTCTGACACACCCCCGTCAACTTTGTACGCTTCTGCGATGGAGTGCAGTTGAAAACGTCCAAGTTCGGCTTTCGATTATACCGCGTTATTCGTTTTTGTGAGATAAACGTCCATCTCCCGATTTAGGTCGGAACTTGGGCGTTTTTCTCATTCGATTATAAGCAGGATAGGCAACTCTCTGGAAGAAATTATGCCTCTGTGGCTAGCCAAGCTTTACATTACAGGAGTTAAAGCAATTTAACTCCTGAATGACTAATTCAAGAACACTAATTTTTCCAAAGCAAGCAATGCCTTATATCAAGGCACTTGAAAAGGTCCCTCAACCTTTTTGATAAGCAGTGGCAATACACATACAAACCAGCTATAGCCCAATGCTTAAATATACCTTTTAAAACCACAAAGCCCTCAGACATGCATTCCATCAGCTTCAGCAGTGACTCTTTTCACATGAGCACACAGGCTCATGGCTCACCCGCCTTGTCATTGGCCCAGGTCAGGAAAGAAGAGACGTCCTGAAGACTCGGCGGCGATCAGATGTTCTTCTTGCCCGTGCAGCGCCTTCACACAGAGGTGAGAGGCGCTGCGTGGGCCCGGTAAGGTGGAAGGGGGCCCGGTGGAGGGAACAGCGGCAGCGACGACCTCAGGGGGGCGGCGGGGGCAGGGCACGGGGGCGGAGGATTGTGGGAGGCGGAGCTGTGAGAGAAAGAGTAGAGAGAAAGGAAGAGAGGAAGGGAGGGGTTTGGGACTGCTAAAATTTTGATTTTTATGCTGCAGGGGGAAGCGGGGAACAGCGGCGACCTCGGGCGGGGGAGCACGGGGCGGAGGATGGTGGGAGCTGTTTAGAAAGAGAGAGATGAAGGAAGGAAGGAAGGAAGGCAGGGAAGGAGGGAGGGGGGCCGGGGCTGCCTAAAATCACGATTTTTTAAATGCAGGGGGGAGCGGGGAGCAGTGGCGATCTCAGGTGGGGGGGGGGGGGCAAGGATGCCCACAAGGATGTGTTAAGTCGTGTCTGTATGACAGCTCCGGCCTTAACGACAGCTCTGACCTCACGTTAAATATATCACGGTAAATGATTCGGTGCAATCGACGGTATGGTTAGTGCATCCCGAATTGTCCACATTACAATGGTAGTTACTCGTTTGCATTCTGTTTTTGTTAGCTGCTAGCGTCGTCGGAAAATGGCCTTTAATGCATGCTACGGTTAAAAATTTCTTCGTTAAAGGGTCGTTAAAGTTTAGTGCATCTGGGTCTCAGTCTGTTCCAGTATGGCAAGGCTTATTTTCTTTTGTTATGTTAAGAAGTTGAGGGATCTTGTTTTATGCTCATGTAATCTTCAACTTCTATATCTCACCTTACTGACAAATAGATTTTTGTTTACACATGAAGTATTTGTATCATATATGTCTCCTATATGAGAAAACATTTTGCTGCCTTTAAGGGGGAATTCATCAAGGTGTGGTAAAAGTTTGCCTCTTACCTCACCTTGATTCACCTCCAGATTCAGCAACCTGTGCTATCTCAGCACCACAGGTTGCTGAATCCCATTTTAAAAGAATAATCTGAATTTATTATTTCTAATCCACCCTTGTCCAGGGTGGAATACAAACATACATACATAAAATAAATTACAATCACAAAAAACATCTAACAATACAAAGCAACAGAGGTGGCTTGCAAGCAGCATTATTCCTGGGGCCTGTGAGCAGTGGTGCAGCCACAGGTGGGCCTGGGTGGGCCAGGGCCCACCCATTTAGGGCTCAGGCCCACCCAACAGTAGCACACGTTTAGCGGTAACTGGTGGAGATCCCAAGCTCGGCCAGCTGAAGACTTCCCCCTGATGGTAATGAAAACACTACTCTCTACGATACCAGCATCTGCACATGCTCAATTTTCAGCGCATGCCTGCTGCAGACTGCCAAGGTAAAAAGAAGCATTTTCCCACCAGCTGAGATACATAGTAAAAATATTTTTTTGGTGGTGGTTGGAGGGAGGGAGAACACTTGGTGCCCACCCACTTCTTGTCTAGGCCCACCTAAAATCTGTTGTCTGGCCACGCCCCTGCCCGGAAGCATCAGTACACACAGCTGCAGCCTGATGCTCCTGAGTGAGCAGAGCAGCCCCCCCCCCCGGGTGAAGCTTCTACTGCCTGAGGTGCTACTCACTCCCCCATCCCCCAAGATACCAGCACCCACCCCCACCTCCTATACTTCAAATACCCCTAAAGGGGTTACCTGGAAACTCACTGGTGATCCAGGGGGTCATTGGGAAGGAGCAATGCTCTGCCACTCCTGCCCAGTCTGGCATCTTTACCCAAATGGTGCCTCCTATTTAGGAGGTGCTAAGCGCTCCTGCTTTAAGTCTGTGTTATCCAGTAAGCACGCGCTAATGTGAATGCACTAGCTGGATAACACTTCCATGCCCATGATATATCCCTCCCGAAAAATTTAAAAAACAAATAGTGCACGATTAGTGTGCACTGACAGGCAAATTACCAAAAAAAAATGCTATAATGTGTTTTCAAGTAAGCCTTTTTCCTGCATTAAGTGTGCATTATTTATTGATTATTTAGCACTTAATGTGGTTCAGTAAAAGGGTCCCTTAATAATTAAAAGTCTGTATTGTCAACTGAAGCACAGGTGAAATTAAAAGCTATTACCAGGTTTGGGGCCAAATTATCAGAAATCTAGAAAAGTATTGTGCTGACCTATGCTCTGCATTTACAACATGAAGGGCTTCTATGCATTCCTAACGATAGAGAAAAATCTATCATTCTACATTGCAGGTCCCCAGTTCTGGAATTCTTCGTTCCAGTATAGAAACTTGCTAAAGATATTTGTATTCTAGCTTTACCAAGGAGTGAGTTTAGCTTTAGGCTGTAGCTGGAGATAACAGTATGAAAGGGTGAATAGTTAGGTTTTATTGGCACCATGACTGGCTAAAGTTATTAAAAAATGGAAGTAAAAAAAGTAGTTTATGATTTTAGGACTGCTATGCAGGAAAAGTATTTTATTATCTATTTTTATGGTTCTTGCATTTTATTTGTATTTTAAAATGATCTGTGGAATTAACCATTGATTTAAAAGATGTATTGCTCACTAAATACAAAACCCTCAAAGTGAGATATAACATTAAAACAATCCAAAGCAGAATAAAACTGTTTCCATCTCCTTTCTTGACATTCAAAAGTCCTTTACATACAATACATATGCAAATAACTATTATAAACGCACGTGGTGTATTCTATAGCTGCCAGGTTTTACATTGTAGGAAACTTAAGTTACACTGTGGTTAAGACTTGTCCTTTCATGACTGAAAAGTCCATTTCCTATCACAGTGATGTCTGGTTAGACTTAACAGCCGCAATTGTTAAAACATGGATCAAGTCACAGCCAGTTTTATTGCAAAAGGACCCTGTACATGTTTATACCATTCTAGACCACCTTGACATTCAAAAGTCCTCTGCATACAATACATATCCAAATGCAGAACGAAAAGTTAAGTCTATCTCCCTCAATCACAGTCCAAATCCAACCCAATTTTCTAAGCACCCATCCCCATCCCAATGATCTAATGACATGTTACATATGATAGAAATCAAGGAAATGCCAGCAATTAAAATATTTCCCTCCCACCAATCAGGTCAGGTTTTCTGCCCTCATAACTTCAAAGGGCTCAAGTAACCCTCAAACATCCACTGAAACAGCTAGATTTTAAGAAGTTTAGGAAACATCAGCAGATCAAAGGCTGATTTCCCTCTGGAGCTTACTCCATAACAACAAGGCCTGGCATACAAAGACTCATTTCAGAGTCCTAGCACTTTAATTAACTTTATTGAAGGGACATCCAAAAGAACCGCCTCCTGAGAATACAATGGCCTTAAAGGCACACAGGAATGTAATTTCTCTTACAAATACTGTAGGTCGAAATTGTGCAGACCTTTAAAAGACAAATAACTCAACTTGAACTGAACTCTCTCCACAATCGGCAAGCAATATAAATTTGCTAAGTGGGAATGTTATTCTCTCTTTGACCATAGCTGACTAACAACCTGGCTGCTGAATTCTGTCTTACATGTAAATGCCTTGCACCCTTCTTAGGAAGACCAACATATAGAATGTTACAAGAAAACAGGCACATTAGATTTCAGTTTTCAAACCAACCTTACTTGGAGGCAACTATATCACACTTTACTGAAATATTCATGTTTTTATATTGTATCCTGAACTTTTTTATTAGCAAAAACTGAATTAAAGGTGACTAAATAAATATGAAGCATGTGGAAAGGTCACTCGTTGGAGGAAGCCTAAAAACAGAAGTAGAGTGCCGTGGATATGGAAGGTTTCAAGACAAGGACGCCTCAAAGGGAAGAGGGGCTGTCCAATATGAAAATGGTGACTTACATTCTTCTTCCTATTCCCAGTTGTGGATGTGTTAAGGGATCAGGGGATCCCGGAGTCAAGCACAATCACTTCTGAGGACCCAGTTGTGGGGGTTGTCAGAGACCCCAGAGGAAAGAGTATCAGCCTATTGCAGTGGAAAAGAAAAGCTCAAGTGATGAAGACTGATCCAGTATTGGAATGGAGAGGGCAGGCACTTGTGTTGGAGCAAATGCTGTCTTCAAGATGAAAATTGCTGGTGCTAAAGATAAGGATAACACAGGAGTTTATTTACATCGTGGCTGCCGATCCTGACAGGCAAGCTTGACTTTATAGATCTTCTCCGTCTAATTTCGGAGATATTGGACACATAAATTTCTTTAAACAAATCACATCCAGACCCTGACCCCTGAGGCAGGCGTTGTTTAACGCCGAAACATGGCCCATGTCGGGTCACTTGTCAATAAAATACTCCTGTTGTCTCAGTCTTGAAGGCCCAGTGTTGCTTTTTTTGTTTGTTTGCCCACTGGATAGGAGAATTACGGTGCAGCCTATGGATGGCGTTTCAGTCCAGCTAAATGTCCCTGTGAGGGAGGTTTGGAGGTTTATGACCATTGGTTTGACGGGACCCAATAGTTGCTGTAGTTACATTGCCTTGTTTATATGAGTGCAGAAGGCATTGTGTGACTGGGATGGTTGTGTAGTTGTGGCCTTGGGGCAATCTCAGGGATTCCTGGTGGTTGTGGGGGCTCGGGGTGCCCCAGTGAGTATTTAGGAGGTGGTAAGTGCTTCTACGTTAACTCTGCATTAACCAGTTACCATGTGCTAATCAGAATGCACTGGCTGGTTAACACAAATACGCCCATTCTCCCACCCCTGGCACACTCCCATCAAAAAAATATGTTTAAAAATTCATTGCATTGCACTTAGTGCACAGAAATTGCAAAATTACCATAAAATACTGTAACACCTTAGGGCTTAATGCCCTTTAGTAAAAGGGCCCCTAGGTGACTTGCCCAAGGTCACAAAGAGCAGCAGTGAGACTTGAACCGGGCTTCCCTGGTTGCCAGCCAATCCATTGCCTAACCACTAGGCCACTCCTCCACGCTATAGCTTTATTGCTTATTGTTTTTATTATGTATTTTTTTATTTGTTTTACTTTGCAAGCCATCTAAAGTGATGTTCTTGTGTCATTGAGATGGTATAAAAATATATTAATAAGTACATAAGTACATAAGTACATAAGTAGTGCCATACTGGGAAAGACCAAAGGTCCATCTAGCCCAGCATCCTGTCACCGACAGTGGCCAATCCAGGTCAAGGGCACCTGGCACACTCCCCAAACGTAAAAACATTCCAGACAAGTTATACCTAAAAATGCGGAATTTTTCCAAGTCCATTTAATAGCGGTCTATGGACTTGTCCTTTAGGAATCTATCTAACCCCTTTTTAAACTCCGTCAAGCTAACCGCCCGTACCACGTTCTCCGGCAACGAATTCCAGAGTCTAATTACACGTTGGGTGAAGAAAAATTTTCTCCGATTCGTTTTAAATTTACCACACTGTAGCTTCAACTCATGCCCTCTAGTCCTAGTATTTTTGGATAGCGTGAACAGTCGCTTCACATCCACCCGATCCATTCCACTCATTATTTTATACACTTCTATCATATCTCCCCTCAGCCGTCTCTTCTCCAAGCTGAAAAGTTATGTTTTAGACTAGGACTCACAACAGTATTCACTAGCAGGACAACAATATATATTTTTAGGCTGTTAGGTCTACTGTCAGAGTAATATGAGAGCTCTGTCAGCTGTAGTTTTATTGGAGAAGTGATAAAGTCATAATAAAACATATAAATGCTTTTTTTTGGCAACAGCAGGCACAGTGGTGCCCATGGGTGTAACAATGTTATCTAGATTGTGAAATGCAGTCATATTTTAGAATGATAATTTGATAATTGTTAGATCATACAATCATTTTTTTTTACTTTGGGGGCTCACTGGGATACAGTTGGATGGTACTGCACTCAGAATGAGTCACTTTGGAGCCAATTCAAAGTTTTAGAGACATCATTTTTTTCTGCTTTGTTTAAATGTGTTGCTTCAGAGAAAATAAAGGAATTTTCTATGTGGCTTTTCAGCTGCTATTCCCGGTGACAGTAGTTCTCCTGGTGGATTGTTATCTTTAGTTTGGTTCTGACTTGGGGTTTTCCTTGTTTGAAAAGGGATTTGCAGGCTGCATCACCAGTGAAGTCCTAATTTAGGGACCCTTTTTTACTAAAGAGCATTAAGCCCTAACGTGCACTTACCTTGTGAACAAGTCTACTGCAAAATGCATTAAAGTGTTTTGTGGTAATTTGCCTATCTGTGTGTTACTTATTTTTTCAAAACTTTTTTCCAGGGGGCATGCTAAGGGTGGAAAATAGGCATGGAAGTGTGAATCAGCTAGTGCATTAGGATTATTGTGTGCTAACTGGTTAACGCTGGGTTAACATGTGAGCACTTACCCTCAAATTCTATATATGAAGCCTTAAGTTGTGCATGCTAATTTGGCCACATGATCAAAAAGCTAGTCAGCGCCAATAATTGGTACTTAATAACCAATTAGTACCACTAATTGGCTTTAATCAGAATTTACACGCACAACTTTCTAGGCGTATTCTATAACACGGTGTGTGTAAATTCTAATATATGCAGTCAAAAAGGGAGCATAGCCATAGGTGTGGAATGGGAAGGTTGTGGGCATTTCAAAAAACTATGTGCACTATTATGGAATACACCTGATTTGAACCTAACTTAGGCACAGGTATTTAGGCCTGGTTTTTGGTGGCCTAAATGGGTGCACCTACATTTTAGTTGCAAGAATAGCATATGCACATATTCTATAAACGATACCTAACTTAAGGCATAGTTTATAGAATCACGCTAACTGCGTGGTTTTTAAGGTGCCATTTATAGAATTTGGCCCTTAGAGCCTCCTAAACAGAAATTGGTAAGTGCTCTCACATAAACTTTCTGTAGTTACTACACGTGCTAATGTCACAATTAATGCATGAATTGCCAAAAACAAACAAAACATGCTTTAAAAATGCTACACAGAATTTAGACAGCACAGGGGAAAGTCCTGCGTTAGGTTGTGCTAAGCTCAGATTTGACCTCACGTTACTGAAAGGGCCCCTTAGACCCTTATTTATCTCCTACAACATGTGCTTTCAAATGATCTGACCTACTGCTGTAGCTGGAACAGGAATGCTGACTCAAGTAGGATGTCCAGGATAGGTGGATGACTAGTACAGAATAGAATGAAGAGGCCAGCTTCAACAGAGTTGGCACACAAGTGAGAACATACAAACTGTATATTATTTATCAAAGTTGCATAACATAGGGGCCCTTGTACTAAGCTGCAGTAAAAGGGGTCCTGCGTTAGCGGTGGTAGCCGATTTTGCTATGCGCCAGGGCCCCTTGTACTGCAGCAGGTAAAAAATAACCAAAAATAAAATGACCATGCAGTAAGTTCACACTTGCCGTGCAGCCATTTCCAGGGGAGCACTTACTGCTACCCATTGAGGTGGAGGTAAGGGCTCCTGTGATAACCCAATCCCATGTGGAAATATTTTTGCAATATTTCTGCTAGCACCAGAAAAAGCATGTGCTGGGAGTGGAACTACTGCGCCACCCACGTTGGGCCGTGATAGTTCCGGGTTGCCGCGTGGCAACCCTTTAGTAAAAGGACCCCATAGTACATGATGGCAGATAAAGACCTGTATGGTCCATCCAGTCTGCTCAACAATGCAGCCGGTTGTATTGCATCCATCCATGCCCTGTTTAAAGTGTGACGGTCATTTAACTCCATCTTCTTTCTAAATAGGGATCTTTGTAGATACTGATGGTGCCCGATTCCAATAACATAGTTCCACCAATTCCACTGAGATGTCAGAATAGGGTGACTTTATGATTAGAAGTTGGGGGAACTGTTTGAATTATTCAGCCAGTGTTCGAAAACTGGGAGGACATGAAGGTTGGATATGTCTATGAGCCAGTGTCAAAGAAGTACTACTTACAGGTTCATTTTCGAAAGACACGGATGTTTAAAAAGTGACATAAATTGGCATTTGGATGTCCTTGTCACAGAGACATCCAAATCGGTATAATTGAAACCACATTTTGGATGTCTTTTTCAGAAGTCTGTCGCAAGGACGTCCAAATCTCAAGGGGGCGTATCAGAGGTGTGATCGAGGCGGGACTTGGACGTTCCTAAGACTTGGACGTCTTTGAGCCATAATGGAACAAAGCAAAGATGTCCAGGACTAAAACTTGGACGTTTTCACCTAGACCTGTTTTTATTACGAATAAGGCACAAAAGGTGCTCAAAGTGACCAGATGACCACTGGAGGGAATCGGGGATGACCTCCCCTTACTCCCCCAGTGGTCACTAACCCCCTCTCACCCTCAAAAAACATGATTAAAATTATTACTTGTCAGCCTCTATGCCAGCCTCAGACATCATACTCAGGTCCATTACAGCGCATGCAGGTCCCTGGAGTAGTTTAGTAGTAGGTACAGTGCACTTCAGACAGGCGGACCCAGGCCCATACCCCCCCTACCTGTTACACTTGTGGAGGAAACAGCGAGCTCTCCAAACCCCACCAGAAACCCTCTGTACCCACATATAGGTGCCCCCTTCACCTGTAAGGGCTATGGTAGTGTTCCACAGTTGGGGTACTGGGTTTTGGGGGGCTCAGCACACAAGGTAAGGGAGCTGTGTACCTGGGATCATTTTATGAAGTCCACTGTAGTGCCCCCTAGGGTGCCCAATTGGTATCCTGGCATGACAGGGGGACCAGTCTACTACAAATGCTGGCTCCTCTCACATCCAAATGGCTTGACTTTGGACGTTTTAGACTTGGACGTCTTTGCGTTAAAAAATGGTCGAAAATCAAAGACGTCCAAATCACAAAACGTCCAAATCCAAGGATGACCATGGTACTTTCGAACACAAAAGACGGACGTCATCTTTTTTTGAAAATGACCTTCTCCCCGCCTCCGAATTTGGACGTTTTACAAAGACGTCCAAATTCCAACTTAGACGTTTCTTTCGAAAATGCCCCTCGTAGTCTCTGGAGATCTATGAATTTCCTTTACTTTTTTTGATAAATGCTTCATATTTTTCTTTATTATTAAATGCATTCATGATAGCTAAAGGCAACTCACTTAGGAATCCTTTTACTAAGCTGTTCTAATATGTGGCCTGGGCTGTGGCTAGCATGTGGGTCTCCAGTGTGCTGAAGCTACAGTGCGTCTGTCAAATGACCGTATTTTCCATTTTTGCAATAATGGCCACGCTCTAATTTTCTAATTAGTGCATGAGCCCTTAATTATATCTATTTTCTAGGTGGTAAGGGCTCATGTGCTAACCACGTGCTAATTGGTTAGCATACGGCGATGTAGCTGTGCTAACCAATTAGCACGGGCACGCCTAATTTCTGCCTCCAAACACACCCCAGCGCTAAAGAATAAAATGTAATTTTTAGCATGTGGGAAATGTGTGCTGATGCCAAAACTACCGTGGGAAACCTGAGTGCACCTCGTGGTAGCGATTTTTAATATGTGCTAAGCACGCATTAGTGCTTACTGTAGCTTAGTAAAAGGGCCTCTTAGCTAGGAATTAATTAGTAGATATACAGCAGGCAATAAAAGTGTTTTTTTTTTTCATTTATTTTCCTGCATTTTTGATTTGTGGCTTTTTTTTTTGCTCATTTCATATATCTGTTTTAATAACATGTGCTATAGTGTTCTAATCTGTGTGTTAATTCATAGGTTTGTGTACATTAAATCAATGTAGTGTACACTAAGGGGGTCTTTTTGTAAAAATTAGCACATATTCTCTGCCACAGGGCCTATTTTATTCATATGGGCCCTGAAGATAACATGCACTAATCTTTAGTAAAAGACCCCCTAAATTGTTTAAGACACATTGATGATCCCAACATGCATTTCTTAATACACATCCCTATTATTTATACTGTAAAAACTGTAAAACAGGTTCAGAACAGCAGTGGAAGAAAAAATATATATGTACACACACCTCTCTCTCTCTCTCTACATAAAGGCATAGAGTGAAAGTAGATTTTCTATGACAATCGTACACTCTTTCCAGCAGGTATGTGGACAGACTTCAATAGCAAGCACACATAAAGTCAGTATTCTGTATGCAACTCATGGGCTGTATTTCCTGATGTGATGGCTCTGCAAACCCATTTGGCTTGATGTTGCTCTGTTTTAGAGGGATGAGTTGGCCCCTTTTGTGCAATTCATTGTTTGCTACTTGGTGAATGATGTTCCTTTTGTATAATAACGTATATTTCAGGCTATCCAAGGGTGCCTCAGAGATGTCATTTACCTTTTAAAATGAAGGGGGAAGACTTCTTTTTTTTTTTTTTTAGTAATCACAGTGGAAACTTTCTCCAAAATCTGCAAGGCTGAACTTTGAACGCATACGATTAGAGGCTGTTATTTCTACAACCAGAATCAAAATGATCCGGCTAAAAGCTTGTTGGAATGATTACCCTCGTTAGAGCATGAAATTAAGTTGCACCGCATTAGATGAATTCACAGTATGCTCTACCCTAGACTTTCACTAGCATTGCAGTTTGTTCCTTCTGCCGAGAGAGTACTCTGGATGTGTAAAGCAATAATTAAACCATTTCATTATTACCAAGATGTTAGATTTCTTCTTTCAAATAGCATGCTTCTATAAATTGCCAGCCTGCACCAGTCTGTGGTTTTCCTCACTAGGGGAACAATCCTTATACATAAAATTAAAAGTCTGTTTTTCTAACAGGACAAGTGATAACGGAATCTGATTATAAGTATATATCTAGAGGTTTTGATGTATTCATAACACAAGCATCCTTTCCAAATTTATTCTTGAGAAAAGGAAAATCCAGGTTAGATAGTTTTTAACAAAATTTGTGTAGTTTCGCAAAGCCTGTTTAACACACAGAAAATGATTTTTATAAAAGTGTGTGACCGCAGAAGCGTAGCCAGAACTGCAATTTCAGGAGGGCCCCCGAGCTAACCTGGGTGGGTCCTTCCCACCCTCACCCCAGTATATACATAATTTTTTTTAACCTTTCCCTCTCCATCTCTCTCCCTCTTTCCTCCCATTCCATCCCCTCTGCAGCTACTCACATATCATCATCATCTTTCTCCTCTTCCACTCATAGTCCGGCATCTGCTCCTCCCCCCCCCCCCCCCGCTTGGCATCTGCACCCCCCCCCCCCCCGTCTACCTCCGAGCCGTCACCGGCAGTGATTCCTGTAGGCATCCTGTGCTGGCCCTGTAGGCTTATTTATTTATTTTATTGCTTTTGTATCCCACATTTTCCCACCTATTTGCGGGCTCAGTGTGGCTTACAATACATTGTAACGATGGAAGTACAATAAGTTATTACATGATTATGGTTACATTATGAGGAATTGAGTTGAAACAATGTCCAGGTATTGATAAGTGGGAAAGAATAATAGTGACGAAAAAAAGGCTAGGTGTGTTAGAATTATGGGGATAGGTGTAATAGGAGAATGTGTTAATGCGTTGCCAACAGTGTGTGTGGTCTTCATGTGCTTTGATCCTTTTGAAAGATTTTTTCAAAGAGATGAGTCTTTAGTAGTTTGCGGAAGTTGGTTAGTTCATAGGTCGTTCTTAGGTTTCGTGGTAGTTTGTTCCAGAATTGCGTGCTCATATAAGAAAAGGTTGATGCGTGCATCACTTTGTATTTTATGCCTTTGCAAATTGGGAAGTGGAGGTTAAGGAAAGTTTTGGATGATCTTTTGGCATGTCCCCACCAGTGAAGAAACAGGAAGTGACATCATCGAGGGCAGGATGTGGTAGAGAGAAGCCTACAGGGATGGTGCAGGTTGCCTACAGGAATCGCTGCTGGTGACGGCTCAAAGGTAGACTGGGGGAGGGGTGTGAGGTTCAGAGAGAGACAGGCAGATGCCCTGCCACCAGCAGAGAAGAGAGAGAGAGAGAGAGAGAGAGGAGTGTGGCATTGCCAATTAGGTGTTTTGGGGGCCTGGGTGGGCCTGAGGCAAAAATGGATAGGCCGGTGCCTACCCAGGCCCACCCGCAGCTATGCCACTGGCATGACCACATTCATGTCTAATACCTCATGATATGGGTATTACTAAGACAGCAGTGATAGATTTTTACAGAGGCCCTGGGAGGAGGGAAGTCCCTGACAGTGGGCTGGAGAGAAAGTTGGAGGCCTGCTCAGGGGAGGGTTTGGCAGAGAAGTTGCAGAAATAAAGTGGTTCCCTGTGGTGGGAACAGGGGTGGAGTTGGAAAATAATAAAAGGGATTGGAGTGAGGTACATGAGGTCTTTGATTGCCTGTACCCCCACCGGGACCCTTGGGAGTACTGGGGAATCCTGGAGTGAAAATGTAAATGCAGGCTGAGTAAAGAAGTAGTGTCATGAAACGCCTTGCCACCCGCCTAGGGTTACCCCACGGCCACTTAGAGGGTCTATCCACAGCGCAGCTCAGGTCCACCAACACCTGCGCTTATGCTCAACACTAGCACCCTCCTCCCATCGACTGGGTCCCAACTGCCTCTGGGCAAGTCTCCCGCTCTCCAATTATCCCCAGTGATTTCTAGGTTACTGGAACCACACTCCCAGTGGTCCCACAGTTCCCTGAAAGACCCAACACACAAACCACTAGGATTCTTTATCAGTCCAGACAAGCCTTTTATTAGACTCCTGATGCAGGCTACCAGCCGAAACATGGCACTGTGTCGAGTCTTCACCAATAAATTGTCTACAATCAATTGAAGTCTCTTCAATTGATTCTGGTTAGCCTGGTAGTTTCCCACTCCTTTGTTAATGATGTTGTTTCATCGTGGGATCTTGTCATTCCTCCACCTCGGCGGACTGTCATTAAACTTCAGTCAGCAATCCCCATTAGCTTCAATTTTTTTAAAAAGATAAGCTGATCCAGTCCTTGTTTCCCCCTTTTCCTTGAACATACTTTTAGTTCTACTATCCTCACTGATTTTCCTAAGAAAAACAGTACTACAAATTCAGAACTGCATTAGCCCGTCCTTTCCTAACTCACTCGGTCCACTTATTATAGCAATAGACCCAGGGGCCACAAACCTTAGCTCCTTCTAGAACTGTAAAATTATGGCCCCTCTATGTAGCCACTAGATGTCACTGTTGTATGGTGAGTAGCATTCCCTCCATCACAGGGCTGCATACGCTGCATGTTCAATATTCCCAGACCAGGTTGGCCTGTGATGAGGAAAGTATGATTTGAAAATTGAACCTTCCATGACATTTTAAGAGGCATTTGGCACCATGGTGGAAATATACAGGGGCTGATATTCAGCTGGTACGGGCAGCTCTTTGACTGCCCGCCACCAGTGTTAAACCCAGAAGTTCAATGTCAGGCCACTTCCGGGGTTTTTGTTTTTGGCCACTAAGCACTCAACTGGTTAAGCTAATATTCAGTGGCGGTTAAGATAGGACTGCTATTTATGCAGTCTGATTTAACCGCTAATCTTATCCAGTCTGGCACTGAATATCTGTGACTAAGTGAATAAGTTGTGTGATGTGGAGGGGCATAATTGAACGAAAACGTCTATCTCCATGGGCGTTTATCTCCGAGAACGGGTCCGTGAAGGGGCGGACTGAACCGTATTTTCGAAAAAAATAGACATCCATGTTTTATTCAACAATTTGTGAGCTGGGCGTTTTTGTTTTTCAGTGATAATGGAAAATGAAAGCGCCCAGCTCAAAAACGAATAAATGCAAGGCATTTGTTCGTGGGAGGGGCCAGGAGTCGTAGTGCACTGGTCCCCCTCACATGCCAGGACACCAACCAGGCACCCTAGGGGGCACTTTTACAAAAACAAAAAAAAAAGGTAAAAGAGCTCCCAGGTGCATAGCACCCTTCCCTTGTGTGTTGAGCCCCCCAAATCCCCCTCAAAACCCACTGCCCACAAGTCTATACCATTACTATAGCCCTAAGGGGTGAAGGGGGGCACCTACATGTGGGTACAGTGGGTTTGGGGGGGTTGGACGACTAAGCATTAAGCAGCACAATTGTAACAGGTAGGGGGGGGGGATGGGCCTGGGTCCACCTGCCTGAAGTCCACTGCACCCTGGAATGAGTGGAATGGATCGGGTGGATGTGAAGCGACTGTTCACGCTATCTAAAAATACTAGGACTAGAGGGCATGAGTTGAAGCTACAGTGTGGTAAATTTAAAACGAATCGGAGAAAATTTTTCTTCACCCAACGTGTAATTAGACTCTGGAATTCATTGCCGGAGAACGTGGTACGGGCGGTTAGCTTGACGGAGTTTAAAAAGGGGTTAGATAGATTCCTAAAGGACAAGTCCATAGACCGCTATTAAATGGACTTGGAAAAATTCCGCATTTTTAGGTATAACTTGTCTGGAATGTTTTTACGTTTGGGGAGCGTGCCAGGTGCCCTTGACCTGGATTGGCCACTGTCGGTGACAGGATGCTGGGCTAGATGGACCTTTGGTCTTTCCCAGTATGGCACTACTTATGTACTTATGTACTTATGTACTTAACAACTGCTCCAGGGACCTGCATACTGCTGCCAGGGAGGTGGGTATGACATTTGAGGGTGAAAATAAAAAGTTGTGAAACATCATTTTTTGTGGTGGGAGGGGGTTAGTGACCACTGGGGGAGTCAGGGGAGGTCATCCCCGATTCCCTCTGGTGGTAATCTGGTCATTTAGGGCACTTTTTGGGGCCTTATTCGTGAAAAAACAGGGTCCAGGAAAAGTGCCCTAAATTCTAGCTACAAACGCATACTTTTTTTCCATTATCGGCGAAAGGCGCCCATCTCTGTTCGGGTGATAACCACGCCCCAGTCCCGCCTTCACCACACCTCCGACACGCCCCTGTCAACTTTGTACGCTTCCGCGATGGAGTGCAGTTGAAAACGTCCAAGTTCGGCTTTCGATTATACCGCGTTATTCGTTTTTGGGAGATAGACGCCTATCTCCCGATTTAGGTCGCAATATAGGCGTTTTTGTCTTTCGATTATAAGCTGGATAGCCAGTTTAACTCTAGGCACTAACCGCAAATATTCAGCAGAGATAACGAAATATCTCCTGCTGAATATTTATGGTTAGCCGCAAAAACGCTATTTATCCAATCAGCGTCTTTTCCGGACTGGTTAAATAGCACTGAATATGGGGGGAGGGGTATAGTATTTAGCAATACTATTATTTTCTTTTGCCTTAATAAATCTGGTGGATATTTAATTAGATTTAGCTCACACCCTTTCAGGTAGTACTCAAAGTAGTATACATTCAGGTACAGTGGCCATGTCCTGGTCCCCAGAGGGCTTATTTGTACTTGAAGCAATGGGAAGTTAAGGGATTTGCTCAAAGTCACAAGACACATCAGTGGGATTTGAACCCTGGCTTCCCTTATTCTCAGCTCACTGCTCTAACCCCTTGATTACTCTTCAACACAGTGAACAGAAATAACCTGGAACATATATACACTTTTCTCATTAGTAGTCTGGTGAGTGAATACAATAGAATTATCATAAATATTTGCCAAATGTTAGTTGACATAAATAAGAACATGAGGGTAAATCAAATTATAAAATTCAACTGGATCTACCTATATCTATACATATTCATGTAGGACCTAATTCTATATTCATCACCTAAAAAATTGGTGCCGATCGAAAACACGCTTAGGCGTATTCTATAAGCTGTGCCTAAAGTTAGGCACAGTTTATAGAATATGTGTAACGCTGTCCATGTGACTAAAATTTATATAACACCATGCACGTGACTAAAATTTAGGCACAGAAAATTACGCCAATGAAAACCTAGTGTAAACGCCCATACCTAAATTTAGGTGTGAAACAGGTTGTTCTACAGCACTGAGCAGGAATGTCCGTGACCTGCCCATGCTCCTCCCATGGTCACGCCCCCTTTTGAGATCCATGTGGTAGAATTTATGTGGCCTACCTTATAGAATATGCTTATAAGTGTATTCTATATACCATGCCTAAATCTAGGCTCCGTTAATGAATACGCATAGGCGGAAATATTTACCACGTGGATTTTTTTAGGTGTCATATATAGAACCTGGCCGAATGTGAATAAGTGGGAGTCCCGCTGTGACCCATCCATGCTCTGCCCATGTGCACACCCTCACTACAGCCACATGCTATGTAAGTTAAGTGAGCATTTACAGAATAGCACTTAGGCACCATGCTAGCATTAAGACATATAGACACGCACATACTTGTGTAAATGCTACTATTCTAAACACACACATAACACATGCATGCATGGAGCACCTAGGTTATAGAATTGCACTGTATCCCCCAGATTCTATATATGATGCCTAGAGTTACACGTGCAAATCAGCATGCATAGCTGATTTGTGCATGGAACTTAACTGAGTAACGAGCCAATCAGCGCCAATAATTGGATGCTAACAAGCAATTATCAGTACTAATTGGGACTAATTAGAATTTACACACACTACTCGCTAAAGGCCACATTCTATAACTGCATGCGTAAATTTTGGAACACCCTCGAAATGCCCATCTCCCTGCCCATAGCCATGCCTCTTTTGAACTGCATGCATTAAAATTTAGGTGCAGTTCATTACAGAATATGCTTAGCGAGTCGTGCACATATATTCTAATTATTGCCAATTAGTGCTCATTATTGCTTGTTAAATGCTGTTATCAATGCTGATTAGCTTGTTAAGCCAATTAAGTTATGTGCGTTGTTATAGAATATGCCTAGATTTCAGCACGGACCTCTAGGCACGTTATATAGAATTCGGGGGATAACATAGAATACTCTAAGTTAGGTACACTCCTGACACACTTAGGTACCTACTCTTACCCTAGCTCTGTGGCTGGTGAAAATGTAAGCACCTAAATGTTAGGTGTGTCAATATCTGCTTACATAAGAATTCTATAAGGGACAGGGCAACCCAGAGACAAAGTTCGGCCCGGAGCAGGACCGCCCCCCCCCCCCAAAACTGGGCTACCGCCACTGTATGTGCCTCCCCCTCCCCACACTCGGGGCACTGTGCACCACCCCCAACACTCAGGCTGCTGCCTCCCACACTCGAGTCGCCACCCCCTTACCTTCCTGTGTCTGACTGCTCCTCCCTCGGTCTGTCATCTCCTGCTCCTGTGTGCCAGGACCTAGATGACTGAATTAACGCGATGACCCGGGTCCTGGCACACAGGAACAGGAGAGAGACAGACTCAGAGGCAGGCAGGAAGAAGCTCCTAGTGATCCTTCGAAACCTTGCCAGCACCGGGCTCCCCCCCCCCCCTTGAAGGCCGGGCCCAGGAAATGTTGCCCCCTCTCGGCGGCCCTGATAAGAGAAAGTAGGTACCTACATTCCTTTATAGAATCAAATCATACCATGTACAAGGGGCTCAGTGATAGAATTGCCCCTATAAAGGTAGTCCAGTGGCTGCAAAGCTACAGTCATGCAACTTGTCATAGGTATCCTGAAAACTAGATTTATTGACGACCTTAGTTTGCATCTGGGGCTCTGCAAAGGGTTTTAAAGAAGTGTGCATTTTTTGAAATATATTTCTCTGCCTTATTGGGCAGAAGGGTAATCATAAGAAACAGAAAACCATAAGGACAGATTTATTTGAACTTAAACACAAACTGTCTTCTGTGCAAGAATCAATATCCAGAACAGCTACTGACTACCTGTTTCCTGGAGAGTCAGAAGTTTTTATTTTTTTAAATGATAGTCGAGATAGGAAGTTTGAAATCATCATTAGTGGGCAGAGATGCAGATTCAAACTAGGGAGATCAGGATTCAAATCCCATGTCTTGACACTTTTTGTGACCTTTGTCAAATCACTTCACCATTGCCTCAGATACAACATATATTATGAGCTGATCTGGACAAAAGCCTGAAACCTAAGATAAGATCTCTGCTCAGTTCTAACATGTTTAACAGAGCTATAAAGACTACCCTGTTTAGTGAATATGTCAAATCTCAAGAACAATAAGCTGTTATTTATTTTATTCAGTCATCCTATATAATAAAAAGCACCTTCAACATTCTGAAGCTGACTCTGTGGCACTGTGGCAGTGTAGGGTTCCTAAGTCTGTAGTTCAGCATTTCATTGGCTCTCACTGTCCCTGCCCTCACGTCGAGGAAACGGAATGCTGCACAGTTGCCAAGCAAACAAACGCGACATCACAGGAACGAAGAACCAATCAGACAGAACGGAACTTGGAGGAGGGAAGTGGAGTGGATTGAATCTCTAACAAACAATCATATACAGGGAGGTACGAACATCAGTGGAGGCAAGTGCACAGAACGGAAGGGAAGACAAACATTTAATCACTTTGTCACTCACTCACTCACACACATCACACACACACACACACACACACACACACACTCAATCACGCTGTGTATCTCTCTCTTACACTGTCTGTAAAACACACTGTCACTCTCAGTCTCTCACATGGGCAACTGTTTGTTGCATTCTCACTAGTAAGGAGCTCTTTTGATGTGATTGTTAAACTGATTGAAGGGCCTGAACAAGGAAAACTTTTACCACATTGTAACACAGTTTACACAAAAAATATTGTATATAAAGAAATCTTACATATGTAAACAACAATTATATTCAGAATACAACCGTGGAAACATTAATGGCAGGAACTCATTACATTGCTAGCGCCCGTTTCATTGCATTAAGAAACAGGCCTATTTTACTAGTTATTTAATAAATTGTACTTCCTCGATAAATGTTCAAGCTCTTAACATGCAATGAATGGACAGTAACATAACTTGTGCATCTGAGAGTAACTCTCCTTCAGCTCAGATTTGTAAAAAGTGATTAATGAATCCAAATCAAAATCTATAAGCCAGTGCATAGAATTTCATGATATATATATAGGTGAAGTCAGAAGCAGAAGAAGGTTTTGATTTTATGAGGGACAAAGCAAAATGAGTGCCACTGCCTTGCACACAACCTGTGTACAAATAAAAGCATCCTAGATGCATCTACACAGTAGGGTTTGCTACTTTAAAAAAACCAATAAAAGAAATCCATGTCTTTGAAAAAAAAAAAAAAGAGAAAACCTTAAGGCATGGAATAAAAGCACTGAGCATATGGTAGGGGGAGGGGGAAGGGCTGGCATTACAAATCTGTTTCATCATTTCTTACTTCGAGAAAAGTTGGTTCCAGCAACAGTTTTGGATTATATTTGATTGTTCAATTACCCAGCTCCAAGTTCTTATGAATGTTTGTTCACTTGCCAAATCAAATCATTTCAGCACAATATCTGGTTAACTCAGGCGGTACTGTGCACATTCTGGCAGACACCTTGCTGTATGCATTTCATGTATATTTGCATTTGCCAGGAATCTAATGCAAAATAGCATTTTATTTAAAAAACTGCTTAGGTTAAAATTGTTACTACATTTGCATCTGATTCCACCCTTTGTCACTGACTGCAGCTGATCTTATCAAGAAGAGTACAGAGAGCGTTCCAGAAGCTTGGGGAGGGACTGAAATCTTTGGTTCGGACTGTGGCTTTTCCTGAAGTAATTCCTACGTATGGGAGGGGAGAGGAAAGACTACGCAAAACAGAGGAATTCAATAAGTGGCTTGAGTCTTGGTGTAAAGAAAAAGGTTTTAGATACATAGGAGCATGAGGTAATATGTGGAAAAATAACAGGCTGTACTGTAATGATGGGCTACATCTTTCTGTGATGAGAAAAAGGATCCTTGGGGAGAAATTCAGACAATATGTTTCTAGACATTTAAACTAGAGGGTGGGGGTGACAAAAGGAAACAAGAGATTTCAGAAAGTCACCCCCAGAATAAACGTGATGGCAGAGGGAAAGGTCATGTAAATATAGTAAACCACCTAAACTCACTAAGCACATTGAAAGCTATGTGCACAAAAAAAAGGTTGCAAGACTTGCAAGCCCTGATGTTTGAAGAAAACTTGGATATTGTTGCTATTACAGAGACGTGGTTCAACGATTCCCATGAATGGGATGTGACTGTACCGGGCTATAATCTTTTTAGGAAGGATAGAGAGTGCCGAAGAGGTGGAGGAGAGACTATCTACAGACCTCCTGCGCAAACGGAGAAGTTAGACAAGGATCTGATAGAAGATATTCAAAAGATTGGTAGGAAAGGGGAGGTGCTACTGTTGGGAGATTTCAATTTGTCTGACGTGGATTGGAACGTCCCGTCTACATCGGAAAGAAGTAGGGAGATTGTGGATGCCTGTCAAAGTGCCTTGCTCAGACAAATGGTGACGGAACCCACGAGGGAAGGGTCGATGCTGAATCTAGTGCTTACGAATGGGGGTAGTGTTTCCAATATCTGGGTGGGTGCCCACCTATGTAATAGTGATCATCACACCGTATGGTTTGAAATAAGAGCGAAGGCAGAGTGTGGACGCACAAAACTCAAAGTACTGGATTTCAGATGTACTGATTTTGATAAAATGGGGGAATACCTGAAGAAGGAGCTGTTGGCGTGGGGCGCCCATTTGCACCAATGAAAATGTGGTGCAAATGCCTGCACCTAAATTTATGTGTGGAGCCTCTGTATTCTGTAATTATGCACGTAACTCAAAACCACACCCTCGTCCACCCCCAAACACCTATGACCCTTCCATTTCTGTGCCACTTTTTAGGACTGTGCGTTAATTTTAGGTGCAGATTCTGTGCCCAGCTTTACACACATTAGTCCCAATTAAATCTAATTAGTGCCAATAATTGCTTGTTAAAAATCCAATTAGTGCTACTAATTGGCTCATTATTTTATTAAATGGCACAAGCATACCAGGAACATGCCTAAATTTGCACACGCAATTTTTCGCAAATCAGGGGGCATATATACCCACAAGGAAAAGTAAGGAGGCTCCTTACTTGAGGCTCCTTACTTTCATAAACTGACTTTGAAACTCTGACTTGCCTTTCACATCTGGCTCAGCTGTACTCCAGGTATGGTACAATATAAAAGCAGCTTCTTTTTCTATCAAGTTGGTCTAAACGTTGAACTGCTACACACCAATGGGGTCTCGGTGCTCATAGCCCCATTGCCTATCCAGACAAAAATACTGCCATACAAGGTTTAGGTTGTATACGTTACATCTTTTCTATGAAAATTTGCTTTTGCTTTTCATTTGGTATTCTGTAGTAATGGGTACATTTCTTCAAGATGGCAGTAAATAAATCCTTAATAAGTATGGAAACATTAACTTTATCTATGTACTAAGAGACAGTAAATAGTCCACGGTGGTGTTCAGCACTGCTGACCTAAACTAAATGTGCTAAGTGATGCACGCTGGCAGTGAGCTTAGTTCCCCTGAGGACACCAAACAGTGAAATGGGTCCCCGTTGGGACCACTCCTGCTACAATAAAGAGCTAAGTTATGTTCTTTTTGTTCTTATCAGCAAAACAACTGTGGATGAAGCATTGTTTCATATTGAAGCCCAAAGATGCAAAAGGTTTTGAAGATTAAATCGAAGAGGTTGATAATTTTGTTATTAGGAGCAGTTGGACATTAACAAAACACGTTTTGTTAACACGTCAGATGTTTTTTCCAGTCCAAAACAAGTAAAGTCAGAAACAACACAATTTATACCTAATTGTTCAACCACCCTTAGGATTCACCTTTGGGTTTAAAAAGCAAAACCATATGCATGTAAACGAATTAAAACAAAGTTTAAAGCTAATGCTGTTAATATATAATACTTGGTAGCAATAATGAAACAGTGACAAAATATTCACTTAGCAAGCACCCTGAGCCAACAGATTTATTTCCACTGAACACAATTAACTTATACATAGAAGAGCTGATATTCAGTGCCTATATTTAATAACTTATAAGTATAGTGGGATGCCCATGTACATTTGGTGGGTCTTACTAAATATATAGAAAGCAACTGTATAAACTGACACCTGGTGGTACATGCCACTTACTTGGCCTAGTGGTTAGAGCACCGGTCTTGCAATCCAGAGGTGGCAGATTCAAATCCCACTACTGTTCCTTGTGATTTTGGGCAAGCCACTTAACCCTCCATTGCCTCAGGTACAAACTTAGATTGTGAGCCCTCCTGGGACAGAGAAATATCCAGTATACCTGAATGTAACTCACCTTGAGCTACTACTGAAAAAGGTGTGAGCAAAATCTAAATAAATAAATAACAAATGTGCCATTGAGTTAGGTGCCATGTGTGTTCTAGGTGCTATTCTATACGGTAGTGCCTAAGTTCCATACCTCCTAATTCTATAAAAGTTGCCAACAGTGGAGTGGAGGAGTGGCCTAGTGGTTAGAGTGGTGGACTTTGGTCCTGGGGAACTGGATTCAATTCCCACTGCAGACACAGGCAGCTCCTTGTGACTCTGGGCAAGTCACTTAACCCTCCATTGCTCCAGGTACAAATAAGTACCTAAGCCGCATTGAGACTGCCATGAGTGGGAAAGCACAGGGTCCAAAAAAAAATTGCATGCACAAATTTGGGCATGTGCTAAATTTACATGAACAATTTGAATAATGAGCCAATTAGTGGCATTTTAACAAGCAATTATTGACTCTAATTAGATTTAATTGGAACTTATGTATGAGTAAAAAAAAGGGGTATGGAAATGGGAGGATCATGGGTGGAACAGGGGAGTTCCCAGCATTTATACGCGTTGTTATAGAATAACAGGGATACACACCTAATTTAGGCATGTACATTTGCACCATATTTCAGCTGGTGCAAATGGACGCTCCTACAGTTAGGTGCGAGTCCCGAGCATACACATCTATATATATAAAACTCACCCTCAACGTTCTATTTGCACTGACGTCACTGAAGTCATGTTCGTAAGTTCGAAGCTCTGAAGCCACACAAAATCACAGTCTGTGGGCCCCGCCCTCACGTCAAACGTTATGATGTTGAGCGCGGAGCACATTCTCAGCTCCAACGTTGTACTGCACTGTAGCTCTCGCACGGAGGCTGCAGGGGGCTGGCGACACACGGAGACACAAAGGGACGGAGGGGAGCCTTGTTAGCGCCCATTTCATTGCGATTTGAAACAGGCCTTCGTTACTAGTTATTCTATAAAATGTGCCTTACTTTAAGCATAGCTTATAGAATAGCACTTTTTTCAGAGTCAATTTTTATGCACCATATAGAATCCAGTGGCTAGATTCTAGCCCATATAGGGAGATTCTATATATGGCGCCTAAAAAATTGGTGCACAAATCAGTGCCGACTAAGCATATTCTATAAGCAGCACCTAGATTTATGCGCGGTGTATAGAATGTGCTTAACTGATATCTCAGCATCTAAAACTACACGCCTCCATTTACACCAATGAAAACATGGCATAAATCCCGGTGCGTAGATTTAGGTGCACTGGGTCATATTCTATAACTATGAGCATACATTTTGGAACACCCACAAAATGCTCATTGCCAATTACTACTTATTAAGTGCTGTTATCAATGCTAATTAGCTTGTTAAGTAAATAAAGTTATGCGCATTGTTATAGAATACGCTTGGGTTTTGGCACAGATCTCTAGGTGCGCTATATAGAATCCAGGGGATAGTGCCTAACTGGAAGTGGGCCATAGGCATATTTCCCAGTAACACATGTAGTTTATAGAATACTATTAATTATGCCCAGGCATCACTTGGCATATTTAGATGCACCACTTATGCTTGCCATTGACATGGTGAACGAGGGTGCACCTAAACATGGGTACGCCAACGTCAACTTACATTAGTATTGTATAAAAGAATTTTGGTGGGAAGATGCAGCTGTAGAATTGGTGCTAAGTTCATGGCACTGGGACATCTAAACTGAGATGCCAATTTATAGAACTTCTGCTTATTATAGTGTCATTGAATATACAAATAATTTGACATGCCTAGATTAGACCTTTCAAACTATTCTCGCCATGTCACTCGGCTATTTGATACACCGCTGCAAAGGTGGCTGCATATAGGGTTTTAGAGGAAGAACAGAAGGAGCAGTCTAGTGGTTAGAGCAGGTGGCTGAGAACCTGGGATGTGGGGGTTCAAATCCCCTGCTGCCCTAAACCTTGGGGAACCCACTTACCCCTCCATTGCATTACTGGAGGCATGGCCTAATGGTTTCAGTACTGACCTTGGGGAGGCAGGTTCATTTCCTGCTCCAGCCCTCCTGGGGGGTTACACCATAATTCTAATATTATGACATTCAACTTTGATTCTTATGACTTGATTATTTTGTACTTTGATTTAAGCTGTAATTCTTGAATTTTTGTATTCAATTTCTTGTTCTTGTTGTTCTGTGATCTGCTTTGAACATTATAGTTTATTGCGAATATAAGTAAGGTGTAACATAACGTAACATAACATCTGGGTGTATTGTTGCCTGCTGCTGTTGGGCCACTTGCAGGGGCTGACTTCTTTGCTATGCTCTTATATCTGGGTTTAAAAAAAGGTTTGGACAAGTTCTTGGAAGAAAAGTCCATAGCCTAGAACGGAAATAGAAATAGGGGAAGGCACTGCTGTCCCTGGGATTGAAAACATGAAATCTTGCTACTATTTGGGATTCTGGAAGCAGAGTACCGGGCTAGATGGATCATCGGTCTGCCCCAAGACGGCTATTCTTATGTTCTTACTAGTAAAAAAGCCCCGTTTCTGATGCAAATGAAATGGGGGCTAGCAATGTTTTCTTCTGTGTGCATGTGGGAGTGTGTGTGTCCCTGCTCTCTGGCCTCTCTCCCCTCCCCCCCTGAGTCCTTCACTGTTACAGAGCCAGCGATTTGATTTTGTGCTCTGCTGTTTTCCTTCACTGACTGTGTTACAGAGAGGGCGGGGCAGACACTCATAGGGAAACCGGATATCTCGCCCCCTTCACACTTCCGGCTGGAGGCTTCATAGAACGTTGGTGTTGCCTTTTATATAGAGAGATGTTGATATATGCTCAGACCTGCTAAAGTGTAGTACACTGTCTCTTGCCATATTTGATTGCATGGTTCAGCTAGTGACACACTGTAGCATTAAAAAAAAAAAGCACAGTGTGACAGTATGAGATAGCATGACAAAAAGAAGTTACAGTATGTAGCCAGACATAGGGTAGAATAATAAAAATGATTTTCTGAGTTTTCTGGGTGGAAGCACAAGAGTATTTCAGGCTAGCTGTCTGAACTCTGAAGATGATAGTTTCAAATTTCCCTTGAATAATTTAGCATTTAAAAGAAAATCCCTTGACCCAGAGCTGCAGAGGTAATGCTTACAGCTGATACATAAGAAAACAGCTAGTTTTGAAGACAGAGGTTCTTAACAACTTAAAAGCATTTTAATCTTGGTTATGTAGTACATTTCTTTATAGCATTTCATTGATGCAACCTGATAAATTCTAAGCATAGAAATGAATTAAGTGGATAGATGATGTAATCATTCTTGATTCGTTAATTTGTTTAAAGAGAAACTCAGCAGAATTTACACACTAGACTGCTGCAATGAACCACAGCCACCCCCCCCCCCCCCGCCTTCAGAGAATTCTAATTCACTTACAGAAAGATAAGTCCGTAAGCTTCAAGAGAGTAAAATCAAATTATTGCAATCACCATTAGATGTCATTCCTATGCAACTTGGCCCATAAGCTTAAAAACACTACAGGTAATGGTAGTTTCAGAAGGATGATACAAACGTTGGCTCCATCTATCAATTCAGTAGAAGGATTTTGAATGTCTAATAACTCTAAGCTAATGAAATGGTTTAATTGATTCATGCTTTTCCCCATACATAAGCTTTTCCTATGGCAAGGAGCGATGGTATGCAGCGAGACTGAAGATTTGAATCCATTGTATCTCCTTTACTAAGAAAAACCCACTTGATGGTCTTGGAAAAATAAAATTTTTTTGTCCAGTAAAACTGCAAAACCAAAGCTGAGGGCTATTTGTAGGTTATGGTATCATATGATTTAATGATGTTGATTCCTCTGGTTCTTCATTATGGGGGTCTTTTACTTAGGCACGCTGGTGTTTTTAGCGCATGTTAAAAATAGGCGTGCAGTAAACACTAAAGACGCCCATATAAATATATTGGCGTCTTCAGCATTTAGCGTGCGCCTATTTCTAATGCATGGTAAATACGCCAGTGTGCCTTAGTAAATGACCCCCTATGTCAGCCTGATGCAGAGACTCTTTGATGTTTTATACTTTGTTGATTCTCTGTGAACTGCTGTTACCTGGGAACCAAGAATGTTATAGTTAAAAGTTGGGTTGCATCCAGAAAGAACTGGATAGAGTCTATAACAGGGGTGTCCAGTCTCGGCCCTCGAGCAGTCAGATTTTCAGGATTTCCACAGTGAATATGCATAAGATCTATTTACATACATTGGAGGCAGTATATGAAAATAGATCTCATGCGTTTTCATTGGGGAAATCCTGAAAACCTGACTGAGTTTCAGCATTCAAGGACCGAGGATGGACACCCTGATCCACAATTTATAAAGGCACTAGTAAAAAAGGCCCGTTTCTGACACAAATGAAATGGGCACTAGCAAGGTTTTCCTCATTTAGCAGTTGCCTGTGAGGTGCGATGCCCCCCCTCCCGGCACCATACCACCCACGGCGATGCATCCGGCCGCAGCCATCCGACCCACCATGCCCATCGCACCCACCTTCGCATTGGTTTGGCGGCGGGGGACCCGGAACCCCGCCAGCACTAGTCCTGTGTGCTGACTACGGCGTCATCGTCGGCGTTGGTAGCTGTGCAGGGCGGAGTTCTGTACGTCTGACGTCATGCTCGTGCAGGACGTCAGACGCACAGAAGCCCTGCCTCCACAGGCTAGGAACGCCGAAGATGACGCCGTAGTGAGCAGACAGGGCTTGTGCTGGCGGGGTTTTGGGTCCCCCGCTGGCAAAGCAACGCGAAGGTGGGTGTCTCAGGAGGGGGTTGTTGCGGGGGGGGGGGGGGGGGTGCTGGAGGTCCTTGTGTTGAGCTGCAGCTTTGGGAGGGGGGGTCAACCGTTTGTTTAGTTGATTTTTTTTCCTGCCCTCGACGTCATGACGTTTGACGCGAGGGCGGGGCACGGGTCTGTGGGGTGGCTTCACCACCATGAATCCGCGAACCGTTCTGGGAGACTGACTGACTTCAGTGACGTCAGTGTCCTCAGAACGTTGAGGTTGCTTTTTATTATAGTAGATATGCTGCCTGTGATAGGGGCCTCTTGGGGCAGCATTGGTTTCTTGCTACAGTCTATCCATGCCCCCACAATACTTCAATAAAATCTTTTATGAACATACATCTTCCAGTCTTTGGTATCCTTGGTCACCCTCCCACTCCTACTTTTTTCCCCACAAATTAAACCACATCCCAGTGGCGTAGCCAGACCTGAGATTTTGGGTGGGCCCAGAGCTAATATGGGTGGGCACGCACTGTCTATATAAGTATGAGTAGTGTCTCTTGGGATCCTACAAAATAATGCCTTAGAATTCACTTGATGATGGATTTCTAAGTAGTCTGCCCAACAGCTGCCCTGCATCAGTATACCCACATACATACTTAATGGAAAAATTGATATTTTTAAATATAATTACATTATCCCACAATCTCTCCACTGCAAAATGCTATACACAAACTTGTGCAAAAACACACTCATATCCTTACTAAACTATAACAGCACTAATTCCAAGGACAGGACGAGCTACAACCTTATGCTTGAAAAGGCAGAACTGTAATTACACTAGGCTCTAAAACACCAATACACTACCTCGTGAAAAAAAAGCAAAACAAAAAGGGCTGCAAATACTACATGCTAGCAGAATACTGCACCTTGATCACACATGAAAAACACATGACACAACAGACATGACACAAGGAGCTAGAAATCAAAAAATATGAAGGCAAAATATTGAACTGGAAAGTTAACTCAAGAAGTCAGACTCAGAATGCAGCAATACCAGAAACATTGAAACTTACATGCAAAATATCACAGATGCACATTTCCAAAAGCTGACATATTCCAATTAATAAATTCTGAATAAAATACTTTTTTCTACCTTTGTTGTCTGATCTATTCGCTTTGGTCCCAGTGTCTGTTTTATGCAGTGTCTTCTTTCCATTTGATATTTTTTCTCTCACCATGTGCACCATCCTCCTGTGTCCTTATGTGTCCTGTCTACCATCTGTAGCCCTGTCCCTATCCTTCCTCGAGTTTCAGTATCTGCCCTCAACGTGTTCCAAACCAGCCCTTAAACTCAGCAGTTTGCCCTCCATCCATATCCAGCATTTCTCCTTACTTCCCTCCATCCATGTGCTTCTACTTCCTCTGTCTTCCCTCCCCTCCATCCATGTTCAGCATTTCTCCTCTCTCCCTTCCCCTCCATCCATGTGCATCTCTTCGTCTTTCCTTCCCTCCATCCTTGTCCAACATTTTTCCTCTCTTCCCTGCCCTTCACTCCATCCATGTCCAGCATTTCTCCTCTCTTCCCTCCCCTCCATCCATGTGCATCTCTTCGTCTTTCCTTCCCTCCATCCTTGTCCAACATTTTTCCTCTCTTCCCTGCCCTTCACTCCATCCATGTCCAGCATTTCTCCTCTCTTCCCTCCCCTCCATCCATGTGCATCTCTTCGTCTTTCCTTCCCTCCATCCTTGTCCAACATTTTTCCTCTCTTCCCTGCCCTCCACTCCATCCATGTCCAGCATTTCTCCTCTCTTCCCTCCCCTCCATCTCCAGCAAAGTTCCTCTCTCTCCTGTCCTCTCCATTAATCCCTGTTGTCCAGCAATTCTCCTCTCTTCCCTGCCCATCCTGTTTCTTTCCATCCCCTTCCCCATTCTATCTGGCATCTCCCCCGCCCCCCTCTCCCTTCGCAGCATCTCCCCTCAATAAAGAACAACAACGTGGATGCAGCAGCTCACAGGTTTGTTTGCTGTGTTTTGAGTGAATGGCGACGGCTGCGCGGGGGAGTGGAAACACATTTACCAAATGGCTTCCTTCCTTACAGTGGACTACTACTACTACTACTATTTATCATTTCTATAGCGCTACAAGGCATACGCTGTACACCATTCACAAAAAAGACAGTCCCTGCTCAAATAGCTTACAATCTAGATAAGACAGGTAAAACAGACAGAACAATTAAGGGTAAGGGGATAAATAGGTGAGGATAAAGGACAGGGCAAGTGAGTAGTGGTTAGGAGTCAAAAGCAGTGGTAAAGAGGTGGGCTTTAAGTTTGGACGTGCACATTTCACTGGACAAAAAAAATATAAAGTCAAAAGCAATTCACCTTCCGTTCTGCAGCTATAAAACTTCCCTACCATTTAAATGTTGCAATGTAAATCAAATGCAATATAAAACCAAAATATAACATCACACTGTACCATATTATTATACTTGTAGCAGGAGGCTTTCTCAATGAGATATTTACTGTACCAACTGTGATTTTGAACTAGGCTTGCACCAGCTGCAAAACAGAAAGGTTGTGAGCGCAGCAAGTTGTGTACTGCTAGCAACAGAGAAGGGGTTTATCAACCTGTGATGTGTACTCCTGATAATCCCTAACACAAGGAAGGGATACATAAGTAGAAGGCCTGCTTACTACCAAAGCTGCACAGACTTTTTTTTTTTGCCAAAGAGAAGGAGTCAACAACAGAGCCTGCAAGAAGGCAGCAGGAGATACATGTTGCGGGAGCTATTTTGCACTTTCTCTGCTCCTTACCTGAGCCTTGTGTATGACGGTGCTGACCCCTCAGCCTCATTCACTATCATTGCTATGGGTATACTATTAGACTCTACTCCCCCCCCCCCCCCAATTTAATTTACTGGGGTTATTTTGCACTGGACTCAGCAACCCCTCCTCCAAAAGGAGAAAAAAAAACAGAACAAAAAACAAAATCAGAAAGATGGCTGGCAGCAAAGAGAAGGGCGTGCAGAGCAGGGTCAAAATGAGAAGCGAGAATAAGACACAGAGAGGGAAGTTTGGAAGGCAATAGAACATGAGAGACTAGGGCAACAGAGGAGAACAGGAGTGAGAAAAGAGGTGAAGGAGTGAGTCTGAGAAGAGAATGGACTTGGGAAGAGCGAGAGAGATGGTGGTGAGGAGAGTGAAGGGGCTCAGTACAATTCTTGACTGGCTTTGTTATCCAATTTCACCCAGGAGTTTACCTTAAGGTTGTAGTGGTTATTGCCACATCCCTCCCCCTTCCCTATACTTGTCTGAATGTGACAATCCCCATCCCCCAATGGAGAAAAACATCCATCTATGGAAGGCTCATTAAACTCAAAGGAATTGTTCGCAGACACCTAACAGACCACCGCTAACAGAAAGAAAAATAAAATCCATCATGGCTAGCTTTTGCCGAATCATTTACTGTTGATGTCTACTGTTTGCAGAGTTGTGTCTCTTGAGCAGGGACTGTCCTTCCCCTTGTCTAAACTTGTACAGCGCTGCGTAACCCTGGCAGCACTATAGAAATGCTAAGTAGTAGTAGTAGTACTATGCCAGTACACTCAAGTCTTTATTTCCAGATGGATTTTTTTTTCTTCCTGGGGGATAGACGGATAAATAAGAGAGCACAAGAGGAGGGATGGCTGGGGAAGGGTAAGCATGACAGGAGCGGGGCATCATCAAGAATGTAATGTGGGACCTGCATGACGATGATGATGACTTCATCTTCTTGCCCGCAGCGGCGAGCGGGTGGGCGTAAAGGCAGAAGGCAGCCAGGCTCGACTCCGTCCTTCGCTTCCTGCCCTCTCTCCGCGCCATCCCGCCTTCCTTTGACGACATTTCCTTTCGGGCGGGCGCGACGCTGAGAGGGCAGGAAGCGAAGGAGGGAGTCGAGCCTGGCTGCCTTCTGCCTTTATGCCCGCCCGCTCGCCGCTGCGGGCAAGAAGACGAAGTCATCGTCGTCGTCGTGGAAAGTTGCAAACGACTGGGTGGGCCTGGGCCGAGATTGGGTGGGCCTGGGCCCACCCAGGCCCACCCGTAGCTACGCCCCTGCCACATCCCACTAGTACAAGGTCCCTCTCCAAAGCCCACCCCTCCTCCCGGCCCCAGATCTACCAGGGGCCTCTAACAGTGTTCAGTGGTCCTTGGCAGGAATGGTCTCCTCTGCTCTCACCCGGGCCTCTGCTGGGATTCAAAATGGCCACCATGGTCCTTAGAGGTATTATCACCATCCTACACAGCTCCAAATCAGGATTTAGAACAAGCCACAGTACAGAGACTGTACTGGGATCCTTGATGGATATATATATAAAAAGCTTTTATATATATATATATATATATATATATATATATATATATATAAGCTTTTTATAACATGAAGTATACAGTTATGTGGTATGACTTAGATCCCAATCATCAATAGGATAAAGCTATACACAAACCAACAAAATTATCCCAAGCTACTATATATCTTCTGAAGAACTGGACCACCAGGTAGCCAGCACGGTGACCATTAATTCATTCCAGGCTCCGAATCCTCAAAGATCCAATTATACATGTCTTTATTACTTCTTTTTTCTTTTCTTTTTTCAAATCTAGAGAAATATCTTAACCAGTGCGTTCTTTCTAGTAAAAAAGGGGGCATGCAATGAAGCTACAAAGTAGTAAATTTAAAACGAATCGAAGAAAAATTTTCTTCACTCAACGTGTAATTAAACTCTGGAATTCGTTGCCAGAGAATGTAGAAAAAGCAGTTAGCTTAGCAGGGTTTAAAAAAGGTCTGGACGGCTTCCTAAAGGAAATGTCCATTGACAATTATTAAATTGACTTGGGGAAAATCTGCTGCTTATTTCTGGGATAAGCAGCATAAAATGCATTGAGCTTTTTTGGGATCTTGCCAGGTATTTTTGACCTGGATTGGCCACTGTTGGAAACAGGATGTTGGGCTTGATGGACCTTTGGTCTGTCCCAATGTGGCAATACTTATGTACTTATGATACAGTATTTTCGAAGAGGGGAGGCTGCCTGCTATAATCAAGCTAGAGGGATGTTGCATGCTATAATAAAGCTAAGTGTTCCTTCTTATTTATATATAAGAGGTTGGCCTTTAATATGAAATATTTTTAAAAAGTTAAAAGAAGATTACAAAAAAGTGATAAAGACATGCATAATTGGATCTATGAGGATTGGGAGCCTTTTCGGTGCTACTGGAGTGAATTAATAGTCACTGTGCTGGCTATCTAGTAGCTTGGGATAATTTTGTTGGTCATTTTATTTAGTTATTTATTTAATTTTATAATATAGAATTCCTATATTGCCACAAAGACATCCATGTCCCTAGTTTTGCCCTGTTTATAGTTTGGCCATTTCAGTTTGTAAAATGGATGTTTATGCTGGATATAACCAGCACATGGATGTCTATCTCTCATGTATTTTAAAACAGGTTGTACATCGAAATATCCTGTTCTAAAATTCTAGCACCACCAGCAATGTACTGACATGGATGTCCTTTCTAAAATGCCATTCCGCACCTATACAGATCTCCTCACAGCATTGCCAGTGAGGATGTATGTAGGCCTAGCTTTTATGTTTTTCTTCAAGAGGTGTGGAGGGGCATAATCAAAAGGGACGCCCAAGTTTTGCTGAGGACGTCCTCGCAAAATGTCCCGGTGTGTGGGGGGGGGGGGGGGGGGGGGGGTCGATAATACGGTCGGGGATGCCCCAATCTTGAAATTTAGGTCATCTTTAGAGATGGTCGTCCCTAGACTTGGTCGTTTCTGATATTTGGCGATAATGGAAGCCAAGGACGCCCATCTCAGAATCGACCAAATGCAAGCCCTTTGGTCGTGGGAGGAGCCAGCATTTGTAGTGCACTGGTCCCCCTGACATGCCAGGACACCAACCGAGCAACCTAGGGGGCACTGCAGTGGACTTCAGAAATTACTTCCAGGTACACAGATCCCATACCTTGTGTGCTGAGCCCCCCCCCCCAAAAAAAAAACCCCACTACCCACAACTGTACACCACTACAATAGCCCTTAAGGGTGAAGGGGGCACCTAGATATGGGTACAGTGGGTTTGTGGTGGATTTTGGAGGGCTCGCTGTTTCCTCCACAAACATAACAGGTGGGGGGGGATGGGCCTGGGTCCACCTGCCTGAAGTGCACTGCATCCGCTAAAACTGTTCCATGGACCTGCATACTGCTGTGATGGACCTGAGTATGACATCTGAGGCTGGTATAGAGGCTGGCACAAAATATTTTCAAAGATACTTTTTGAGGGTGGAAGGGGGTTAGTGACCACTGGGGGCATAAGGGGAGGTCATCCCCGATTCTCTCTGTGGTCATCTGGTCAGTTCGGGCACCATTCAAGTGCTTGACAGGGACACCTTTTTTTTTTCCATTATGGGTCAAGGACATCCATGTGTTAGGGACGCCCATGTCACGCTTTCGCTATGCCCCCGACACCCCCCGTGAACTTTGGTCATCCCTGCAACGGAAAGCAGTTGGGGACGCCCAAAATCGGCTTTCGATTATACCGATTTGGGCGACCCTGTAAGAAGGATGCCCATCTTCCAATTTGTGTTGAAAGATGGGCGTCCTTCTCTTTTGAAAATGAGCCTGATAGTTTCCCCAATATTTTGAGGATCATGAAGAAAATGCTGGACCATATTTAAGTTTACCATATAATGGTTACAGCATTAACAATAAAAATCAGTCAGTATACCTTTAACTTTATTTATAATATCATATGAGCATTTTTTCTTTGATAATTTGGGTAAATCAAAATGTTTTGTATATCTATTCCTTATGTTTTGTTAATTTATGGATCTTTTTCCTAAAATGTGTTAAGTTTTTTTTTTAACTTACCACACATTAACAGCAAAGGTTAATGTGTGCTAAAGTTCAAAGTCTGTGTGGTAACCTTTATGGGCCTGACCATCATCTACCTCAGATATTTTTTGAATCATTCAATTTTTATTGAACATCCTGATAGCTAATACATGTTAAAAGTTCATTGTTAATAGTGCAGTTGAACTAGTAAACAGGCCCCTCATTGCCCATACCTCCTGACACCCTCAATCTCATCCCTAACAATGAGCCCCCCAAACCAGCAGTCCATCAAGACCTCTTTATTTAGTTGATTAAACCATAGCCTTAGTACTATAAAACTATCACTAGGGGTCAAAGTCACCATTTTGAATCAGGCACTCAAGATCATTCCTGCTCCCCCCCCCCCCCCACCCCAGGCACTAGGGACCATCAGTAAGACCAGTGAGCCGGATGTCAAAGATTGGGGGTATTCAGCAGGAAAATCAGGGTATAAGGGTTCTGATAGACTGCTGGTTGGGTAAGTGGTAGTTCAGAGGTCTTGATGGTCTATCAGGTGGGGGAAATCAGAGGTAGGAGCTCAGTATTCACTACTGGAGATGGCATCAGGAGATTGGAGGGACTGATAAGGATGCAAGGTAGGGGCATCAGGTTTGGATGGTTGCACTTACCATCGTCTCATGTAACAGGAATGTTCATGCAGTAACAATTAACCGTGTTCATGTGCTCACAGCACATGCTATTTCACATGTTGACAATTTATCACACTTTAGTAAAAGGGCCCCATAGTTATTTGACTGCATTCATAAACCTGCTTATTCTGAAATTATTTCTACACATTTACTAATACACTTCAATACTAAGCCTGTTGCTTACTTGGAACCATGTAATCCCTAGGCAAAGCTGTCTTAGCCACCACAGAAGCAAGCCACTTCTTTATGATTTCCAGTAACACTGACAATCAGATGGAATACTTATCATCAATATAATACTTTTACATTACCATAACACTGAAACTGCATTATGTGAGAAAACTTCCATTATATTATGTAGGTAATTTACTACTTTGTATGATCTGATTGTTCTATCCAATAATGAAAAGATGTTAATAGTATATGATAGAAAAAATGACTGACAGATATGAGTTAAATATATTGTGGTTAGAGAAAGGATAATATTGAAAAAAAAGGATAAGGTATTTATGCATCAAAGATGCCGGCAATGTGCTGCCATTCATCACTGCTCCTGATCACTTGGAAGATAGAAAATTTTCATTTTTCAAGCTGTCAATGCTTTAACCTTCATAAGCAATATAAAAGTAGCACAAAGAAAAGAAACCAACAATCTGAAAAAGGGAGAGTAATAAAAAGGGAGAGCCAATGTAATCATTTCATAATCCATGCCGCGATAGTAAATAGTTGTTAATAGAACTCTCAGAGCTTCTGGCCCCTGATAAACTAAGCTGGGAGGGAGATCAGTGTCTGGGATAGATGAAGAAGGGGTTGACTAGCAAAAGTATGCATTTGCAACTCCCTACTGTTTGCCTTCCTTCCAATGCTCCCCCCCCTTCCTCCCCGGGGAATGTAGGGCTAACAGTAGGAAGAAGAGAATACTGGAGCCTTTAGTACATACAGAGGAAAGGTCCCACTGAACGAACTTTCTGAGAAGTTCTGAGAGAAGAGGACATTTCTCTGGTAAGTGAACGCTATTTTGCGTTGTGCTTTGGGAACTTAAAGATTGGGGTTTAAAGGAGGAATTGTAGGTTAGTGTTTGGCAAAATAAAAATATAAAAGCAAATTTTATCAACTAATCTCCATAGTCTATTCCACTTAGTTTTAAAAACTTTGTACCACAGATACAATCTAACAGGCACTGCAGGATCTAGTTTAGTCTTCCCACCCCTAGGACAACTCAAAACTCAAAAACACTAAGATGGAGTCAGCAGTCCAGCAGCGAGAGGACTGCTATCCAGTCTTTTGCATTGAGTGTTACATGTATGATTATCTCCCAGTTGGTGAGATATCATATGTGTGTGCCCGATGCAAAGAGCTCCTAGCTCTCAGGGAACGTCCGTTCTCTTGAGGCTAGAGTAGCAGACTTGGTGGAGCTGAGGGAGACAGAGAGGTACATAGAGGAGACCTACAGGGATGTTGTAGAGAAGTCCCACATCCAGTCTAGTAGCCCTTGTGCTACCTTGGAGGAGGGAGGTCTCCTAGAAGGAGAGCATCACCCTGGTGAAGTAGGAAGTACTCCTGTAGCCAGGACCTGCCCATCTGGGGATGCACTACCCTCTCGCACCGAGGATATGTCTCCAAGTGCTGCCCGGGAGGGAAAGGTTAGGACAGCTGTTGTAGTTGGTGATTCGATCATTAGGCATATAGATAGCTGGGTGGCTGGTGGACGTGAGGATCGCCTGGTGACTTGCCTGCCTGGTGCGAAGGTGGCAGACCTCATGCATCACCTAGATAGGATTTCAGATAGTGCTGGGGAGGAGCCGGTTGTCTTGGTACATGTGGGTACCAATGACATGGGAAAATGTGGGAGAGAGGTTCTGGAAGCCAAATTTAGGCTCTTAGGTAGAAAGCTTTAAACTAAAATTGATGGGGATGGGTATAAAAGGCCACGAAGCCATAATTAACCCCAAGGAAGGTTGGACATCTAATGCCTCTATAGAAGTGAATAAAAAGAGTAATATCTGGAGAGCCTTGTATACCAATGCCCGAAAGGTATGGGAAACAAAATTCTAGAACTTGAGGCTACAATGATGGAAGCGGACTTGGATTTAGTGGCGGTCACGGAGACGTGGTTCATGGAGAACCATGACTGGGATGTTGCTATACCTGGTTATAATCTATTCAGGAAAGACAGAGTAGGAAAAAAGGGTGGAGGTGTGGCTTTATATGCTAAGAATTATATCCAACTGACAGAACTGCAGGACGTGTGGGGTATGGAAGAAGCGCTGTGGGTTAAACTGGAAAGAAGGAAAGGAAAATGTATCTATATCGGAATGATATACAGACCTCGCTCACAGTCGGAGGAAATGGACAGGGACTTAATTGAAGACATCCGCAAGATAGGTAGGAAAGGGGAAGTACTACTGATAGGTGACTTCAATATGCCGGATGTTGATTGGGGTGTCCCAGCTGCAGGGTCGTCTAGAAGCAAAGAGATCTTAGATTCCCTACAAGAAGAATTGTTCCAGCAGTGGGTAATGGAACCGACGTGGGATGGAGCTGTTCTGGACCTGGTTCTTACAAATGGAGAGTACGTTTCTGACGTCAAGGTGGCGGACCATTTGGCATCTTGTGATCATCGTATGGTATGATTCAATATTAAAACAGAAGAGAGTGCTCATTCAAGATTGAAGGTCCTGGATTTCAAAGGAACTAACTTTGCCGAGATGGGGGAATTTCTCAAGGAACAGTTAGCGGGATGGGAACAGCTGAAGGATATAGAACAGCAATAGACAAGATTGAAAGGAGCTATATTAAAGGCAACTAACCTTTATATTAGAAAATTACATAAAAGTAAGAGGAAAAGAAGGCTTCTCTGGTACTGGAATGTAGTAGTTGAAAAGATAAGGGAAAGGAGGCTAGCCTTTCCACGTTATAAGACGACTCAGAAAGATGAAGACAGGAGAGAATACCTAAATAAGCGAAGAGAAGCTGGAAAAGCTATCAGGAAAGCGAAGCAGCAAATGGAGGAAAAGATAGCTAATACGGTAAAATTGGGGGACAAGACTTTTTTCAGATATGTAAGTGACAAGAGGAAGTGCCATAATAGCATTGTGAGGCTCAAAGCTGAGGGAGAGAAATATGTGGAAGATGATAAGGATAAAGCTGAACTGCTTAACGATTATTTTAGCTCTGTGTTCATGAATGAAAGACCGGGGTTAGGGCTGCAGAAAACAAAGGCTAAAGGGGATGGATGGATGGATGATACACCGAGACCCATTTACGGAGGACTGTGTTTGTGAGGAGCTTGCCAAACTAAAAGTAGACAGAGCGATGGGACCTGATGGGATATACCCGAGGGTGCTTAAGGAACTCAGAGAAGTTCTGTTGGCTCTGCTGACGGACCTCTTCAATGCTTCCTTAGAAACTGGAGTGGTCCCAGTGGACTGGAGAAGGGCAGATGTGGTTCCTTTGCACAAGAGTGGAAGTAAGGAGGAAGTTGGGAATTACAGACCTGTCAGTCTGACCTCGGTGGTGAGTAAGCTAATGGAAACGCTTATAAAGAGGAGGACTGTGACATTTCTTGAACTACATGGAATGCGGGACCTGAGGCAGCATGGCTGAAGGATGTAGAACAGCAATGGACAAGACTGAAAGGAGCTATATTAAAGGCAACTAACCTTTATGCTAGAAAATTACATAAAAGTATGAGGAAAAGAAGGCCTCTCTGGTACTCGAATGTAGTAGCTGAAAAGATAAGGGAAAGGAGGCTAGCCTTTGCACGTTATAAGACGACTCAGAAAGATGAAAACAGGAGAGAATACCTAAATAAGCGAAGAGAAGCTGGAAAAGCTATCAGGAAAGCGAAGCGGCAAATGGAGGAAAAGATACAGTAGCTAATATGGTAAAATTGGGGGACAAGACTTTTTTCAGATATGTAAGTGACAAGAGGAAGTGCCATAATAGCATTGTGAGGCTCAAAGCTCAGGGAGAGAAATATGTGGAAGATGATAAGGATAAAGCTGAACTGCTTAACGATTATTTTAGTTCTGTGTTCACCAATGAAAGTCCGGGGGTAGGGCTGAAGAAAACAAAGGCTAAAGGGGATGGATGGATGCATGGTATACCGAGACCCATTTACGGAGAACTGTGTTCGTGAGGAGCTTACCAAACTAAAAGTAGACAGAGCGATGGGACCTGATGGGATACACCCGAGGGTGCTTAAGGAACTCGAAGTTCTGACTTCAATGCTTCCTTAGAAACTGGCGTGGTCCCGGTGGACTGGAGAAGGGTGGATGTGGTTCCTTTGCACAAGAGTGGAAGTAAGGAAGTGATTGGGAATTACAGACCTGTCAGTCTCACCTCGGTGGTGAGTAAGCTAATGGAAACACTTCTAAAAAGGAGGATTGTGACATTTCTTGAACTACATGGAATGCAAGATCCGAGGCAACATGGCTTCACTAGTGGTAGGTCATGTCAAACAAATCTGTCTTCTTCGACTGGGTGACCAAACAGTTGGATGTGGGAGGGGCGCTTGATGTGGTATACTTGGATTTCAGCAAAGCCTTTGACACGGTTCCACACAGGCGATTGATAAATAAATTGAGTGCCCTCGGTGTGGGACCTAGAGTAACTGATTGGGTAAAAAATTTGTTGAATGGTAGGAGACAGAGGGTGGTGGCAAATGGAGCTTGCTCTGAAGAAAAGGAGGTCGTCAGTGGAGTACCGCAGGGATTGGTCCTAGGGTCGGCTCTTTTTAATGTCTTTGTGAGCAATATTGCGGAAGGGCTGTCTGGTAAGGTTTGTCTCTTTGCAGATGATACTAAACTCTGCAACAGGGTGGACACCCTGGAGGGTGTGAATGACATGAGGAAGGACCTAGCGAAGCTGGAGGAATGGACCGATATTTGGCAACTAAGGTTTAATCCCAAAAAATGCAGGGCCATGCACTTGGGTCACAAAAATCCGAGGGAATGGTACAGTATAGGGGGTGTAGTGCTTCATTGTGAAGGAAGAGCGGGACTTGGGGGTGATTGTGTCTGACGACCTTAAAGCTTTCAAACAGGTAGAAAAAGCGACGGCCAAAAACAGAAGGATGCTTGGGTGCATAAAGAGAGGCATGACCAGCAGGAAAAAGGAGGTGATAGTGCCGTTGTATAAGTCTCTGGTGAGGTCTCATCTGGAGACCGCACCTACAGAAAGATATAAACAGGATGGAGTCAGTCCAGAGGGCGGCTACGAAATTAGTAAGCGGTCTTGAATGCAAAAATTATAGGGACAGGCTTATGAACCTCAACATGTATACACTGGAAGAGAGGAGGGAGAGAGGAGACATGATAGAAATGTTTAAATATCTCAAGGGCATTCATGTTCAGGAAGAAAGCCTTTTTCAAATGAAGTAGAGCTCTGGAATGAGCTGCATGACTTTGTTCAGCAGTGATTGCTAGACACAGAAATAGGCTATTCAATAACTAGAGAGTCCAGTCTTGATCAAACAGTTATCTATGGGTTGAAGAACAAAATTTGCCAGGTATTCCTCTGTCCATGCCAAGAGCAATTCAAAAAACTGCATTTCAAACCTTTTTTTAATCAGCCCAAGGATGAACTCTGCTACTTCAGGTTACCCCTGAAGGTATAAAACCATTCAGTAAGAGAACTTAAACATGGATAGTTTAAGTACTGCCCAATCCATTTTTAAGCTAAGCAGGACTGTATCTTCTCACTGTTTCTACCCAGAGCAGAATAATAATATGGACACAACAGATTCATTTTATAAATGCCTCTATGATCTCACACTCACTATGAACAATTAAAGTATTAAAATATTTGAGCATATTTCCACATCCAATTATATTTGCAAACCATCAGTCAAATATTCAGTAAGTCTTATCTGGGTAGCTGAACCTGCTACTGAGATAAGTGCTGCTAACCAGGGACATATTGCCGCTGAAAATCTCAACACCATTTGGTTAGTTCTCGGGTGGTCCAGGAATAAAGCCTGAGTTGAGCTGGGAGTTACATGGAGACTGAAAATATTCAGCCCTAGTATCTAACTATCTGCCGGTCGATAGTCAAAGCAAGTCAACTGGCTGGGAACGGCCACCGACTGGTTAACTTGCTTGTTTGCAGTGGTTAGTGCTACAAAATGACTGGTTAGCGCCAAAATTCAAGCTGGTTATGTCGGGGAGTTCCAGGGCAGAGTCCGATTATATCCCAATATTCAGAAGTAACCAGGCAGGTTTAACGGATAAATAAGACCGTATAAATGGCTGTCCTATCTTTATCCGCTAACCTCCGCTAACCTACGGCTGGTTAAGTCTGCATTTTGATTTAATCAGTCATGTGCTAGCCGGCTTAAAAAAAAGCGGGATCCTTTTACTAAGGTGCACAAAAAAATGGCCTGTGCTGGTGTAGGCAGATGTATTGGATGTGCGCGGATCCGTTTTTCAGCGTGCCTACAAAAAAAGGGCTTTTTTTGGGCCGAAAATGGACATGCGGCAAAATAAAAATTGGTGCGCGTCCATTTTGGGCCTGAGACCTTACCACCACCCATTGACTTAGCAGTAATCATCAGTGCGCTTAAGCTGCTGATTACCAACCAATTAGCACCACGCGGCAGAAAATAAAAAATATTTTCTGATGTGTGTATCAGACACACAGAAAAATTAGAATTACTGCCTGGGGCGCATGGTAGCCAGGCGATAGTTCCAAATTGACACGCATTGGACATGCGTAGGTGCCTACACGCCTTATTAAAAGGGCCTCTGGATATTGAAAGCTCGGACAGGGTCTAGCATTGAATATCCAGTTTTACAGCTGGCGGAGACAAAAAAACGCCTGTTTGTTGCTGGCTGAATATCTCGGAGCTAGATAACACAGAACTGCAAAATTGCTGTCCTAAGTGATGTGGATGGTGACCTGGATAATGGCATTGAACATTGCCATTATCTGGCACATCCCACCTCTGTCACTGATACCCAAGTACTGGTGCTGATAATCTGCATATAACTTAACCACAGAAGCTAGCACTTAAAACCAATGCTGACCAGTATCTGGGAAAGGGAATGGGACTTGACATACTGCCTTTCTGTGGTTTTTTTGCAACTACATTCAAAGTGGTTTACATATTATATGCAGGTACTTATTTGTACCTGGAGCAATGGAGGGTTAAGTGACTTGCCCAGAGTCACAAGGAGCAGCCGTGGAAATCAAACCCAGTTCTCCAGGATCAAAGTCTGTTGCATTAACCACTATGCTACTCCTCCACTCTGAATGCACTGAATACCCGGTCACTTATTTGCATTTTCTTTGTATTATCTCAACACAGCATAATTTTACAACCTGTTTATTCAGAATTGTATTTAAAAAAAAGTAAAAGTAAATTAAGATAACTTTTTTTTCTATGGTATCTCGTTGCAATGGATAATTCATTATTTCACAGTGACACTATTCTCTTTTTGAACAGAATTAATGAGACTATTCAGAAGTGTAAAAGGTCTTCAAAATATTTTGACCCTTTGGCTACCTGAAATCTCTACCAAAACTATACATCTCAGAAAAACAAAACAAAACTATGTCATTCCTAACATCCAATAAAATGAAAGTCTTGGGATTTTTTTATTTATTTATTTTTATTTGTACCCCACACTTTTTCCCACTCATGGCAGGCTCAATGCTGTAGGCAATGGAGGGTTAAGTGACTTGCCCAAAGTCACAAGGAGCTGCCTGGCCCAAAGTCCACCACCCTAACCACTAGGCCACTCCTCCAGTCTCAGTTGTAGAACTGTGAGATGGTGATCTTTGGATGTATTTGTGAAGAAGTTTAATGGTGATTGTTAGTACACATGGGGGCCCTTTTACTAAGCCGCATAAGCGTCTACGTGCGCTGAACGCATGCCAAAATGGAATTACCACCCGGCTACTGCGTGCCTCTAGTGGTAATTTCATTTTTGGCGTGCGTCCGATACATGCAGCCAAAAAATAATTTTTATTTTCAGACGCGCATTACGGACATGCGCCTAGTGGCATTTGATGCACGTAGGTCATTACCACCCGGTTACCACATGAGACTTTACCGCTAGGTCAATGGCTGGCGGTAAGGTTGCTGACCCAAAATGGACATGCGGCAATTTTGATTTTGCCGCATGTCCATTTTCGGCAAAAATTTTGAAAAAAAGGCTTTTTTTACAGGTGTGCTGAAAAATGGATCAGCACGTGCCCAAAACCCGCGCCTACACTACCACAAGCCATTTTCAGCGTACCTTAGTAAGAGGACCCCACATTCTGGATGATATTTGCTGGTTTTAAGGCCAAGTAATGTGTAGTCCTTGAGGCTGATCATGTCCCAGTCATCTAGCTAAGAACTCCTAATTTACTAATCATGCGATGGTTCAACTATTGTACATTCTCACACTAAACTCTTTCTATAAACAGGAGCTCACAGTACTTATACTGTCACAAATACAGTGGGGGAAATAAGTATTTGATCCCTTGCTGATTTTGTAAGTTTGCCCACTGACAAAGACATGAGCAGCCCATAATTGAAGGGTAGGTTATTGGTAACAGTGAGAGATAGCACATCACAAATTAAATCCGGAAAATCACATTGTGGAAAGTATATGAATTTATTTGCATTCTGCAGAGGGAAATAAGTATTTGATCCCCCACCAACCAGTAAGAGATCTGGCCCCTACAGACCAGGTAGATGCTCCAAATCAACTCGTTACCTGCATGACAGACAGCTGTCGGCAATGGTCACCTGTATGAAAGGCACCTGTCCACAGACTCAGTGAATCAGTCAGACTCTAACCTCTACAAAATGGCCAAGAGCAAGGAGCTGTCTAAGGATGTCAGGGACAAGATCATACACCTGCACAAGGCTGGAATGGGCTACAAAACCATCAGTAAGACGCTGGGCGAGAAGGAGACAACTGTTGGTGCCATAGTAAGAAAATGGAAGAAGTACAAAATGACTGTCAATCGACAAAGATCTGGGGCTCCACGCAAAATCTCACCTCGTGGGGTATCCTTGATCATGAGGAAGGTTAGAAATCAGCCTACAACTACAAGGGGGGAACTTGTCAATGATCTCAAGGCAGCTGGGACCACTGTCACCATGAAAACCATTGGTAACACATTACGACATAACGGATTGCAATCCTGCAGTGCCCGCAAGGTCCCCCTGCTCCGGAAGGCACATGTGACGGCCCGTCTGAAGTTTGCCAGTGAACACCTGGATGATGCCGAGAGTGATTGGGAGAAGGTGCTGTGGTCAGATGAGACAAAAATTGAGCTCTTTGGCATGAACTCAACTCGCCGTGTTTGGAGGAAGAGAAATGCTGCCTATGACCCAAAGAACACCGTCCCCACTGTCAAGCATGGAGGCGGAAATGTTATGTTTTGGGGGTGTTTCTCTGCTAAGGGCACAGGACTACTTCACCGCATCAATGGGAGAATGGATGGGGCCATGTACCGTACAATTCTGAGTGACAACCTCCTTCCCTCCGCCAGGGCCTTAAAAATGGGTCGTGGCTGGGTCTTCCAGCACGACAATGACCCAAAACATACAGCCAAGGCAACAAAGGAGTGGCTCAGGAAGAAGCACATTAGGGTCATGGAGTGGCCTAGCCAGTCACCAGACCTTAATCCCATTGAAAACTTATGGAGGGAGCTGAAGCTGCGAGTTGCCAAGCGACAGCCCAGAACTCTTAATGATTTAGAGATGATCTGCAAAGAGGAGTGGACCAAAATTCCTCCTGACATATGTGCAAACCTCATCATCAACTACAGAAGACGTCTGACCGCTGTGCTTGCCAACAAGGGTTTTGCCACCAAGTATTAGGTCTTGTTTGCCAGAGGGATCAAATACTTATTTCCCTCTGCAGAATGCAAATAAATTCATATACTTTCCACAATGTGATTTTCCGGATTTAATTTGTGATGTGCTATCTCTCACTGTTACCAATAACCTACCCTTCAATTATGGGCTGCTCATGTCTTTGTCAGTGGGCAAACTTACAAAATCAGCAAGGGATCAAATACTTATTTCCCCCACTGTATGTTCGATAGAGTCCAAAAAAACCTAAGGTGAAAAAGCTTCAGAACCCTTCCTTCACTTCCAAGCTTTGGAAGAAACAAAAGTAGGAATATAATAGTGAAGATTACTTCACGGGCATAAAAAAAAACCTTTAGCTAATTTTGTTAAAGCTTTTATCGAACCAATTTTTATGGATCCAAAATAAAAAAGTGAACAGCACAAGTTTCTCCAAAAGCTGTGTCAAGGTGTATAACATGTGTCTACTTTCAACAATGTTTGCCTTCTCAGAACCTCACGGCAAAAGTAGTAAAGGCTTTTTACATTTGTACACTAATTTTTTTATTAATTTACTTACAAATTCACTTTATAGCCCAACATGTTCCCTTAGATCTACAATTGAATATGAAGCATGAATCTATCCACATAAAAAAGCCTACTACTTATCTGAGGTTTAAATATCCATATAGGTGAAAAATGGATGCAGTACTCGATTTCAGTTAATAAATGTTCCATATAAATGAAAATCGATATGTCTCTTTGATTGTTGAAGATATCGGGGATCTTGGTCAAACCCACAGTTGGCTTTTAATCACCATCCTCCGTGGTTCATGCAGTTAATAAGTCCAATCCCCCAGACATGTATTAATGCGTCTTCACAAACATCTTCAATGTTCAAAAAACACTCCGAATCCTTGACGCACCATTGAACGCAGTGCACTATGGGCTGAATTCCATGAAGGGAATTGCAGTAGTGAGTTCATGGAGAATTTTTCTAGTGAATCTTTCTGATGAAGCATTTGTGAAACTTGGCCTGAGTTAAGCATTTGAAAAGTATTTGAAGAAGTGTTTTTTTGTACATTGGAGTTGTTTGTGAAGACGCATTAATACATTATTGTAATTTTAGAGACTTTAATAATTTAACTATGCTTATTTTTTTTTTGGTGGTGGGGGGGGGGGGAGTTAAAATTTAATACCAAGAAGTACAGAGTGATGCACCTGGGTGCAGAAATACAAGAGAGTCGTACCAGATAGGAGGGGAGAGATTGGTAAGCTTGGCTCAGGAGAGGGAGCTTGGGGCGATGGTGTCTGAAAATTTCAAGGTGAAGAAACAGTGCAACAAAGTGGTGGCCATGGCCAGAAGGATGCTAGGCTGTGTAGAGAGGGATATAACCAGCAGAAGAAAGGAGGTGTTGATGCCCCTGAACAAGTCATTTGTGAGGACCCACTTGGAGTATTATGTTCTGTTTTGGAGAATTATCTTGCTAAGGAAGTAAAAAGACTTGAAGCGGTTGAGAGAAAAGTGACAGAAATGGTAGGGGGTATACGTAGCAATATGTACGTGGAAAGACTTGTTGACCTAAACATGTATAGTATACCCTGGAGGAAAGGAGAAGCAGGGGTGATATGATACAGACATTCAAATATTTGAAAGGTATTCATTTGCAAACAAACCTTTTCCAGAGACAGGAAGGTGGTACAACTAGAGGGCATGAATTGAATTTGAAAGGAGGAAGACTCAGGAATAATATCAGGAAGTATTTTTTCACTGAGAGGGTGGTAGATGCCTGGAATGCCTTTCCAAGGGAGGTGGTGGAGATGAAAACGGTAACGGAATTCAAAAATGTGTGGGACAAACACAAAGGAATCCTGGTTAGAAGAAGCGGATCAGGGGAGATTAGGTAGGAAAGCCAGTGCTGGGCTGACTTCTATGGTCTAGGACCTGATGGAAGCTGAATTAAATTTGGATGGGCTGGAGTGAAGCTTTTCGGGGGCTTTGACAACAACTTCAGAAATTTTAGAACAAGGCCAGTGCCAGGCAGACTTCTATGGTCTATGCTCTAAAAATGGCAAGGATAAATTAAGAACAGGTATACATACCATATGTAATCATGTTGGGCAGACTGGATGGACCGTACAGGTCTCTATCTGTCGACATCTACTATGTTACTATCTCCTGTGGTCTGAATATCGGGCCCTAGTTGTATGTGGTGCCACTTCCATATGTAGCTGTCGTATTTTACAAACTTACATTTGCAAGTGACACCAATTAATAACTGAGGGTTTCATTTTGGAGGCAGAAATAAGAACATAAGAATATAAGAACATAATAGCCATGGAGGGGCATAATTGAACGAAAACGCCTATCTCCATGGGCGTTTATCTCCAAGAACGGGTCCGTGAAGGGGCGGACCGAACCGTATTTTGGGAAAAAATAGACGCCCATGTTTTATTCAACAATGTGTGAGCTGGGCGTTTTTGTTTTTCAGCGATAATGGAAAATGAAAGCGCCCAGCTCAAAAACGAATAAATCCAAGGCATTTGTTCGTGGGAGGGGCCAGGATTCGTAGTGCACTGGTCCCCCTCACATGCCAGGACACCAACCAGGCACCCTAGGGGGCACTTTTACAAAAACAAAAAAAACAGGTAAAAGAGCTCCCAGGTGCATAGCACCCTTCCCTTGTGTGTTGAGCCCCCCAAATCCCCCTCAAAACCCACTGCCCACAAGTCTACACCATTACTATAGCCCTAAGGGGTGAAGGGGGGCACCTACATGTGGGTACAGTGGGTTTGGGGGGGTTGGACGACTAATAAGCATTAAGCAGCACAATTGTAACAGGTAGGGGGGATGGGCCTGGGTCCACCTGCCTGAAGTCCACTGCACCCCCTAACAACTCCTCCAGTGACCTGCATACTGCTGTCAGGGAGCTGGGTATGACATTTGAGGGTGAAAATAAAAAGTTGAGAAACTTCATTTTTTGTGGTGGGAGGGGGTTAGTGACCACTGGGGGAGTCAGGGGAGGTCATCCCCGATTCCCTCCAGTGGTCATCTGGTCATTTAGGGCACTTTTTGGGGCCTTATTCGTGAAAAAACAGGGTCCAGGAAAAGTGTCCTAAATTCTAGCTAAAAACGCATACTTTTTTTCCCATTATCGGTGAAATGCGCCCATCTCTGTTCGGCAGATAACCATGCCCCAGTTCTGCCTTCGCCACACCTCTGACACGCCCCCATCAACTTTGTCCGCATCCGCGACGGATTGCAGTTGAAAACGTCCAAAAATCGGCTTTCGATAATACCGCTTTATTCGTTTTTGTGAGATAAACGTCCATCTCCCGATTTAGGTCGGAACTTGGGCGTTTTTCTCATTCGATTATAAGCAGGATATTGTGTCAGCCTAATGGTCCATCTAGCTCAGTATCCTGCTTCAAACAGTGGCCAAGTCAGATCATAAGTACCTGACAGAATCCCATATAGTAGCAAAATTCATGCTACTGATCCCAGGGACAAGCAATAGTTTCCCCCATGTCTGTCTCAATAGCAGACTATGGACTTTACCTCTAGGAACTTGTCCAAACCTTTTTTAAAGCACTGTTCTATAATATTCTACTTCAGCAATGCTGCACTACTTCCCATCCCCCATCTCTCTTTTACTATCAGTCACATGAAGGAATTTCTGGCTGATCACAAACTGATAAGGCTTCCAATTGCTAGGGCAACTCAGCTGCCTGGTATAACTTGTTACAAATGTAATTTACTGAGAAGAGGTGTGGCAAGGACCTAAATTGCAAGTCTCCAGCACATATATGTGTGGAGGAGTGGCCTAGTGGTTAGGGTGGTGGACTTTGGTCCTGGGGAACTGAGGAACTAAGTTCAATTCCCACTTCAGGCACAGGCAGTTCCTTGTGACTCTGGGCAAGTCACTTAACCCTCCATTGCCCCAGGTACAAATAAGTACCTGTATACAATATGTAAGCCGCATTGAGCCTGCCATGAGTGGGAAAGCGCGGGGTACAAATGTAACAAAATAACAAATATGCATCATCTATGATTGGTCCAGGGTAGGGGAGAAGTGAATGCTCACCACAGGCCTTTAAACGTACGCTGCGGACAAAGAAACTGAAAAATAGCCCTGCTGGCAAGAGAGTTTCATATCCTTGCCACTTTTATTTTTTCCGAGGGATGTGTAGTTCTCCCCCCCCCTGTAAAAACTAATTCTTTACAGCTAAGAATCTTTCTTTCATTCATTCTTTCTTTCTTTTCTTTTTCTCTGTTCTGTGACCTTGGTATGACAGTGAGGAATAAAGGTTCCTTTCTATTGTTAGACTCTGTTCTGTAAAACTACTAATGCCGAGCCAATAGTATTTCTTGTGCTGTGCAGTGAGAAATAAAGATTCTTTTCCTTTCCTTTCCTTTCCTAAGTTAGTCTGATTTTTTAAATAAGAATAGCAACCAAACGCAGCCAGTACAGCACTAACTGCTGATACCACATTCTCTGGAAATGAGTTTCAGAGCTTAACTATTCATTGAGTAAAATAAACTATGGGGGATTAACGAGAGTGACTCCCTTAATCCCTTGTGTAAAGCTCTGGTCAAAACAAACACTTTTTAAAAATCTGAATATGGATCTGAGTTACGTTAAAACCAGATGGGGATATTTTCCATCATAGGTGTATATTCCCTTGATAAAATGGGGAATAAACTTGAGATTTTTCCCCCAGTCAAGCCCAAATCATGTCCTCACAAAGTCGCCTTGAAATCTCTGCATGTTATGGTTCAGAATCAGAACTTGCTTGTGGTAGCATCCTTTTGTCAAGTGAGACTAAATATATTTAAGAAGAAATTATTTATGAGTGCAGCACCCAGATTGTGAAATAGTTTGCCACAGCAACATGCTCAGGGGGTCTTTTACTAAAGATTAGCTTGAGTTATATGGAACAGGGCCCATATTATTCCTGTGGGTCTTCCTGCAGATAACTCAAGCTAATCTTTAGTAAAAGACCCTCTCAATTAGCCCTCCTCTTTAGGAAACAGTTAAAAACTTTGATTTTTTTTCAACAAGCATTTTGATGTTGTATGATTCTGTTTTGCTGATCTGGATGAATTATTCCATTTTTATGATATTTTTATTGTGAATGTTATTATTGAAGTGTCAGTTTTGATACTAATATGATTGTTGTTTCGTAAACTACCTAGAATAGTAGATGGTGTGGTTTATAAATGTTATAAATAAATACATAAATCTCCAATTGTAAGTAGTGGCTTTCTAAAATCGCTATTAAAACATGTAAATGCTGTTTGTATGTGGAGATAATTTTATAAAAAGGGCCATAATAATTTATATGTCCAAAAGTACCCATTCAAGTGGCCCATATATATGTTTTCAAATATTGACATCAATAAATGTATTCAAATCCTTATGAGCATAAATATTATTACAATAAGAAAAATTAAAAAAAAAAGAAAATTCTTAGCTCTAAGAATTTTCCATCTTCTCTACTGTAATTTATTGTCCCTATTAGTTGCTTCCAAGGCTTCAATTCTCCTATTACGATTACCAATCTCATTCCCTCATCTCTCCACATACTTTTTCCAGAGAAGAAAGTTTTGTAACAGTCTCTCCAGAAAATGTATATAGTTGTGATAAATCAGATAGGATGGCCTCCATCTTGGCAATCACCCACCAAAGTTCAAGATTTGTTATGTCTCTTGGATAATTCAAGGGTAAAATGCTTCCAAAGCCATAGTACTCAGAAAATACAATAGGCTTCAATGGATACATTTTTAAACCTTTCTTTTTAATGATGCTTTTTGCTAATGCCCTATTATGTGTTGGTAAATTCCTCGTTGGTTCCTAGTGCGACAGTTGAGTTCACCTTCGGTTAATCCCCCCCCCCCTTTCTATCATTAATGGAGTTCTTCTCCTCTTCCCTGCAACTATCTGTCTTAAGTAGATCTGCCACTTTACTACACATTCAAACACATGTCAAAGTCCAATATAGTTTAAGTTAAAAACCAACAACAACAACCAATTCAATCAAAGCTATGCATCAAAGTATTATTTTTAAAAAACAGGTCTTCAATCCAAACTTAAAATTTTCTGTAATCTTCCCACAGCCCTGTCCCAGACAGGCTCCACATTAAACATGCCCAGGCTTGCCTCCTGCCTGGCCTCAAGGGTTAATAACTCACAGTGTTCCCAGGTAAACCTTCTACCTGGAATACGATTCTGCTGCTTACAGCTGGGAGTTGCAGGTGACTGCTGTGAGCCCATTCTGCGTCCTTATCCCTCAAGTCCTGCAGCCTCATCATGAAATACCCAGGGAGGTTCACTTCCTCTTGCTCAGAGCTTTGTCTTCTTTTCTGCCAGAGGGCTTTTGACATCCTACTCTTTCCTTGAGCCCTGCTCTCTACTTGAGCCCTGCTCTCCTGGCCAGACAGGCTAACTAAGCTATTCCCTTCCTTCAGGTAGCTCAGTTCCAGCTTCAGTGAGGAAGTGTTCTTAAAGAAACCCTATTTTGTACTACTACTACTACTTAACATTTCTAGAGCGCTACTAGGGTTACGCAGCGCTGTACAGATTAACAAAAAGGACAGTCCCTGCTCTAAGGAGCTTACAATCTAATGGGCGAAATGTCACGTGGAGGGACATAATCGAACGGGGCTGGCCATCTCTATGGGTGGCCATCTTCAAGGCCGGCCCTGTAAAGCGGCATCCCGACCGCATTATCGGCCATCTTTCGTTTCAATAATACAGTCAGAGCTGGCCAAATCTCAACATTTGGGCCGGCTTTAGAGATGGCTGGTATTGGTTTTCAGCGATAATGGAAACTAATGGCAGCCATCTCAAACCCGGCCAAATTCAAGGCATTTGGCCGTGGGAGGAGCCAGCATTTGTAGTGCACTGGTCCCCCTCACATGCCAGGACACCAACCGGGCACCCTAGGGGGCACTGCAGTGGACTTCAAAAATAGCTCCCAGGTGCATACCTCCCTTACCTTGTGTGCTGAGCCCCCCAAATCCCCCCCACAACCCACTCCCCATAACTATACACTACTACCATAACCCTTACGGGTGAAGGGGGGCACCTACATGTGGGTACAGTTGGTTTTGGGGGGGGGTTGGAAGGCTCCCATTTACCACCACAAGTGAAACAGATGGGGGGGATGGGCCTGGGTCCACCTGCCTGAAGTGCACTGCACCCACTAAAAACTGCTCCAGGGACCTGCATACTGCTGTCATGGAGCTGGGTATGACATTTCAGGCTGGCATAGAGGCTGGCAAAAAAAATGATTTTTAATTTTTTTTTTAGGTGGGAGGGGATTGGTGACCACTGGGGGAGTACGGGGAGGTCATCCCCGATTCCCTTCAGTGGTCATCTGGTCATTTGGGGCACTTTTTGGAGGCTTGGTCCTAAAGATAAATGGACCAAGTGAAGCTGGCCAAGTGCTCATAAGAGCCAGCCTTCTTTTTTCCATTATCGGGCGAAGCCGGTCATCTCGTAAGCACGCCCTGTCCCGCCTTCCATACCCTGCCGAAATGCCCCCTTTAACTTTGGCCGGCCCTGCGACGGAAAGCAGTTGAAGCCAGCGAAGGAGATGGCTGGCCATCTCCCGATTTGTGTCAGAAGATGGCTTGCCTTCTCGTTCGAAAATAAGCAGGATAGTAACATAGTAGGTGACAGCAGAAAAAGACCTGTATGGTCCATCCAGTCTGCCCAACAAGGTAAACTCATACAACAAGATAAACACACACTAAAATGTTTGCGCGCCTACAGCGCAGCTTAATAAACAGGACCCTAAGCAAGCAAACGATACCTATGGCTCAAGAGCTACCACCCAGCCCTCTGTAAATCCCATGGCACCAAATCCACATTTGGCTCATGGAGCATTGTGAAAAGATCGCCTGTAAATTAATTAAATCAATAAAAGACCACAAAAAAGTGATAAACATTCATCTCCTCAATCAAAATCCTTTATTTCTACAGGACAGTCTTGAACACAAATTACTAACATTTTAACAAGAAAACTGTGCTACCTTTGAAATTAGCAGATTAGTTCCTGAATTACACATTTCTTACTTTCTATTTTCTTTACCTAAAAGCACAGAAACACACTGACTTATCTTACTCATGCTTTGTTACCAGAAATACCTGTTTTTGCTTGGCTGTTTTCCTACAAGACTAAATGCAGGATGAAATTTTAGAGGAAATGTATGACAGGTTGGTTCATAAACCAACAGAGTGTAAACTCAGTAGCTGTTTTCAGATGGCACAATGAGACAGGAAGTTAATCTGCTCACTACCCCACTTTCCACTCTTCATGGCTTCTGAATTTTGAGTCATCTGATAGTTGTAGCAGTGCAGAATGCAATTCTGTCCTCATATAGGTTTCCCTTTTCCCATTTCAATTTCAAATATATTTGAGTAAAATGCATTTGAATATCATAGTGATGTAAGATCAAATAAGGGGCTTCACAAGGCAGTGATGGGGTGGGGGGGGGGGGGGGGGGGGTGGACAAGGAGGCGTAGGAGGGGAAGGAGAAGGAATCCACCACCCAAGAGTTAAATAAAGGAGAGCACGGAAGCCAGAAAAAGTAGCTTATTTAATTTGCCACAACATCTCCCTCTGCCTCTCTCTAATAAAACTGTTTTTAAACAAATATGTGTAACAGGCTGTTTTTATTAGAGAGAGGCACAGGGAGGTTGCATGGCAAGTTATTTTAAATGATGTTTGTTGCAATCTGCTTCAACCGCTGTAGTGTGGAGGTTTACTGTTTATTGTTATGTACAATTTTCTATACTGCCCATTTTGAAGACCAAGTCCAGGGGCCCTGTTTACTAAGCTGTACTAAGAGCGCACTAGCGATTTTAGTGTGTGCTAAATGCTAAAGATACCCATATATTCCGATGGGTGTCTCTAGCATTTAGCACACGCTAAAAACGTTAGCGTGCCTCAGTAAACAGAACCCTAAGAGGGGCATAATTGAAAGGGACGTCCTCGCAAAATGTCCCCATCCAGGGGCCAGGAAACCCGTATTTTCGAAACAAGATGGATGTCCATCTTTCGTTTCGATAATACAGTCAGGGATGCCCAAATCCTGGAATTTGGTTGTCCTTAGAGATGGTCATCCCTAGACTTGGTTGTTTCTGATTTTCGGCAATAATGGAAACCAAAGACGTCTCTCTTAGAAATGACCAAATGCAAGCCATTTGGTCATGGGAGGAGCCACCATTTGTAGTGCACTGGTCCCCCTGACATGCCAGAACCCCAACTGAGCACCCTAGGGGGCACTGCAGTGGACTTCATAAAATGCTCCCAGGAACATAGCTCCCTTACCTTGTGTGCTGAGCCCCCCAACCCCCCCCCCCCCCAAACCCCACTATCCACAACCGTATACCATTACCATAGCCCTTATGGGTGAAGGGGGGCACCTAGATGTGGGTACAGTGGGTTTGTGGTGAGTTTTGGAGGGCTCACTGTTTCCTCCACAAACGTAACAGGTGGGGGGGATGGGCCTGGGTCCGCCTGCCTGAAGTGCACTGCACCCACTAAAACTGTTCCAGGTTCCTGCATACTGCTGTAATGGACCTGAGTATGACATCTGAGGCTGGCATAGAGGCTGGCAATCAATATTTTTAAAGATGTTTTTTGAGGGTGGGAGGGAGTTAGTGACCACTGGTGGAGTAAGGGGAGGTCATCCCTGATTCTCTCCGGTGGTCATCTGGTCATTTCGGGCACCTTTCTGTGCCTTTGTTGTAAGAAAAACACAACCAGGTAAAGTCATCCAAGTGTTCGTCAGGGACGTCCTTGTTTCTTTTGATTATGGGTCAAGGATGTCCTAGTGTTAGGCATGCCTATGTCCCGCCTTTGCTACGCCTCCGATACGACCCCTTGAACTTTGGCCATCCTTGCGACGGAAAGCAGTTGGGGACGTCCAAAATCGGCTTTTGATTATACCGATTTGGATGACCTTGTGAGAAGGATGTCCATATTCCGATTTATGTCGAAAGATGGGCTTCCTTCTCTTTCGAAAATGAGCCCATAAGTGTTGTAAAAAAGGAAAAGAACTCCATAGTAAAGCTACAAAGGCACATTCAGCCTAGGTCACAGCTCAGTACAAAGTCATTACACAGCCAGAAAGTGTGCACAATCAACAGAATAAAAGGAAGGGAAGTGTACAACCTCAGGCACCTTTTATAAATATGTTAAAACTCAGCAGTCCCAGCATAGACCCCTGGGGAACCCCACTATCTACCCATCTCCATTGAGAATACCGACCATTTAACCCTACTTTCTCTTTCTTATCTTTTAACCAGTTCTTAATCCACAATAGGAGCTCCTATCCCATGACTTTTTTTTTTGCTCACCTGTGGTTCCAGAGTGATGTCACTATAGAACTCTTTTTTCTTTTCCCTCTGGAGGAGCCCAGTTAAGATTATTTTAACCCCTAGGTTACATTCGCCCATACTTTAAAAATGAATATTGTCCCCAATATTTCCTTCACACACCTACCAATCAGCACAATGACATCCTCACTTCTCACCCCGCATACTTTTTCCAATCAGACATTCCATAAAACCGATACCCTTCCATCCCCAGACTAGCCAACCTCCACAAGACAGAGAGACCAAACCTGCGGAAGATCTTTCTCACATGCAGGTTCAAGGCTTTGGAACATGCCTTCTTTAGAGTTCAGGGTAGACAAGGGATGTCTTTTCAGAAAAAGATTAAAAATCCCCCATTTTAGCAAGCTTTTAAGTGTCAGGAAAAATGTTCAGCTTGGAAAAGAGATGGATGAGGGGAGATATGATTGAGGACTACAGAATCCTGAGTGGTGTAGAATGAGTAGAAGTAAATCGATTTTTCATTTGTTCCAAAAGTACAAAGACTAGAATACACATTAGAATTCAAGGAAGTCACAAGGAAATACTTTAAAACAACTCGGAGGAAATATTTTTTCACTGAACGAATAGTTAAGCTCTGGAACTTAGCGGTTGGCATATCTGGGCTTAAAAAAAGCTTGGACTTGTTCCTGGAGGAAAAGTTCATAGTTTGCTATTGAGACAGACATGGGGAAGCAACTGCTTGCCCCAGGGTTGGTAGCATGGAATGTTTTCACTTAATTTGATTCTGAATGTAGATGGCTGCTTCTTACATGTGAGCTCCAGTATTACCTTACTTTGTAAAATGTTACTTGTTGTTATGTTGTGAGCTCTTGATGGTATCTGTATCAAAAATCAATAAAAGAAATTAAACTTTAAACTATCCCATGACTTTCTAATATCCTCAGGAGTCTTTCATGAGGTCCTTTGTCAAATGCCGTTTGAAAATCTTGATACACAATATTGACCAGCTCACCAGTTCTTTCCTGAAACTGTCCTGAGGACTGTACCAGACGATCATAACTTTTCCTAGAGCACCTGCTAAAAATGTCAAATCAGAAGAGAATCACAATTATATTTCATAAAAATCATCATGCATCACAGTGCTTACCACTCTAGAAGCTAAGATGTAAGGCAGTCTGTTCAATACATGACTACTGCTTTGAGTAACACAGTATTGTGCTACTCTCTGTTAGCTTAAGTCTGGCAAAGCAGATAATGCACTTTCTACAACCAGGGCCTCTGATGCTCCAGAATTCTCTCCTGCAATTCTGTGGCCACAGAAAATGTCAGAAATTCACTTCTTCCCAAAGAAGTGGCTGGGACTTATGGAAACATCATGTGAGACTGGTGTCCAAACCAAGTCTGGGAGCTGAACACTGTCCTACCACCTCTTGAGCTGAATCTCTACCCTATGCTAATTGAGGAGTAAGAGGAGCTAGAAAAATGTGGCAGGATGTTGGGCTACATCATCGTCCTCAGTTGCCTTGGGCCAACTGAAAGCTCCCTTATGGGTGGCAGGAAAGGAGGATGTAGCCCAGTGTTCTGCTGCTTGCCTCCTCACCTTCCTACTGCTGCCAAACTATTCTTTATTTATGAGGATCTATTTACTGCCCTTTTGAAGGAAGTCACTCAAGTTAGTATGGGACGCAGGAGAAAGATCTGTATGAACTGGCATGGGAGGGGTCGATAGAGGAACTGGGTATGTGAAACTGGCTCCCTATCCGTTTTCGCATCCTGTTCAAACTTCTTCTACTAACCTATAAATGTACTCACTCTGCTGCTCCCCAGTATCTCTCCACACTCGTCCTTCCCTACACCCCTTCCCGTGCACTCCGCTCCATGGATAAATCCTTCTTATCTGTTCCCTTCTCCACTACTGCCAACTCCAGACTTCGCGCCTTCTGTCTCGCTGCACCCTACGCCTGGAATAAACTTCCTGAGCCCCTACGTCTTGCCCCATCCTTGGCCACCTTTAAATCTAGACTGAAAGCCCACCTCTTTAACATTGCTTTTGACTCGTAACCACTCGCCTCCACCTACCCACCTCTCCTCCTTCCTGTACACATTAATTGATTTGCTTACTTTATTTTTTGTCTAGTGGATTGTAAGCTCTTTGAGCAGGGACTGTCTTTCTTCTATGTTTGTGCAGCGCTGCGTATGCCTTGTAGCGCTATAGAAATGCTAAATAGTAGTAGTAGTAGTAGTAGTTGTGGGATGGAAGAACAGAGAGCTGGGGTCAGGAACCTTGTTCTTCTGCCCCTATCAATGAGTGGTTGTGCTTTATGCACAAGGCCTCAATTTTTTGGCTCTTCTTTTCAGCCCTTATAGACTTATATAAATGAGGTACTACATGGAGTCTCTATGCATGGCCCCACATCTCTTCACATTCCTCATAGTCCACCTCTGCAGGAAGGACTGCAAAATCCAGTTCTTTCTGAAAAATTGCCTGTTTCCTGCAGAAGCACCATGGGACACCAGGGGTTGAGATGTTCACTGTGAAAGAAAAGCATCATTGTCGGTGTTAGCTGCATATCTCATTTCTCTCCTCACTATTCCACGCCAATCCCACTTATGAAAATGAGGAGGAGGAGGAGGATGGGGTAGTGCAGTACCTCGGGCCATACCATCCTCCTTTTATTCTTTCAGAGAGGGTTTTAACCAAAATTGAATTGTATTGATACTGTGTCCTGGGCCTGGGCAAAATAAAAAATGTTTCTCTTTGGATGGTATGTCTGGTAGTGAAACAATCTGTTTGAACAGCATTTGAAAACTAAACACACATTAGTGTGAAGCTGAATGCTAGTCTCTTCTGCAAAATAATTAGAAAACAAATTAGAGACCAGCTTAAGCAAATTAAGACCTCTGTGGTTAGTCTGTCTTCAAAACCACTAATTTCAGGTTCAGGGTGATTGCTTTTTTTTCTTATTGTTTCGATTTGTGATCAGATTTTGGCAAAGGTCCAAGTTCTGAGTCCAGAGTAGTGGCCATTTTCTTACATTTCATGCTCCCTTAAACATCCTCTAATCCACACTCACTTTACTTCAGTTCAGACTGGTGAGTGAGTTTGATATAGCAAAAGCACCTGCTGCATGCAACGTGAATGTTAAACCCAAGAAATGCCAAAGTCTATGCAGGACACAAGAGGTCAACATGGATATTTACTACAATAAATTCCATCTTAATGTCATCAGTAACAGCAAAAAGAAGTGCAATAAATTATGGAAAGGGATGCAGGAAAGGGTTTTCTGATCAAAGGAAATGAGACAAAATGCATGGCTTGTTCTAGTGCAGATGTACAGATTCAAGGCCTAAAATTAGACTAGAACACAAGTAAGATAACATGTGTCACTTTTTTTTATATAGAAATATGGTTCATCTAACAAGTTGCAGGTGATAACCTTTTTATTGGAGAACTATCTGTTACTAGCTTTTGAGATCTCTATTCCCATTACTGACCTGATGAAAAAAGCAGACCACCCTTTCTTAAAAATGCTTAGCATATAGAAACACACATTAGAATTCCATCATCAGTGAAATAATGCTACCAGGTACATGCAGTGCTTTACAGAAACACATATAATGGTGCTTGCTTTGTGAAGTTTACAAAGCAATAGGACAGACAAGACAGAGAGACCAAACCTGTGGAAGATCTTTCTCACATGCAGGTTCAAGGCTTTGGAACATGCCTTCTTTAGAGTTCAGGGTAGACAAGGGATGTCTTTTCAGAAAAAGATTTAAAAAATCCCCCTTTTTAGCAAACTTTTAAGTGTCAGGAAAAATGTTCAGCTTGGAAAAGAGATGGATGAGGGGAGATATGATTGAGGACTACAGAATAGTGTAGAATGAATAGAAGTAAATCGATTTTTAATTTGTTCCAAAAGTACAAAGACTAGGGGACACTCAAGGAAATACTTTAAAACAACTCGGAGGAAATATTTTTTCACTGAACAAATAGTTAAGCTCTGGAACTCTTTGCCGGAGGCTGTGGTAACAGCGGTTGTCATATCTGGGTTTATAAAATTTTTGGACTTGTTCCTGGAGAAAAGTTCATAGTTTGCTATTAAGACAGACATGGGGAAGCAACTGCTTGGCCCCAGGGTTGGTAGCATGGAATGTTGTTACTAACTGGGTTTCTGCCAGGTACTTGTGACCTGGCTGGGCCACTATTTGGAAATAGGATACTGGACTAGGACCACTGGTCTGACCCAGTATGGCTACTTTTATGTTCTTATGTTGTGACAATTGATTTCTGAACTATTTCTCCTAGCTAAATTGGAATGATCAGAATGAAGGGTACATTTTCTTTTGTCATCTACAGTGTAATTGGCCACTCTTACTGTTTAGTTTATTTGCTGTTTATCTATGTTTGATATAATTATAACCATTATATTTTTATTATGACTGACCTGTTGAGGACAAAGCTATTAGGATCAGCAGAATATGATTTTTAGTAAGTGAATAAATCTCTCTCAGAAGCTGGTCACAGATGTATTGAGTTAGTCCAATAAAGAAGAACTAATAAGTAGATTAACAGGCAAAAACAATGCATTTGTCTTTTAAACAGATCACAGTAACTGCTGTATGATTCAGAACTTTGCAGTTGACAATTTAATGAGTAGAACCAAGTAAGCTGATGACACTCCCCTTAAGTTCTGTTGGGGTGGGTTGGGAAAATGACTATTAATAGCAAGGGAAAATGCAAGTGTGTTCGAGCAAGCTTAACCTCTTTCAGGCTAAATGCGCTTTAAGAAAGAATGGGTGTATATATAGGCCCCTGCTTTGTGCATGTTTTCAGATTTCTATAAATACCCTCAGGATCATGACGGTGACCATTACTCAAGTGCACTGAGCATTTAGAGCTGGATTCAGCAAATGTCGTCCACATTTGGGCAGTGAAAAAATGAGCGCTGAGCGCTATTCTAATAATGGCACCCCAAGTGGGTGCTGTTTATAGAACAGCGCTTAGTGCCAGGATCTGCGCCCAGTTTTGAACATGAGGATTTGCACCAGGGCTGCCGAGAGGGGGAGGGCAGGGGGGGGGGACAAAATTCCCTGGGCCCAGTCCTCCAAGGGGGGCCCGGCGCCGGGGTCAGGCCGCTGGCGCTGCAGTTCCCGGTCTCACCTGCCTGCCTCCTCAGCTCCGGGCCCCCTGCATTCGAAGCGGCAGTCACAGATCGCCTCCCTTCGGGCCTTCCCTCCCTGTGTCCCGCCCTCATGGAAACCGGAAGTTACATCAGACGAGGGCGGGACACAGGGAGGGAAGGCCAGAAGAGAGGCGATCTGCGACTGCCACTTTGAATGCAGGGGGCCCAGAGCCGTGGAGGCAGGCAGGTCAGACCGCGGACTGCAGCAGCGGGGGGAGCGATGGGGGGCAGCAGGGGGGAGCGACGGGGGGCGGCGGAGGCGGGGCGACCTTGCCCCGGGCCCAGCCTAGTTTCTTGGTGGCCCTGATTTGCACAAACTGAAACCTGGTGTAAATTCTCATGACTAAATCAGGCATGGATCTCCTGTATTCTTTAATACTGCGTGCATCTTAAGTGAACACCCCTGACCTGCCCATACCCCTCCCATGTAATACAAAACCAGTGGCTGATTTTATCATAAGATGATTTAATGGATCCCAATTTTGTGTACAATCTCTTATCACAGGTATCCAATAGATCAATTTTTCAAAAGTTCTCAAGTAAATCAATTTCTGAAGATCCAATAATCACAGTCACATATTATATTCAATATATATTGGTGACCTCACCGGTGCTCTTTGCTAATAAATAGACATAGCCATGTAACCAGCCCCCACCTTTTCACTGGCTCACCCGATTAACTCTTGAGCATATTTACTCTTCACTAATTAATACTGTTGTTTTAACATAAATTCTGCCGCCCCCCATCGCTCCCCCTGCTGCCCCCTGCCATCAAACCCAGGGGTTTTAATGTCTGACATGCATGTTTCACCTGAAGATGAGCTGTCTCAAGGACACTCCCCCCAAGCCTTCATTAGCGCCAGCTCTGCTTTTACTATTCAGGACAAATCCCCTTGCAAAAATTGATCTATTGGATACCTGTGATAAGAGATTGTACACAAAATTGGGATCCATTAAATCATACCCCTCCCATGGCCATGTCCCTTTTTCAGTTGTGCGCTGAAAAAGTTACACGTGCATCTTTATAGAATAGCACCAATAATTGATTGTTAGCACCAAATTATTGCATTAATTGGCTCATCTATATATATAAAAGGCAACCCCAATGTTCTGAAGCCTCCACGGAAGTTGAGGCGCCCGAGATATCTGGTGTGCCCTGGAGTGTCTGCACCGCCCTCGCGTCAAAACGTCATGACGTCGAGGGCGGAGCTATAACACTCGAGGCCCGAAACCGAAACGCCATAGGCACGGCCACGGAGGCGCAGCAAACAAAAAAAACCCAAAACCCTACCCATACACAGCGACGCGAACACCGAACAAGGCAAGTAGCTCGGAGGGAGGGGGCCCCTTGCTAGCGCCCGTTTCATTGCCCTCAGAAACGGGCATTTATTCCTAGTTACTGAATTAAATTGCATGCACCAATTGAGCACATGACCTAATTTGTACGTGCAATTTTGAGTGCCATTTATAGAATTTGGGGGAAGTGTATACATTAGCACATGCTATTAATGCACAAGGACAGTTACTGTAAACGTGCTGGCATAACAACACTAAGGGGTTATTTTAGAAAAATTATTTGCAATTTCCACATAGAATGACAGTATTTCCCAGAGCACATTTCTGATACATCTGCTCAGGTCATCATCTTAACTTCGCTCCTTATTACAATACTTGTACTATCTTTATGGTTGGGATGAGACTTTCCTGCTTATTTTCAAAAGGAGAAAAACACCCATGTTCGGGAGTTGGGCGTCCGTTTCCCGTGGGCAGCCAAATCGGTATAATCGAAAGCCGATTTTGGTCGTCTTCAACTGCACTCCATCGCGGGAACAAATAAAGTTCACGGGGGCGTGTCGGAGGCATGGTGAAGGCGGGACTGGGGCGTGGTTATCGGCCGAGCAGAGATGGGCGCGCTCGGCCAATAATGGAAAAAAGAAAGGCATTTTTAGCGAGAATTTAGGACACTTTTTTTGGACCCTTTTTTCTCACGAACAGGTCCCAAAAAAGTGCCCTAAATGAGCAGATGACCACCGGAGGGAATCGGGAATCACCTCCCCTGACTCCCCCAGTGGTCACTAACCCCCTCCCACCAAAACAAACCCACTTGCAAAAACCTTATTTCCCAGCCTCATGCCACCCTCAAATTCCGTACCCACCTCCATGACAGCAGAATGTGTTCGATCCTCTCACAGCCTTTCCCTGGGTCAGATGTGGCTCTCGGGTGCACTGCAGAGTCACATCAGCATTGCATTGTGGTGGGTATAGGGTATTGGGCTCCGTGATTTCACTAGCTAGTGTTACAGTCTCACGATGTTGGTAGTTGGTAGGCTCTTCTCCCATGGTGCTTTTCCCCCTGCCTACTGGGTCAGAGTGTGCCCTGTTTTGTTTTCGGTAGTCCACGAGGTAGTGGCCATTTTTGTAAGTCTGTTTTAGATCCCTTTCGTTTGTTAGCCACGTTACAGAACTTAGTTCTTACCTTGAATGTTGCTGAAAGAGGGCATTGTACACAATTCTGCCAGCTCTAAGCTACTGCTAATCTTAGTACCAGGGAGACTGTTTGCCAGTGGGGCACAACCTCTGATCTGCAGTTAACTGTGAGTAAACGCGGTTAGTGAAATAAAGGACGTTTTCAGAAAGATTAGTCTTACGGTATGAACTGCTGTGCCAATGTTATACAGCAGCAACAAGTCCTGTCCCTGGAGCACTTTTAGTGGGTAATGCAGTGCACTTCAGGCAGGCGGACCCAGGCCCATCCCCCCTACCTGTACCACTTGTGGTGGTAAATGGGAGCCCTCTAACCCCCCTCAAAACCCAGTGTACCCATATGTAGGTGCCCCCCTTCACCATTAATTGCTATGGTAATGGTGTTAAGTTGTGGGGAGTGGGTTTTGGGGGGGATTTGGGGGTCTCAGCACCCAAGGTAAAGGAGCTATGCACCTGGGAGGTAATTTGTTTTTTCCTATTTTTTAAAAGTGCCCCCTAGGGTGCCCGGTTGGTGTCCTGGTATGTGAGGGGGACCAGTGCACTACGAATCCTGGCCCCTCCCATGACCCAAAGCCTTGGATTTGGTCGTTTTTGAGCTGGGACGCTTCGGTTTCGATTATCGCTGAAAAACAAAAACGCCCAGCTCAAACAAACGCCCAAATCTCAAAAACGCCCACATCCAATGCATTTGCCTGGCACAAACCGTATTTTCGAAACTAAAGATAAATGTCCATCTTTTCGAAAATACGATTCGGCCCACCCCTTCACGGACCCGTTCTCGGAGATGGACGTTCTTACACATGGGCATTTGCATTCGATTATGCCCCTCCACGTCTATCAGAGTACATCTCAGTGTGCTGTCATCTTTCAGGTCTTTATAGACAAAGCTTCAGCTTCTCATTAACACATTAGTTCTATATTGAGGAAAGGACTTCTTCATATCAAACTATTGGTTCAGAAGTCTCCTGTGCCATGGGACCTTTTATTCTTGATATAATCAAATATATAAATATTGGAGAGCAAAAAAATCTAAACTAGAATATAACAAAATATTTTTGCTCAAGGCATTAATGGGAGAGAACTTGACACAACACATAAATCAATTAAACAAATGAGACCTCGGCTGCCTTAGGGAGGGTGGGGGGACCTACATAGATGGCCCACCACTGGGTTCCACATGGAGCCTCAAAAAGAGAAATAACAGAAAACAACTCCCATTGGGAGAAAAAACTATTATAAAAAAAATGGGTAGTCCAATAATAAAATACAAAAAGAATAATCAACAGTTCTCTTCTTAATTAGTGTCTATAGAAGCTGAAAAACCAAAAACAAATAACTAAACTGTGCACAGTAAGCAAGAGAGACATTTTTGATATGACGTCTAAGTCCGTCTTTGGATGTTTTGCACAAAATATCCAAAGTCTGAATAGGCAAGAAGGTTATTTTCGAAAAAGAAAAATGTCTATTTTTTTCTAAAATACTGTTTTGAACAAGGTTTTGTGCTTTGGACTTTTGTTTTTCGGTCTATTTTTGAAAAAAATAAAAACAAATAAGTGCAAAACGTAGAGATTCATGCTATTGGGATGTAGGAGGAGCCAACATTTTTACATAAGTACATGAGTGTTGCCACACTGGGACAGACCAAAAGTCCATCAAGCCCAGTGTCCTGTTCCCAACAGTGGCCAATCCAGGTCACAAATACCTGGCAAGATCCCGAAAAAGCTCATTACAATTTATGCTGCTTATCCCAGAAATAAGCAGTGGATTTTCTCCAAGTCATTGTAATAATGTTCTATAGACTTTTCCTTTAGGAAGCCGTCTAAACCTTTTTTAAACCCCGCTAAGCTAACCGCCTTTACCACATTCTCTGGCAATGAATTCCAGAGTTTAATTACATGTTGAGTGAAGAGAATTTTCTTTGATTCGATTTAATTTTTACTACTTTGTAGCTTCATTGCATGCCCCCTAGTCCTAGTATTTACAATTCACGTCTATCCATTCCACTCCATTCAATATTTTATAGACCTCTATCATATCTCCTCTCAGCCAAGCTGAACAGCCCTAGCCACTTCAGCTTTTCCTCATAGGGAAGCTGTCCCATCCTCTTTATCATTTTCATTGCCCTTCTCTGTACCTTTTCTAATTCCACTATATCTTTTTTGAGATGCGGTGACCAGAACTGAACACAATATTCAAGGTGCAGTCGCACCATGGACCGATACAATGGCATTATAGTGACTTATTTTTGTTTTCCATTCCTTTCCTAATAATACCTAACATTCTATTTGCTTTCTTAGCCACTGCAGTACACTGAGCAGAGGGTTTCAATGTATCATCAACGACGACGCCTAGATCCCTTTCTTGGTCGGTGACTCTTAACGTGGAACCTTGCATTACATTGCTATAATTCGGGTTCTTCTTTTCCACATGCATCACTTTGCACTTGCTCACATTAAACGTCATCTGCCATTTAGATGCCCAGTCGCCCAGTCTCGTAAGGTCTTCTTGTAATTTTTCACAATCCTCTCGCGATTTAACTACTTTGAATAACTTTGTATCATTAGCAAATTTAGTAGCCTGGTCCCCCAGACATCCCAGGAGAGCAACAGGGCACCCAGTGAGCACTACTGTGCACTTCATAAAAATGGTCCCAGGTATACATCTCACCTTTGCTCCCTTATCTCGTCTCCTGAGCCCTCCAAAACCCACTACCCCCACTGTACACCACTACAATAGCCCTTTTGGGTGAAGCGGCACCTATATGTGGGTGTAGTAGGGTTTTGGTGACTTTGGGAGGGGTCACAGTTTCCACAGTTCCCCACTCCATAGTGCATTGCCATGGGGACCCCCGCCAGTCAAGGTATGTGCAGCAGTATTAGCAGTGGGTCAGTGGGTGGAGGGCGGCAAGGCAGTGGTGGTGGGGTGGCGGGAGGCGGACCAAAAGTGCCCCCTCACATTGGGTTCTGGCTCCCTCCCACCTCGAGGTCTGGTTACGCCCCTGATTTGTATTTCTAGGGTCCACAACTAGCCTCCTCTAGTCACCATGAACAATTGTTCCTTCGAGTCCAGGTAGCTCTTCATATTACTTCATCTGCACAGCAGAAGTGTTAGGGAAACAGTTCCACAGAGCCAATCTCAGCATCCCTTCACCTCCACAGCCTCATTCTGCCCTCTTTTATTTATTTATATAAATTTATATCTAGCTTTAAAATCAAAGCGGGTTACAATAAAAACATTCACAATATAAAAACAAATCTATCAGTTAATAACAAACAATTAATCTCATAAAACTAAAACACCATTTACATGCAGGAAGAGCTGTTAAGACAGACTAATCTTCATCCATCCATATACGCTTTTACACAATAAAATGTCTTCAGCAATTTCTTAAATTTCTGATATCTATACAAAGTCTTAAATAACTTGACAGATGATTCCATAAATAACCTCCAGCTAACGAAAACGCACGATTCCTTGCTTCTGATAAATGACAAATAGATACGTGTAGCTGTTTCTTTACTACTGAACGTAAATCTCGTTGTGGTTCATACATGAGCAAAGAATCCCCCGACTCCCATTTAAAAGAAAATTCTTAAATACCAAAGTTAAAAAAATAAACAAAGTGGCACATAGCAAAAGCTGGGTTGGATAATTAGAAGAAAATAAAAGTGAAAAATGATCAGTGGCAACGCAGAGTAAAGGTGCTGTGGAAGTTGTTTCCTTGGTGAGGGTAAGCAAGGGAAATGCTCTGGTATAAAGCATGAAAATGAATGGCATCAAAAGTGACTGAAACCTAAGCAAAAGGGGTTCTTTTACTAAGGTGTGCTGAAAAATTGTCTGTGCCAGTGTAGGCGCAGATCCATTTTTTAGCGCACCTGTAAAAAAGGCCTTTTTAAAACTTTTGTCGAAAATGTACGTTTGGAAAACTAAAAATTGGCGTGTGTCCATTTTGGTGCTGAGACCTTACCGCCAGCCATTGCCTTAGCGGTAAGATCTCTCACGTTAACCATGCAGTAATCGTCTACGCGCATCAGGTCAGAGTTACTGCCCGATTTTCACCGCGCACCAGAAAATAAAATATATTTTCTGACGCGTGTAACGGATGAGCATATAAAATGAAATTACCGCATGGGCTACACGGTAGCCAGGTGGTAACTCCGAATTGACGCGCTTTGGGCGTGTGTTGGCACCTACGCGGCTTACTAACAGGGCCCCACAGTATTCTACATTAATTACACACCCTGTATGTGTTATTGTGCAAACATAATACAGAGATACCTCCCTGAATATACAGAGAAATAGATTTCCATGTTTATAATGGAAGTCAGTCGGGGGGGGGGGGAGGGGGAAGATCTTGATTTATAAAAATTTGATATACAGAAAAAGTTGTAGGAATCTGTCTCTTTTGTCTACCAAGGGATTGGTGTATATGCTTTGAAAAATAACATTAGATTGAGCATAAACTTATAAACCCAAATTCCCAGTATATTCAGAGATACTGTTGTCAGATTGTTCATTACTAATTCTGTTATGTTTCTTCTATGTTGTTTTCTTCCAGGCAGTCTCCTAGCTGCATCCAGGTATATTATACATATATTATATGCTACTCTAGCCTCAGAAGTAAGGTATTAGTTCAAGTCATAGAGGTACATTTTCAAAGCCTTAAGCAGCTGTTGTGCAGAAAAAAATAGTCAATGTAAGTCAACCATCTGTGGGTAAGTGGATTTTCAGCTGTCTGAAAATACATATTTTTCATAACATGTGCACAGTTGTCCACAGACAAAAAAGGCATTTCAGGAGGGTGTTTCAGGGTCATGCATATATGATTATATCATATATATTGAAAAAGTATACGTATAACTGCCAGTGCGTTTTTTTCTAGCGAAAAAGATGCCGGTACTCAAATGCTAGCCACAATAGCCAGGCCCCCTGCAACCAGTCACAGAATCTATGAAAAGGCAGAATTGGTGTGTAGAGCCTGAGCTCCCTCATTAAAACTTGGGGACCATGGGTCAATTTTAGCAGACAATGAAGAAAGTGCTGGTACTCAGTACCACCTGAAAAAAAGCCCTGAAACTGTTATATTGATGTGATGTCTGACTTTAAAAACTGATTTTACCTTGCCTAAATGTAAGCATGCACATTTATCCACATGACAACATGCAATAGGTTACGTCCTTTCTTCCCAAGCTCTACACTTCGCACTATCACCCAATCTCTGGTACTATACAAATTTGATTATTGTAATGTATGTGGGTATTAAAATCTCAATCCCTAAAAGATTACAAACGGCACAAAATACCACTGCCCGCCTTGTATGCATTGCTCCTAGCTTTGAGAAGGCTTCCTCTCTCTTGTTAAAACTTCACTGGCTTCCCATAAACGCCAGGATCACCTTTAAAATATGTGTGACTGTTACCAAATCATATATTGTTTATCACCCTCACACATGCAAAAACTAATTGATTTGCCTTCACGTAATACAGTAAAAACATCTAGAGAATACCTCATGCTCCATTATCCAAACTGCAAAGGTCTTTCTTTCAAATCAATCCTTGCCACAGGCTTCACATATCAGAGTACCAAGCTTTTGAATTCTCTACTCAAGCAATTAAGATACTTAGAAGATTATCTGAGATTCCGTAAATTACAAAAGGCTTTTCTATTAAGTCTATATTTATTTATTTGTTGCATTTGTATCCCACTTTTTCCCACCTATTTGCAGGCTCAATGTGGCTTACAATTTCCGTCATGACATATGCCATTTCAGAGTACAGATACAATTGGTAATATATATCAAACATATAAATGACAAGTGACCAACTCACCCGCAAATGCACAGTAGAGACTTCCCTCTCTGTCCCGCCCTTGCGTCAAGACGTGATGATGTCAGAGGGCGGAACAGAGTGGGAAACGGACGCTGCCGCTGGAGCCTGGAGATGAAGCAACATCACCGGCGCACCAACCTTCACCTCCCCATCCCCGACGTCGTCGCCGCCCCCGCCCCCCCTCCGTATCGGGCCCCCTGCACTGACATGACAGCGCCTCTCACCTCCATGTGGAAGCGCTGCAGGCAACAGCAGAACAATCTGCTGCTGCCTGCAGCGCTTTCACACGGAGGTGAGAGGCGCTCTCATGTCAGTGCAGGGGGCCCGGCACAGAGAGGGGAGGGAGCGGCGGAGAGGAGGGTAGCTGGACATGGGGAGAGAGCCGGGCAGAGAGGAGGGTTGCTGGACATGGGGGGAGGTCAGGGGAGAGAGCAGGGGGGAAGGCCAAGGGAAAGAGGAGGGTTGCTGGATATGGGGGGAGGGCAAGGGAGAGAGGAGGGTCGGTGGACGGAGTGAGGCCAGGGGAGACTGGAGGGCTGCTGGACATGGGGGGGAGGGCAGGGGACAGAGCAGGGTTGCTGGACATGGATCGATGGAGGGGAGGGGAAGGCTGTTGGACATGGGGGGAGGGCAGGGGAGAGAGGAGGGTTGCTGGACATGGGGGGAGGGCATGAGAGAGAGCAGGGTTGATGGACGGGGGGGGGGAGGCCAAGGGAAAGAGGAGGGTTGCTGGATATGGGGGGAGGGCAGGGGAGAGAGGAGGGTTGGTGAACGGGGGGAGGCCAGGGGATACAGGAGGGCTGCTGGACATGGGGGGAGGGCAAGGGAGAGAGCAGGGTTGCTGGACATGGATCGGGGGAGGGGAGGGCAGGGGAGACAGGAGGTTTGCTGGACATGGATGGATGGAGGTGAGAATTATTACATTTTGCAAAACACAAATCTCGCCCGTTTTAATGGGCTTAATGGCTAGTAGAAAAATAAATGATGTAATGAACAATATCTTATCAAAAGACAATAATTAATGTTGCCTTCTCCCTTATATGTTTCAACCTAACCAATACTCTAGTCTAGCTTCATGACAAACACACTTATTCCTAATATGTTAAAATGTTATAATTAATTATCTGACTGTATTATATTTTCGGTGTTTTTTTCTTAAAAGTAAGCCACATTGAACCTGAGCTTGTTCGGGATAATGTGGGATATAAATGTCATAACAGTAATAATGCACAGGCCAAAAATCTGTAGTGATTATTTGGTTCATTTGGTGCTTTTTCACAATTTTTGGACATTTATTTCAGTTTACTTTACACATTCATTTTAGTATCTTTTAATACGTGTTAAGTTTTTTTTAACACACAAATCGATATTCGTTGATTGATGCTTCATAAAATAATTTTGTGAACATGAACATTTTTAAGGCAGGTTAACAAATGCACATCCCTAGCCAATACTTAGGGATCCTTTTACTAAGCTTCACTAGGGGTGGGAAGTACCGCTAGGCTGCTGTGGTAGCCCCCGGCGGTACTTCCTGTTTAACGAGCAGTAAGCCCGCGTTGGGCTTACTGCCGCTTAGTAAAAGGGGCCCTGTGTTTTTTTTTTTAATAGCAAAAAAGGTGCTGGTATTCAAATGCAAGGCCATCCTTCAGGACTGAGGTGATCACTGAAGGATCCACCCCACAATAGTGAGGGCCTCTGCAACCAGCCACAGAATCTATGGAAAGGCAGAATTAGTGTACAGAGCAATAGAAAAGGTGCCATTACCCAGAACCCCCAAGTAATCCCTGAAATAAAGCCCTGGATTTGGCTAAGGTAAGGCTTGCCTCACCAATCTGCTACATTTTTTTTTTTGAAAGTATGAATAAACCTATAGTAAGCCAGTTGACTCCGTTCCTTTTAAATAGACTTCCTGAGCTGGTAGGTCAAGCTCAATCTCTGGCCGTCTTCAAATCTAAGCTAAAAGTCCACCTTTTTGATGCAGCTTTTAACTCCTAACCCTTATTTACTTGTTCAGAACCCTTATTTTATCATCCTCACTTTAATATTCCCTTATCTCGTTTGTCCTGTTTGTCTGTCCTAATTAGATTGTAAACTCTGTCGAGCAGGGACTGTCTCTTCATGTTACAGTGTACAGCGCTGCGTACGTCTACTAGCGCTATAGAAATGATGAGTAGTAGTAGTGATAGAAAGATATCTGTGACCCAAAAACAGCAAGGATAGATTAAGAACAAATAATCATATTTTATATCATATTCATTAATTATCAAGAGGTTTGGAAAACTTAATCATGAAAAAGGTGTATCACCACTCTTAACTTTGAAATCCAAATCAAAAACCTGGATTATACTTTAACAAAGGAACCTCAAACCACCTCATGGACACCCATTGCTATTCAAGCTTGGTTTGCCATTCAAATGAGGAGTAAATTACTATCATTGGTTCAGGTGGGGAGGATTGGAGAAAAAAAGCCACCCGAAAAAACTCAAATATAATTGAGAAAACCGGATGGTCTAAAAACTCCTTGCCTCTCCACTATTATCAACAGTTAAGATAGGTGCACCTCCCCTAACATATAGACCCCCCACTACTACTCCTATACAACCACCTGAACAAATACCTCTCTGCCTGCTATTATATCACTAACCTGAAGCGGTCTCTAGCAACTATTTAATCATATCACATAACATAGAACTAATTCTCAATTGTTCTTTTTTATATACAAATATTCCTTGTTAGTTCAAATAGTTCAACAGTCACTTATCTGCTTGCTGTTGACGCAGGACTCCTTAGAAATACTAAATTCAGGCTGTAGATAGTTGAACGTGGAGCTGGTACTAGTACTTAATTGTTCAGTTACATAAACACCTTCCGTGTCTCTTTAACGATTACGTTAAAGAGACACGTTCAACTATCTACAGCCTGAATTTAGTATTTCTAAGGAGTCCTGCGTCAACAGCAAGCAGATAAGTGACTGTTGAACTATTTGAACTAACAAGGAATATTTGTATATAAAAAAGAACAATTGAGAATTAGTTCTATGTTATGTGATATGATTAAATAGTTGCTAGAGACCGCTTCAGGTTAGTGATATAATAGCAGGCAGAGAGGTATTTGTTCAGGTGGTTGTATAGGAGTAGTAGTGGGGGGTCTATATGTTAGGGGAGGTGCACCTATCTTAACTGTTGATAATAGTGGAGAGGCAAGGAGTTTTTAGACCATCCGGTTTTCTCAATTATATTTGAGTTTTTTCGGGTGGCTTTTTTTCTCCAATCCTCCCCACCTGAACCAATGATAGTAATTTACTCCTCATTTGAATGGCAAACCAAGCTTGAATAGCAATGGGTGTCCATGAGGTGGTTTGAGGTTCCTTTGTTAAAGTATAATCCAGGTTTTTGATTTGGATTTCAAAGTTAAGAGTGGTGATACACCTTTTTCATGATTAAGTTTTCCAAACCTCTTGATAATTATAGTATTTAAATTTACGGGTTGTGGAATTTCCCAGCATTTATATTTAGAGTTTTTTCTAATATCATATTCATGTCATATGCTATGAGTGTAACTAAGAAGGGAAGGGAAATGCACTTTAAGTAAAATGTCAGTCTGTAACATTAATGTGTGGCTCTGGTGGCTTTGTTGGATAGACTGGATAGACCATGCGGGTCTCTATCTGCCCTCATGTTAATATGGATAAGTGCAGACCCCCAAGGAAAACCTACTGCAGTATAAGAAAAAGATAACCTGAGATAGAATCCCCTTTGTAGTGACATAAAATCCACAGCTAGAAAAACAGAGAAAAATCATAAAAGGCCTATAGCCACTACTCTAGGGAGATGTATTACTGGAAGAGATTTTCTGCTTCACAATTGGACTTCTGACAATCAAACAATCTGAAGCAAAAAAATTAGTAAAAAGTAAACTCCCAACAGAAGCTCAAAAAAAGAAAAGAATGGTACAAATTTCTGCAATATACCAAGCTGCAAACTGTGCCACCACAGGATCCCACATGGGAAAAATTATTCAGCATAAAGAAATCCTACTCATGCTTTTTCTCAAATGTAGCATCTATATTATTCAGTGCAGAAAATGTAAAGAAGGAAGCTATGTTGGAGAGAAAGGTCAAACATTAAAGATGAGAAACGATTTACAGAGACATATGATCAGATGCCGCAAAGCAAACCATGGTGATACTTGCTTTTTTTTTGGTGGTGGTGGGGGGGCACTTTTCAGGACCAGAGCAATGACATTATGTTCTGAATACTAAAATAAAATTGTAAAACAATTCAAATACAAGTCCTATGGTCAGCAACCAGCAACAGCTTAGAACAGGACTTCTCAAGCCTCTCCTGGAGACATGTATAGCTAGTCAGTTTTACAAGATTACCACAATGAATATGCAAGAGATAAATCTGCATATACCGAGGGGTGTGGAGGGAAAAAGGTTTGTTTTTCTTTTGTTTCCCATGTTATTTTCAGTATTTTTCACATTTTTAGTTTGGTTTCTCATTTCAAGGCCAATGTTGATAACAGTGCATAGTATTTTTCAAAACTAATAAGCCCAATTTTTCACTAGTGAGTACTATTTGCAAATACCGCACCCTCTGTTAATAGTGCTCAGTAGTGAAATACAGAGTGCTGTCTTAGTATGCACTTGTAAGACCAGACAAACCCCTATTTTTACAAAGCCACGTGTCAATGATAAAACCCCTTTGAATGATCTATGTCTGCATTACCACATTGGCAGCTGCTAGCGCAACTTTGTAAAAGTGTGTGTAGGGGAGGGGGGAGGTGGAAATGTGATAACATTTCAGTTTTTTTTTTTAACTGTCACATCTTTTTTTAAATTAACGATTTTATTATAAATTGACAAACATAGGGGCCATTTTAAAATGTGGCGGTAAGGCTATCACACAGGTAGCGTGCACAGAATCAGCTCTACTGTGGGGCGTTCTGAAGTACTCTGTAGTATTTTCGAGATCAGCGCACGCCATTTCTCATGCTAGGAAATCATTTTTATTTTCTAGTGTAGGTGGTGAGGAGTAGACATTCCTGGTAGTAATTGGGCAGCTTGGGCACATTGCTGTGTACTGCCCAATTACCGACAAGTAACGCATGAGCCCTTACAGCCTTCTAAATTATTGATTCTGCATTAACTTTTGAGGAAGAAATATCTGATGTAGTTAAAAAGTCTTTTTTTCACTTAAGGAAGCTTCGTTCAATTAGAAATTTAATAAGTAAAGACTCTCTTGAAACACTGACGTATGCGTATATCACATTACGCTTAGATTATTGTAATGTTATCTATGCAGGGATCACTAAAGTTAATCTAAAAAGAATACAAAGAATACAAAATACAGGGGCTCGGATGATTTGTAGGGCTCGGAGGGATGATAGAATAACACCTTTATTATACCAACTTCATTGGCTTCCAATTGAAGCAAGAGTCAAATTTAAAGTATTTATTTGACACATAAGGCTTTTCATTTACTTACGCCTAGTTATCTATCTAATCTGATTATTCCCTATTCTCCTATGCAGACTAACGGATAATAGGTTAGTCATTCCTCCGCCTGCTAAGGCTCGATGGGAATCTACGTGTGCATCGGTGTTCTTTTTTTTTGTCTCCCTCTCTCTGGAACAGACTTCCCAAAGAGATTAGATTCCTACATTCATTTTCGAAAACTTTTGAAAACTTTTCTTTTTACAAACTGTATTGAACAGAACTTATGATAGCAGAGAAGGTGTAGATGTTTTGGTTAAATTACATTTATTGTAGGTAATTGTGTTTGTGTTTTTTTCTTTTTGGAGTAGTAGATTTTATTAGAAATGTATTTCTTTGTCTTTTTGGGTTGCTGTGCTTTTCTATCAATGATTGGAGTTCTTATTTGTTTGTTTGTATGAGAAGTATTTCTTTTTTAATGTAAACCGTTCTGTTTTGCAATAGCAATAAGAAATGGTATATAAAATGAATAAATGATAAATGATGATAAGGGCTGTGCACTAATTTGGAAATTAGCGTGTGGCCATTAATGGCAGAAATAAAAATTCACACATATATTTCCACTGCGTAAATCTACAGCAATTGTATGCTAAACTTTAACAGACCATCAAAGGTGATCTTCCACTAGGAGATGACCCCTTGTTATCAGTCTGATATTGGGGCCCTTTTACTAAGCCAAGTAAGCATCTAAGCGTGCCCAACTTGCGCCAAACTGGAGTTACCACCCGGCTACCGTGTGGCTCTTGCTGTAATTTCATTTTTGGCATGCGTCCGATGCACGTGTCCAAAAAAGAATGTTTATTTTCAGACGCACGTATTGGACGCACGCCAAGTGGCATTTGACACGCATAGGTCATTACCGCCTGGTTACCGTGTGAGACTTTACCACTAGGTCACTGGCTGGTGATAAGGTCTCAGGCCCAAAATGAACACGCAACAATTTTCATTTTGCCGCACGTCCATGTTTGGAAAAAATGTTTAAAAAGGCATTTTTTTACAGCTGCGCTGAAAAATGATTCTGCACGCGCCCAAAACACGCGTCTACACTACCGCAGGCCATTTTTCTGCGCGCCTTTGTAAAAGGGCCCCATTGTTCTTAAGTTTCTAAAAATTCAGCCATTTTAGAGTTTCTCTTTACCGTCATATGACGTCTGGTAGGGAGACTTGTGCAGCGGCGCAACAGATGTGATACCTTTCTAGACAATTTGACTGTGAGTCATTTGTTTTACCATTGTTTTACACCAAAGGTCTATAGACCCCTGAGGCAGGCCTTTGTGGCCGAAACACGATTCGTGTCGGGTCATTTTATTGATTTAAATAAAGACTTTGTTTGGGAAACACCATTTGTGAGAGGACCTTTTTTTGGATCCACTGTTTGTACGTTTAATTTAAGATTACAACAGTTGTGAGGCCTCGTCAGCACTTAAAGAAATAAAAATTCAGCCATTTTAGAGCTGCATTAAAAAGTGGCCAGAGCGCGCAGGAAACCCATGCACTAAAACTACCACCAGCCACTTTTAGATGCGGCTTAGTAAAAATACCCCATAATGGGGAATAAGCAATGAAAATACAATCTTATAATAAGCAAACATATAACAAAGCCCACATCACCAGTTTTTACTGGCACTTCTATTAGAAAATTATTTACCTTATTTGTGACATTTATATCCCACATTATCCCAAACAAGTTTGAGTTCAATGTGGCTTACAATAAACAGTAGAGGATACATAACAAAGAATAATGCATAAGAAAGTAATTTGTTGTAAGAATCCAATTTTACAATACAGTATCATGAACATACTGGGATAATTATGGACATTTAACATTTTGAAAATCTATTATGAATGAGAAATTGTACATGAAGCAAAGAGAAAGTTAATGGTAAATAGAGTAATAACCAATTCAGGTAATAATTAGTTGTTTGAGATATGGTTGTTCTTTGTGAGGGTTTGTTTGAATAGGAACAATTTGAGGATTTTGCAGAATCTAGTATATAAGGGGTCCTTTTACTAAGGTGTGCTGAAAAATGGCCTGTGGTAGTGTAGGCACGGGTTTTAGGCGCACGTAGATCCATTTCTCGGTGTGCCTGTAAAAAAGGCCTTTTTAAAATTTTTGCCAAAAATGGACGTGTGGCAAAATAAAAATTGGCGCGCATCCATTTTGGGTCTGAGACCTTACCACCAGCCATTGACTTAGTGGTAAGGTCTCACACATTAACCGGGTGGTAATGACCTAGGCGCATCAAATGCCACTCCAAATTGGAACACATTGGGCACGTGTAAGCGCTTACGCAGCTTAGTAAAAGGGCCCCTATATTTCTAATTTGGGTGGTAAGGAGTTCCACCATTTGGTTCCTAGGTAAGTGAAGTCTGTAGAATGGACAGTTTTGAAGATCACTTTTTTTTCAATTTGGGAGGTGTAGTTTGAGATAGTTTCTTTGAGGTAAGTTTATTAATGGTACCATATAGTCTGGAGCTGTGCTATTTAGTATTTGAAAGATAAAGGTACATAATTTGATTTGCAAGTGCAGACTATGAGTTGCGAACCTCTACCCTGATGAAGAACTACGAAACCTGGCCATGTCGGCAGAGGTTTGACTCGGTCGTATAATTGCTGCCAAAGTTAAGTACTACTATTCGTACTTTAAAAGCTAAAAGTTAAATGCTTGTTTGGAATATGAGTGTTGAAGACTGCATAAAAACTAGTTTTAAAAAATCGGGTAGATCTGTGAAGATGTACACAGTGCCATAATTGTATGGGACGCTGTGCCCAAATGGGAAATGCTGTTGATTGTTCTGATGATCCCCGTTTAAAAAAAATAAAAAAATATATTAAATAAATTTGAAGATATGAAGAATTTGTGAGTTTGGGCTGTGGAATACTTAGAATTGTGGATGTCTGAGACATAATTAAATCTCAGTTTGAAGTAAGTCCCCACATCAATACTGTTAGGTCCTTTCAAGTTGACATAGGAATATATGGTTATCTCTAGTGTTTAATGCACACTTATTTTTAGCATGAACTAAAAATGACAGCATGCCTTTGTAAAAGGGGCCCTGAGAGAGGTATTAGCAACCCAAACCATGACAATTTAAACAAATTATAATGGTAGGGAACAGGTAATATATGTGGGGAATGACAGGTGGAAGGAATGGAGAAGAAGCCTTGATTATTTGTACAGACACCTGAAATGTGGTGGGCTGGGGAACATCTGCCTGTAATGATGGGAAGACAAGAAAAATTGACTTGGGCAAGAAGAAATATCCAGTAAGTGGTCACGCGTCTGTGGCTGAAAGATGGACATATCCTCAATGATGTGAACCAAAATAACTGGACAGAAAGGATGGATTCCAAGGTTCTTGGGCTATTTGCTCTGTCTGGAATTCATGCATGTGTGCACCAGATGTTTTTAGCCATTTGAGTCACTTGCATTATCCATGAATGTCTGTAACGTTTCATTCTGACACGTGGTTGGAACTGATCCCTTAGTAAATATGGCCAATATCTTTTAAAGCAATGACTCTAGTGGGCTCCATTTACAAATAAGTTTTCCCATACATATACAATGAAAGAAAACCTTAAGTAAAAGGCCTCTGAAGTGATGATCACACTTCCAATTATCTTTTTTTTTTTAATGTGTCTTTATGTGTTGAACAAATTAGCAGGAACAGAGCAGATAATATACTCAGCCAGAACAGGCTGCCTTATTTTAAGACTTGCCAAGAATTTCTATGTTAACAGTTCTGTTTTCTAACTGCTGATTTGCTGACTGTTCCTCAGCTGGAAGATGAAAAAAAATAACCATTTGTTTTATCTTGATGTGCACAACAGAAAACCTGTATAAATCTTGCTTACTAATTGATTTGGGGGTTTCTAAAATGTCACATATGTTCTTACACAGGTTTTCTGAGCTCGGTCAACAATTCATTTTTTCCTAGTTGCAAGAAGTCCAACATTCATAGGTTGTCTAGGTCAGAAAAGGGCCATCCAAAACCGGGACATTTCCCGTTTTGCAGTATATTTTGCATAAGGCTCACTGAACATGAAGCCTTTTATAAAAGATTCATAAGGTTGCAGAAAAAACACATATCTGGTGAAATGACAGCAGGAATCTTTAAAAACTCCCCCCCCCCCCCCTCAATGTTCATAAAAAGAGTGGCATCACCTGAGGCTCTGTTTTTACTTGTGAATGCCGGCAATTGCATGTACAGGCCACAGATTTTGCAACCTGCACATTGATGTGACAGCATTTACGCAAGCATATTGCCAATTTTACTAAACAGCAAGCCCCAAAGGGAGCCATTTTAGAGCCAAGCTCCAAAACCCACATTTTCATGCTGGAGGAAAGCAAATTGCCCCCTCAACCAATCCCACAAATCCCAGGTCCAAATGAGCGGTTAGCTAACAATTGTATATGCCCTGGAGCAGGTGTAAATCTTGATGGGGAATTTTTTGAGGTATACAAGGATATATGTTCCAAAACAGAAAACATAAATATACTTTTTGGGCCTACCCAAACCACACCCAGTGCACATCTCCTTCCAAACTGTGCGTGCCAGAGGTTCAAATGCAAGTAGCTGTTTCTCTAAAATTCTTACCTGAACATTTAAAGTCCTTTACATGCATAAATAAACTTTGTACATGTGTAAATGGAGTTTAACTACCCTCAAGCAGAACTGCATCTCTGGAAACAACCCCCATTCCCAGGAGGTTCCACCCAGATCTACCTTCATATTGCCTGATGGTCTAGTGGTCTTCATGGCAGCAGCAATGCCCACTCAAAGGCCAGGAAAAAGAGGACATTGCTCCTACTCTGAAGACAAATGATTAGGCAAGTGAAGGGGGGGGGGGGGCTTCTGGAGTGTGACTGGTGGGGGTTGCTTCCGGAGAAGCAGCCCTTGGGCCCCCCATGCCCCCAAGCTGCTTTGGGGCATCCTCAACTGCTGTCCGTCGGGGGGACAACCAATGTTCATGGGAGCGTGTCGGAAGCATAGCGAAGGCAGGACTGGGGTGTGCTTAACACATGGGCATCCTCGGCCAATAATGGAAAAAAGAAGGGCGTCCCTGATGAACACTTGGCTGACTTTACTTGGTCCTTTTTTAACGACCAAGTCACAAAAATGTGCTCTAAATGACCAGATGACCACCGGAGGGAATTGGGGATGACCTCCCCTTACTCCCCCAGTGGTCACTAACCCCCTCCCACACTAAAAAATTAAAAAAAAATTTTTCCAGCCTTTATGCCAGCCTCAAATATCATACCCAGCTCCATGACAGCAGTATGCAGGTCCATGGAGCAGTTTTAGTGGGTACTGCAGTGCACTTCAGGCAGGCGGACCCAGGCCCATCCCCCCCCACCTGTTATACTTGTGGTGGTAAATGTGAGCCCTCCAAAACCTACCACAAACCCACTGTACCCACATCTAGGTGCCCCCCTTCATCCCTAAGGGCTACGGTAGTGGTGTACAGTTGTGGGGAGTAGGTTTCGGGGGGGCTCAGCACACAAGGTAAAGGAGCTATGCACCTGGAAGCTTTTTCTGAAGTCCACTGCAGTGCCTCCTAGGGTGCCCGGTTGGTGTCCTGGCATGTCAGGGGGACCAGTGCACTATGAATGCTGGATCCTCTCATGACCAAATGGCTTGGATTTGGTCGTTTCTGAGATGGGTGTCCTCGGTTTCCATTATCGCCGAAAATCGGGGACGACATCTCTAAGGTCGACCTAAATGTTGAGATGTGGGTGTCTTTGACCGTATTATCGAAACGAAAGATGGCCGCCCATCTTGTTTCGATAATACTGGTTTCCCCGCCCCTTCGCGGGGACGTCCTGGTAGCGCAGGTGCCCTGCGGTAGTTCCAAAGTTGGCGCGTGCAGTTTCCCGCAGTATAAAATAAATTTCTATTTTCTACCACCGGGGGGGGGGGGGGGGGTTCCTGGCGATATTCGTCAGTGTGGCCAGATTGCCGCAAGCTGCCTGATTACTGCAAGAGTAGCGTGTGAGCCCTTACCGCCAAGAAAATAGGTGGTGGTAAGGGCTAAGGCAGTAAATAGCCATGTGCTACTTTTAATACTAAGAGAAAGAGATGTCGATGAAACTACTACTGGACTAAAAAAAAAGTTCACAGCAAGAGTTTATTGATAAAGACTGGACATCATCCATCTTGTCACCTTTGCTGTGGACATCATCCACCTTGTCACCTTCGCTGTGCCTTTCTCTTGGTTTTACCATTGCGGAGGATTGTTTTCTTCAGTGATCGTCGACTACTTTTAATACTAGCACACAGCCATTTACTTCTCCATTTTACAAAAAAGGCCATTTTACCCACCACGGTAAAAAAAAATGGCCCAGTGCGCACCAATTTCACACGTCCAAACTTGTGCAGGCCACTTTTTACAGCAGCTTAGTAAAAGGGTGCCTTGGATTTTATATTCATTCTAAGGACTGCTGTTATTCTGATCCTACAAGACTTGACATGCATTCCTGAAATCATCAGGACATAATAAAATTTTAACCTATGCAGAAGGCACAGCTTATAAAAGGCAGTTTATTTTATTTATTTAGGGGTCCTTTTACTAAGGTGTGTGTAGGTGCAGCACTGCTGCCCAGCTACAGCATGACCCGGGAGTAGCCTAATGGTTAGTGCTGCAGATTTTGATCCTGGCAACCTGGGTTCAATTCCCACTACAGCTCCTTGTGTCCTGGGCAAGTTACTTAACTCTCTATTACCCCAGGTACAAAAAGCTTAGATTGTGAGCCCCCCTAGAGACAGAGAAAGCACTTGCATATAATGTGTACAGCATTGTGTATGTCTAGTAGCACTATAGAAATGATTAGTAGTAGAAAATACCATGTGGCACTTACCTGGCAGTAATCAGCAGGTAAGCGGTTAGCTTGGCAGAGTTTAAAAAGGAGTTAGATGGTTTTCTAAAGGACAAGTCCATAAACCACTACTAAATGGACTTCGGAAAAATCCACAATTCCAGGAATAACATGTATAGAATGTTTGTACGTTTGGGAAGCTTGCCAGGTGCCCTTGGCCTGGATTGGCCGCTGTCATGGACAGGATGCTAGGCTCGATGGACCTTTGGTCTTTTCCCAGTGTGGCATTACTTATGTACTGCGTGGTAAGCATGCAAGACCATACCACTAAGTCAAAGGGTGGCAATAAGGTCTCAGGCCGAAAATGGATGCGCGCTGGTTTTAATTTTGCTGCACATCCATTTTCCGGCATAAAAAAAGCGCCTTTTTTTCTGGGCACGCTATAGAAATGGACCAGCGTGAGTCCAAAACACACGCCTACACCAGCGCAGGCCAGTTTTAGGCACACCTTAGTAAAAGGGCCCCTTACTTAGTTAACAGGTTCTGTATACCATAGCGCTGCGTAACCCTAGTAGCGCTTTAGAAATGTTAAGTAGTAGTAGTAGTACTGAACAATTTCATTAAAAATGGTTTACAAAATCATTAGCAACATAATCAGATACGGCCTGATATTCAGACTGTGGGAGGTAGCCAGGATGCCTACCGCAGTCTACCTCCCGCAGTTGATGCTGAGCCCAGATACTCGTTTCTGGTGACCAGCATTGAATATCTGGTTTATTTTTGGCCGGTTTCAACTTAACCGGCTAAGTCGATATTCAGTGCTGGAACTGGCCAAAGATATTCCAGCCATTGACGAGGCCATATTTGGCTGTCAAGTTTAGCTGGCCAGAAGCTAATATTCAGCCATCTCCCGCTGAATATTATTGCTTAGCCAGCTTAGTACTATTTAACCGGCCAGGTATTGTTCCTGGCCAGTTAAATGGTTTTGAATATCGGGGGGAGAAAAATTAAGGGATCAATAACAAATTTTAAACGCAATTTAAATTGCTAGAAATGGCTTCTGGCTGTTTAAATTGCTTCTCCAGGGCTAACCGGGCATATTCAGTGACAGGTGCATAGTGCTGCTGAAAATGCCCCGTTAATGCCTAAGCAGAAACCAGCAACTTTGTGTGCGTTCTGGGGACAGATTCAGCATGCAACCGGCTAGGATAGCCACATAAGCAGGGCTGCATAAAACAGAATCCTATCTTTATGCGGTTCATCATAGCCAGTTATGTGCTGAATACAGCACTTCACCAGCTATGTTTTATCAGGCTGCATATGCCTGGATATTTTGTGCTGCTGCCTGGACATGGTCTGGTATTGAATTTCTGAGAATAAAGCTGAGTGCCACCAACTGAATATCAGGTCCTACGAGTACAAACATCAACGAACATAAGAACATGAAAATAGCCATACTGGGTCAGACCAATGGTCCACCTAGCCCAGTATCCTGCTTCCAACAGTGACCAAGCCAGGTCACAGTACCTGGCAGAAGCCAATAAAAAGTTTCAACATTCCATGCTACCAATCCCAGAGCAAGCAGTGGCTTCCCCTATGTCCATCTCAATAGCAGACTATGGACTTTTCCTCCAGTAACTTGTCCAATTCCTTTTTAAACCCAATTATGCTACCCGCTATTACTACAACCTCTAGCAACAAGTTCCAGAGGTTAACTATCCTTTGAGTAAAAACATATTTCCTATTTGTTTTTAAAGTATTTCCATGTAATTTCATTGAGTATCCCCTGGTCTTTATACTTTTTGAAAGAGTGAAAAATCAATTCACTTTTACATATTCTACACAACTCAGGATTTTATAGACCTCAGTCATATCCCCCCCCCCCCCCCCCCCCCCCCCTCAGCTGTCTGTTTTCCAAGCTGAAGAGGCCTAACCTCTTTAGGCTTTCCTCATATGGGAGGAGTTCCATCCCTTTCATCATTTTGGTCGCTCCAGCAAAAAAAATCATACACTTTCAAAAAAGTATTAAACATATCAAACTAAACCAGAGGCTCTCAATCTAGTCTTCGGAACACAACAGGCCAGTCTGGTTTTCAATCTATCCAGCATGAATATGCATGAGATAAATTTGCATGCACTGCCTTCACTGTATGCAAATCTATCTTGTGCACATTCATGGTGGGTATCCTGAAAACCTGACTGACTGCGTGTGTCCCGGGAACTGTGTTGAGAACCATTAGACTAAACCAAGTAAATCAACTAAACATCAGTTCTCAGCCAGGAAAAATACTGTTTCAAAGCTTCTGTGAAAGGACAATAAATTGCCCTCATTTCTGATTGCAAGCCGCAGTGCATTTTACTTCAGTGGGCTTATTACAGTAAAGGCCTCCAATCGCCATGACCCCTTTCTAAATTTATCTGGCCCAGGAACAACAACCAGGTTTCCATGCTGTGATCTCAAACATCAATGAGGCGCAAAGGACACCAATCTGTCGTTCAAATAAGTCGGCCTGTGCGTTGTAACACTTTAAACGTCAAAACCAACAATTTGAATAGACATCTTTTCCTTGCTGGAAGCCGATGTAATTGATGTAACAAAGGGTGAGCACTTGCTCATTTGCTGCTGCCTGATAATAAACGAGCTGTGGCATTCTGAATGATTTGAAGTTTCTTTTTTTTTTTTTGACAGTAAACCAACATAGAAAACATTACAATATGAAGACAAGAGCATAAGAATAGCCATACTGGGTCAGACCAATGGTCCATCTAGCCCAGTATGCTGACTCCAGCAGGCCAATCCAGGTCACAAGTACCTGGAAGAATCACAGACACTAGCAAGATTCCATGGTACTGACCTCAGGGATAAGTACTGGCTTTTCCCATGTCTACTTTAGTAGCAGTTTATGGACTTTTCCTCTTGGAACCTTTTTAAACCCAGGCATGCCAACTGCTTTTATCACATCCTCTGGGTACAAATGGTCAGTATTCTCAATGGAGAAGGTTATATAGTAGATAGTGAGGTTCCCCAAGAGACTTTGCTGGGACTGCTGCTTTTTAACATATTTATAAATGATCCAGAGATGGGAATAACTAGAGAGGTAATTAAATTTGCTGATGACACAAAGTTATTCAAAATACTTAAATTGCAAAAGGATTGTAAAAGAAATTACAAGAGGACATTACAAGACTGGGCAAAACAAATGGCAGATGACGTTTAATGTGAGCAAGTGCAAATTGATGCATGTGGGAAAGAGGAACCCAAACTATAGCTACGTGATGCAAGGTTCCACATTAGGAGTCACTGCCCTGGAAAAGGATCTAGAAGCCCTCTTTACTAAGCCATGCTAGAGGCGTGCTATCATTTTTAGCACTCACTAAGCATTAGCATGTGCTAACTGTGTAGATATCCATAATATTCCCATGGGCGCCTACACAGCATGAGCTAAAAATGGTAGTGCACCTTAGTAAACAGGGCCCTAGGTGTCATTGTTAATAATATGTTGAAACCCTCTGCTCAGTTTGCAGCAGACGCTAAGAAAGCAAATAGAATATTAGGAATGGAAAACAAAAATCAGAATGGTATGATGCCTTTCTATCGCTCTATGGTGTGACAGCGCCTCAAATATTCCTCGAGATTCTATATATCGCGCCTTAATTTCCATGCAGAAATCGAAGCTTATTCTATAACAATGCACACAACTTAATTGTTTAACTGGCTATTGTTATTAATTAAGATTTACGTGCACAACTCGCTAAGCGTATTTTGTAATGTGGTGCACATAAATTCTAAGTCACATAGTTGAAAAGGGGGTGTGGCCAGGAGCAGGGCGTTTCTAAAAATCTATATATGCTGTTATACAATACACCCGCTCTGCGTCTAATTTAGGCGATGGGATTTACGCAAAGTACAACATGGTGTAAACTGGTCATGTGGAGAGGCACTATGTGTACTGTTCTAGGCGATGCCTGTATTTGGAGAGTAAAACCGGTGCTGAGCAGACTTTTACGGTCTGTGCCCTGAGAAATGCAGGGACAAATCAAACTCGGGTATACATATAAAGTATCACATACCATGTAAAATGAGTTTATCTTGTTGGGCAGACTGGATGGACTGTTCAGGACTTTATCTGCCGTCATTCACTATTTTACTATATGTTAAGCATACTGTTGTAGGCAAAGTATAGTGTAGCTTAAACAGCCAGCATAAACCATCCCCAAGCAGTAGACTCAGTTCTTAAGCAAATCTTCTTTATTGTAGTACTCAGAATCATAGCCGCCGAGAGGGGGGGGGGGCAGGGTAGATTAAGGTTGGGGAGAGGGGAGGACAGAGAGCAGGTAATTCCAGCAGGATGGTCTCCTGGGCCTTACCCCAGGGGTACTAACATTCTCACCATACCTGGGAAGAGCAGCAGGGCTGGCTGGCATTTCGGATTTCCATTCCTAGGGCAAAAGGTCCTTGAAAAGGTGTCTGGTGAAAACGAGGAAGGAAGTACAGAGGTTGGTGAAGCAGGTTTTTCCCGCAACCCTGGCTATGTGCTGCAGAGGTTCCTGCCAGAGATAAGTGACTTAGTTGTGATCCAGGGGCTGAGGGAAATGTGGAGCTTGTGAGACTGGCAGTGGTGGAAGGAATAAATCTCTAGGGAGAGAAATATTGACAAGGTACTTCTGGTGCTACAGACGCTCCAGCCAGAGCCTGGTGATTCAGCAATCTGGAGCCTGTGAGACTAGCTGTGGTGAAAGGAACAAGCCTCCAGAGAGAGAGAGGTATGGACAAGGTACTTTTGAGAGGGGGAATCCCCATGTGCTCATAGAAGGAGCATGGCTGGAAGTAAACCCTGCTGAGAAACCTAACAGAAGCAGCCTGAAAGGGTTTAGGCCAGAAGATAAAATAAAGCCTTTGGGATACCTATTTAATATGTTCAGGCTTATATAAGAATGCCAGCCTTTGCCACATAGTGGAGATTGTTTTGTTAGGAAGTTAATGGACTATTTCCTTCGGTGTGTTTTGTGAAACTGAAAACCCGGGATGGATTTGTTTCTGGCTATGGATTGAACTCCTAGAAACTAAAGTGGTTCTCCTGATCTAAAAATGGACAGTGCTTGAAGCTGGTGGTTCCTAACCACGATGTGAGGGTGACCAGGACCATCACACTACTCAGGAATTTGTAGACCTCTATAATACCCCCTCTTAGCAAGCTCTTCCCCAAGCTGAAGAGCCCTAACCTCTGAAACCTTTTTTCATATGAGAGGAGTTACATCCCCTTAATCATTTTAGTCACCCTTCTCTGTATCTTCTTTTAATTCAACTATATTTTTGAGATGCGGCAACCAGTGTTGACACAGTACTCAACGTGAGGTCACACCATGGAGCACAGTAAAGGCATTATAATATTATTTGTTTTATTTTCTATTCCTTTCCTAATAATTCCTACCATTCTGTTTGGTTTTTTTGGCCACCGCTGCTCACTGAGCAGAAGATTACAAAGTATTGTCAACAATGACACCTAATCTTTTTCTTACTTGCTAATGATTGGACCACAATACATAGTGCAGAAAACATAAAAAATGGCTTTAATTGACAGATAGATTTTAATTTAGAAAATGCCCCTATAGCAGTGGCGTAGCTATGTGGGGCCTGGGGGGCCTGGTCCCTCTCAGATTTGGCCGTGGCCCCACCACCGACCCCTTCAACCCCCCCGCCGCCATCTTTGATCCCCCCGCGTCGCCAACCCTCCCCCGTCACCATTGCCGTCGAGTACCTGTGCTGGCGGGGGTCCCCAATCCCCGCCAGCTGAAGTTCTGTGTTTTCAGCCCGTCTCTGGGCCGGCGCATTGCTGCAGCCTGCAGCAGCTGATCTCATTCTGGAAGCGGGAAGCCAATTCTCTTTGCGTGGTATGAATCGTCCTGACGTCCTGCACGAACGGGGCGAGGGGGAGGGTTGGTGACACCGGGGGGGGGGGGGGGGGTCAAAAATGGCGGCGCAGGAGGGTCAGCGGGGGGGGGGGGGGATAAAATGTGCCCCCTCACCTTGGGCTCTGGCCCCCCCTCCCGGCGAAGTCTGGCTATGCCCCTGCCCTATAGTAACAGTCAAATTATATTCCCACCCTCAGACCCCAGTGTGACACATTGCTTTTACATGAATATCCCAAAAGAACCAATTGATCTGTTTTGGCCAAAATTCTCAGGTCTGTTTGTGCAATGCACCCATTCCTAAACAAATCGATTTGGTCAATGTTGAGCTCTAACCTGTTGGTCTGAAGCCACTCCTTTACCTCACCAGGCCTAAATTCAGCCTTTCCACTGTCTGATTTTTATCACCCTCTAAAGGCAAGACCAGTTGTATAATCATCAGAGTATACAAAGACCTGAACATTATGGAGTTGATACTCAAAGTGATTTAACTGGCTAGAAGTGGAGCTAATCAGTCATATTCATATAATATCCATGTCATAACAAAACTCTGTAAGCCACATTGAGCCTGCAAATAGGTGGGATAATGTGAGATACAAATGCAATAAAATAAATAAATAAATATTCAGTGACACTTATTTGGTTAGTGCTGCTGAAAATGTCTGGTTAGCGCCCAACTCAAAATCAACTATTTTGGGGGCAGAGTCAGCACTTGGCCACTTAAGTACCAATATTCACCCCTAAATCGTCCAAGGTAACTGTTCGCCATAGTCAGTTAAGTGCTGAATATCGCACTTAGGGGTCCTTTCACTAAGCTGCGCTGAAAAATGCCCTGCGCTGTTGTAGGCGCGTGTAGTACACGTGCACCGGTCCATTTTTCAGTGCGCCTGCAAAAAAATGCCTTTGGAAAAGGGCCCCTTTGAGGATTTAAAAAAAGGACTAGATGGTAACATAGTAAATGACGGCAGATAAAGACCTGAACGGTCCATCCAGTCTGCCCAACAAGATAAACTCATTTTACATGGTATGTAATACTTTATATGTATATCCGAGTTTGATTTGTCCCTCCCTTTCTCAGGGCACAGACCGTAGAAGTCCACCCTGCACCGGTTTTATTCTCCAAATACCGGCGTCGTCACCCAATGTCCGCTAAGATTCCATAGATCCATTCCTTCTAAACAGGATTCCTTTGTGTTTATCCCATACATGTTTGAATTCCATTACCATTTTCTTCTCCACCACCTCCTGCGGGAGGGCATTCCACGTATCCACCACCCTCTCGGTGAAAAAATACTTCCTGACATTACTCCTGAGTCTGCCCCCCCCCCCCCCCCCGCAACCTCAATTCATGTCCTCTATTTCTACCTCCTTCCTGTCTCCGGAAAAAGTTTGAATGCGGATTAATACCTTTCAACTATTTGGCCTATGCCCCAGGTTGAGGAGAATCAGGCTTGGAAAGAGGAATTGGGTTAAGCAATAAAGGGCAGCATTTTTTAGTGTCGCTAACCCAGCAGTAAACAGTCAGTGTCACGCGCTACCCGGTTACTGCCAGATTAGTGCTGGAGCCCTTACCGCTACCTCAATTGGTGGCGTTAAGTGCTCCCACCCCCCCGCATGGCCTCAAGGTAAATGAAATCTTACCTCATGGCCGTGGATTTTTTTCGGCCTTTTTACACACTGTGGTAAAAAGGGCCTCAGCTTGCAGCAAAAACAGGCCCTCGCCGCTAGAGCCGGGGCCTTTTTACTGCAGTTTGCTAAAAGGACCCCAAAGTTCTTAAAAAAAAAATGGCTAAGGAAACTGCTCTCTGAATCTGCAGTTTAAAAGTCACGCAAAAGTCAAATATAACTCTCAGGTTATGACCCTCTGATGAAAAGTGTTCCTCTCTACTGTTACACAGATGTGAAGAATGGACCCAAAAATTCAAGTACATAATTTATAGCTATGTACTTCTTTTTTTTAAAAAATTTTTATGCCGAGCCACTAAAATATATTACATCCCCTAAAGTAACCTAACCAAAAGGGAAGTAGGAAAGAATATGAAGGCCTCATTTTTATGAAGTAATATTGTCTGCACATGCCAGTGCTCATATAATAAATCTCACTGACAGCATAATGATTCATCGGCCTTGGACAATTTAAACAGTCAAAGATGTAGCTGACTGGAAAGCAAAAGCATTCAGTAAGACTGTCCGCAATCCCAACTGTCTGGTGAGCTGATGAACCTCTAAAAGCAAGTTACACTAGAAGTTTCTTGTTTATATTCATTTTTGGAAAACAGTTGAGACTGTGAGGAATGCAAATAAAGGGCCTTATTTACAAAGGGCCTTGTTTACAAAGCCGTGCTACCAGTTCTCGGTGCGGCAAATGAGAGGAAGCCCATTCAATTCCCACGGGCTTCCTCTCATTTGCCACGCGAGAATCGCTAGCGTGGTTTTGTAAAAGAAGGCCTAAAACTTTTCTCATAGACAACAAATAGAAGGAATCATTGAAGGTCATGTTTTAAAGTTGCACCTCGTCAATGTGTATTTTCACACCTCTATTAAACACCTATATTATAAAGACAAGTACACACCTACTTGGCTTTATATAACACCAATATAGGTGTGAAAAAAATGAGTGTACATGAAGGCACCAGCACATTGGTGAACGCCTTTATGGTACTATGTAAGCCACATTAGTGGCCTAGTGGTTAGGGTGGTGGACTTTGGTCCTGGGGAACTGAGTTAAATTCCCACTTCAGGCACAGGCAGCTCCTTGTGACTCTGGGCAAGTCACTTAACCCTCCATTGCCCCATGTAAGCCACATTGAGCCTGCCATGAGTGGGAAAGTGCAGGGTACAAATGTAACAACAACATTGAGCCTGCAACACAGTGGGAAAATGTGGGATACAAATGTAAACAAACAAACAAAGCCCAGTGTTGCTTTTTTGTTTGTATACTTTCTATGTATGCTGTATTACCCTCTCTATTTGGGATACAAATGTAACAAATAAATAAAATAAAATAAATACCAGAAACGAAGAGGAGTGAAGTTCTCATAATAGTAATACAAAAATATACTTCACTAAGGAGCCCTTTTACTAAGCCACGTGTCTACGTGCGCCAAAATAGTTACCGCACAGCTACCATGTGGCTGTTGCAGTCATTTCATTTTTGCTGCACGTCCGATACACGCATCCAAAATATTTCGGCCGTTTGTATTGGACGCGTGCCAAGTGGCATTTGGTGCGCATAGGTCATTACCGCCCGAATACCACACGAGATTTTATCGCTAGATCAATGGCTGGCAGTAAGGTCGCAGACCAAAAATGGACACGTGGCAATTTTGATTTTGCCGCACGTCCATTTTCAGCAAAAATTTAAACAAGGCCTCTTTTACAGTCATACTGAAAAATGGATTGGCGCATGCCCAAAACCCATGCCTACACTACCGCAAGCCATTTTTCACCGCACCTTAGTAAAAGGACCCTTAAAATCGTGCTCAGTTTTTACTCAGGGCAAGAGTTACTCGTTTATATATATATATATATATATATATATATATATATATATATATATATATATATATATATATATCTCCAAAATAGTGGTAAGGAAAAAGCCTCAGATACTGGAGGTACTTCATTCATTCAAATGATCCTGCTGCATCAATCAATGGCAGAAAAAAATGTTCCCCAAAATTGAAAATTCTTAATTCTTTACTTATCTATCTTTTCTTTTTAACTTTGTTTTATATAAACATTCACTCACACAGTATCTTAACTTTCAATTCAAAATGCTCCAGCTACTTAAGTATAACAGCTGTGTTAAGTCTCCCTGACAAAGGCCACTGTTTTGCGGAGCCATACCGCTGCTTAAGGGGGAAAAAATCTTTTAGTTGTGCTCCCTTGCTCATCCACATTTTCTGAGCATGGTCAAAATAACACTAGCACATACACCAGCTCAACGGCTAGGGCATATACATTCATAAATACAAGCCAGCCAATATTCAGCAGTATTTAACTGGCCAGGAGCAGCTTCTGGCCAGTTAAACAGCACTTAACCAGCTAAGCACTAATATTCAGTGTGAGATAGCCGGTTATTTATACTAAATATTATAAGAATATATATAAGAATATAAGTGTTTGCCATACTGGGACAGACCGAAGGTCCATTAAGCCCAGCATCCTGTTTCCAGCAATGGCCTTGCCAGGTCACAAGTACCTGGCAAGATCCCAAAATAGTACATTTTATGCTGCTTATCCTAGAAATAAGAGATGGATTTTCCCCAAGTCATTCTAATAATGGCTTATGGACTTTTATTTTAGGAAGCTAGCCAAACCTTTTTTAAACCCTGCTAAGCTAACTGCTTTTACCACATTCTCTGACAACAAATTCCAGAGTTTACTTACACATTGAGCAAAGAAATATTTTCTCCAATTTGTTTTAAATGTACTACTTTGTAGCTTCATTGCGTGCCCCCTAGTCCTAGTATTTTTGGAAAGAGTAAACAAGCGATTCTCCTCCACTCAGTATTTTATAGACCTCTATCATATTCCCCACTCAGCCGTCTGTTCTCCAAGCTGAAGAGCCCTAGCCACTTCAGCCTTTCCTCATAGGGAAGTTGTCCCATCCCCTTTATCATTTTGTCGTCCTTCTCTATACCTAAACTGAAGCTAACTGGCTATATTGCATGATATAACCGGTTAGCTGTGAATATTCAGCACAAACCCTATCTTTGGCCACTATAACCTTAACCGCCCAGTGTTGAATATTAACTTGGCAGGTTATGTTTAAATTGGCCAACCCCCCCCCCCCCCCACCCCCCGAATATTCAATGCCGGTCACCAGAAACGGCTCGAAATTGAATATCTAGGCTCAGTGTCAATCGTGGTACTTAGCCGGCCTGCCTCCCACAGGTTGAATATTGGCCAGATTGAATTTTATATTATCTGGCTGATATTCAGCTGTCGGCGGTCAGCGTTTTTTAAATGTCTGCAGTCAGCTGTATTCCCAGATATTCAATGCCGGGATTAGCTCCAGAATATATGATTCCATTAATAGATGTCCCGCCAAGAAATGCCATCAAAACAGCTCGCTCCTATCTCCAACTACATTATCCATCTTGTAGAAGTGTCAAATACAAGCTTCTTTTTGCCTCTTCTTTCCACTACTCCAGCCCAAAGACTTGGAATGCTCTACCTTTGCACTTGAAATCGCAAGCTGATCACCATCTTTTCAAGAAGTTGCTGAAAACGTTCCTTTTTGAAAAAAACATACTGCATTAGTAACTCTGCTGTTTAGTCATCCTAATTGTTGTTAGCGTTGTATCCTTATTCTTCTGTAAAATTCATGTATTGTACTTCTCTTCTTTATAATTCATGTAAGCCACATTGTGCCTGCATTTGTGGGAAAATGTGGGGTAGAAATGAACCATAAATATTCAGTTTTAGGTTTGCTGCTATATCATTTTGAGACATGGTTTTCATGTTGTTGTGATAGTATCTAAAGTCATATTGTTTACAGTTTTGTTTGACTGTTGATCTCCATTCGATCCCTGATGCAGGCGCATGAGCATCAAAATACGGCCCGTGTCAGGTCTTATGAATAAAGGACTCTTGATTGTTCCACTTTTGAAGGCCCCTTTTTTTGCTCTTAATTTTTTTGTTGCTGTCTGTCTGCATTTTTGGACTCTTCCTTTTTGCTACTTGAGGCCCAGAAGTTAACCAGTTTTGGCGCAGGCGCTAACCGCGAATATTCAGGGGCATTAACCGGTTAAGTGCCGATGAATATCAGCAGTTAGTCACAGGCAAGCAATTTAATCATTTTGAATATCGGCTGGTGTGGACCCCACTGAAACTTGCATCTTAACTCCGTTCCTATACACTCCCACCACGAAAGTGTGCGCCATGAAATCTATATGCACATATTCACACTAGTCAGTATTTTATGAGGTGATTTACACATGTAAATGATTAAAATACTAGATTTAGGGGTACTTTTAGTAAGCCGCGGTAAAAAGTGGCCTGCGGTAGTGTAGATGCACGTATTGGGCACGTGCCGGGCCACTTTTTACCGCATCTACAAAAAAATGTCTTTTTTTTTTAATGAGATGGGAAAAGGGCCTATGGTAAAAATGAAACCACCCATAAGCAGCTTGAGCCCTTAACACCACCCATTGATCTAGCGATGAAGGCTCACAAGCGGTGACCAGTGTGCGCGCGCCAAGTGCGGTAGGATGAAATAAATAATTCATCCAGGCATTATGGGCGAACGCCAAATCTGAAATTACCGCAAGGAGGGCGCACTGGCCTGACGGTAGTCTCATTTTGGTGCATGCTGCATGCGCTTAGAGCCTACTGTGGCTTAGTAAAATGGTCCCTTAATGCTCATACTGCTTAAAATTACCTCTTTAATCTGAAAATGCACTTGTCCATATAGCAGTGCTTGTTGTCAGAATAAGTGCCGATGACTGGGACTATCCTTTGATTTCCAGCAGCACTATCTGGACAAACTCAGGACAGCAGAAAGTTTGTATTTAACATCATCTGTTTGAGTCAGTGTTTTTTTAAAATGCTGACTGCTTCAGACAGAATTAGGCCCTGATATTCAATGCTGGGCCATGTTTGAAAACTGACACAGAAAACTGGTGGCTAACCAGAGTATATCAAACTGCCAGCCCTTATGTGGGTCCTAGCCAATATTCATCCGGGATCCACATAAGACATAAGTACTGCAAGACTCGCTAGAGGTTGTGGTGATCATTTTTACCATAAAGCCACTAGGGACTAGAGCAAGTGGGGTTTGCTACTGCCCCCATCACCCCGCAGGACCACTAGGGAATTAGGACGGGGGGGGAGGGGGAGGGAGGGAGGACACTGAACTATGTGCCAGATGCAGAGCTGCCATGAGGGCCGATACACTCAGCGGGAGATTTAGGGTCCGCCCCAAGCCCACCCCAGCTCCGCTCACCCTGCCCATTGCTCCACCCACAGCTCCTCCCATTTATCCACCCCAGCACAGCTGATTCACGGCCAGCGGCAGCAGGAAAACGCCTTCATAAAACGTCATCTCCGGATGCCATGAGGCATGGGATCAGCGGTAATAGGAGATGATGCTTTATGAAAGTGCTTCCTGCTGTCACTGGATGAGAGGCCACTCAGCAGGAGATCCCAATTTCTTAGCGGGAAATGACCCGCAAAAGCACCAGCCATTATGCAAGTGCTGGTACCCACATAGCTAATCGGGTAACGCTAGGACTGTTTTTTACGCGGTCCTACATGCCTGGTTAGCTATGTGAGTGTCGGCACTGAATATTGCCAGCACCCACATAACTGCCGGCTCCACTCCCCTGTAACCCTTCTGACCAGCCCACATAGGACATGGCTGGTGAGGGCCAATATTCGGCAGCACTGTCCGGTTAAATGCTGCAGAATAGCTGCGGTTGGGCAGGCACAAGAGACTTCTTAAGCAGACAAGAGCCTCTTCTGCCTGCTTAAATCACTTTGAATGTCGACCCATCAATGTTTCTCCTGTAAAGGGGTCTACCTTATCTTAGGGCAGTTCATCTGGTAGCACTCAGCCCAACACTTTCCAAGCAGTAATTTTTATCCCAGCCCTCCCCTTTTTCTTCACTCAGTACACAAACACTCTTCTCCAAGGGAGCATGTTCAATCCTACAGGGCCAATTGGGGGCGGGGGGAAAAGGACTAGCAGGGCATTAGGCCTGCACCCTACACAGAATAAGGGGTCTCTGTAAAATTCTTTTTTACATATTTTAAAACCGAACTTAAAATTAATTCAGCTTCTGGATTTTTCCGTAATTGTGCACAAGTCTGCATTCAAGTTATGTCTGCAATTATAGAATACGGGGGTCCCATGCACAAATATAGGCGGGGCATTTGCTGCACATTCTTGTTGATACAAAAGCACAAGCCTAAATTTATGTGACCCTCTGTGCCTAAGCGCTATTCTATAAACCACACCTAACTTTAGGTCCAGCTTATAGAATAGCGCTTAAACGTTTTTTTTTTCCACAATGATTTTTTTTAGGCGTGATTTATAGAATTCATCCCATAGTGTATAACTGCAAAGAAGCATACACATGGATGGAGCATAGGTGGGACATGGACATGTCACCTACGTACACACATACCTTAGAGAGTGCTATTAAGTTGCATGCACTGTATGGTGCATTAAAGCATACCAACTTATGATAGCCATAGACCAAAATTATTAAGGGGATGAAATGACTGTCCTATGAAAAAAGGGCTAAAGAGGTAAGAGCTGTTCAGCTTGGAGAAGAGGCAACTGAGGGAAGATACGATAGAGTGGGGTGGAATAGGTAAACTCAAATCCAATTGTTTGCTCTTTCAAAATAGTACAAAGACTATAGAGCATGCCATGGAGTTACCAATTAGAGTATTTAAAACGAACAAGAGAAAATATTTTTGCACTCAACACATAGGGGTATGTTTACTAAGGAGCATTAGCGTTTTGAATGCAGCTCTAAAGTTAAGGTGTGTTAAACACTAACGTGCCTATACATTTCTATATAGCTATTTTTTTTCATATATGCAAGAGCGAAAAGGAGATGCGAACCTCTTCCCTGAAGAAGAAACACGAACCCTGGCCATGTTGGCGGAGGTTTAGCGTGGATGGAAAAGTGCTGCCAAAGTTAAGTACTTCTACTACTACTAAGTACTATATATAAGCATCTCAAAATTTTAAATTAAGCATAAGGAGAGACTGAGGAATAGGGGAAAAAAAGAACAAAAGAGATTTAAAATAAATCAGGTGATCCATGAAGATGTACGCAGCGCCATATACTATGGGACTGCTGCTCCTGAATGGGTCTTGCTGTTAAATATTCTGATGATCCCCGTACAAAACAAATCATTTATGAAGCTAAATATGATGATTGTGTTAAATCGGACTGTGCACTACATATAAGTTGAAGTGTTTGGGACAAATCAATCTGAAAAATTTAATATAAGTCCCCACACGTATATTGTGAGGTCCCCTTAAAATGATTTATACATTTCTATGGGCACATTAGCGTTTAATGCGCGTCAACCATTAACCTGCGTTAAAAATGCTAATGCGCCTATAGCGCACCTTAGTAAACACACCCCATAGTTAAGCGTTGGAATTTATTGTTGGAGGTCGTAGTAAAAGCAGTTGGTGTAGTAGCTGAGTTTAAAAAGGGTCTGGACAAGTTCCTGGAGAAAGAGAATAGACTGTTATTGAGATAGACCTGGGGAATGTCTAAGTAACTTGGAATCTTGCTATTTTCGGAATCCTGTAGGGTACTTGTGACCTGGATTAGTCACTGTTGGAAACAGGATACTGGGCTTGATAGACCTTTGATCCGACCCAGTATGCTTTTGTGAGGTAATCTGCAAGGAGAGGAAGTTACAATGAGGGTGTGTCAACCTTATGAAGTAGCTGACTAGGCTGACAGGGTAGGCCATGCTGGTATTTATTTGCTGTCACTTACTGTGTAACTAAGTAATCACTTTGCCCCATTAGAGCACCCCCACAATTTCACCACTACGCTTCTCCGCCATGGTGTTCCAGTTCTTCGTCTCTTATTTTGTAGCATTCCTTTGCTGCCTTCCGCTCAGGCCCTATGCACTATTTAAATCTGTGGTCTTTACCTTTCACTTTTACTCTGTTTGACTTCCCTTCTGATCAGATTTACATGCTCCTTAATACCTCTTTATGTTCTAATTACAGTGAATCTCTTCAGGACATACTTAAAACACTAACTTTCTCAAGCTTACCTTGAGGGAAGAATAAATTTCTCCTTCCTCTTTACCATTTTCTAGCTGTTTTTTTTTTACTCTCTATCATTGTTTTTTCCCATATGATGAATGTTTAAAATAGCCTCAGAGGGGTGATATAAAAAACTGGAGTTTAAAAAAAAAGCTGGGCAAGTGTTCTATAGTTTATTGGCCTTAGTTCTGTCTGACATAATTGCTAGATAATTATCAAAGAACTTCTCTCAAATTCCAGCAGTTGGTGATGTCAGGTCAATGATTTTGCAAACAAAGAAAGAGATAATGAACCAGATGCATACTGCAGTGAAGCTGACAATATATTATGCAATTTAGAGTAAGGGTCAGGGTAAAAACAAAATTGCTGTTTTTCCTGAACGTTACTTTCTATTAGAGCCAACTTCCACTGTTTTTTTGTGAATTGGATTTCTCTCCCTTGTGATCTAATTGGGGAGCCAAATATGTTGATTTCCTTCTTATTTCTCTTTTTCTTATTATGTTATTTTAGTTGCCTATTTGAGCTTCTGATTTGTTCAAAGATGTATCTTTGATGTATATTATCAAATGAATTAAAAAATCCATACTAAGATATATATATATATATATTTTTTTTTTAAAAGTTCATCCATGATATTCAGGGTCTTTTTTAAACAAAGACCTTGAATTATTTTATTCACTAAGGTTGATGATTATATTCATGCCAGAATTTTGTTCTGAAATCCTGAATTTGAGTTAATCATGCCCGTAGCTGTTGTCAGTCATGGCAGGCTTCCCATCTCCTCATTAATTTCTAAGCAAGAAATTGTGTGGGGAAATTGCAGCTGCCAGAACAAATATCCATAATAACTACTACATCAGAGTCTAAAAATTCCGAAAGCTTCCTAAACAATTTCATATTTTTCATCAACTAACTGGAAATTCTTAATGCATAATGAAGTTATTTCTCCCATGAAACTCATACGTGCCTGATGATCTTGGCAGGCGTGTTGTGCTAACGGCTTCTCAACTAAGAAAGGCGCATCATGATTTAAATTACTTTTATTGTATTACACAGACTGATTAAATAATCAGTGTTCTCATCATAAAGGTAACTGCATCAGATACTTCTTACCAAATACTTTACTTTTATAATCTACCAAATGCTCTTCTTTGTTGATCAAATAGAATTCAAGTCAAGAGGGAACTTGATGCTGAAGACATCATTATTACAAGGAAGAGTGATTGAATCTGGGTAAAGCAGACACAGGTTTCAAAGCGGTACAATATGTGTTTGTAATGTGTGATTGGTAGTCAACATGATTTTAGAAGTCTCAGACTTGAAAAGTAACGCAATTGTACCAATTCTCTCTTAGACAAGCACTGTTATTACAGAAGTGAAAATATCTCTGACTGAGAACTTAAATATAAAAGCCTCAGATAGGAAAATGAATGGCAATACTTGACAATGGAAGTAGATGCAACAACGGAGGGCACTGAGAAAAAGCGTTATCAAGGAATGCTATTAGTGAAAAGTACTTTTATACACTTTGACAAATTTTCATTTAAGCTATTGAGGCCCCTCTCACAATGCTGTCTCCCACACCCTCCAATGTAAACTGTAGCGCCTTTAGTGCCTGGTTTACTAAGACTGTGTGTGTTAACAGATGAAGGGCAGGAGTTGGACTGCAAAAAACAAACATAAATAAGAATGAAAGTGTGGTAGAGCTTGAACAATTTTCAGTTGTGAGGAACTTAACTTAAGGCAGACAAAGTGTGGGGCATTGAGGTTCTGGTGGTTCTGCTGTCTGACCTTGCAACGTTTCTTTAAAGTCAGAAGTAGTACCAGAGGACTGGAGAAAGGCAGATGTGGTCCCTCTCCACAACAGCGGAAATAAGGAGGTGGATGGGAACTACAGGCCAGTTACGGTGCCTATTCTAAATAAAGGAATGTAGGCATCTACTTGATAACTGAGAAAATACATGTCTAAAATTTAGGGGGTGAGTGCTTATGCCAGCCATAGAGTTCATGTAACAGTTAGCACCTAAGTGCTGCAGATAAGAACATAAGCGTTGCCATACTGGGACAGATCAAAGGTCCATCAAGCCCAGCATCCTGTTTCCAACAGTGGTCAAACCAGGTTACAAGTACCTGGCAAGATCCCAAAACAGTACAATATATTTTATGCTGCTTATCCTAGAAATAAGCAGTGGATTTTCCCCAAGTCCATGGCCTTTCTTTTAGGAAGTTATCCAAAACTTTTTAAAACCCTGCTAAGCTAACTGTCACATTCTCTGGCAACAAATTCCACGCTGAGTGAAGAAATTTTTTCTCTGATTAGTTTTATTACGAGTCCCCTAGTCCTAGTATTTTTGAAAAGAGTAAACAAGCAATTCACGTCTATCCGTTCCACTCCGCTCATTATTTTCTAGACCTTTATCATATCTCCCTTCAGCTGTCTTTTCTCCAGGCTGAAGAGCCCAAGCTGCTTTAGCCTCTCCTCATAGGGAAGTCGTCCCATCACATTTATCATTTTCTTTGCCCTTCACTTTACCTTTTATAATTCCACTATATATTTTTGAAATGCTGTGACCAGAATTGCACACAGCATTCCTAGTGTGGTCCAGGCAATTTGCTAATTTTCAATTTGTCAAATTGCCCCATTACAATTTCCAGGTTTACAGAGATTCGATTCAGTTTCTCTGACTCGTCAGTTTTGGATACCATTTCTGGCACTGGTATCTCTCCCAAATCTTCCTTGGTGAAGACTGAAGCAAAGAATTCATTTAGGGCCCCTTTTACTAGACCACACAGATGCCTAGCGCGCCAAATGTGCGCCAAATTGGAGTTACTGCCCGGTTACCACATGGCCCTTGCAGTAATTTCAATTTTGGCATGCGTCCACTACACACGTCTGAAAAATATTTTTTATTTTTTGGCATCTGACGCGTGCAGGTCATTACCGCCCAGATTCTTTACCACTACGTCTATGGCTGGCAGTAAGGTCTCAGACCCAAAATTGACGAGTGGCAATTTTGATTTTCCTGCACGTCCATTTTTGGCAAAAAAGGCATTTTTTACAGGCGCACTGAAAAATGGATTGGCGCGCGCACCCAAAACCCACGTCTACACTACCGCAAGCCATTTTTCAGCGCACCTTTGTAAAAGGACCCCATAATCTCTCCAATGTGGTCCCTCAGTCATCTAGTGGTCGAACTGATCCTTTTGTTGCCTTCTTGCTTCTAATACCCTTGTAACTTACAGAGGCGCTTCCCGGTCAATTGCGCCTCTGTGCTGGAATTTCACAACTTAAAAAAAACTTTTGAAGACACAGCTTTTTGTGGCAGCATTTTGTGCTAACTTGCCAGAATTGCATCCTTTTGAGCAGTTATATTTTGATAGCAGAATTTGAGACTGAAGAATTGTGTTTAATTATAGTTTCTTATGTTGTTTTTATTTTATGTATGGAGAAAAAAAGCTTAATCAATCAGACTTTGAAGGGAGTAATTCTATAAGGGGCTGCCTAGATTTAAGTGGCAAGAACATGTATAAATATCAGTATTCTAGTCATTCATGTGTGTTTGTGAATACATATGTGTGCAAATGAGCAGTTTCTGGCTAAGTACGTGCCAGCATTGCATGATTTGCAGGTGGGTGTTCACATGGGTAGAAGCACACCTTCATGCTGCGCTATTTATTAAAAAAAAAAAAAATTCAGGACAGGGGGCACTAGCAAGCCGCAGATGAAATGGCAGCCTACGCAAACAGCACCAGAGAGTCCACATTTTAAAATCCAAACATCCTAGTTTTTTGGTTTGCATTCGCGCTCCATTTATTATCCTTCCACTGCAAAGTCAACGGGGAACGGAAATTAAGGGCCGAAATCGGATCAAAGTTCTCCTTCTAAGCAGATCCCAGGTAACTCTGATGAGAACTGCTCTCAAACGATACTAGAAGAGATCCGCTCCCTTAAAAACTTACTGATACCAAAGATGATATCACTGAGATAAAGTCTGATCTCGCTATAGTCTAAAATTACTCAATTTAAAAATAGACTTTCCACAATAAAAACTAAACAAGCTGCAGAAGAAAACATTGCTGATCTCCAAAGCCATACTAAGCGCATGGCTTTACTAGAATGAGAATTCGAGGAGGTACACAATTGAGCGCAGAAAAATAACTTTCACCTAATTTGCCTCCCTGAGGGGAGAGAAGGTAATAATATCTTTGCTTTCATCTGCACCTTTATTCCTACACTAGTAAAAAAGCCCCGTTTCTGATGCAAATGAAACGGGGGCTAGCAAGGTTTTCTTCAGAGTGTGCATGTGGGAGTGTGTGTGTCCCTGCTCTCTGCCCTCTCTCTCTCTCCCTCCCCCTCCCCCCTCCGAGTCCAGTCCTTCAGTGTTAAGTTTCCTGCTGTACTGTGTTTGTGTTACAGAGAGAGTGAGGGCGTCTCTGTCCCCTCCCCGCTCTGAGTCCTTCACTGTTACAGAGAGAGGGATTTTGTGCTGTGCTGTTTTCCTTCAGTCATGGGGAAACCAGATATCTCTGGCGCTTCACATTTCCGGCTGGAGGCTTCAGAACGTTGGTGGTGCCTTTTATATATAGAGAAGATTACTGGACATCTCATTTGATTTACCATTTGAGATCGAATGCAAAAGGCCAAAATGCATGCTCCGCTAAAACATAAAGGGAATAACATCTTCATTGTGCCAGACCTGAGTAAGAACACTGTCCAGCTCTGGAAGCAATTATTATTTGTCATACAGACCTAAATTGAAAGAAATCAGCGCAAGATTTGGTCTTCTCTGTCCCGCGTGTATACATGTCACGATCAATAATAACATGAAGGACTTCACTGATCCTGAGGTCCTTGGCAATTACTTAGAATAAATCTGTCCATCTACTATTGACAACACGTAATGTAATAACTGCCATTTCATGTTCTATGGTTCTAGTAAGAGACACACATTTGAATTTGTGCTACAGTGGGAATAGGGTCTGAATATTACATAAATATTGCCATACTGGAACAGACTGAAGATCCATCAAGCCCAGCATCCTGTTTCCAACAGTGGCCATTCCAGGTCACAAGTACCTGGCAAGATTCCAAAAAAGTACAATACATTTTATGCAGCTTATCCTAGAAATAAGCAGTGAATTTTCCCCAAGTCCATTTTAATACTGGTCTATGGACGTTTCCTTCAGGAAGCCATCCAAACCTTTTTAAAACCCCGCTAAGCTAACCACCTTTACCAAATTCCTTGGCAACAAATTCCAGAGTTTAATTACACATTGAGTGAAGAAAAATTCTCTTCAATTCATTTTAAATGTACTACTTTGTAGCTTCATTGCCCCCTAGTCCTATTATATATGATTACATAACCAGTCAGTACTGCTCTCTCCTACTCAGCCACAGATATATTTTATTATTTATACAAGAGAGCTTACTCATATCAACAAGTGTGTGTGGTTTATTCATCCTCTGCGTGATTAATTTATAAGCAATTTAGGGTCTCTTTTACTAAGCCGCATAGGCGCCTGTCCTGCTTATAATCGAACAAGAAAAACGCCCAAGTTCCGACCTAAATCGGGAGATGGACGTTTATCTCACAAAAACGAATAACGCGGTATAATCGAAAGCCAAACTTGAACGTTTTCAACTGCACTCCATCGCGGAAGCGTACAAAGTTGACGGGGGCGTGTCGGAGACGTGGTGAAGGCGGGACTGGGGCATGGTTATCACCCGAACAGAGATGGGCGCCTTTCACCAATAATGGAAAAAAATATGCGTTTGTAGCAAGAATTTAGGGCACTTTTCCTGGACCCTGTTTTTTCACGAATAAGGCCCCAAAAAGTGCCCTAAATGACCAGATTACCACCAGAGGGAATTGGGGATGACCTCCCCTGACTCCCCCAGTGGTCACTAACCCCCTCCCACCACAAAACATGATGTTTCACAACTTTTTATTTTCACCCTCAAATGTCATACCCACCTCCCTGGCAGCAGTATGCAGGTCCCTGGAGCAGTTGTTAGGGGGTGCAGTGGACTTCAGGCAGGTGGACCCAGGCCCATCCCCCCCCCCCCCACCTGTTACAATTGTGCTGCTTAATGCTTAGTCATCCAACCCCCCCAAACCCACTGTACCCACATGTAGGTGCCCCCCTTCACCCCTTAGGGCTATAGTAATGGTGTAGACTTGTGGGCAGTGGGTTTTGAGGGGCTCAACACGCAAGGGAAGGGTGCTATGCACCTGGGAGCTCTTTAACCTTTTTTTTTTTGTTGTTGTAAAAGTGCCCCCTAGGGTGCCCGGTTGGTGTCCTGGCATGTGAGGGGGACCAGTGCACTACGAATCCTGGCCCCTCCCATGAACAAATGCCTTGGATTTATTCGTTTTTGAGCTGGGCGCTTTCATTTTTCATTATCACTGAAAAACAAAAACGCACAGTTCACAAATTGTCGAATAAAACATGGACGTCTATTTTTTGCGAAAATACGGTTCGGTCTGCCCCTTCACGGACCCGTTCTCGGAGATAAACGCCCATGGAGATAGACGTTTTCTCTATGTGTGCCGAATGCATGCCAAATTGGAGTTACCGCGTGGCCCATGCGGTAATTTCAACTTTGGCGAACATCCGCTATGCGCGTCTGGAAAATATTTTTTTAAATTTCTGGCACGCATAACAGATGCATGCCAAGTGGCATTTGACGCGCGTAGGTCATTACCGCTTAGATTTTTTACCACTAGGTCAATGGCTGGCGGTAAGGTCCAGACCCAAAATGGATGCATGGCAATTTTCATTTTGCTGCACGTGCATTTTCGGCAAAAAAGGTGTTTTTTCTACAGGCGTGCTAAAAAATGGATCTGCGCGCACCCAAAACCCACGCCTACACTACTGCAAGCCATTTTTCAGCACGCCTTTGTAAAAGGACCCCTTAGTTAGAATTTTGCTAGAACTTAAGTCACCAGTACAATGTATTTGATTATTATTTATTTATTTGTTACATTTGTATCCCACATTTTCCCACCTATTTATAGGCTCAGTGTGACTTACATGTTTACAGAAAGATGATTAAGAACTGCGATGTTAACAATTACAAGGTGATAGCATGATTAAAATGGGAACTATTGTGGTTCGACCACCGGGGGAACTAGCAAAAACGAGCAACTGAAGATTTGTGTTACATCCATTGTGAATCACTGTAAATGAACATGTATAAATGATAAACTGTGTATCTGCTTTGTTGATGTGCCCTTCCATTCTCTCCTTCCTGTTGCAGGATAATATTTACCACTATTGAAATTTATAGTTGTGACTGTATGAGTGGTAGACAGGTTGAACTTATTTACATAATCTTAACCAGTTACTTTTTATAATTATAGACCTGCTATCAAGTATGAGTGCTTTACTGTGTGTATGAAAAACTGTATGAGTGTGAACCTTGATATATACGCTGATAACATGCAGATTAACTTTTCTGCATTACAGTCTTCAATTTATGTAAACTAACATGCCACACTACTTACCACCCATTAGCATAAACACCAGTTAATTACCCATCACTGTTAATGAACTGGTTTTTACTATGCTTGTTAACTCATTTGGAAATTAGCTCTTCTATTTTGATGCAATATTATGTCCAGGATGTTATATCGTGTTATTTTGGTCTCTCTCTTGCTATGTCTGCATTCACTGCACTTGTTGACCCCTATTTTATTTTATTTTTTAATTTAAATGAAGTCTTTATTGAACATTTAAACAAATAAACAGATATATCAGGAACATTTCCCTGTAACACATTAATTTGTAATGCTCAAGACTGTATACAGCTCGACAACAACTTTTTAAGTTTTATATGAAAACCTCCCCCCACCCAACCCCCCCCCTAGAGCCACTATCTAATTCCACCCCCTACCCCAACCCCCAGACCCCTTCATCCAAACCCCTATTTTCTTAACTCTCTATGCTGTTGGTTTTTGTTTTAGCATAGAAAGACTGGATTCCATGAGTGCTCTTCAACATTATTTTCCCTTTTATATCAATGTAATGCCTTTAGATTCTCGCTTAATTAATGTTACCTACTATGGCTCTTAAATGCTTGTCATTAAATGTCAAGGGTATTCACAACCAGATTAAAAGGACTAAACTGTTATTATATATGTATATAAAAAAAAGTTCTCTCCTGACCTGGTAATGCTACAAGAAGCACATCTTTCTGCTTATGAATCTGCTAAAGTAAAATGTAATCGGGCTCTTTCCCCTTTCTATTCTCCAGCGAATGGGAAAAAAATGGAGTTCTTTTAGTGACAAAGAGACTGGATATACAAGTAAGTTCTCATTTATTGGACACCCAAGGACCCTGAATTAAACTCATTTCCATCAATCATACTAAATTTCTTCTACTCAATATATATGTGCCAAATTTAGATTCAGCCACATTCCTTGATAAGATTGCTGATATAATCACATCTGAAGGTGACATTCCCTTCATTATTGGGGGAGACTTCAACCTGCTTTTCAATCTGGAAATAGACAGAAAATCCATCGTACCTTACAAAAAATGCAAGGCCTGGTACAAATTGCAAGACATACTACATCAACTGAACTTGGTTGTTCCTTGGAGAGCTCTTAATCCTGACGTGTGCCAATTCACCTTCTTCTCTCCTCCACAGTATATGTACACATGTAGTACTTCCTAATTTCTAATCACCTCCTTCAATATGTCACTGTAGCTGACATTGAAGCTATCTCTATATCAGACCATGCTCTCTTCTCTATTCAGCGTCTAATATTTGTCAGATGCAACGAAAGAGCATCTTGGCATTTCAACTTGTCTTTGTTGACTGCAGAAGGTTTTATCCAACATATCTCAACTGCCATTTCTGAAAATTTTTTTTTAAATACCCAAGTAGAAGATTCAGGTTGGATGGATATGCCTTTGTGACTCCTTTAAAGCATGCATACATAGAGTGGTGATCTGTTTCTCGACAAACTTCAATAAGCAACTCTACAATGGCCTACAGGAATTGGAGTAAAAAATTAAGAAATTAACAATTTTCAAGACATTGGCACTTAAGACTAACTCTGTCAAGCACTGCTTTCCTATAATACCATCCTAAGTAGGAGAGCCAGCAAATCTATTTTTCAACAGCAACATAGTACTCAGATCAAGATAAATCAGGCCATCTATTGGCTAATTATTTGAAAACTAAAACAGAAAGATCAAACATCACTGCCATCAAAGATCATACAGGTTCCTTAAACATAAATGATTTGGCTATATTATTATTTTTTTTTAATATTACAAAGACTTATATACACACAGCTCAAAGCACAGCTAAGCAATTAGCTTCTTCCTTTCTGAATGATCTTCCTCACCCTGCTATAGACTAGATGGACACCACTATGTTCATCAGATTCATTACTGAGGATGGCGTGCTTGAAACCCTTCTTCAAATGGCTAAATGTAAACCCCCTGGCCCTGATGGCATTCCTGTGCAGTTCTACATTGCATTTAAAGATCTATTGGTCCCTAAACTTATGGCCTTTTTCAAATATCTAATCCTCTCCATTTCGGTACCTGGCTTCTTTACTGAAGTGACAATTATCATCTTACCAAAACCTGGCAAAGATCCTCAATTAGGGGTTCTTTTACTAAAGGTTAGCTTGAGTTATCTGCAGCAAGTCCCATTTTATTCCTATGGGCCCTGTTGCAGATAACTCGAGCTAATCTTTAGTAAAAGACCCCCTTAGTCTCCAGCTACCGTTCTCTTTCTATGATCAGTGTTGATGTAAAAATCTTTGCTAAATGAATCTCAATTTCAACTGATACTACCAAAAATAATCATTACTGATCAAACTGGCCTCATGAATAGAAGATCTTCCTCAGATAATACACACTTATTTGTCAGTTTTACCCTTGGCATCATTCTACTACTACTTATCACTTCTATAGCGCTACAAGGCATACACAGCTCTGTACACCAAACAAGAAAAAGACAGTCCCTGCTCAAAGAGCTTACAATCTCAGCATCACCTTATGTTGCCATGGGACTAGATGCTGAAAAAGCATTTGTCCCAAGTGGAATGGCCTTTTCTTTTTGATACTCTACATTGGTTTGGCTTCAATCAAACAGCCATCAATATTATTAATATATTGTACTATGCCCTAACCACAGCAATACGGATAAACAACAAACTATCTTCTACTTTTCATTCATCAAGAGGTACCAAACAGGGCTGCCCTCTCTCTCCACACTTTTCAATATTGCACTGGAACCTTTTCTGCTGGTAATTTGAAATAATGATTCAATTCAAGAAATTCCATGCGGTCAGCTCTCTATAAAACTCTCGGCATACCTGACGACATTCTCATCTACACAACACCTAACTCGATTCCACATCTTTTGGGTATCATAAATAACAGTCCACCTTATAATCGAAAGAGAAAAACGCCTAGATTTTGACCCAAATCGGGAGCTAGACGTTTATCTCACAAAAACGAATAAATCGGTATAATCGAAAGCCGATTTTGGACGTTTTCAACTGCACTACGTCGCGGATGCAGACAAAGTTGATGGGGGTGTGGCGAAGGTGGAACTGGGGCGTGGTTATCGGCCGAGGAGAGATGTACGTGTTAGGGCGATAATCGAAAAAATAAAGGCGTTTTTAGCGAACATTTAGGCCACTTTTGTTGGACCCTTTTTTCACACAAACAGGTCCCAAAAAAGTGCTCTAAATGACCAGATGACCATCGGAGGGAATCGGGGATGACCTCCCCTGACTCCCCCAGTGGTCACTAACCCCCTCCCACCACAAAAAAAATGATGTTTCACAACGTTTTATTTTCACCCTCAAATGTCATACCCACCTCCCTGGCAGCAGTATGCAGGTCCCTGAAGCAGTTGTTAGGGGGTGCAGTGGACTTCAGACAGGTGGACCCAGGCCCATCCCCCCCTACCTGTTACAATTGTGTTGCTTAATGCTTATTAGTCGTCCAACCCCCCCAAACCCACTGTACCCACATGTAGGTGCCCCCCTTCACCCCTTAGGGCTATAATAATGGTGTAGACTTGTGGGCAGTGGGTTTTGAGGGGGATTTGGGGGGCTCAACACACAAGGGAAGGGTGCTATGCACCTGGGAGCTCTTTTACCTTTTTTTTGTTATTGTAAAAGTGCCCCCTAGGGTGCCCGGTTGGTGTCCTGGCATGTGAGGGGGACCAGTGCACTATGAATCCTGGCCCCTCCCACGAACAAATGCCTTGGATTTATTCGTTTTTGAGCTGGGCGCTTTCATTTTCCATTATCGCTGAAAAACAAAAACGCCCAGCTCACAAATTGTCGAATAAAACATGGACGTCTATTTTTTGCGAAAATACAGTTCGGTCCGCCCCTTCACGGACCCGTTCTCGGAGATAAACGCCCATGGAGATAGACGTTTTCGTTCAATTATGCCCCTCTATGTCACCCTATCTTGTTACAAACTGAATGAGACAAAGACAGAAATTATGCCTCTGAACTGCCCCAAAATACAATCGGATGTGGCTAAACACAATTTTATATGGTCTCCTTTCAAGTTAAAATACCTTGGAGTTCACTTTGGACCAGTGGTTGAGGAAACTAAACAGCTTAACCAGAACTTACTATTAGATATTGTTAAACATTGTACAACCAAATGGTCCCCCCTCCAACTTAAGCTGGTGGGAGAGACTAGACACGATCAAAATGATAATCACTCCATGGATCAATTATATCCTAGGCATGCTTTCTTTTTACCTTGATTATGGTACCTATCTAAAAATATAGAAAAAAAACATGTGTCTTTTCTTTGGAAGAGTAAATAACCATGAATTGCTAAAAAAAATTTGAAAGCTCATAAAGAATTTGGGGGTGTAAATTTCCCCTGTTTCCATACTTATCATACTATTGAAGATCAACCAGAGTCATTTTTGAACAAGTAAAATGGTCTGACTACCCATTTCGACTGTTATATGACCTTCTCTAATCCAAATAAATTAGATGTGATTCAGCTAAGTGCTGCATCTGCTATCAAAGAACTGGAATCTGCCATGAAAGAAAAATAGGAAAGCTCTACTCACGCTCCTTTATGGAATAACCTTAACATCAGAATTCATAATCAACCCATTAACTGGCAATCTTGGCAGCAAGCTGATATATGGACAGTTGACCAGTTAAGGACTAATGATTCCCGGACTCCTTTCTCTGATATACACAAACAATTTAACCTTCCGCCAAGCCAACACTTGAAGTGGCTCCAACAAATACGCTGTCATACAATGTCTGCTCCTCACTTAACTAAAGGAGATCCTAGCATATTCAAATTTTTCTCATTAATATCAACAAATAAAGATACTATATCCAAATGATACAAAATTCTTCAAATTCACCATTTCCCATGCCCACTTAGTACAGAAGGAGTTTAGGAGAAAAACTTTGATACTCAAAGGGAACAAACCTGGGTTTTTACATTCAAAATCCTAAGATCAACATCTACTACTCAGTCCTTATATTTCCTTCTTCTCAGAGCCATGTGGACCCCATATAAACATTCCAAATTCACCAAGAAGAAATTTGATACATGCTGGTCTTGCTCTAAAGAGGTGGGCACACTGTAGCATTTGTTATTTCAATGCCCTTCATTGAATACATTTAGGTCTGCTGTGTGGTCTACTATCAGGCTTATTTTCGAAAGAGAAGGACGCCCCTCTTCCTACACAAATCGGGAGATGGAAGTTCTTCTCTCAGGGTCGCCCAAATCAGCATAATTGAAAGCTGATTTTGGGCATCCTCAACTGCTTTCCATCGTGGGGACGACCAAAGTTCCTGGGGGCGTGTCGGCAGTGTACCGAAGGCGGGATGGGGGCTTAAGGTGGTTAAGAGATGGGCGTCCTCGGCTGATAATGGAAAAAAGAAGGGCGTCCCTGATGAGCATTTGGCCGATTTTACTTTTTTTTCACAACCAAGCCTCAAAAAGGTGCCCGAACTGACCAGATGACCACCAGAGGGAATCGGGGATCACCCCAGTGGTCACTAACCCCCTCCCACCCAAAAAGAAATATATTAAAAAACATTTTTTTCAGCTTCTATGCCAGCCTCAAACGTCATACCCACATCCATCACAGCAGTATGCAGGTCCCTGGAGCAGTTTTTAGTGGGTGCCATGCACTTCAAGCAGGCGGACCCAGGCCCATCCCCCCCTACCTGTTACACTTGTGGTGGTAAATGTGAGCCCTCCAAAACCCACCACAAGCCTAATGTACCCACAAGTAGGTGCCCTCCTTCATCCCTAAGGGCTATGGTAGTGGTGTACAGTTGTGGGGAGTGGGTTTTAGGGGGGGTTTGGGGGGCTCAGCACCAAAGGTAAGGGAGCTATGCACCTGGGAGCAATTAGTGAAGTCCACTGCAGTGCCCCCCTAGGGTGCCCGGTTGGTGTCCTGGCATCTGAGGGGTACCAGTGCACTACAAATGCTGGCTCTTCCCATGCCCAAAGCCTTGGATTTGGTCGTTTTTGAGATGGGCGTCCTCGGTTTCCATTATCGCCGAAAACCGGGAACGACCATCTCTAAGGTCGACGATCTCAACATTTACGTCGACCATCTCTAAGGTTGACCTAAATGTTGAGATTTGGGTGTCCCCGACCGTATTATTGAAACAAAAGATGGACGTCCATCTTGTTTCGATAAAACGGGTTTCCCCGCCCCTTCGGCAGAACGCCCTTAGAGATGGATGCCCTTAAAGATGGTCGTCCCTGTTCAATTATGCCCCTCTATATGCTCCCTGTTGCACATCAAGGAGAAATTGACATATTGAATTGTGATTCTGGGCCATCTGGGTTTAAAGAAGCATTTATCTGATAAATAAGTGACTTTAATGAGGATATCGCTAGGTTTTGTTATTTGATCTATCCTTCATAATTGGAAGAATACTTCCTCCCCGGACTACAACATATGGTGGAATACAGTTTGTATAACCATCACGTTATGGCGCTGTACTTAATTTCAAAAAAATATGGGCACCCTTACTAGAAATTAGTGAACTACCCAATTGAAATTGTTCATATACCTATACTGCTACAATGCTATATTTTATGACTTCTTCTTATATCTCAATTAGACAATTAGGCACATTTCTTAACTGTTACAGCTAATTTACTCTGAAGAGCACTCATGTTTTTTCTTTTCTTTTCCTTATTATAACATGTTTCCCTGCATACAAGCTGTTTTTGATAGCTCATATTTACTTTATATAAAAATTCTTGTTTAATAATGTTATATTTATCCTTTGTACTTTACATAAAAGTCAATAAAACTTTTATAACTTAAAAATATTTTTCAGGAGGGATAGTCTCATGGGAAGGGGAATTGATGTGGAAGCATTATCCAACTATGGCGTTCGCATTAGCGCATGCTAACTGGATAATGCTGACTTAGCATGAGAACATTTAAGTGGTAAGTGCTCCCAGGTCTTGCACACTAATGGAGAAATTAGCACACAACTCACAAAAAGAAAAAAATCCCTATTTTAGGGACATTCTAGAAATAGACATAGACAGTGGCGTACCGGGGGCGGGGCGGTGGGTGTGTTCCGTCCCGTGTATGTGCTGCAGGAGGGGTGCAGGGAGCAGCCGCGTGGCTATTGGCTCTGTTGGTTCCCTGCTCCCTCTGCTTTTACTTCCTGTTCCTGGACAGAGGGAGCAGGGAACCAACAGAGCCGACAGCCATGCAGCGGCTCCCAGCACCCCAACAGGTAGGAAGAATGCACCCAGGGGGGGTGTCTTGGAAGTGATGACTGGGTAGGGGACGGTGATGCACCCTGAAGGGGGTGTACAGCGGCGATGCGCCCTGGGTGGCAGCCGACCAAGGAACATCACTGATGGGCCCTTTTACTAAACCATGGTAAAAAGTGGTCTGCAGTAGTTGTGGCACGTGAAACGTGTGCACTGGGCCATTTTTTACCACGGTGGGAAAAAGGACTTTCTTAAAATGGGGCAGTAAATGAACATGCGCTAAATATTAAAATTAGCAAGTGGCTATTTACTGCCTGAGCCCTTACCACCACCTATGTAGAAGGCAGTAAGGGCTCTGCAGTAATTGGGAAACACATGGCAATGTGGCTACTCTGGTAATTACCACTGGGAACGCCCCCCACGGTAGAAAATAGAAAATTAATTTCTACCATGGGAAACTGCATGCGCTAACTTCGGAACTACTGTCAGATGCCTGCACTACCCCAGCGGTAGGGTCCATTTGGCATGCACTGCCTGCGTGGTAGCCCTTCCGCAGCTTAGTAAAAGGGCACCTTAGCGTGTGGAAACATCCTGCATTAACATGTGCCAAGCCCATTTCTTAGCACATTTTAGTAAAAGGACCTCTTAGTTTTTTACCTGATGAAGTCACTTGTCTATGGTCACAAGGAGGAGCATCAGTGGAAGTAGAGGAATTTCAGTATTGGCTATCATGGTTTGCAGCCTGCTGTTCTGATCGCAGGGCTGCTCTCTCAGGAATACAAGTATTGATGTGTTTCGTGCCAGTTTCACACAGGTGACAAAACACAGTAACAGGTTTATCAAGGGCACTGTTTCATTATATCAATGGGGGAGGGGGGCACTTGTGTAACAGAGCACAACTGCTGTAAAACATTACTTATCAGTTCTATGAACTCTATGGTGTTTTGTGATGTTAAATAAAAGGCTGACTTTCTTTCTCAGTGAAACTGAGGAAAATTGCGTACAAAATCCGATAAATACATAAAATTATTCAAGGCACTTGTTTCCCTGCCTATGAAACCATGTGCTAATTTCTTACATATAATTCTGATATTTCCAGGAAATGAAGGCATTAAACATATATTTTATTAATGTGCTATTTAATTAAAAATAAAATATTGAAATCACAACACTCTAAAACACAGAGGGAGGGATTCTCAAAATTGGCTGAAGTATAGGGATTCAACCTATCGTGCTTAATCAGAATGTGTCAGGCTTGTAAGAGACACTAGTAATTAGTTCTCATAAAAGTACCTCACAAATATGAATGCAAATAGCAATATGGTGAACAGATGGGCAGGGAAGACACTGGCGGAGTGCAACATCCCAGAAAGAGCAGGCTTTCAATTAAATCAGTGAGGCCACAAGGTTACAGTCTACAGAAGAAGAGTCTGATTAGCATGCCATAAAACAGAGCGTGCCACAAATAAGGAAATAATATGGGCTTTGACACTGCTACAATGTGTTGTGTAGGCCCTCTCTCTTCTCTTCCAAAAATATAACAAGCTCATCGTTGTTTCAGTGGGTTGCTGCACTGTAACCAGTCCTTTTTTATAGGAAAAAAGGTACCAGTACTCATACAGGGCCAACCTTAAGGGTGGGATCACTATATGGCTCCACTCCTATAGTAGCCACACCCCCACAGCAGCCACACCCATTTTACATATGTCCCTAGGTCCAACAAAAGAATCCCTAAGAGTGATTAGTGCCAATCATTGCTTGTTACAAGTTAATCATAGGTGCTAATTCGCTCTATTCAATTAAATTGTGCATGCAAATTGGGCATGTGCCTAAATTTGCATGAACGATTTTTAGCATGTTTTAGAGAATTCGGGGGTTAGAGCTCAAAGGGGCCCTTTTACGAAAGGGTTGCTGTGTGGCAACCTGGAACTACTGCCGGCCCAATGCGGCCACCGGCGGTAGTTTCGGCTTGAGTGTGTGCCATTTCAAGTGTGCCGGAAAATATTTTTGGAATTTTTATCGAGGTGCTAACCCACCGGGTTACCGTGGGAGCCCATATCGCCACCTCAAATGGGTGGCAGTAAGTGATTCCCGCTGCATGGCCACACGGTAAGAGTAATCTTACTACATGGCCATTTTTGGAGGAGGGGGATTTTTACTGCTGCGGTAAAAATGGACATGGTGTGTGGGAAAAACAGCCCCTGCCACAACCGCAGGGCCCTTTTTACCGCAGCTTGGTAAAAGGACCCCAAAGTTGGGCACCCAATTTATAGAATAAGCTCAGTTGTACGTGCAACTATAATAATTAGCCATTAATTGGAGTTAACCAATTAGTGACTTAAATTGATGTTAATTTGCATTAATTGGCACCAATTGGCAGTTGTGCATGCAACTCATCTTAGTCGATATTCTAGAAGCTGCGTGCACAATTCCTAGTGGAACACGGCCAAGGGAAGGGCACACTCCATTAAGTTAATTCAAAAGTGGATGGCTGCTAACAGATTTCAACTGAATGTTGCTAAAACTCAAGTTCTATTCCAATCTTGAATTAGGTCAACAGTTGTACTTCTACAGATCGATATTCAAGTGATTTACCTGTCCAGAAATGGATCTTGGCTGGTTAAACTGCTTGTTTGGGGATAACCAGTCATTTTCAGCAGTACTTAACCAGTTAGTACTGCTGAAAATGACCAGTTAGCGCCTAATGAAAAAAACAGCTATTTGGGGGGAAATCCAGGGGTGGAGTCAGTACTTGGCTGGTTAAGTACCGGCCAAGGTCACTGCATAGATAGGACCACATAAAAGTCAGTCCTACCATTATGTGGTTCCCCATAACTGGTTAAGTGCTGAATTTCACAGAACACGTGACTTATTATCACCAAGGAATTTTTGTATGATTTTGCATTTATGCATTTTGACTATAGTAATGCGTTACTAATTGATCTTTGATCATATGCTTTCAAATCTTTGCAGGTTACCCAAAACTCTGTAGGATGTTGTAGAAAAGTCCCACCTCCAGTCTGATAGCCCCTGTGTTGCCTTGGAGGAGGGAGATCTTCTGGAAGGAGAGCATCACCCTGGTGAAGTAAGAAGTACTGCTGTAGCCAGGACCTGCCCACCAGGGGATGCACTATCCTCTCGCACCGAGAGGGAAGGGTTAGGACAGCTGTTGTAGTTGGTGATTCAATCATTAGGCATGTAGATAGCTGGGTGGCTGGTGGATGTGAGGATTGCATAGTTACTTGCCTATCTGGTGCGAAGGTGGCAGACCTCACGTGTCATCTATACAGGATCTTAGATAGTGCTGGGGAGGAGCCGGCTATCTTGGTATATTTGGGTACCAATGACATAAGAAAATGTGGGAGGGAGGGAAGCAATGGGCTAGATTCAGTAAATGATGCCCAAATTTGAGACTGAAAAAAATACACGCTGAGCGCTACTCTATAAACGATGCTCTGAATTGGGCACCATTTATAGAACAGTATGTAATGCTGGGATCCACACCGAATGTTTGGCGCAAGGATTACCATCAACTGAAACCTGGCATAAATCCTTGCGCATAAATTAGGTGCGGATCCCCCGAAATCTATAATATTGCTCGTTGCTTTAGTGAAAGCCCCTGACCCACCTATGCCCCTCCCAAGGCCACACTTCCTTCTCAGTTGCATGCTAAAACATTTATGCATGCATCTTTATAGAATGGTGCTTAGCAAGATGCATGTGTACATTCAAATTGGTGCCAATTAACACCAATAATTGCTTGTTAGTGCCCAACTATTGACACTAACTCCCAGATTCTATATATCGCACCTAGATTTCCATATGGAAATCCATAACAGTGCGCATAACTTAATTGCTTAACAAGCCAATCAGCGCTGTTAGTTGGATGTTAAGTAATTAGGAGCATTAATTGGAATTAATTAGAACTTACGCTTAAAACTCGCTAAGCGCATTTATTTATTTATTTGTTACATTTGTATCCCACATTTTCCCACCTATTTTCAGGCTCAATGTGGCTTACATAGTACTGGAAAGGCGTTCGCCAATTCCGGTATAAACAGTTACACAGTGATGTTGTGGTAGAATGAGGTTCATGTGAAACAGACATTCTGTAATATGGTACATGTAAATTGTAATGCATGTTGTCATAAAGGGGGCATGGCCCTGGGTTTGGAATGGGTGGGTTGTGGGCGTTCTGACAATTTACACCCAGTGTTCTAGAATATACCTGCTCTGTGCCTAATTTAGGCATCGGGATTCAAACCAGGTTCTACTTGGTGTAATTCCTTGTGACTAAATATAGTTGTGTGGATGGCCATCAGTGTATTCTATAAACTGTGTGGAAGCTTTTTAGAATACGCATAGGTGAAAATGATTTGCATGTGGATTTTCCAGGCGCCATATATAGAATCTAGCCTGTTACTCAATTAAATTGCACACACACATTGTGAGCGTCATATATAGAATCAGGGGATAAGTGCACACAGGAATGTGTTTATGTTTATTAAAACAAATTAATATACTGCCATTTCTGAGTACAGGCCACAGCAGTTTACAAAAAATGGTTAACAGAAAAGAACTCAATTTAGGATAGGAAAGAGTACAACTATAAACTTGAATTAAAGAAAAGTTAAAACACCAGCCACAACTCAAGGATGCATTACGCCGCTGGCCAACCAAACTCTACTGTTCAAGAACTCCAAGAGCAAACTGAAAGAAATAGGATGTTAAAAGAAATTTAAACTTAGGAAACAAAAGTTCTGAATGGATATGAGATAGCAAATTATTCCAGATGAATGGGGATATGAAGAAAAAAGCTGAATTACGTCTGGACTCAAAACAGGTCAATTTAGAAGATGGGGGAACAAGCCAGCGGGCGTCAAGGAATCACAATGCACCGGCAGGGATTGTTAGGGATGAAAGACAGGATGGAGGGATTTATGAGTAATACAGAGTCCACATGTCTGCACTAAGAAGAAAGGATACACACTCTCTGTGAAGAGTGAACAGTTTCTGCGAATACTGCGCACTCTTTTTGAAAGAGTGCATGCTTTTTCCTAAAGAGCCTGTGCTTTTAACATTTCTCCTGTGACAAAATAATAGTAGTAATAATAAAAATGAAACTTCCCAGAAATGACACAGGAAACATTTTCTGGCTGCACACTGCTAGACATAGACACGACATAGGTATCCTACAGATGTCAAAATATAGGCACACTGTAATACAATGCCCCATAACTGTTCAGCTGGCTCAAAAAATGCACTCCAAACTGCCCAAAACACAGCAGCCAAACTCATATTTGGAAAAATGAAATACGAAAGTGTCAAACCCCTAAGAGAAAAACTACACTGGCTCCCACTAAAAGAACGAATTGCATTCAAAATTTGCACCCTGGTCCATAAAATCATTCATGGCGAGGCCCCGGTCTATATCTCAGACCTCATAGACTTACCAACCAGGAACACAAAAAGGTCAGCACGCACATTCTTGAATCTCCACTACTCCAGTTGCAAAGGACTTAAATATAAATCAACATATGCATCCAGCTTCTCCTACATAAGCACGCAACTATGGAATGCACTACCAAACATCATAAAAACAATGCACAACCTAACAATCTTCCGAATATCACTAAAAACCAGCCTGTTGAACAAGGCATACCACAATGATCCATCCTAAATACTTGACAACGAACCTCTACCAAAACTAGACAAAACCGAACTCTCTACACTTGACTGCTTCATTTACTCTGTCACTAATGAACTTTGATGCACTACCACTTTATTTCTCATGCCGGAAATGAACTTTCCATACTTGACTGCTTAATTTACTCTATCATTTATGAACTTTAATGCAATACCACTTTGTATTTCCCATTTCGGAAATGGTGATCGCCATTACGGCATAATGTAAGCCACATTGAGCCTGCAAATAGGTGGGAAAATGTGGGATACAAATGCAACAAATAAATAAATAAATTGTACGTTTCTGCTATCTGTAAAATAAACACAAATGAAGGACCGTGCAAAACAAACAAGCACACTTAGTTTTTATCCACCCCCCAGCGCTTCCTAAAATAGCCTCTATCCTTACCCCAAGCCGCCTCTGCAATTTTGAAATAGGCATGCCCTCTACAATCATTGTTCCCTCTAAGCTGAGCAGGAGTCATCCAACTGCATTGCTGCCAGTGAGGTGTGGTGCTTCAATATCATGTTTTCAATCACTAGGGACAGGCAGGTGGAAATGTGACAGTGAAAGAGCACCCCCCACTGGCAGTACTGTAGATGGAGGACTCCCGCTCAGCTTAAAGGGAACAGTGTCGACAATACAGAAAATTGCTCCTTAACGTTCTTTTATTCAGTCTAATGTTGTTCATGCAGTGTAGATATCCCTAGTTTGTGTACATATTCTATTGCATAAACAAAAAAAACAGCACCACGGGCCTTTAAAAATGGAACACAGTTCTTTAATGAATGAGCCTTGACAAAAAGACCCGACACGGGCCGTGTTTCGGTGACTAGCACCTGCGTCAGGGGTCTACATAGAATACAAAACATAGAAATAATATATTTTTAAAAATTTTTTAAAATATAATGAGTAAAACCAAAGATTAATATTTAGACTCATCAAGCATACATATATAAGCCTATATAAACACCTAAAGCATTTAATATTTTAACATTGCATTTAATATTTTAACATTCTCATATATTATTATATAGTAATTTGAAAATAAATGGATAATTAATCAAAACAAAAATGGTAACTCACCACAGTAATGACGTGGAAAATTTGGGGAATAACTCGAATGTATTCCTCTACAATATATTATTCCTTACTTTTGGACAAAAAATTTTTCATATATTAATATTATATGTTTAAAACGCTTATTTTAATTATTTATAATATATTTTATAAAAAGGTCATATTATATAATACTGGCTATAACTAAATTTCATATTCATAAAAGCTTAAACTAACAGGTCAAAAATAATTTTTAAAACATTTTAAAATATACAATAAATTTCAAACATGACACTTGTATATTTTAAAATGTTTTAAAAAATTATTTTTGACCTGTTAGTTTTTTGTCCAAAAGTAAGGAATACAGGAAGTACCGCCAGGCTACTGCAGCAGCCTGGCAGTACTTCCCACCCCTAGCGTGCCATCATTTCTGGTGCTACCCGGCGGTAATTGGGCAGTGCCGCGCGCTGCCCGGTTACCACCGGGTTAACGCAGGAGCCCTTACCGCCACCTCAATGGGTGGCAGTAAGGGCTCCCCCCCCACCACCAAAATGGCTGCATGGCAAGTGCTTTACTTGCCGCACGGCTATTTCCTGCAGGAAGGGAGGATGACCATTTAACCAGCTACGGTAAAAGGGGACCTTCGGTGCAAGCGCCAACGCCAGTGCCGGCCCCCTTTTGCCACAGCTTGGTAAAAGGGGCCCTAACAGAACAAAGCTTACCGCAAAATATGTTAAAAACATTTTGGGGTAATCTACCTTTTCAGCATGTGCTAATCAGCAGACACCAAAGAGATTCTTCCAATCTGCATCAAAAAATATATCAACAAAAATGCAGATCCCAAGTCCAAATTCTAATGATAAAAACATAACACCTGACGTGGTCCACGTTTTACTCACCTGAGGACTGCATCAGGGGTACAGCACTAAAATAAGTCTGTCAGGACACTCACATTGCTCTCGGAGCAAGAGAGTCCCTTGATGATGCTTCTACAAGTGATGTGCTGCTAAGTACATTTAAAGCTCATTTTGGATTGTATGTGTCCTAACAGTCCTATATTAGAATTGTACCTCTGAATAAAGCAAACTAAGTCAATTTCTTAAAGCATTTTGTAAAAGGGCCCCCCCACGTTACCCCCCACGTTTACTAAGCCGCGTAGCAATGCTAACACAACCCCTTCAAAGTGAATGGGTTATGTAGGCATTAGCGTGTGGCTTAGTAAACAGGGGGGTTAGTTAGTTATAGGTTTATAATTTGCAATCCCAGCCCAACTGACCATTCAAAGCGGCAGAATTTATACTTGCTTCTGGTTTCAGTCTGAGTCTGCTAGAGATTATTACCATTTTTATTTGTTATTTTGCCATCAAATCAAGAAAATCCAATCATATGAACCCGTGGCATAGCTACGTGAGGCCACGGGGGCCTGGGCCCCCGTAGATTTGGCCCTGGACCACCCTGCCGATGACCCTCTTGACCCCCCCTCTCACCGCCAACCCACCGTCGCCTACCTTTGCTGGTGGGGGACCCCAACCCCGGCCAGCCGAGGTCCTCTTCTTCCGGCGCAAGGCTTCGTTCTGCTTCTGAAGTCTGATGTCCTGCATGCACACGTGCAGGACGTCAGACTCAGAAACAGAATGAAGCCTTGCGCCGGAAGAAGAGGACCTCGGCTGGCGGGGGTTGGGGTCCCCCACCAGTAAAGGTAGGCGAAGGCGGGTTGGCAGCGGGAGGGGGGGTTCGAGAGGGTCGTCGGCAGGGGGGGGTCAAAGTTGGTGGCGGCGGGGGGGGGGGGGGGGGTCGGCAATGGCGGGGTGGGTTGTCAGCGCCGGGGAGGGGGGCTAAAATGTGCCCCCTCACCTTGGGCTCTGGATCGCCCTCCCGCTGAAGTCTGGCTACGCCCCTGATAAGAACTACAAACAAAAACAAAAGGTGAACCAAGCTGTCATTCGTGGGGGTAGGGATCCAAAAATAAAACAGTCTGATGGAGACTAAACTTGATTAATCAATTACAGTTATCCATTTTCTGAGCTGTATTGGACATAATTGCTTCTTAGGAGCGCCTTGCCATGACAAGGCTGCAGATATCAGTGCCAAAGCTTGTCCTTAGCAGCTTTTCATTTCCTTAATAATTCTCTTCCAAGGAGATCCCTAATGTGCTACCTAGAAGGTAGAGATGGGCTATTGGTTCCTGCCTGCTCCCCAGTGGTTTACTGCAATACTTTTTCTCTGTGCCTGAATGCTCATTCCTTTCTCTACCCCTGTACCTCTACTCTACTCCTGCCCTCCCGCGGGAGGTGGTGGAGATGAAAACAGTAATGGAATTCAAACATATTTGGGATAAACACAAAGGAATCCTGTTTAGAAGGAATGGTTCCACGGAATCTTAGCGGAGATTGGGTAGCGATGCCGGTAATTGGGAAACAAAATGGGAGCTGGGCAGACTTCTACGGTCTATGCCCTGATTGTGACTGAATAGATAGGGATGGGTTGGAGTGTAAACTTTAAGGGGCTTTGACGTTAGCTCCAGAACTTAGTACAAGAACAGTGCTGGGTAGACTTCTACGGTCTGTGCTCTGAGAAAGGTAAGGAAAAATTAAACTCGGGTATACATATAAAGTATCACATACCATGTAAATGAGTTTATCTTGTTGGGCAGACTGGATGGACCGAACAGGTCTTTCTGCCGTCATTTGCTATGTTACTATGTTACCTTGCTCATCCCACCTCGTCTTCATGCTCTGTTTCATACTCCATCTGACTTCAGGGCCTGAATACCATCCCTAGCTTGACTATCACTGACCACTCCTCACTGCTCTTGCTATATCCCTCCTGCCTTCTGCTCTGGGGCTGTTCTTGTTGACTCCTTACCTCTTCATATTCATGTGGCATGCACTCTCGCCTCCCAAACTCTTCCCACCAAACAAAATAAGCACTAAGGGCCCGATTCTATATGTGGCGCCTAAAATTAACGCGTGTTAGGCAATCATGCCTAAGTGTATTGTAAATACCATATGTAAATCTACTCGCAGTATTTAGAATATGCTTAGGTATAGCTCATGTGACCAAATCTACGTGCGTCCATTTACGCCAACGAAAAGCTGGCCTAAATCCCTGTGCGTAGATTTACATGCACTAGTCCATATTTTATAACAATGCATGTAGATTTTGGAACGCCCACAAAATGTCCATTTCAACATCCCTAAACATGCCCTTTTTTGCCTGCGCACGTTAGAATTTAGGCACACTAGATTACAGAATATGCTTAGCAATGCACATAAATTCTAATTTTTACCAATTAGTGCTCATCATTGTTTGTTAAAACAATTAATCTATGCATGTAGTTACAGAATACGGCTAGGTTTACGCGCACAACCGCACATATATAGAATCCGGAGGGTAAGCGCTGTTTTTTAAATGTCATTGTGAGTTGGGTGCCATTTATAGAATAGCGCTTAACACTGGAATCCACATCCAATTTTGAGCATGAGGATGTTTATCAACTGAAACCTGGTGTAAATCCTCACATCTAAATTAGGCACGGATCTGCCATAATCCATAACATTGTACAAAAATGTTAGGAATGCCCTTGATGCACCCATGCCCCTCCCATGGTCACGCTCCCTTTTCAGATCGGCAAGTAAGAATTTATGCATGCATCTTTATAGAATACCGACTAGGAAGATGCATGCGTAAATTCAAATTGTTAGCGCCCAATTATTAGTGTTAATTGGCTCATTGTTCAATTAAATTGGGCATACCCAAATTTGTGCATACAGTTTTGACCACCATATATAGAATTTGGGAATTATTGCTCATACTTTGATAAAGATGTGGTATAGTGCTGTGTTAAATGGCATTTCTCCTGCATTCTCATGAGCAGGCTTTCTCAGTCTTCAGGTTTTGTTGGAGTCTGCAACTATGGGGATTTTTTTCTGTATCACAAGCTTCTCTCTTTTACCGAGTTGGTGGTCTAATAACATGAATACCTCACAGAGGAAAGGATTTTGGATTTAGCTCATACTTTTTCAGTAAGGAAATGGGACTTGATATACCACATTTTTGTGGTTACAATCAAAGTTGTTATACACAGGTACTTACTTTGTAACTGGGGCAATGAAGGGTTAAATGACTTGCCCAGAGTCATAAGGAGCTACAGTGGGAATTGAGCCCAGTTCACCAGGATCAAAGCCCACTGCACTAACCACTAGGCTACTCCTCCACTCAGGTGAATTATATTTAGGTACAGTAGGCTTTTCCATGTCCCCAGAGGGCTTACAATCTAAGGGGCCCTTTTACTAAACCTTTACCTGCACTAACAGAATTAGTGCATGCTGAATGCTAAGAAGCCCACTTTATACCTATGGGCTTCTTAGTATTTACCACATGCTAAGCTTTAGTAAAAAAAGGCCCATAAGTTTTGTATCTGAGCAATGAAGGGTTAAATGACATGCCCAAGATCATAAGAGACAGCAACAGGATTTGAACCCTTGGTTCTCAGCCCAACACTTTAACCAATAGGCTAATCCTAAATTGTTTCACAACACCCTGCTGATATTTTTGAACATAATAACATAAGGGTTGTCATACTGGGATAGACAAAAGGTCCATCAAAAACAGTATCCTGATTCCAACAGTGGCCAACCCAGGTCACAAGTATCTGGCAAGATCTCGAAACAGCAAAAAGATTTTATGCTTCATATCCTAGAAATAAGCAGTGGATTTTCCCAAGACTGTCTTAAAAATTGCATGAAGACTTTTGTTTTCTACATAACACACAACTAAAGGTTCTACATGGTAATTTTTGACAGATAAATCGCAATTATGCTATCGGGACCTAAGTTATGGAAGAATCTCTGTCAATCTGGGTCTATAGAACTTTGATAAACCAAATCTGTAGCCTCCTTGCAATTTGTTCCTTTTCTGTAGGCAAATAAACTAATACTACAATTCTCTTAAGAGTACACAGACAGTAAAATGCCAGAGGGTAGAAGAAAAACCAAATTAAATGTTAGTAAAAAAAAAATCTCAAGGGGAAAAGAATATATCAGTGTGCATTTCTTGTGACTTATATTGCTGGGAAATTGTATTTTGGAAATCACGTTTAAAGGATGAAATTGTTTCTAGTCTGGCTTCATAAATCATGCTCATATTTTTTGGCCAGCAGTGATAAAGTAAGAATGGCACGTTGAATGAACTCCTAGTGTTACCACCTGATCCACACTTATTATTTATGTATTTATGTATACTACGATATATAAACATCTTGGTCTGCTAAAGAATTGCTTTTGACTTGCAATAGAAGACTCTGACCCTGGTTGATTAAATGGAGAAAACCTGGATCAGTAGTATTATGTCTAACAGAGATCAGAAAAATGGACAACTGTAACTGACCAATCAGATTCAGAGGGCAAAAGAAAACAAATGTAAATGCTATGAGATTGGAAGGAAACTGTACAATCTATAAACAATATATCATGTACTGATGACTTAATGGTCACTAGAAGGAAGAATTTTATTAGTTTACTGCCTATGAGAGGTCAGATGTATCCTCAGCTTTCATTATGGGCTAAGCCAGTAGTTCTGGAGGCACCCCAGCCAGTCAGGTTTTCAGGATATCCACAACGAATATTCATGAGATAGATCTGCATTTTAACAGAAAGGCTTGGTGTGAATCTCTGGGGCTTACAGTATGCTTTTCTTATACAGATTTAATTTTTCACCAGTTCAACAATTTGATACACAAATTCCTTACAGCTTATCTCAAAGAAGGCTGCAACTCCTTCAATTATTCCCACCTGGTTTAGGGGCCCTTTTACAAAATGGTGGCAGAGCTACTAATCTCTACAAGAGGGAGAATAAACAAGTCCAGTTTCTGGTCTGAGCTTAAAGAGACCGTTACTTCCGGGAACCTGAACCCGTCAAATCTTTCTAGGACACTAATATAAACAATGTACTGGACAAAATTGCCCCAATCAAACTCAAAAAGGTTAAGGCAACCAAATTCTCCACATGGTTCTCTGTGGGTCTTGTCAAACTACAGCTGGAATGCAGACGTCTGGAAAAATGATGGCGGATAAGCCAAACTACTACAGACAGAGCAAACTGGAGGCTTGCCTTTAGTCTCTACAAATCAAAGGTGACCAACGCCAAATGAAACTACTATAGCAACCTAATAGGCCATGACACCTTAGACAACAGAAAACTGTTATCCATAATAAGAAGTCTAACAACCACTACAACCACTGACAACCTACAACAAGCCACTCCGACAGCCCAAGAACTAGTGGCTCACTTGTGCCAACAAAATTGCTCAAATCAGATCTGACATTTCCAAATCTGCCCCTGCTGCTGATAAAGCATTAGACTCATTCACATCACCTGAAACCAGAAAGAGCCCTATCCAGATCACCAAGGTCAATCAAAGTTAGCCCTCCTTTCAACCAATACCACAGAATGAAGTAAAAGCACGCCTGCAGAAATGTTCTGACCCCTGATGTGTACTTCATCCCTGCCCCAAATCCCATTTCCCAACAGAGATAACTCACTGGCAGATGACAGCTATCAACAGTGTCAGAGTCAGGCTCACTGCCTCATGACTTGGGCAAAATTGTCCTCATCCCCCTGTTGAAAGGTCCAGGCCTTGACAAAACTTTGGCCGCTAACTATCGCCATGTAGCCAGTATACCTCTTTTCACAAAGATGTTTGGAACATATGTCAGCTAAGTTCCTGGAACAATACTCCATTCTACACCAATCACAATTTGGGTTCAGAACAGGGCACAGTACACAATCCTAACCCTTACCACACTTGTTAGACAATACCTTTGCAAGGGTGATCAAGTGATATTACTCTAATTCAACATCTTGCCAGCCTTTGATGCAGTCAATCATCTCCTGATGCTCGAGTGACTGGAGGAAATTGGCATCTGAAGTCCTGCCCTAAAATGGTTCAAGGAATTCCAATCAAACTGAAGCTACTTGGTCAAGCTCAATCAACAACTCTCCTGGTCCCCGAACTGTGGGGTACCGCAGGGCTCCCCACTCTCCCTAATCCTTTTTACCTTCATGTCCTCTCTAAGTTCCATCCATCTAGGGATAGGCAAATTACTTCTATCTTACGCTGACTACATCCTACTTCTCCTACCTATAGTCCTGCCCAATCAAGATCCCACATAGACAACAAAAGCTAGGATAGTCACCATAGAGAACTGGGCCATGACTAACAAACTGAAATTAAACACTCTGAAATCCAAGACCTTATGGTTCCACAACCCAGGGGTAGAAGTCCTTTCCTCAATAAAACTGTTCACTGACCGATAATATACAATTGAATCAGAAGCAAGAGTACTGGGAGTAATTTTTGACTCCTCCTTGTCATTCTCCTCCTACATTAATCACTTATGGAAAACAACTCTGTTCAAAATGAGACAGCTACGACTTGTCCGATCACTCTTTGGCCAAAAGGTATTCACATTGCTGGTCCAAATGCTAATCCTGCCACACCTCGACTATAGCAACATCCTATTCTTTGGCATTAAGTCTCAATATCTAAAGAAGTTACAAATAATACAGAACACTGCATCAAGAATGATGTTCAAACTAAATAGATACCATAGGGTCTTATCATACTTGATTACACTGCACTGGCTTCCCATAGCGGAAAGGGGCAAGTTCAAGGCTGCATGCACTGTTTTTCACATTCTATATGGCTTCTCATCCACACTCCTATTCCCAAAGCTTCCAAGTGACTAACCACCTTGGCACACTCCCTGTAATGTCCCTATTCAGCGGTCCAATGCCTGCTCCCTCCACCCATTTTCTCATAGGTTTGACTTCTGTTGCAAGTTGTTAACTAAATAATGTAATTGTTATAAACCGCACTGAACCCTTGATAAGGGATTTTAGAGTATGGAAAACCCACTTTGAACTGAATGGGGACTTGAACCCTCAGATGTATGCTGGAAGCAATGTAGCCAGAGATGGTTATCTTCCTACATCTGTGGTGGGAATGTCCATTTACCGAACAATTCTGGAAGTAGATTTGGTCTAATTTATTGTGTATAACAGGAATCTCTAAAACATGTTTTCTTTTAAGGGCTGGTATCCAAGTATGTATGTATGAATAGTGCAAGGACTATTGTTAGTGGCTAGAAGTGTCATAGCTAGGGCATGGAAACATTCTTCTCCACCATCTATGATGAAGCTGTTGAATAATATATAAAATGGAATTGTTGATATACTAATTAGGATACTGTAAAATGAAGCTGGATAACAACTGGGATCCCTTTGTACTCTGGGTGAATAGAACATAGGTATCATATATATAATATAAGAAGATCACTTTCTTCTCCAGTTAATGTTACTATATTATGAGATTCTAGATTTAGAGATCACCAAGGGGTGAGGGTGGAGTGGGGGATGGTAGGGAGGATGGGGTACAAGTAATGAGGTAGTTATGAAACCAGTTCCTGTGGAGTTAAGCAGTTTCTTTTGAATTCCATGTAATATTATGTTCTGAGGATTTTATTATCTAGTTACATAATGCTATTTGGAATTGTCCATAGGTCTACCCTCCAGTTTATGTACTTTGAAATGTGTGTCTTTTTTCTGTATGATTGTAATTTAGAAGATCAATAAAAGTTTTGCAGTTAAAAAAAATAAATCAAGAACTACAACAAAAAAACTTCTGTAAGCCAAATAACCAGGTATGAGTTATTCATGGTAACTGAGGGGCCCTTTTACTAAGCTACTACTTATCATTTCTATAGCGCTACAAGGCATACGCAGCACTGTACACCACACACAAAAGACAGTCCCTGCTCAAAGAGCTTACAATCTAGATAAGAGAGGTAAACAGACAGAACAATAAGGGTAAGGGAATAGAGAGGTGAGGATAAAAGGACAGGGCAAGTGAGTACTGATTAGAAGTCAAAAGCAGTGGTAAAGAGGTGGGCTTTAAGTTTGGACTTGAAAACGGCCAAAGACGGGGCTAGACATACAGGCTCGGGTAGTCTATTCCAGGCGTGAGGTGCAGCAAGATAAAAGGAACGGAGTCTGGAATTAGCAGTAGAGGAGAAGGGGACAGATAAGAGAGATTTATCTACAGAACGGAGTACCTGAGAGGGGGCATAGGGAGAGACAAGAGTGGAGAGGTACTGGGGAGCGGGAGAGTGAATGCACTTATAGGTCAATAAGAGAAGTTTGAATTGAATGCAGAAACGGATAGGGAGCCAGTGAAGTGACTTAAGGAGAGGGCTAATGTGAGCATAGCGACTTTGGCGGAAAATAAGCTGCAGTAAAAAGGGCCCTGCGCTAGCAGCGGAGGCTGTTTTTGATGCACGCTGAGGCCCTTTTTACCGCAGTGGGTAAAAAGGCCAAAAAAAAGACATGGCCGTGCGGTAAGATTGCTCTTACCGCGTGGCCACGCAGGGAAAGCACTTACCACCACCTCGGCTCCCGTGCTAACCCGGCAGTAACCGGCTAGGGCTTGGTGCTGCCCAATTATCGCTGGGTACCCTCCTGTGAAAATATTTTTAGAGTATTTCCACTAGTGCCAGAAATGCCATGTGCTGGGGGTGGAACTACCGCCAGTGCCCGTGTTGGGCTGGTGATAGCTCTAGATCAGCTTAGTAAAAGGGCCCCTGAATTTTTTTCATAAACCACTTTAAAACCTTGTAGTGCAAAGCAGTATATTAAATTAATAAATCAAATCAAACTGGGCAAGCCTTTTGAAATGAACAGGACTCTGAGATGCCCCTATTATGGCTACATCTTCATTTAGAGCTATTCTCCAGTCTTTTATATTTGACTTCTAGTACATACAGTACATACAGACAAGTAAATCTTTGAGACGTTTAATAAAGAGAGTTAGGGTTTTGCATTTAATGCAGGTTAACATGCAAAATCAATGCAACTTAAGTACAAAGACTCTGTGACACCTGCTGGGGGCATGTCCAGCATTGCCTCTGCAGTGGAGTGGAGAAGTAACCTAGTGGTAGTGCAGTGGACTTTGATCCTGGGGAACTGGGTTTGATTCCCACTGCAGTTCCTTGAGACCTTGGGCAAGTCACTTAACCCTCCATTGCCCCAGGTACCAAAACTTAGATTGTGAGCCCTCTAGGGACAGAGAAAGTGCCTACATATAATGTGTACAGCGCTGCATACGTCTAGTAGTGCTATAGAAATGATTAGTAGTAGTTTCTGCACAGACGACTACACTAATGTACCTTACCTTCAGGTGCTATGAGCATGGATGCACCTACTGAGATGGCGTTAAGTGAACTAGTATTAACTGCACACTTGACAGCAAGATTTGGGTTGCCGCCAGGTACTTGTGACTGGGCTTGGCCACTGTTTGGAAAAGAAAATACTGGGCTAGCTGGACCATTGGTCTGACCCAGTATGGCTACTCTTATGTTCTTATGTACCTACTGAATGCTGACTGCAATGTGCAGTCTGTGCCCTCTTTTCACCCATATCCTGTTGAACCCCTGCCCCCTTCTTGCGCTAAGTAGTTAGCACTGGACTTTTACTGTATTAGTTGTTTTAAAGCTCGCTAAATATTAGCACAGTCTCGCACTAATGGTAGTGTGTGCAAAAACCCACACTAACTCTTTAGCGCTCTCTTGTAAACGTGCCCTTATGAGGCTGATGTGCTAAACTGCAGTTGGCAATGCAAGAATAGTCCAGCACCTGCGATATTGTCTCGCAATACCAGGCCATTTACAGAGTAAGGAAATGGATTTGGAGAAGGTTTTTCTTTTTGTAGTAGACATTCATGAAAATTATGAACTTTATTGCAAAGAACTTAGAGCCAGATGCACAATCCGTCTGCATTAAGAATCCGTCTGCATTTCCAAATCGGTAAAACTTTACCGATTTAGAAACACAGAGGGATTCACAAAGAGAATCGCATGCAAATGAGCTGCTCATTGCTTTTGCGACCCAGCTCATTTGCATGCGATATTGGGGATGCCAGTCAGTGAGCTGAGCATGCGCAGAACAGTCAATCGCTATGCTACAGACGGCTCTCATACACGATAGAAGTAGATGTAGCCCCTTTTTTTTGTGCAAGCACAAAAATGCATTTTTTGGGGGGATGGACAGACCTGTGTTGGGTATCCCTGCCTCCCCGCTGCTGGGAATATGCTCGCTGTTGCTCTTGGCTCTGAGGAATCAGCATCAGGGCTTGGTTCCACCCCCAGCTGTTCCTGCTGCTTCCTTCTATTGGCCGGCTGACATCCTGGAACGCCCATCTCCCTGAAGATGGACTCTCATTGGCTGGCTGCTGTCCCAACTCCTCCTCCCTGCAGGGCTTCCTTGATGACATCACTCTAGAGCTTTGAGCTGATTGGATCTGAACTTTCTGGTGTCCCCCTTCAGTAGTGAGTGGGCGGGAAGTCCCAGGCTGACACATCCAATTGGTTGAGCCCTTCTCTGTTGTGCTTCTTAGCAGAGGTTGTTTGACCCTTGTCTTTCTTGCATTTTTGGAAAGTCACCATTACGTTTATGCTGCTCTCCCCCTCCATTTTTTGAAGGTAAAATCTCATTTGAGAAAAGAATCATAACACGGCTTTCATAAATGGCTTTCATACACGCAAAGAAGCTGCATGTAAGCTGGTGTACTTTTTTTTTTGTTCTCCACCTTCCCTGCCCCTTGTTTCTCCCCTTCTCCTACTTGCGATAATGAAGAACCGCAGGGCCGCCGAGAGGGCGGGGGCACAGGGGGGGACAAAATTCCCCGGGCCCAGGCCTCCAAGGGAGGCCCGGCGCTGCAGTCCCACCCGCCCGCGGCTCCATCATCGACCGTCTGCCACCGGGCCGGGCCCCCTGCATTGAAATCACAGTGCCTCTCACCGCCATGTGAAAGTGCTGCAGGCAGCAGCAGATCGCCTCCCTTCGGGCCTCCTTCCTTTCCTGTGTTCTGCCCTCGTTTGATGTAACTTCCGCAAGGGCGGGACACAGGGAGGGAAGGAGGCCTGAAGGGGGACGATTTTCTGCTGCTGCCTGCAGCGCTTTCACACGGAGGTGAGAGGCACTGTGATTTCAATGCAGGGGGCCTGGCCCGGTGGCGGATGGAGGGGGCGGCGGCCTCGGGGGAGTGGTGGCAGCGGCGACCTCGGGGGGGGGGGGGGCAGCGGCGGGGCCCCGGGCCCAGCCCAGTCTCTCAGAGGCCCTGAAGAACTGTCAGGTCCAGACCTCCCATTAAAATTTCCACGGTAAGGGTACAGACTACTTTTGTACATGGGGTCGGAAATGGTAGTGCATTGCATTTTATGCACATTATAATAGTAATTAGCTCATTATAATAGCTTTGCATTCCGTTTTCGTTAGCTGCTGCCGTGACTGGAAAATGGCTCGGAGAACCCTTTTGTGCATGTCCCAGTTTACTACTTGTGCGCTTAACCAGATAGAACTAGTTTAAAAACCACGTTGCTGGCTCGTTAAGTTTAGTGCATCTGGCCCTTAATTACACTTTTCTGAGAATAGTTAACTTTGAAGGAAAATAGCCACATTGTGCAATATTCTGTATATAGTTTTACTATGCTAAAATTGCCAATGAGTTGATTTGCATGATTCTTCAACTTATTTGTGAGTTGGTATAATTTTTGCAAAGGGGTTTCACAAATGCAGGAAAACTGCAAAATTTATCATATATAATTTGTCATCACAATTATATATCATTTTACTGCCTATTATCATATTTTTGAAGCTGTTCACGGCCTAGTACAATCGTTTGTACCAGGGGCGTAGCTACGGGTGGGCCTGGGCCCACCCAATCATGGCTCAGGCCCACCCAGTTTCGTCTGATCCTCCAATCAATTCTGTCTTAGGCTGCAGTGGGAGGAGTGCACAGCCATTAAGGAAATTGCCACCCAGCCTCATTGGCTCTGCTCACAGCCACACATGCAGTCGACACCCAGCATAAAAAAAACAGGAGCTCTCCTCTCCATTTATTTTCAACTACCTGCGAGACTGCGACCGATTACCAGCCAAATTTGCAGGTCAGGAAGTCAGCCCCTCTAGCGCTGTACCACCACTGCTAAGACTACTGCTGAAGCTGTTGAGTGCTCTGCTTCTCTCTCGCCCCAACGCCGATCGTAAGTCAGGATGCCTGCCTTGCCTTACCCCCGTTCCCCACGGCATTCAGACTGGCGCCACAAGGAAATTTCTGCCGCCAGTGTTGTAGCTCGGCTGGAGAACACCCGGCTGTGCTGCAGCACTGGCAGCAGAAATTTCTTGTGTGGCGCCGGCCTATGGAGCTGTCTCTCGCCTGGTTCCTCGCACCGACTTATTTTTCCCCTCCCATCCTTATTGTGTTGCTTCTACCGGGTGTCTTTGTATTCTAAATGATTGGGGTAGCAGGTACGATGGAGGACTGTCACTGAGAGGATGATAGATGAGGAATTGTTTTCCCGGATTCGTCTGGGAAGAATACTAATGATTGCACTACTACTACTACTGAATCAATGTGAGCTTGGAGCGCTGCCAGGCAGGGTTAGAAGTGACAGCATCCCCTCGCCGTGCGATGCTGCAGCGTGGGCAAAGTTAGGAGGAGGAGGTGGGTTCAAATTGGCACCGATCGCATAGGCCTGCCTTCTCCGGGACACCGGGTGTTCGTAGCAGATTGGGAAAGACTTAACATGATCCTAAAACAAGCAACTCCTCCTCCTCCCCTCTTCCAACAGCAAACCAGCCGAGCAAGCTTGTAAAGTGTTAAGGTTGATGTGGCAGAAAAAGGGTTAAAGGCTGCAGTCCCTGAGACAGTACCATTGTTCTTATGAGGGGGAGACGGGAGAGAAAAAACACAGATTTGTTTTACATTCAGTGTGTATTTTTCATGTTAAAAGTCATGGTAGAGTGTTTTGAGTGGTGGTTGTTTATGAAGTGCAGAATTCCATGTGCCGAGGCCTTAAACTGAGGGTCTGGTTGGCTTTTTAGTTTCCAGTTCGCCCTTCTCTTTGCTACGGTTCTGCTTCCTTGGGAAGTTGTGTGCATGGTAAAGCACTTTTCTGTACTGCTTTTGCACTTAACCTGCAGTTCGCAAGACAGCATTTTTGAAAACTTTCGTGCCTTTTACCATATGCTTACAAGGCAGAGTTCTTCTGCCACCCATCTTGGACCCAGGCCCACCCAATATTGGGTGTCTGGCTACGCCCCTGGTTTGTACGATTTATTTCTAGAACTAGTAATTGTTAGGAATTGATTCTAATATTTCATGTTTGTCTACTTTTCATTTCAGTTTACCTGATCTAACTTGGATTTTCCCCCATCTGCTAGGATAGTCTGAACTCCCTGCTTTAATTGTGTCCTTGGAAGATATTTCACTCTGAACCGTGAACTCTTGAGCAACATTCAGCTTTCTCCCAGGATAGGGATCTGAGTATTCTGGATGTAGCTCACAGCTTTTTCAGTAATGGCTGGTGGCAAGTTAAATTCAGAGGACTTACAATGTAAGGGACTTGAGGCAGAAAGCTACTGCGGCCGAATACACACAGTCAGCGAGAGATTAATTGACAAGCACTGCCTGGTGCAAAAACAGGCTTTGTGCTGAAACCATACCTTATGGTAGAACTAGCACAGAGTATATGTAAATAGATGCTTAACAGGCTAATAGTTATTCCGTCCTGATGCACAGAAGTTGACAGCTGATTTTAAAGCGCGCACAATGTGAGAGTGCTACTACCAGGTCAGGGCTCACTCTCTGTATCGGGGAAGAAAAGCTAATAACTTCCCTCTGGTCCCCTCAAAAGGGTCAGCACCCTGATCCCTCCTCCATCTGAGATGAGCATCCTACTCTTCAAAAATATCCCTGGTGTCTATCAGGCTTATTTTCGAAAGTGATCGCCGGGCATCTTCCGACATAAATCGGGAGATGGCCGGCAATCTCTCAAAAGTGGTGAAATTCGTATAATCGAAAGCTGCTTTTTTTGACACCATTGCTGCTTTCCCGTCGCCGAGCCGGCGAAAGTTCAAGGGGGCGTGTCGGCGGTGAAGCGAAGGTGGGACATGGGCGGGCATGGGCGTGGGTACCAGATGGCCGGCTTTCGCGGATAATGGAAACAAAAGCGGCGTTAATCAGTATTTCACCGGGTTTACTTGGTCCTTTTATTTTCATGACCAAGCCTCAAAAAGGTGCCCCAACTCACCAGATGACCACTGGAAGGAATGGGGGATGACCTCCCCGTAGTCCCCAGTGGTCACCAACCCCCTCCCACACTAAAAAAATAAAAAACCTTTTTTGCCAGCCTGTATGCCAGCCTCAAATGTCATACCCAGCTCCCTGACAGCAGTATGCAAGTCCCTGGAGCAGTTTTTAATGGGTGCAGTGCACTTCAGGCAGGCAGACCCAGGTCCATCCCCCCCTACCTGTTACACTTGTGGTGCTAAGTGTTGAGCCCTCCAAACCCCCCCCAAAACCCACTGTACCCAAATGTAGGTGCCCCCCTTCACCCATAAGGGCTATGGTAATGGTGTAGAGTTGTGGGAAGTGGGTTTGGGGGGGATTTGGGGGGCTCAGCACCCAAGGTAAGGGAGCTATGCACCTGGGAGCTATTTGTGTATTTTTTTTATATTTTTAGAAGTGCCCCCTAGGGTGCCCGGTTGGTGTCCTGGCATGTCAGGGGGACCAGTGCACTACAAATGCTGGCTCCTCCCATGACCAAATGCCTTGGATTTCGCCAGGTTTGAGATGGCTGGCATTTTTTTCCATTATCGCTGAAAAACAAAACCGGCGATCTCAAACCCGGCAAACTCTGGCATTTGGCCGGGCCAAACCGTATTATCGAAAGAAAAGATGGCCGGCCATCTTTTTCGATAATATGGTTACGGCCAGCTGTTGCATTGCCACCAAAATAGATCGCCGGCGATCTATTTCGCCAGTGCCGTTCGATTATGCCCCTCTATGGTACCTCTCCCTCCTCCCCACTACTTGAAAAGGTCCCCTGGTGTCTGGATAGCACTGAGGTGGTCTGCAGTGATGTTCACTGGCATTATTATCAGGCATATTTTTGCTTGAATATTGCTGCTAAGCTGTCCAAAGTTAGCTGGATGGTTATCTAGATAATAGTGCTGTATATCTGGATATTCTCAAACAAAAGCCAGCTGTATCTGATATTTTCTTTTTTTCTTTTTGCAAATTCAGTTCCAAACAGCACAACAAAGTTCTTGAACATTTTAAACATTTATTTCAACCAAGTTCACTAATTTCAATGTTTTCTGTAGAAAGTACTTTAAAATGCTCCAAAATAATTCTTCTTTATCAAGTTATTTTTACACATTTTGCAGAGCATTTTAACTTATTTTCTACAGAAAGCACTGAAATTAGTGAACATGGTTGAAATAAATGTTTTACATTTTCAAGAACTTTGTTGTGCTGTTTGGAACTGAATTTGCAAAAAGAAAAAAAAAAGAAAATAGATACAGCTGGTTTTTTTGTTTTGAGAATTTAGTATCCCCAAAGGTGGATTTGGACCATTAAAATTGATATATCTGGATATTCACCACCACCACCACCTTGATATTTGCTGGCACTGAATATTCAGGTATATGTTTGTTCCCTGGCTGGCAGTTGAAGCACCAACCACAGAGTTTAAATATTGACCTGATTTGATTGTTTTGATAAATGAAAAAAAACATGCATACAGTTTGCTCCCCTGACCTAACCCCATCCAGAAATGCCTCCTAAATCCAGTGAATAAAGGCATGCATGTTGACACACACCTGCACTTTTACCCATGAACAAGGAAAGTAATAATCTGAAAGCCAATTTCCACAATTAAAACTCATCGAAAGAGCTTTCCTCATTGCCCTTCAGCTCAGCAGATGCATTGCGCAGTATGGTACACATTCGACCACAGAGGCACAAACTGGGGAAAAAAATGAAGTCCATTTTATGTCAGAATGAAACAGAAACACACTGACATTAGAAACAGCTCTGCCTTTTTTTTCTTCTGCTTAACATCCTGCAGTATTTCACTCTTTGTTCAAGTCTTATTAATCCTTAGATGAGATGACTGAACATGGCAGGTGTTACTCGTCAAATGACATGCTTTACTTTGTTCCCTGCAGTTTATTTTGCTTGACTACTGTTGTGCAAGAAGAAAAAGAACATATGGAGGTAGCCAGCTGAATTGTGGGAGCTGAGGGTGGATGAAAACAGCACTCAGCATCCAAAGTAGCAAATGGTCCAAACAGGGCTTATTTTGGCCGCTTCAGACTACAACAGACTGCCTTTTCAATTGCAGCAAAACAGTTTAAACATTGCCCCCTCCCCCCACGCACACACAATTTATTTTCCATTTCCCCACAGTAAATAATAAAGCGGGGGAATTTACTAGTAGAGTGGAGGTCTTCAGGCAGAAAAATCTGTCATGTCAGGTGTTCTGACTCCTATTTTTAAAAAAATATTTATTGGGATTTATTAACTGCCCTTATGATGAGATTCACCCAAGGTGGTGTACAGTAGGTACAGTTTAACATCAAACTTACGATTTTGTTGACAGCATAACAATAGTAAAATCAGTGCACTTTTTCTAGTGAAAAAGGTGCCGGTACTGAAATGCTAGGCCACCCTTCAGGGGTGGGGGTAATCACTGAGGGACCCTCTCCACAATAGCCAGGCCCCCTGCAACCAGTCACAGAACCTATGACAAGGCAGAATTGGTGTGTACAGCCTGAGCTCTTTCATTAAAACTTGGGTTCTATGGGTCAATTTTAGCAGCCAATGGAAAAGGTGCTGGTACTCAGTACCCCCAAGTACCCCCTCAAAAAAAAGCCCTGAGTAAAATGTACAAGTAAAAACATAAATACAACGAAAGAGGAAATCTCGAAAAAAGCAAATTCAAACCTAATAATAAGACTACCATGAAACAGGATAAAAAATATACACATTTGACAGCACTAAAATTCAAATAACAGAGACATAATGGGGCTCATCTTCAAAAGAGAAAAATGAAGCAGCATTTGGACGTTTTCCTCACAAAATTGTCCAAATTGGTATTTTTGAAACCAATTTTTTGACATTTTTCTATGAAATCCATCAGAAGTGCATTCAAATCACAAGGGAGTGTGCTAGGGGCTGGGCCTGGGCATTCCTAACATGGACTAAAACTAAGAAGTTTTAGTTGAGCTAGACCTGTTTTTATAACGAATAAGGCACAAAAAGGTGCCCTAAATGACCAGATGGCCACTGGAGGGAATAAGGGATGACCTCCCTATTTTCCAACCAGGGGTCACTAATCCCCTCCCACCCCCAAAAAATGTGATTAAAAACATTACTTACCAGTCTCTATGCCAACCTCAGATGTTATATTCAGGTCCATTAAAGCAGCATACAGGTCCCTGGAGTAATCTAGTGGTGGGTGCAGTGCACTGCAGACAGGTGGACCCAGGCTCCTACCTCCCCCTACCTGTTACACTAGTGGTGGAAACTGTGAGTCCTCCAAAACCTACCAGAAACCCACTGTACCCACATATAGGTGCTCTTTTCACCCATAAGGGCTATTGAAATGGTGTACAGTTGGGGTAGTGGATATTGGGTGGGTGTTGGGGGGCTCAGCAGACAAGATAAGAGAGCAACGGTGAGATGTGTACCTTGGAGCATTTATTTGAAGTCCACTGCAGTGCTCCCTAGGGTGCCGTATTGCTTTCCTGGGATGTCTAGGGGATCAGTCTACTAAAAATGCTGGCTCCTCCTACTTCCTAACGGTTTGATTTTGTGCATTTTTGTGCATTAAAAAAAAAAGTCCAAAGCACAAAACCTTGTTCGAAACACTATTTAAAAAAAAAAAAAGACATTTTTCTTTTTAAAAAATGACCTTCTTTCCTATTCAGATTTTGTCCAAAGTCGGACTTAGACATCATATCGAAAATGCCCCTCGATATGATGCAAGCATAATAGTGATGGAATATCTAATTAGCATACAATTAGAACATTCGAATAACATTGCTATGATAGTAATGCTTTTCTACAATACACCTTACCATGTAGCTGAGGGGGCAAATGCAGATTATATAGATGGGGACAAGATGAGTGGTAAAGAGTCAGCTGGGATAAATAAATGGGTGGCTAAACTAAAGGCAAGTTCTTTGTACAGTTAATCAAGATATACGGAACTGGTCTAAGTTACCATGGGTGTAGCAAACTAGTCCAAGAGCAGAATGGGTGTATAATCAGTCACCCTAAAGGCTTGGGAGAAGAGCCAGGCTTTTACCTGCTTCCTGAAGTAGATGTAGTTTTGAGTTATATGCAGCCCCTCTGGGAATAAATATTAATATATTCGATTTAAATATGGTCTTCCAAATGAATGTTTTCAAAACTGGCCATGTATAAGTTACCACTCAATTAGGGACACAATAGAGCTGCTGGAACACACCTACTATTAATTACAAACTCGCTCCAGTCTATTAATTACAAAATATCTTTATTGAACACATATGCTTCAAAACAGCGCACATGCATTTAAAACCACCTATAACAAAAATACTCACTCATACCTTCCATACACATTCGTTCTTTCATAGTACCTGTCTAGTGAATCTATATATATAATACTCATATTGGTCTTACTTATACTTATTGTGCATTTATAATTTATTACAATCTCAAATTATTGATGTTTTCCTAAATTGCTTAACACCACGTAGCACATAAATACTTGCTGTTTCACAAGTCACAGATAATCTCCACAGAATTGGAAAAAAAACCGTCTCCAACACAGTTCTCTATGATCTCCCAATTCCACTATGATTTTCTGGAAGTTGTTATAATAGTCTCTAACACAGTTCTCAAAATGAGTAAAATAACTTTCAGTCGTCTTCAGGTACTTGATGAGCAGAATGAGTATGTCACTCCCACATATACTGTTAACTTGGTCCTTATACAAAACGTCGGTTCCTCTATGCAGGACCGCATTTCGTTCTCTTCATCAGGAGGAACCACCGCATCATCTTTCTGTCCGCTGAAAGCAGTGTACCAGGAAAGCGAGAGGAAGGCGCAGAAGCAAAAGACGAGCAGCGTCAGGAAGGTGCCATTGCGGAGCCTCATCTCCTCCTGCTCCTCAGCGGCGGCGGGGGCTGCATGTCCGGCCGGGCAGTCACTCCGTGTCTCCGGCCAAGTCCTGCGTGGGCGTGGGTGTGTTAGAGACTATTATAACAACTTCCAGAAAATCATAGTGGAATTGGGAGATCATAGAGAACTGTGTTGGAGACGGTTTTTTTTTTCCAATTCTGTGGAGATTATCTGTGACTTGTGAAACAGCAAGTATTTATGTGCTACGTGGTGTTAAGCAATTTAGGAAAACATCAATAATTTGAGATTGTAATAAATTATAAATGCACAATAAGTATAAGTAAGACCAATATGAGTATTATATATATAGATTCACTAGACAGGTACTATGAAAGAACGAATGTGTATGGAAGGTATGAGTGAGTATTTTTGTTATAGGTGGTTTTAAATGCATGTGCGCTGTTTTGAAGCATATGTGTTCAATAAAGATATCATGTATAAGTTAGCCACATCTGGTTCCAAACTTGCTCCCATCACTGTATCACATATTTGTAAGTAATAGTGGTCTAGGAAACAAAAACATTTTTTGTTGCGAGCAATAGTCGCTAATGGTAATAAACCAATTTGGAATGCGACGATCAGTAGTACGTGCATGTAATGTCTCATTAAAAATGATGTTAATGGCTTCCAACTGTGGAATGCTTCCTAGACCACAAGAGGTACATCAATGACATTTTTATTTTGTGGCAAGGCGATGCTAACACATTAGAGACCTTTTTAACTTGGCTTAATCAATGTGATCAACATTTAACTGCTAAACTTCAGTACAACCAACAACGGATCTATTTTCTTGATCTTATCATATGTAAGAATGAGTATGATTTTGCAACCACGCTATACTGCAAACCCACAGATAGGAATAGTTTTTTTTGTTTACATTTCTCCAGTTTCCACGACTCCTCACTCAAAAGGAACTTACCGCATTGTCAATTTCTGAGATTAAAAAAGATCTGTCCTGACCATGATGATTTTTTACATCAAGCTATGATCATGAAAGATAGATTCTCTAAGAGGGGTCATCCTCACCAGTGCATAAATGATGGCTACACGAAAGCTTCCACATAGTCCCATGCAGATCTCTTAAGAGACAAACCAAAAAAGATTCCTCCACATGTTGTTTGTGCAATCAGGCACTCACACATATCACACCAAATAAGCAAGAGTATTAGGAAATACTGGCAGATTCTAGAGGGTCACAACTGTTTCAAAAACAAAAATGTAGTTACTGGTTATTCGCAAGGGAGAAGCCTGAAAGAAAGACTAGTACCATCTACTCTCCCAGTTTTATTAGTAGAACCTAGTCAGATTGAACATTATGGACATAGAGCCTGCAGTAAGTGCAGCATTTGGCCAAGTGCAATTGAAGGCAATATTTTCACACATCCTACAACTAAAAAGAAATATGTCCTACGCCTTACCTCTGACTTCTAGGGGTATGTCTGTTAAGGTGCGTTAGCATTTCTAACGCACCTTTAAATTTAAGGCACTTTAAATGCTAATGCGCCTTTACGTTTCTATGGGTGCATTAGTGTTTAACATGTGTAAACCATTTACACGCATTAAAAATGCTAACATGCCCATAGCGCACCTTAGTAAACATAGGCGCTAATTATATCATTAAAATGTCCATGCAATTTTTTATATGTGGGTAAAACTAAATGCCAGGTAAAAACAAGACAAATAGAATATAGGAGTTGTATCAGTAGGAATATCATTTCAGCACCCCTTGTTCCTCACTGGCAAACATCAAACCACAATATTCATGACTTAAGTTTTTTTTTTTGTGTGTGTACAAAGTATTGCATCTGTCATCTAGAGGTGGCGACATAGATAAGAAATTATTGCAAGAAGAACAAAAAAACTATATTTTTATTCAATACACTCACACCACATGGACTGAATGCTGAATCAGATTATAGATGCTTTCTGTAATCACCTGTGCCTTTACACTTTGAGTATGTATAAATGTTACTTGGGCATCATCCTTTTTAGTTCACGTTTTGTGACTTCATTCATATCTCCCTTCTTTTGACCACTTTTTACTTATGGTGTTTTGTCACCCTCACCTTTTTAAAAATAATTTATACATATATACTTTTAATGTATTTTCTATTCCTTCTTGTCTTTTAACCCACTTTTCTTTTTATTCACTTCTTTTAACATTGCCTCTTTTGGCTTTATTTTATTTTATTTTTTTTTTCATATTCATGGCAGTCTTACATTACCGGTGTATATATGACATCATCATTGATGTCATATTCTTTCTGTTTGCTTTTTGATGTGGCGGCCTGTTGAGACTCCATGACGCATTGTGACTTTTTCAGCATCATTTTGCCTTACCCTTCCCAGACAGCAGCGTCTGGTAAGTTCCAAGTTTTCAGCTACTGTGTTAGATGCATCGCTATACTGCCCTCTTGTTCACTGCAGTCAGACTTTTGCTTTCAGGTCCATGCTTTTCCTGCCTTCTCATTTGTCTGTCCATTGGCCACATGCTCCCCATGCTTTTTAAAGCAATATCACTCTTTTTTTTTAGTATATTTGTACCTTATTTATAAAAGGATGTCTCTTATGATGTTAGTTCATAGCAGTACTTACTGTTTCTACTTTTCTTTTCTCAATTTTTTACTTTTCTTTTGTTCGTTTTTTAGTGGTAATTTGGTTTCTCGCCCTCTTTTTTTGTACTCGATATATTTCATATGTTATATTTTATCTGGTTTTTTCCTCCTCCTTTATGTACCTGCTGCATTTTAGCCTGCTACCTCCCCACTCTTGTTGTTTCTTTCTTCCTTGTTTTGCCGACTTACCTCCATGTACCTCCATGGAGTTCAGTTTTTACTTAGTTCTGTCCCCCTTCTTTTGTCTTTTTTACAGCACTGCTTCCCCGTGCTTTTTCAAAGCAACATCATTTTTTGAGTGTGTGCATATATATATATATATACTTTATTTCCAAAGGATGGCTCTTTATGACGTCCATTCATAGCAGCACTTACTGTTTTTACTTTTCTTTTGTCAATTTTTTACTTTTCTGTTACATAGGGACATAGTAAATGACGGCAGATAAAGACCTGAATGGTCCATCCAGTCTGCCCAACAAGATAAACTCATTTTACATGGTATGCGATACTTTATATGTATACTCGAGTTTGATTTGTCCTTGCTGTTAGTTGTTTAGCGGTTATCTGATTTTTCTCCCGCTTTTATTAACCTAATATATTATATCTGATTTTCTCCCCCTTTTTATGCATCTGCTATATTTCAGCCTGTCACTTTTTTTGTTGTGATGGCTTTTATATTTCTTCCCCAGAATAGCAGGGTCTACTCTTCAGCATGTCTCCCTAAATGTTTTATCAATAGTAGACTTTGGCTACATTGTTTGGTATATGTATCCAGTAGTGCTCATGTTTTCTTCCCCTTTTATCTCCGTCTCATTTGTGGATTCTGTGTTTTCCTGCTACATTCATCCAGTGCATATTTTTATTTTTACTTAGCATTGTTTTTTTCCTCTTTTTTCAATCCATATGAATGTTCTTTACCTCCATATAGCTTTTACTTGTTCCTGGTATCACCTGTGTGCACATTTTTGCCCATAGATGTGTGTATATATTTCTTTTTTTTTTCTATTTTCGTATATATTTGTTTTGACATGTCTTTTGTCCCCCTTTTCTTATATATGCCTTTTGTGCATTTTTCCCTTTAAAGTCTACATTTATATATGGTACTCACTCCAGGCTATTTGACTGTATTGATTTCCAACATCCATCAGGTCAGTATGCCATCTCTTGTAATTTGAACAATTGATGCATGTTATATAAAAATAGTTTGTTTGTTTTTTTAATTTAGATACATATAAATGCCTTAACCATTGTTTTAAGCAATGTATGTCCGTATGTATTTTTCTATAAGTTGAACATACACATAGTACATTTAACTCTTTTCTTCTCTATATTGCACTATTTGCAGCAATTTTTGTACTTTATTATTTTTTACATAGAGCTACAGCAAGTTGTCACAGTCCATTGCAAGATTTGTGTTCTTTTTCATTGTTTTATTTTTCTACATGTCCATATTAATATTTTAATTTTTAAATATTGTGTTGTAACACACTGTTTTAAATGCTGTTGTTTTGTTTGTACTGTCTCTATGACCCCTGAAGAAGGCGGGTTTGCCCCGCCGAAACATGGTCACGTGTCGGGTCCATACTGGTGCAAATAAAAGTTTTCTCGTACCTTTGTGAGATTTTTTCGTATATACTCTCAGAGCTGCTACTCTTGTTGTCTCCTCTACTTTGTTTTATTGCCATTATTTCTAACACAACAAGGAAGAAACAATTACATGTCTTTCACAGTAACCACTAACAGACAATCACTACAACTGCTTACGTGGAGGGGCATAATCAAAAGGGACGTCCAAGTCTTGTTGAGGACGTCTTTGCAAAACGTCCCAATGGAGGGGTGGGGAAACCCGTATTATTGAAACAAGATGGACATGCATCTTTAGTTTCGATAATACGGTCGGGGACGCCCAAATCTTGACATTTAGGTCGTCCGTAGAGATGGTCGTCCCTATACTTGGTTGTTTCTGATTTTTGGCGATAATGGAAACCAAGGACGTCCATCTCAGAAATGACCAAATGCAAGCCCTTTGGTCGTGGGAGGAGCCAGCATTTGTAGTGCACTGGTCCCCCTGACATGCTAGGACACCAACTGGGCACCCTAGGGGCACTGCAGTGGACTTCATACATTGCTCCCAGGTACATAGCTCCCTTACCTTGTGTGCTGAGCCCCCCAACCCCACTACCCACAACTGTACACCACTACCATAGCCCTCACAGATGAAGGGGGGCACCTAGATGTGGGTATGGTGGGTTTGTGGTGGGTTTTGGAGGGCTTGCTGTTTTCTCTACAAACGTAACAGGTAGGGGGGGGCTGGGTCCCCCTGTCTGAAGTGCACTGCATGCACTAAAACTGCTCCAGGGACCTGCATAGTGCTGTGATGGAGCTGAGTATGACATCTGAGGCTGGCAAAAAATAATTTGAAAGATATTTTTTGAGGGTGGGAGGGGGGTTAGTGCACTGGGGGAGTAAGGGGAGGTCATCCCCAATTCTCTCCAGTGGTCATCTGGTCAGTTTGGCCACCTTTTTGTGCCTTGGTCATAACAAAAACACGACCAGGTAAAGTCGTCCAAGTGCTCGTCAGGGATGCCCTTTTTTTTCCATTGTGGGTCGAGGACACCCATGTGTTAGGCATGCCCAAGTCCCGCCTTTGCTACGCCTCCAACACGCCCCCTTGAACTTTGGCCATCCCTGTGATGGAAAGCAATTGGGGATGTCCAAAATCGGCTTTCGATTGTACTGATTTGGACGACCCTGGGAGAAGGACGCCCATCTTCCGATTTGTGTTGAAAGATGGGCATCCTTCTCTTTCGAAAATGAGCCCCATAGACAACATTAGCGAAGACTCAACAATCTCTGTGATATACCTGATTTCTTTGATTCAAGAATGCTGAAACAATCAGTCAACTTAGAGGAAGATTCAATCCCTCTTAGTCCTCAGATTGGTATTCAAAGACCAAAATACTATACCCCTGTGCTAGAATAACCCCCCAGGATCTGTAAAAGATGGAGCTCCCAATGAAGTACCTGATCTATATCCTACTATTAACATGGATAATAAATGTGCAAGCTTGGTAACAAGGACCAGAATGCAATATTAACTGTGTTCCCGGCCACTGGCCATTGTATGAGAGAACACAAAACCTATAAAGGCCATAGTGATATAAGAAGGGATGGGCATCCAGTAATCTACAACCTCAGAAAAGATCACTCACAAGAAAGTAACAAAGCCCATAAAGAATCAAATAGAAGGGAAAGGGACTTGATATACTGCCTTTCTGTGGTTACAATCAAAGTGACTTTGCATATTTTGTATCTGGGGCAATGGAAGGTTAAGTGACTTGCCCAAAGTCACAAGGAGCTGCAGTGGGAATTAAACCCAGGTTCTCAGGCCACTGCACTAATCAATAGGCTACTGCTCCACTCAGAGGAAACCAGAATAAAGGACAATGGTGACTAATTAATGTCAACTATGAGGGGAGCATTCCAATACTAGTGGGATACATAATGTAAGATCAGTAGTAAACAAGCCTGAACAAATATGAGAATGCCTGGAAGAGGAACAACTGGGCCTTCTTTCTATAATAGAAACATGGCTATGCAGTGAAGATGACCCAAAACTGAATAAATTATATCCAGTGGGTTACAAAATCATAAATCTAACACAGAAGAAATAGAGGAGAAAGAATAGCAGTTATCTATCAACCCTTCCTCAAGCTGAAACTAATATCAGAATGCATGAATCCATCTACAGAAATCTTGGTGCGCACTGTCAATGACTCCACCCTCCAGAGTCAAAATTGCGACTACCAGACTATCACTAGGGGTTGCCATTGCCATTTTGACCTCAGGGCTGGCAGGGGTAGCAGCAACTAGGGATGGTTCTGCCTTGGAACCTGTACATACCAGGAATTTGATCAGGTAGACCCAGACGGGCCTATAGGAAAGGGGGGGGGATCATGGGGGGAAGAGAGAGTTCTTTGGGGGGGAAGGAAAGGGGGATTTTGTACTGGCCAGACCTTTGAATATGCAGCCTGGGAGCATCAGGCTGTTAGTTAGCACCCCTATGGTCCCAGGCAGATAAAATAAAATGAGCTGGCATTATTTTTCCAAGAATAACACAGTTTTTTGTGTTCACTGCGAGCTGCGTTATTCAGTTTACATAAGAGTGAGGTGCTTTCATTCATTTTCATGCTTTGCATCTCATTATTACGTATCCCATGGTAACATATTAATGTGTTACAGTAATATAATGCATGTTACTGCCATTTAACACACATTAAAGGGGAAATAAAATATCATTGCCGTAACTTAACTACTCCCTTAGTGTGTGGAAAAACATTAAAAGTGCATTAACCTAGAAAATAACATATATATAATCAACATGTGCACGTTAAAAAGTCTTTTTTTTTTTTAATTTGAGGGAATGTCTGAAATGAACCAAAGTTGTACTGAAAATATTTTGCTTTTGTATGTGCTGACCAAGGCAGAGAAAACTCATGGTGGGAACTCTCTCAGAATAGTAGTAACACTGCCACTGAGTGCCCAAGTCAACCCAACTTTCTTCCTTTTAACTATCCTAAAGAGGAGTACAACCGGGTTACGCCAACTTAAAATGTACCCTAGGAAACATACAGTATTAGAGTAGAGCTATATGTCCTGACAGGACTTAAAATACTTAGTAGCTAGGAAATGGAAAAAAATAATACATGTCATGACTCTAATGCCTGGTTCTACCAAGAGAAGCTTTCTTCCCTCCCCTATGGCATTCTGACACTCTACAGAGCCAGGGAAATAGAAAGTCAACTGTTCCCACTACTATTTTGCAGCATTACTAGATTTTCAGCATTTTTAGAATATGGCAATCTGTTTTAGTACTCTACCATATGGGGTAAGGCAGCACACTGAGGTGGTTCTTGAGGTAAGCTGTCAAAGCTCAGAAATTTGTGCAAATGCAGGTACTGAATCAATTCAATCCAGCAACAAAATGAAAAGGATTTTATTGAATAAAGGGTAATAATATGACAGGTCCCTGGGGCCTCCTGGAGAGTGGGTGAACTTACTTCAGTATGTTTCCATATTCTTTTTTGCTCCTTAAAAGCTACTGGATCAATATTCAGAAGCACTTGTCCAGACAGCAGCAGCCACTGCCCAGATAAATACCCTATCCATCAATTTTCAGCAGAACTATCTGGATAGTGCCAAAGCAGAGTGAGGACGGAGCATGCACTTTCCGCCTAATTATACAGAGAGTTGCAATATTCAACAGAAAAAGGCTGTTCTAAATCTATGCAGGTAGTTACAGTATATGGATAGCAGCTAAATACTGCAGTAGTGCCACTTCTTAATCAGGGAACACTGTTGAGTATACATGTGCAGCACCATTTTAGACAGGTTGTAGAAGTAGGAATTGAGACTTGCTGGTCAGCACGTCTCAAGTTTCACCAGTATTTTAGAACAGAATCTGCCAATGTAGACCCCATTCTAAAATATCGGAGAAGCAGATGCTTACACGTCAGATGTGAGCAGCAGAAATAGCCATTTTAGAAAAATAAACATATAAAAACCAGACAGGTTCAAAGCCACCACATTACTGGTTATGTTGCACAACAGAAGCATTGCTGGTTGTATGCAGCACTTAAACCTTGGAAACAACCAGTAATTAACCCAATGCTGTGACAGTGACTGGTTTCTTTTGCTAGGTTGGCATTTGGGGGGCAAAAACCACTGGGAGAGTAGGGGGGTAATCCCTAATCCCTCCAGTGGAGTGCTGCTTAATAGCAGCTCTTTCCCAAATCCTAAGTGTGATTGGTAGCAGCTGTAACTCCGAACATCAATCTTTCAGGACATTTAGTACTGATCCCTAATTTTTTCCTTCTTTTTCTTATGTTCAAAATTGTCATAATTACTAGATTGTCCTTTAATTCTATATTATGCTCACTCATTATTCTTTGGTAAAGTGTAGCTTGGTGGTGGAAAAAGTTACAGAAGCTCTAATGGATCAGAGTTGGTTGAGGAAAGGCCAGGTGAACTAGATGGTTAGTTCGACGTATGGGAAGTTGAAAATTAAGTGGCTGCTTCATCCTCTGTTAGATCCGGAAATGCTTTGTCTAGTGGTAGATTTCAGGGTTTTACATTACTGTGATTCTTTATATATGTGCTTACCGAAAGACCTGCTTTAAGAGTTGCAGGTCACTCAAAACGTAGCAGTGAGACTTATTTTTCAGCAGCCAAGGTATGTTTTAGTTTCCTCTTTGCTGCGAGAGCTTCACAGCTATCAATTAAGGAAAAATTTGTTTTAAACTAGTCTGTATTGCATTTAGGGCAGTGAGAGGGGAAGGCCCTAAATATGTGCCAGAGAAATTGTGATGCTGAGTCCCTGGGAGACAACTGCGATCTAGAGAAAGAACTATTTTGATGGTGCCATCAGTTAACTATTTTAGATGAGTGGGACTGAGAGGAAGAGCTAGAGGGTTTACAACTGGGATTAGACACGAGGATATTTTTTAGGAACTGAAGATGTGGCTCTCCCTACAAGGAGTTGGGGAGCATAGGGTTGAGGTCTGTTGAGCTCAGGTGGTCTGTAGCAGAAAGAGTGGGGGATTGGAGAGTTTAAGGGGGAGTGTAACGAGAAGAGAGGTATAAGGGGGTGTTGATTTATTAATGTGGTTTTTATTGTCTTGAGCCACTTCAGTTGTTTGATTTTAGACAAGTCAGTGGTATAATAAAGTTTTAAATAAATAATGAAAGAAAAGACAATTCACTATCTACAAACCTCTCTGATGTAAGATTCAAGGCAGCACAATTTTAACAGAGACAAAAATTAGATGGATGACATGCACTGGTTGTAGTTTAGGTGGATTTCAACAAAGCCTTTGATACTGCCCCACATAGGAGGCTCGTGAATAAATTAACAGACTGGAAGAGGTCCCAAGCTGGCTGGAGACAGAGAAGGTGGTGGTAAATAGAAATCACTCAGAGAAAAATGAGGAATGGAGTGTCTCAGGGGTTAGTGCTGAGACCAGTTTCTTTTCAATATCTTTTTGAGTGATAATACGGAAGGGTTAAGAAGAACATTCTGCCTTTTGGAGGATGCTACGAAGATCTGTAACAGAGTGGACACCCCTGAATGAGAAGACAGAATGAGAAATGATCTATAAAAAATAAAAGACTGGTCAAATGCCTGGCATTTAAGCTTTAATACAAATATTCAGAGTAATGAACTGGGGATGCAGGAATCCATAGAAGTGCTATGCAATGGGGGGGAAGGACGTTGATTGGCAGACCTTGGGGTGATAACATCTGATGATCTCAAGGTGGTGAAACAGTTTGACAAGGCAGACTTGGAAGGCCTTATCTCAGTAAGGATATTAAAAGAATAGAAAGAGCTCAGAGGAAAGCAACCAAAATAGTGTGAAATGTGCACCAAAAGGCAAGCAAGAATGGATTCCAGGGCTCTGTCCTTTCCTGGTTCTCTTCCTACCTCTCCCTCCGCTCCTTTAGTGTTCACTCTGGTGGATCCTCTTCTACTTCTATCCCTCTGCCTGTCGGCGTACCTCAGGGTTCTGTTCTTGGTCCCCTCCTCTTTTCTATCTACACTTCTTCCCTTGGTTCATTAATCTCATCCCATGGCTTTTCCTACCATCTCTATGCTGATGACTCCCAAATCTACCTTTCTACCCCTGATATCTCACCTTGCATCCAAACCAAAGTTTCAGCGTGCTTGTCTGACATTGCTGCCTGGATGTCTCAATGCCACCTGAAATTAAATATGACCAAAACCGAGCTTCTCATTTTCCCCCCCAAACCCACCTCCCCACTCCCCCCGTTTTCTATTTCTGTTGATGGCTCTCTCATTCTCCCTGTCCCCTCAGCTCGAAACCTTGGGGTCATCTTTGACTCTTCTCTCTCCTTCTCTGCTCATATCCAGCAGACCGCCAAGACCTGTCGTTTCTTTCTTTACAACATCCGTAAAATCCGCCCCTTTCTTTCCGAGCATTCTACCAAAACCCTCGTCCACACCCTTGTCACCTCTCGTTTAGACTACTGCAATCTGCTTCTTGCTGGCCTCCCACTTAGTCACATCTCCCCTCTCCAGTCGGTTCAAAACTCTGCTGCCCGTCTCATCTTCCGCCAGGGTCGCTTTACTCATACTACCCCTCTCCTCAAAACCCTTCACTGGCTCCCTATCCGTTTTCGCATCCTGTTCAAACTTCTTCTACTAACCTATAAATGTATTCACTCTGCTGCTCCCCAGTATCTCTCCACACTCGTCCTTCCCTACACCCCTTCCCGTGCACTCTGCTCCATGGATAAATCCTTCTTATCTGTTCTCTTCTCCACTACTGCCAACTCCAGACTTCGCGCCTTCTGTCTCGCTGCACCCTACGCCTGGAATAAAATTCCTGAGCCCCTACGTCTTGCCCCATCCTTGGCCACCTTTAAATCTAGACTGAAAGCCCACCTCTTTAACATTGCTTTTGACTCGTAACCATTTGTAACCACTCGCCTCCACCTACCCTCCTCTCTTCCTTCCCGTTCACATTAATTGATTTGATTTGCTTACTTTATTTATTTTTTGTCTATTAGATTGTAAGCTCTTTGAGCAGGGACTGTCTTTCTTCTATGTTTGTGCAGCGCTGCGTATGCCTTGTAGCGCTATAGAAATGCTAAATAGTAGTAGTAGTAGTAGTAGTAGATTTGCGGACCTACGATATATATACACTAGAAAGACAAACTTAAAAACCTGAAAGACATTAATGTACATGCAATGAGTTCTTCCCAAAGGAAAGGCTGTAGAGCCAGAGGAAGTGATATGGAACGGCATGGAAGTAGTCTCAGGAGCAACACCAGGATATTTCTTCATAGAAAGGGTGGTGGATGTTTGAATATCTTCTTGGAAAAAGGGATGAAGACAACTATGGTGATTAAATTTAAAAAGGCATGGGATATACAACGAGAAGCCTTACTTGGCAGTAAGATGGAGACCAAGTATTGGGTGCCTCAGCTTAGAATACCATTTTGTGCTTAAAAGAAGAGACAAGGATAACCTACATGGCGCAGCAGTTATAACCATGATGAAAGGAAAGTGAATTCCTTGGGTCAGAACGTAAACTGCACTAACTACCTTATTGAGCAGATTAAATAAGCCATTTCAGTTTTTTAATGCTGTCATCTGCTATGTTACTTTCTTACTATATTCATCTATCCTTCCTATGGAAATATAAAATTAGAACCCAATGTATAAGGTGGAAACTTTGAAAGCTATTTTTGCTCACTATAGTCATGGTGAACTGAAAAAAAAACCCCAAAAACTAACAATTGTTTTCCTCAGTTAATATTTTTAACTTTTATTCCATTTTTATCAAATCACGAACAGTACTTAATGCTTATTATGCATGATTTTGAGGTCTGGTGCCATTTAGAAAAATGTAAGCAAAACTACACATCTGTTCAATTGAAATAACAAAAAAAAAATTCAGAATCTGTTGTTTTCAGAGACTGACTGACTGCTAATGTAGAGACAGGCAGCAGAGCGATGATGTGTTCACTACTTCTCCCTAAAATAGGCACATTCTCTGCAGGTCCCCATTCTCCCTGATAATTAAATTCCTTAAGATCAGTGTCCCTGCTCTTTTGGATCTTATGAGAGAATCATGAGTGGTCTGGAATAAGAAAATAGTAAAAATTGGTGAAATTATTACTTGGGTAAAAGTAAAAGTAACAATTTTTTCCTGTACTTCTTTACAAGTAAAAGTGACAAAACTTTTACTTAAGTATAGTTATTAGTCACGTTTACTTACCCCCTTGTTTACTAACCTGCTTATTTTCGAAAGAGAAGGCTGGCTATCTTCCAACACAAATCGGGAGATGGCCGGCCATCTCTTAAGCCTGGCGAAATCAGCATAATCGAAAGCCGATTTTGGCCGGCCTCAACTGCAGTCCGTCGCGGAGCCGGCCAAACTTCAAGGGGGCGTGTCAGAGGTGTACTGAAGGCGGGACGGGGGCGTTGTTAACACATGGCCCCCCTCAGTTGATAATGGAAAAAAGAAAGCCGGCCCTGATGAGCATTTGGTCAACTTTACTTAGTCCATTTATTTTCAGGACCAAGCTTCAAAAAAGTGTCCAAACTGACCAGACGACCACCGGAGGGAATCGAGAATGACCTCCCCGTACTCCCCCAGTGGTCACCAACTCCCTCCCACACTAAAAAAAAAAATTAAAAACATTTTTTCCAGCCTCTATGCCAGCCTGCCTCAAATGTCATACCTAGCTCCCTGACAGCAGTATGCAGGTCCCTGGAGCAGTTTTAGTGGGTGCAGTGCACTTCAGCCAGGCGGACCCATGTCCACCCCCCCTACCTGTTACACTTGTGGTGGTAAGTGTTGAGCCCTTCAACCCCCCCCCCCAAAACCCACTGTACCCACATGTAGGTGCCCCCCTTCACCCTTAAGGGCTATGGTAGTGGTGTATAGTTGTGGGGAATGGGTTTTGGGGGGATTTGGGGGGCTCAGCACCCAAGGTAAGGGAGTTATGAACCTGGGAGCAATTTTTAAAGTCTACTGCAGTGCCCCCTTGGGTGCCCGGTTGGTGTCCTGGCATGTCAGGGGGACCAGTGCACTACAAATGCTGGCCCCTCCCACGACCAAATGCCTTGGATTTGGCCGGGTTTGAGATGGCCAGCCTCGGTTGCCGGCCATCTCAAACCCAGCCATCTCTGAAATTTGGCTGGCCCCAACCGTATTATCAAAATGAAAGATGGCCGGCCATCTTTTTCGATAATACGATTCAGAACCGCTGTTTGTGGCCCCGGCCATATAGATGGCCGCCGCCGTTCGATTATGCCCCTCTGTGCCACACAGCAATGCTGACACAGCCCACTCAAAGTGAATGGGCTATGTCGGCAGTGCACGGCAGCCGCTAGCATGGCTTAGTAATCAGGAAGGTTAGTTACTACACAACACTGCATTCAACAGCAGGAGTCCCTGTTTTTCCAGGACTAAAACCAGCAAAAGGATTTCCAGAATGGAAAGAGGATTGGACTGCCACAGAGCTTCAACACAAAGAAAAATGTATTTGCCTGCACTGTAGTCAAAGGCTCCCCTGGGGACAGAGTTGAGCTTCAGCCGCCTGCCTGAGAGCAAAGGTAGAAATAAAGAGACATCCAACGAAAAAATCCCTACTACTAACCAGAAGTAAAATGAACAGATTCCACTCAGTGATTGGGAGAGGTAGCTACAATGAATCTGTTGACCAAGGTAGTTCTGGTTCTAGACAGCCCCAGGATGGAAATCAGGCCAAGCAGGGCTCTGAAAGAGTTGTTTCCAGCACAAAACACATACAAACAGCATGGCTGGGAAGTTTCTCACTCTAGGTCAGGAATTCTCAACCCAGTCCTCGGGCCACACCCAACCAGTCAGGTTTTCTGGATATCCATGATGAATATGCATTGGAGAACATACAAAATTTTTATTCTTTTCATTAGTCTTATATCTCCATTGTAAACAAATTTATCTCATGCATATTCGTGGTAGGCCTTAAAACCTGACTGGCTGGGTGTTACCTGAGGACTAGATTGAGATCCCCTGCTCTAAGTTGAAGATTTATCCAATATTAAAGCACTCAAGGAACTGCCTAGAGGAGAACAAAAATCCCCAGATCTCACAGTGGTCACCAACTAGGCTGTGTGCATACCCTGCAGAGAGGTTTGTATGTTTGTTTGTTTTTTGCACAGTTCAACTCTTTTGGCTATCAGTTGTTTTGCTTTTGGGAAATTTGGCCTGGGACCAAACAGGCTTCGTTCTGTTTCTGTGAGTCTGACATCCTGCAGAACGAAGCCTTGCGCCGGAAGAAGAGGACCTCGGCTGGCGGGGGTTGGGGTCCCCGCCAGCAAAGGTAGATGACGGCGGGGGAGGGTTGGCGGCAGGACAGAGGGTCGAGAGGGTCGTCGGCAGGGGTGTCCAGGGCCAAATCTACAGGGGCCCAGGCCCCCGTGGCCCCACGTAGCTACACCTCTGGAGACAGGAGACCAAAGATCTTGGGGCTACTTACTTTTCCAGTTACCTATGTAAATGTATAGTAAAATGTGCCGAACTAAGTATGTGTTCTTCACTCCAGAACAACTCAGGGCTTTCCTGGACTTTAAAAAGTTAGCATAGAGGATCAACTGGTTTGAATATAGCTGGGGGTGTTTTTCATGTTAGGCCTTTCTTGGTTTTTTTTTCCTCATTAATTGATCTCCATATCTTCTTGTTTCATGCCCTTTCTCAATTGTGATCCGAGGAAGAGATTTGTTTTGCTACCGAGTACTGTTTGATAATTCCTTGATATATGCCTAACTGTGTATTGCTGTAACAAGATATTATTGCTTGTGATAATTGCTACTAAATTCAATACAAATAAAGTTTGATAATACAATTCCTCTCATAGGAAATTAGAGAGCTTGTTGGAAGTTGTGAGACCAACAACACTAAAAATAGAATAGCAGATTATATCCTGATAAATCAGTCTAAATAATGGTACCACCAGAAGGTTTTGGCTGTGTTGATCCGAGGTGCAGATGATCAAAAGCTGCACGCTGTTCCAAACAGCAATCTAAATATAGTGCTGGAACAGCACGGGGCTTTACTGCCCCTATGATCAGAGGTAATTGTATGCAAATTTAAGCACGCTATTGTCTCTGATCACAGGGTAAAAGTGTGGGATTGTGCCCCCTGTGTGTGTGTGGGGGGAGTTCTATTAGGGGGATGGGGGCCTGCTAGTATGCAAATGCATGCTGGACAGGGCTCATCATTCCTCCCCAATGTTCTGTAAAGCTGGCATAAGGTTTGCCGTGGGCAGTGCGCGGCCTGCTGATCATTGGGAAGGAATAATAAAATACATGTTTAGCATGCATTTGCAAGCTACCTGTGGTCAGAGCCTCTGAGTGCATTGTTTCACATACTCGGGGGCTCTGATCATAGGGCGGTAGCAAACGTGGGCGCTAGTATAGTGCTAGTAGCCTCTAGCGCCCGTGTTTGCTTCTGATCATCAGCCTGCCAGTGCTGTAACCACTAGGCTACTCCTCAACCAAGACTGATGAACCCACCATTACTACAGACCTGCCAAGTCTCCCGCATTGAGCAGGAGACTCCCGCTTTGGTGGGTCATCTCCTGCACTTCCGCCAAAGTGGGAAATTCTCCCGCTCAGCGCTGAGACACTGTCACCGCCACTTCTGTTTCTCCTGATGAGCAGCAGCGGTGGCAAAACAACAAAGAGCAAGTGAATGGAAAAGGGTAGAGAGAGAGAGAGACACTGCATGGAAGGAAGGGTAGAGAGATGGAGGCACTGGAAGGAAGGAAGGGGAGAAAGATGAAGAAACCAGATGGAAGGGTAGGGTAAAAAGGGTAGATGATGGATGGAAGGATGGGGAGAGACAGAGGGAAGATAATGAACAAGGGTAGGGATTGAGAGGGAAGACGCTGGATGGAAGGATGCAGAGAGAAAGAAGGGGAGACAGTGGAAGGATAGGGAGAAAAAGGGAAGACTCTGGATGGATGGAAGGGTAGGGAAAGAAAGAGGAGAGATGCTGGATGGAAAGGGGGAGAGGATAGAGTTGGTGAAAGACTGGAGAATAAAAGGAAGAGGCATAGGGGAGAACAAGGATGAAGGAAATATAAAAAGCCATAGGTAGATGAAGTACAAAGAGGGAAATTAAAGGCTGGATAGTAAGAATGAATTAAATCTGGACAGAGAGGCAGAGAGAAAAATGAGAAATGGATAGGAAACCCTGACAAGAGAGTTAAGAGAAGACAAAGGAAAGCACAAACAAGAGACTGGGACCAACACAATTAGAAAAAGTAAATGGCCAGACAACAAAGATAAAGAAAATAATTTTATTTTTATTTTAGGATAAAGCAATGTGATATGTTAATAAAGATGAATAAATACAAATAAAACATAAAGTAGACAATAAGGTGACACCTTTATATTGGACTAATGTTAATACATTTATGACACATGCCTTTTTCTATTAGCCTTCAGAAACGAACACTGTTATAGTATCCTCAAGTTAGGAGAGGATACTATAACAGCAGTGACCTGACCTGAGGCAGGAGGTTTTGACCTCTGAAAGGTAATAGAAAAAGGTATTAGGTTAGTTCAATATAAAGGTATCATCTTATTTTTCATTTTCAAGTGCCTGAACTGAGCATATGCAGGAAGGCCAGTATCGGCGGCAGAAGCACGCTGCTGACTGACTGCTGCACTGCTCAAAGAGCACGGTAGTAGACTCATGCTGTGGACCTCTTCAGAAAGCGGGGCCTGGACATTTCCACCAGCAATTCAACCAGTGCCACAAATTTGGAGTGGGCTTGAGCTCAAAGTGGGGGGGTCAAGGCCAAGGCCCCCTCACAGTTATGCCCCTGGTGAGAATAGATGCTGGATAGTGAACTGAAACACTCCCTCTTACCCATCCATGCTGTCACTGGTGTAAATAAAATATTTTCTGGAATGACTGGGATTGAGGTGTGCCAGGAGGTGGAGCCATGAGGTAGAGTGGGTGGGACCAAGACAGAATGGAGCTGAGCTGGGGCATGTACTAAAAAATCTCCCTCCCCGTGGCAGCTCTGTTAATATAGGAGAGACCTGGTGGCAAAGGAATGCTTAAATGTTACAATTATTGTTAGTCTTTGGAGGGGGAGAGCAGAAGCTAGCGATGATATTCAGCTACTATTTATATAACTTAAATGCTCAGTTTTGACCAGCCAAATAGCAGTTGTAACTCTGTACACTGTGCATTGTAGCTTGCTAAAAATCTGCATAATTGTAAATGAATAACTCATCTGTTTAATGTTATGTGGCACTCATGGGACAGAATAGTGACTTGGACAAAGCCTATTGCATGTGTTTGTCAGATTATAGCAGATATTTAATCCAGAAAGCCAGGGAACCAATCTCATAACAGAAATATCACACTGTTTTAATGGAGCAACTGTATCAACTGCCAATGCAATGATTTTATTCAAAGCCATTAGCATATTATCTAACCAGTTCATCTGTAGAAAAAATACCAGTGGAAGTAAAGTAGCTCTAAAATGGACTATTAATGTTAATTTTAGGGTTTTGGGCCAGGGGTATAGCCAGACACCAGAGTGAGCATGAGAACTTGGAGTCATCTTTGACTCCTCTCTCTCCTTCTCTGCGCATATCCAGCAGATAGCCAAGACCTGTCGCTTCTTCCTCTTTAACATCAGCAAAATTTGCCCTTTCCTCTCTGAACACACCACCCGAACTCTCGTCCACGCTCTCATTACCTCTCGCCTGGACTACTGCAACTTACTCCTCACCGGCCTCCTACTTAGCCATCTATCCCCCCTTCAATCTGTTCAGAACTCTGCTGCACGTCTCATATTCCGCCAGAACCGATATACTCATATCACCCCTCTCCTCAGGTCACTTCACTGGCTTCCAATCAGATACCGCATTCAATTCAAGCTTCTCCTTCTTACCTACAAATGCACTCAGTCTGCTGCCCCTCACTATCTTTCTACCCTCATCTCCCCTTACGTTCCCGCCTGTAACCTCTGTTCACAGGATAAATCCCTCCTCTCAGTACCCTTCTCCACCACCGCCAACTCCAGGCTCCGCTCATTCTGCCTCGCCTCACCCTATGCTTGGAACAACCTTCCTGAGCCCTTACGCCAAGCCCCCTCCCTGCCCGTCTTCAAGTCTTTGCTTAAAGCCCACCTCTTCAATGCTGCGTTCGGCACCTAACCCTTACCGTTCAGTGAATCCAGACTGCCCCAATTTGACTGCCCCTATCGGACCGACCGTTCACTTGTCTATTAGATTGTAAGCTCTTTGAGCAGGGACTGTCTCTCTTTGTTAAATTGTACAGCGCTGCGTAACCCTAGTAGCGCTCTAGAAATGTTAAGTAGTAGTAGTAACTCTGTCCCCCACCTGGCATCTCTCCTGCCCCTCCCCCCAGGTGATCAGGGGGTCTCTTACCTCCACTCCCCTAATCCCTCAGTACCTTTTAAGTCCTTTAGTTCTTCGCTGGCATTAAGCAATGACTCATACCTGCTGCTTGCAATGGCCCTGAGCCTTCTCTCTGACACGAATTCCTGGTCCTGCAAACAGGAAGCTGTGTTAGAGGGAAGGCTCAGGGCCAGCGTGAGCAGCGGGTAGGAGTCATTGCTTGCTGCCAGCAAAGAACTCAAAGAGCCTGAGCCTGAGTCCAAAGTAGGTGAGCCTGTGCCCACCTGAGCCCACCCGTGCCTATACCATGGGTTTGGTCATAATAAGATAAATATCTAACATCGATCAGACAAGAGAGAGAACAAACCACAAATGACAGACTCTGAATGTAATGTAATGATGATAATTACAATGACTGTAATGCAATGCTAAATACAGGGCTTTTTTTGAGGGGGTACTGAGTACCGGCACCTTTTCCATTGTCTGCTAAAATTGACCCATGGACCTCAAGTTTTAATGAAAGAGCTCAGGCTCTACACACCAATTCAGCCTTGTCATAGATTCTGTGACTAGTTGCAGGGGGCCTGGCTATTATGGGATGAGCTCCTCAGTGACCATCCCACCCCTGAAGAGTGGCCTAGCATTTGAGTACCGGCACCTTTTTTGCTAAAAATAAATTCACTGGCTAAATATAAAAGAGTGTAACATCTACTAAATGAAAATTGTAAGCCACATTGAACCAAAATCTGTTTTGGATAATTGTGGGATACAAGACTGAATGAATAAATAAATAAACATAGTCATTGTCTGCTCTGAAGGTAGTAGGGATGAGCATTGAAAAAATGTTTATTTGATTTGCTTCTGAGTTCATTTTCAGATGCTTTCCCCCCCCCCCCCCTTTTTGTTACAGATTTAGTTTCATTCATTTCACTTTTTTGTTAATAAAAATTATTTTATGCTGTTAGAACTTTTTAAAGCATGGAAATCAACTTTGCAAGTGTTAATTCATCAATAAATATGCATTAAAATTGATTTTGCACCCACTGAAAAGGCACCTAAACAAGCTAAACGTGCATTAATGAATGTGCACCTTTAAAAACAAGCATTAATAGAAGTAGGATGAAACACAAAGCCCAAAGAAGAATCTGCTTTAAGGGGGGGGTTGGTCAATTTATTGAGCAAGACCAAAAATGTAACTAAAATGTCATGTGCACTGTACATGCACAATCTAGGGCATCAATCATTAAAATTACCTTTTGGGTCCATAATGCTATCTCTGAGATGACATCTCGAAGATTCTGCAGGACCTCCTGGGAACTATTAGGTGGTCGACAAATGAATAAGAGCCATAATTTACAAGGGCCTTTAATATGGGCATACAAATAATCAATATCGGAGTGCTGAGCAAGCTGAATAATTTGTAATTGGAGAGTCTGCTTCTACAAATTCCCTACCTCCCTTCTTGCACATTAGTCTTGTGATGGTGACAAAAGGAATAACCAAGAGAACAAAGCAATGAAAAAGTACACATGCAGTTCCTGGAAGCATGTCTCAGCAAAACAAAAGATTCCTGAGGTTTAGTATCACAGTTGATCTGGATTTTGTTACAGAGTGATTTCACATTTAAGAAGACTACTTTAACGGAACCGTTAACTGAGACAGAATTAGGTAATCTACTACTATTACTTATCACTTCTATAGTGCTACAAGGCATACGCAGCGCTGTACATCATACACGAAAAGACAGTCCCTGCTCAAAGAGCTCACAATCTAAATAAGACAGGTAAACAGACAGAACAACTAATAGGCAAAGGAATTAAAGAGGTGGGGTATAGGGCAAGTGAGCCAAAGACGGGGCCAGACATACAGGCTCGGGAAGTCTATTCCAGGCGTGAGGTGCAGCGAGATAAAAGGAACGGAGTCTGGAATTAGCAGTAGAGGAGAAGGGAACAGACAAGAGAAATTTATCTACAGAGCGGAGTTTCCGAGGGGGGGGGGGGCATAGGGAGAGACAAGAGTGGAGAGGTACTGGGGAGCGGCAGAGTGAATGCACTTATAGGTCAGTAAGAGAAGTTTGAATTGAATGCGAAAACGGATAGGGAGCCAGTGAAGTGACTTGAGGAGAGGGCTAATGTGAGCATAGCCACTTCGGCGGAAAATGAGTCATGCAGCAGAGTTTTGGACTGATTGAAGAGGAGAGAGATGGCTAAGTGGGAGGCCGGTGAGAAGCAGGTTGCAGTAATCTAGGCGTGAGGTAATAAGAGTGTGGATAAGGGTTCTGGCAGAGAGTGCTCAGAGATGAAGGGACGGATTTTGCTGACTAAGCAACATGTTCTTTTAGCCAGTTTCTTATATGGCTTGAACGTTACCCATACCCATAACGGTTCTAACAGACCTGCTACACCAAAAATAATCTCATAAAAACATATCCTCTACCCAAATTTATAAAAGTCTGAAGCCCTGCAGCACACCAAGCCCACATATAGTGGCATGCTGTGGGCATTTCCCTTAGGCAACCTGGAACTAATGCTGGCCTAACGCGGCTGCCAGTGGTAGTTCTGTCTCCAGCGTGCGCCATATCCAGCACTGCTGGATTAAAAAGAATATATACCACGCTGCCCAGTTACCTCTGGGGTAGCATGGGAGTCCTTACCGCCACCTCAATAGGTGGTGGTAAATGCTCCCCCTCCGCATAGCCACACGGTAAGTGCAAGCTTACCGCATCGCCATGTGTTTTTTCAGGCTTTTTACCCTCTGCAATATAAAGGGCCCTGGCACATGGCAAAAACAGCTACCGTGGGGCCCTTTTTTACTGCAGCTTGGTAAGAGAGCACCTAAGACCCTGGAAGTGAGGTCTAAGCCAAGCTCCTTCATTAGTCATTGATCTGGGGCTGAGTGCTAATTTCTGGAGGGACATCAGTGAAGTGGAGCTAGGAAAGAGCCCTCTTGGCTACAGAAGTATTAAACCCCTATTTGGCTCCTATCTAGTATCTCTGTCTTCCCATGCCTAACAAAACTGCTAAATAATCTAAATAGCTACCCATATAAGGGTGACTGTTGTCCAAATGTTTGGTTTCATAGGCCCCGATGGCCTCTTGGGATTTTATCCCACCACCACCACCATGTCCTTCGACACAGGTAGCTTGTGTTTCTGCTATGATTTCAAATTATTACTCTATATGTAGTCTGCTAGACAAACCCAGACTTAGGTCTGCCTGTGTTTTCTACTAGAATTTCTAACATTTCATATTAACCTCTTTGCCCTTCAGTCTGGCAGCCCTAACAGGATGCCTTTGCTACTTTTCTAAACCTATTAATACTGTCTATGCCATATGTGCTATAAAAAGCAATGATTTTGAAATGAGGCTTTTGAGGATCATTTCTCTTTCATATCACACCTAACATGCCTGCATCTATTCTGGCAAACGTTATCACTGGACCTTCAATGATGTTGGACAATTAACTTTTTTTAAATTTCAACTATGACAGGAGGCATTAAAAATGTATATCTCCCCTGAATCCCCCCCCCCCCACACACACACACTCCCCCCCAAAATGCTGTTTTGTTTGTTTTCAGTTTATAGAAACTGAAAGTGCCCAAATGCTATAATGTGACAATAGTGTGACAGTATCAAACATTTCAAGTGGGGGGGGGGGGGGGGGGCGGAATAGGAGGGGGCAGGTTATAGCAAACTACTGAGACACTATTCAATGATCTTCATATCCATGGGATGCTATACACTGTTACCATGTTATGTTACCTTACACCATGCATTAAGCATCAATTATATTAAGAAAGTACAGAACCTAAGCAAAGGATTCCTTAGAACCTTGATCAGAACCAGTGGCGTACCAAGGGGGCGGTGAGGGCGGTCCACCCCGGGTGCACGCCGCTGGAGGGGTGCCACGCGCCTGTCGGCTCTTCGTTTTCATGCTCCCTCTGCCCCGGAACAGGTTACTTCCTGTTCCGGGGCAGAGGGAGCATGGAAACGAAGAGCCCACAGGCGCGCAGCACCCCCCCCCTAGCGGCGTGCACCCGGGGGGGGGTCTTTCGCCGGGGGAGGTCGCGCTGCACCCGGGGGTTTTTTCACCGGGGGGGGTCGCGCTGTTCCGGGGGGGGGGGGCGCTGCACCCGGGGGGGGGGGGGGGGCGCATCGGCGATCCGCCCCGGGTATCAGCGCCCCTAGGAACGCCACTGATCAGAACATATTTCTTTCATTATAAGTGAGCTTCTTTCTGTCACTTGTTTTTCCCTAGAATCTAGAAATTAATGTCAGAAACAGGAGTTAAACTCAGGGCGTAGCCAGATGGCCAATTTTGGGTGGGCCTGAGCCCAAGGTGGGCGGGCATGAAATTCAGCCCCCATTTGGCTTGGTCCTCTCTTCACCCCTCCCTGCTCACAAACCCCAAATATTAAATACTTGAACTGGCGGGGATTCCCAAACCTCAAACTGATGCTGCTGCTGTCAGGCCATGCATGCTTAGTGCTTTTGCATGTGTGAAAACTTTAGCATGTACAGAAGGGCTGGTCTCAGCATTAGCTCAAGAAAAGAGCTGCTGGCTGACATTTGGAAGAGTGCTGGCTGCCCAAGGAAAGAAAATCGTCAGCTGGCAAGGCTTGGAGATCCCCACCAGCCACAGCAAGAGTGTCACAATTTTGGATGGGCCTGAGTCCAAAGTGGGTGGGCCCTGGCCCACCCAGGCCCACCTGTGGCTACGCCACTGGTTAAACTCCCTACGTGGGTCAGGTTTTCAGGATGTGCTTAATGAATATATGATGAGACATTTGCATATAATGAAGGTAGTAGGCATTCAAATTCTTTTTTCACACTGACTCTTGCTTCCACTAGACACCAGGGATTCTGGTAAACCTGAGGATTGGATCAGGGGAAAGGGGTAGGGGTGGAGATGAGTCCTCATTTGGGAAGTTACTGTCTGCTGAACTGGGGTGGGGAGGGGGTGGATCAGAGTGTGCCTGCAGCTAGGGAGCAGCGATTTTACAAAGTAGCTCCCAGGCACACATGGGCTAGAAGAACATGATTTTTTTTCTTACAGGTACCTTTGTAAAAAAATGGCTGATCCCACTGGACATGGGGAGACATGGATGTGCAGTCCTGCATGTCTCGAATTGTATGTTACAAGAGGCTCTGCATATGGCAATGCCTTTGTCACAATAGGTGTCCTGATTTGGACATCTCAATTCCCATCTCCATGTCCCTTCTAAAACCAGGCTATATATATATATTATGATTCAAAGATTTCCTTTATAAGGGAAAACTGCAGCCAGCGTTAATTCCAGATCTGTTTAAAAAGAACTGAGCAGATGAATGTAGTGCATAAAATCTATCTTCCACCTTACCTGACATCTACAGAATAAGAATTTAATTATTCATATTTTAAATGTGAACTCCTCCATTATTCTATCAGAAATTGATGCTGGAAGCAAAATGTGGCATTGATATATCAACTTGTAGTTACTCAGAACTTGCCATTTATAAGATTTAAATATTCTACAAAGAAACAAACTTAAATAGTATCATACACTCATTCTCATAACTCAAATTTTTTCTTTAACACCCCTGTGGGTGTTGATAATTGCTGCAAAAAAAAAAAAAAAACTGTGAGAGCACTAAGCAGCTTGCCAGTTTTCCAAAAGAATAAATTTTGGGGGGTTTGTCATAATAAAGTAGAAAATCATTTAAGAAATGATTAGACCAGGAAAGAAAACAAACCTGCACTGCACTGTCCACTCTGTACGTGATGAGGATGTGTCTGGCATTGAAATTAGAGTCCTGTACCAAAACCAAGCTCTGAACTTGACAACTCATGGGAAAAGCAGTCCCTTCGAGGATCACCTTGAGCATGTGGAGGTAAGGTTTTTTTTTTTTTACCTATCCACCGTACTTCTGTTTCTATGTGAATTCAGACTCAATTTAGTGCAGCCAGAGGACTTTACCAGATATTCATTCAGGTTGCCAATTGTTTAGTCCAGGTTCAGGACAAGGGGGAACCTGTAACTGGATATCATTGGTACTCAGTGCTTTTTTTGTAGGAAAAAGGGTACCAGTACTCATTATGGGTGGGGCCACCACCCTATGATAGCCACACCCATGTTAGCCACACCCCTTATACCAACCATGGCGCATATAAACAGGCATCATTGAAAATATTATACCAGTATAGGAGAAAAAAATAACATGAATTTTTTCATTATAAATAATTTCTGTAAGATGTTATAGCTCCAGTATACCCAGCGCAAAATAAGATAGCAGATGTAAATTCTCAAATTGGACATATTCCAAACACTAAAATGAAAATAAAATGATTTTTTCTACCTTTGTTGTCTGGTGACTTTGTTTTTCTGATCATGTCGGTCCCAGTCTCTGAGTCTGCTGCTCTCTATCTGTTCCCTTAACTCCATTTCCAGGGATTCCTTTCCATTTATTTCTTTACTTTCCTCCTTTCTTCTTCATTTCTTGTTCTACATCCGTAGGTAAAAGCTGAGTCCTCCGCAGACTTGACTGGAGGAGGTATAGAGTGGATCCAGCTTCTGCCTATTTTCTCCATCCATGTACAGTTTTTCTCCTCTTTTCCCTTTCCCTCATCTCCATCAGTATGCATCTCCTTCATATTCTTCCCTCCCCTCCATCCATATGCATCTTCTGTCCTTCCTCTCTCTTCCCTCTCATCCATCCATGTCCAGCATTTCTCCTCTCTCCTCCCCTCCATCCGTGTTCATCTCACTTCCTCTCTCTTCTCTCCCCTCCATCCATGTCCAGCATTTCAACTCTCTCCCCTCCATCTGTGTCCAGAATTTCTCGTCTCTCCTAAATCCATGTGCATCTCCTCCTCTGTCTTCCCTCTCCTCCATCCATGTACAGCATTTCTCCTCTCCCCCCTCCCCTCCATCCATGTTCATCTCACTTCCTCTCTTTCCTCCTCTCCATCCATGTCCAGCATTTCAACTCTCACCCCTCCCCACCATCCATGTGCATTTCCTTCTTCTGTCTTCCCTCTCCTCCATCCAAGTCCAGCATTTCTCTTCTCTCCCTTCCCCTCCATCCATGTGCATCTCCTTCCTCTGTCTTTCCTTCCCTCCAACATTTCTCTTCCCTGCCCTCCACTCCATCCATGTCCAGCATTTCTACTCTCTCCCCTCCCCTCCATCCATGTGCATCTCCTTCCTGTCTTCCCTCTCCTCCATCCATGTCCAGCAGTTCTCCTGCCCTCCCCTCCATCAATCCATGTCCAGCAACTCTCCTCTCTCCCCTGCCCTCCCCTCCCATCCATGTCCAGGGTAAACTTCTACAAAACAGATGAAGATGTGATTCCATGTGCCCCAATGAAAGGAGAGTTTAATTTTACTTCCATTTAATTTTAATATATTCCATCATCTTTACAAACACCAGGCTTCCCAAGGCAGATTACAACCAGTTAAGATGAACCCATCTGGAAACAGAATATTCTCACTGACATCTGGCCATCTGAATTGTATAGAAGCACAGTGAAGAAAAATTAGCACAAACTACAGAATTTATAATTGCTGTTTCTACTAGCTACAATAATTTTTGAAGTTGTTTTAGTGATATTCAATTATGATTTTTCTCCTCCACCTTATACTGCACTGCCTATCCAACAAAAACAATGTTAGACTTGTTACAGATGGACCGACAATAAAGAACGACAACGTGCATGTAGCAGCTCACAGATTTGCTTGCTGTGTTTTGACTGAACATCGACGGCTGCACGGGGGAGTGGAAACAGAGATTAATCAAATGTATTCCTTAGTTACAGTGGACTAGATAGGCTCACTTCCACTCCACTCTCTATTAACGAAGTCGCAGCGATGAACCGGCGGGCAGCGGTTGTAAAGGCAGCAAGCAGGCAGGCTCACCTCCGTCCTTCGCTTCCCTGTCCTCTCAGTGTCCCGCCCTTGCGGGAAGGAAATGACATCAGAGGAAGGCGGGATGCTGAGAGGGCAGGGAAGCGAAGGACAGAGGCGAGCCTGCCTGCTTGCTGCCTTTACAACCGCCGCCCGCCGGTTCGCCGCTGCGACTTCGGTAAATAGAATATTTTGCAGGGGGCAGAACGGAATGTAGGGGAGCTGCCAGCACAAAAAAAGCACTGTTGGTACTAGAGAATGACACGGGGACCCGCAGGGATGGGGACGGTGACAGAGCTTGCGGGGACAGGGAGGGGACAGATTACACAGGGACGGGGTGGGGACGGGGACAGAGCCCACGGGGATGGGGCGGGGATGGGGACAGAGCTCATGAGGATGGGGACAAACGTTGTCCCTGTGTCGTTTTCTACTTTGAAGCCTGTTAATGAACTGGACTGTTATTTATGTTTGATGCAGACCAGTATACATAAAAAGTACACAAACTATGTACGGACGTCAGTTTTTAGCATCACTTCCGTTTTTTCTAATGGCGCCTTTTTCATTGTTATTTAAGTTCAGCAGTGGGCTGCCTTGCCGATTTTACTAATTTGCTTTTGCAAAAGAAAAGGTTAAAACAGGAGTTTTTTCCTACATTGCGGCTGCCCTTTGCGACGGGCTAGCTTTGTTTCAGAGATTCTCTACGTCCAATCCTGGAGGCATTCGATATACACACATTCACATCCAAACCCTGACCCCTGAGGCAGGCATCGTTTGACGTCGAAACACGGCCCGTGTCGGGTCATTTCATTAATAAATACTCCTGTTGTCTCAGTCTTGAAGGCCCTGTGTTGCTTTTTTTGTTTGTGTTTGATGCAGACAACATTTTGATTTTTGGGAAAAACAAGCAAACATGCTGGCCACAACTAGCAAAATTTGCATCCTGCTACCAGCACATCTTCTAAGAAGACATCTTCTATTGCAGGAAGGACTGTGGTAGACAAGAGAGCTAGACTGAACCCTGAGATTGTTGATGACTTCTTATTCATCCACAGATTAAAAAATCATAACAGTGTTACATAAGGCATATTTCTCCCCTCTAGGGCATACAGAACGGGTTGTATTTTGTACCCCTGGACATTTTAACAGGGTGGATTAGGATTCCTTGGGGTAGTAGAAATCAGCTATTGTTGGGGTTGGAAGGGTAGAGGGTGGTTGTAAGAAGGGTTATTATAGCTGCTCACTGTTATTATTGTTTTCTATTTGTAATTTACACACAATAGTTGCACAGCATCTTGTTGCTTTTTATACTTTAATAAACAGATTTAAATATAAAATCATAATTGTTTGAGGCTTCTGCAGATGAAGACAGAGCCCATGAGGATGGCGCGGGGACGGGGACAGAACCTGCGGGGATGAGGCAGGGATGGAAACAGAACCCACGGTGACGGGGTGGGGATGGGGACAAACTTTGTCCCCATGTCATTCTCTAATTGGTACATGAGTAGTAAGCAAACTGATAGTTCAACTATGCTAAAATTGTCATAAGGCCTTTCCCCAATCTGTGCCCTTGAATAACTTTAGCCTAAAATATTGTTAGGGAGCTCTGTGTTTGGCATGTGTAGACCTTGTTTCAAATTCACTTCGTTCTACTAAAAGAACTAATTTGGGTTTATTATGACAAAGGAGCTTAGTTTAGAAGTTTCTACACATTTAGATTACATACGCATGTTAGTGATTTCAGTATTTACATGTGTAGATCCCTGGGATGCAGATGTTTTAAGCGGGCATAATTTGAGAGGGCCAAAAATTGATGAGAGCAATTCTACAATACGGTGCCTTCACTTAGGTGTCCCAGTAATAAGGGGACAGTGCTTATTCTATATGGATACTTGGGCAACAAAGTGCCTTTACTGAACACTTTGGGTACCCAATATAATGGACATTTATTTATTTAAAATATTTATTAGCTGCAGAATCCCAAAGTACTTGGTGGTGAACAAATCAATATACATAATAAAAGTGTACAAAATAAAACACCACAACAAAAACTTACATATATAAACATGCAAAATAAGCCATAAATATAATGCTTTGTCTTGCCAAAGACTCGACTCATAGGCATACTGATGTCATATTTCTCCATTCATTCCATGTGCTCTTTAAACTAACATGCAAAAGCCTACTGGAACAGAAAGGTTTTCAAATTTTGTTTAAACTCTGCACAGTTCTGCAATACTCTCAGTGAGGCCGGTAAGCCATTCCAGGCACCCCATTTACACCTGCCATAGACCTGAGGTCAATAGGGGCACCTACATGTATTTTACTTATTTAGATTTGCTCACACTTTTGTCAGTAGTAGCTCAAGGTGAGTTACATTCAGGTACACTGGATATTTCTCTGTCCCAGGAGAGCTCACAATCTAAGTTTGTACCTGAGGCAATGGAGGGTTAAGTGACTTGCCCAAGATCACAAGGAGCAGCAGCAGGATTTGAACCGGCCAAGTCTGGATTGCAAGACCAGTGCTCTAACCACTAGGCCACTCCTCCACTCTGCTGTAAGTTTCCTATGTAGCAGGCACATAGGAAACTTACAGAATTCTGTAAGTTCCCCGCCAAAATGTCTGCTCTGCCTATAGTCCGGCCAATGCTCCCCTTACAATGCTGCTCCATTTGAGCGCCTATTGCTAGAATACCACTTAGGTGCCCAACCCAAACAACATTTTTGTGGGTACTCTGTATTTTAGGTGCACAGTTGGGACTAGATTCAGTAAATGGTGCATAAATTTGGACACTGAAAAAAAAATCCACAAAGAGCACTATTCTATAAATGGCGCTCCAAGTTGCATACCATTTCTAGAATAGCGCTTAGAGCTGATTTCCGTGCCAAACTTTGGGTGCAAGGAATTACACCAACTAAAACCTGGTGTAAATACTGATGCATAAGTTAGACATGGATCCTCGGTATTCTGTAGTACTACGTGCATATTTAGTGAACACCCCTGACCCATCCATGCCCCTCCCATGGCCACACTCCTTTTTGAGTTGCGCGCTAGAAGATCTGTGCGCGGATCTTTACAGAATAACACTTAGCAAGATGCACATGCAAATCCAAATTGTTGCCAATTAGTGCAAATAATTGATTATGGGGCCCTTTTACTAAGCCACGTAGGCGCCTACGCGCGCCCAACACACATTAATTCGGAGTTACTGCCAAGGTACCGCATGGCTTGGGCAGTAATTTTTTTTTTTACGCACGTCCACTATGCATGCTGGAAAATCATTTTTATTTTCTGGCGCGCGGCAGAAACAGAGTGGTAATCGTCATTCTACACGCGTAGAGGATTACTGCACGGTTAACATATGAGACCTTACTGCTAAGTCAATGGGTGGCAGTAAGGTCTCAGACCCAAAATAGATGTGCACCAATTTTTATTTTGCCGCACGCCCATTTTCGCCCCCCCCCCCCACGTCCATTCCCCCCCCAACAAAGGCCCTTTTTGCAGGTGCGCTGAAAAATGGATCTGCGCGCATCCAATATACATGTCTACACAACAGCGAAGGCAATTTTTTGGTGCACTTTAGTAAAAGGACCCAATTGTTAGCGCTAATTGACTCATTAGCATATATATTTGAGCACACATCTCAGAATAACACACAATTTTGCACACGTAATTGTGGGTGCCATATATAGAATCTGGGGGTCAGTGCATAAATGTAAGCACTTGTTACAGAATTGCCCTTTGTCCTGCAGATTCTATATATGGCAACTAAATTTGCACACGCAAAATTGGTAGTGCAGCCAAATTGCGTGCTCAGCTTACTTGTTTAACAAGTCGATCAATGCCAATAATTGGCTAATAAGGAGGAATTATCAGCAATAATTGTTTACTAATTAGAATTTATGTGTGCAAATTTCTAAGCGTATTCTGTATATTCTGTACATTGGTGGGCGTAAACCCTAATGGGCAGATCGTAGTCATTCCTGTTATAGAATACACCCAATCTGTGCCTAAGTTAAACATGGGCATTTATACCAGGTTTTAGTTGGTGTAAATGGTCGTGCCTAAATTTAGACATAGGTCCAGGCACCACGCTTATTCTATAAATCGTGCCTTCCATAACAGAACAGCGATAAGCGTATTTTTTTCCATGACAGTTTTTTCAACGCAATATATAGAATCTAGTCATCTATGCATATTCCCCATCTTAAAATGAGAATAAACATTCATTCTGCAGCTCCTCAGTATTTCTCCACTCTTAAATCTCCCTACAGTGCTCACCGGGAACTCTCCTCCTACACTCCTCATCAGGTAAATCTCTCTTATCTGTACCCTTCTCCTCCACTGCGAACTCCAGACTCTGTTCCTTTTATCATGCTGCACCATAGGGCTGGAAAAGACTTCCTGAATTAGTATGTCAAGCTTCAGCTCTGGCCATCTTCAAATTTAGGTTAAAAGCCCACCTTTTTGAGGCTACTCCTTTTCAATACCAATGTCTGTTTTATCATTCCCACCTTAAGTAATTCCCTTATTTGTCTTGTTTGTCTCTCTTGATTTGATTGTAAGCTCTGTCGAGCAGGGACTATTTTGTACATGTTCAGTGTACAGTGCTGTGTACAACTAGTAGCGCTCTAGAAATGATAAGTAATAATAGTAGTAGTATATCCTGTTTTGACCAGGACTTTATATGAGGGATTAAGGGAGTTATTCTCCTTAATCTCCTTTTTTTCCCACCTCCAATTAAAAAACCATTTGCAGCTTCGTGAGTTAATTGATGGCATTAATTGGTGGCATTTATACGTATAGGTTTGTAAAATGATCTCACTGCATGTAGAAGTTCCAGCATGCATACACAGAAGTTGTGAAATCACCACTTCCAAGTGCCAGCACTTCTACATGGAACTTGTCAAATTGATGCTGCTCTTTTTGTGCTCCTGTATATTTGCAAACAGCTGCTTCCACTCTGAGTGTCAGCAAACACACATGCACTCATGCACATCCTTATATCATCCCTGGTAGTCTAAGGCACTGTGAGATTAGAAAAGGTTAGTTTTTAGAGCCGAGTGCTATTGGCACATCCACTGTTCTCCAGCTAATAAAGCCATCTACATGAGTCAACAATGAACCATAAAAAATGATTCAAAAAGCCATGAAAAATTATATCTCTCACTGCTATATAGACTCATTTAACCCTATCCAATTATCATTTAAATTAGTCTCTCTGTTCTCTTCATCTGGTTCTTCTCCCTCATCTTCAATTGGTCTCTCCTCTGAGAGCTTTAAATCCTACTTTGTCCATAAAATTAGACATTCAAGCCTCCCGTTCAGCATTAAATCCACCTGTATCCTTCTCCAATCTTTGCCTCTTTTCTCTTCCATCTTTACTATCACTTTCGCCCCGAGGGCCCTTCATAATAGTTCCCAGATGTATCTGCTACTGTTACAGTGACCAGCTTGGAGAGAACTTTTCGTGAAGCTATCTTTTTCATGTAAAGCTCCGCATTTTGAAGAACTTTCTGTAAAATACAGGGAGAACTGCACACCCCCCCAACCTAGATATCTCAATTCCAATCTCAACAACCTATTTAAAATGGTGTAAAGATTTATGTATCAACTTTTTTGTTTTTAATTACATTTTGAATATTTCTAGAATTGTTCTTTTACATTGAAAATGCAGAGTATGTTTAGGACATCAGTAACAAATTCCTACTTTAATGAATTTTGAGTTGTATTTTGCAAGGAGCAGAATGTGAAAAATATACAGGTTTAAGTTCATTTTATATTGTTTTAATAATTATTTTAGGAGGATGGAAGGGTAGGAGACAGGGCAACATGCATGAAGGCCAACACCCCTGCACCGGGAAGCTGTTCCGAGCATCCAACACAATCAATCCCCTGTCACCTTCACCTTATGATGCCTCATTCCCCAGCATCCTTTTAATCAACTTACACATCTAGCTGAGCTTTGGAAATACAAGCGATCTGAACACAAATAAAGCCAGTTTCTCCCATACACTCCAGTCAGCTAGGAATGCAGTCAGTGAAGGAGTTACAGTAAATTACTTTATATGAAAATGAACTGAAGCGCTGCTTTCACACTGCATGCCTTTCTCTTGGAATATTATTATTACTAGAGGAGACAACATTACTGCTATCCTTGCCACATCCCACTTAACAGTGATTGCTAATCTTACACAGATGATGGACAGGAGTTTAAGCCAAGCTGGTGCCCACACCGTCAGCAACATCGGACCATCTCTGTTAAACCAAATAATCTTTGAGTGCAATAATAATTGTTTGCTTCAAGGTATCCTAGATATTTTGGTGTATTACTGATCAAAATCTCTACAGTCCTTAGCACAGATATTGTATCACTCTCATCCTTTTTCAAATCCCTTCAAAATGGGAATGTCAAGACAGCATATCCTGATATTCTCAACTGAGCTACAGACAAAAAAAAAACATTCACTGATGTCCCACATAGTAACATACATAGAGGCATATTTTCAAAGCACTTTGGGAGGCTAAGTTCCATAGGTTTCTATGGAACTTTGGGAGGCTAAGTGCTTTGAAAATGAGCCTCATAGTAACATAGTAAATGACGGCAGAAAAAGACCTGCATGGTCCATCCAGTCTGCCCAACAAGATAAACTCATATGTGCTACTTTTTGTGTATACCTTACCTTGATTTGTACCTGTCCTTTTCAGGGCACACACCGTATAAGTCTGCCCAGCACTATCCCCGCCTCCCGCCACCGGCTCTGCCACCCACTCTCGGCTAAGCTCCTTAGGATCCATTCCTTCTGAACAGGATTCCTTTATGTTTATCCCACGCGTGTTTGAATTCTGTTACCGTTTTCATTTCCACCACCTCCCGCGGGAGGGCATTCCAAGCATCCACTACTCTCTTCGTGAAAAAATACTTCCTGACATTTTTCTTGAGTCTGCCCCCCTTCAATCTCATTTCATGTCCTCTCGTTCTACCGCCTTCGCACCTCCGGAAAAGGTTCGTTTGCGGATTAATACTTTTCAAATATTTGAACGTCTGTATCATATCACCCCTGTTTCTCCTTTCTTCCAGAGTATACATGTTCAGGTCATCAAGTCTCTCCTCATACATCTTGTAACTCAAATCCCTTACCATTCTTGTAGCTTTTCTTTGCACCGCTTCAATTCTTTCTACATCCTTCGCAAGGTACGGCCTCCAAAACTGAACACAATACTCTAGGTGGGGCCTCACCAACGACTTATACAGGGGCATCAACACCTCCTTTCTTCTGCTGGTCACACCTCTCTCTATACAGCCTAACAACCTTCTAGCTACAGCCACCGCCTTGTCACACTGTTTCATCACCTTCAGATCCTCAGATACTATCACCCCAAGATCCCTCTCCCCACCTAACACATACGTCTCCCGAGGATTTCTATTCCCTAAGTGCATCACTTTGCATTTCTTCGCATTGAATTTTAATTGCCAAACTTTAGACCATTCTTCTAGCTTCCTCAGATCCTTTTTCATGTTTTCCACTCCCTCCCGGGTGTCCACTCTGTTACAGATCTTAGTATCATCCGCAAATAGGCAAACTTTACCTTCTAACCCTTCGGCAATGTCACTCACAAATACATTGAACAGAATTGGTCCCAGCACCGATCCTTGAGGCACACCACTACTCACCTTTCCCTCCTCTGAGTGAATTCCATTCACCACCACCCTCAGGCTTCTGTCCGTCAACCAGTTCCTAATCCAGTTCACCACTTCGGGTCCTATCTTCAGCCCATCCAGTTTATTTAAGAGCCTCCTGTGGGGAATCGTGTCAAAAGCTTTGCTGAAATCTACGTAGATTACGTCCATAGCTCGTCCCTGATTCAATTCTCCTGTCACCGAATCAAAGAACTCAATGAGATTCGTTTGGCACGATTTCCCTTTGGTAAAACCATGTTGTCAGACTGAACATTGCAATATTGCTAATATACATAGAACAAACAGATTCTCAATGTCCTTGCTGAAAAGATTCTCCTCTAAAACAATATTCTAGCAGTGGTCCGCTGGCTCAGTGACAGTACTGCGAACTGCCATGCAGAGGGATCTGGATGTAGATCCAGCCTCAGGACTTCTGGTCCCTGAGTGGATTCGAGCTTGGAAGTCTAAGATGTATTCACAGACCCTGGGGGAGGGCGCCGTTGTCACTGCACAATGCTGACACATATAAGAGGACACTTAGATTTAGGCAGCAAGTACACATGAAAATGTCAATATTCAAACAGAAATGATAATCATCTAGCTATGCACTATTCCGTAAGTACACACCTATCATCAAAGGCACAGTTTGAAGGTGGGCATATCTCCACCAGTCTAGGCTTGAGCATTTACACCAGTTCTGGCTGGCATAAGTGTTCCTTCGGAAAAACATTATGCAAGTATTTACCCAGTTACACTAGTATTCCATAAAGAAAAGAATAGACTCCTAATAGGTGTCCCTTTATAGAACTGCCCTGTTACTGGTTTGGTTTTGGGTCTTTAGTGGAATGAATTCTTGTTGCTTCTGTCTAATCTTGGCTACTCTGAATATGTTGTATCCAGGGTCCTCTTGGACACCTACCTATCCCTTTACTCTTTCTTCTGTGAAGAAATTTGCCTCCTCACTAAATCCTTCTTCTTCCCCTCTGGACCCCTGGTCTACAATGTTTCTGAAATGAACTCCTCACATCTGACCTATAGCCTCACTCCTTCTACAAAGCAGCTTGTCACAAGGCTAAATGCCTTCTGTTTGGAAATACACTGCCACCACCCCCATCCTTATAAACCAAACCTGGACCCTGCAGATCCTTCCATTTTTCATCTTATCTCCACCCTACCCTTTCTTTCAATTTTAGAAAAACCGATCTTGGCAAAAATCTCCCTTGTTCTGGATGTCACTAGCTCTCCTCCCTAGGCAAGCTGTGTTTCGTTCAAGCTACAGTAGTCTTAACTCCCATCCACAATGAGATCAGGACCATCATCCACCAATTCAATTCTGTTGTTCTTGTTTCTTTTGTTCTCTTTTTTTTTTTTTTTAACTTTGACGTAGTTAACCATGCTGTCCTCTCTCTTTGCCTCTGAGACCTTGGCATCTGTGATATACAGTCCTTGCATGGTTCACTTCTTGCTTAGCTCTTCTTCTTTTTCAAATACAATACTTGAGATGCAGCCCATACTACTATGCAGAGATGACATCAACATTCTGTTCCTTTTTCCCTCCTTCTCCTCCTCCTCTGACACCACTCTTCTTCTGTCTTGCCTCCAAGCTATGGTGGGCTGGCTCCAGGAAAGCTGCCTTTTTTCAACTCTGCTAAATGTGAATCTATGCATACCCCCAAACCACTCCTGTAATAATTGGAGTGGAGGTGTAGCCTAGTGGTTAGTGCAGTGGACTGGGGAACTGGGATCAATTCCCACTGCAGCTCCTTGTGACTCTGGGTAAAGTCACTTAACCCTCCGTTGCCCCACATAAACTGCCTTGGATGTGGTTGCAAAAACTGTAGAAAAGCAGTATAAAGGGATGCCTTTACCATTTTAAGAAAGTTTGCATTCAAATTATCTGAGTTTTGGTTCTGAACTCTCCTCCAAGCCACAGAGACTCAATTATCTGATTCTTTTTTTTTTTTTTTGGCCTTCATCACATTCATGCAGCAAAATCTGTTCTCCCTGTTGAACTCATCAGAATCCTTCTTTTATCACTTTTCATTTCTCATTTAGATTACTGCAATGTTCTTTACAATGGCTTACCACTTAGTTGACTCAGACTCCTCCAATTAGTACAATCCTCTGCAGTCAAGCTTCTACATCACACTTGCCATTGCAATCATGTCTCTCCTTTGTTGAAGAGTGAGCATTGGGTTCCTGTCACTGCCCATCATAAGTTTGAAATCCTTATCCTGGTCTATAGGGCATTTTCTTCCCAGACCCCAGAGTATTTAGCAGGCCACTTGATGTCTTATGGACTGGACCATACCCTTTGCTCATCCCAGGCAGCTTTTCTTTCCCTTCCTTCCATCTCACTTTTTCACCTTGATATCTCCAGAGAATTCTACCATCTCCTATCTTGGTCCCTGCCTCTGGAACTCCTTCCATCCTCAAATTTGCTTTGAAGCTTCCTTTCCAAAATTCGAAAAAGCAGTTAAATCTTGGTTCTTTCAGATGGCTTTTGAGTCATTTGTTCTCTGTTTGGACTCCAAGACCTTCCTGGTGGCTCTTCTCCTTCTCTTCTTTCACAGACCAATCCAGTTAGGTTTTCAGGATACACACAATAAATATGCATGAGTTAAATTTGCATGTACTTCCTCCCCATATGCAAATCTCCTTCTAGTCTTTCTGTATCTTCTTTTCATTCTACTCCAGAGGCTCTCAACCCAGTCCTCAGGACACACACACAATGCCAGTCAGGTTTTCAGGGTACCCACAATAAATATGCATGAGATAGATTTACATACAGGGGAGGTAGTGCATGCAAATTTATCTCATGCATATTCATTGTGGTTATCCTGCAAAATTAACTGGCTTGGTATGTCATAAGGACTGGGTTGAGAACCTCTGCTCTAATCCCTTTCCTTCCCACATTTTAGTTTGCATCTTCTATATCTCTCCTGGACTCCTCTGTCCATTGTGACTCTCTGTATCTAGTACTGAATCTATTCCTTTCCCTCCCTTCATCCTCTCTTTTCTTCCCCTCCTCCTTTTGACCTTATTGTAAACTGCCTTGCTGTACTACAATGCTAATTGTGGTATATCAAGTCTCAAATAGGAGAAATACAGTTCAGGACATAATAAAAACTGGCTTAAAACACATTGTTTCTTCATGCTAACAGACAAGACTTTTCACATTGAGGAGAAGCTGTAGAACTAGAGGACATGATATGAAGCTACAAAGAGTTAGAGTCAAAAGCAACATAAGGAAATATATTTTCACAGAAATGGTAGTGGATGCCTAGAATGCCTTTCCAAAAGAGGGAGTGGAAGCAAAAATAGTTTTGGAAAGGTGTGGGATAGATAGATAGATAGATAGATAGATAGATAGATAGATAGATAGATAGATAGATAGATAGATAGATAGATAGATAGATAGATAGATAGATAGATAGAACCAAGCATAAAGCATTTCTGCTGAAAACAGCTATGAAATGACTGTTGCACTTGTTTTAAGAAATCAGGGGGAAGTAACCTGCACCAACAACCTTCCTGGCCAGACTCAATGGCCCCTATTGGTCTTCGTCTGTCATCATTTACTACGGTACTATGTTAATTTGTAATTGTTCCATGTTCTTTTTAATAATAAATTGGGCCCCCCTTCTTTACAAGGAGGGGGATGGAAAGTATAAACCTAAACAAAACCTCAGAGGATTCTAGTACAAGACCTAATAATATTACTACAAGTAAAAATGGAATCTGGTTAATCTCTCAGCACTGTAGCCTGAGGCTGCTTTGTATCACTTTGAAAACTAGAATTATTTTCTTTATTGTACTTTATTCTACTTTAAGTCAATGTATAATGGTATTTACTGCACAGCTTTAAAAGAAGCACCTGCTGCCAATGAATCCTTACTGAAAGAACACAGGAAAAGTATTCCTCACTTTAGGGTTAGTTTCTTTTCAGTGAGTTTTTAGAGTTTGGATGTTAAACATTTCCATTCACTTTATAAGTTTGAAGCATGTAGGTTTGCTTTATTGTGCAACATGTTGCTGGTGCAAGGTTAAACCACATCAAGATTCAATAAATCAACAAAGCATCTCAGGAAGAAAGTCCAAAAGACATCATGAGAAGAACAAAGCCATAGCACTTCATCAGAAAAGCTAGAAATCCTCTAAAATGAGGCAGGAAATGGCTCAATAAAACCCAAAAGCCCAACATTCATTTTTTTTTCATATTTTCTGAGGGTGTCTGTTGCCCTGTTACATATAGAGGGGTATTTTCAACATGACATCTAAATCCGACTTTGGATATTTTTATGAAAAACGTTCAAAAATAAATTAGCAAACATGACCATTTTCAAAGCTGAAAAACGTCTATCTTTTTTCTTCAAAAATGGCCATTTCTTAGATGCTATCTAGACGTTTTGGGTCAAATTCAGTAAATCACATCTAAAATCTAGACACGTCTGATTAGAGCACCTAGCGCTATTCTATATAATGTGCTGAAAGGTGGGCACGGTGTATAGAATAGCATATAGGACAGGGGAAAGCACCTACATTTAGACACAGCCATTTATGACACTGAAAACCTGGTATAAATATACGCGGCTAAATGTAGGCATGTTATAACAACGTGCATAAATTTGAGTAATGCCTTAGACATGCCCACACTCCGCCCTTGGCTGCATCCCCTTTTCAGCTACACATATTAGAATTTACACACGCTTCTTTTTAGAATACGCTAAAAAAGTGTGCTTAAATTCCAATTAGTGATGATAATTGATTGCTATTGGCATAGCTGGTTATCTTCAAACCAGCCAAAAAAAACCTGATATTTAATGCCAGTCACCGGAAACAGCCTGGCATTGAATATCCGAGTTCAGCTATCTTCCGCGGTCTGAATATCGGGGCCATAATAAATAAAATATGTTTTCGGGCATTATTTTTCTCCTACATACTAAAGCTCAAGTCCTTTTGCTTAGCGTAAGGACAAAATGGGCATAATCCTAAAATGCCAGGGTGTGAGTGTAAATGGGATGTGCCAGCAAGTCTATAGTTTATTTGGATTTTCTATACTGTACATGTATATAGTTTATAAAATATGCACATAAATGCCCAACTTGCTCCTATTCTCCATCTTAGTGAATACCAGCTATGGAGTAATTCTGTATTTATTTATTATGAGACTAAGGCTCTGTGAACAGATATATGTCCTGATCTCCCCAGGCACTGTTTAGACAGTATACAGGTGTTTAGTTAATGTTATAATTGATCCATATTTCCATTACCTGTTATTGTTTGCTACTTGCACTATTTTGTTCCACTGTTTGATTTTTAAAAGACCATAAACAATATTTAGGTTATTGCCTCCCCGTCTGGACTGATAAAGAATCCTGGTGGTTTGTGTGTTCAGTCTGAGTGCTTTCTGGGAGCTGTGGGACCACTGGGAGTGTGACCCCAGTAACCTAGAAATCACTGGGGATACTTTGAGAGTGGAAGACTCGCCCAAAGACAGTTGTGACCCAGTTGGTGGGAGGAGGGTGCTAATGTAGAGCACAAACGGCAGGTGCAGGCAGACCTGAGATTGCTGGGAATAAACCCTCAAAGTGATCGTGGGATAACCCTAGGCTGGTGGCTAAGCAATTCATGACAGCTAGTAATTCTTTTCTATATATAAAAGGTCTATATCATTTCCCTGCTGTCCCTCTTCTCTTCTAAGGTATTGTACATACATACATACATACATACATACATATATATATATATATATATATATATTGTGAAAATGATGAGGGTATTGTGAAGAGGAAGCTCCCACCTCAGGATCCCAGGTCCCTCTTTCACTCAGGGTGAGCTGGTTCTCAGTATGCAGATTTTATGCAAATTAGGCTACTACCCCTTTCTGCTCAGGGTGACCTGCTTCTCAAAAGGCAAACATAGTCAGGTCTCACCCACAGGATTTTTCTCATACAAATCTTTATTCCCGCCTCTGGGTCACACTTCTTTTAGCTTAAAACACTTCTTGCACAGTTCAAACCCAACAGATTTCTTCCCCCTGAGCCCTCTCACACAGGCATTTGGGCTCAGTACTAACTCAGTCCTGGACACACAGTCCCTCCTTGTAGCACACAGCTCTAGACACACAGTCTTTTCATCTTGGACACACAGTACCTCTTTGAACACACAGTTCTTATTCTAGACACACAGTCTTTAGGGCACAGCCAGTACTTCTCATGGGGATCCTTCCTGCTTCAGCTACCAGCTCTCTCCTTTAGCTGCTAGCTCTCCCCTTTCCCTCACCACTCAGGTGGGGTATTAAGTGGTTAATGGCCAAACAGGACCCAGCCTATAACCTGCTGCACCTGTTTCTATCCCCAGGACTCTCCTCGGTCCTAGCGAACTCCTGCTATACATCCCTTACTGGCTCCCTTTAGTGACTCACCCAGCCCTTCTCCCTGGACATTTTAGGGGAACAGCGCCCTCTAGGGGCCTAACCAGGGTAGGACAGCCTCTTCCTTCTCACAATATATATATATATATATATATATATATATATATATATAAAACCCCTAGTATATAGTCTGATAGTCTGAGGTACTTGGGCTGGCAGAAAACTATTCTGGACATATTTTTAGGGGATGAGTGTACCTCTCATTTGTCCTTAGATTCTTTTGACTAGCTGTACCAATGAAAGGAACAATGCCACAGATGGGGAATATATATTATTTATAGATATAAAAATAAATGTGGCAAAATGCAAAGCAAGTTACAAAAACAGACTTGTACTACAAAAAAAGATATAAAGATATCTGATCAGCTAAATAACTCTGTATGTGAGATTATACAACAAAATAATAAAGATCCTCAGTAGATTACACATGCACTCTTAGCAGCGAGTTATCCTACTGACCACAAGTTCTCAAAACCAGTCTTTCACAGCCAAAATCCTTAGACTAACTATCCCGACTGTAGGTAATAAATCCTGCTTACTTACCCTGCAGACCGTATTGCAGACTTTCAGTGGATGAAGAATCGGATTCCACCATTAAGACTCTAGCAGAAATTTCTCTGTGAATCTATCTCAGTCCAGGAATAAAGTCCAAGGCCTTGACTCTGTATACTAATTACACAGTCTTTTTGGGTAAGGCCTCAGTGCTGCAGCGGAACTGACCTTGTCAGCTTATTACAAGGAATTCAGTTCACTGGTGTGTTTAGAAAATCAGTCTCTCTCTCCTCTCAGAGCAATCTATCTACCAACAAGTCTTTTGTTCTTCTCCCTTCTTCTCTTCTCTCTTCAGTCCAACATTGGCATCTTTCTGGATCAGGTGATACCTATGGACCAATCACAGTGTAATTCTGTCCAGCAGAACTCATGGTCATGAAGAGAGGCCTTCTTATTAGCAAAGAAACTCTTATCAGTCACGAGGCGGATGGTAGCAAGCTCCCTCTTGATTCACATACTTCTGGAGCCATCTATCCTCTGTGAGGTAAGCTCCTCCGCTCTTCCCAGGAGATAACTGGAGGCTAATTTGCAGTAAACAACATGTCCTTGGATGAAGTCATCATGGGTATGCCAAGCAGTAATTTTCCTTTGTAGAAAAGCTGGTTTCTGGTGTATTCAGGGCACAGGCTGTAGAATCCATATTAGTTATAAAAAGATGGTTCTGGTTTGTATAGGCCTCAGACCAGCAAAGGTGAGAGAGGAAGAAAATACCCCTACAGTATACATATTTATGACCTCCAGTCTTCTCATATTTATTTATTTAGCACATTTATACCCCACTTTTTTCCACATTTATGCAGGCACAAAGTGGCTTACAATGTACTGATGAGGCTGATATGTCTTCCGATAGAGACTTCTTACTATTTTGGTCAATATTCTCTGTACCAATTCCAGCCTTTTTATGTCCTTAGCATATACGGCCTCTAAATTTATGTCCTTAGCAAAATACAGCCTCTAAAACTGAGCACAGTACTCCATCTGATGCCTTGCCAATGTCCTGTACAGGGGCATTATGACCTCCTTCTTGCTGCTTGTTGTGTTTGCTATGCAGTGTGTAGCATCCTTCTTGCTTTAGCCACTACCTTGTCACACTGTTTCATCACATTAACTTGCAGGGCTTCTCAAACCTCTGAGGGACCCACAGCTACTTGGTTTTTCAGGATATTCACATTTTGAAGGTATTAAAAGAAGTACCTGCTTCCAATTAATCCTTACTGAAGGAACACAGTAAAAGACTGGCATAAATGCTCATGCCCAACTAATCTCAAGTACAGAAAAGCAAGTATTCTATAACCATATGCCTAAATCCTGGGAATGCCCTGACCCACCCATGCCCCACCCCTCCTTTGGAATTGAGTTCAATATAAGTTAGGCACCCAAGTTATAGAATAGGGGTGTACGGCTTATCCTTGCATAATTACTAATGACTACCAATTAGAGCTTGCTAACACCAATAACTGATTATCATCATCTATGTAGGCAATTAGTTTACATTCATATCTGAGATCCCTGCTCAAAAATGCACACCCAACTTTGGATGGCCTATACAGAATCCGGGAGAGAATGACTAATAACTTACATGACCATTAACAATGCAACTGGCCCAGTTATCCATTTAAGTGGCTAATATCCCAATGCTGAATAAGTTATTTATTGAAAATACCTATAATACACTTGGAGAAAGCAGTGGCGTAGCCAGAAGTCAATTTTTGGGTGGGCCAACAGGTTGGATGGGTGGGCACTATAGACAGTGGTGTGCTGGTAAATGTTTAACAACAGGCTCTCTCCCCAGTCCACCTCTGCGCCCCCCCCCCCCCCCGTCCACCTGTGCACCTCCCCTCAAAATTGCAGAGCTGGCTATAGCCGGGGAGAGAGCCTGGGGGGTGGGGGAGGCAATGCATTACTCTCTCCAGGAAAAAAAACATTAAATGATCCCAGGTTCCAATCTCATTCATGTTTAATGTGGGATAAAATGCCATAAATAAGTAATAAATAAATAAATATAAACTTTTAATGTTGAGCACCTGATTCTCAAAGTGGACATGTTCCAATCATTATAATGAAAATAAAATGATTTTTTTCTACCTTTGCTGTCTGGTGACTTTGTTTTTCTGATCATACTGGCCCAGTATCTGATTCTGCTGCTTTCTGTCCTCTTTACTCCGTTTCCAGGGCTTCCTTTCCATTTATTTCTTTACTTTCCGCCTTTCTTCTTCATTTCTTGCTCTGGGTCCTCCGCAGACTTGACTGTCCAGTGGATCCAGCTTCTGCCTATTTTCTTCATCCATGTGCAATTTTCTCCTCTCTTCCTTTTCCCTCATCTCATCTCCTTCCTCACTCTTCCCTCCCCTCCATCCATGTCCAGCATTCCTTCTCTCTCCCTTCCCTCTCCTCCATCCATATCCAGCAGCCTCCTCTCTCCTGCCCTTCCCTCCATCCATCCATGTCCAGCAACCCTCCTCTGCCCCCTGCCCTCCCCTCCATCCACCCATGTCCAGCAACCTTCATCTCTCCTCTTCCCTCCCCTCCATCCACCCATGTCCAGCAACTCTCCTCTCCCCTCCATCTATCCCCAGCAATTCTCTTCTCTCCCCTGCCCCTATCCATCCATCCCCAGCAATTCTGTTCTTGCCCCTGTTCCCTCCATCCATTCCCAGCAATTCTCCTCTCCCCTGCCCCCCACCTCCATCCATCCATCCATCCATCCCCAGAAATTCTCCTCTCTCCCCTGCCCCCCACCTCCATCCATCCATCCATCCATCCATCCATCATCCCCAGCAATTCTCCTCTCCCCACTGCCCCCCACTCCATCCATCCATCCCCAGCAATTCTCCTCTCTCCCCTGCCCCCCACTCCATCCATCCATCCCCAGCAATTCTCCTCTCTCCCCTGCCCCCACCTCCATCCATCCATCCATCGCCAGCAATTCTCTTCTCTCCCCTGACCCCCACCTCCATCCATCCATCCATCATCCCCAGCAATTCTCCTCTCTCCCCTGACCCCCACCTCCATCCATCCATCCATCCATCCTCAGAAATTCTCCTCTCTCCCTTGCCCCCCACCTCCATCCATCATCCCCAGCAATTCTCCTCTCTCCCTTGCCCCCCACCTCCATCCATCATCCCCAGCAATTCTCCTCTCTCCCCTGCCCCCCACCTCCATCCATCCATCCATCATCCCCAGCAATTCTCCTCTCTCCCCTGACCCCCACCTCCATCCCGTGACTCTCCTCTCTCCCATCCATGTGTCCAGTGATTCTCCTTCACCCCATGCATCCTTCCCTCCCATTCCACCTGCCCACCCTCTCTCTGACGGCAGCGATTCCCAGACACTGCCTACTGCCGCCATGATCTACCTCCGAGTCCTCCCTCTGTCTCACTCTCAACAGCAGCGGTAGCGATTCAAACACGCTACCTCCTGCTTCTAACCCGGAAGCGTCTCCTCTGCAGAGGAGACACTTCCGGGTTAAAAGCAGGAGGCAGCGTGTTTGAATCGTGATGCTACCACTGCTGTTGAGACTGAGAGTGAGACAGAGGGAGGAAGTAGATTGTGGCGGCGGTAGGCAGCGTCTGGAAAGCGCTGCCGTCAGAGAGGAGGCAGTTGCAGGATCAGTGCTGCCTGCTCCCTCCGCTCCGCTGCTGGGTGGGCCTGAACCCAAACTGGGTGGGCCTAGGCCCATCCAGGCCCACCCGTGGCTACGCCCCTGGGAGAAAGTAGCGAGGCAAAAGCCCAGTAGTCCTTAAGATACATCCTCCTTGGGCCACCTTAACAGAGCTAGGATGATGAAGCCTAGTCAGGAGCAGGTGGCTCAAATTAGGAAGGATGAAACCTGAAGTCAGAAAGGCCCTGGGACAGCTGAGGGCAGTTTCAAGACCCTGACAGCAATAGCTGAGGGACTGTTAACTATTCCCAATCCTAGAAGGTAGGATTAACTATATTTGTGTTAAATTATTGTCCTGAATAAAGGGCTATTTGGTTGATCTTGAAATTGCCTCAGTGCTTGTTTATAGATCTCCAAGAGGCCCAGGGCTCAAGTCTGCCAATCAGCACCTTGGGTCTACTACTGTCACAGGTTGGTCATTGTCTTGGACCTACTTCTACCTTCTCTCTGCCTTGATTTGTTCATTTTTCTGGCTCCAGTGGATATAGCTCATTTTTATTATTAATGTAAGTCCAGATACCTGATTTTTTTCCATAATCTAGCCTACCCCAGATCCCAAGGTGGGCAGACCAGTTACTGAATGTATCTATATACTGGAGCAGGCACCTTTAACTATATATTCTGAGAAACAAATCAATACCCAAAAGTACAGTACCATTTGCCCACAGATAAGCAATGCTATTTCACATATAATAGATAATATGAGTTTCAGTCAACAGCACTCAGAAAAACTTCCCATAGGATATACTCTATACAGAGCAAGAGAATATGTGATTGTAGAAAATGTGTTTTGCCTTAACATTCAGCACTTGTGTCCCACAGCTTCTTGCTTCCATTCCAAATATGTCATCAGTGCAAGAGGACATAATTTGATGACCACACATTTTCTTAGATAGCAGCTTTCATAGGTAAAATTATTTCAGTGATTTACCAGTGATTTTCCACTTGCCTTGTGTGCTGTGACTAGACTGCAAACTCCCATGAATGCTTTATCCAGGAGTGCACTGGATTCCAGATAAAGAGGAGGCAAGGAATTTTTGCAGAGGAGAAATTACAACTTTGGAAGATCAGGTACTAAGATGGTCCTTGGGAATCAGGCAACACAAAGCCCAAAGGAAGGGAAAAAGGATGACCTAGAAGAATGGATCTAACCAGAGCCAGTATAAGGGTTGTGGGTGCTCTAGGCAGACTTCAACCTTACTCCCCCTCCCCCTCAAGTAACTTTCAGGTCCCTAGTGTACAATCCCCCCTCCCCCCCCAAAGACTTAATCATGATCATCACAAAAATCCTGCCAGGACCTACTGTTTTGCTTTGACTGCAGTAGCCTTTGCTGCTTCATAGAAGACGCATGTCCTCCTAGGCAACTGACAAGTCTTGTCTAATGGTTGGGCCGGACCTAGATGTAACTCACGTTTTGGTTTACATGCATGTTTAATACTGCACTGGAAACTGCTGAAGGGGCTGATTTGTTCAAAAGATATTTATCCAGTGCAGACTTTTATTTTGGAACATCAAACTTGTGTTTGGAGTAGCTTCGACTATTATTAGGCCCTTAACTGGATAATCTCCCTCAGGATAATCTGTGTACAATTTTCCTATCTGCCGAAAAGAGGGGCTAGATGCTAAAAGTGCAAACAGCAAACAAAAACAAGAGACTATAATCAAACTATCTCACTTCTCTAACAACAACCTTTCTAACTGATCTGGCTCAAAAAAATAATAATTAGCATTAGGAATTTAACTAGACACTTGGAAGGAGATTTTAAGAAAAAAGTAGCATGAAGGGCCAAAACCCTTGCCTTAAACTGAAGAAACTGCTTAGGTCTTGCTTGCTTGGTTTTAGACACATAAGTAAAACAATGGATTGAAGAGGTTAAAAGGCATATTTTTATTAAAATAGCCCAACTTGGCCAAGTTTCAGCTATTGCAGGCTGCTTCAGGGGCAGCGACTAAAAGGGGGAATATCAAATTACACTTCCCCTTAGTAGAGGCAAGGAGTACTGACACCAGTCATGAAGCTCCTTCCAGTGAACTCCTTTGCCTTTCAACCTCTTCGATCCATACTACGTTCTATGGATCACGACTGCCTCTTTCATGTTGACAGACACATAAGGAAATATTTGAAGTTTCCCTCCACAAAACAGGAAATCTTTCTTTCTAAAATAAGCTTTTAATATAATTGTCTAATCATTCTCTGAGGAGAAAGTAGGTTTTCTTTGTTCATCTTATAGTTTTTGACCAGGACAAATATGGAGTAATCTTGATTTCTTGTACAATTTTTTCTTCTTCTTCTCCTCTCTATTAGAGAGTGACATGGTATTCATTACTGTGGTAATAACCTCAGCAATATGGAATTTAAAAAAAAAATTATGTGGTACTCTAACATGCACTCCCGGTGTTCCTGATGTAAACTGTGTGTTTTCCAAAACCGGGTGGTTGTAGTCGGGCCAAACCTTGGAAACACACTGCAAAACACCGGAAGTGATGTCGGTTCACTATCCACGTCTCCCATCCTCAAAGGGCGGGGGAGGAAAAATAAACTAAATTTAGGATTTTGATGGTTGTCCTCCCAAAATTCAATGGCACCAGACACCGGATGTTAAATAGTACACACGTACTTTGACAAAAAAACAATTATCTTAAAAAAAAAATAAACTTTTATAATCAATTTATACTCTATAAACCTCCAAATAACATCAATATTATTAACCCCCAGTTCTTTTTCCTTACAGGTTAAATTCCCAATAACAACAGAACAAACCTCATCAGATAAGTATTTTCCTTATTTATCTTATAACTCTAACCTTTAATTAATTTGTTCTATTTGGTTGATTTACTTTGATTTCTTTCTTTAAACAAGAATTTGATTTTTTCTGTATTGTTTTGGTCTCTTTTAGGATTCTCACTTCTTTGACGGAATCCAGGAACTCAGGTAAATATGTTTATTCTAAATGGTTTTGTTCCCCAAGTCACTTAGCTGTTCTTCAAAAATGCTATTATCTTTCTTGCGTGGGGGCCCAGTCAGTCGCTCTTCCAGATTTTTCCTTCTGCTTTTCCAGTTTTCTTGCTCTTCTCCCTAAACCTCCCTTAATCAACTTAAAGGGAAAGAAAACCCTATCTCCCTGATGGATTTCCCATGCAATTTCCCTAGGTGCCAGTTAATGGGGTTACACTGTGGCCAATTACTCCTTCAAAAATAAAATAAAATAAAGGGACTTATTCTTCCAGACCTGTCCTTCTTTTTACTTGTCCCTGCTCTAGAGGAGCACTAGAGATGCACAGTCACACTCTACCCTATCACTTCAGCACATTCACCCTGTCTTCCAATAACACCAATCAATCCCCTAAAAAAAAATCTAAACCTATCTTCAATAGCACCCACTTAAAACACATTCCTTACTCATTACCAGCATTCAAATAACTTATTATTTTCCACTATCTTTCAATTCAGTCACTTCTAAGACCTAGGCACTCACACAATCCCAGACACCCAGCTGGACACAACCTCTTCCTTCGGTGGCTTCAGCTCCTCTGACCAACTGTCCACAGCTCCGTTGCCTAAGCAACGGAGCCGCGGCCAGAGTTCTGGAGACCCCCTAGGCAATCAGCTGTCCTTCCCAAGGTTCCGTTCTTTCCTGCTGACCAAAACATTCAACTTTAGCCCTGGATGTTTTTGTTTTGTTCCATTATGACAGAAAAACGTCCAAGTGTTAGGAATGCCCAGATCCTGCCCTTAACATGTCCCAGACACGCCCCCTTGTAATTGGAATGCATTTCTGATGGACTTCATATAAAAACGTTTAAAAACTGGTTTTGAAAATGTATGCCAATTTTTGCACATTTTTCTCTTTTGAAAATGAGCCCCATAGTTTTGTGCATGGGCTTCAAAGGCTGCTAAATCACTAATGATAATGTTTTGAATATCAGTCCATATATATCTACATTTACATCTATATAGGTCTATATTCAAAGCAATGCAAGAGAGGCTTCTGCCCACATAAATTGTACTTTGCAGGTAACTGCACAGTTTAGTAAAATAGGCTATATATACAGTATATATGAAATAGTAAAAAGCAATTGAGATCCACTGTATACCATACCATTTAAACAAAACAAAACCTAAGGGGTCATACATTGTCTTCTATTAAAGCACAAAATGAAGTATTAAGGTAAGGTGGTGTGATATAAAATCTGAGTTTCCTTCATAAATGACAGCTTGCCTGGAGGCACCAACTGTTGGCAAGTGGAGACATAGCTGACAAGCTTAAATACCAAGCAAAGGTAAAGAGAGGTCTTAAAAGCATCATGACATGATTCCAAGAGTGGTATTAATTTGGCTTAATATTCTATCATAGGATATTTTGGCAGGAAGCCGATGTGTTGCTCTGATTAAAATTAGACAAGATGGCTCCACAATTTCTGGAACCAAATGTACTTCAAAAATAGAGAACAAAAGTTATTTTAATAAAATTGCTATGGTTTATTTCTCCTTGATGAGATTCTATTTTCAGACATTGGCAACAATACAGAGCTTGTTTTCAAAGCATCTATATGTATAGATAGTGGCATTTACATGTATAGATTGAATAAATACACAACTGCCAATTTCAGAAAACTTCTATGTCCACACGTAGGGATGCAGAAATATCAAGGGGGCCTATTTTGGGCATGGCTAGGGTGGCCCATAAATATCTATCTATCTATCTTACATATATATATATATATATATATATATATATATATATATATATATATATATATATATATATATATATATCGAGAGAGAGAGAGAGAGAGTATGTGTAAATTGCGAAGACAGGTGGCAATATCTGGAAAAGCTAACAGAAGTTGGGAAAGCTGCCAAGAAAGCAAAGATGCAAATGGAAGAAAAAATAATCAATACAGTAAAACAGAGGGACAATACATTTTAAAAAATATGTTAGTGATAGGAGGAAGAGCAAAAGTGGCATTATGAGAAATAAAGGTGAAGGGGAGCAGGGCTGGCAATGGAGGGAACAAACTGGGCAGCTGCCCTGGGCCCCACAGAAGTAACCTGATAAAATACGTCTTCATGGAAATGGTGGTGAATTCGTGGAATGGCCTCCCGGTGGAAGTGGTGGAGATGAAAACAGTATCTGAATTTAAGAGAGCTTGAGACAAATATATAAGTTCTCTAAGGGAGTGACAGGGAGATTACATGGCATGGATAGGCTATATAGTCTTTATTTGCCTTCATTTTTCTCTGTTTCACATATATTTAAGAACTTTCCAGCTATCTTTTGCATCTTCGGCATGCATAGGTGTTTATACAAGTACTTGTTAAGGTATAGCTTTTAATTGAGGGCTTAAGGGGAGGAGATTTTCATTAATTGTCTCGTTCTTGTTTTTTGCATCAAAAGTAAAAACAGTAAATAGCTCCACTTTTTAATTGGTGCCAATTATATGTCTAGTTTTGTGAAATGGAAACATAGAAACACGTAGGCAGATAAAGACCATATGGTCTATCCAGGCTACATTTTTCAAACTCAATTTGCATCACCATCCTCCTCAAACTTCTAACAAAGTTCTTATCCTGCAAGTGCTTTATTAACCCCCATCCCCTTTTTTTTACCTGAGAAACTCCTACTCCACGCCTCAGCTTTTCATCATATGATCTTTGAACCCCCATAAGAACATAAAAACATAAGAGTAGCCATACTGGGTCTGACAAATGGTCCATATTATAGCCCAGTATCCTGTCTCCAACAGTGGACAAGCCAGGTCACAAGTACCTGGCAGAAACCCATCTTCTCTGGGATATCCTCCTCTTTGCTCCAGCACTACTCATAATTAGCACTATGCAAAGTAGATGCTGCCACATTTTCATCTACTGCTTTCTGCCCCTTCCAGCCTTCCCCTTAACCTTTATTTTTATTGCTCATCCCATCATTCTGAGTCTGTCCTGTAGCCCTACCATTGCCCCTCCCTTTCTCCCTACCTGCTCCCAACACATGCTCAACCCATTACTTCTGAGATAAGTACTTCCTACTCTTCTCCCATGCAAAACTCCCTCACATCTGCCTTCCCTTCTCCCCCCCCCCCCCCCAAACGAGCAGGGCATACTATCCTGCTTATAATCGAAATAGAAAAACGCCTATATTGTGACCCAAATCGGGAGATAGACGTTTATCTCACAAAAACGAATAAAGCGGTAAAATCGAAAGCCGAATTTGGACGTTTTCAACTGCACTCCGTCGCGGATGTGGACAAAGTTGATGGGGGCATGTCGAAGACGTGGTGAAGGCGGAACTGGGGCGTGGTTATCGGCCGATCAGAGATGGGTGCCTTTCGCCGATAATGGAAAAAAAATATGCGTTTGTAGCGAGAATTTATGGCACTTTTCCTGGACCCTGTTTTTCCACGAATAAGGCCCCAATAAGTGCCCTAAATGACCAGATGACCACTGGAGGGAATCGGGGATGACCTCCCCTGACTCCCCCAGTGGTCACAAACCCCCTCCCACCACAAAATATGCCGTTTCACAACTTTGTATTTTCACTCTCAAATGTCATACCCACCTCCCTGGCAGCAGTATGCAGGTCGCTGGAGCAGTTATTAGGGGGTGCAGTGGACTTCAGGCAGGTGGACCCAGGCCCATCCCCCCCCACCTGTTACACTTGTGCTGGTAAATGGGAGCCCTCCAAACCGCCCCCCAAACCCACTGTACCCACATGTAGGTGCCCCCCTTCACCCCTTAGGGCTATAGTAATGGTGTAGACTTGTGGGCAGTGGGTTTTGAGGGGGATTTGGGGGGCTCAACACACAAGGGAAGGGTGCTATGCACCTGGGAGCTCTTTTACCTTTTTTTTTGTTTTTGTAGAAGTGCCCCCTAGGGTGCCTGGTTGGTGTCCTGGCATGTGAGGGGGACCAGTGCACTATGACTCCTGGCCCCTCCCACGAATAAATGTCTTGGAGTTATTCGTTTTTGAGCTGGGCGCTTTCATTTTCCATTATCGCTGAAAAACAAAAACGCCCAGCTCACAAATTGTCGAATAAAACATGGACGTCTATTTTTTGCGAAAATACAGTTCGGTCCGCCCCTTCACGGACCCGTTCTCGGAGATAAACGTCCATGGAGATAGACGTTTCCGTTCGATTATGCCCCTTCACGTGTTCAAATTATAGTATTTTATAATCATGCACATATGTGTGTGCTCTGCCCAAAATCCACCCCTATGCACATCCTCTGGTGAAGTACATGCCATCATTTCAAAGTGCATTCTTTTGTGCCTGTCAGTATTTTATAAGAGATTATTTATGAGTGTAAAAGTGACTAAAATGCCACCAAAGTGTCTATTTACTTTACCACTTAAATTACACACCCCAGTGGTGAAGCCACAGGTGAACCCGAGTGAGCTGTGACCAACCCAGTTTTAGCTAATCCAAAATGGCTGCTCCCTTGGTTTAGCTGGTAGGGATCCCCAAGCCCCACCAACCAAAGACATGTTCCAGGTCAGAACTCTTCTCCATGCATGTGCGCCGGCTGTTCGGGTTGGAAGAGTTCTGGACAAGAGGAGGTCTTTGGATGGCAGTGCTTGGGGATCTCCACCAGCTCAGATATTTCTATTCTGAGTTTGGGGGAGGGAGGAGGGTGGAGGTAGCCACTGTTTCCTCTAAGCTCAGCAGGAGTTCTCCAATTGCATTGCTGCTAGTGGAGGGCGGCGCTTCAATACTGGGCTTTCAATTGCTAGGGACAGGCAGGATCCCTAGAATCCTGCAGAGCTTGCCTGTCCCTCACTATTGAAAAGTGCTAGAGAAACAACACCCCCCCACTGGCAGGACTGTAGGTGGAGGCCTCCCACTCAGCTTAGAGGCAGCAGTTGAGGTGGCAATGAAAATTCATGTCCATCTACTTTGGGCTCAGGCGCACTTTAAATTATCCATCTGGCTACACCACTGACACAATCTCTTATAAAATTACTCTCATCAAGTATTAGGGAACATGGATAATATCATCATGTTCTGAAATTTCCCTTAGTGGCAGGCATTTGCTAGTTTAAAACTGGCATACTGTGAGCTGCAGGTTCAGGGGATTGCAAAGGAAGCCTTACAACTGCCAATGACATAAAAAGTAGATGTGTTTCCTTCTTATGTGGACTGAGGAAAAAAATATATGTTAAGGCTTTTTATTTTGTGTTAATATATAGTGGTGATATTTCTGGTGCATTTCTTAACCTTGTCTTCCCCTAATCCCAACCAGCTGTGTAGGTAAGTGGCTTAATACAGTTCTAGAGATAGGTTTTACAGCAAACACATTCCACAGGTTTTAAGTTTAAGCCCACCCACCCTGCCCCTGAACCCACCCACCCCAAGGCTGACACTTCCTAAACAGCTTTCCTAAATACAATACTTATCACAAATTAACTCCACCCAAATTAGAACTGCTTCTGAAAAGTAAACCATTCATTATCACAGTCTATCCCCAGCCTTCTGCTCAACATCAAGGGCTGTATAGGGGGTGTAGTGCTTCAGTATGCGAAGGAAGAGCGGGACTTGGGGGTGATTGTGTCTGACCACCTTAAAGATTTCAAACGGGTAAAAAAAGCGACAGCCAAAGCCAGAAGGATGCTTGGGTGCATAAAGAGAGGCATGACCAGCAGGAAAAAGGAGGTGATAGTGCCGTTGTATAAGTCTCTGGTGAGGCTTCATTTGGATTACTGCTTGCAGTTCTGGAGACCGCACCTATGGAAAGATATAAACAGAATGGAGTCGGTCCAGAGGGCGGCTACGAAATTAGTAAGCGGTCTTGAATGCAAAAATTATAGGGACAGGCTTATGAACCTTAACATGTATACGCTGGAAGAGAGGGGGGAGGGAGGAGAGAGGAGACATGATAGAAACGTTTAAATATCTCAAGGACATTTATGTACAGGAAGAGAGCCTTTTTCAAATGAAGGAGAGCTCTGGAATGAGGGGCCATATGACAAAGTTAAGAGGGAATAGGCTTAGGAGTAACCTAAGGAAGTATTATTTCACAGAAAGGGTGGTGGAGGCGTGGAATGGCCTCCCGGTGGAGGTGGTGGAGTCGAGGACTGTTCCAGAATTTAAAAAGACATGGGATAAGCTTGTGGGATCGCTTAGGAACAGGAAGAATTAGGGGTTACAGAGGATGGGCAGACTGGATGGGTCATGTGGCCTTTATCTGCCATCATGTTTCTATATATTTGTTTTTATTAACTTTTCTTTATCACAATATGATAGCCTCTTTGTGATGTAATTAATGTAAATTAGAAAACTTAAATTAAAAAATTATATATGTTAGGGCTTTTGTTTGGATAATGGATGAGATTCCTTCTCTAGCACTGTCGAAACGCAGACCCTTGAGGTTTGAAGAGTGCTGAAGATGGAGCTGTTTACCACCAGATGTCTTGGGCAACGTGCTGTGTTTAGCAACTGCTCTGTGGAATGAAAGCTTAAGTAGCATAAGTGTCTGTGCTAAATAACATTAATTCAGTTTGGGAGGGCATATGTCAATGTAATGCTAGTTTTGCACGATTGTAATGCTTGTATAATATAATGTGACCAGTGAGAGACTGTGTTTTCTTCAATTGGGGGACAGCAGTTCTCAAGCACAAAAGCAAACAGATACGTTGCCAAATCTAACTAGTACTGCTGCTTTAAAACACTTTACATAAAGAATAGTACAATTAAGAAAAAGCTAACAGAGAACAGCCCCCTTACCAGGTAGTCTTAGTCTAATTTCAGTAAGGAATACTGTTATTCTGTTTCAGTGGGACTCTGTTTCATACTACTCCTGTGCTCATGCAATCAAGGCAAGGAGTTGTTCCCATGGAAACCAATCAACCCAGGACACCTTCTGTGTGAAAAATGCAGATATAAAAAAGCAGCCAGTGCAGGCAAGGCCTCTCTGGCATTTGTAGATCAATGTAAATCTGACAATTACTTTCCTGACCTTTTAGACCTTTGGTTAAAATACCATGTTTTGTTTATGGGATGGAGACATAGGAATGTTTTCATTTGGTCACAGTCTCTTATCAATGTTTCTTATATGCTGTGTTCTTTTTTAAAAAAAAAACAATAGTAAACAGTGAAAGAAAACCAAGATTTGATTTTGTAAATCAGGTCCCCTCTGCACAATATATTTTTGGTCACCGGCATGTATTAAGCAAGATATGCTCAGAAACAGACTGCAAGAGGGGGAAAAAAAGCACATTTTTATTTAACATTTGGACTCCATCAGGAGTGGATAAAGTCATCAGGATGTACCCCTATTATGGTACCTAAGTGGTTTGCATTCTTGCATAGCATACTAGAAAATAATAGTGATATCACTGTATAAAGTCACATCACACCTCCAGGATGTCTTATAGAAAATAAATATTATTTATACTGTCATTTATATCAGCTGTAGATTGTCAGTTTAAAATCAGCTTTAGCTCTGTCCTTGTGTTCACATAGGATTTTCTCTTAATGTCTTTTCGACCTGGTATTCATTACTGTACAACTGACTCTAGAGATCAAAGCAACAAGTCCTGTACAACAGAGTATTAGGGGAAGAATTCTGTCCAAGCTGATTTAATGGGACCTTTGCTGGGTCAGCCTGGATGTACTATGGTGGTCCCTCATACTGTAAGTTCATATGAGAAGGAGAACTAATTGAGTTTCCTTACAGAGCTTGCAGTACCCACAGAACCAAAAGTTTATGTTCAAAGGGAAATCCCTAGCATGCGCAAAGTACCTGCCCAAAATAATGTATGGAGTTTAGATTATGCAATCTCCCTACATATAGGGGTCGATATACAAAGTGATTTAACTGGCCACAAACAGGTCCACTTGTGTGTGCACAAATTACGCTCTGAGGAGGAATCAAAAGACATCTCAATCTGAACAAAAAGGCCAATTCAGTAACACCTGGATAATTTGTTCTTCATGTAGGCGAGCTTACTACATTATGCAGTGACTTAAAAGTCAAAGCGGGGAATTTAAATTTGATCCATGCTGCAACCAGTAACCAGGGAAGTGCTGGCGATATGTCACTGCAATTGTTCTCCGTTTACCAGTTTACTAAAATGTACCTTCTTAAATAGGAGTTATAAGTGATGGAACTTGCGGAGAACTTTTCAACAGTTCTTCACCACACCTAATACATGGCCACTACAGGGAACCCTTTCTGTGATGAGTCACAGACTGGGAATTTAAGCTTTCACTGGGACAATGGGATCATCAATCAAATGGCTCCCAGTTTGCCTCCTTTTATTTCTTAACCCATAAAACCTCCTTCTTAGAAGGGTTTAGTGTAATCTTATTTACTGAATCCAGCTTACAATTCCACTGAGATACAGATTTGAATGCTTTATCTGCCTCTGTATGTCACTAGCAAAAAACTGGAAAAAAAGCTATTCCCTATCCACTAAAGAACATTAATGATCTCATAGAAATGTTAGATAATGTTAGAGAAGGTAGAGTCCTTTAATTTAGCTAGCATCTCAAATCTAAGCTAAAAGCCCACCCTTTTGATGCTCCTAACCCTTATTCACTTGTTCAGAACCCTTATTTTATCATTCTCACTTTAATATTCCCTTTATCTCTTGTTTGTCTGTCCTAATTAGATTGTAAGCTCTGTCGAGCAGGGACTGTCTCTTCATGTTCAAGTGTATAGCGCTGCGTACTTCTAGTAGCACTTTAGAAATGATAAGTAGTAGTAGTAGTAATATCTAAATGAGATAAACCTTGATCTGTAGCCCTTTCTCCAATAGTCCTATTACCTGGAATTTCTCTAATACACATTCACACTATCCCCTTCATTCTATGACAGAGTGCAAAAATGTAAGTGACATTTGCATGCTTACATTTATAGAATGCTGCTCTCCATGCACAAAAGTGTACACTTAGAACTGAATTCTAGAAAGGGTGCCAAAATCTGGATGCTGGAAAAGATCAGCGCTAGCTGTAATTCTGTAAAAAGCATGCGGCCTTTACAGACTGGCGCTTAGCTCCCAACTCCAAGCCCAACTCTGATTGACAGACTTAGGCCTCCTGAAATGTGGTGTAATTCCTGGCAACCAAGTTGGGCATGGAGACCCTTTATCCTATACCACTGCACTGATTTTCTGAGAACGCCCGTGATCTGCCTATGCCCCTCCCATGGCTACGTCCTCTTTTGCATGCTATGGCATGTGGGTGCTCATGGTTATGGAATTGCGTGCAGGTAGATGCACCAGTGGCGTAGCTATGTGGGGCCACGGGGGCCTGGAACCCATAGATTTGGCCCTGGACCCCCTGCTGACGACCCTCCCGACCCCCCTCCCGCCGCCAGCCCTCCCCCGCTGCCGCCGTCGTCGCCTACCTTTGCTGGCGGGGGACCCCAATCCCCGCCAGCCGAGGTCCTCTTCTTCATTCTGTTTCTAACATCCTGCAAGTTGTATGTGCAGGACGTCAGACTCACAGAAACAGAACGAAGCCTGGCTGCGCTTCGTTCTGTTTCTGTGAGTCTAACGTCCTGCACGTACAAAGTGCAGGACATCAGAAACAGAACGAAGCCTTTGCAGGAAGAAGAGGACCTCAGCTGGCGGGGATTTGGGTCCCCCGCCAGCAAAGGTAGGCGACGGCGGCGTCGGGGGAGGGTTGGCGTCGGGAGAATCGGGAGGGTCGTCGGCAGGGGTCGTCAAAGTTGGTGGTGGTGGTGGCGCAGCAGGGGGATCGGCAATGGGGGGGGGGGGTCAACGGCACCAAGGGGGGGGGGGCTAAAATGTGCCCCCTCACCTCGGGCTCTGGACCCCCCTCCCGCTACGCCCCTGAGATGCACACACAAATCCATATTATTGCTAATTAACATCAATGATTGTTAACATCAATTAATTGATGTTAATTGACTCATTAAACAATTTATTTGCATATTAATCTATAATCCATGCTGTAATTTTAGCGTCCAAATTTGGGTGCCATTTATAGAATCAGGGGGTTATTACATAAAAAGCAGTAGCATACCTAAATGCTATAGTTATACGCTAAATGATTTAGTATGCATAGTAATTATACGGGGGGCATTCTAGGGGAGGGGCATGGGTGGATCAAGTGGTATGCTGGAGCCGGCTTATAAGAGCCGTTTGTTAAGTTTTTAAGAATTTTGGGAGCCGGTTGTTAAAGTAGGCACCTCCCCTTCCCTGCCTCCCCTGTGACTACTTTTTAACAAGCGGTTCACAAAATTTAGGCTTCAACTCCCTCCTGAAATCCCTTTTACTGTGCTGGTGGGGTTGCTTAGCCCCGCCACTGTTTGGTTCTGGCTCTGAGCAGCATGTTTCTGGCAGAAGAAAGGAGGCGTTGATGCCCCTGTACAAGTCGTTGGTGTGGCCCCACTTGGTGTATTGTGTTCAGTTTTGGAGGCTTTCAGTATCTTGCTAAGGACATAAAAAGCGATGAAAATGGTATGGGGTTTGCATCAGAAGACATATGAGGAGAAACTGGAGGAACTGAACGTATTCCCTGAAGGAAAGGAAAGGCAGGGATGATGTGATACAGACATTCAAATATCTGAAAGGTATAAATCTACAACCAAATCTTTTCCAGAGACAGGAAGGTGGTAGAACTAGAGGACATGAATTGAGGATGGGTGGTGGTGGTGGTGGTGGGGGGGGGGGGGGGGGGACTCAGGAATAATGTTAGGAAATACTTTTTCATGGAGTGCTATATATCTGGAATGCCCTCCCGTGAGAGGTAGTGGAGATAAAAACAGTAACAGAATTTTAAAAATGCGTGGGATAAACATAAAGGAATCCTGTATAGAAGGTGTGGGACCAAACAAGCTTAGCGGCGATTAGATGGCAACACTAGCAATTGGGAAGTAAAGCTAGTGCTGGGCAGTCTTCTACAATCTGTGCTCCAATCATGGCTGGATAGATGGAGCATCAGTAGCTGGAGAAAAGGGGCAGTGCTGGGCAGACTTCTATGGTCTATTCCCTGAAAATGACAAGGATAAATCATGATCATGTACACATATATAGTCATATTGTACTTTGTGCAATGAGTTATCTTGTTGCGCAGACTGGATGGACCGCACAGGTCTTTATCTGCCGTCATCTACTATGTTACTTTGGGGCACATCTTGGAGTGGAGGAGTGGTCTAGTGGTTAGGGTGGTGGACTTTGAGCCTGAGGAACTGAGTTTGATTCCCACTTCAGGCACAGGCAGCTCCTTGTGACTCTGGGCAAGTCACTTAACCCTCCATTGTCCCATGTAAGCCACATTGAGCCTGCCATGAGTGGGAAAGCGCGGGGTACAAATGTAACAAAAAAAAAAAACACTGAGGACCTTATTTACTAAGCTGCGCTGTAGGTGTGCAAACTTTTTAACGCATGCTAAAAATTAGCACGCGCTAATGCTAGAGACACCCATAGGAATATAATGGGTGTCTCTATTGTTAGTGCACACTAATTTTTAGCATACCTTTGAAAATTATCTGTAAATACCTTTGAAAATTATCCTCTTGGTGTGCAAGCTTTGCCACAAACAAGCATCTTCTATTCGACTGAAAATTTGCCTAAATCAAGATGGCCAAACTTGTAATGTCAAAGTTGCATTTGGTAAGGCCAAATATTTGGCTCTTGCGACCATTCTTTTTTTCTTTCTCTCCGGCACATTTCTGTGAAGGAGCACTAGCAGGAGCCAAATATTTGGCCTTTCCAGCTGGGCATCAAGTAGATTAAATAACAGAGGCTTGGGCAGTGCTGAAATAACGGTACTAATAAGATGCACAGACTCCTGATGCCAGCATGTGATTGTCAAAACACGGCACTGTGTCAACTCTTACTGGTCTCTTAATAAACTTCAACATTAATTTCCACAGATCTTCTTTGGTGTTTTTGGAAGTCCATTGGTCTTTCCTTACTTGTTTGGGTTTTGCCCAACTTTGCTGCCATAGAGAATTCATCTTCTTTTCCTTCAGATTTTCTTTTGCGTTTGTGCACCACTGTAGAATTGCACTTAGGTTGCTAACGTGCAGAAGTACTCTTTTTGGCATACATACACATGAAAGGGGCATCTAGTTATAGAATTATCTGCCTCGGTTTGAGTTCACTGGGCCAAGTACACAGTAAATCTACATTTTCCTTTTTTCTGTTATCCTATATTGAAGTTATCTAAATGGGGTGTTTGCAAACTATACAGTGCAGGGTTTTAAACATTAATATCTATTTTAGTCCCTATAATAATTATTAAACTGTTTTGGATAGAGGACAGTTTTAGAGATCTCCATGTGGAGGGCAGTTTTACAACAAGACACTGACTAAAAGCACCTATTATAGGTTTCTCTATAAAGTAAAATAGGTGCTTTAATTTAAAGTGAGATCACTTACACTAGCTGTAAGGTTGGTGTAAATGCCCACACTTACATTTTGCAAGGAAGCACGTCAATTATTGTATTTCATAATTAAAGCATTTACATGCTTACACTGTTAATGCTATTACCAAATTCCACCAATCTGAATGCCCACAGTAGAAGTGTGTGCCATACAAAAGATGTGCACACATTTACGCTGGTCAATGTTTTTGTAAGTGAGACTTCCCTAAAAAATGCCTCTGCTCTGGGCACAAGGTGGGAGGATTTTCTGAGAGTCACTGTGGTAATGGGGGCTGGTAAATCTGGCCTGGTGGGTGGATATGAAAGGAGCCCAGCCTCTAGAGGTGGAGTGGAGATGTGATATTGTGAAAAGTGGATCCAGGTCTTACCCCCGCCAAAACCCTTAGTACCGAGGGGGAGTGCCAGAGCTGAACAGGAGGACTTTGGAGTGGCTGGCTGCTGGAAACCTCTGCCAGGAGGGCAGAAGGAGTCTGATTAGGGTCCCCGTCATGGAGATTCATGAGAAGGAAGGAGTGCCTGGTGGAATAAGACACCCCAGGTGGGAGGGACATGGGTGCACAGGATCCCCACTCCCGCTAGGACTTGCCAGCCAGCCAGAGGATCCCTAATCCAAGATGGGACAGACATATCATGGACATTGATTGGATGTGACTTTGGCCTCTTATGCACTTAACTGAATAAATGAGGGTTGAGTTATGAACTGTTGTTGGTTTGATTTTGATCAAATGAGAAAAAATCAAATAAATAGCTGATAGTAGCATAGGATTAATTAACTAACTAATTAGTGAAACAGAAATAAGTAGGTTAGAAGTTAGGCCAGAAACAGCACAACAGGCAGAAAAGTCTGCAGTTAAAGATTGCAGACCCAATCCCATTGATCAAAATAAGATGAGAAAGTGAGGTGTTGCCAAACCCCCGAGACCTATAGATGGCCCGAGGCCCTGCCAGGGTGGGAAGCACAGAGGGCAAGTCATAACCAGCCCCTAAGAAGATATGCATTACAAAGATAACAGACTAACTCAAGCTAGGGCAAGCTAAAAGACCAGGATTAATCACATGTGTCAGGTGACCAGGCATATTTTTAAAGTATATGACGCAGAGAGAAACTTGTATTCATTAGAAGTAGGTTTGATCTGTCAGACTGCTTCTTGTTTGTGGATCCACATTCTAATTAATTAATTAGTTCTGGAGACCGCACCTACGGAAAGATATAAACAGGATGCAGTCGGTCCAGAGGGCGGCTACAAAATTAGTAAGCGGTCTTGAATGCAAAAATTATAGGGACAGGCTTATGAACCTCAACATGTATACGCTGGAAGAGAGGAGGGAGAGAGAAGACATGATAGAAACGTTTAAATATCTCAAGGGCATTTATGTACATGAAGAGAGCCTTTTTCAGTGAAGGAGAGCTCTGGAATGAGGGGGCATATGACAAAGGTAAGAGGGAATAGGCTTAGGAGTAACCTAAGGAAGTATTATTTCACAGAAAGGGTGGTGGAGGCATGGAATGGCCTCCCAGTGGGGGGGAGGGGGGTGTGTGGAGTCGAGGACTGTTCCAGAATTTAAAAAAGGCATGGGATAAGCATGTGGGATCGCTTAGAAACAGGAAGAATTAGGGGTTACAGAGGATGGGTAGACTGGATGGGTCATGTGGCCTTTATCTGCCGTCATGTTTCTATGTTTCTAATTAATTAATTAATTAAAGCTTCCCTCTTTCTGGTACCTTGAATATTTTTTGTACTATATTGAATTTGTTTATTACTGTGACTAGCAAATTACCAAATTTAGATTTTTACTTCATCACAAGTTACTGAGACTGCTGGTAGTTATTTGAGAACAGTGGGCTTTTGCATCCCCCCCAGGGTGGGAATACCCTGGCCCAGCTCATCTGATGTTCAATCTGTTTTGTGAACCCTGGTCCCGGGTACCTGACCCAGGGAGCTTAGCCAGCAGCCCCGATTGAGGGGCAGACCAGGGGTATAAGAGGCCAGTTATATGCCCAAATGATTAAAATACCACTATTTACACACATTCTTGGTGCCTAAAACTAGGCGGCTCCTTATCAAATTACCCCCTAAAAGCACCTCTATGTTGTGTATCTGCATGAGGATCCAGGCTGCTGTATCACTGCATGTTGCCATCCCTTTTGGCTTCAGCTCTGCATTAACCTGATGTAGGCCTGGTTTTTATTGGAGACCCCCCTGGAGGATACCTTCCAGAACTGCAGTGGGTTTTCCCTCAGGTGATGAGATCACAGGAACAAAGGAACAATTGTTTTCCACTCCTAGGGAAACAGTCTTTTCTCACTCTGTCTCTCCACCACACACCTACCATAAGAGATATGCATGACACAAGAAACCCTTTCACTTAACCTCCAGTGTGCTACCCAATATTCTCTAATCACCAGGCCTACAAAAGGAGAGGGTATGTGCTTAAACCTCTTAGAACGTATACCCCTCTGCTTTTTAATTCAATATTTTGTGCATCTGCTCAACTACCTGGAGTTGATCTTTTTTTTTTTTTCATTTTGCTAAATGTCGCAAGTTGATTGCTTATGATACTTCAGGAGAATCATCTTATAAGAAAATACCCCAGGGAGGCTGAGGCTAGATTTAAAAAAAAAATAATGCTATTTTAAGCAGACTGTTCAACTGGTATGAACTGCAAAGTAGGTAAAATAAATGGAACACAGAGGTAATTCATAGACTGACTGCACTTAAACATCCTGAACCACCAAGGGGATCCTATGACTGTTAGTCAAAACAATAGGTAGCATACGCACTAAAAACATTTGTTATGACTATTTTATTTCTTTTATACATAGTGCAGCCAATTTATGCAGTGCTGTGATACAGGGTAAACAGAGAGAAATCAATACAGGGAATGAGATACAATGGAATGTTTAATGCAATGAACTTGAATGAATGTGTAACACAAAATATGGAAAAATTAACTCTGAGAGCTGTTTTCCAGAGCGTTTTGATGACTAGAAATGGCTGAAAACTTAATCCACACAATGTCAAAAAATATATATATTTATTTAATTATTTGTGACATTTACAGTGGGGGAAATAAGTATTTGATCCCTTGCTGATTTTGTAAGTTTGCCCACTGACAAAGACATGAGCAGCCCATAATTGAAGGGTAGGTTATTGGTAACAGTGAGAGATAGCACATCACAAATTAAATCCGGAAAATCACATTGTGGAAAGTATATGAATTTATTTGCATTCTGCAGAGGGAAATAAGTATTTAATCCCTCTGGCAAACAAGACCTAATACTTGGTGGCAAAACCCTTGTTGGCAAGCACAGCGGTCAGACGTCTTCTGTAGTTGATGATGAGGTTTGCACACATGTCAGGAGGAATTTTGGTCCACTCCTCTTTGCAGATCATCTCTAAATCATTAAGAGTTCTGGGCTGTCGCTTGGCAACTCGCATCTTCAGCTCCCTCCATAAGTTTTCAATGGGATTAAGGTCTGGTGACTGGCTAGGCCACTCCATGACCCTAATGTGCTTCTTCCTGAGCCACTCCTTTGTTGCCTTGGCTGTATGTTTTGGGTCATTGTCGTGCTGGAAGACCCAGCCACGACCCATTTTTAAGGCCCTGGCGGAGGGAAGGAGGTTGTCACTCAGAATTGTACGGTACATGGCCCCATCCATTCTCCCATTGATGCGGTGAAGTAGTCCTGTGCCCTTAGCAGAGAAACACCCCCAAAACATAACATTTCCACCTCCATGCTTGACAGTGGGGACGGTGTTCTTTGGGTCATAGGCAGCATTTCTCTTCCTCCAAACACGGCGAGTTGAGTTCATGCCAAAGAGCTCAATTTTTGTCTCATCTGACCACAGCACCTTCTCCCAATCACTCTCGGCATCATCCAGGTGTTCACTGGCAAACTTCAGACGGGCCGTCACATGTGCCTTCCGGAGCAGGGGGACCTTGCGGGCACTGCAGGATTGCAATCCGTTATGTCGTAATGTGTTACCAATGGTTTTCGTGGTGACAGTGGTCCCAGCTGCCTTGAGATCATTGACAAGTTCCCCCCTTGTAGTTGTAGGCTGATTTCTAACCTTCCTCATGATCAAGGATACCCCACGAGGTGAGATTTTGCGTGGAGCCCCAGATCTTTGTCGATTGACAGTCATTTTGTACTTCTTCCATTTTCTTACTATGGCACCAACAGTTGTCTCCTTCTCGCCCAGCGTCTTACTGATGGTTTTGTAGCCCATTCCAGCCTTGTGCAGGTGTATGATCTTGTCCCTGACATCCTTAGACAGCTCCTTGCTCTTGGCCATTTTGTAGAGGTTAGAGTCTGACTGATTCACTGAGTCTGTGGACAGGTGTCTTTCATACAGGTGACCATTGCCGACAGCTGTCTGTCATGCAGGTAACGAGTTGATTTGGAGCATCTACCTGGTCTGTAGGGGCCAGATCTCTTACTGGTAGGTGGGGGATCAAATACTTATTTCCCTCTGCAGAATGCAAATAAATTCATATACTTTCCACAATGTGATTTTCCGGATTTAATTTGTGATGTGCTATCTCTCACTGTTACCAATAACCTACCCTTCAATTATGGGCTGCTCATGTCTTTGTCAGTGGGCAAACTTACAAAATCAGCAAGGGATCAAATACTTATTTCCCCCACTGTATATCCTACATTATCCCAAACAAGTTTGAGTTCAATGTGGCTTACAATAAACAGTAGAGGATACATAACAAAGAATAATGCATAAGAAAGTAATTTGTTTTAAGAATCCAATTTTACAGTATCATAAACATACTGGGATAATTATGGAAGTTTAACATTCAGAAAATCTATTATGAATGAGAAATTGTACATGAAGCAAAGAGAAAGTTAATGGTAAACAGAGTAATAACCAATTCAGGTAATAATCAGTTGTTTGAGATATGGTCGTTCTTTGGGAGGGTTTGTTTGAATAGGCACGATTTGAGGATTTTGCGGACTCTAGTATATTTCTGTATATTTCTTAGTTTGGGTGGTCAGGAGTTCCACTATTTAGTTCCTAACTAAGTGAAGTCTGCATTACTGAGGAAACTTGAGTATCAAAAGTTAAATGTTTATCTGTAATTATACCTAGAATTTTCAGATTATTGTCAATGGCGAATGAAGTGTTATCAATTGTGAAACTGTTGTAGTCGTTTTGGTCAAATAAGTTGGCTTAGTAAAAGGGGCCCTTAATGTGGCACCTATTGGGGGGGGGGGGGGGGGGTCACACATGAAAACATCTATTAGTGCATGGTAGCCCGGTTGCAGTTAGAGCTTCCTGTTTAGGAGACGCTAAGTGGACCCATGCTAACTGCAAAATTGTCATTTAGCACAAGGTAGTTGTCACGCGCTAACTGTAATATACTCTTCACACCCATTCTCCATCCTTACCCCGCCTAGTTAAACTCTTAACACAAAATACCCTTAATGCGCAAATCAATGCACACTAATTGTAAAAATAATTCTGGCTAATGCACTTTAGTAAAAGAGGAAAGGGAAATGGGACTTGATATACTGCCTTTCTGTGGTATTTTGCAACTACATTCAAAGCGGTTTACATATATACAGGTACTTATTTTGTACCTGGGGCAATGGAGGGTTAAGTGACTTGCCCACAGTCACAAGGAGCTGCATAGTTTGCTTCTGTGAGTAATATTTTTCCCTTTGTGAACAAGTTCAACTTAAAAGACAGCTGCTTTTTCTAGTTAGCAGTCAATCATGCAGAAATGCAGTTAGGAGAATATGAAGATGCTAGTGCAGTACTGGTTATGCCGCATGGGAATCGCTAGCATTGTTTAGTAAAAGGGGCCCTAAATTTGTACTTACTAAATTGTTCATTTCTTGTGTTAAGGCAAGGTAACTGCAAAATGTAATGCACGTTAGTAAAAGGACCATTATAATAGCAGATAAAGCTTAGTGGAATATCTAGTCTGGCCTCCCCCACCCCCCTCCCCAATTCCCAAGCTAGACTTGATCCCTTTGTCCTTATTTCCTTCCCACTAAAGATTCTCTATGGTTAGGTTGTGATTAATGTCATAGACTTATTTGCTTCCATACTGGTCAATAGTTCTACACAAATATAATTACAGACAATGTTAAAATTGCCTTAAACAATTAATTACTCACCTTTCCAAATTCGAGCACTGGCAAATTTACTGTCAATTACTATAGTCAGCATCATGCCTACAGCACTTACATTCTAAGGACTGAATTTACTAATTTACTAATGTATGCTAATATGAATTACACCCATAATTAGTAAATAGGGCCCACTGAAAATAAAGGAACCAGTTAAGTAACTTGCAAGAAATCACACATTAGTAAATCTAGTCCAGAAAAAAGAAATTCTGTAAGTTTGCCTGTATGTGTGCTTTGACCCCTGGATTCTATAAAGTTGTGCACCCAAGTTTCCAACTAGTGTGCAAATTTAAGTTATAGAATAATACCAGATGTGCACCTAACTTAATTTTAAAATAGGCACCAACTGGCATTAAGTACCAATAATAGAACTTAAGCGGCATTAATTAGTGCTAATTGGCACTAATTTGTAGTTATGCTCCTAACTTAACTTAGGTGGTATTCTATCATCTTAGAGGCCGATTTTGAGCCTGCGGGAGATAGATTGGCTAACGGTTGATGGGGGAAACCCAACCCGAAAATTCAATACCGTGGCTGTATACAGCCACCAGCATTGAATTTCCGGCTTTTTTGGGGTGCCGCAAACAAAGCCGGTTAAGCCAATACTCAACTGTTGTCTGCCTAAGTTATAGGGGCCAAAGATAGACCTGCTATTTTCGCAAGTCTATCTGGCCTCTAAACTTCACTGGCCAGCCAATGAAAATCAACGGTAACCGGCTATGTCACGGACATAGCCGCTGACCGGGCTAGTCACTGACTGGGGTATTCAGCGGGAGATAGCTGGTTATTTCCCACTGAATATCGGCAGATAGCTGGTTTGAGGGTATTTAACCGGCCAGGTGCAGTTCCCGGCCAGTTAAATATTTTCGAATATCATCCCATTAGAGCTTAAGGGGTCCTTTTACTAAGGTGTGTTGAAAAATGGTCTGTGCTAGTATAGGCGCGTGTTTTGGATGCGTGCAGATCCATTTTTGAGCATGCATGTAAAAAAGGCCTTATTTTTTATTTTGCCAAAACTGGATGTGCTGCAAAATCAAAACTGATGCGCATCCATTTTGGGTCTGAGACTTTACTGCCGCCAATTCGCTCAGCGGTAAGGTCTCACGCATTAACTGGGCGGTAATGGTCAGCGTGCATACAATGCCAATTGCCACCCGTTTTTTGCCACGCACAGGAAAATAAAATCTATTTTTCAGTGCGCATAGTGGATGTGCGTAAAAAATGAAATTACCACCCGGGCCACGTAGTAGCTGGGCAGTAACTTGGAATTGACGCACCAATAATCAGCACTGGCCGGTTAAGTCTGAACCAGCCAAAGGGTAGGCCTGGTATTCACACAGCCAAAATTGGCCACTAAACATAGTCAACAATACGCTGAAAATCGGCATATAGTTATATTGCGCGACATAACCAGCTAGAATATTTTTACTCGGTTCTTAATTAAGCTCTGAAATTCGATGCTTGAGAATGTGGTAAAAGCAGTGAATGCAGCTAGTTTTTTTTAAAACGTTCTTGGACAAGTTCTTGGAGGAAAAGTTCACAAACCATTATTAGGAAGGTAGCCACTGCTTATCCCTGGGATAAACAGCATATAATCTACCTAGCTCTTGGGATTCTGCCAGGAACTTGGTATCTGAAATAGCCACTGTTGGAAACAGAATACTGGGCTTGATGGAGAAGAACTTAAGTACATAAAAACAGAAGCATTACCATACTGGGACAGCTTGAAGGTCCATCAAACCTAGTATCCTGTTTCCGACAGTGGACAATCCAGGTCCAAGTACCTGGCAAGATCCCAAGCAAAGCAGATTGTATTCTGCTCATCACAGAATAAACAGTGGATTTTTCTGAGTCCATCTTAATAATGGCTTATAGACTTTTAGGAAATTGTCCAAACTTTTTAAAAACTATGTTTACCACATTCTCTGGCAGTAAATCCCAGAGTTTTATTACACAGTGAGCGGGAATAAATATTTTATCAGATTTTTTTAAAATTTACTACTTAGTAGCTTTATCGCGTGCCCCTGAGTCCTTGTATTTTTGGAAAGAGTAAACAAGCGATTTACTGCTACCCATTCCACTCCACTCTATTTTATAGACCTCTGTAATATCTCCTCTCAGCTATCCCTTCTCCAAAATGAAGAGCCCTAGCCACTTTAGCCTTTCCTCATAGGACATTTGGTCTGATCCATGTGGCAATTCCCATGTTCTTTATAAAGGGGTATTACAACATTTACAAAGCCTGAGTAACAACTGTAAATTAAACAGTCAAAATAAAACATCCAAGCTGAATTGCTACACTAACTATAACTGTGCTTTCACTGGTGAAGAAAGAGTTTTGTAGAAAGGGGGAACACAGTGACCTCTTCTAAGCATGGTCTTTGCCAAATGACCTTTAGAAAGCTGAAAGGATTAATGGATAGGCTACGCTCTTTTATACCTGGAATAGCAAAAAGGCTCCAGCCCTAGCCCTTCCTGAAATAAATATTGGTTAGTTTTAGATCAGTCCCCTGTGGACCATAATCCTCTGTAGCATATGACCAACCAGAAAAGAGCACTGTGGGTATTGGTTCAAGGATACAGGAGAGGAAAACATTTCAGACATCTGGCCCTGTATTACAGGTGCAGACAGAGTTCTCTGTTACTGTGTCCCTCGACCTTAATGAACAAGGATAACTTACAAGTAAAAGCTGCAAATAAAAGGTTATTGCAAGCTGTTTTCAGCATCTGTTGATGAAGTACATCTGTTTCCATTGCTCAATGGACTATACCCCAAATTCTATATATGGCATCTTAAGTTGTGTGCTCTAATGTGGCCGCATGGTCTAACTGCATGCACAATTTAATTAACAAGTCAATCAGTGCCGATAATTGTTACATAATTAACTAGCAGCACTAATTGACTTTAATTAGAATTTATGTGCACAACTTTCTAGGCATGTTCTATAACACAGTACAAGTAAGTTCTCATGCGTGCAGTTGAAAATGGGATGTGGTTATAGGCGTGGAATGGGCGGAATTATGTGCACAGTAATGGAATACGCCCGATCTGCGCCTAACTTAGACGCAAGTATTTAGGAAATTTCTTCACTCAATGTGTGATTGTGCTCTGGGATTCGTTGCCAGAGAGTGTGGCGGAATCAGTTAGCTTAGCAGGGTTTAAAAAAGGTTTTGATATCTTCCTAAAAAAAAAAAAAAGAAGTCCATAAGTCATTATTAAAATGGACTTGGGGAAATCCACTACTTATTTCTAGGATAAGCAGCATAAAATGTATTGTACTATTTTCAGATCTTGCCAGGTATTTTTAACCTGGATTGTCCACTGTTGGAAACAGGATGCTGGGATTGATGGATCTTTGGTCTGTCCCAGTATGGCAATACTTATGTACTCATGTAGGCCTGGTTTTAGGTGGCCTAAATGGCTGCGCCTAAATTTTACTTCGAAGGACAGTGCGTGCACATATGCTATAAACTATGCCTAACTTTTGGTGTAGTTTATAGAATCAGGCTAACCGTGTGGTTTGTCAGCACCAATTTTTAAGGCACCATTTATAGAATTTGGCTCTATGTACATAAAACCTAAAATGTATCAGTGCCTTTTACTGTCTTTAATGACCTTTGAACTTGTTGTGCCTGTACCTTTGCTTTTGTTCACTTTGACATCTCTTACTGGTTATGATGAGGAAATACCAGGTCGATATTCAGCCTGAAGCGGTTAGCGTTTTGTAAAATGTAATAGAATAAGGGGCTACGATGAAGTATCTGCAGATATGGTTGGTAGCCATCACGAACTGTTGGGCAGGGTGACTGATTTGCTTTGAGAATTGTCAGTTTTTGTTGCAAATTTGCATTTTGCCAGATGATGTCTTATCTTTGCCATTCTTGCATTTTTGATATAGGAAAATAAGAGCAGTGGTTCTGTGCAACAAGAATTACTTTGCGCGTGAATATGTGAAATGAGGAAGAAGGTGTTATAGCATGTTTTGCATTTTTAATGGTGAGCGCAATTCATTTTCTATATCAGGCAGCATTCTTCACAGAGCCCACTTGAAGGCAATAAATGTTTTGTGTGTCATCTACCTCTTTTGTCTGTGTATTACTTTCAGATGAACAAGCCCATTCAGAGTCTATTTAGGTTTTCTTCATGTTAGCAAGTCTGTGTCTTCCATGGGCTGAATAAAGTTCTAAATATTTCAGTTTTTCCACAAAGACTTGACACAGTAAAGAGGTAGCCATTGAAATATGTATCGCTTGTTGATTTGCATGTTATATTTAGGATGCTTTATAAAAAGATTATCTGCATTCAAAACAGCCTCCTTCGCATTCTAGAAAAAATATTATGAGGATTATTTACTAAAAGTGTGACACATGCATGCTTTAATGTATATTTTAATGCCTTTTAAGAGGGAAGTTATCAAAGGCTTTTACCACTCCTTGATTTACCAAGGGAGTCAGCAACTGGTGATAGTCCAGTACAGCAAGTTACTGATTCCTGTGGACCAGAAATAATGCTGTTTGTGAGCCACCTCACATGCAGTATTATTCTACTAAACTGGGATGCATCTTAAAGGAGCCATCCTAGACTTGGTCCTTAGTGGAGCGCATACTCTGGTGAGGGACGTTATGGTAGTGGTGCCGCTTGATAACAGTGATCATAATATAATCAGTTTTGATATCAACCTTGAAGTAACTATACACAGGAAGTCAAATACGTTAGCGTTTAACTTTAAAAAAGGAGACTATGATAAAATGAGAAGAACGGTTAAAAAAAAACTTAGGGGGGCAACTAAGAGGGTAAAAACTGTACAACAGGCATGGACGCTGTTCAAAAATACCATCCTGGAGGCCCAGGCCAAACATATTCTGTGAATTAGAAAAGAAAGACGGAAGTCAAAAAGACAGCCGGCATGGTTGAAAAGTGAAGAAAGCTATTAGGGCTAAAAGAAACGCCTTCAGAAAATGGAAGAAGGAACCATCTGGAAATAACAAGAAGCAGCATAAGGAGTGTCAAAGCAAATGCAAGGCGCAGATAAAGAAGGCCAAGAGGGATTATGAAAAAAAGATAGCATTAGAGGCAAAAAAACATAGCAAAAATTTTTCTCGGTATATTAAAAGCAGGAAGCTGGCAAAAGAATCAGTTGGGCTGCTGGATGACCGCGGGGTAAAAGGGGCGATCAAGAAAGATAAAGACGTAGCGGAAAGATTGAATGAATTCTTTGCTTCGGTCTTCACCGAGGAAAGATTTGGGTGGGATACCAGTGTCGGAAATGGTATTTCAAGCGGACAAGTCGGAGAAACTTACTGACTTCACGGTAAACCTGGAGGACGTAATGGGGCAGTTCAGCAAACTGAAGAGTAGCAAATCTCCTGGACCGGATGGTATTCATCCTAGAGTACTGATAGAACTGAAAAATGAGCTTGCGGAGCTACTGTTAGCGATATGCAATTTATCCTTAAAATCGAGCATGGTACCGGAAGATTGGAGGGTGGCCAATGTAACGCCGATTTTTTAAAAAAGGTTCCAGGGGGGAACTGGGAAATTATAGACCGGTGAGTCTGACATCGGTGCCGGGGAAAATGGTAGAGGCTATTATCAAAAACAAAATTACAGAGCACATCCAAGGACATGGATTACTGAGACCAAGTCAGCACGATTTTTGTGTGAGGAAATCTTGCCTGACCAATTTACTTCAATTCTTTGAAGGAGTAAACAAACATGTGGACAAAGGGGAGCCAGTTGATATTGTGTATCTGGATTTTCAAAAGGCGTTTGACAAGGTACCTCATGAAAGGCTAGAGAGGAAATTAGAGGGTCATGGGATAGGAGGAAATGTCCTATTGTGGATTAAAAACTGGTTGAAGAATAGGAAACAGAGAGTGGAGTTAAATGGGAAGTATTCACAATGGAGAAGGGTAGTGAGTGGGGTTCCTCAGGGGTCTGTGCTAGGACCGCTGCTTTTTAATATATTTATAAATGATTTAGAGATGGGAGTAACTAGCGAGGTAATTACATTTGCTGATGACACAAAGTTATTCAAAGTCGTTAACTCGCAACAGGATTGTGAAAAATTACAGAAGGACCTTACGAGACTGGGCAGCTAAATGGCAGATGACATTTAATGTGAGCAAGTGCAAGGTGATGCATGTGGGAAAAAAGAACCCAAATTATAGGTACGTCATGCAAGGTTCCAAGTTACGAGTTAAGGACCAAGAAAGGGATCTGGGTGTCGTCGTCGATAATGCACTGAAACCTTCTGCTCAGTGTGCTGCTGCGGCTCGGAAAGCGAATAGAATGTTGGGTATTATTAGGAAAGGTATGGAAAACAGGTGTGAGGATATTTTAATGCCATTGTATCGCTCCATGGTGCGACTGCACCTTGAGTATTGTGTTCAATTCTGGTTGCCGCATCTCAAGAAAGATATAATAGAATTGGAAAAGATGCAGCGAAGGGTGACTAAAATGATAGCGGGGATGGGACGACTTCCCTATGAAGAAAGACTAAGGAGACTAGGGCTTTTCAGCTTGGAGAAGAGACAGCTGAGGGGAGACATGATAGAGGTATATAAAATAATGAGTGGAGTGGAACGGGTGGATGTGAAACGTCTGTTCACGCCTTCCAAAAATACTAGGACTAGGGGGATGCGATGAAACTACAGTGTAGTAAACTTAAAACAAATCGGAGAAAACTTTTCTTCACCCAACGCATAATTAAAAACTCTGGAATTCGTTGCCGGAGAACGTGGTGAAGGCAAGGTGCCCATCCGGTCACACACCACCTTCCAAAGTTCCTCCAGCAGTCAGCCTCGCTTCTGAAGCCATTCTCCACATCAGTGAACCCCAATGGAAAACCCCACCTTTTCAAGACCCCTTAGAAGTGCTCCCACCAGAGGTGACCCCCACTTAGAAGTGACTTACTTTGCCAAACCCCCTCTCCACCTGGACCTAATACCCCAAGTTGAAAGCTGCTTCCCCAGTAGGCCCTTGTCTCTTGGTGGATCTTTCCCTGGTATCTAGTGGGTTTTAAGCAGAAGGGATTCCTAGTCACTCCTGCCCTTGCCTGTGCTGGGTTCAAAACAGCATCAATGACTCCTAAAGGTAGCCTCACGATGGTCATACTGTGATAATACTGCTAGGGGTCCCTGGTGTCATTTTGAACCCAGCAATAAGACTGCTCCTGCCCAAAACCCACTAGACACCAGGGAAATGTCCAGATAGACCCAGGAGGGCCTATCGGGGGAGGGGTTCTCAACAGGGTATTAGGTCCAGGTGAAGGGGGAAGGCTTGGCATAGAAGGCCATTTCTGAGTGGGGGGTCTCTTCTGAAGGTCCACCTTCGGGGGGGGGGGGACTTCTGGGGGAGGCCTTGAAATGAAAGGGCTTTCCATTGGGGCATTGATGTGGATGACCACCGTGGGAGGGGGACATTTTACATTCACTATTGTGGCCCCGTTAAGAAACAGACTTGGAAGCTGTTTCCTAGGTTTATTTACCCACTATATCACAGCTTGTGGCATGCACCCATTGTACACCACAAGCTATGTTATGGAATTTACATAGTTATAATCTGCTTTACATACATTTGCATGTTTTGCATCTCATTGATATGTACTTCAGTGTAACCTAAATAACACTATATTAATGCATTTAAACCAGCATTATAGCCCTTTAACATGCGTTAAAGGGCTATAATGGAAGGAAAGGGCTATAATGGAAGGAGGCCACAGGTTGTCCTTGGGTATGGAACAGCTGGGGAGGGGGGAGTCATTTTTTGGAAGTCAGTTAGGAGTAGTAGCTGGGAAGATTGCCTTGAGGGGATGGATTAAGGTGATAAGCTCTGTGGTTAGATTGTGGAGCAGGAGGTCAACTGAATCTAGATGCCCCATTGATGACATTAGCCTGGAGGACAGTCCCAAAGCATCAGCAGGTAGATCATTCTGCCAGTGCTCTCTGAAGAAGTTAACTATGCCCCTTGAGGTCTAGTAATCTTTTACAGGCTTAACACGGATCACATAATTTATTGTGATCTGTGATAGTCCATTTTAACATTAATGATCTGCTCTGCATTTATTGCATACTAGCTTTACCCAGCCACGCGTTGCTGTGGCTCAGTCTGTTTAAATGGAAAAGAAAGAAAAGAGGACGCGCACTTTTCTAATATGTTTAATTTCACAATGCTTGTGGGTATACAATATTTTTTGTTGTTCCATTGTGTGTGCAGAGATAGAGATTGTCGGGTTTGCCGACTGTAGAACATACAACATATAATTGTCCATGTGAGAAGCAATCCGTGTGTAGATGTAAACAGGTGAATTCTAAAGATTGGCCCTGAGCTTTGTTGATGGTGATTGCAAACGCCAATCGAATTGGGAATTGCAATCTGTTAAATTGAAATGGCATATCTGTTGGAATCATAGGAATGCGAGGAATGAGGACATGTTCACCTTTGAAAGGTCCTGTCAAGATTGTTGCTTGTACGACATTGCTCAATAATTTTTTTACTGCAAGCCGCATGCGATTGGAAAGCTTTGGCTGGTTGATATTTCGCAACATGATAATTGGCATGCCGATTTTCAATTGCAGTACATGCGGTGCATCCCTGGTAGATCGAGTGAATTGAAAAAGTCTGTTGGATAATTAAGAGCTTCATCTGCTTCCAGAACAGTGTTGACGAACTTGTATGTGAGTGGCTCGCTTTGAATGTTAGACTGAATAATATTGTTCAGTTCGTAGACGTCTTTGTTCTTGGCCGCAAGAATAGCTTGTTCACTCAACGAATCGTGATTCTTATAATTGGCTTGAATATTGGGAAATACTTTTTCAACCAATTGTTCTTTTGAGGTCACTAAATTGCAGAAGTTATGAGGCAATGAAATTCGTCCTGAGGTCAGATCAACCGGCACCTTTCCATTCCCAATTTTCAGCAATTGATGTGAGAATATCTGAGCTGATTGATAGTTTTGCAGCTGGACATGCATATTTGTAGTTAAGTTTAACGTCTTTACGTGTTGCCACAAAGTAGAGTATGTTAGGCAAGCACTTATTTCGTCCGCTGGTATCGATCGAGGAACTACAGGTAATGTTTGCCTGAAATCTCCTGCAAGCAATATTAATGTGTTCCCAAATGGTCTGATGTTTCCACGCAAATCTTGTAATGATCGATTAAGAGCCTCGAGCGATGTTTTTCGCTGTGCTGTTTCCTCAGCACGTATTTGAGGCATTCTTTGTCTGTTTCGCTCGTTTGCTGATGCCTGTTCTTCCTCAGTTTGATTTGCAATTGTAGGTATATAAAAACACACGCGTATTCAAATGCAACGTTGTGTCGAAATTTCAAAGCAATTGGTGAAGAATTTTCTGAGATTTAAGCCACTCTCAGCCTGTCTCGTTGATTCTGTTGAGAACGAAGCAGATCTGAAGCTGCAGAACACGATCGCCGTGCGCGCAACCGTGCATCGTCAAGTCTGGCTGCACATCGCTCTGCTGCTTCCTCGGCACGTATTTGAGCCATTCTTTGTGTGTTTCGCTCGTTCGGTGATGGCCGTTCTTCCTCAGTTTGATTTACAATTACTCGTCGCACTGCTTCCGCTCCGCGAGTACGACAGCTGTGACATCTATATAATAGTAGGTATATAAAAACATGCGCATATTCAAATGCAACGTTGTGTCCAAATTTGAAAGCAATCGGTGAAGAACTTTCGGAGATTTAAGATTTTGAACAAACGAACATTTACATTTTTATTTATATAGATAATGATGTAACTGATTATGTGTCAGACCCGTGAGTTCTTGTGCCGAGTAGAACACTGATGCTTCCTGGAGAAGAGGAGGACCCAGGTCCTGACCCGGCGGTAGAACAAGCCTGAGGCTTCACCTGCAATGGCCGCCGTTCCCCGGAGGTTGAGCCCCCAGGTGCAGGTGGCCGACAGTACTTAGAGAACAGGCACCCTTAGAGAACAGGCACCGATAGTAGTCTGAGTCAAAAGGCAGACAGCCGACACCGAGAGGAGTCTGGAAGCACATTGGGCCAATAGGCAGGCAGCAGGCACAGAGGGTATTTGGTGAATGCGCTGAGTCACCAGGCAGGCAGCAGGCACAGAGAGTAGTCAGGGAACACGCTGGGTCAATAGCGAGGAATCAAGCAGAAAGAAGACAAATATAACTCAAACAAACACCTACCAGAGTAGAAGCGGAAGCAAGGAACCCAAGGAAAGATCAACGGATAAAGTGCTGGTGTCTGACGTCAGCAGGAGCCCAGCAGGGTGAGAGAGAGCAGCCATAGGGAGAAAGCAGGAGTCAGGAACAAGCAGGAGCCAATAGGAATGGAGCAAGGGAAAAGAGTACCCGATTGGCCATGCGGGGCGATAGGGGGCGGAGCTAAAAGGGCACGCGGAGACGCCAAGTAGGCAGAGGACTGCACTGCTCGAGGGGACTGGGAGCACGTCACGTAGATTAAGGCGGTGATGCAGCGGAGCCCCGCGCTGCTCGAGGACGCCGCTGAGATAGGGAACGTGACATTATGTTTAAAATCTTATTTTATTCCAGCAAGCATTTGGATAAAACTGGGGGGAGGAGTGGTAGGGAAAATTTGCAGATTTATTTCTTTTAGATTGAATGTTTGAATAGTTTTTTGAATATTCATTTTTATATGCTGTTATTTTATATGATACTGAGTGATTGTGGAGGGAAGATCTGGGTGCTTGTGCTTTTCCTATTTTTTAATGGTGTTCTTTTTCAGAATTTTCTTGCCTTTAATATTATTATTGTAAACCACTTTGAACATTTAGAAAGGTGGTATATCAAGTATTTTAAACTATTATACTACTGCAGATGCATTGCCCTAAAATTTTCTGCATTAAAAGAACTGCACATTTTTCTGGCAGAACCAAACCCTTTTTAGAAAAATTCTCTCACACTATCCCATCAGAAAGATAAAATAACATACAATAACTGCTACATAGGCACAGTGTATTAATAAAAGAATAGTACAGCATGAAACACGCAGGTATGAAATGTGATGATTTCTCCTCTTCTCCCTATATTTAAACCAACTAGATCAGGCACATTTTTTTTTACCATGAAAAGACCCCTCCACTGCTTTCCTTACTTGTCTTTCTTCTTACAGCACAGCTGCTGCTGTTTCACATTTCTTATGTTCTTGTGGCCGCCTCCTCCTCCTCCTCCTCTGACAAGCACAAATTGGATGAGGGAGTTAAATGATTAGTTTTGTGAGGTGCTCCCTTAGACCACTTTTGCTGAGGTTATTTCTGGATAATAGCACAAAAAAGCAGAGAGGTTCTTTGGATCCGCACAAAAACAGATGCAAAACACAGCGCGTCCAAAAATTGTTCTCAATGTAAATATCTTTATTTTAAAAAATCACCTGAAATGGTCCATTTTTTGCCCACACATAGGCCTCTTCAGGGGTACAGTACAACTAAGAAAGTGCAAGGCACCTCACAATCCTAGTTAAAAACTGGGACAAACCTCTCCAGCGAAGCTTGGCAATAACACCGTGCTGGAGAGGTTTGTCCCAGTTTTTAACTAGGATTGTGAGGTGCCTTGCACTTTCATTAATTGTACTATACTCATGAAGCAGCCCATGTGTGGGCAAAACGTGGACCATGTGGAGTGATTTTTTTAATAAAGATTTTTACATTGAGAATAATTTTTGGACCGGTTTTGTTTTCCATCTACTTCTGGATAGTTACGTAAGTTCATAAGTATTGCCATACTGGGACAGACCGAAGGTCCATCAAGACCAGCATCCTGTTTCTAACAGTGGCCAATGCAGGTCACAAGTACCAGGCAAGTTCCCAAATAAATACAATATATTTTATGCTGCTTATCCTAGAAATATGCAGTGGATTTTCCCCAAGTCCATTTTAATAATGGTCGATGGACTTTTCTTTTAGGAAGCCATCCAAACCTTTCTTAAACCACGCTAAGCTAACTGCTTTTACTACACTCTCGAGCAATGAATTCCAGAGTTTAATTATACATTGAGTGAAGAAATATTTTCTCCAATTTGTTTTAAATTTACTACTTTGTTTCTTCATCACGTGCCCCCTAGTCCTAGTATTCTACCCATTCCACTCCACATCAACCATCAATGCCACACCTGCCAATGTTATACAGTAATTATTAAATTACTACCCACCTATGGGGAGCAATTCTATAACTGCACCAACATTTAGGTTCTCCAATACCATGCGGTGAGAGTCTATTGTCTAAAGACATCTGGGCACTCGGATTCTGTCATAGAACACTAGCATAATCTGACATTGGAGCACAGGCAGATAAATGCAGCAAAGGCATGTGTAGCTTATAGTATTCTATAAGGGGGGTCTTTTACAAAGGTGTGCTAGCATTTTTAGCTCATGCTAAAGATTAATGCGCACTAAATGCTGGAGATGCCCATAGGAATACGCTTATTTTTAGCATGCACTAAAAATGCTAGCACGCCTTTGTAAAAGGATACCTAATGCTCCCCCGGATTCTATCCAATTTACACATGCAAGTTAGCTGAGTAATGAGCCAATTAGCACCAGCAATTGGGTGTTAATTGGCAACAATTTGGATTTGCACAAGCATCTTACTAAGTGCTATTTTATAAAAATGCATGTGCACATTTTTTAGAGCATAACTGAAAAGGGGGTGTGGCCATGGGAGGGGCATGGGCGGGTCAGGGGATCCACTCCTTAACATACATGTGAAGGATTAACACCAGGTTTCAGTTAGTGTAAATCCTTGCACTCAAAGTTAGGTGCGGATCCCAGCCCTACATGCTACTCTATAAGGGGTGCCCAACTCGGAATGCTGTTTAGAGAACAGCGCTCAGCGTACATTTTTTTTGGCGCTCAAATTTGGATGCCATTTACTGAATCTAGTCCTATGAGTATAAACGGGAGCCCCGCCCGTGCTGCTTCCATGCTCTGCCCATCTGTCTCATGGTTATGCGCTGTGCCACTTATGCAAACTCTACACAGCTGGCACTTTTTAGGCAATTATACATTTACCAATGAAGGCACTGGTATTCTGTACATTTAAGCAGAAACCACAGCAGAGATGACAAAAAGTGGCTGGAGATCTTTATTAATTCCTCATTATGACTCAACATGGCCATATTTTGGCAACAGGACCTGTGTCAGGAGTCTGTGTTCCTCATAAGGGGCCATTTCACTAAGGTGCACCCATAAGTGGCCTGTGCTGGTCTTTTGGAAGCATGCTGGTCCATTTCCTGAGCACGCCTGGAAAAAAGGTTTTTTTAAATGGTGCTGGAAAATAGACTTGTGTCAAAATAAAAACCAGCGTGTCCATTTTCAGCCTGAGACCTTAACACCACCCATTGACTTAGTGATAAGATCTCATGCGCTAACCAGGTGGTAAGTGTCCAGTGTGCACCAACTGCTGTTTGCCGCCAGGTAAGTGCCCCACGGTAGAAAATAGAAAATATTTTCTACCACGTGTTTTGGGCGCATGCCAAAAATGGAATTACCGCTCGGGGCATGAGGTAGTGCCAGTTTGACATGCATTGGACGCGCATAGGCCAGGGGCGTAGCTACGTGGGGCCACAGGGGCATGAGCCCCCATAGATTTGGCCCTGCCCCTCCCACCGACCCTCTTGACCCCCCTCCCGCCGCTAACCCTCCCACACCGCCGCCATCGGGTACCTTTGCTGGCGGGGTTCCCCAACCCCCGCCAGCTGAAGTCCTTTTCTCCGGCGCGGCCACATTGCTGATCTGCAAGCAAGACTTCTGTTTCTCTGAATCTGATGTCCTGCACATTGTACGTTGTACGTGCAGGACGTCAGAATCACAGAAACAGAAGCCTTGTTTGCAGATCAGTAACACGGCCGAGCTGGAGAAGAGGACTTTGGCTGGCGGGGGTTGGGGACCCCCGCCAGCAAAGGTACTCGACGGCGACAGCGGGGGAGGGTTGGTGGTGGTGGGAAGGGGGGGTCAAAAGGGTTGGCGCCGGGGGGGGGGGGTCAAAGGTGGTGGTGGCGGCAGCGGCGGTGGCGGGGGTCGGCGGCGGTGGGGGGCTAAAATGTGCCCCTTCACCTCGGGCTCTGGACCCCCTCCCGCCGAAGTCTGGCTATGCCCCTGGCAAAGGCGCCCATGCGCCTCAGTAAAAGGGCCCCTAAAAGAATACGGGATTTGGTGAAAAACACTTTCCTATTAGTTGAATCACCAACCTTCTGATACTGAATGTCAAATGACAAATTTATTTATTTATTTATCACATTTGTATCCCATCTTTTCCCACTGATAGCAGGCTCACAGTGGCTTACAAAAATATTGTAGTAAGTTACAATGCAAGAAGTACAATTTTTCAAATTTAGCAGAATAAAAAATTAACAGCGATGGGTATTGAAGTAGGATATGAATAACAATTAACCAGTAGTAAATATGAAAGATAAGATGTAATTAGAGACAGCTCGGCTATCACAGCAAATATAAACGGCCTGTCAAACGGCTCTCCCGCCAAAGCTGCACATTTATGCATCCAGGAGGCCTGAAAATGAGAGTGCCCACTTCTAGAATTAGGGGGACAATGTCTAAAGAGACTGAAGCAGTTAGAGTCACCAAGGGCCCTGTTTACTAAGGTGCGTTAGTGTTTTTAGCACGCCTACACTTAGCGCGCATGCTAACCATGTAGGCGCCTATAGGGATATTGTAGGCACGTACATGGTTAGCATGCATTAAAAACATTAACGTGCCTATAACGCTGCTTAGTAAACAGGGCCCTTACATAGTGTTATAAATTTATACACCTTGTTTTGGTCATCCCCAAAAAATATACCAGAAGACCAAAACATGACTTATCAAAAAAAATCATTAATCCTAAGTCTGCCTTCTGCAGTGATTCACAATGGCTTAAGCTATGCTGATTCCTGAATGTGAATATTTCTTTCAAGTAAGATGGTTTCTTAATGGGAGCTGAACACTGACATTAAACTACACATACTGAGTGCACAGATGACACAGGGCAAGGCAGATGCAAAGTGTGGTTTGGCAGGTGTCCAAATAAATATGAAGTGGGTGAGCAGGAGCTTTTCATAATTTCTAAGAGGTTGATCTGAGGACAACAGGGGATAGAATAGCCTGAGTTACGGAAAGCATAGCACACAGGAAGATGTAGCCAAATGGATTTAAGATTGACTTTAATACAGGAAATGAAAGATGTCAGTGTACACAAGGAGGGAGGAAAGTGCTGGCCTTGAGGTCTTCTGATTTATTTTGCATGCAATATAGCTTTGAGTTTAATAGCAAATAATATTAAAAGGAACTAGTTTAGACCGATACTCTGTGGAATATTTCCTAAGGGTGAAGATCATGCTTGGAACACCTTGGAAGGTCACAAATTTGTGACCTTCCAAGGTGTTTTATTAAAGAACACAGATCTTTAATAAAACACCTTGGAAGGTCACGAATTTGTCTCAGGTTTCAGGGTACCAAAGTCTTTGCAATTTAACTCAGATATACCAAATAAATGTATTAGCTAATTCAAAATTCTCTCCCTATTAGAAGGGAACAAACAAAGTGTATGAATATAAACAAGATAGTTGTAGTATAAATATGATCAGCAAATTGGTTGCAATGATTTGACATAGGTCCTAACTTTCTCAGATCAAGAACAAAACATAATAAAAATTGTAAGTCATGCGATTTTTGTTTTAATCAAAATACTGCTTAATAATGCATAACTAGGGGGAAACAGAGACAAAAACAATACACATGACATGGGATGTTTACAAATTGCTATCAGATGTGTCAGCAATGACCAGTGAGGAAATAGAGCTTCTACTTATCAAGCTTTTTAATTTTTTCATCATAAATAAATTCACATTGAAGCCTTCTCCTCAGTTAGGCACCACCCCCCTCCCCCCACACACACCCATGATATAACCAGAAGGGAAATAAAAGGATTACAGCTTTACCACTGCAATCAGAAATAACCATGCATGTCCATACATGATTGCTCATAGTTGATTCACTGGCTGCAATCATTCATTGCAGTATGTGGCTTGTCTTCAACCTGGCCACAACCATCATATCAGTCTCAAACCAGACGGTCTGCTTTAGTTGCCACTTTTCATCATGGCTTGCAAGTAGGGTTCTGGATGTAATGATCCTGTCATTCTTGACATAGACAAGTCAGCTTTTAAATAGGGATTATGTCAGACAGATTCTCTCTCCCCCCCCACCCTCTCCCCAGTCATCCTGCCCATCAGGACTCAGAGATTCTTTATTTGTTGGCACATCAAAGACTCTGACTTTAGTACTTATTCATCTTTGTTCTGAGAGCCTCAGCTGGCTCCACATATTCCCATCATAAGTGAAAAGGACAACAATTATTCTCATGTTATAGCAGCACCTTCCTACCTTATACTCAGGTTTCAAATGCATCCTGGAATACACTTAACAGAATATTCATGACAGTTTTCAAAGATTTGACATTGCAATCCTTGTTAATCCCCCATAGCAGGTGGCTACCGAAATGCCTATTTTGTGACAGGTTTGCATCTTCTAGTGCTGGTTTCCGCAATAGCTTTGATGCATTTAAGTTTATTTGTTTTTGCAAACATTGTGTATATGGTTTGGCATTGTCCATTTATAGAAATAGATGTGTGTTATAGTTTTTGAGGTGGAACAAATGATTGAACTTGGTCAATAAGTTAAAGTTTATCAATTTGATATACAGCCTCATTCCAAGCACAAATCGAGGCTTTTTACATATACTATAGAGGTACTTACACTGTCCCTGATGGGCTCACAATCTAAGTATATTGTACCTGGGGCAATGGAGGGCTAAGTGACTTGGCCAGGGTCACAGGGAACTGCAGAGAGAATTGAATCCGGTTCCCCAGGATCTTAACCCATTCCTGACTATTAGGTAGCAGTGGGAATCAAACCTGGTTTCCCAGATCTATAACCCGCTGCACTATTAGGCCACTCCTCCACTCAGGTCAAGACCTGGAATCAATTTGTGTTATGAAAGGTCCCATAACCCGATTTGACTTGTTTTGCTGATGTCCCTTTTATATTATTAGAAATATCATTTGAAATATTACTGATAAGTTAACATAAAAAATTGTCTATTTTTTTTACATCAAGGTGACGTTTGCTCTGTTTTCACCTACTTACCTTTAAGTACATTATTTGATTATTAGAGGTAAGCATTTTCCCCCCTACTTTTCAATAGTTTCCAAAAATGTACCACATCTTATTAGTAAAGGCCAGATCAACCCTGTGAAATTAAATCATTTCTTGATGCTTTGCCCAATCCATCTCACAAATGTCCTCCATCCTGGAAAACTTTACTGAGATAAAATAAAAAAAAAAATTTTAATTTGTACCCCGCGCTTTCCCACTCATGGCAGGCTCAATGCGGCTTAGGTACTTATTTGTACCTGGGGCAATGCAGGGTTAAGTGACTTGCCCAGAGTCACAAGGAGCTGCCTGTGCCTGCAGTGGGAATCAAACCCAGTCCCCAGGATTTTCCTAACTCCTCTTTTTATCAATGGCTTCATTTATTTAAGAAATCAGGCAGTCAATGCACACATGCCTCTTCAAATCCCTCGCTATTAACTCTGCAGAAAGTTTAATGCATTTAGGACACTCTGCTCAGGGGTGGCCCGAACGTTAGGCCACCTGAGGTGGAGGCCTCAGGCGGCACTCTTCAGCAGCTGCATCTCAGGGGCGGCTTTGCGGCATTTTACCTTGTCACGGTGACATTCCAAACCCGGCAGAGGCAGTGATTCCCATATGCTGTCCTACCGCCACCAGCACCCGCCTCTTCCCTTTACTGCGGCCACCTGAAGTAACTTCCTGTTTTGCTCAGGCAGCCGCAGTAAAGGGAAGAGGCGGGTGCTGGTGGCGGCAGGGCAGCGTTTGGGAATTGCTGCCTCTGCCAGGTTTGGAATGTCACCGTGACGAGGTAAAATGCCCAGGGGGGTGGCATCTCGGCCAGGGAGGGGCAGCATATCGGCCTGGGGGGTGGCTTCATCTTGGCCCGGAGGGAACCACATACTAGCTCTGCCTTAGGCGGCATCTTGCCTTGGGCCGGCCCTGACCCTGCTTCCCATTTTTATAAACTACTCAAACAAATCAACCATAAAGGAATGTCTGGACTTCAAAGTTCCTGGCAGGAAGATTTGAATTACACCTTCCAAGAGAAGGAGCGGAAGGCATTCTGCTCAGCAATCTTTTCTTACTCTAGATTAGCTAATATAACACAATCCATGTACCTTTTGGCCCACAGAACCCACTGGATTCCTGTCAGATCACATTATATAAACTCGACCATTTCTCCAGACCTTTGATCTTGTGGTAAGGAGGGGGGCACTATACAGCATTTGTTGTTTAATTGTACTTAGTCTCAGAGGGGCCCTTTTACTAAGGTGCGCCAAAAAATGGGCTGCACTAGTGTAGGCACGTGTATTAGGTGCGCGCAGATCCATTTTTCAGCGTGCCTGTAAAAAAGGCTTTTTTAAAATTCTTGCTGAAAATGGACGTGCGGTAAAATAAAAATTGGCGCACCTCCATTTTGGGTCTGAGAACTTACCACCAGCCATTGGCTCAGTGGTAAGATCTCAAGCATTAACTGTGCGGTAATCGTCTATGTGTGTAGAATGACGATTACCACCCAGTTTCTGCCACGCGCATCAAAAATGAAATTACCGCAAGGGCCACATGGTAGCCGGGTGGTAACTCCAAATTGACACGTGTGTGCCTCCTTCCTTGTATACAGTGCTAGAAAAGAAGAAAGTAACTCCCCCAGCAGTCACTCTCCATACTGCTCTGTCAAGTTTACAAACAGCAAAGCCACCTGGCACCTTCTCCAAGCTCCTTCCCTTCCTCTACATCCCTGTGGCTATAAAAAGACGGTGCCAACTGGAGAAGTCCTTCCTCATGCCCTCATGTCCAAAAAAGATAAATTCTGTGAGATATCTTCCTTCTATATCTCAGCAGAATATGCTCTCCAGTGTACCCACGTGTGGGCCTACTTTTTTCATATCTTTTTTTGTTATTATTTTGAAGCTCCCTAAACATTAAGGCTTCTTGAAACACCTATTCCACTGAGACCTTAGGACATTTGTTCCATCCCTGTCAAGCATATTATAGTTATAGCCACATAGAGGGGCATAATCGAAAGGGGCACCCAAGTTTTTCTGAGGACGTCCTCGCAGGATGTCCCAGCAAAGGGGTGGGGAAACTCGTATTATTGAAACAAGATGGGCGTCCATCTTTCGTTTCGATAATACAGCCGGGGACACCCAAATCTTAACATTTAGGTCGTCCTTAGAGATGTTCGTCCCCGATTTTCGGCGATAATGGAAACCGAGAACGACCATCTCAGAAACGACCAAATCCAAGTCATTTGGTTGTGGGAGGAGTCAGCATTCGTAGTGCACTGGTCCCCCTGGGGTGGGAGAGAGAGAGAGACTGATGGGATGAGGGAGTGGGCCTGAAAGAGAGTTCTACATTTGTGCTTGTATTACAGATGGGGCTGGGTGGAAGCCAACCCTTAAAAGAAGCTGATTTCTTGGTATACTATATGTAATAAGCCACTGGGGAGGCCCTATTTAGAGTGCTGTGTGCAGTTCTGGAGGCCACACCTTCGAAAAGATATAAACAGAGGAGGCCTACAAAAATGGTCAGTGGTCTCTGCCATAAAGCATATGGGGATAGACTTATAGACCTCAATATATATACTCTGGAAGAAAGGCAGGAGAGAAGAGATATGATACAGACATTTAAATATCTCCATGCCATTAATGCACAGGAGATGAGTCTATTCCAAATGAAGGAAAACAACATAATGAGAAGGCATAGGAAGAAGTTAGAAGGCTGTAGGCTCAGCAGTATTTTAACGAAATACTTTTTTTTACAGAAATGGTGGTGGATGCATGGAACAGCCTCCCGGTTGAGGTGGGGGAGTCAAAGTCTGTGTCAGAATTCAAGAAAGTGTGGGACAAGCATATGGGATCTCCAAGAGAGCGGAAGAGATAGTGGATGCTCTGGAGGGGCAGATTGGATGGACCATTTAACCTCTATCTGCTGATATGTTTCTATGTTTCTAACCGTTTCTTGACCAATGAGCATCAGACATGTTATTTTAGTATAATTTAACAGTTTTTGTAGGGAGGTCTGGACCAGGACGAGCTTGCAGTGGGAGCCCATTGTCATAGTAAATCCATTCATTCTTCACTCTTTCATTCAAAAATATAGCTTCTGAACCAAGGTGTTTACTTGGATGCTTTGGGCAAACTAAGGGGCAAATGCTTAGTAGCAACTATATACAGGCAGAGGTAGAAAAATAATTTACAAAATGTAAGGTTGCTAGTTGGTTTTCTTAGGGACATTCTTTCATGGTAGAAAGTCCTGATAAATGTTCTTTTTACAGCTTACTTCCTGAGAGGGAAACTTCTCTCATTTCTTCGGAGTGAACCTTCAGCAAAGCGGTACATCAAATTTTAAATAAATTAACTAAACTCTGAACCTTTAATTACAATGTCCTTATCTGGTATGTGCTTCTCTGCTGGTTTTCTTTATCTTTGCAAATCTCCAGAAACTTCTCTGGACCCCATCCTGTTCCTTAGGCCTGATCTTTCAATACTTCTCCCTATTTCTCCTTGAAAGGATGTGGTGGTGGGCTGGATTTTGTTCCAGTTTTCCACCAGGTGCAAGTGTAGCAGCTTAAGCTGCTCTGGTACAGCTCCCTACTCCCTCTCCAGGGACAGCCAGTAGTGGTGCAATGGCCAGGAAAGCAGACACCAAAATCAAAGGAATTAAAACTGGGCTGTGTTTTTATAACAACACAGTTTCCCTCCAAGACATGTCTCCTCCTACCATTGTCAGTCATAAGACAGGAGAGCTAGCCCCTTGTTCTAGAATCTGTAGGAGTATGTACAATTCAAAATAAAATTATTAGGTAGAGGTCTCTGCAATTCCTTTAAGGAGCAGAACCTTTAGGATCTCTGCATAGTGTAGTTGTTAAATACATGCTTACTCTGCAGCAACTGCCAAATCTTGCTGCTAGACTATTATATGTTAAATTATTTTATTTGGATTTATGGTAGCTCACACCTTTTCAGTGGTAGCTCAAGGTAAGTTACATTCAGATTCTCTAGGTATTTCCCGGTCCCCAGAGGGCTTATAAGCTTGTACCTAATCAAATGGAGGGGTGGGTGACTTACCCAAGCTCACATGGAGCAGCAGGGGATTTGAACCCTCCTCTCCCTGGTTGTCAACCCACTGCTCTGACCACTAGGCTACGCCCCCAGTACTTTCTAAAGCCCTATATATAGCCATCTTTGCAGCAGTGTTATATCATGTGTGATATGGAAATGATTTATGTAGTATATAATGGGGCTCATTTTCGAAACACAAAAATATCCAAAAATGTTCTAAAAGTGGCACAAAGTGGCAGATGGATGTATTTTGGCCCAAAACATCCAAATTGCTATTTTCAAAACACACTTTTAGATGTCTTTCTATACAGTTCACCTGCAGTGTGTCGAAATCACAAGGGAGTGTGTCGGGGAGGGGGGGGGGGGGTGTTGGAGGTGGGATTTGGGTGTTCCCAAAACTTGGAAGCTTTGCTGCTATAATGGAAGAAAGCAAAAATGTTCAGGGCTAAATGTTAGATATTTTGGTCTAGACCTGTTTCAATCATGACTAAGTCAGAAAAAGGTGCCCTAAATGACTAGATGATCACTGGAGTGATTAAGGCCTGACCCCCCTTTACTCCCTCAGTGGTCATTGACCCCCTCCCACCCCCAAAGATATGAAAACAACAGTACATAGCAACCTCTATAACAGCAACAGATATTATGGCCAGTCCTATTAGAGCAGCAAGTAGGTTCCTGGACTAGCTTAGTGGTCAATGCAGTGCACTGTAGAGAAGGGGACCCAGGCCCATATCCCACTCTGGTACACTTGTGGTGGAAAGTGTGAGCCCTCCAAAAACCATCAAAAACCTATTGTACTCACATGTAGGTTACACCTATAGCGGTGTACAATTGAGTACAGTAGGTTTATGGTGGGTTTACTAGGGCTCCCTATACAATATAAGGGAGTTATGATGAGATGTGTACCTGGGACCTTTTATGTGAAGTCCACTGCAGTGCCCCCTAGGGTGCACCACTGCTGTGTTGGGATGTCTGTGTGGACAGCCTACTAAGAATGCTGCTCCCCCCTACAATACGTCACAATGACTTGTTTTTGTGCGTTTATAAAAGAAAAATGCACTGAGCAAAAAAAACATCTAGGAAATTACCATTTTCAAAACAAAAAGATAGACATTTTTCTGGGTTTGAAAATGGCTATTTTCGCCACATGATTTTTGAATGTTTTCAGCAAAATGTCTAAAATCAGATTTATTGTCAAATAATAAGCTGACCTCTGTTGAACAATCTATAAGTATTCATAACCTATAGGATGTGATATCTATCTTTTATCTCTTTTCTTAGTATTGTAATCTTTCTTACTTTTTTTCTTCTTTTTTTCTTTTTAATCAAAATGGAGAAAAAGACTTCATCAGTCCTTGCATGACGTTATTCTTGTTCAATACATATAATCGTCTGCTTTCTTAGGACTCCATTATAATCCTTGGTCTTAAAAAACTCCACTTTTTTATTATAATAAAAATATCCTACTCAATTGTAATATTTCAATCGTGATATTATCCAAAGAACAATTTTAATTTAATGTTACTTAGCTTTTGCTCTGCCTTATGGGGCTCTCCGTTTCGCTATATATTATATTATATGCTTCTTCAGGGGGCCAAGTAACGATTGGCAAATCACGGTATCTTATAACATGGCGTCTCCTGCTCATATGACATCGGTAGTGAACGCCTAGAAGCAGGAGATGAGTTGGACCTCCTGAAGGGGTGTTGCTAATGGCAGTATTATACTCCCCAGAAGATTTAAACTCTGACTTTGCTGCCAAAATTTGTCTTTGGAACCTCTCCTGCCAGGGCCACCGAAAGGGGGGGGGGCAGGGCTGACAAAATTCTCCGGGCCTGGCCTCCAAGGGGGGCCCGGCGCCGGGGTCAGGCCACCGGCGCTGCAGTCCATGGTCTCACCTGCCTGCCTCCTGGGCTCTGGGCCCCCTGCATTCGAAGCGGCAGTCACAGATCGCCTCCCTTCGGGCCTTCCTTCCCTGCGTCCCACCCTTGTGGAAACCGGAAGTTACATCAGATGAGGGCGGGACACAGGGAGGGAAGGCCAGAAGAGAGGCGATATGCAACTGCAACTTTGAATGCAGGGGGCCCAGAGCCGTGGAGGCAGGCAGGTGAGACCGGGGACTGCAGCGGCGGGGGGGGGGAGCGACAGGGAGCGGCGGTGGGGCGGAGACGGGGCACCCAGAGGCAAGGCGTCCTTCCCTCGGGCACAGCCTAGTCTCTCAGCGGCCCTGTCTCCTGCCACTGACTGTACCCACCGATGGAAAGCCTCATTTCTGCCAATGCCTGCAGCTGGCCCCGATGAGAGAGAGAGCGAGAGAGAGAATGAATCAGCCCATAGAAGCTAGCTCTATGGGTGTAGTAGGTGCTTAAACACCTCCAATATTGAACAAACTTCTTGACTGTGTAGCACCCCCAATAATTTTGAAAAGTTGGTGGCTATGAATCAGGCTGTCTATACCCAACCAGTTATACATTAGTGGCACTTGCAAAGAGCAAGGATTCAGAGACTGTGGCAAGTGACAGATCCGAAACCTGGTTGCTGGCTTGCTATAGTGAAGAGGTGTGGGGACCCTTCTCACCCCGTAGTCTCCATGGGAAGGAGTAAGGAGCGTGTCGGGATCCTTAGCCTTATCACACAGGCAGCCCATACACCACTTCTATGGGACACTACATCTGTGGCAGAGTGGAGGAAAATTTAGAAAAAAAATCAATCTTTAACTGTAACAGGCACAGCAGCAAAGCTATTTATAATTTATGACCATCAACTTGCTTAAGTGTGACATCTCACTGAACTGCAATTACCAACTAACTGAATATCATCAGCCTACCTTGTGCAGCCTTATTTGTAAGAAAAGTGAGCAGGAGGAATGGATATCCAAATGTCTATAAACTGGTGTTTGTCATGACCTTGTTTTAATTGTTCCTGTGTTTCATCAACTGAGAATACAGTAAAGCTCCACTGTTAAGTTACTTCATGGTGTGGTCTGGATTTCTTTTGTGGATGGAAAGTCTGATGTTTCGTTTGCCCAGCCCTCCAGCTTTAAAGTTGAACCCTACCATGGTCCCAACAAATAAATAATTTATGTGCCCCCTTCTCCCACCTTCTGGGCTGTGTCTAGGCAGTAGACACAGTAAAAAGTAAAAACTGACAGCAGAACTTTCTAATTTATACAGGATACAATACTATGGTGAGTGTTAGCAGCAAATTTGACAGACTGAGACCATACTCCTGTAACCCTGGCCTCCTCAGTCTGGGCACCAGTTGGCTCGTCAGGGGTCTGAGGAACACGAGACCAGGGATACAAGTTCCCAGTGCTTCTAATTTACTGAGCTGGGCACAGGTCAGGGCTAGATAAAATATAGAAAGCCGTATGGTTATGAGCCGAGGCTTTATTTCTCTGATTTTTTTTTTCTTTACCAGTCTTGGAGTAAATGAACTTCACTCTCAAAAAAAAAAAGACTTCAGTCCAGAGAGTTTTACAAAAAAACAAACAAACAAACAAAAAAACCTGCCTGTTGTAGGGTTGTTTCAGTAAAGTTTATAATTCTGGTTGTAACTGAGGACTGGAGGATTTTTTGAAACCAATCGTTTTTCTCCTCTATGGAGTTTTCTCCATTGGTTCTTTTTTTCCTCTAGCATGGAAACCAATGACAAGACTTGACTCCTGATAATAGTAGTGGGTATATACATTCCCTGTGAATTGCCCTCCCCTACTTAGAGATTTGAGGTTTCATTTCTTTATTTTATTAAAGTAGTAAATACCAGATCTGTGAGCAGGTGGTGCCTTTATCAACAAACTTGCCCCTGTTTACTAAGCCACGCTAGCAGCTGCCATGCGCAAATGCCGACACAGCCCATTTACTTTAAATGGACTGTGTTGGCATTGCCATGTGGCTTAGTAAACAGGGGGGGGGGGGTGTATTTATTTAGCATAGTCTTTAGCAGGGCTACCGAGAAGGGGGCCACGTGGGGCAAGATTCCCCCGGGCCCGGCCTCCAACAGGGGCCCAGCGCTGGGGTCTACCTTTCTCATGCTCCTGTCAGGACCTAGGTGATCGTGTGCGCATACCAGGAGCATAGCTAGGTGGGGCCACGGGGACATGGGACCACGCAAATTTAGCCCTGGCCCCCCTGCTTTCACCCCCCTGTCGCTACGGCCGCTGACCCTCCCCGCCACATTCAACCCCCCCTCCCACCGCTGCCAACCCTCCCCCGCCGCCACCGTCAGGTACCTTTGCTGGCGGGGGTCCCCAACACCCGCCAGCCAAAGTCCTCTTCAGCACTGGTCTTCAGCGCGTTGCTGATCTGGATTCTGTTGCTGTGAGTCCTGACATCCTGCATGTAGGAACGTGCAGGATGTCAGGACTCACAGAAACAGAATCCAGATCAGCGAACGCGCTGGACTCGGAGACCAGCGCTGAAGGGGATTTTGGCTGGCAGGGGTTGGGGACCCCCGCCAGCAAAGGTACCTGGCGGTGGCAGGGGGGAGTTGGCGGCGGCGGGGGGGGGGGGGGTCAAAAGTGGCAGGGGGGTCTGCGGCACTGGTGGGGGCTAAACTGTGCCCCCTCACCTCGGGCTCTGGACCCCTCTCCCGCCGCTGTCTGGCTACGCCCCTGACGCATACGCAATCACTTGGGTCCCAACAGGAGCAGGAGAGAGACAGACTCTGGTGCCAGGCCCCCCTTAGAGGTTGGGAAGGAGCAGACACAGGATTCCAAATTGGGGTTGGCTTCGGGGCCTCTGGATTGGCTGGCAGAGGTCCCCAAGCCCCGTCAGCAGAAGCCTTCCTCCAGCGCTGTTCTCCGCCGCACTGCCTGCCCTCACGTCGTACATGCTCAGTTTTGATGAAATTGAGCACGTGCGACGTGAGACGAAGCAGCCCACTTTGGGCTCTATGCTCCCCCCCCCCCCCCCCAATTTTGAAGTCTGGCTACGTGGCATCCTGGGGGGAAGGGGTGGTCTAGTCTCTCAGGAGGCCCTGGTCTGTAGTAGTAGTAGTAGTTTGTTGTCCCCATTTTTTGCTTGTTTATGCACAAAACTAACCGATTTGGAGATTGGCCTTGACAATATTATTGCCATGAAAATTTGCAAAATATGTCATGAAGGCAGTAGCATCCTTGAGAGTTAACTCAGAAATATTCCAAAAAAACAAAAGCAACAGGCATCTCTCCACACTCGTCCTTCCCTACACCCCTTCCCATGCCCTCCGCTCCATGGATAAATCCTTCTTATCTGTTCCCTTCTCCACTACTGCCAACTCTAGACTTCGCACCTTCTGTCTCACTGCACCCTACGCCTGGAATAAACTTCCTGAGCCCCTACGTCTTGCCCCATTCTTGGCCACCTTTAAATCTAGACTGAAAGCCCACCTCTTTAACATTGCTTTTGACTCGTAACCACTTGTAACCACTCGCCTCCACCTACCCTCCTCTCTTCCTTCCCGTTCACATTAATTGATTTGATTTGCTTACTTTATTTATTTTTTGTCTATTAGATTGTAAGCTCTTTGAGCAAGGACTGTCTTTCTTCTATGTTTGTGCAGTGCTGCGTATGCCTTGTAGCGCTATAGAAATGCTAAATAGTAGTAGTAGTAGGCATCACCTAAAACTCTGTTCACCTTTATTTCTTCACAATGTACAAATGATACAGCTTGCTCTTAGAACAGGAACTTGACTAATTCTTTCTGTTTCTGGTAAAATGCCTATAGTCTGCCACCAGTACTGTGATTCAGACATTCAGTAATGCGATTTCAGTTTCTTTGATTACAGACTATAAAGGAAAAGCCTATCCCAAAAGTCACATTTTAGTTTAATGCAAGACGATGCCAAGCAGTGTATGAGGATCTTCCACTGCATTTATTTTACTCAATTAACTAAACCCACAATCTTGTGAAGCATAATTTGCACACCCATTAACAGTTTTTCAATACAAGTTAAATTTTGCCATCTTATTAACTTGTTGGGGTTATGCAAAACAACTAGCCCCCCCCCCCCCCCCCCCCCCCCAAAGAAAAAAGGAAAGAAAGAAACTGAGAAAAGGGAACATGCTTTAATTGTTTTATACTGTTCTTTTCCAGTTAGACCAGATTAAGCAAATTTACAGAGCAGCAGTAGGGAGTGAATGATAACTGAAGCAAAATAGCAACACTGTTCATGAGAGGCCCAGCTCTAAAAATGAATGAGTGAATAAACAGATAAATGAAATCGCAGCAGGAAACAAAGCGAGATTACTTCACATAACTGAGCTACTAATCAGGATGTTAGGTTTCCACTTGATTGGAAATGAAAGAGCAAAACAGCACATTGCAGGGCAATCTTACACTCAGATTTTAGATAGAACATGGAAAGGGAAATCACACATCCAAGTCAGGACCTGGGGAATCCCCACACAGTTTTACAAGAGGCTCTGCCAAATGTATAGCCTCTGGCAAAACAGGTCCAAGACTGCTTGCCAAAGGCCCTCCACATTCAGAAGGAGCAATGATTTTAGAAAGCTGCACCTGGGGGGAAACAAGTAGAAATCCTTTCCCCTATATAAACATGGGAGCAGCTTTGTAAAATCACAGCTCCCTCTGCAGAGGGACCCAATCCCAGCATCAGCGGCCCTCCAGAAGGCAGCCCTTCTGATGCCAACCCTACCCTCAATTGTGACCCCCCCTCCCAACACGCTTCAATGCCATCTTTTCCTCTCAATCCAGGCTCTCTACCCAAGGCTTAGACCCTCAGGCATGCACCATTTCCAGCACTAGCGGAAATATTTCAAAAATATTTCCACAGGGGGTTACCCAGCAGTAATCGGGCAGCGTCGTGTGCTGCCCAGTTACCGCGTGGTTAGGGCGGAAGCCCTTATCGCCTCCTTAATGGAGTGGGAACTTACCGCATGGCCATTTCATTTTTTGACCTTTTTACCCTCTGCGGTAAAAGGGCCCCTTAGACTTACCAAGTTCCATAGGTTACTATCAGGCTCATTTTCAAAAGAGATGGACGCCCAAAAAGTGACATAAATCGGCACTTGGACGTCCATCTCTCAGACCGTCCAAATCGGTATAATCGAAACCCGATTTTGGATGTCTCTAACTGAAGTCTGTCGCAAGGACTTCCAAATTTCAAGGGGGCGTATTGGAGGCGTGGTGAAGGCAGGACTTGGACATTCCTAAGACTTGGATGTCTTTGACCCATAATTGAAAAAAGCAGAGATGTCCATGACTACAACTTGGACATTTTCACCCAGACCTGTTTTTATTACAAATAAGGCACAAAAAGGTGCCCGGAATGACCAGATGACCACTAGAGGGAATCGGGGATGACCTCCCCTTACTCCTCCAGTGGACACTAACCCCCTCCCACCCTCAAAAAACATTATTAAAAATATTACTTGCCAACCTCTATGCCAGCCTCAGATGTCATACTCAGGTCCATGACAGCGCATGCAGGTCCCTGGAGCAGTTTTAGTGGGTACAGCAGTGCACTTCAGACAGGTGGACCCAGGCCCATACCCCTCCCCCTACCTGTTACATTTGTGGAGGAAACAGAGAGCCCTCCAAAACCCACCAGAAACCCTCTGTACCCACGTCTAGGTGCCCCTCTTCACCTGTAAGGGCTATGGTAGTGGTGTACAATTGGGGGTAGTAGGTTTTGGGGGGGGGTTAGGGGGCTCAGCACACAAGGTAAGGGAGCTATGTACCTTGGAGCATTTTATGAAGTCCACTGCAGTGCCCACTAGGGTGCCCGATTGCTGTCCTGGCATCTCAGGGGGACCAGTGCAGTACAAACGCTGGCTCCTCCCACGTCCAAATGGCTTGCATTTGGATATTTTTGACTTGGACGTCTTTGGTTTCACAAATCGCCGAAAGTCAAAGACGTCCAAATCTAAGGATATCCTTGGTATTTTCGAAACAAAACGAGCTTTTCCCCGCCTCCAGATTTGGACATTTTACAATGACGTCCAAATCCCAACTTAGATGTTTCTTTCGAAAATGCCCCTCTATGTAACTTTGTAAGTCTAAGTGTTTTGAAAATACACCTACACATTTAGTATTTAGACAGATTTGAAGGACGAACTGTGTACATACGTTTTTTGGTTTCAGCTGTTAAACCAGTAGGTGGAATTTTCTGACTACACTACTGAGGTATGTATCTGTAATTGTATTTTTCAATTAATTATTAAGTAGCATATACATGAAAAGATATGAATGGTTAACAAGTATATGTGTTTTTCTACATGGTCTGTAGTAAGTACTATTTATTGTATTATTTGTACTAACATGTTTTTTAAATGTGTTTATTCACAGTTTGATTTCAAGCCCCTGACACAGCCCTTTGAGAGGGCAAAACATGGCCATGCCGGGCTTTTAATTATTTAATTATTTTTTTGTTTTCGTAGTGAATAAATTGGACATTTTTTGAAACATTATTTTCTTGCTGATTTGCTTCTTTTTCCTTTCCATGCTGGATCTTGTAAATCATCTGTCTACCTGCTTTCTTGGACATCCACAAGTTAGCCAGTTTCGGCTCAGGTGCTAACCACGAATATTCAGAGGCACTAATCCCCGGATTCTATATAGGATGCCTAGAGATCCGTGCCAAAATCCAGGTGTTTTCTATAACAACGTGCATAACTTAATTGGCTTAACTAATTAGCGTTGATAACAGCACTTAACAATAATAAGCACTAATTGGCAATAATTAGAATTTACATGCTTAACTCGCTAAGCGTATTCGGTAATGCACTGCTCCTAAATTCTAATGCACACAGGCAAAAAGGGGTGTGGTTATAGGCATTTCGTGGGCATTCCAAAATTTACATGCATACAGAATATGGCCCAGTGCGTCTAAATCTACGCACTGGGATTTACACTATGTTTTTGTTGGTGTAGTTTTAGTCACTGGGATTATCAACTAAGCGTATTCTATATACCACACCTAAATCTAGGCACTGCTTATAGAATATGGTTAGGTGGAAACGTTTTTCATGCAGATTTTTTAGGCGCCAAATATAGAATCCCCCCCCCCCCTAATTTGTTACAGAAGTACAGAAGTGTTGCCATACTGGGACAGACTGAAAGTCCATCAAGCCCAGCATCCTGTTTCCAACAGTGGTCAATCTAGGTCACAAGTACCTGGCAAGATCCCAAAAAGAGTAAAACAGATTTTATGCTGCTTATCCTAGAAATAAGCAGTGGATTTTCCCCAAGTGCTACTGAATATTTGTGATTAGCCACAGACAAGTGATTTACACAACCAGGAGCCTCTCTGGGCCTTTTAAATTGCTTTGAATATCGGGTGGAATATGTCTATAACATTATGAAATATGCACACTGTCATGGAGCTGACAGTCTAGTTGAGATATACAACTGGTTATTTTCAAGCTGAAAGACTGATATTTAATCGTGTGAGCCTAAAATTATGCTTTTAATTTTATCACTTTCACACGCTGCTGCTTTATTTTCTGTGAGTCTGACGTCCTGCACATACAACGTGCAGGGCGTCAGAAACAGAACGAAGCCTTCGCGGGACGAAGAGGACCTCGTCTGGCGGGGATTGAGGTCCCCCGCCAGCAAAGGTAGCTCACAGCGGCGGCGGGAGAGGGTCATTGGCGGGAGGGGGATCGAGAGGGTCGTCGGCGGGAGGGGGGTCGAGAGGGTCGTCGGAAGGGGTCGTCAAAGTTGTTGGTGGCGGCGGGTCGGCAATGGTGGGGGGAGTCAGTAGTGCCGGGGGGGGGGGGGGCTAAAATGTGCCCCCTCACCTCAGGCTCTGGACCCCCCCCCTCCCGTTGAAGTCTGGCTACGCCCCTGGTATGCAGAAGCTACTGCTAGCAAATATGCTGTTTGAAATGATTGTTTTTGACTTTTATAAAGATTTACATTTCAGAAGCTGATTTGACCTTAGTTTTGGATATATTTTTAAGATATCTATCTAGATAATGTGATTACGGTCAATAATATATTAGGAGCTGAGAGCATGCATGGAAATATAAAGATGGGCATAATACTATTACAGACAGAGGTAAATATTCATATGAATTAGATGACTATTCTATAGCCTGATCTGATTATGATTTTTTTTCTAGCATGAGAAAAAGCTAAACTTAGGGGTCTTTTTACTAAGCTGATCTAAAAAGAGGTAAATGGTAGTTTTAGCATGTGGATTCCCCCATGCTTTTAGCGTGACTCTAATGTGGCCAAACTTCTGTTTCTACACAATCACAGAAGAGAGGGTAAAAACAGCATACAAGCATAAACAGAAACAGAAAAAAGCAACACTGAGCTAGGGTTACCATATTTTGCCCCCCCCCCCCAAAAGGAGGACAAATGCCCCGCCCCCACCACACACATACCCCGCCCCTTTCACACACCACCCGTCTCCTTTCACGCTCTCGCTCCGCCCCTCTCACATTTTCCCCTCCCCCCTGTCACACACCCCGTCACTCCCCCTCCCCTTACCTTACTACTGCCCTGGTGGTCTAGTGACCTTTTCAGGGCAGGAAAGAGCCCCCTCCTGCCCGGAGCGCTGCCCTGCATGCATCCTTCCTGTTGGTGATCTCGGCGCTGATCCAAAATGGCCGCCGAGAGTTGAAGTCTCGAGAGGTCACTTCAACTCTCGGCGGCCATTTTGAATCGGCACCGAGATCACCAACAGGAAGGATGCATGCAGGGCAGCGCTCAAGGCAGGAAAGAGAGGGCTCTTTCCTGCCCCGAAGGCAGAAGAGGTCACTAGACCACCAGGGCAGTAGTAACTAAGGGGAGGGGAGGCTAGCAATCTGCCCGTTTTCCAGATTTCTGGACAAACGGGCAGGCTGGCAAAACCCGCTCGGTTGCCCGGACATGTCCTCAATCATCCATCCATACTATTTTTTTTTTAATGCTGGTCTCCTTCGTAGGGATTGTTCTTTCGGGTTCTTTTTGGTCTTTATTTATTTTAGATAGGCACTTGCATTGCCTATATATAAGGAGTATAACATAGGCTCTTTATGGCGACTCTGACATACTCCCTGAAAATTTCCTTCCAATGTTTTGACTTGCTTGCCTAATGCATAAATGTGTTTTTGTGCAAGTTGGATTGCACGAGCTGTATGTATTCTTAAGCACTGTATGAGGACTTTTTTCAGGGTTAACATACATATGGCTCATTTCCTTCTATGGGGGAGTCTATAGGACACTGCCCCTCTTCTTTTATAGCAGTCCCTCACAGTGTCAGAGCCGCCTTAAAACTTACAATCCTGCCCAGGGGGGGGGGGGGGGGAGAGGCGAGGGGGGGCAGTGACACAGGAGAGGTGAGCCAGGAGGGAATTGTCCAGGAAGTATAAAAGCTAATGTCATACCTAGGTTAAGGAGGCCCAGAGGGAAGCAGCCTAGTGGTTAGTGCAGCAGATTTTGATCCTGGGGAACTGGGTTCAATTCCTACTGCAGTCAGGGGCATAGCTATGTGGGGCCATGGGGGCCTGGGCCCCCATAGATTTGGCCTTGGACCCCCCTGCCGACGACCCTCTCGACACCCTCTCCCGCCGCCAACCCACCGTCAACCCGCTGTCGCCGTCTGCTACCTTTGCTGGCGGGGGACCCCAACCCCCCCCTAGCCAAGGTCCTCTTCTTCCTTCATTCTGTTTCTGTGAGTCTGGCGTCAGACTCAAACAGAACGAAGGAAGAAGAGGACCTCGGCTGGCGGGGGTTGGGGTCCCCCGCCAGCAAAGGTAGGTGACGGCGGGGGAGGGTTGGCGGCGGAAGGGGGGGTCGAGGGGGTCATTGGCAGTGGGGGGGGGGGTCAAAGTTGATGGCGGTGGTGGTGGGGTGTCGGCAATGGCGGGGGGGGGGGGGGGCGGCACCGGGGGGGGCTAAAATGTGCCCCCTCACCTCGAGCTCTGGACCCCCCTCCCGCCGAAGTCTGGCTACGCCCCTGACTGCAGCTCTTTGTGACTCTGGGCAAGTCACTTAACCCTTCATTGCCCCAAATACAAACAAGTACCTGTATATACTATGTAAACTGCTTTGAATATAGTTGCAAAAAAACACAGAAAGGCTGTATATTAAGTCCTATTTCCCTTCCCTTTCCCAAGGCATGTGCCTCCAGCACTTATATAGGAACTGCAACTGCTACAGTCAGGTAGGCCATGCTCCACTTGGAACCTTGCCGATTTCTACTTTGCCCTCAGTAATTGCTAGAAACCTCAGTGGTAACTTTGAGGGACAGGGACAAATAAATTGTGCTGCTGTACTGAGAGGCAATAAGGTACATAACAGAGCCGGTAGTGGGAGGCGGGGCTGGTGGTTGGGAGGCGGGGATAGTGCTGGGCAGACTTATACGGTCTGTGCCAGAGCCGATGGTGGGAGGCGGGGATAGTGCTGGGCAGACTTGTACGGTCTGTGCCCTGAAAAAGACAGGTACAAATCAAGGAAAGGTATACACAAAAAAGTGTCACATTTCTTGGGCAGACTGGATGGACCATGCAGGTCTTTTTCTGCCGTCATCTACTATGTTACTATGTTACATAATAGCCCTGCAGGAGCAGGCCACATGAGAACAGTGTTACAATACAAACTAGTTTTTACATTGCCTTTTTCTTCCTATGTTACCTGGGCCTTATATTCAACTACTACTTGATGCCAACTACTCAAATAATGTAAATGGAACACAGTAGTCTCTATAAGAAACAGCCTGCCACTCTATATATTAGCTATTTACATCATATGCAAATAGTGGATGTTCTGCATCCTCCCTTCATTTGCATGGAGGTGGCTGTTGTTATACATATCTTTATCTATATATGTTAAGCATTGCCTGTAACAGATTGCATTACTTGTACAAATCCCTTTAATCCTGTAGTTCTCTGTAATATGCTCTTACAGAGCACATGTCTCAGATCCCTGTGTCTTATGAGACACTTTCTATTGGCTTGCCTTGTTCTCTGTGCATGCTGGGCTAGTTGCCCTCCCCGCTCCCCCCCCCCCCCCCCCCACTCTTTCTCTCTCCATCGGGTCTATAAGAGTTAGTCTGCAGCATATCTCCTCTGTGAACTGAAACTGCCTATGCTGTATTTTGCTGTATGAGCCCCTTCAAGCTACTGTGACACTATCAAGATTTTATCAGTGTAAAAGTATAGACAGCATCATTATTCATCAAGTAGTTGAATTACTCTCTGCTTCTCTCTCTCTTGCATGAAGAGAGAGCTGGTGGAGAACACACTTTTGCAAGGAAAGAACTCTTGTCCAACATATCTGAACTGTACGTTATTTTTCCTTGTTTGATTACTACATTAAAGAAGATTTTGGTTCAAGATTTCTGAGTCTTCTCATAGTGAGATTCTATACTCTGGTTTAAGCTGAATGCCAGTCACACCCTGTGAAAGGGCAGAACAGTGGAGCAGTGGAGGTGCAGCCTACTGGTTAGTACAATGGGCTGGGAACTGGGTTCAGTTTTCACAATAGCTCTTTATGATCCTGGACAAGTTACTTGGCCCTCCATTACCCCCAGTACAAAAACTTAGATTGTGAACCCACTAGGGACAGAGAAACCTGCATGAAATGTGTAAACTGCTTTGTTTGTACTGTAGAAAGACAGTATATCAAAAAAACTTCATAAATAAGGCATAATAACTAATATACAAGAATAACTTTGAGAAACAAGGCTTCATTTTGTTATTCCAACAGCTTGCTGTAAGAAGATTGTTAGAGAAAACTGTATATTTTAATAACATTTGTACAAAATGATGGTAGAGATTAAAAAAAAAAAAAGAAACATTGTTTTCAGATTTGTTCCTACTTTTATTGATATTTCATCTAAGAATAAATTTAACAGTAGCTTGCATCCAGCCAGATGGTATTCAGGTCTGTGGTGTTCAGGGAAATTAATTTAATATACCAAAACTCTAACACAGTCAGACACAGTTAATTCAGATAGGTTTTAATAATATAGGTGTGATCTAGCAGTGCAGGTATTCCAATTGGTTCTTATTTCATGTATCACAGAAGACAAGTTGTAGTTAACGCTTTAGAAAGCAGAACACTTTCTTCTGCATTATCCTCCGGACTCTATATATTGCGACTTAAATTGCGTATGCAAATCTGGTTGTATTCTGGATTTGCGCGCACAACTAAATTAGCTAACAAACCAATCAGTGCCAATAATTGCTAATTAACAAGCAACTGTTGACACTAATTGGCATTAATTAGAATTTATATGCACAACTGTCTAAGTATATTCGTAAAGTGATACACGTAAATTCAAAGGCACCTAGTTGAAAAAGGGGAATGGCCATGGGTGTGGAATGGGCGGGTCCTGGGCATTTCTAAAATCTATGTGCTTTGTATTGGACTACACCTGATCTGTGCCTAATTAAGACATCAGCATTTACACCAAATTTTACTTGGCGTAACTGCCCGCTGCTAAATTTAGTCACACAGACGGGCGCTCGGCATATTCTTTAAACCACGCTGAAATTTAGGTGTATTCTATAAATTTAAAAGAGCAAAGGAAAACACCAAGAGCATTCAAGGTAGGGACACAGATGCTTTAATCATACTCCTTATGGAAACAATCTTCAAAGATGACCCGACACGGGTCATGTTTTGGCACACAGCACGGTGCACACTCACAGTGGGACTACCACCGGTGGCCGCATTGGGCCAGTACTAGTCCCGGAAGAGCAAGCTGTAAGCCCGCGTTGGGCTTACCGCCGCTCTGTAAAAAGCCCCCTAATGAGCCATTAACTTGCAATAAATTAATGCTATCAATCCTTGCAGTTAATTGGCAGTAATTGGAATTTGTGTTTGCATCTCCCTGCATGCTATTCTATAACACTGAACACTCAAACCCACTAACACTTAATTTTAAAAGGGGCATGGCCAGTGAAGGACAGGGCAGGGGTGTTCAAAAAAAAAATGTGTACATTTTTATAGAATAGTGCCATTTCTGTACCCAAATTTCAAGAGTTGGGAGCTGGCATTTATACCAGGTTTCAGCTGGCGTAAATACCGGCGCCCAACTGTGTGCGTGGAAATTGGCTCTAAGCACTATTCAATAAACAGTGCTTAACTCGGAGTGCTGTTTATAGAACAGCACTTCACACTGTTTCTGGCACCAATTTTTCAGCAGCATATATAGAATTTACCCCATTGTGTCTTCAAATCTACTGTAGTATTTTCCATAAAAAGTTTAACCACCCTCAAAAAGGTGCAAAGTGTTCAGGTAGTAAAATCCACAAAACAGACTCGTAGTCGTTTCTATTGTCAAACTTACTGGATAACATGGAAATCTGTCAAAGGTGGTACTAAACAGCTTAATAGGCTGAGAAATGTCTTCCAATGATATTTTTAATCTGTAGGATACTAAGAGGTAATGGAGAAGGGAAACACACTGCAGCTTCACAGCTCAATGACTTCTCTGCTAGACTGACAAACATTTTCCAGTGACAGGTTTATCAAAATCTGTGATTTTTTTTTTTTTGTAGGCTGTAGGCTGTGGAAATGACACATAACTCTAGAAAGGCCAAGAGGCCCTTTTACAAAGCCAAGGTAAAAACTGGCCTGCGGCAGTGTGGGCGCATCTTTTAGGCACATGCTGGGAAATTTTTTACTGCTGTTAGGAAAAAGGCTATTTTTTTAATGAGACGGGAAAAGGGCCTGCACTAATATTAAAACTAGTGCAATCTATTTACGGCATAAGTTCTTACCGCCACCCATTGTCCTAGTGGTAAAAGCTCACGCACTACCCATACTATAACCACCCAGCGCATGTCAACATGGGTGCACTGCCGGTTACCACCGGGAACTCCCCCCACTGAAGACAGTTTCTAATTTCTCTAAGTGACAAAAGCAGTGCATTCCATAGCAGAGTAGCCCAATAAGACAGGGAGGAATGGAGAAATTAGACCTTACCTGCTAATTTGCTTTCCTTTAGTAACTCCGGACCGGCCCACGGTCCGGAGGGACGCTAAGGAATAGGCTGTTTCTTAGACTTCAGATATCTAACAGATGGAAAAAGTTGGTTCCTGAGGCCATGTGATATATTACCAGTGGTGCACGGAAAGTAAATCTGCATATATAAGAGGGTCCAAAGCACAATAGGACGGTTTAAAACACCATAGTAAATTAAGGAGCCCTTTTACTAAACCACATTAACCGCTAATGCGCATTTAACGTGGGGGGAAAAAGGCTTACCACAAAACACATTAAAGCATTTTGTGGTAAAATTTGCCTGTCAGCACGCAAGATCTCAGAACTGTAAAGCAGATTTTATGCTGCTTATATTAGAAATAAGCAGTGGATTTTCCCAAGTCCATCTTAATAATGGCTTATGGACTTTTCTTTTACGGAATTATGCAAACCTTTTTAAAATCCTGCTAAGCTAACTGCTTTTACCACATTCTCTGGCCATGAATTCCATAGTTTAATTACAGGTTGAGTGAAGAAGTATCTTTTCCAGTTTGTTTTAAATTTAGTAGTTAGTAGCTTCATTGCATGGCCTCTAGTCCTAGTATTTTTGGAAAGAGTACACAAGCAATTCACGTCTACCCCTTCCACTTTATCATATCTCCCCTCAGCCATCTCTTCTCCACGCTGAAGAGACTGTAAGAGTCAGAGAGGTACCCCCTCAGGCCAGAGGTCTGACTAAGGGCTCTGTTTACTAAGCCACACTGTAGGTGCGCTAATGTTTTTAGCTCGAGCTAAAAATTAGCACACGCTAATGCTAATGCTAATACGCTAGCATGCATTAGTAAACAGGGCCCTAAGTTGACCAAGAAGAAACCAGATGATTGTGAGTTTAGAGACATGGTAAGGACAAAGAATTCTTTAAAAATCAGCATATGTGAACTGTATGGCTGTGTTGGTGAGGATATGCAGGAATTAGTGCACCATGAGCATTACTAGTAGTAACATGTAAGCTCTTCTAGATAGGGACTTGCATATACATGAAAAAAAACCTGCAGAGAAATATGTAAAAATTTTGTACAACTTGTTGTTCATCTTTATGACACATTTCTTAGCTTGTTGCAAGGTTGCTAAAAGCAGAAATTAGAAATTGCTGGCAGAGAAAGGCAGGATGTTCCTTCTGGACCTTGACAGAGAATAACAGGTTGTTCCTAGCTAACCACAAGAGTTCTGGACCTTGAGTTCTGCACCTTCAGATAAGGACCAGCTGTGAGGTATACGTGACACAGGAACAGTGCAGGGGGTGGAATAGATGGTCAGATGGTCTGAGTGGGAAATGAATGGGTTGAAAGTGGGAGATAAGTATAATAAGAGGGATGGGACAGTCAGACAAAAAACTTATAAAAAACGGGAGATGCCACTAGTTTGAGGGGAGTCTAGTGGATAAATGGGGAGCTGAGCATCTCCTAGCTCCTATTACTAATCCCTTCTTTTCTTTATGTTTTAGTAGCTGCTTTTTTTTTTTTTTATTACATTTGTACCCTGCGCTTTCCCACTCATGGCAGGCTCAATGCGGCTTACGTGGGGCAATGGAGGGTTAAGTGACTTGCCCAGAGTCACAAGGAGCTGCCTGTGCCTGAAGTGGGAATTGAACTCAGTTCCTCATGACCAAAGTCCACCACCCTAACCACTAGGCAACTCCTCCACTCCACATCCCACTCATGCTTTTGGTGACTGTGTGCTGGAAAAATAAAGAGAATTCTGCTGAAATTGACAACTGGTTGTATGATAAATCTTGGGTAAGCCTTCCCCACTGCGTAGGTGTGAGGAAGGAGGGAATCCGCATAGTGAGTGTTCAGATGGGCTGGTCCCTGCTGGAGCAACCTAGTCGCTTTAGCCTTTCCTCATAGGGAAGTTGTCCCATCACCTTTCTCTGTATCTTTTCAAATTCTGCTATATCTTTTTTTGAGATGCGATGATCAGAACAGTATTCGAGGAGTGGTCGCACTATGGAGTGATACAAAGAGGGGCATAATCGAACGTCGCTGGCAAAATAGATCGCCGGCAATCTATTTTGGTGGCAACGCAACAGCTGGACGGAACCGTATTATTGAAAAAGATGGCCGGCCATCTTTTTTTTCGATAATATGGTTTAGCCTGGCCAAATGCCAGAGTTCGCCGGGTTTGAGATCGCCAGTTTTGTTTTTCAGCGATAATAGAAAAAAATGCCGGCCATCTCAAACCCAGCGAAATCCAAGGCATTTGATCATGGGAGGAGCCAGCATTTATAGTGCACTGGTCCCCCTGACATGCCAGGACACCAACTGGGCACCCTAGGGGGCACTTCTAAAAATTTTTTCAAAATACACAAATAGCTCCCAGGTGCATAGCTCCCTTACCTTGGGTGCTGAGCCCTCCCCAAATCCCCCCAAACCCACTCTCCACAACTCTACACCATTACCATTGCCCTTATGGGTGAAGGGGGGCACCTACATGTGGGTACAGTGGGTTTTGGGGGGTTTGGAGGGCTCAACACTTAGCACCACAAGTGTAACAGGTAGAGGGGGAAGAACCTGGGTCTGCCTTCGTGAAGTGCACTGCACCCATTAAAAACTGCTCCAGGAACTTGCATACTGCTGTCAGGGAGCTGGGTATGACATTTGAGGCTGGCACACTGGCTGGTAAAAAAAAGGTTTTTATTTTTATTTTTTAGTGTGGGGAGCGGGGGTTGGTGACCAATGGGGTACAATGGGGAGGTCATCCCCCATTCCCTCCGGTGGTCATCTGGTGAGTTGGGGCACCTTTTTGAGGCTTGGTCGTGAAAATAAAAGGACCAAGTAAACCCGGCGAAATACTGCTTAACGCCGCTTTTTTTTCCATTATCCGCGAAAGCTGGCCATCTGGTAGCCATGCCCATGCCCATCCATGTCCCACCTTCACTATGCCGCCAACAAACCCCCTTGAACTTTCGCCAGCGCGGTGACGGGAAAGCGGCGATGGTGTCAAAAAAGCTGCTTTCGATTATACTGATTTTGCCGCTTTTGAGAGATCGCCGGCCATCTCCCGATTTATGTTGGAAGGTCGCCGGCGATCACTTTCGAAAATAAGCCTGAAAGGCATTATAACACTCTAATTTTTGTTTTCCATTCAATTTCCTAATAATTCCTAACTAATTAATTCCTAAATAATTCTATTTGCTTTCACCAGGGTGCAGGCAATGTTCAACAGCAAAACATAATTTTATTAAGCAGCTATTAGGTAAACACTATAAGATGATCAGCTTAAAATATCAATGGCAGAAAAGAAAGTGGCATGTTAGGTGTAAGACAGATATATAAAACACAAGATACAGTTCATGAAGCAGCAATCTGCCTGGATATTAAGGTCTATTAAGTGAGGAAAAACAATTCTGCCAGCATCCAAATGGCACCAAAGGAAAAAAAAACCACTGTAGCTTTACCCAGTCTAGTGGTGACCACTGGTTGAATGGTCTCAGCCTCTGGTTAGCAGCGTTTCTAAGGATTCAGGGTGGATCCAGAAGAAGGGGTCTCCGCTGGAGGAGGGTCAGGCTCAGGGAGTTCTGAGCCCACTGAAACTGAACATTAGTCCAGAGGAGAAGAAACAGCCTTTGGGTTCCACACCTTTACATATGTATATATCCCATACCCAGAGAGTGGTATAGGAGTTCCCTGAGAGGAATATCAGAAGACTTGGAAATAATTTAAGTTGAATTGCAAAGTCTTTGGATTGCTGCTGTTGCAGACTTTACAATAAAGAGTTGAGTTCATTTTGCAAAGACTATCGTGAGCAGTGTGGTCAATCTGAATACAGACTATAGCCCAGCAAATCCTAGAGGTGTAGCTTTCCAAACCCCCGGATCGCAATTCCAGAACTGTGAACCCACTCCCAAGCGCATCTGAGAGTGAAGCCCATGAGAGAGTGCTGAGTGGCAAAGAGTGAGTGAACCAAAGGAATTGTCCCTGTCAGTTCGTGTCCAAGTGGACTGAGCTAGGAGTGGCGAGACCCAGGCTACGTGTACAAAGAACTTGCCTTGAGTTTAGCCACCCATCTATTTACCCAACTGACTTTTTACTGCCCATCTTGTCCCCATCTATATATCTGCATTTGGTCCCTCAGGTATATGGCAAGCTGTATTGTAGAAAAGCAGTAGCATCATGTCTATGTTATTTGAATGTTCTAAAGAATGCTTATTAGATGATTCATTAGTATTATATTGACATTATATTATATCTCTTATTTGAATTTCAGAGCTGTTAAATGTGTATATTTTTGATACTGATTCATGGTAGTCCTATTATTAGGTTTCAAGTTTACCTCATTTATTGCATTTATACTTATTCTTGGTTATTTTGCTATTTTATGCTGTTAACAAAATTGTAAGTTTTATGTGTTGTTTTTCTAGCAAAAAAGGTGGCGGTACTCAAATGCTAGGCCACCCTTCAGGAGTGGGGTAATCACTGAGGGACCTACCCCAATAGCCAGGCCACCTGCAACCAGTCACAGAATCTATAACAAGACAGAATTGGTGTGTAGAGCCTGAGCTCTTTCATTAAAACTTGGGTTCCATGGGTCAATTTTAGCAGACAATGGAAAAGGTGCCGGTACTCAGTACCCCCTCAAAAAAAGCGAATGCCAGGAGCCTAAGAAATAAGATGGGGGAGTTGGAATATATTGCACTAAATGAAAAATTAGATATAATAGGCATCTCTGAGACCTGGTGGAAGGAGGATAACCAGTGGGACACTGTCATACCGGGGTACAAATTATATCGTAGTGATAGGGTGAATCGGATTGGTGGAGGGGTAGCATTGTATATTAACGAGAGCCTTGAATCAAATAGATTGAAAATTCTGCAGGAAACAAAACACTCCTTGGAATCACTGTGGATTGAAATTCCATGTGCAAAGGGGAAAAGGATAGTGATAGGAGTGTACTACCCTCCGCCTGGCCAGGACGAACAGACGGATGCGGAAATGTTAAAGGAAATCAGGGACGCAAACAAACTGGGCAACACAATAATAATGGGGGATTTCAATTACCCGCATATAGACTGGGTTAATGTAACATCTGTACACGCAAGGGACATAGGATTTCTTGATGAAATCAAGGACAGCTTCATGGAACAGCTAGTTCAGGAGCCGACAAGAGAAGGAAAAATACTAGACTTAGTCCTTAGTGGTGCTCATGATCTAGTGCAGGGGGTAACGATACGAGGGCCGCTTGATAATAGTGATCATAATATGATCGGTTTTGATATTGGCATTGAAGGAAGTGAAACTAGGAAATCAAGTACGCTAGCGTTTAACTATAGAAAAGGTGATTACGACAAAATGAGAAAAATGGTGAAAAAAAGACTGAAAGGAGCAGCTCGCAGAGTAAAAAACTTGCATCAGGCGTGGATGCTGTTTAAAAACACCATCCTGGAGGTTCAGGACAAATATATTCCACGTATTAGAAAAAAGGGAAAAAAGACTAAACGTCAGCCGGCGTGGCTAAACAGTAAGATAAAGGAAATCATTAGAGCCAAAAAACAATCCTTCAGAAAGTGGAGAAGAGAACCAACTGAAAGTAACAGGATAGATCATAAGGAATGCCAAGCCAAATGCAAAGCGGAGATAAGGAGGGCAAAAAAGGACTTTGAGAAGAAATTAGCGTTGGAAGCAAAAATACATAGTAAAATTTTTTTAGATACATTAAAAGCAGGAAACCGGCCAAAGAGTCGGTTGGGCCGCTGGACGAAAATGGTGTTAAAGGGGCGATCAAGGAGGACAAAGCCGTAGCGGAGAAATTAAATGAATTCTTTGCTTCGGTCTTCACCGAGGAGGATTTGGGGGGGACACCGGTGCCGGAAAGAATATTTGAAGCGGGGGAGTCGGAGAAACTAAACAAATTCTCTGTAACCTTGGAGGATGTAATGGGTCAGTTCAGCAAGCTGAAGAGTAGTAAATCACCGGGACCTGATGGTATTCATCCCAGAGTATTAATAGAACTAAAAAATGAACTTGCGGAGCTACTGTTAGAAATATGCAATCTGTCCCTAAAATCGAGTGTAGTACCGGAAGACTGGAGGGTAGCCAATGTTACTCCGATTTTTAAGAAGGGTTCCAGAGGAGATCCGGGAAATTATAGACCGGTGAGTCTGACGTCGGTGCCGGGCAAGATAGTGGAGGCTATTATTAAGAATAAAATTGCAGAGCATATACAAAAACATGGACTGATGAGACAAAGTCAGCACGGATTTAGTGAAGGGAAGTCTTGCCTCACCAATCTAATGCATTTTTTTGAGGGGGTAAGCAAACATGTGGACAATGGGGAGCCGGTTGATATTGTATATCTGGATTTTCAGAAGGCGTTTGACAAAGTGCCGCACGAAAGACTCCTGAAGAAATTGCAGAGTCATGGAATCGGAGGTAGGGTATTATTATGGATTAAGAACTGGTTGAAAGATAGGAAGCAGAGAGTAGGATTGCGTGGCCAGTATTCTCAGTGGAGGAGGGTAGTTAGTGGGGTCCCGCAGGGGTCTGTGCTGGGTCCGTTGCTTTTTAATGTATTTATAAATGACCTAGAGATGGGAATAACTAGTGAGGTAATTAAATTCGCCGATGACACAAAATTATTCAGGGTCGTCAAGTCGCAGGAGGAATGTGAACGATTACAGGAGGACCTTGCGAGACTGGGAGAATGGGCGTGCAAGTGGCAGATGAAGTTCAATGTTGACAAGTGCAAAGTGATGCATGTGGGTAAGAGGAACCCGAATTATAGCTACGTCTTGCAAGGTTCCGCGTTAGGAGTTACAGATCAAGAAAGGGATCTGGGTGTCGTCGTCGATGATACGCTGAAACCTTCTGCTCAGTGTGCTGCTGCGGCTAGGAAAGCGAATAGAATGTTGGGTGTTATTAGGAAGGGTATGGAGTCCAGGTGTGCGGATGTTATAATGCCGTTGTATCGCTCCATGGTGCGACCGCACCTGGAGTATTGTGTTCAGTACTGGTCTCCGTATCTCAAAAAAGATATAGTAGAATTGGAAAAGGTACAGCGAAGGGCGACGAAAATGATAGTGGGGATGGGACGACTTTCCTATGAAGAGAGGCTGAGAAGGCTAGGGCTTTTCAGCTTGGAGAAGAGACGGCTGAGGGGAGATATGATAGAAGTGTATAAAATAATGAGTGGAATGGATCGGGTGGATGTGAAGCGACTGTTCACGCTATCCAAAAATACTAGGACTAGAGGGCATGAGTTGAAGCTACAGTGTGGTAAATTTAAAACGAATCGGAGAAAATTTTTCTTCACCAACGTGTAATTAGACTCTGGAATTCGTTGCCGGAGAACGTGGTACGGGCGGTTAGCTTGACGGAGTTTAAAAAGGGGTTAGATAGATTCCTAAAGGACAAGTCCATAGACCGCTATTAAATGGACTTGGAAAAATTCCGCATTTTTAGGTATAACTTGTCTGGAATGTTTTTACGTTTGGGGAGCGTGCCAGGTGCCCTTGACCTGGATTGGCCACTGTCGGTGACAGGATGCTGGGCTAGATGGACCTTTGGTCTTTCCCAGTATGGCACTACTTATGTACTTATGTACTTATGTACCTGACTCTTCCTCCCCCTCTCCCCCTCTAAGTTCCCCCCAATTGTACCTACCATACATGTACCTTATCTACCATAATATCACCTTGTATTCATTCATACCTTGTATTTGTTCAGACCGGAACTGGCTAACGCCGTTAACGGTAATATGTAAGCCACATTGAGCCTGCAAAAAGGTGGGAAATGTGGGATACAAATGTAATAAATAAATAAATAAATAAAACTGTACCTGCTGTACACCACCTTGGCTGACTCTCTTCTTAAAGGCGGTTAATAAATCCCAATAAACAAATAAATAATAAAATTATGTGTAGAAATCGAACAACCAGGGAAGCCCTGTTCAAATCCCTGTGCTGCTCCTCATGATCTTTGGGCAGGTCATTTAACCCCTATCTTTTACTTACAACACAGGGCTCATACTCACGATGAAAGCCTGGAAAGCAACTGGCTGCAGTCACAATTTTGTTTACCTGCACTGAAACTTGAAATAATCATTGCCAGAATCTGTGTGAATCTGGGGAGCAGCAATAATTCTCTCCTGTCTTGATTTGACAGCACACTGATTCACTTGTAGGTCTTTTGCTTCTACTGTTATTCCCTGGTGTAGACAGATGAAAGGGTCCTACTGCACTCATACAACCCCCTCCCAAAATGTCCTGTAATAAGTCTTGTTTGTCAGCTACAACACTGCATTAGTACAATGTTCTGCCTCATCTCATTAGTAACAATCAAGGATGGGGCTCTCAACAACTAATGTAACCACATTAGCAACTGATACCAGCTTGAGTTACAATTTGATGACAGTGTCATTTGTGTCTGCATGCCCCTTTTCGGATACAACCTTCTCTCTCCTCCTAAGCCCACCGCTGTGATTCGACAACCCTCAGAGCACACCAAATTGACCAGTATACCCAGTTTAAAGTGTAGGGGACTAGGTCTTTGTTCTAGCTTCTTTTTAAAATTAAGATTTGTTTTGTAAATTTATTATGACATTTGCATCCTGAATTATCCCCAAACAGAGTTTGGGTTCAATGTGGCTTACAATCCAATTATAAGCAGGCACTATCTCTGTCCCTAGAGTGCTCACAATCTTGGTTGTTGTACCTGAGGCAATGGAGAGTTGTGATTTACCCAGGGTCAGTCACAAGGAGCTACAGTAGGAATCAAACCCAGCATGCTGGGATCAATGTCTGCTACACTAACCATTAAGCCACTCCTCCACTCCAGTCAAAACAAAGAGGGTTGACTAAACTTGTTGTCTTGACCACACACCTGACCAACCTTCCTTTTAATTATTGCAGTCTCAAGTTTTCTTTTTTTTTTTTTTAGGTGTATACAAAATCCCTTCTTTCACAGCCAGGCTGACAGCTGCACCCTGACCTCTGAGAAAAGGGTAGACACAACAAGCAAATCAGGACCTGCATAAAATTGCAGACATGCTCAAGACTAAACAACGCTGTTCTTTATAATGTACAGAACTATAATAGATTAGCTGTACTGCATCTTCTGAAAAGTTCACGCCCACCAGCAACAGATAATATGCCTCCTAGGCAGAGTAAGAGTACAATTTTATTTAATATCCCGCTCTCCTTCCTCTTGATTTCAATCTGACATATTATAGTTTCAGTTTCCTCATCTAAACTAGTACAAAAAGATATCTTCTTTATAGTAATAGCACTACACTATTTATAGGGACTCAGTAGTATTTGGCACTGGTAAAACTGACTGATCAACCTGCGTAGAAAGTTAGTGGCATGTAGTATGATGCACACGTGCATTAGGAAACAACTCATAGACTCTTCTCCACAGCCTATGGTTAAGATTAATCAAGGTGATTTACCACACTGTGGTGTCCTACAAATACATATAATAAGAAGGGCACTCATCTCTTCTGAATGGGGAAAGAAACTTGAAGTTAGAGGGGTTATGAAAAAAGAAAGATAAAATGGGTTAAATGGTAGTTGCCACTAAATGATAAAAGTCCTACACAAATGAGAAACACCCACATGTGGAGGAGGAGCATTCTCGATATGACTTTTAAATCCAACTTTGGATATTTTGCTCAAAACTCGTGTTTAATTATTTCTTTATTTTTAAAAACGTATATACCACTTAAATTAAATGTTTATCTTTTTGTTTCAAAAATGGCCATTTGCTGGACGTTGCTGTACTCAGTGTGTCTATCTTTTTGGAACATATTAAGAAAAAAAAGTTCAAGTGAAAAATGAACAAAATCAAGTCACTGGGATGTAGGTGGAGCAAGCATCCTTAGTAGACTGGCCACACAGACATCCCAGCAGAGCAGTGGAGCACCATAGGGGACAGTGCAGTGGATTTTACATAAAAGGTCCCAAGTACATATGTCACCATTACTTCCTTATATTGTATTGAGAGCCCTTCAAAACCCACCAGAAGCCTACTGTGTACAACTATACACCACTACAATGGCCCTTATGTCTGCAAGTGCCACCTATATGTGGGTACAGTAGGTTTTTGGTGGGTTTTGGGGGGGGCTGACACTTTCCACCACAAGTGTAACAGAGTGGGATATGGGCCTGGGTTCTCTTCTCTACGGTGTACTGCACTGTACATAAGTACATAAGTACATAAGTAGTGCCATACTGGGAAAGACCAAAGGTCCATCTAGCCCAGCATCCTGTCACCGACAGTGGCCAATCCAGGTCAAGGGCACCTGGCACGCTCCCCAAACGTAAAAACATTCCAGACAAGTTATACCTAAAAATGAGGAATTTTTCCAGTCCATTTAATAGCGGTCTATGGACTTGTCCTTTAGGAATCTATCTAACCCCTTTTTAAACTCCGTCAAGCTAACCGCCCGTACCACGTTCTCCGGCAATGAATTCCAGAGTCTAATTACACGTTGGGTGAAGAAAAATTTTCTCCGATTCGTTTTAAATTTACCACACTGTAGCTTCAACTCATGCCCTCTAGTCCTAGTATTTTTGGATAGCGTGAACAGTCGCTTCACATCCACCCGATCCATTCCACTCATTATTTTATACACTTCTATCATATCTCCCCTCAGCCGTCTCTTCTCCAAGCTGAAAAGCCCTAGCCTTCTCAGCCTCTCTTCATAGGAAAGTCGTCCCATCCCCACTATCATTTTCGTCGCCCTTCGCTGTACCTTTTCCAATTCTACTATATCTTTTTTGAGATACGGAGACCAGTACTGAACACAATACTCCAGGTGCGGTCGCACCATGGAGCGATACAACGGCATTATAACATCCGCACACCTGGACTCCATACCCTTCTTAATAACACCCAACATTCTATTCGCTTTCCTAGCCGCAGCAGCACACTGAGCAGAAGGTTTCAGCGTATCATCGACGACGACACCCAGATCCCTTTCTTGATCCGTAACTCCTAACGCGGAACCTTGCAAGACGTAGCTATAATTCGGGTTCCTCTTACCCACATGCATCACTTTGCACTTGTCAACATTGAACTTCATCTGCCACTTGCACACCCATTCTCCCAGTCTCGCAAGGTCCTCCTGTAATCGTTCACATTCCTCCTGCGACTTGACGACCCTGAATAATTTTGTGTCATCGGCGAATTTAATTACCTCACTAGTTATTCCCATCTCTAGGTCATTTATAAATACATTAAAAAGCAACTGACCACTAGGCTACTCTAGGGACCCGCTTGTTTCTCTAATAGGACTGCCCATAACATCTGAGTCTGTCATAGAGGCTGATAAGTACTGTTTCTTTCACATCTTGAGGGGGGGGAGTGGGAGGGGGGTTAATGATTACTGGAGAGTAAGAGGGATCATTCTTTAATACCTACAGTGGTCATCTGGTCATTTAGGGCACTTTTTCTGGCTTAGTCATTATTAAAACAGGTCTAGCTCAAAACGTCTTAGTTTTAGTACTGGACATTTTAATTTTGATCCATTACGGCAGAAAAAAAAATCCCACCCTTAACACATGATTTGATCACACTGCAGATGAACAGCATAGAAAAACGTTTAGAAAATGGGTTTTGAAAATAGTGATCTGAACGTTTTGGCAAGCAAAACGTCCAAATGCCACTTTTTAAATGTTTTTCTCTTTTGAAAATGAGCCCCTTGGTGCTGTAGAATCACATTGTATGAATTCCAGTTATCAAAGAGATAAGATGGAAATTACATAAAGAACATCATTACCAGTCTGAGAAGGGTGTTATTTTTTAATGAATTGTATGATTTTTTTTATCTTAACTGCAAGGTTTAGCACATGTACATTAAGGGGCCCTTTTACTAAGGTACGGGAGGGCTAATACACGGGTAGCATATCCAAATCGGTACTACCATTGGGCTAGCGTGTGCGCCCGGCGGTAATTCTGAGTTTGGCATGCGCTGAATCCCGCGGTAGAAAATAATTGTCTATTCTATACCGCGGGGGGCATTGCCGGTGGTAATCAGCAGTTGGCACATGCTGCATGGTTACTGTACAGGTAGCGCATGAGCCCTCACTGCTACGTCAATGGGTGACGACAAAGGCTCAGGCTGTAAATAGGCTTGCGGTAGTTTTAATTTCAATGCATGCCCATTTCCCGGTCCATTTAAAAAAACACCTTTTCCCCAGCCGTGGTTAAAAATGCCAGCACTTACCCAAAACACATGCCCAGGCTACTTTTTACCTCGCCTTAGTAAAGGACCCCTAAGCATATTAGGCTGCAAGATCTGCTTGAAGTTTGGATCAATGGCTGATTGAGAGGGTGGGAAGGGGATCAAATTCTTAGGGCTTGTTCAGAATGGAAGAAAATATCATTTAGTAGAAGAGATTCCTGATAGGCAGGAAAAGATAGTGTGGAAGGCTTCCCTTTCTAAGTTCTGTCAGTTTTGTAATTTTGCATAATCTTTATTAAACATTTCTAGACCACTTATATTGATAAAAATATATTTGTTCAAAGCTGGAGTTTGACTGACTAACATAACTTCAGTAGCCTTAGACTAATGCCATACATTTGTTTCTCTGTAAGTGTTTGAATCCACTAGCAGGTGGGGGAGGGGCGCAATAATTATTTACAAAGGGCAGCAAAACAGGGGGTGCGGCAGGAGGACACTGGACATAAGAGGACAGGGGGTGGGTAAATGAGAGGAAATGCTGCTTGCTGCCAGGTGTCAACTACCATTGCAAATGGCCTAGCCTGGTTCCCATGTGGGAGGGCACATTTCATGCTGCTTGCCACAAATGCCCAAATACCTGGTTCATGCCCAGCCTGCATAGGGTTACCATATGTCCGAATTTACTCGGACATGTCCTCTTTTTGAGGACATGTCCGGGCGGGTTTTGCCAATCTGCCCATTTGTCCGGATTTCTGGACAAACTGGCAGGCTGGTGGGCGGACAAACGGGCAGATTGCTAGCCTCCCCTCCCCTTACTTACTACTGCCCTGGTGGTCTAGTGACCTCGTCCGCCTTCGGGGCAGGAAAGAGCCCCATCTATCCTGTCCGGAGCGCTGATCTGCATTCATCCTTCCAGTTGCTGATCTTGGCGCCGATTCAAAATGGCCGCCTAGAGTTGAAGTGACCTCACGAGACTTCAACTCTCAGCAGCCATTTTGAATCAGCGCCGAGATCAGCAACAGGAAGGATGCATGCAGGGCAGCGCTCCGGGCAGGAAAGAGGGGGCTCTTTCCTGCCCCGAAGAGGTCACTAGACCACCAGGGCAGTAGTAAGGTAAGGGGAGGGGGGTGACGGGGAGGGGGGGGTCAAGGGGTGTGACAGGGGGGAGGGGAAAATGTGACAGGGGCGGAGCGAGGGCAGGAAAAGGGGTGGGGTGTGTGGTGGGGCGGGACATGTGTCCTCCTTTTTGGGGGACAAAATATGGTAACCCTAAGCCTGCATGATCTGTTTGATAAGGAAATCTGAAATCCTTTCAGGTGGTTTTGATAACTCTGTGCTCTTTATTGACAGATGTCAATAACCAATGTCATGTTCTCCATGGAATTCAGCTGCACCTTACTGAAAATTACAAGTGCAGAGACAGCTAGGGTCCTGTACTGAGTGGAAAGTAGAGACCTCTAGTGGATCTACTAAACTATTGGATCCTGTGAACCTTTTTATAAGCTTCCAGGACAAGGGAAGGAGTCTGTTGACCAGTGATGAATGGGTAGGAGAAGACTCCTTTTGGAGGGAAACTGGCTGGTATAAAAGCGCAGCCAGTTGTGAAGTTTTTGTCTTTGGCTCCTGATTCCCGGGCCACCATACCTCTGAGTACGGGGAAGATTGACTAGCCTGGCCATTGTACCATAAGAAGAAAAGAAATGATCAAGTTGCTGAGGCTGCTGTGAACTAGCCCACCATGATGTCTGAGGAGGAGGACAAAGGAGTGAAGAAGTAGGAGAAGCTAGAAAAGTAACAGAAGATCCTGACCCTAAGAAAGAACAAACTCAGCAAGAGTATAGCAGTCAAATAATTTTAAGTATGAGTCTCTAAAGAGAGGAGAAGCCTGACAAAACAGATAAGAGACTGTAACCACAGGATTCTACAAAACTTGCATGCCCAAATTTATACCTAGTGTGAACATCTGTGCACACAAGTTATAGAAAAATGGCAGTTGTGTGCACAGCTTAATTTAATAATTGGCTATTAATTGGAGTTAACAGCCAGTCATTGGCTTAAATTGGTGTTAATTGGCGCCTATTGGCAGTTGTGTCTGCAACTTCCCTTTCTTGCTATTCTAGAAGTTAAACAGGTCAACTCCACTGGACACAACTTCTAGGGGGCATGCCTAGGAGTTGTGCACACAGGTTATAGAATACTAGGAGTTGTGCACCTAACTGCCTTAGGCGTGAGCTCTTACACCAACCTTAGGTATTGTCACGTAGGTGAATGTTTCCTTGTCTGTGCTCACCTTGCCCTCAGGTGGCCAGAACTGGTGGCTGCTATGAACTGCCACCCATTTCAGACTATAGCCCAGTCCGGTCCGGATCTTCCGGGCTGCCAGACTTGCTTCTCTTGTTTGTGCCTGAACAGCACCCGTAGCTGCCTAGTGATTCCTGCAGCTAAACTTCAGCAGCTGATGGGCTTTATTAATCACCTGGAAACTTTTGTGTTTGCCTTTGCATCGTCTAAGGTCCCTGGTTTGTTGGTGCTTTGTTGCACTTCTACCTAGTCTGGTTTCTTGTATAGTTCTTTGTCTGATTCTAGTTAGTCTGTGTAGTTTAGCTTAGGTTTATTGCTTGTTTCTTAGTCTTGTATCTGGTTTGTATTCTTGGTTTAGTTTCTGTTTGTCTGTGTCTCTTGCTTAGTGGCTGCTCTGCAGCTTTCAGTCCTGTCTCTTGTCTGTCAGTATTGGGGGGAAGGCCGACAGTCGCTCAAAAGAGCATGGTTCGGGATAAGGTATCTTTCAAAGATATCACCATAACAGGGAAGATAGAGTATCCTGATAGTGAGGTTGCAAAAGAGATTGTAGTAGATCGGGTATCTTTAAATAACAATAAAAATCAGACAAAAGATTGCCAATTAATACTGTCAAGTACTAAGCATGATGTACTTAGGAACAACAAACATAGTTTGAAATGTCTATATGCGAATGCCAGGAGCCTAAGAAATAAGATGGGGGAGTTGGAATATATTGCACTAAATGAAAAATTAGATATAATAGGCATCTCTGAGACCTGGTGGAAGGAGGATAACCAGTGGGACACTGTCATACCGGGGTACAAATTATATCGTAGTGATAGGGTGAATCGGATTGGTGGAGGGGTAGCATTGTATATTAACGAGAGCCTTGAATCAAATAGATTGAAAATTCTGCAGGAAACAAAACACTCCTTGGAATCACTGTGGATTGAAATTCCATGTGCAAAGGGGAAAAGGATAGTGATAGGAGTGTACTACCGTCCGCCTGGCCAGGACGAACAGACGGATGCGGAAATGTTAAAGGAAATCAGGGACGCAAACAAACTGGGCAACACAATAATAATGGGGGATTTCAATTACCCGCATATAGACTGGGTTAATGTAACATCTGTACACGCAAGGGACATAAGATTTCTTGATGAAATCAAGGACAGCTTCATGGAACAGCTAGTTCAGGAGCCGACAAGAGAAGGAAAAATACTAGACTTAGTCCTTAGTGGTGCTCATGATCTAGTGCAGGGGGTAACGATACGAGGGCCGCTTGATAACAGTGATCATAATATGATCGGTTTTGATATTGGCATTGAAGGAAGTGAAACTAGGAAATCAAGTACGCTAGCGTTTAACTATAGAAAAGGTGATTACGACAAAATGAGAAAAATGGTGAAAAAAAGACTGAAAGGAGCAGCTCGCAGAGTAAAAAACTTGCATCAGGCGTGGATGCTGTTTAAAAACACCATCCTGGAGGTTCAGGACAAATATATTCCACGTATTAGAAAAAAGGGAAAAAAGACTAAACGTCAGCCGGCGTGGCTAAACAGTAAGATAAAGGAAATCATTAGAGCCAAAAAACAATCCTTCAGAAAGTGGAGAAGAGAACCAACTGAAAGTAACAGGATAGATCATAAGGAATGCCAAGCCAAATGCAAAGCGGAGATAAGGAGGGCAAAAAAGGACTTTGAGAAGAAATTAGCGTTGGAAGCAAAAATACATAGTAAAAATTTTTTTAGATACATTAAAAGCAGGAAACCGGCCAAAGAGTCGGTTGGGCCGCTGGACGAAAATGGTGTTAAAGGGGCGATCAAGGAGGACAAAGCCGTAGCGGAGAAATTAAATGAATTCTTTGCTTCGGTCTTCACCGAGGAGGATTTGGGGGGGACACCGGTGCCGGAAAGAATATTTGAAGCGGGGGAGTCGGAGAAACTAAACAAATTCTCTGTAACCTTGGAGGATGTAATGGGTCAGTTCAGCAAGCTGAAGAGTAGTAAATCACCGGGACCTGATGGTATTCATCCCAGAGTATTAATAGAACTAAAAAATGAACTTGCGGAGCTACTGTTAGAAATATGCAATCTGTCCCTAAAATCGAGTGTAGTACCGGAAGACTGGAGGGTAGCCAATGTTACTCCGATTTTTAAGAAGGGTTCCAGAGGAGATCCGGGAAATTATAGACCGGTGAGTCTGACGTCGGTGCCGGGCAAGATGGTGGAGGCTATTATTAAGAATAAAATTGCAGAGCATATACAAAAACATGGACTGATGAGACAAAGTCAGCACGGATTTAGTGAAGGGAAGTCTTGCCTCACAAATCTAATGCATTTTTTTGAGGGGGTAAGCAAACATGTGGACAATGGGGAGCCGGTTGATATTGTATATCTGGATTTTCAGAAGGCGTTTGACAAAGTGCCGCACGAAAGACTCCTGAAGAAATTGCAGAGTCATGGAATCGGAGGTAGGGTATTATTATGGATTAAGAACTGGTTGAAAGATAGGAAGCAGAGAGTAGGATTGCGTGGCCAGTATTCTCAGTGGAGGAGGGTAGTTAGTGGGGTCCCGCAGGGGTCTGTGCTGGGTCCGTTGCTTTTTAATGTATTTATAAATGACCTAGAGATGGGAATAACTAGTGAGGTAATTAAATTCGCCGATGACACAAAATTATTCAGGGTCGTCAAGTCGCAGGAGGAATGTGAACGATTACAGGAGGACCTTGCGAGACTGGGAGAATGGGCGTGCAAGTGGCAGATGAAGTTCAATGTTGACAAGTGCAAAGTGATGCATGTGGGTAAGAGGAACCCGAATTATAGCTACGTCTTGCAAGGTTCCGCGTTAGGAGTTACGGATCAAGAAAGGGATCTGGGTGTCGTCGTCGATGATACGCTGAAACCTTCTGCTCAGTGTGCTGCTGCGGCTAGGAAAGCGAATAGAATGTTGGGTGTTATTAGGAAGGGTATGGAGTCCAGGTGTGCGGATGTTATAATGCCGTTGTATCGCTCCATGGTGCGACCGCACCTGGAGTATTGTGTTCAGTACTGGTCTCCGTATCTCAAAAAAGATATAGTAGAATTGGAAAAGGTACAGTGAAGGGCGACGAAAATGATAGTGGGGATGGGACGACTTTCCTATGAAGAGAGGCTGAGAAGGCTAGGGCTTTTCAGCTTGGAGAAGAGACGGCTGAGGGGAGATATGATAGAAGTGTATAAAATAATGAGTGGAATGGATCGGGTGGATGTGAAGCGACTGTTCACGCTATCCAAAAATACTAGGACTAGAGGGCATGAGTTGAAGCTACAGTGTGGTAAATTTAAAACGAATCGGAGAAAATTTTTCTTCACCCAAGGTGTAATTAGACTCTGGAATTCGTTGCCGGAGAACGTGGTACGGGCGGTTAGCTTGACGGAGTTTAAAAAGGGGTTAGATAGATTCCTAAAGGACAAGTCCATAGACCGCTATTAAATGGTCTTGGAAAAATTCCGCATTTTTAGGTATAACTTGTCTGGAATGTTTTTACGTTTGGGGAGCGTGCCAGGTGCCCTTGACCTGGATTGGCCACTGTCGGTGACAGGATGCTGGGCTAGATGGACCTTTGGTCTTTCCCAGTATGGCACTACTTATGTACTTATGTACTTATGTACCCTGTTTCAGTGGCTGCTTGGCAGTTTTCTGTTCCTGTCCTTTAGCTTGTCCATTTCCTGCTTTGTGTAGTATTGTCTGTCTGTGAGTCCCAGCCCAGTTTCCTGCCTTGCTGCCCATGTATATTCCTTTCCCCTCTGACCCTCAGTCCCTGTTCAGCCTAGTTGGTATCCATTTCCTGCCCTGTCCGGTAAGTCCTGCCGGCCGCCTGCACCCAGGGGCTCAACTCCTGAGGAACGGTGGTCAAGTGCAGGTGAAGTCTAGCTGTTCCTGTCAGAGTTCTGCCTTGTCTCTGGTGTGGGGTGGTTTTGCCTGCCACTGCTGCTCCACGGCAGTGGCCCACCTAGTTTCTGCCTTGAAAACCTGACAGGTATGAGCATTTATTGTGACTCCACCCCTTCTGCCTGAGTATGATGACCTGGGTTCCGGTTGGTCAGATGTAGGTAGTCGTGGCAACCTTTCCGGAATTCAGTTCTCAGGAAGGAGGAGGGAGTAACAAAAACTAACCACGTCCTTGGCTCCCTAGAAACCAAGGAGGAAAATAAACTAAATTCAGGATTTCCTTTAACTTCTTGGGTGGCAATAAGGAGGGATTAGATCTTCAGAAACAATATAACAATTTTATTAAAACATTCTTTTACTTAAGGAAAGAACAACAAATCAATTACACAGCACACCAGAATTTCCCCTTCCCCCTTAAATATTAACTTTGTATCCTTTCAACCTGGTCTTCCAATAATAACCTTATTTTACTTGTATTCTTTTCACAGAAACAACCTGCGTCTTTACAGAGCACTTTTCAGATAAGTATCTCCCTTTAGCAATAATCAATTCCTCAAATTAGATATAAAATATATTATTTATTTTTTTAATAACCTTTAAGAATTGATTCTTTGTGTATCCCTTTTCATTGTTTTCACAGGTACTCTGTTCACTATTCCTAAGGAACAAGGTAAGTATGTTTTTTCCTTTCTTTTCCTAAATGTCTTTCTCTACTTAAGTTTTCCCTGCGTTCTCAAAAGTCACTTAGCTAATACCGGTCTTCACTCGTTGGCAGCGTAGACTTTCTTGCGGAGGGGCCCTTGTTGCTTTCTGTAAGTCTGGCAGTCTTATCCAGTCGAAGTTTCTTCCTAAACTTCACGCTTAAAGAACTTAAAGAAGGCAAAACCCTATCTTTACACCTTTCCCTGCTACTGGGAAATATTACAAAAACTGTGGCCAAATTAATCTATTAAAATAAAATTAAGCAAAATTCCCTTTTCTTTCTAGGCCTGTACTGATATTTTTTAGTTCCCTAAGCTGAGAGTGACTGACAACCCTTCAGTCATATGCACAACACTCTCAACATTCCATGCACAGCTCCCTATTTTAACTTATCACCTTCTTTTCCATTACTTTCCAAACGTTTTCCTAACCAATCAACTTGCTTTCACAGCTTCCCGTTTTCTGTTACTTTAAATATTCCCCTGCCACAGTTACCTTGTCTCTTAAGCATTTTCTCCCTTCACCATTCACTCCACATTTACACAAAATTCCCCAAAATTGTGAAACCTTAATCTACTCCCTTCCCAATCTCACCTTTACTACCATTCTCACCTCAATGCTTTCACTGCCAGCCAATCTCACTTCAAAAACTTTTAATTTCATTCAATCCCACACTGCCTCTCCCACACCGAACGGCACACCCACACTCTTCAGCTGTCAGATCCTCTCTGCAACTGCCAACCAGCCCTGTCTCCCAGGAAACCCCTCCTTAGCTTCCCATTCCAAACCCTTCTCAAAATTCCAAGCTACATTGCTGACTGGCGGAATGTTCTCCAGCACAAGTAAATCCCCATTTACAACTTTGTTTTTTCCTTCTTTCTCTAACCCCATGTTACATTATGCCAGGTCAAAGGTTAAGTGCAAAACTGCAGCCTTATGCTTATGTTTTCTAACAGCACTTCCACACAGAACTGCGGTAACAGAATTCACGCTTAACACTTATCATCCCAGCACCTACATTTTGATGTTCATGAATTTACTACTAAGTGTCTGATATAATTTTTCCTACTTTTGCCTGTAGCTTTTGCTGTCATTGTGAATACTTATCCCTTTTGCTTAAATATAGAATCACACTGTAACACAGATAAACACCTACACAATCCATCTAGTCTGTCCAACAAGGTGGCCAGAGCTGCGCCCGCCACTCTGTGCGGGCCCCAGTCACACATGCTTAAATTCCGGTTGTCAAGTCTCCACCATGCCAACCATATAGGCAGCCAAACAAGATGGAAATATGTGGTTATAACCAAAATTCCAAGTATTGTTGACAGTATTCAACTTACCAGTCAAGATGTCTTCCCGCCCCCCCTGAGCTGCACAGCACCGTCACTCACAGCACTTGACAATAAAGTAATCACCAACAATGGAGTTGCCGAAGCTTCACCTGTCTTTTTCCATTTGCGGGACTCAGACCGTAGAACTCTGTCTGGCATTGGCCTTGGTTCCCCCAATGCTGGCGATGTGGGTGCCAGTACTGAATATTGGACCGGCACCCACATAACTATTGTTTTTTAATAAAACCATCCTGATCTCCATCCTGACCTCTCTAGTACCCCTCCCTCCTCCTTCCTCCCTCCTCCCCCCCCCCACAGTGATTTCCTAAGTCCCTCCCCTCCTCTGAACAAACCCCTCACCCCCTCTCGGGCCTCCCTATCTCCTGAGGTCGTGGCAGTCATTTTGAAAGGCAGGCACAAGGGGGCAGGAGCAGGGAGGAGCTGCACTCCTACTCCAAAGAACCCCGCTGGACCACCAGGGAGACAGGTAGACCCAAGAGTGTCTACCTAGATATCAAGGGTGGGGTGGGGGGCAGAGGCAGGGGGGGGTCATTTGTGGGGAAGAGAAGGAGTTAGGAAAGCATAGCGTGCAGGATGTCAGAATCACAGAAACAGAAGCCTGCCCTTGCAGATCAGCAAAGCAGCCACACCGGAGAAGAGGACTTCGGCTGGTGGGGGTTGGGGACCCCCACCAGCAAAGGTACCCGACGGCAGCGGGGGAGGGTTGGCGGCGGGAGGGGGGGTTGAAAGGGTTGGTGGCAGGGGGGCTAGGGCCAAATCTACGGGGGCCCATGCCCCCACGTAGCTACGCCCCTTCTTCATAGAAGTTACAATATAAGGACCCCTTTTTATAAACTGGCAGTAGAACTACCGCTGCTTTGCAGCGCGCCAATCTGGCATTACCATGGGCTCACTGTGGGAGCTGGGTGCCACCCCCACTGTGCACCATTTCCAACATGCTGGAAATAATTTTTAATTTTTTCCGCCGGGGGCTTATCCAGCGGTAATCAGGCAGTGCCGCACGCTGTCTGGGTAAATTCATGGTGTGTCCCCTAGTCTTTGTACTTTTTGAAAAGAGAAAACTATCAGTTTGAGTTTACCTATTCCATTCCAATCAAGTTTTATAAACCTCTCTCCTACCCCCCTCTCCCCAGCCATCTCTTCTCCAGCCTGAAGAGCCCTAACCCTCTTTAATATTATAGCATGGCTGGGCAGACTGGATAGGCCATATGGTTTCATCTGCCATCGTTTTCTCTGTTTCCTCATATGAGGGTAATTCCAACCCATTAATCATCCTATCAATTATTTTAATCTAGATTTGGATTCTGTGATGTAATTTTGTTTTGTGCCAGATCTTATGGTTCTAAAGTCTGGGATCACTGAATTATTAACCATGTCAGGATATCAGTTTTTCAACTCCCACAGGCTTGTTCTAGAACTCTACACCATTTATATTAAAAATGGAGTATAGATAATTGTTCATGCCATAGGTATTAAACACAGAAGTCTACTAGCTTCTCTACAGATACAGTGATTTCTAGTCCAATTCTTGGCAGATTTGATGCCAGAGCATTCATGTACCTTAAGGCTTGAGACTGGTGCAGGTCTGTGCTGGAGCACTGCTACAGCCACACAGCTGCGATTAATTCTTCCATGCCGTACATCTTCTTCTCTTCCGTTGCTCATTTTGTTCCCATCAATTGGTCTTTCTTTTGACAAGTTTATTCTGTCTCCAGGTTTCAGCAGCATTGGGTCAGGCTGACCTCAAGTTGCCTTTAACACTGTTAGGATTGTGGCTTGTGAAAAATCTCTGAGATAAACATTACCAAACTGGGTTAACAAAAATGGTAACTAACTGAATGCTCTTCCCTGGGATACAATGACCTTACTCACAAGACCTTAGCTGCTATATTATCATTGTAATGGCTCTGAAAAAATCCTTGGACTATCTTCGGCCACCTCTTCCCTCACAAGAAGTTAGTCATATTTGTAGGATATGTACCCAAGGTGCGTTGCATCAGTCAGATATTTCTGTAAATAAAAAATTTTTGCATTGTGTGTGTGTGGGGGGGGGGGGGGGGGGAGGGAATGAAGGGTGAATTTAAACTATATCCAGAGAACTGCTTAAAACCGTACCACCAGTATTTGTTATTTTCAAGATCCATTGAGCAAACAGAAGAAAATATTAATCCTCCTTTTCAATCTTTACTACATTGTGAGAAGCTGAAGAAGGGTTGATTATTCTTCCTGCTTCTCACTACTCCTTTCATTTCAGGTTTTACAAAAGGGAAGCTGCTGCCTTTATTATCTGCACCCAGGGGAGGACTGACAGTGGTCAGGGCCCCCAGGTAGTAAAGGTCATTGGGACCTTCCGGCTATTGCCTGCTGCCCCACCACATCCCCTTGCACATTACAGCCCCCCATCACAATTGCTGCCTCCACCCCACACACTACAGACCCCTGCCTGAGCCAAAGTGGGTCCTACCTGAAGGCCCCAAGTGGTTTCTTCAGGGACAGGAAAGAATCCCACTCTTTCCTGCCCGCTGTCGCTACTGTGCCTGGAGCTGGTGCCACTGTGTTTTCAAAATGGCTGCCGAGAGTTCCTGTGGTAGTCTCGCAGGTCTCAATTCTCGGCAGCCATTTTGAAAACATGGTGACACCAGGCACAGTAGCGGCAGCGGGTAGAAAAGAATGGGATTCTTTCCTGCCCCCACAGAGGCCACTAGACCACTAGGGCCCTTCAAAGTAAGACTGCTAGGGAGGGCAGTGGTGTGTGGTGGCCACGGCAGGCGGGCAACCGGGCAGAACCTCTTGGTCTCCTAGAGCTTCTGGGCCATCGGGTACTGTCCAGTTACCCAAATGGTCAGTCCACCCCTGTCTGCTACACAGTGTAAGCATCACTTATATACTTTAAAAACAAGAAAAAAGCACAACAACTGAAAAGATCCTTTAGTGATAGTGAAAAGGTATTTGAAACAGATTCTCCTAAGTGACTATGGTAAGAAGTACAGTGCTCTGCATTCTGCCATGAGTCTATGACTAGATAACTGTCCTGCATTAAAGCAACTAGGGGTGAGCAAAGTGCAAACATTTTCAATTCTTTTTCTGTTTGGTTTGGCTTTTTTCCCCAGTTTCACATACTCATTAAAAAAAATTATTTAACCTGCATTAAAATCTTTTTAACACATGCTAATCAACATAACATGGATTAATTCACTGATTAATATGTTACATTGATTTAGCATGCACTGAATCTTTCAAGGCATACTAATGAATTGAATTTGTAACAAATGCACATCCTTATAAGCACACGTAAGGGGGTGTCCTAGTCTCACAGGGTGCTCCATCAGTGAATTTGCACGCCAGGCCCCTACAGAACATTTATTCTTTCTGGTCCTCTCCCCTAATCACTCTTCACAAACACGTCTCCAAGGGATCAGGCTCCACATGGGGGAGGGGGGAGGGAATCTTCTTCAAGACTCTGGCATAGACGTCCCTCCAAGAGACAACTTAGACAGAAGTGGGTGCTCCAATTCTTTTTACTAAACTCAAGTGCAAATACAACAGTTCTGAGGTAATCCTTCAGTTTTGATGTTATACATAAGGTAACACTGTAAGTTTCATTGTGTCTATGATCCCTTTATTATAATCATTTGATAAGAAAATTAGTTTTCCAGTTCTAGGTCAAACCATTTCTCCAGTATATAGTCCTTCAGGGTAAGAGGTCTCCCTGGGTCTGGTTACCCTATTCCCTTCTAGTCTCTCCTTCTTGAGATCCATTTTCATGCACAGATACTTCCAATTAGGAACAATCATATACTGTATCTTCCATTGTGGGGCTTCTCAATTCAGGTCTTGTCAGATTGAGGGCCAATATGCTACTCCACTCCTCGAACAGCAAGCAGAAAGTGGGTAAAGCCACTGACCTGTCACATTCACTTCACACTGGACACAACGCTAATAGAGTCAAGGGAGTCTTCACAAAAATACAAAACATAACAAAGCTAAGGCCCAAGGGCTGGGCCCTCATTTGGCATGTGACACATGTCCAGGCCCCTTCTCCAGCTCACATGCATAACTATGGTAATCTCACACATTGCCAACCTCTCTCTCTCTCCCTTTCCTGGCCCTTCTTCCGCAGCCTGGTCCAGCATCTCCCACTTTTCTGGCTCCCGTGGTACACCAAACTTGCTTGATGCCGCCTCCGGTAGCACTACACAGATGCTGCTTCCGGCCAACTCTAAAGCACCTACTTTACATTTGCTCCTCTATTAGATAATTCCCTGTAAAGGACAACCCTTAGCTATCTGCTTTATTCAGCCCCTCACCTCCCACAGATCATGAGGGAAGAGGATGAGAATGGAACAGACAGAACTACGCTGTGCTCTATGCCATCCCTTTCCCCCCTTTCCTAGCGGCTGATGCAGAGAGAAAGGAAAAGGTGCTGCTACTTAATGCCATCAAGTATCATTAGAAAAAAAACACCGTGCCTCTCTCATATCAAATGTTTCACTGCTTGAATAACCTTATGGTTTGAACACTCACAAAAATGAATTCACAGAACTTGCATTTGAGTAATGCCACAATATTAAAATTTCTATCTTCATGGCTGAAATGTCATGCATAAGTTGAAAATTGTAAAGATATTGTCCAAACCAGCACTTATGCCAAAAATGGTTATTAATATGTTTAAGAGAGCTTAGTCGATCGGAGCTGTGGGGCACTCTATGGTTCAAGCCACTGCTCTCCTGTTCGTCACCAGTCTCCCCTCAAATAGGTTTTATTTTGATTTTAATCTTTTAAAAATATAGATTTTTCCTTTTTGTTCCATGTGGAAACACAATGTGAATATTATATGTTCAAATTAGAGACCTGCACAGGAATGGGGTTCACAGGAATCCCGCAGAACCCGCCGGGATGGAAGCAGTTCTGTATTTATATCTATCTATCTATCTATCTATCTATCTATATCTATATATATATTTTTAAACCTCTGCTTTTTACACTGCTGATGTTTTCTAGCTCTCTTCTGACTGAACTGGCTGTTGCTTTTTTTGCCTCTTTGACGGTTTTCATTCTAGGCAGATTCCTTCAAATGCCAGGCCCTGGAGCAGTGTGCATGCTTTCTGGTGACAGGGGAAAATTGAGGATAGAGAACAGCAATACTGGTGACATATATATTAGCCTACACTAAAGGCAAGATGGAAAAAAATAAGCCTTTGCCTTCCTCCTGAAGGCAGCAAGGACCTCGTCCCCATTCTAACAATCTCTGAGAGACAGTTCCATAGCACTTGTCCCACAACTGAAAAAGCAAGCTGTCGAGATTCAACAAGATGATAACATTGAAGAGAGAGACTGTCCGACAGTGCGCATACTCCACTAAGATAAAGATGGCTTACAGTGGGTAATGGCAGATTTAAAATAAGGAGCAATGCTTGGGCCAATCTCTGCAAAATATCAATTGTTCATCAAACGCATACCCAATACACTAGAATATGTACATGCTTTCACAGATTGACATGCTTTCCTGTATTTGCACACATTTTCTTGTATGCACATTATTGGTGTATGATTTGTTTACTGCATTGGGTGTTAATGGACATTTTTACATATGCATTTAGAAACTGTGAGCTTACACTTCAGTGCACAGCACATTGGTCCCTCTATTAGCTAATGCCCTGTAAAGAAAAACCCTCTCTTTCCTGCTTCCAGGAGGTAATAGCAGATTTAAGACAAAGAGCATTGCAATGTAATGCTTTAAAACTTAAGGGGTTGATATTCAAAGCTGAGAACCAAGAGACCCAGGTTCAAATCCCACCACCGTTTTGTGATATAATTCTTTTTAATTGTGAGCTCTCCAGGGACAGAAAAATACTGACTGTACCTGAATGTATAAGAAACCTGCAAGCCTGAAGGGTATTCAAGCGGTGTTCATTCAGGTACAGCAGGTATTTTTCTGTCCCTGGAGGGCTCACAATTTTAAAAAAGCATTTGGCGGGGCTTCAGTACCATATAAGGGCATGGGGGGCAGTAGGCCACCAGAGAAGGTGGGAGTGGTGCCCACTGGGGGTGTGGTGGGGGGGCTGTAAGCATGTAAATACATGCTGGACAGGGCTCCCCATTCTTCTCCAATGCTCCGTAAACCCTAACGCCAGCGCTGTCCGCTGAGTATTAATGCCCTGTTTAGCATGCATTTGCATGCTAGTTGCACTCAGATCTGATAAGCTCATTGTTTTGCCAGCTCTGATCATAGGGCAAATGCAAATGCTGGTGGTAGTCTGGCGCTAATGATCTCTGCCTTTGATCATCGGCCCAGAGGTGTGGAATTGGATTCTTTTCAGATGCAGTGTAGACTGCTAATTAAGAAGGTTAAGAAATTGAGGGGGTCTTTTACTAAGGCAAGCTAGCATTTTTAGCATGCGCTAAAAATAAGCATACACTAAATGCTAGAGATGCCAATTTATTCCTATGGGTGTCTCTAGCATTTAGCATGTGCCTATTTTTAGTGCGCACGAAAAACGCTAGCGCGCCTTAGTAAAAGACCCCCCCTGACTGAGGCAATAAATGTTGCTTTGATTGTACAGAAGTTACATAAGTACATAAGTAATGCCATACTGGGAAAAGACCAAAGGTCCATCGAGCCCAGCATCCTGTCCCCGACAGCGGCCAATCCAGGTCAAGGGCACCTGGCAAGCTTCCCAAATGTATAAACATTTTATACAAGTTATTCCCGAAATTGTGTTTTTTTCCCAAGTCCATTTAGTAGCGATCTATGGACCTGTCCTTTAGGAAACCGTCCAACCCCTTTTAAAACTCTGCCAAGCTAACCGCCTTCACTGTGTTCTCCAGCAATGAATTCCAGAGTTTAATTATGCATTGGGTGAAGAAAAATTTCTGTTCCTCTCCACTCATTATTTTATATACCTCTATCATGTCTCCCCTCAGCCGTCTCTTCTCCAAGCTGAAAAGCCCTAGCTTCCTTAGCCTTTCTTCATAGGGAAGTCGTCCCATCCCCGCTATCATTTTTGTCGCCCTTCGCTGCACCTTTTCCAGTTCTACTATATCTTTCTTGAGATGTGGCGACCAGAATTGAACACAATACTCAAGGTGCGGTCGCACCATGGAGTGATACAATGGCATTATAACATCCTCACATCTTCTCTCCATACCTTTCCTAATAATACCCAACATTCTATTCGCTCTCCTAGCTGCAGGTGCACACTGAGCAGAAGGTTTCAGTGTATTATCAACGATGACACCCAGATCCCTTTCTTGGTCCGTAACTCCTAATGTGGAACCTTGCATGACGTAGCTACAATTCGGGTTCTTTTTTCCCACATGCATCACCTTGCACTTTCAAACAGGTCCAATCATTGACTGGTAATAATTAGAATTTACACGCACAACTCGCTAGGCGTATTCTGTAATGAACTGCACCTAAATTCTAATGTGCGCAGTTCAAAAGGGGCGTAGCTATGGGTGTTTCATGGGCATTCCAAAATGTACACACATAGTTATAGAAATGGCCCAGTGAAAGTAAATCTACACGCAGGGATTTACGCCATGTTTTCATTGGTGTAAACGGAGGCGCACAGTTTTAGGCGCTGGGATAGCAACTAAGCATATTTTATATATCGTGCCTAAATCTAGGCCCCGCTTATAGAACACGCTTAGGCGGAAATGTTTACCACACAGAGTTTTTAAGTGCCTTATATAGAATCCGACCCTAGATCTGATAATATGACAGTTGTCTTTGCTATTAATCATTAGTTTGTATGTTGGTAGTTGACATCGTCTGTATTGTGTATGATTATTCCTAAATCTTTGCATTTAAATGTTTTACCAACAGCTTGCCATATTCCTGGATATAATTTTATTTATTTATTATGACATTTCTACCCCACAGTTTCCCAAGAAAGCTCTGGTTCAATGCGGCTTATATAACAAATTAAGAAAAATTACAAGACAATTAATATTAATTCAAGAATACAACTATTAAAAAAATTATTTTCACATTAGCTGAACACAGATCTAAAGAACTGGGCTTTAAGTAAGCTTCTAAATGGCCTACAATCAACTGAGTGTCTGATATACTTGGGTAATGAGTTCCAGAGTTTGGTACTTTGGTAAGAAAAATTAGTATTATGGATAGTTTTGTAGGTTAAGTTTTTACAACTTGGGAAATGTAATATGTAATGAGGTGGCATTTCATGGTAATAACAATGAGATCTGTTATATAAGATGGTAAGATACCATAAAGAATCTGATGAACAAGAACACAGAGGTTAAATGAAATTCTTTCATTGATAGGTAACCAATGTAGATCCTTAAGAAGAGGAGATGCTTTAATGTAACATGGCGATCTATATATAAGGTGGGCAGCTGTGTTTTGTGCAGTTTTCCTAGAAGACTCTGCTTAATACCTTTATAAATTGAATTGCTACAGTCAAATTTAGTTAAGACTAACAACTGAGCTAAAGTGCGAAAGACTGATCTTGAAAAGAATGGTCTTAATCTTTTAAGTTTCCACAATGAATTAAAGACATTTGGAAATTTGGCAATCAAAAGAAAGAAACTGATCAATTAGGATCCCCAAGATTTTCATTGTCGAATCCAAAGAATAAGTAACTATCAGCCTTAAAATTTGAGATGGTTTTTGGGTGGTAAGGGCTAGTTACTATCATAAATTTTGTTTTATCTGTATTACGTTTCAGTTTGAAATTAAGAGCCCAGGATTCCATTAAATCGATACCTACTTTGATTTTGTGTGCAATCTCATGTAATTCCTTGATGAATGGGATATAAATTGTAACATCATCAGCATATATGAATGATAATGGTGATGATATAATAATGATTTGCCTGATGCATTATATCACTTTCAGTTGTCCTGTTTTTGGCGGCTTGCTCCAGATGCAGAAAAAACCCCAACAAGAATGCCAGAGGAATTTTGGATGGCTTTCCTGATTTAGTGGTGAAGTTTTTATCTGAATCCTTATCAGCTACTACACTGAAGTCATACTCTGTGACTTGGGAGAAATTTTGGAGGACAATGGGACCTTGAAGATTAGTTCTGGGTGCCCCTGTTGAAGAAAATTTGATAACAGAATTCATTTTGAAGGTGGCAGAGGAATCATGGTCAAAGTCCGCTGTTATGGCTGCTTTGGCAAGTGTTGCTTTTTATTATAAATGTTCCTGGTATAAGGATCCTACAAATTCAATTTTAGTGAAAAAATGACTAAAAGGAGCTTGTTTGTCTATGTTTAAAATTAATGATGCTAATTTGTGTCTGCCTATTAGTCATAATATTTTGTTGTTTTTATTTGCAGTACTTCCAGAAATTTGTTTTTTTGTGTATGAGTTGGCATTTTTTCAAGTTGCATTTTCCTGGGCATTTATGGTGTTTTTAGGGTAAGTGAGTTGGTTGCAGCTTCAAAGAGCGATAATGACTAGGAGATGTCTTTTAGTGGGAGATGTAAAGGTTTTGTCTGATAAAGTTATTTTGTCAATAAGGAGGCTCTGGTTATTTAGAGGCAGGTAAAAGGTTTAATTACATGCCCAATCCATGTTGCTAAGGTTTTTACGAAGGGATGGGAAAACTTATTGGTTAATTCATGATGATTTGTGTACATTGACTCATTATCGGTTTGCTGCTGTGTTTACGTTAGCATTAAAATTGATTAGTTTGGAGCCATCAAGTTTTGGTAAACATGACATGACTTGCCTCGCACCCAGCCTCGGAAACAGGACAGTGCCACCACCTGTACCCTAAGGGAAGAGAGAGATAATCCTTTATCAAAGCCCCGCTGCAAGAAATCCAAAATCCGAAGCCCGGGAAGGGATAAATACCACCATCTGCACACCATGCCTCAAAAATCCTCCAGGTACGAATATAATTCAGGGACGTAGACCGACGACGCGACCAGAGCATGGTAGAAATCACCGGAGCAGAATAACCTCTCTTAGTTAAGCGAGCCTGTTCAAGGGCCGAGCCATAAGACAAAATCGAGTGGATCTGGAAGAAGGACCGGGCCTTGCGACAGAAGATCCTTGAGAACAAGGAGACGAAGAGGAGGGGCAGACCGAAGGCGCTGAAGGTCTGCGTACCACGGACGATGTAGTAAATTTAAAACAAATCGGAGAAAATTTTTCTTCACCCAACGTGTAATTAAACTCTGGAATTCGTTGCCGGAGAAAGTGGTGAAGGCGGTTAGCTTAGCAGAGTTTAAAAAGGGGTTGGACGGTTTCCTAAAGGACAAGTCCATAAACTGCTACTAAACGGACTTGGAAAGATCCAAGATTCCAGGAATAACATGTGTGGAATGTTTGTACGTTTGGGAAGCTTGCCAGGTGCCCTTGGCCTGGATTGGCCGCTGTCGTGGACAGGATGCTGGGCTCGATGGACCCTTGGTCTTTTCCCAGTGTGGCATTACTTATGTACTTATGTACTTATGACTACCGGACCCCCGTGAGCTTCAATTCTTTGTAAGAGATGACCTAAGAGAGGCCATGGAGGAAACGCGTATAGAAGAACGGGAGGCCACTGCTGTACGAGGGCATCTATCCCTGCTACTCTTGAGTCTCTTCGAATACTGAAAAAAGTGGGGAACCTTTGCGTTGAGTCCAGAGGCAAAAAGATCCAGGACTGGAATGCCCCACTGCTCCACTATCAATTGAAACGCCTGAGGGCTGAGAGACCATTCCCCTGGATCGAGGGTGTGACGGCTGAAAAAGTCTGCCTGAACGTTTTCGACTCCCGCCACATGGGAAGCTGAGATGGCGGTCAGGTGAAGCTCCGCCCATGCCATGAGACTCGCCGCCTCCCATTGCGAGTTGACTCTTTGTCCCCCGTCCCCCCCGGCGGTTGACATAGGCCATAGCCATGGCATTGTCTGATAGTATTTGTACTGCCTTGCCCGCTATCAGGGAATGAAACTCCTCTAGAGCCAGATGAATTGCCCTGGTCTCTAACCAATTGATGGACTGGGAGGCTTCCATGGGAAACCAGAGTCCCTGCACAAGCTTTCCTAAGCAATGGGCTCCCCAGCCCCATAAGCTGGCATTGGTAGTTAACGCTACCCACTGGGGGGACTCCAGTGGCATTCCCCTGGTGAGATTGCCCGCCCGCAACCACCAGAAGAGGCTGCTGCGCTCTTGGGAATGCAGGGGAAACCTCACCTGAAGGGAATCCATCTGAGTGGACTATCTGGACAGTAGAGAAGATTGGAGAGACCTCATGTGAGCCCTGGCCCAGGGAACTACCTCTATCGTCGCTGCCATGGAACCCAGAACCTGAAGATAATCCCAAGCACAGAGGCCGTGTCTGTGAAGTAACCCCTGAACCTGTGATCGCAGCTTGAGCATCCTGCCCTGGGGAAGGAAAACCCAGCCCCAAGCTGTGTCGAAGTTAACCCCTAAATACTCCACGGACTGCAACAGTACCAGACAGCTTTTGGCTGAGTTGACCACCCAACCGAGGGACTGCAAGAAACTCATCACCCGGCCCGTGACCTGCACACTCTCCTGATAAGATTTCGCTCTGATGAGCCAGTCATCCAAGTACGGGTGGACTAGGATCCCATCCTTCCTGAGGGCCGCAGCCACTACTACCATGACCTTGGTGAAAGTGCGAGGAGTTGTAGCCAACCCAAACGGCAGAGCTCTGGGTTTGAGCCGCAGCACTGCAGGCAAGGAAGAAACAGAAGTTGGAACTTGGAACACTGTGGTGCGCACATGTAAGACTTGTCTCTGATTCACTGGCACTGTGTGCTGAGAGGTTGCCACATGCACATGCCAGTGCCAGTAGGTCAGGTGACATCTGATGCTTGTGCCTGTGTCAGAACTGAGGTCTGCGCATCAGTCCGGGAGCAGAGAAGATTAATAGTAACATAGTAAGTGACAGCTGATAAAAACCGGAATGGTCCAGTGTGCCCAATAGTCACGCTCATTATCGATTTATAATTAAATCAATAATGAACATAATATATACTTGATTATAGTCTTTCTTTGGCATTTCTGGGACATAGACCATAGAAGTCCGCCTGGCCCTATCATATTCCAACTGCTGGAATTGTCATCTAAGCCCACTCCAGACTATTTGTCTTATCATTTGCTGGAAACAGACTGTAAAAGTCTGTCCAGCACTGTCCTCATGTTCCAGCCACAAAGGTTGCTGTCTAAGCCCTTTCCAGCCCATCTTAAACCAGATTGCCATATATGAGACACAGACCTTACAAGTCTGCTCGGTATCAACCCTAGTTCATCACAGCTGGAGTCACCATCTAAGCATCACTTGACATATCTACACATAACTGATTTGTAACAAATCATATTTCCATTATTTACAATGTATTGTAAGCCACACTAAGCCTGCAAATAGGTGAGAAAATGTGGGATACAAATGCAATAAAATAAAATAAATAAAATAAAACTAAAGATGCCGGCCCAGAATGGCAAACCGAAGGAACTTCTGGTGACCGGGCCGGATAGGAATGTGCAGATAAGCTTCCATCAGATCTAAGGCTGTTAAAAACTCTCCCGTACGGACGGCGACGATGACCGACCGAAGGGTCTCCATTCGAAAACGTGACTTTGAGAGCTCGATTGACGGCTTTGAGATCCAAAATAGGACGGAAGGATCCCTCCTTCTTGGGGACCACAAAGTAAATGGAATACCGGCCTTGTCCTTACTCTGAAGAAGGAACTGGGCAAATGGCATGAAGGTCCAGGAGCCTCTGTAAAGTGTCCCGAACCGCACCTGTTTTGAGGCGAGAGCGACAGGGAGACTCCAGAAAGGCGTCTGAAAGAGGCCTGGCGAATTCTAAGGCATACCCGTCGTGAATAATTTCCAAGATCCACTGGTCGGAGGTAACGTGGGCCCACCTCTGAAAGAACTGCGACAGACGAGCTCCTACAGGAATCAGGGGAGAGACCTGTACACCTTCATTGGGAAGGACGGGAAGGGGAGCGGAAAGGGGTGCCTGAGTCCCGACCTCCCCTAAGGAAACCTCGAAAAGACTGACTTCTCTGAAAAAACCTGGACCTCTGAACCTGAGCTCCCCGGCTGGTGCGAAACCTACGGAAATCCCTCGCCCGACCAAACAAAGAACCCTGACTAGTCGGACGAGGCCTATCCTCTGGGAGACGAGGAACCCTGGTATCTCCCAAAGTACGCACCAATTTATTCAAATCCTCTCCAAACAAAAGAGAACCCTGGAAGGGAAACTTGCTCAACTTAGATTTGGAGGCCGCATTCTCTTCAACTAGATTCCCCAGGTAAAGAAGGACTTTTTTTTTTAAACTAAAGAAAGACAAAGAGACTAATGGGCTCACCTCCTACCACCTGCTGGAGACTGAGAATACTGAGGCTAGAGTCACATGGCCAGGGCTCTTACTAGCTCTCTAGAGTCAGAAGTTTCTCAGTCACCACCTGCTGGAAGGTGTGCATAACCCATCAGTCCAATCCTGGGCCAGTCCGGACGCAAATGAACATAGGATTATTACCTGGAGGACGTAATGGGGCAGTTCGGCAAACTGAAGAGTAGCAAATCTCCTGGACCGGATGGTATTCATCCTAGAGTACTGATAGAACTGAAAAACGAGCTTGCGGAGCTACTGCTAGTGATATGCAACTTATCCTTAAAATCGAGCGTGGTACCGGAAGATTGGAAGGTGGCCAATGTAACGCCCATTTTTAAAAAAGGCTCCAGGGGAGATCCGGGAAATTATAGACCGGTGAGTCTGACGTCGGTGCCGGGGAAAATGGTAGAGGATATTATTAAAAACAAAATTACAGAGCACATCCGAGGACATAGATTACTGAGACCAAGTCAGCATGGCTTTTGTGTGGGGAAATCTTGCCTGACCAATTTACTTCAATTCTTTGAAGGAGTGAACAAACATGTGGACAAAGGGGAGTCGGTTGATATGGTGTATCTGGATTTTCAAAAGGCGTTTGACAAGGTACCTCATGAAAGGCTACAGAGGAAATTGGAGGGTCATGGGATAGGAGGAAATGTCCTATAGTGGATTAAAAACTGGTTGAAGGATAGGAAACAGAGAGTGGGGTTAAATGGGCAGTATTCACAATGGAGAAGGGTAGTTAGTGGGGTTCCTCAGGGGTCCGTGCTAGGACCGCTGCTTTTTAATATATTTATAAATGATTTAGAGATGGGAGTAACTAGCGAGGTAATTAAATTTGCTGATGACACAAAGTTATTCAAAGTCGTTAAATCGCGACAGGATTGTGAAAAATTACAAGAGGACCTTACGAGACTGGGAGACTGGGCGGCTAAATGGCAGATGATGTTTAATGTGAGCAAGTGCAAGGTGATGCATGTGGGAAAAAAGAACCCGAATTATAGCTACGTCATGCAAGGTTCCACGTTAGGAGTTACGGACCAAGAAAGGGATCTGGGTGTCGTCGTCGATAACACACTGAAACCTTCTGCTCAGTGTGCTGCTGCGGCTAAGAAAGCGAATAGAATGTTGGGTATTATTAGGAAAGGTATGGAAAACAGGTGTGAGGATGTTATAATGCCGTTGTATCGCTCCATGGTGCAACCGCACCTTGAGTATTGTGTTCAATTCTGGTCGCCGCATCTCAAGAAAGATATAGTAGAACTGGAAAAGGTGCAGCGAAGGACGACTAAAATGATAGCGGGGATGGGATGACTTCCCTATGAAGAAAGACTAAGGAGGCTAGGGCTATACAGCTTGGAGAAGAGACGGCTGAGGGGAGACATGATAGAGGTATATAAAATAATGAGTGGAGTGGAACAGGTGGATGTGAAGCGTCTGTTCACGCTTTCCAAAAATACTAGGACTAGGGGGCATGCGATGAAACTACAGTGTAGTAAATTTAAAACAAATCGGAGAAAATGTTTCTTCACTCAACGTGTAATTAAACTCTGGAATTCGTTGCCGGAGAAAGTGGTGAAGGCGGTTAGCTTAGCAGAGTTTAAAAAGGGGTTGGACGGATTCCTAAAGGACAAGTCCATAAACCGCTACTAAACGGACTTGGAAAAATCCAAATTTCCAGGAATAACATGTATAGAATGTTTGTACGTTTGGGAAGCTTGCCAGGTGCCCTTGGCCTGGATTGGCCGCTGTCGTGGACAGGATGCTGGGCTCGATGGACCCTTGGTCTTTTCCCAGTATGGCATTACTTATGTACTTATGTACTTAGGCAGTCTGATTTGGCTGCTAAACTTAGCCGGCCAGAACTTGAATATTCACGATATAGCCGGTTAGCCGATATGCGCTAACTGCAAATTGTCAGTGGAGATAACTGGCTATCTCCTGCTGAATATTAGCAGTTAGCCAGCTAAATGCTTTTTAACCAACCAGGTGCCATTCCTGACCAGTTAAATAATACTGAATATCGGCTGGAATGAGGCTAATGTCTGAAGACATGACTGGCTTCACATACACAATTTTGGGTATGTGTACCGCACTAAAGAGTTAGCGAAGATTTTAGCATTTGCTAATGGCTACCAATGCGTTAAAATCAGAATGGGATGGGGACTGGGCGGGGTTTGGACTGGGGTATGGATGTAGACTGCACACTGCAGTTAGCATATGATAATTAGCATGCCATAGCAATCACTTGTGCAGTTAGCATAAATTGTAAATGAGCTTAACATGCAGTATGGGACTTTCTGTGTGATAGCTGCAGGGGACATGCTAGACATGTCCCCAGCAGCAGCCGCACAGCCTTTGCACTAACTGTGCATTAATTTGCATGTATTAACAAGTGGCAAGTGTGTTAAAATGGCAAAAACAACTAATAATGATGTCTGTAAAAGTTTGGTCATGGTACATGTTGTTTTAATGTACATAATTTAATGTCTGTGATGCCATCTGTAAAATGTAAACAGCCCTTTACATTTTACTGTGTGGTAGCCATTAGCATGGATGTGAACTAGCTGCTTAACACAGGCAGGGGAAGGTCATGGGCCTGACAGGGGCAGAGTGGATGAGAGACTGGCTGTGCCAGTTATCATACAGATCAATGCCTCATGTTGTCATGATTGCCAAGAGTGTAGTTATACTTATCACCACCTCAAGAGGTGGTGTTAAGTGCAGTCCCACTATCTGTAGTCTGGTAGTTTCAAAAAATAAAGCCATGGTGGTGGCAGGTCAGTCCCCTCCTGATCACCCCCCCCCCCCCCCACACACACACACACACAAACTACCCCTCATCCGATTGTGCTGGTGCCACAACCCCCACCCACAACATAATGCGCCCTCCAACATCTGGATCGCTGTGAAGATCCAATTCCCCATACATTTGATCTCCTTGAACATCTAATCAACCCAACATCTGAATGCCTGCAAGCAGATCCAACCCCTGACCTCCCATCTACCCCTCCCCCACCAAAGACCCATCCAGGGGTTCCATGGTAGTCTAGTAGCATGGGAAGGGAGTGGCCCCCCTCTGTTCTTGCTCCATCTGGCTCTGGGTTTCAAAGTAGTGCCAATGACTCCTAGTTCTAGTCTCATGGTACTAGGGGGTCTTCCTTTCACACAAGAGCAATCATCGGTGTACGTATGTAGCATAACCCTATGTCATAGGTATATATATATGTGTGTGTGTGTGTGTGTGTGTGTGTGTGTGTTGAAGTGATGATGTCGCTAAAATGAGAATATACATAATAGATTCTAAATCATATATATAATTAATAAAGCTTTAGTTCTTCACATGGTTTGTGCAATGAACCCTACATGATATAAGAAGATCATGTATATAAGAATGATAGCTGTATGTTTAAAATTTATGCGTTGGACCTTGAATTGTATTGCACCTGATGTTTGTTTGCATACTGAACATAAATTAAATTAAATGCTAAAAACAAAAACCGTGTCTGCTCTTCCACTGGGATAATATAATCATAATCATAAATATGCTATTATGTGAAAAGAACGTGCAGTGAAAAATGTGACGCAAATCATGCGTAGAGATAAAAAGGCACCTCCGCGGGAATAACAAACCGACGAAAAGGGTGAACTGATCGAACCAAAACTTGTGCTACAAACATGTTGGAAAATTCGAAAGACGTTTTCAACGCGTTTGTAGTACAAGTTCGAAAGCCGTTAGGATGTTCAAAAAGCAGATCCATGATATGTGTAGCAGTGAAAAAAGGGGGGAAAAACACAGGATTTATAAAAAATGCAAATGCAAATAAGCTCGTCTGAATGAATAAAAAATCCCAATGCAGTGCGGCGTTGTTGTGTGTTAATGAAACACAGTGAGAACAAATTACAGTGATGAAACCGGGTGCAAAAGTAATATGGTGTAACAACCTTCTAAAAGTACTGTTTTACATTGAAGTATGTGCAGCAGTGATGTGAAAATTGTGGGCAGCAATGGAAACTAGAGAGGCTGCAATGGAAAAGAGAACCAAGATATGAAGATGTGATAATATGAAGAAAAAACACAGGGAGATCTTATTCTATAACAACACCTTGACACCCTCCGGCCGATATACAGCGCTATTTAACCAGCCAAGAGTGGCTCCTGGCCGGTTAATTAGCATTTAAACTGCTAAACACTAATATTCAACATGAGATAGCCGGTTATCTCCTCTGAATATTAACTCTTAGCGCATAGTGGCTAACCGGCTATATTGCGCGATATAACCAGCTAGCCGAGAAAATCCAAGATGGCTGCACTCTACTGAGACGCTGCGAGTCTTGATCCTAACGATGCCAAAACGTCGAGAGAGATTGACGGCCAGGGCCTCGCCACTAACGCCTTCTTTACCTGGTCCTCTCGACCGCTTTTTTAGACCGCAGGAAGTTAATCCAAACAGCGGAATGCTGCTAGTAGGGAGTACCGGCGATTTGGGAGAATCGGTCTCCCCTAGCCTTGAAACCATGCTGAGCCCCGCTATGTGAACTCCACCTCCCCAGCCGGTAGGCTCAAGCTCCTTCCTCGTTGACTCGACGGGGTCTCCCTGTTTAGGTGTTATGGACCCGGAAGAACGTCGAGACGAGGTCTTGCTTCCATTAGAGAAAGGAGAGACGCCACCGCAAATAGAAGGGAGAGGAGCCGAAGGACAGAGTGAGCATGTGAAAACTTCTGAAAGGTTTGAAATACCGAAGGAATTATTAGTTAAACCGAAAGAGGTTACACTGGACACTTTATGGGACTTAGTTTCTACCCTGGGTCAAACGTTCCTAAAACAAGTTAATGAAACTGCACCTAAAATAAAACTATTAGAGATTGATTTACAAAAAACAGAGGAAAAGATTAAAGTTATAGATGAAAAAACTGACAAAATGGAACAAAGCATTATGAAATTGGAAACGATTCAACCTTTAATGACTAATGACTTGACAAATCTTAGAAAAAAGATGGAAATGTTTGATAATTACACAAAAAAAATCATAATTTAAGATTTGTTAATTTTCCTAGAACAAAAACTGTTTCTCCTCTTGATATGTTAAAACGTTACTTGCGGGACATTTTGAATATACCAGAGCAGAATTTGCCACCTTTTACCTTGGCATATTACATCCCAGGAAAAGAATTGAATCAAATGCCTGAAACTCCATTGGATATCTCTCTTTTGCTTGAAACTTCTGACTCCGAATTAGCAACTGCTGCGACTTTGGTTGCGACAGTTGCATTATTGCCTGACAAGGATTGGATCTTCCGCTTATTTTTCCGTAATAAAGATAAACCCTTTTTGGGATATAAAATATTATTATTTCCTGATGTCTCTAAGGAGACTCGTAAGCGGAGGAAACAATTCTTGCTCCTTAAGCCTGAGATACTGCACTTGGGGGGTACCTTCTTTTTAAGATACCCCTGCAAGTGCATAGTCAGACTTGAAGAGAAGAAATATGTATTTACAGAACCAACACATGCATCAGCTCTTATAGCCTCGGTGAAAAAGGATAAGCGTTAAGGAAAAGATTAACTCTTTCTAGTAGAGATTGTGTTATCCTTATTAATTTTCTATTATTTTTTTTTTGCTCCCCTTGAATTCCTAAATTTTGGATTTCCAATTTATGGACTTGAGTATCAATATTTACCTTTTTGATTGTTAATTTCTGTTGATATGCTTTTATTTTTATGATGCTTTTCCAATCAAGAAGTTTCTTGTATATTTCTTTAAATTGAATAAAAAAAAAAAAAAAAAAACCAGCTAGCCGCAAATATTCAACACTTTGCCAGATAAGTTTAATAGAGAAATCAGACCTCCTAAGTAGCACTATCTTTGGGCCTCTGCACCTTGGCCCTTTGGCAATCTGTTGCATTTAAAATATGCGCTGGTGCCGTCAGCAATCTGATCGCCACTCGCCCCACACCCTCAACCTGGCTATGCTTCTGTAATCAAGTTGTGATAAGATTAGAACTTGAGGGCCCCTTTTACTAAACGGCTCGCTAAACAGAAAGTACCACTGGGTCACTGCAGCAACCTGGCGGTACTTTCCACCCCTAGCATGCCATCATTTCCGGTGATACAAACATATATTTATTTTTGTAGCGCTGGAATGTCTCTGGCAGTAATCAGGCATTTCCGCGCGCTGACTGGTTACCACTGGTTTAGCACGGGAGCCCTCACCGCCACCTCAATGGGTGTCGGTAAGGGCTCCGCCCTGAAATGGCCGCACAGCAAGTGCTTTACTTGCCACACAGTCATTTCCTGCAGGAGAGACTTCTCTTTTACCCACTGCGGTAAAAGGAGGCCTCGGCAAGTGTGAAAAACATGCGCCAACACCAACGCAGGCCCCCTTTTGCTGTAGCTTGATAAAAGGACCCTGAGTTAGTAATCAAAAGTGTTCAAAAGTAAAGAATTTACGCACTCTTTGAAGTTTTCTTATGTGAAATGTTTTCTTCGTTAATTGTTGTGCAATTAATTCATAGTAACTGAAAAACATTACTGCATTTTAGTAAACAGGACAGTTTGGGGCTCATTTTCAAAGCATTTAGGGCCCCGTTTACAGAGACGCGTTGTGGGTGCACTAGCGTTTTGCACACACTAAAAATTAGCATGCGCTATCGCTAGAAACACCCATATATTACTATGGGTATCTCTAGTATTAGCATGTGCTAATTTTTAGAATGTACTAAAAATGCTAGTGTAGCTTAGTAAACAGGGCCCTTAGACTAATTGTAAGTCTAAGTGCTTTGAAAATATGCCTCTTTAGCTTACATTTACAAAGGTAATTTTAAATCAGTTCTTCACACCAAGCTAAGACCTCTTGTACTTTTCCATCACATCTGGGTATGCTTTGAGACATCAGGATATAGGCATATCTTAGCCCCAAAAGAAGGAATCAAATTTCTTAAAGAAAGGCAGCCAGAATTAAAAATTCTCACTTTAAAAGACCAAAGGATTGCAACTTTTTCAGTGACTTTGTTACTATCCTGCTCCCATTCTTTCTAGAAAATGTTGCCCTGTTTGCCATCCCAGTTGCTGAGTCTGGCATTTAGAATTTCTGGGTCTATTAAAGAAGCCGCTCAGGATTAGTGACAGGCTTATTATTATTCCAGAGTCTGCTCAATGGTGTTTCAGTCACAGTTTATCAAATGCATTACAAATATTGTGAAAAGGTCATATAGCATGTGCCCTAAGTCCTGAATGTTCTAAAGAGATCCTTATTTAACAGGAAATTAAATATCCTCTCAAAGTATTAGTTTTGACTCACCTAACTTCAGGTCTTGGAAATAAGTATTATCTAAAGATATTCATCAAGTTTGAATACAAATAATCACATGGTATGGAAAAGTTTCAGAGGTAAATTGATTCACAACAACAAGGTTTTTACACTAGATCTTTCTCTAAGTCAAAAGGCCATGATGGGCTGCGGCAGTGCTTTGCTATCCGCTGCCAGCATTAAACCCGGATATACAATGCCAGGCCATTTCCGGTGAGTGGTATTGAATATCTGGAGGGGTTCTAACTGTTAAAAAGTTAACCGGTTAAGGCAAGGTTTAGTGCTAACCGGTTAACCTTTTAGTGGTCAAAGATAGGTCTGGTATTTATGTGGCCCATTTTAACTGCTGATTTGGGGGGGGGGGGGGGGGGGGGAGGTTCACTAGGCAAATCTAAGTTGAAAGGCTCAGGCAGGGCCTTTCTTAAAGCTGCCCCCTACAAAACGTGAGCCTCCTGCAGCTCTAAAAACAAGTCTGCCGCTACACATGCACAGCTGCATGAATTTAGAAAAGCCCCTTTTTACCCTCGTAATAGAAGCTTTGCAAGTGGAAAAGGCTTTTAATATGATCTCTATATTATTACATTATTCTTTCTGTTGGCGTGGGAAATTAATTATTTTCAGGGTTTACTTACTGCACAAATTTCTTTCTATTGTTGGAAGGAGCAATACCTTGCTCCATTTACATGTAAGGTAACATGGTAAAAAGAAAAAAAATCATGTTGGCACCATTCGCTTGTTTTCTATGGAGTAAAATGGTGGTATAGGGTATGGCAGGTATCATAGAATAGTCATACCCTATACCAAACTTAATATAATAATATAATCAAACTTATCACACTTTCTTTCAGTATCTTCAATGAATATAAAAGCCTTACAACAAACATTTTACATGTAGTTTGCAAATATTTTGGGCCCTGTTTACTAAGCCGCGCTGTAGGTGTGCAAACCTTTTTAGCGCACTCTAACGCTTGAGACACCCATAGGAATATAATGGGTGTCTCTATCACTGTTGTTATATAAAAAATGTTCACAGTTCACATGAAATATCTTGTTATGTAATTCAAAAGCCCACCTAATCTTAAATCCATATGGTAATGCTCTGAGAGAGAAGATAACACTTCACAGACTCTATAAAAGTGGAGAAAAAAAGACCTCAGTAACACTGCTCCAGGCAGCCAATATTAGGCTTAAGGCTCAAGCTTAGCACACCATCACAGGCCTAGAAAAACACCTCCACTCAATATTAAGTGTCCACAATTCTCAATCAGGGCCGGTCAAACCCGGTAAGCGGGGTAAGCGCCATAGGGGGGCACCTGCCTTCAAGGGCGCCGCCATACCGCGCCGCCCTTGGTGCTTTAAGTCTTCCAGCAGCCGCATCATTTGAAAGCCCTGCCCCGTCTCTAGCCTTCCCTCCCTTCGTGAGTTCGTTCTGCAGTCCCGCCTTCTGATGTAATTTCCTCGAGGGCGGGACTGCAGAACGAACTCAGGGAAGGAAGGCTAGAGACGGGGCAAGGCTTTCAAATGATGCGGCTGCTGGAACGGAGGTAAATTAAAGATTTAAAGCACCAAGGGCGGTGGGGGATGGGGGCGATTCGGGCGAAGCAGAATCGCTGGACAGGGGCAGGGTGGGAGAAGAGAGAAAGGAAATGCTGGGGGGGCGGGGGCGCGCGGGTGCCGGAGGGGGGCACGCGTGCGCCAACTCATCATCTGCAGGGGGGCGTCAGAGACCCTAGGACTGGCCCTGTTCTCAATCAGAGTATAACACCACATTATATCCACAGGCAAAAAAAAAATACATATCAAATGATATCTTCCAAGCCAAAACTGTTTATATAATCCACTTAGCTCACAATATCTTCTTCCAGTGCAGGAGTATAAAAAATGTTGCCAAAGCTTTTTGTAATCACTGATGGTTTTGAAGAGATTTATGATCATAAGAAAAGATGTGATGTTTGATTATGCAGCAGTGCTTGGTGACGATTATATGATGCTCCCCATCCCCGCCACCTCCAAATACCTTAAATCACTGATTTTCTCCACACCAAGTACGAAAGCTGTTGGATGGTGATAACACGAAGTGTTGATTTTTTTTTCACCTTATTCCTTTGCAAATGTACATATAGTAGGTGGATTTTGTCACTCTGTATATTTTTAGAATTTTTGTTTCATTTACCAGCATGTTTAAAATACTCTCTAATAGTTTTTAAAACATGTAGAATTTTAAAACCTTAGAATTTCTCTCAGGTAACTGATGGGAAATCAACAGGGCCAGGCTGAGGTTTTATGATTCCACCAGCACCAAACCTGTAGTCTCAGAAGTTATTGGCATGCCTACTTCCCTAAACAAGATGCAATGGAAGGTAGGCTGAGAGATGGCCTGACTCTTCAACTAGTAGAAAACTAGTCATAATACTCAGCATAAATGCTCCTCTTAATTGTCTTTAACATTTCTGTATCCGTCTGTTCATCCTGGCCAGGTGGACGGTAGTACACTGTTATCACTATCCTTTTCCCCATTACATGTGTAATTTCAATCCATAGTGATTCCAAGAAGTGTTTTGTTTCCTGAAGAATTTTCAATCTATTTGATTCAAGGCTCTCGTTAATATACAATGCTACCCCTCCACCAATTCGATCCACCCTATCACTATGATATAATTTGTACCCCGGTATGACAGTGTCCCACTGGTTAGCCTCCTTTCACCAGGTCTCAGAGATGCCCATTATAGCCAATTTTTCATCCAGTGTAATACATTCTAACTCTCCTATCTTATTTCTTAGGCTCCTGGCATTCACGTATAGACATTTCAAACTATGTTTGTTGTTCCTATTTACATCATGCTCAGTACTTGACAATATTAATTTGCAATCTTTTGTCTGATTTTTATTTTTATTTAAGGACACCTGATCTACTATGGTCTCTTTTGCAACCTCACTATCAGGATACCCTATCTTCCCTGTTTTGGTGATATCTTTGAAAGATACCTTATCCCGAACCATGCACTTTTGAGCGACTGTCGGCCTTCCCTCCCTGTTTATAGGGCCCCGTTTACAAATGCGCGCTAGCGTTTTTATGCGTGTTAACCATGTAGATGCCCGCAGGAATTATTATCTACATCTACATGGTTAGCGCACCTTTCTAAACAGGGCCCTTAATGTTTAATTTACACTGTAGAGCTCAGCACATAATAGGCAATAACTTGTGTAAGCCAAAATATTTTTTTGTTAACATGAATTGCTGCCTGAATCAACAATTTTGAAGGCTTGATATCTGTTAGAGTAGTTTATTAAGAAGCACAGAAGACACTGATACATCATGATTGTTTTCCTACTAGGTGAAAATTATATTTTCTCTTTCTCATTCGTAAATTTTAAACTTTTTGAACATAAGCCACATGCAAAAGAAAGATAGTTTATAGCAAGTTTATGAAAATGGTAACGGAATTCAAAATGCGTGGGATAAACATAAAGGAATCCTGTTCAGAAGGAATGGATCCTCAGAAGCTAGGCGGAGATTGGGTGGCAGAGCCGGCAGTGGGAGGCGGGGCTAGTGGTTGGGAGGCGAGGCTAGTGCTGGGCAGACTTCTACGGTCTGTGCCCTGAAAATGGCAGATACAAATCAAGGTCAGGTATACACATAAAGTAGCACATATGAGTTTATCTTGTTGGGCAGACTGGATGGACCGTACAGGTCTTTTTCTGCTGTCACCTACTATGTTACTATCCTGCTTATTTTCGAAAGAGAAGGGCGCCCATCTTCCGACACAAAACGGGAGATGGGCAGCCTTCTCTCGGGGCTGGCCAAATTGGCATAATCGAAAGCCGATTTTGGCCGGCCTCAACTGCATTCCGTCGCAGGGACGGCCAAAGTTCAAGGGGGCGTGTCGGAAGTGTACCGAAGGCGGGATGGGGGCATGGTTAAGAGATGGCCGTCCTCGGCCAATAAAGGAAAAAAGAAGGGCGGCCCTGACGAGCATTTGGCTGACTTTACTTGGTCCCTTTTTGTTGATGACCAAGCCTTGAAAAGATGCCTGAACTGACCAGATGACCAACTCTTACTCCCCCAGTGGTCACCAGCCCCCTCCCACCCCCCAAAAGTTTTTTAAAACATTTTTTTTGCCAGCCTCTATGCCAGCCTGAAATGTAATACCCAGCTCCATCACAGCACTATGCAGGTCCCTTGAGCAGTTTTTAGTGGGTACTGCAGTGCACTTCAGGCAGGCGGACCCAGGCCCATCCCCCCCTACCTGTTACACTTGCCCCCCCCAGGCTCTCTCCCAGGGTATAGCCAGCTCTGCAACTTTTTTTTTTTTTTTTGGGGGGGGGGGGGGCGCAGAGGTGGACTGGGGAGAGAGCCTGTTGTTAAAAAGTTACCAGCACACCACTGCTTAACAGCTTGCTAAAACAATTAATCTATGCATGTAGTTATAGAATACACGAAGAATTGTACATAATTCTAGGCATGCTATATGGAATCTGGGGGGATTTTGTACTCTTGTATTTAAGAACTGGTTCCCACCCACTCCTGCAGATTCATGTGTACAGCCAGCCAGCTGGAAGGACACACATGGTGTCAGCACTACACATTTTGCACTGATAAGGACAGTGACAGCAATATATGGGCCTGGAACAATAAAGATTACCCCCCCCCCCCTTTGAATGGGCTACGTTGGCATTACCACACCAGCAGCGCTAGCGTGGCTTTGTAAAAGGGGGATAAATCATTCAGAGATCATTAAAATGAAGCAATATTACAATCTGCTTTGAAGCTTTGCAAATAGTGGAATAGCAACTTAATAAATCAAAACAAATTAAAACAATGGGTTGTTTACTAAGCCATGGTAAAATCCGAGCTTAATGCAGGTTAACATGAGATGTTCCCACATGCTACGCCCAAATTGAACACAGCATTTTTCAGGGCTTTTTGTTTCTTTTAATTGTAGGTCATGTCCTCCCACGTTAATTCTGCTTTATCCAGTTAGCACATACTAATCATAACATAGCTGGATAAATAAGGAATACCCTCTCTCTGCCCACGACGTGCCCCCGCCTACAAATATTTAAAAAAAATAGGTGTGAGGATTAGTGCACACAAACATGCTACCCTCCCCCCCCCTCTCCAGCTGGACCAGTATTAGAGAGGCTGGGAGGGGGATCAGGAGGCTTGTATTTTTTTTTATATAGTTATGCAGGTCCCAGCCAATATTCAGCCAGGCCCGCATAAGCTTTGGCAGCCTGCCCACCCATACTTAGCCCCCAGTATTCAGTGCCCAGATATGGCCTTGCACTGACTACTGGGGGCTAATTTAGCCAGTGACAATAAGCAATAAAAAAAATGCTGACCACCGCCTGATGAATATTGGGGGAGGGGAACGTCTCTATTGAGCTGGGTGTAGGCCGGGGCTAGGCTAAATTCCAGTAGGCTGGGAGGATTTTGCCACCACCTTTGTCACTTGAACACAGCCCACAAAAAGAATCCACGCTCACTGCAAAGGTTGCTTTTAATAAACGGTGAACTTTACTAATAGCAAAATCAACAGGAACTTTCAGCAACAGTCATTAACTCTCATTGCCTTGGGGCAATCCTGGGGCACTCTACAGATATTAATCCCTCAGATTCAATCCCGTTCAATGCCTACTTGGCTCTTAACTCACCAGCCACCTGGCAGGACAACCTGGGGCTGCAGCTTGCCCACTCTTTCGCCAGACAAGCCCCCCACTGGGCTTTTCCCCTCCTGCCAGATCAATTCCAGGACCGGACCCCTCTCTCTCTCTCTGTCCGTTCTCTCCTCACTCACATCTGAACTAAACAGGTCATTCCCTGTTCCACTTGTGGAGGGGGGAGGATTCTCTCTCTCTCCCTTTTCCGGAGCCTCATCAAGGCAACCTCTGCTCCTCATCAGAAGTCAGTTTCCAGTTGTAGCCCCTGCTTTTGATGCTAGGCAGAATACCAGCTCAACTCCATGGGTCCTGGTGGGGATTTTGGCAACCAAGGACCATGCTCTCAGTATGGCAGATGCTTTTATCCCATCCAAACCCCACCCCCATACATAAGAACACTGTCAATCATATTTGTATAACATCCACTACTATTACAGTCTCCCAACTCCACCTATCTTAAGGAGCTCTACTAACTCCCATCACCACAGTAACCCCCAGGGTTATTTTCTTGTATCTTATTTAGGTTCCCCTTTCACAAAGGCACGCTAGCGTTTTTATCACACACTAAAAATAAGAGTGGACGAAATGATAGAGACACCCATATATTCCTGTGGGCGTCTCTAGCATTTAGCGTGCGCTAGAAATGCTAATGCACCTTTGTAAATGACCCCTTCAACTAGGTGTTGGTTTTCTGGATTCTCTCTGAGTACAGTAACTACACTCACTATAAGTGATTGGAATGTTTCTTGGGTTTCCTGTGCCCCGTCTTGACTTTTTGCTGGTTTATTTGGAATGCTTTTTTGGATTTCAACCAGGGTTTTTTTCTTGACAAGTATTCTTGATGTATTCATTGATATGTAAATAACCAAAAGAAATGTGCCAACTGGGGAAAGTCAAAGCTTTTGCTTGGTTGAAATCTGCTGCATAGAATTTACTTATTCATGACTTTCCCCTCCATGGATTTTGGCCACCCTGCAATTCCCATGTTCTTGACTTAACTATGCAATACAGATTAGTAATCCACTTACCTTGATAGCTTCGCATCATAATGCACAAGCTCAGTTTTGCAAAATCAATAGCAGTTATCTTATGCAGTTCCTTTTACATTTTAGTGCCAATAAATAAGTGAATTTTGTTAAAAAGGCAGTGCAAAGCAGCAATGCACAGAGCTCTGTCAAAATATATGTACTTTTCAAGACATAACTGACAAGCTACCCTCTCTGGAGGAACTCCCATGGCTTGGAACAGTACTAGAAGGCAAGGAATCAGACAGGCTGACTTCTACAGTATTAAAAATGAAATATAAGACACTTCAATATGGTAATGCTTTTTAAAATATTTAACATGAAACAGTTCACTCTGTAATCATAAAAATGTCTTAATATGAATAAATATTCCAAATACAAAATGTCAAACATGTAATAGTTAATATTTTCATTAGGGTGCGGCTTACACTAATGTTTTGAATGGGAACGGGGTAAGAAGTTTATGATTAGTTTTGTGTGATGTAAAAATGTAGCATCATAATTTTTGAGCCAAAGAATGGTCTTCATTACTTAATTTGAAAGACAAATCATAGCATTTCAAATGTAAACCTCTGAGATCTATAGTCAATAATGCACAGTAGGAGGCTGGGATAAGGGGAAGAACCTTGGAAGAAGAAGACGGTAGAAGGCGGTAGAACAAAAGGACATGAAATGAGATTGAAGGGGGTCAGGAAGTATTTTTCATGGAGAGAGTGGTGGATGCTTGGAATGCCCTCCCGCAGGAAGTGGTGGAAATGAAAACGGTATCGGAATTCAAACATGCGTGGGATAAACATAAAGGAATTCTGTTCAGAAGGAATGGATCCTCAGGAACTTAGCCGAGATTGGGTGGCAGAGCCGGTGGTGGGAGGCGGGGCTGGTGGTTGGGAGGCAGGGATAGTGCTGGGCAGACTTATATGGTCTGTGCCAGAGCCGGTGGTGGGAGGCGGGGCTGGTGGTTGGGAGGTGGGGATAGTGCTGGGCAGACTTATACGGTCTGTGCCCTGAAGAGGACAGGTACAAATCAAGGTAGGGTATACACAAAAAGTAGCACATAAGAGTATATCTTGTTGGGCAGACTGGACGGACCGTGCAGGTCTTTTTCTACCGTCATCTACTATGTTACTATGTAAGACCAGACTTGGTATGACAGTTATGTTGTCAACTGGGTCACAAACATTCCCTGTGTTAGGTGAGCAGTTTGCTCAGAGCCATATTTGCAAACATGCATTAACGAGTTAAGAAATGTTAATGCTCATTAATGTGCATTGTTTCAAGGTGTCTTTTAACTGATTTCCCGCTTACCCTCAGATTCTACATAACGCACCAATGCCTACGTTCACTAAGCGGCTCTATGGGCGTGTTAGCATTTTTAATGCACGCGCATTAAACGCTAACATGCCCATAGAAATGTATAGGCGCATGAGCGTTTAACACGCCTTAAATTTACAGGCGCATGAAAAACGCTAATGCACCTTAGTAAACCTACCCCCTAGAGATCTGCGCTGAAATCCGGGCATATTCTATAACAGCGCTTGTAACTTAATTGGCTTAACATGGTAATCAGCGTGTTTGACAAAATTGTTGATTGGATGAGACAGGCTAAGATGTCTTTAAATGTTGCAAAGACAGAAATAATGTTTGTAGGTAGGCCTCTGATCTCATCTCTACCAGCAATGTTTGAATATCAGGATGAAAAAGTGATTATAAAACCCTCTGTCTATAGTTTGGGAGTTTTCCTAGATACCAATCTGACAATGCAAAAACATATAGACAATATGATTTCGGCCTCTTTCTTTCAACTTCATGTGTTGAGCAATCTGAAAGGTATAGTAACACCATCTGATTTTTGGACGATTGTACAGAGCTTGGTATTGACAAAGATTGATTATTGCAACTATTTATGGGAATATCTTCATCCCGAATCTAAGCTCTGCAGGTCATCCAAAATGCAGCAGTACGACTGATCACTGGAATCTCAAAGTCTGAACACATTACTCCAACATTAAAAAATTACACTGGCTCCTGGTAACATACAAAGTTTAATTCAAGACTCTTGCATTGACTCATCAGTGTATTTTCGAAATACCCTGCAATCATATAAACCAAAACGAACACTAAGATCCGAGACATCCCATCAGCTCTGCTTACCTTCCTCTAAATCATATAATTACGTTGATACAAAACTGCGGGCCTTCTCTATCATTGCCCCATCCGCGTGGATGGAATGCTCTACCTGGATACCTGAGATCATGTGAAGACACTCAACAATTCAAGCAGCTGCTAAAAATGCATCTGTTTGTGAAAGCCTTTTTGGCTATATGAAGACTTAGCTGTCTGACCCTTCTTTCTCTTTCTCTGTTTTTTTTTTCCTTGGTTAGGACCAGTCTAGTGATCATGTTTTAGATTAACATGCTTAGCGATTCTTACGTGTTCAAGACTATTTATGCGAATATTGTTACCTGCCTCGGATAAAAGTGGGATACAAATGTAGTGAATAAATAAATAAATGACAGTACTTAACAAGCAATAATTTATTTATTTTTTTATTTTTATTTATTGCATTTGTATCCCACATTTTCCCACCTCTTTGCAGGCTCAATGTGGCTTACAATATATCATGAATAGTGGAAATAAGAAGGGAATAGACGTTTGGTATTACAGAAGGATTTTGGGTTACATGATATTGATAACTAATTGGCAATATTTAGAATTTATGCGCAGAACTCGTTAAGCGCATTCTGTAATGCAGTGCACCTAAGTTCTAACATATGCAGGCAAAAAGGGGAGTGGCCATAGGCGGGGAAATGGGTGTTTCGTAATTTAAGCATGTAGTTATAGAATATGGCCCAGTGCACCAAAATCTATTCACCGGAATTTACACCACATTTTTGTTGCTGTAAATGGAGGCATGTTGTTTTAGGTGCTGAGATATCAACTAAGGGTGTTCTATATACTGTGCATTTAGGCGCTGCTTATAGAATACACTTAGTCAGCATTGATTTCCGTGACAATGTTTTAGGCGCCATATACAGAATTTCCCCCTTAGGGTCAGCCCATGAAAGCAGATTACATACAATAAAATATATCAGAAACAAATTACATTACACAGGGAACAGTAAACAGTCGAGCATCCATACATTTTTGTTTCTGTTTGGATCACATTTTGTTGTTCTTGAGCTTGCGGCTATAAGGTTGAGTGGGAAGGCAATTTGAGTGGTTCTTCATTTTTTTGTCAGATTGTTTTATGATCAAGGGCAGGGAGGAATTCAGATGTAGTCCCGAAGTGCAAAATTACTCCCTAATTCTATAAAAGTCATCAAAAATTGCATGCACAAATTTGGTTGTGTGCCCAATTTGCATGCAATTTAATAGAATAATGAGCCAACTAACACCAATTGGCTTTTGAACAATTATTGGCACTAATTAGATTTAATTGGCATTTATGCGAGTAAATTTAGGTGTGGTATCTGTGCCAAAAACTTACACGGGGTCTGAAAAGGGGCATTGAAATAGGAGGGGCAGGGGCATAATGGGGGCATTCCTAAAATTAAGGCATGTTTATTTAGAATAATGGGGATATATATTTGCACCACGTTTCAGATGGTACAAATGGCTGTGCCTAAAGTTAAAACAACAAAAAAAACAGAGAAGATGACTGAAATTGAAAGTGAAAAAGATGACCTACAGAAATCAATATTTAAAATTTTTTATTGATTATAAAAATTAAAAAGGGTAGGTGACTGGGACTCGACACAGCTGTGTTTCGGCCTATCAGGCCTCCATCAGGAGTCTTTTCACCATACAGAAAATCTTGTTTTCATTCACAAATGATTATGATGAAAAACTTGAGCCAAAGCTTCTGCTCGGTCTGTTCTTCAGGATTCACGTAAAAATGTATCCCGTTCAAGGAGCTATTCAAGCTGTATCGTTGAATTAAGCTCTGGTCAGCATCTCGCGTTTAAGGAACTAAAACGGGATACACTGAGGTGGCGGTAAGGGGTCCCACGTTAACCCATTGGTAACCAGGCAGTGCGTGGCACTGCCTGATTACTGCCGGTTACACTCCGGCGCTACCAAAACAAATACATTTTTGTAGTGCCAGAAATGACGACATGCTAGGGGTGGGAAGTACCGCCGGGCTGCTGCGGTAGCCTGGCGGTACTTCCTGTATAGTGAGTGGTAATCCCGCATTGGGCTTACTGATGCTTAGTAAAAGCAGCCCTAAGTTTGCAAAATGGGGGAAAACAAAGAAGTAGGGTATCAAGAGGCACTTCCAATGAGGAACACAAAACACATACAGTCCAGTAACCTCTGTGACTCAACACAGAGCCATGTTTCAGAAATGTTGCCTACCTCAGGCGTCTGTGAGGATATTACCTCAAAAAAAATCTGATGTCAGACCAAAGGTCTTTAAAACTCCATGAGTGCACATCAGAAAAGCACCTTCAGATAGCGATCTACAAACTTTCAGGTAGACTTTGTATCATGATACAAGTTTGTAGATTGCAAACAGCATTTTGCTATTGCTCTGCCTTTTAAAGTGGTTGTTAGTAACTTGTATTTCTGCTTTCACAGTCCTATATCAGAACAAATTCATGTAGAAGCAGTGGCTGTCCAGTACTTCCTATCTCAAAGGGACTATCATGGAAGTTTTACGTTCAAGTTGATTATCTCTTGAAATACCACCTATCACAAACCGCAGGTGTAGATAATAAGGACCAATATTCACAGCAATTTAAGTGGGCAAGAGAGGCTCCTACCCACTTAAATTGTGTTCCACCAGGCACTAACTGACCATCTTAAATCCTGGCAGGAAAGGGGTGTTACAAAGAAGAGCTGGCAGTTATGCAGGTATCAGTGATATTCAGTTCCAGTGCAACCATAGCTAAGCAGGCAGATAGGACCGAATGTAAGAAAGTGCTCTCTATGCCCACTTAGCTATGCAGGATCTGACACTGAATATTGACCAGCACCTGCATAGCTTCTAGGTGGCAGTCTGGGTTGGTCAATGTGCTACCCTCCCTCCCTCCTAAAAGGTTCAGATCCCCATCCACACCTTCAACCATAGCACCCCCTCCCCCCACACTGCAACAAACTTCGAGACCCCCCCCAACCACCATAGAAGCCCCCCCCCCACATCCCAGTTGTGGCCCCCCACTCCTACTTTACACTCTCTAGTACAGTGGTTCCCAAACTTTCTTGGGTCAAGGCACCCTTAGAGGGGCATAATCGAACGAAAACGTCTATCTCCATGGGCGTTTATCTCCAAGAACGGGTCCGTGAAGGGGCGGACCGAACCGTATTTTTGCAAAAAATAGACGTCCATGTTTTATTCGACAATTTGTGAGCTGGGCGTTTTTGTTTTTCAGCGATAATGGAAAATGAAAGCGCCCAGCTCAAAAACGAATAAATCCAAGGCATTTGTTCGTGGGAGGGGCCAGGATTCGTAGTGCACTGGTCCCCCTCACATGCCAGGACACCATTCGGGCACCCTAGGGGGCACTTTTACTAAAACAAAAAAAAAAGGTAAAAGAGCTCCCAGGTGCATAGCACCCTTCCCTTGTGTGTTGAGCCCCCCAAATCCCCCTCAAAACCCACTGCCCTCAAGTCTACACCATTATTATAGCCCTAAGGGGTGAAGGGGGGCACCTACATATGGGTACAGTGGGTTTGGGGGGTTGGACGACTAATAAGCATTAAGCAGCACAATTGTAACAGGTAGGGGAGGGATGGGCCTGGGTCCACCTGCCTGAAGTCCACTGCACCCCCTAACAACTGCTCCAGGGACCTGCATACTGCTGTCAGGGAGGTGGGTATGACATTTGATGGTGAAAATAAAAAGTTGTGAAACATCATTTTTTTGTGGTGGGAGGGGGTTAGTGACCACTGGGGGAGTCAGGGGAGGTCATCCCCGATTCCCTCTGATGGTCATCTGGTCATTTAGAGCACTTTTTTGGGACCTGTTCGTGTGAAAAAAGGGTTCAACATAAGTGTCCTAAATGTTCGCTAAAAACGCCTTTATTTTTTCGATTATCACCCTAATGCATACATCTCTCCTCGGCCGATAACCACGCCCCAGTTCCACCTTCGCCACACCTCTGACAGGCCCCCATCAACTTTGTCCGCATCCGCGACGGAGTGCAGTTGAAAACGTCCAAAATCGGCTTTCGATTATACCGATTTATTCGTTTTTGTGAGATAAACGTCTATCTCCCGATTTGGGTCGAAATCTAGGCGTTTTTCTCTTTCGATTATAAGGTGGTTAGTGTATCAGTAATTTTTCATGGCACCCCTAAGTCTAAAGAAATACCGTAACAAAGCGTAACAGTTCTGCTTATTAAAGTAGTTAGGTCCAAACAATTGAATTGAAAGAAAAATAATATTTTATTCTTAAATAACCAAAGACAGCAAAACATATGTAGACAGCACTGATAACAGCCCCATTGAATTCCAGAGTAAAATTTCAGTTCACTTCACACATCTATACTATCCAAAACAATGGGCACAGAAAGTTAAAAAGTACAATAAAGATTGTAATTCACAGCAAATAAAATACAAATCAAAAGTTATAATCATTCTACAACCCTAACTTATAATGCTGCTTAATAGCGTTGTAGGCGCGTTAATGTTTTTAACGCGTGTTAACCATGTACACGCATTAACTATGTATGTGCCTACAATACCCCTATAGGTGCCTACATGCTTTGCGCGCTAAAAACACTAACGCATCTTAGTAAACAGGGCCCTAAGTGACAAAACTAAAGCCCCATCCCATCTTCAACTCCACCCAAGGAACCAAACCTTGCTTAGTCCATAATACTGGCTCTCGGAGCATTTTTGCACTGGAGAAAACTTTCACAGATGTCTCTTATGTTCTGAGAAGTCACAGTGAGGCAAAAAGCTGGTAGTTAGAAATGTGCACTAATCCAGCAGGATTTGAATTGCTTCATCATGAGGTTGTTGATTCATCAAAGATACAGCAGGTCAAGCAATGCCAATCTCAGTAAGTTGACCTTCGCCAGAATCTGGTCATGGCCACAGAGAACCAGAGTAATGTCTTCCTTTCATGGTTGTGAAATAACTTTAACACATATGATTAGAGATGAAGATGTGTGCGACCTCTCAACTTCGAAAGGGTTTGCCTTTTTGTCTACTCAAAAAAAGACAGACATTTTAAGAAATTACTAGGTTCAATATTACTTGCTGTTTTATTCTTTCACTGGCATCGCAAGTGCTGAGCATCTGCTCCTTTTCACCTCAACCTTGCCTGGCATCTGTTTCTCTGTTCCCCCCCACCTGTATCCATTTCTCACTTTCCTTACCCCCCCCCCCCCCCCGACAGCATCTGCTCCTCTCTCCCTCACAGGTCTACCTGCAAGCCGTCGCCAACAGCGATTCCAGCCTGAGCCAGCCCTGCAGGCTTCCCTTTTACTTTTACTGTGTCAGCTGCCTTCCTCAGAATCAAGGTTGTAAAGCTACCGATCACAGGTTGCAGAGCCTGACTGGCTCATAAAAGGGCAATCCTGATTGGGAAGCAAGGAGTGAGGCTCTTTGTTTCTCAATCAGGATCGCCATTTTAGGCGCCAATCACAGCGGAGCTTGCCCAAGCCATGTGTAGCTCACATTGGCGCCGCTACAAACTAGGGTAGTGGGGATTATTGCGGGGGTGGGAGGGGAGTTGCGCTCCCTGGCTGCCAACACTTGTTCTGGTGCTGCTCGGCATTAACTCCTGTCTGCGCACCGCGGCACCCCTGTGAGTTTGCTGTGGCGCACAGTTTGGGAAATGCTGCTTTAGTAGTCCAATGGAGCAAACCCTACTCACCCCTGTCCCAGTGGCTGTGGCAGAAAAATGGTGATTGCACAAGACTACTGCTGGAAGTTATGGCTGCCCTTTTTCTGCCAATTGATCCTTTTTAGCTGCAGATGTCACATCGAAAATGCAGGGAAAAGGATGCATGCAATTTGCCTTTGTATGGGCCCTTTTTCTATGGTAAACTTACGCGCATACTTTTGAAAACACGAAAGTATAAGCATAAATGTCAACCATGCTCTAAATTCCACCCCTAAGAATGCCTCTTTTATCTGCAAATGTAGTGGCATCACACGTATCATTTTACAGTCCCATTTCTGCACATAAACCCCTAATTTATGCACGGCAATGCTTCTGAAAATGGCCAAACTGTCCCCATATAAAACAGCATCAGCTATAACACATTGGTTAAATCACCACTAGAAACTGCATGATGCTAAAAGTTAGTAGGCTCACTTACATACAACTCAAGACCCCCTGATGCTCATATTTGAAATGGTCTACTATAATTAAGGTATAAATTTAAATAAGCTATACTTTGTGCTGTAATATTACAAAAAGGATTTGAAGAATTCACAGACCAATGATCAGTTTAATTAAATTAAGAAAACTGCTATGGATGTTGACTCATAATTGTGAAGGATATACCGTACAAAATTCTTGTTAAATGTTAAAAGATAAGAACACTTGTTGATGCAGGTCTTTCCTTCTTTGCAAATCAGAACTTGGCCATCATCTACTGAGCAGAAAACATCTATGACTATTGTCATATAGCGCAGGGGCATGGCACCATACAAGTCAACTGGTCTAGCCATTTCTTAACTCCCAAATGGGAAAAGGAAAGAAAAAACAACAACAACAACAAAATCCAGAGCTCAATCCAGTCCAGTGTTTTCAGCTATCCAGTCAGTAAATTCAAAATGTTTAAACATCAAAACACAATCAGCTCCTGCTCCTCCAGAGCTGAAGGATAACCTTAGCAATCTTATTTTCTTGCATAAACGTTTTGGGGTGCTGTCAGGAACACACCTCCCAGGCACATAGCACTTCGCCTCTCCCCCACCAAGTCCAGTACAGTTCAGCAGTTCCAATTTAGAAAGGGAGAAGAAAAACCCCCAAATCCTTCCAGCATCTTTGCACAGTCACAGGGTTCTAGGCAGAAACCACTAGCAAGTGTTACAAATTCACATCTGCCTACTACAATCCAGCACAACCCAACAGCACAATTACCCAGCACCAAGGGTCATATAAAGCAACAAAGGAAGTCTCGCTCACTCTGAAGTTCATATCAGTTCATGCACTCCCTGTAATTTTTAAACACACTGTTTTACAGGATTCAGCTTCTAAAACTGAATCTTCAGCCGCACCTCTCACCTGTCAGGTGTTTTACTGACCTGATACTACCTAAGTGCGGAGTGATGCACTTGGGATGCAGAAACCCAAAAGAGATATACCAGATAGGAGGGGAGAGATTAGTAAGCTTAGCTCAGGGAGAGGGACCTTGGGGTGAGGGTGTCCAAGGATCTGAAGGTGATGAAACAATGCAACAAGGCGGTGGCCATGGCCAGAAGGATGCTAGGCTGCATAGAGAATGGTATACCCAGCAGAAGAATGGAGGTCTTGATGCCCCTCTGCAAGTTATTGGTGAGGCCCTACTTGGAGCATTATGTTCAGTTTTGAAGGCTGTATCTTACTAAGGAAGTAAAAAGACTTGAAGCATTCAAAGCTACAAAACTGGTATGGATTTTGCATGCGGTAGCTGGGCAGCAGTTCCAAATTGACGTGCGTTGAATGCACATAGGCGCCTACGCGACTTAGTAAAAGGGCCCCCCGGTTCTTAAAGAGCTGGACGTACAAAAGAACAGGAGGAAATTGCTGGGTCCAAAAATGTAACAGTAGTAAGGCCAGATGAGACATTGTGGAGCTGGAAAGCTGATGTTATATGTAATGCTGTCAGTCACTGAATTATACTGTATCATACAGTTTATAGTACTGAAAATTGACTTTCAGTAGCCTTGAAATGCATCACTGAATTATTCTCATGCTGATATTTCTTGACAACCTTTTAGTATATGCATGTCACTAAGGTACATTTTTAACAGATAAGCCAAGTCTGCATTTAGTAGGTCAGTGAAAGAAAATGGAAGCTGAAGGGTACATTAAGTATCAAATACTCCCTTTATCTTAATTGTTATATACTAGGAGTTTCTAATTATCCTGCATATTAAAAATTTCCAATCAAGTGGCTTCTTAATAGAATTCTTTCCTCTGAAACCCAGATTATATTCATGCATTACTGCAAAAATGTAAATTATTGGGCCATCTCAGTCCTATTAATTACCTTCTATGCTGTATTTCGCTTCCCTCTGGTAAACTGTTTAATAGACTGGACTTTATTTGTAATATATCTTTATTTCACACACTCTGCACCACTTATGGGGCTAGATTCTATATATGGTATCTGAAAATTCCGCATGGAAAAAAATACGTCTAGGCGTATTCTGTAAAGTATGCCTACATTTTATACAATAGGCTTAAATTTCCACGCAGTATATAGAATAATGTGAGTGCCTCTCCATGTGACCCAATGTTGTAGCAACCATTTACGCAATGTTTCACTTGGTTTAAATCCTGATGCCTAAATTAGGTGCAGAGTGGGTGTATTCTATAACAATGCACATAGATTTTAGAAATGCTCATGCTCCGCCCATGGTCACGCCCCCTTTCCGACTAAAATTTAGGTGCACCATGTTACAAAATATGCTTTGCAAATTGTGTGTGTAAAACTTCATGTCAATTAGTGCCAATAATGCTTGTTAACATCCAATTAACAGCACTGATTAGCTAGTTAACCAATTAAGTTACTTTCATTGTTATAGAATAAGCTTCGATTTCCACACGGAGATTAAAGCATCATATATAGAATCACAGGGGTGGTGCATTATCCAGTCAGGTCATACTAAAAATTGCTTTCAACTAGGTTTACTGGAAAATACGATGAGGGCATGGGTATTGACACCACCAGGATACATTCCATGTGATTCAAGAGAATCAAAAGTGAAAGTCCTGTGTATCATGGTATGTGGCAGTTAATTCTCTTTTGCCACCTCTGAATCATTGGCTATGTGTTCAATTGTATAATATTGCAACTCAGTAAACAAATAACACTGAAAGGAGCTATTTGAAGGGCAACAAACCTGGCAACAAACCTTTTTGTAAGAAAAGTAGTGTAAAATAAAAAAAAACAGTAAGAGAAAAAGAAGGCTACTTTGGCTCTCAAAATTGGTAGCTGAGCAGGTAAGTAAAAAGAGGTTAACCGAAGGGTTGTCTGGCAAGGTTTGCCTCTTTGAAGATGGTACAAAATCTGCAATAAGATAGATACTCCTGATGGTGTGGATTACATGAGGAGAGACCTAGTGAAGCTTGAAGAAAGCTGCCAAGTTCTGCACCAAAGATTTAATGCTAAAAAATGCAGGGTCATGTATTTGGGCTGCAAACTTCCAATGGAACAGTACAGTTTAGGAGGCGAAATACTTTTGTGCATGAAAGGGGAGCAGGATTTGGGTGATGATCTTAAACTTACCAAACAGGTAGAAAAGATGACAGCAAAAGCTAGGAGGATACTTGGGTGCATAGCAAGAGGATTGGCCAGTAGGAAAAAGGAGGTGATGGTGCCTCACTTAGAATAGAATATTGTGTACAATTCTGGAGACTAAACCTTCAAAAAGATATAAACAGGATGGATTCAGTCCAGAGGGTAGCTACTACAGTCAGTGGTTTTCGTCATAAGGCATATGGGGACAGACTTAAAGATCTCAATATATGTACTTTGGAAGAAAGGCTGGAAAGGGGAAATATAATACAGGCGTTTAAATATCTCTGTGGCATAACTGCACAGGAGAAAAGTTTTTTCAATTGAAAGGAAGCTCTGGAGTGAGGGGGCATATGAAAATGGAGAAAGGGAACAGACTCAGAAGTTACCTGAGGAAATGCTTCTTCACAGATAAGGTGGTGAATTTGTGGAATGGCCTCTTGATGGAGGTGGTGGAGACAAAGAATGTATCTGAACTCAAGCAAGCTTGGGACAAGTTTATCAGATCTCTAAGGGAGTGATAGGGACCGTAGATAGCATGGAAGGGCAGACTGGATAGGCCATATGGTCTTTTCTGCCTTTATTTTCCTTTGGTTTTTTTTCCCTCTTCAAATAGCTTCAATGCTTAGCTGGCATAAGATGGAACGCCCGTTTTGTATCTGCAATGTGACATAAATACCCTCTAGTCAATATTCAAAATGATTTAACTAGTCGCTGACCATTGACATCACTTGTTTGGGGCTATCTGCTAATTTTCAGTGGCACTTAACCGGTTATTGCCTCTGAAAATTAATGGTTAGTGCCTAAGTGAAAACCGGCTATTTTGGGGGTGTTCCAGGTGCGGAGTCAGCAGTTAGTGCCCTGTTTACTAAGGTGCGCTAGCGTTTTTAGCACGTGCACAAAATTAGCATACGCTGTGTAGGCACCCATAGGAATATTGTGGGTGCCTACGCAGTTAGCATGTGCTAATGGTTAGCATACACTAAAATACTAACGCACCTCTAGCGCGGCTTAGTAAACAAGACTCTTAGTCTGTTAAGTGTTGACAGAGCTGGTGGTGGGAGGCGGGGCTAGTGCTGGACAGACTTCTATGGTCTGTGCCCTGAAAATGGCAGATACAAATCAAGGTCAGGTATACACAAAAAGTAGCACATATGAGTTTATCTTGTTGGGCAGACTGGATGGATCGTGCAGGACTTTCTCTGCCATCATCTACTATAAATAGATAGGGATGGGCTGGAGCAGGGCCGCTGAGAGGGGGGCATGGGGGAACAAAATTCCCCAGGCCCAGGCCTCCAAGGGGGGCCCGGCGCCGCAGTCCCCTCCACCCGCCTCCCTCTGGCCACCACCAGGCAGGGCCCCCCTGAATTCAAATCATAGCGCCTCACCTCAACCTCGCTCCGTGTGAAAGAAGTGCAGCAGCGGCAGTCTGCAGATCACCTCCCTTCGGGCCTTCCCTCCCTGTGCCCCATCCTTGTCTGACATAACTTGTGCGAGGGCGGGACACAGGGAGGGAAGGCCCGAAGTGAAGCGATCTGCAGACTGCCACTGCTGCGCTTCTTTCACATGGAGCAAGCTCAAGGTGAGGCGCTATGATTTGAATTCAGGGGGGCCCAGCCCGGTGGTGGACGGGGGGGGGGGGGCGGCGACGATGATGACCTTGGGGGCGGCGGGGGCGGAGCCCCGGGGGTGGCCTTGCCCCGGGCCTGGCCCAGTCTCTCAGCAGCCCTGGGCTGGAGTGTAAATTTTAAGGGGCTTTGATGTTAGCTTCAGAACTTAGACTTCTACGGTCTGTGCCCTGAGAAAGGCAAGGACAAATCAAACTCGGGTATACATATAAAGTATCACATACCATGTAAAATGAGTTTATCTTGTTGGGCAGACTGGATGGATCGTACAGGTCTTTATTACTATGTATGATATTCAGCATTTAACCAGCTAGGGTAACTGCATAAATGGGACCACATAAAACACAGTCCAATCTTTATGCAGCAACCCACGGCAGGTTAAGTTTTGAATATCAATTTAACCAGTTACTGTATGTGTTAGCTGGTGGCGCCTAAACCAGATATTCAATGCTGAAGCCTGGACATGGCCCAGCATTGAATATCTGGGAATAATGCCTACAGCAGTCAGCACAACGCTCACTGCCATTTTGTATTTACTGTGAAATATAATGCTATACAATAGAACATAGAAAACAACAAGAGAGCAAGATAGTTCAAAGTTGTCTCTGTTTTAGATAATTCCACCTATAGTGCGGTATATAACATGAAGGTAACTTAAACATTTTAGATCTCTATTACCTCATTATTACTGGAGCAACAGTCATTTCTTAAAGAAGACCTGGCATTTGCTCAAGCTGTGATCACATACAGGGGATGCCCACAGGAGCCTTATGCAAAATCTAAAATTATTCAATTTTGATTAAAATGTATATTAAATTTTATTTTTCATTCTAATTGTCACAGAAAAAGCCTATTGATGTTATTAGGGCTTGATTTATCTGGGTTTAAAAAAAGGTTTGGGCAAGTTCCTGGAGGAAAAGTCCATAGTCTGCTATTGAGACAGACATGAGGGAAGCCACTGCTTGCCCTGGGATTTGTAGCATGGAATGTTGCTACTCTTTGGGTTTCTGCCAGGTGCTTGTGACCTGGATTGGCCTCTGCTTTGGTCTCTGTTGGAAGCAGGATACTGGGCTAGATGGACCATTGGTCTGAACCAGTATGGCTATTCTTATGTACTCTATGACCAATAGTTGGCGACTATAAAGTGATATTGAGGGTGTTTCTAATTATTAAGGGCCCTTAGACCAAGCTGTGCTAGAAAGTGCCCTGCAGTAGCCCCAGTGTGGGTCTTTCCCATGTACTGAGGCCACTTTTAGTGCTGCCAGTAAAAGGCAGGATTTCCCCAATAATGGGCACGCACTAATTTCCCCATTAGCTTGCGGCCATTAGTGGGTCAGCCCTTACCGCCACCTATTTTGCATGCAGTATGGGCTCATGTGCTAATCCTGCTCTTCTAATCAGTTACTGCCAGATTCTATATAACGCATGTAAATTCTAATTAATATCAATTAGTGTCAATAATTGCTTAAGTGGCAATTATCGACACCGATTGGCTTAAGCCATTAAATTGCATGTGTAAAATCCAGAATATGACCGTATTTGAATGCGCAATTTAGGACATGCTATATAGAATCCAGGGGTAATAGAGGAAATAGGAAATGCAGCCATTTTACAGCTGTGCTAAAAGTGGCCTGTGTGTGAAACCCATATGCTAGTCACAGCGAAGGCCACTTTTTAGCACAGCTTAGTAAAAAGGTCCTTTATATTTGTAACATGCACAGCACTTTATTTTTGAGCATGAGATATGAAAGAAAAATCTTAAAAACATGCAGAGAAGTAGAGGGATATCCCTTACTGTAGAAAAATGTGTGACTGGATGACCTCAGAGATTAATTTCAACCTCTTCTAATCTGCTGTCCTAGAATTATTTAATTTCCTCTCATGAAGAACTTTATGAAATGCCTTTAGCAATAATGGAATGTGTATATTTAAGGGCAGTATTATGTATACTGCCCTTAAATATATGTAAAGAAAAATACCATTGTTAACAATTTGTAGTATTCTTAGAACAATACTTGGCAATATGGCATAGGGATGTCCAGATCAAGTGGAGGGTAATTTTGGCATTTTTGTACATAAATAAACAGCATATTGTGCAAAATTCTTTCCTATAAAATAACCACATATATTCATTTACTTATGCATTCTTGTATCCCACTATTATCCAAAAACAAATTTTGGTTCAAAATGCAGCCTATTTTTAATTGCCAGCCTTGCTTTCCACAGGGGTTTTGGACCTGACTTTGAGTTTCCTGGGGGAGAAGACAGTCATCCCACCCACTAACACTTCTTTCCCCAAGTGGAGGTACCACGCACCAATAGGGTCTTTCACTAAAGCTTAGCTCGAGTTATCTTCAGCAGGGCCCATAGGAATAAAATGGGGCCTGCTGCAGATAACTCAAGCTAAGCTTTAGTAAAAGACCCCCCAAGTGATTGAGTGAGTGAGGGTCCAACAGACCCTGCCCTGCGTGGAGGCTCCTGCCTACTCAGACCCAGAAGTGCTCAGATAAAGGACAATAATCTGTAGTAAAAACAGCATAGACTATTCATTTCTCAACAGCTCTGTTGATAATTAAGTAAAGACCTGCCTACATATTGATGCTGCAATTGTTCCAATCTTTTTTGATGGCCAAGAACATTTTATATTTCTGCAATATTGTTTTTCACTAATTACTGGATTGTTGACAACACTGATGTGTTTCCTTGATATATACTTTGGAGATGCTCATATTCACCCAAAAGATGTTGACTCACATTGTGCCTATGTGAGAAGTCCAAAAATATGCTTATTTTAAGCCCACTTTATAAAGGCAACATTGGGGGGAAGTTATCAACGCAAGTTACTGTTTTGGGGTTATTTTACCACAAGTTGGGTTATTTTAGCACAGGGTCTCATTGCATAAAATGGGCCCCTGTACTAAGATAACCCAACTTGTAGTAAAGTAACCCAACTTAATAGTAGTCCACACTGATAATTTCCTCCCGTACCCTCGGAATCTATATAGTGCGCCTACAGATCCATGCCAATTCTATAACAATGTGCGTAACTTAACAAACTGATAGCAGTACTTAACAAGCAATAATGAGTACTGTTTAGAATATAGGCGTACAACTTGATAAGCGTATTCTGTTCCAATGTGCGTCAATTATAGAATATGCTTAGTTGATATTTCAGCGCCGATATCTGCGCACATCCATTTATGCCAATGAAAACTTGGTGTAAACCTCAGTGTGTAGATTTACAACCAAATATATATGACTATTTCTAAATGTTACTATCATTTCCACATAACAATTATACATACATTCCATATATCACATCAAATTTATTCCTGCTTAAAAAATACATACAGATCAACCATACACATAACTCTATCCCACCATTTCTAACTGAAACGTAACCTGAACATAGAGCAAAGTCACTGATGTCCCGTTATATCAGTCCACTTGTTGACTGTGGATTTCTTGATCATTAGCAGCTCTCCGGACAATGCAGTATTTCGTTAACCATTGTTCATATACAGATAAATAGCTCAGGAGAATATCCAATAATGGATGCTAGTAATATATTCCACACTTTTCCAAAATCAATGGATCCCAGTCAATGTCCAATTGTAGGTGTCTGTAATGTATTCCACACTTTTCCAAAACAAATTGTGGAAAAGTGTGGAATATATTACTAGCATCCATTATTGGATATTCTCCTGAGCTATTTATCTGTATATGAACAATGGTATATGAATATGATCAAGAAATCCACAGTCAACAAGTGGACTGATATAACGGGACATCAGTGACTTTGCTCTATGTTCAGGTTACGTTTCAGTTAGAAATGGTGGGATAGAGTTATGTGTATGGTTGATCTGTATGTATTTTTTAAGCAGGAATAAATTTGATGTGATATATGGAATGTATGTATAATTGTTATGTGGAAATGATAGTAACATTTAGAAATAGTCATATATATTTGGTTGTGTAGCACAATTTGACTAAGAGGAGGAGTGTGTAACCCTTGATTTGGTAGTGTGTAGATTTAGGCGCACTGGGCCATATTCTATAACTAGGCGCCTACATTTCGGAATGCCCAGGAAGCATCCATTTCCATTTCCACGCCCACAGCCACACCCTTTTTTGCCTCCACATATTAGAAGTTTGGCGCACATCGTTACAGAATACGCTTAGCAAGTTATGCGCCTAATTTCTAATCAGTGCCAATTAGTGCTCATTACTTCTTGTTAAGTGCTATCAGTGCTCATTAGCTTGTTAAGTCAATTAAGTTACACACAGTGTTATAAAATCTGCGCCAATTTTGGCACCTAAATCTAAGCGCACTGTATAGAATCCGGGGGTCTATGTCACATTTTTAGATTTTGTAAACAAAAAAGATGACAATATTTTTGTTAAGCGCAAGTTGTGTACAGTAGGCCACAAATCCAATAGTGATGAAATGAAGTCAATGTCCTACAAAGAAATACAATCATGTTCAATCAACTGTTGGTTTTAACTGTGACATCAAATTTGACCAGCAGAAGAAAGGGGGTGTTAATGCCCCTGTATAAGTCGTTGGTGAGGCCCCACCTGGAGTATTGTGTTCAGTTTTTGAGGCCGTATCTTGTTAAGGATGTAAAAAGAATTGAAGCGGTGCAAAGAAAAGCTATGAGAATAGTATGGGATTTGCGTTACAAGACGTATGAGGAGAGACTTGCTGACCTGAACATGTATACCCTGGAGGAAAGGAGAAACAGGGGTGATATGATACAGACGTTCAAATATTTGAAAGGTATTAATCCACAAATGAACCTTTTCCATAGATGGGAAGGTGATAAAACTAGAGGACATGAAATGAGATTGAAGGGGGGCAGACTCAAGAAAAATGTCAGGAAGTATTTTTTCATGGAGAGAGTGGTGGATGCTTGGAATGCCCTCCCGCGGGAGGTGGTGGAGATGAAAACGGTAACGGAATTCAAACATGCGTGGGATAAACATAAAGGAATCCTGTTCAGAAGAAATGGATCCTCAGGAGCTTAGCCGAGATTGGATAACAGAGCCGGTAGTGGGAGGCGGGGCTGGTGGTTGGGAGGCGGGGATAGTGCTGGGCAGACTTATACGGTCTGTGCCAGAGCCAGTGGTGGGAAGTGGGACTGGTGGTTGGGAGGCAGGGATAGTGCTGGGCAGACTTATACGGTCTGTGCCAGAGCTGGTGGTGGGAGGCAGGGATAGTGCTGGGCAGACTTATACGGTCTGTGCCAGAGCCAGTGGTTGGGAGGCGGGGATAGTGCTGGGCAGACTTATACAGTCTGTGCCCTGAAGAGCACAGGTACAAATCAAAGTAGGGTATACACAAAAAGTAGCACATATGAGTTCTCTTGTTGGGCAGACTGGATGGACCGTGCAGGTCTTTTTCTGCCGTCATCTACTATGTTACTATGTTTCACAGACTCAGATTGATGACCTCATTGTGAACTTTGTCGTAGGAGATATTCAGGCATTTAGCTAGCTATTTTCAAGTGTTCCCCCCCTTATTTTATTTAAATCTCTCTCTAATTTATTGGATCCCTATATTTGAGGACTTGAGCATTTTCTGTTGAGATGTTTTCTTTGATAATGGATAGATTTCTAATTGCTAGAATTAATTTTTTGTAATGTCAAAGCAACTGTTTATAACCATGCGCTAAAACGTTTGCGCTTCTACAGCATGGTTTAGTAAACAGGGCCCCAAGAGTTAAAAAGTAATTAACAGTATATTACTTTCATAGTAACTTAACATATTAGTTTCATTAAGCAAGTAACTAGTAACTGTAATATATGACTTTTTCCTTGCAGTAACTAGTAACATTAATGTAACTTGCTCAACCTGCATATACACACTCATACAGAGAAAGAGAGAGAGAGAGAGAATCAGTTTTAACATTGTTTTAGAACGTAGAATAATTTTATATTTCTGCCTCAAAACCATGTTCTGATATGGCACATTCTTCGAATAGAGAGTGAGTAAAAGTGGACAACTCCCAAAAAATGTTCATCAATATTGTGGCACTTTTATAGATGACTTCATGCCTCCAGTACCACGGTAAAGTTCAGCTGAATTATAGATATCCTCTTAGAGTATGGCGGTATATCAAAGTTTGTAAATTAATACAGCTATAATGATTCAGAGCATCATCTTATCCAGCATTAAAAAGAACATTGATTTTCCATTAGGGAGCATTAATTTTAATTAACATCTCAAATGAATTTTAGCAAAGGCATCTGTAATGCATCTGTAAATAAAATTAGATGTTGAATTCAATAATTAAAACATTGTACTTCCTACAGTTGAACAAACATATGCTTTTGAAAATGGGTCAAAAATAAAAAGAAATCAAAGATTAGTTTTTTTTCTAAATGGTTTAGAAAAAAATCCATTCTTATCTAAAACATATAAATATTCAAAAGAAGAAATATGCAAGCACATTTATGTTGTATTTGCACTGCGATTTATACAGGAGTACATGAGAAAAAAAACATTGTGATGTAATGCCATTTTGGCTTTAGAAGCATTTACACATAGAAATAGTGATATTTACAAATTTAGGGGTATGTTTACTAAAGGGTGCTAGGAATTGCTCTTAACATGGATTTTACTGCAAACATCCAGGGCTAAAGTTAGACATTTTAATCATAACTAAGTTATGAAAAGGTGATAAAAATTACCAAATGACCACTGGAGGAATTAAGGCATGGCCCCCCTTACTCCCCTAGTGGTCACCAACCCCCTCTCAGCCCGCAAAGATGTGACAAAAACAGTACATACCAGCCTTTATGACAGCTTCAGATGTTATGACCAGTTCTATTAGAGCAGAAAAGAGGTCCCTGGAGTAACCTAGTGGTTGGTACAGTGCACTGTAGAGAAGGGGACCCAGGCCCATATCCCACACTTATGGTGGAAAGTGTGAGCCCTCCAAAACCCATTAAGGACCTACTGTACCCGCTTATAGGTGACAGCTGCAGGCATAAGGGCTATTGTAGTGGTGTACACAGTGGCATATGGTGACATTTATAGCAGGGAATTCAGTACACATGCTATACCGGAGGTGACCAACCTTGGCCCTCACCAGGACAGGTTTTCAGGATTTTACAATGAATATGCATGAGATCTGTTTGCATACAATGGAGGCAGTCCATGCAAATAATCTCATACATATCCATTGAAGAAATACTGAAAACCTGACTAGATTGTGGCCCTGAATGATGTCATGTCTTGGTCTCTTTCTGAGAGTCACCTATAACATTTGCCACACCACCTTTTGACTTTTGTGTTGATTTGAAGAAACATAAGTTCTGTATCTCCACCATCTTTCCGAAATCTATCCTTCAGAGTTCTACACCACATAATGTCAGTCAGTGGTGTAGCTATGGGGGACCACGGGGGACCACGGGGGCCTGGGCCCCTCAAATTGGCTCTGGGGCCCCTGATTTGGCTGGCAGTGGTCCCAAACCCCACCAGCTAAAGCGTTTATCCCACGCTGGTCTCAGATTACCTGGTGTCCTGTCCTGTCCTGTTTTAAGTCGCTGTGCACACTCGTTTTAATGTGCACAACGACTGAAAACAGAACAGGGCACCAGGCAATGTGAGGCCAGCGTGGGATAAACGCTTTAGCTGGTGGGGGTTGGGGACCCTCACCAGCCAAGGTACCTTCACAGTGGCAGGGGCGGAAGCAGTGGCAGGAGGGCGGCGACAGGGAGACGGTAGCGGCTGTGGGAGGGCAGAAGTGGCGGTAGGAGGGCGGCGACAGGGATGCAGGCCAAAATGTGCCCCTCACCTTGGGCTCTGGCCCCCCCTCCTGTCGAGGTGTGGCTATGCCCCTGATGTCAGTCTGTGTATAACTGCAGATTGCATCAAAAAATACAGTACAGTACAGACTTTGTGATTGTTGAGGCTGAAGCTGCAAGTTATTGTGTACCCACAAATGAGAGGCAAAAGCAGAAAGCAGCAGACACATGACCTCCAGGGTGCATGCAACAAAATAAAATAAGCTTTGCCATGTCACCCATTCCTTCTTCAGGTCATACTGAAATAGGAGTGACAGTAGACAATTGACACTATGAGCAAATCTGATAGTACAGCTGGCTAAAACTTCCATGAAAATGTCCAGTTAACAAGATCAAAACATATAACAACCCCAGAGAAACAAAAAGAAGAGCTTGGCAGCCATAATATCTTGCTTTTCACCCCCAGAGAAACAGCAAGGGAGGGCTCAGTGCTCTATCGTATCATCTCTCAATTGGGGGTGATACGTTGGGACTGCCAAGCAAAATGGATGCGCCAATTTTTATTTTGCAGCACGTCCATTTTCAGCAAAAATTAAAAGAAGGCCTTTTTTTTTACAGGCGGGCTGAAAAATGGATCTGCGCAAGCCAAAAACATGCACTTACACTAGCACATCCCATTTCTCAGCGCACCTTAGTAAAAGGACCCCTTAACCCTCCATTGCTTCAGGTATAATCTTGTCCTTTTAACAAGCGGCAGTAAAAAGTGGACATAGCACACCTTTATGCAGGCTTTTCCCATGTGTGAAGGACGTTTTTACCACAGCCATAAAAATGGCTTTCTCCTAATTTTTGTATTAATGGCCATGCACTAATGTGTTTCCATTTAGCATTATTCTGTGTGCATTTACTGCTACCCATTGTGTAAGCAGTAAGGGCTTATGTGCTAATCAGTTAGTGCATGCTAATGTAGCTCTGCTAGCTGGTTAGCACAGGAATGCCCACTCATTGCCCTTTGAAATGCCCCTTGAAAAAAAATTAGCCTGTGGTTGATTATACATTTGGCAGTTGCCGCAAGACACCTGAGTGTGCTACGTGGAGTGCCATTTTAAGCTGCATTAAGCACACATTAGCACCTAACATACCTTAGTAAAAGCTGCTTGGAAAGAGGGACGTACTCACTGTCCATTAATGTAACATGCCTCGAGCTATTATTGTAAAGACATGAGCTAATTCCAAATCTCCCTATTTATACAATTACCACCATTCAATTTCTGAGATTGTGGCAATTTACAAAGGAAACAAGCATAATACGTTACAACACCCCATTCCACCCTGCAACCCCCTCAAAATTAAGTCATCTGAATGTCTGATAAAAGGTCCGTCCTTATGTGGCCTTCCTAGAAATCATGAGTCCGATATTCAGTGGGCGGCAAACAGCATTTTGCAGACAGCTGTTGGTGTTAAACACAGAAATTCAATGCCAGACCATGTCCAGGCACCAGCAGTGAATTTCTGGGTTTCTGGAGCCGGCTAACGCATAGCTAGTTAAAGGGCTCTTTTACTGAAGGGTTGACATGTGGCAATCCAGAACTACCACAGAAGCCCGGTGGTAATCAGGGCCACCGAGAGGGGGGGGGGGCGGGGGGGACGGGACAAAATTCCCCGGTAAAAAAGCTAAAATGTAATGATACTAGAAAGAAACCTCATATTGGCGGGGTGGGGGGGGGGTGGGGGGGGGGGGTCAAGTTAAGCTCAGATCTGTCAGCCTTTTAAATTTTTACTTTCACTAGTTCATTCAGTCACAGAATCCATAGCAGAGACACCTGAGGCTTGAATACTAGACTAGAATAAGACAAGAATTAGATTGCTCAAAGTAAATGATAAAATGCCATTGGCTTCATTCCAATAAGTGCACCCAACACAAATGGGTAGTAAGATATTGCTTAGAACTACAACAAGCTGCTAGGTATGGACTGGCTATAGTAGACTCAAGAAGCAGAATATGTCTTCCTGGAAGGCATCTGCTTTCCAACACGAAGATCACAGGTTCTGGTTAACATTGGGAAAAAAATGTTAAAATTGAATGACACTGGGAAAAAAACTTGTTATTTTGGGGTTTATTTCTGTTGTTTTGATTTAGAAAAAATATAAATTGGCATGGGAAATGTCAACATTTCACATTATTTCAAATGAATGCATTATCCCCTGGATTCTATAAAGCGTGATTGAAATTGCACACAAAATTCTGGCCATATTCTAGATGTGAGCATGCCATTTAATTACATAACAAGCCAATCAGCGCTGATAATTGTCACTTCCCAAGCAATTATTGACGCTGATTGGCATTAATAAGAATTTATGTGCACAACTTGCTAGGCATATTCTGTAAAGTGATGCACATAAAGTCTAATGCGCGCTGCTAAAAAGGAGACATGGCCATATGCATGGAATAGGCGGGCCGTGGGTGTTCAGAAAAATCTATGAACAGGGTTATAGAATACATCTACTCTACACCTAACTTAGGCAACAGTATTTACACCAAGTTTTACTTGGTGTAAATGGATACACCTAGAATAAGGTGCAGGCATGGCTGCTGGGCATATCCTATAAACTGTGCCTAAATCTACACACGGTTTACAGAATATGCCAAGCCAGAAATATTTTCAGCGCCAATTTTTCAGGCACCATATATAAGGCCCTGTTTACTAAGCCGAGTTGTAGGTGCGCAAACCTTTTAGTGCATGCTAAAAATTAGTGCACACTAATGATAGAGACATCCATTGTATTCCTATGAGTGTCTCCAGCATTAGCGTACACTAATTTTTAGCGCACACTAAAACGTTTGTGCACCTACAGCGAGGCTTAGTAAATAGAACCCATAGAGTCTAGTCCTAAATGGCTTAAAACTAATTAGTTTAGGTTACTGCAGGAAACATAATAATAAGATGCAAACACATGCATCTTATTATATAAATTGAATAATGCCTAGGAGTATCAGGCTGCTAACCAGTGTCAAGATGCTCCTAGGTGACATCTTAAAAGGGCCAGAGCACAACCTTTCTTCTCCCCTCCTCCCAAAGACACCACCCAACTGCAGAGATTCTCCTCAAATACCTCTGCCTTCCCACAGCCATCCCCCACCGGGCCTACTTCTTGCAATCCGTGGTGGTCTAGTGATTTGGAGCTGGAATAATCCCTGGCACAGGGTTCAAAATTGTGCCAGCAATCCTTAGTGGCAGTCTCACATTACTACTAGTAGGGTTCAAGTTGTCACCTTAATGGCCTTATATATCTGCTTGAGTCCTAGTAGTATGATTTCAAACCAAGTGAGCACTAGTAAGGGCAAGTGATTGAAGATCGTTCCTGCCCCAGAACCCCTACCCCACATGCGATTTCAAGAGGTACCTTGGGGGGGGGGCTCTATAGACAGGAGGTTTTTACAGGACAGGTGGTGTTGAGATGGCTTACTGGGTGGGGGGTGCGTTTGGGGTGGAAGCATGGTTCAGTTCCAGCCTCTTTAAGAATGATCCCTAGGAGCTTTGGGCCACAAACTAGAGGCTTGATGCTCCAGAGAGCATAAATAAAACATAAAACACCAACTTTTACCACACCTTAGTGGCTACCTCCTTGAATAATTTGCAGTGTCTAAAGTCTTACTAAGGGCGTCTTTTACTAAGGCGCGTTCACGCTAAACGTTAGAGATGCCCATAGGAATGCATTGGCGTCTTTAATGCTTAGCACGCCTATAATTTTAACCAGGGCCGTCGAGAGGGGGGGCAGGGGGGACAAAATTCCCTGGGTCCAGACCTCCAAGGGGGGGCCCGGTGCCGGGGTCAGGTCGCCGGTGCTGCAGTCCCCAGTCTCACCTGCCTGCCTCCTTGGCTCCGGGCCCCCTGCATTCGAAGCGGCAGTTGCAGATCTCCTCTCTTCTGGCCTTCCCTCCCTGTATCCCGCCCTTGCGGAAACCGGAAGTTTCATCAGACAAGGGCGGGACACAGGGAAGGCTCCTTCTCCCTGCTGGTTCCTGCTGATGTCAGATGCCAGCACTTTATCAGCTGAGCTCTTCCTGGACTCCATGCTTCGGCTTCTACTTTGGTAGATGTTACTTGCTCAGTAGTTTGCTTCTTATCTACTTGTCCCTCGTTGCTGACTTTGCCTGTACCTGGATCACTCTCTTGCCTGCTGCCAGCCTGGCTGATACGTTCACCACCCCGCTTCCAGCTCTGTCTCGTAAGCCCTGCAGGCCGCCCGCACCTAGGGGCTCAACCTCTGGAGAACGGCAGTCAGCGCAGGTGAAACCCGGGGTTGTTCGGCCGCGAAGCAGAACCTGGTCCAAGTATCGGGCTCAGCAGCACTCTACTTGCTACAAGAACTCACAAGTCTGACACTCAATTAGTAGCAACATTCCATACTACAATCCCAGGATAAGCAGCGGCTTCCCCCATGTCCATCTCAGTAATAAAATATGGACTTTTTATCCAGGAACTTGTCCAAACCTTTTTAAATCCAGATTCGCTAACCGCTGTTACCACATCCTCTGGCAGCGAGTTCCAGAGCTTCTCTATTCTTTGAGTGAGAAACTATTTCCTCCTATTTATTTTGAAAGTATTTCCATGTAATTCATCGAGTGTCTCCTGGTCTTTGTCCTTTTGAAAGAGTGAAAAATTGATTCACTTTTACCTGTTCTACACCATTCAGGATTTTGTAGACCTCAATCAAATCCCCTCTTAGCCATCTCTTTTCCAAGCTGAAGAGGCCTAACCTGCCCCTCTCCTTTGGAATATGTTGCCAGGACAATTATGGGCTGAGATTAATTTGCAGTATTTTAGGCAACCTTTTAAAGCTCATTTATTCTCAGGTGAGTTTGGTTAATTTGTATTCTGTTTTACAAAATAGGGAATGCATCGCTATATGGACCTTATCCTGTTCTTAACCAATTATTTATATACATCATTTATGCTTTTAGTTTCATTTTTATTGTCAACTTATGTATGTAATATTGTTTGCCACACTGAATGGCTTGACCAGTTTTGTGGGTTATTAAAGGTGATAAAAAACTGTAATTGAGATTCTATTGCTGAGTGGGACTTAACACCACAGGAGCATCCAGGCTGACACAAGAGCACTTTAGTGATGTCTTGAATGAGTCTGGACATTAAGATTATTCGTTAAGTAAACATGAGTGTTTAGGGATAAGATTTTCAATAAGCCAAGAGGCTTCTTCCCTTTTGTAGATTTTGTCCTTGAATTTTCTTGTAAAGTTTTAATCAAACATCAGGGGAACCAGATAATATTCTAGGACTCTCAACAACTGAGGTTTTCTTGAACGAGAGACCAGGCTTCGAAGTTGAAGCTACATCTGACTCAACATCCTCTTGTGAGCTAGAATAGGGGGATTAGAGTTCGAGCAAAGGTTTCCCAGCAATGGTTTGCTGGGTGTATTGAATTAGAAATTCCTTTTTTTGTGTGTGTGTGTATTTAAGTATTTCGTATTTGGAGTTTCCCTAAATTTAGAGCACTAAATGGAACTTATATATATTTTTCCAAATGTGCAGTATAATTATTTCTCATTTCCCCTTTGGCACACTATTTTCTACTTTAATGTTTTGCTTTGTAACATTATGTTCTATAAAACTAACATAAAATCAAGGAACAGAGATATATGAAGAGGAAACTCAGCTTAGAGGGAACAGTGATGGCTACACTTGGAAGAGGTGCCATCATTTGTGGAAGCTGTAAAATCACCTCTTCCAGGTGGAAGTGCCAGCACATCTAGATGGAAGCTGCCAAGTTTTTTCCACATGAATATTTGTAAACTGGCTGCATGTCCTTATATATTTTACAAAATGCTCCATGTCTGGCAGAGTTTTCTTTTTTTTTTTTTTTAAATGTCAGCGAAACTGAGCACTTCCTGATCTAACATGTCAATTATGATCTCAATGTTCTATGTAAAATAGGTAGAAAAGGGTATTGGGCTTACTGCCGCTTAGTAAAAGGGGCCCTTAGTGAATCAGGTTCTAAATCAAGTTCCAAAGCAATCTGAAAGGCATTTAGGGGATAAAAAGATATTGGGTGTAATGATCCAGTAATACATTATGGAAAAGTGCTAATCCAGTGACTCTGAGTTAATCACCATATCTGGAGTCAAAAAGGAATTTCTTTTCACTGCTGTAGAATTGGCTACAGCTACACAATGTTTTTCTCATCTTCTGCTACATAACTATATAAAGAGAGCTGTTTAGCAATGCTAAGAATGTGTTGGATCTTCAGGGCTCCTTTTACTACGGTACGCTGAAAAATGGCCTGCACTGGCGTAGATGAGTGTATTGGACACGCAAGGGTCCATTTTTCAGCACACCTGCAAAAATGGTCTCTTTTTTTTGGGGGGGGGGGAGCGAAAATGGACGTGTGGCAAAATAAAAATTGGCATGCGTCCATTTTGGGCCCTAGACCTTACCGCCACCCACTGACTTAGTGATTACTGCCCGGTTAGCGCCACATGCAGGAAAATTTCCTGGCGAGCGTAAAAAATGAAATTACAACCAGGGTCACGTGGTAACTGGGCAGTACTTCCAAATTGGCACGCATAGGCATCTGTGTGGCTTAGTAAAAGGGCCCCTCAGTGATCTATCAGCTTAATCAAAAACATAATTATGTAAAAACAGCATCGTGAACATGTTTCAGGGAGTGGGTGATGTACAATCCAGCCCCTGTGTTGCTAATATAGTCCTGAACCACCTGTAGAGAGAATGCACAAGGGCCCAGGAATAGATAGGAACGTGTAGAAAGACCCCTAACATTACAGAAAGATTATTTGCAGAGAGAAAAACATAAGACCTTGAAAGTTGCCATGCAGGGTCAGAACATGGATACATCTAGCCTAGTATCCTGTTTCCAAAAGTGCACATGGCAGAGTCCCAAAAACTAGCAAAATTCCATGCTACCTACCCCCAGAGATAAGCAGTGGCTTTCCCTAGGTCTACTTTAATAACAGTTTATGGACGTTCCCTCCTGGAATTTGTCCAAAACATTTTTTAAACACAGCTGGGATTCCTAGGTTTGACCCTAGTGCTAAAACGGCTACTTTGGCTGCCAGTGCTTTTTCACATTTTAGTTCATCAAGCCATGTATACAGAGGCTCTACTGTATTTTGTTCAAGCTGTTTGGGCTTACTGCCTGCGGCGATCATTGCACTCAGAAAGCACAATGCGTTTTCCTTTGGAAACGGTAGGAAAGGTTTGGTATGTTGAGACGAGCTTAGCTGCTTTTTCTGTTGCGGGGGTTCGGTTATGGAATGTTATCCCGGGTCCAGTTTGCTTATGCAGCAATGTGATTCAGTTCAAGAAATTGTTAAAAACACAATTGTTTGTTGAAGCTTTTATGTAGGAGCAGCTGGTGTTATAATTACTAATGAAGTGCAGTATTTGCAGATTATGGTTGGTTGTATGATATGTGGTTTGTTGTAACTGTTTTAATATGGTTTTTATTTTGTATGTTTGATCTGTAAATCACCTATGTTATAGGCAATATATACATTTTTAAAATAAAGAAATACATTTCTTTAACCACCTTTTGAGGGAAAAATATTTTCTCGTATTTGAATTAAATATGCTACCATTTATTTATTTATTTATTTACGTCAATTTATATACCGTATCTTATTGCTACTGCAAGACAGAACGGTTTACAATTTATAAAAAGAAGCAATACAATAAATACAAATTGGACAAACATTAGAACTCCAATCATTACAGGAAAGCACAGCAAACCCACAAACTAGCTACATAAGATGAAAACAGTATAACTCATGATTAGTATACAGGAGAACACCGCAAATACAAAATTAAATACATAATACATAATTAAATACATGATATAATCTACACAGACAAATAATACAGTTTTGATTTAATATATATTACAGATGCCCATTTATAACCTTTCTTCCATTATTCTAAATTCTGTTCTACATACTCGATAAAGTAGAAGGTTTTCAAAAGTTTCCGAAAATGAAAGTAGGATTTCTCAAGTCTGATCTCTTTTGGAAGGCCATTCCAAAGACAGGGAGACAAATAGAAAAAAGCCGAATTCCGTGTAGATTCCCATCTAGCCCTAGCAAGAGGAGGAATCACTAACCTGTTGTCTGTCAGGGATCTAAGGGTTTGTGTGGCAGTGTAAGGAATAGTTAGATTTGACAGATAGTCAGGATTTAGTGTGTAAAAAGCCTTATGGGTCAAAACTAAGGCTTTAAACTTAACTCTTGCTTCAACCGGAAGCCAATGCAGTTGATGTAGTAAAGGTGTTACTCTGTCATCCCTCCGGGCCCTACAAATCATACGTGCTGCAGTATTCTGTATTCTTTGTAGTCGCTTCAAGCTAGCTTGAGTGATCCCTGAATATATGATATTACAGTAGTCTAAGCGTGAGGTAATATAAGCAGATGTCAACGTTTTAAGGGAATCCTTACTAATTGAATTCCTAACTGACCGAAGTCTCCTAAGATGGAAAAAAGATTTTTTCACTACGTCAGATATTTGTTCCTCGAAAGTCAGAGCAGAATCGATTATAACCCCAAGGTATCTAAAAGATTTAACTGTAGGGATGTTCTTGCCAAATAGCATAGGTACCACTGCTGGACATGTGCCCTGTCCTACTATCCAAGATGTTATAGTCTTATCTGGATTTAATACTAATTGATATGTTGTGAGCCAATCTGCCACTTTATCCAGACAAATTTGTAGTGGTGTAAGATCCATATTAGATGGTTTAACATAATGAATAAGAAGAAAATCGTCCGCATAAGAATAAAAACTAATACCCATTGTTTGAATGAGAAGTGCCAAGGGACTGACATATAGATTAAACAGTAATGGGGACAGGACCGATCCCTGTGGAACCCCACATGGTAGATTATATACTGTAGAGGACGATTGCTGCTGAACTACTTTAAATGAACGTTTGGTAAGAAAAGATATAAACCATTTCATAATTGTCCCTGAAAGACCAATCTCACCTAATCTATCAAGAAGTAGTTTATGATTAATTAAATCAAAAGCTGCAGATAGATCAAGTGAAACAACCAAGGCAATATAGCCATGCTCTAGTTTTGCATGAATCTCACTTAACATCGAAGTCAGGATAGTCTCTGTGCTATGGCCTTTCCTAAAGCCCGATTGTCTAGGATGTAGCAAATTTTTGGAATCCACATAAGTTTGCAATTGTCTAAACACCATATAACTTAATGGAGAGTCCCCTAGTCTTTGTACTTTTTGATAGAGTAAAGGAAAGAGAGAGAGAGATATTTTGTGCAGACCATCCAATGTGATGCAATCTGTGAAAATGAGACACTTGTTCTGAACCCACTTGGAGCTATGAGTACAAAGGACCCTTCCGTTTGCTTGTCTGAAAACCTCTAGAACTCCAAAAACACCTTTAGTTGAGGTAACACAGTTGGGAAGCTCATTGTCAATGTTCCTTGGTTAAGAAGCTCATTGTTTAGGTGAAGCATTGTTTGTGTTGAACTGTTGCTAGAAAATGAATCATGCCAGTTGAAACTACCTGAAATTGCAAGTCTGCCTATTTGGGTAACGCAAACATTGGGCATCCCACAGGGAGTACTAACTGTGCATAATTCCTCAGTTTTAAGCATCCACATGAGGTTTATATCTAGAAATCTTGAGCAAAAAAGTCACAAAACCTTAGCCATAAGGGACTCCAATGGCAGGGCTGGCCCAAACATTAGGCCACTTGAAGTGGGAGCCTCAGGCAGCACTTTTTCAGGAGCGGCATCGACCCCTTCCTTCCTCCACCCCATTCCCCAAGTTTAGTTTACCTTTTTTCTTCATATGCCAAAAGCTGACGGCAGCAGGCATGATTCCCATACGCTGCCCTGCTGCCAGCATCCGCCTCTTCTCTTTACTGGGACTGCCTCTCTGATGTAACTTCCTGTTTTCTTAGATGCAGCCGCAGTGGAGAAGAGGCCAGTGCCGGCAGTAGGGCAGCGTATGGGAATCGCTGCCGCTGCCAGCTTTTGGAACATGAAGACAGAAGGTAAGCTTGAGGTACGGGGTGGAGGAAGGAGGGAGCGGCATATCAGCCTGTGGGAGGGAGGGCGGGTGGCATCTTATCTTGGGCCGCCCATATCCCCTGTACACCAAACTATAAACAAAAAAGGCCCAAAAGTAAGTAGGTACATGTTTAGAACAGGAAAAAGCTCCTGGTAAGTGCAACATAAAAGTGTAAAAGAACAAAGGGATAGTGGCGAAAGAGACTATTGATACATTTATATGTGAATACCTCATGCTTCAATATGGCACAAGGACTAATGGGAGGTCAATACCCAGGAACTGATTCTCTAATGCTCTCCTCCCGTGTTGTATTTAAAATAACATCAAATCTTAAGGGGTCTTATACTAAGGTACGCTAGCATTTTTTTAGCTCGCGCTAGAAATCAGCTGGTACTAAACACTGAGATGCCCATAGGCGCTCAGCGTTTAGCACCAGCTGAATTTTAGTGTGAGCTCAAAAACGCTAGTGAACCTCAGGAGAACACCTCCTTAGTGAATCCCAGTCTTGTGACATCACAACAGAGTTACCAAGGGCAGCATTCAAATAATATGAATTTAAATTAGAAAGCATCTAAAATAAATATAGGCAATGATTTGAGTGTTTCAATACAACCTAATTCAATCCCAGGAAAGCATTTTCTCATTCTCGGGGAAATTTTGAACTTAACCTGCTGAGCTAATTGTAGAATACTGAACTAGAAAATTGTTTTCAATTGTAACATGGATTGTCAGGTCATATTTTTAATAAGTATCTATACTCTACTAGTATGTTTCAGTCCTTGTATGAATTGCTTTGAGACCTGTGATGCCACAAACGCAATACTTAAAAATCACTTATTTTGGTAGGCATATCCTTATTCAAATGTTATTAAAAACCCTATTAGTCAGTTAATTAAACTCATTAACTAACCAATCAAAGCAATGTCTCTGAAAACACATTTAAACCCCTCAAATTACATCTTCATCTGGAGTTTTCATAAGAAACTATATTAACATAAAAATGATGTTTGCATGGCTCAATTGATGCACTAAACTAAACACAAAGTGAACATTAAGGGGGTCTTTTACTAAAGATTAGATCAAGTTATCTGCAGCAGGGCCCATAGGAATAAAATAGGTCCTGCTGCAGATTACTCAAGATAATCTATAGTAAAAGACCCCCTCAGGGACCTGTTTACAAAGGCACACTAGCGTTTTTAGCATGCTTTAACCATATAGATGCCCATAGGAATATTATGGGCATCTACATGGTTACTACATAAGTACATAAGTATTGACATACTGGGAAAGAACAAAGGTCCATCGAGCCCAGCATCCTGTTTCCAACAGTGGCCAATCCATGTCGCAAATACCTGGCACGATCCCAAAAATATACAAAACATTTTATACTGCTTATCCCAGAAATAGTAGATTTTCCCCAGTCCATTTAATAATGGTCTATGGACTTTTCCTTTAGGAAGCCGTCCAAACCTTTTTAAAACTCCGCTAAGCTAACTGCCTTTACCACATTCTCTGGCAACGAATTCCAGAGTTTAATTACACGTTGCGTGAAGAAAGATTTTCTCCAATTCATTTTAAATTTACTACATTGTAGCTTCATCGCATGCCCCCTAGTCCTAGTATTTTTGGAAAGCGTGAACAGACGCTTCATATCTACCCATTCAACTCCACTCATTGTTTTATAGACCTCTATCATATCTCCCCTCAGCCGCCTTTTCTCCAAGCTGAAGAGCTCTAGCCACTTTAGCCTTTCCTCATAGGGAAGTCGTCCCATCCCCTTTAGGTTTCAACGTATCATCAACGACAACACCTAGATCCCTTTCTTGGTCCGTGACTCCTAACGTGGAACCTTGCATGACATTGCTATAATTCGGGTTCCTCTTTCCCACATGCATCACTTTGCACTTGCTCACATTAAACACCATCTGCCATTTAGACGCCCAGTCTCCCAGTCTCATAAGGTCCTCTTGTAATTTTTCACAATCCTCCAGCGATTTAATGACTTTGAATAACTTTGTGTCATCAGCACATGCTAAAAATGCTAGCACACCTTTCTAAATAGGGTGCTAAAACTTGCAAGAAGGTTTTCGGTCAAAGCCATCTGTTTGTCATGCATTTTGTTCCCAGCCTGAAGCCTTCAAACAATCACTATAGATTTTTACATCTATTTTCTGAGATAAATTAAGCAGGCTTCACTTTTAAAAAGCACAATCTTGTCAAACACAATTATAAAACATTTTTTAAAATGGAACTCATCAATCAAAGGTTCTTCTCAAAGGCCCGAATGTGTAAAAGTCAAAATTTTAAATAAGCGCTACCTGTGTGGAGGGACGAGGGCTAAAGAGAATGATACCGGCTCTGGTGTGATCTACTACATCTGATCACTGCTTAAAGAGAAAACAGTTAATTAGCTGAAGATGCTGCTTCTTGTTTTTCACTAATTTGGAAAGTATTAATAAAGAAATTAACGGTAAAAACTCACCGGCCACCCATGCATTACACACAGTTTCTAATACATACATATGATGAAATACAGTAGATCCAGGGAAATATGAGCAAGTGGCCCTGGGTAGTAGTAATGCGCTGGGAGCCATAAAGACATGAGTCTTGCTTCTACCACTTATACTTGCTCTGACCTTGGGTAAGTCACTTTATCATCCTGGGCCTCAGGTACGCACTTAAACTATACACTGTAGGCATTCATCGTGCTTGGATGCAAAGTTATTGTAGAACGCCCTGAGTTAAAGCACCATATATATGCCAAGAGAAATAAAATTGGAGATGTGAATGCTGCTAGTGACACAAAAATATATTCTGATAGTACTAAGAAAAGAATCGGAATGTGTTGGCAGGCACAGTACATGGCTTGGGGTTGATTCTGTGTGATGGATCACCCAAAGAAATAACATTGGACCTGATACATTAAAGGATTTTCCTGGGGGTTAAGTGCTTGCAACACAGAATCCCTTATGTTTATAAAGGAAAAAAATAATCAAAAACACGGTCTCTTTCAAAAACAATCAGTCACACAGAGTGAAAAGTGTAAAAATATATGAAAATGGAGGAAAAGACCTCAGAACATGACTATGGGCATACGTATATTCTTATTATTGTCTTGACAGACTCATCGGTCAAAAACCTCCAATATCTTTACGTGGATACCTCCATACAAAAATATTTGCATGGAGGTATCCACATAAATATCAATTGCAGACTTGACTAGCAAGTTCAGAAGCACTGCTTAGCTTATTATTGAAATCCTGATGGTTCTGAGCACGAAATCCCCCTGACAAAGCTTTTCAAATGAAATGGAAACTCCATTGGGATTTCTGAGCATGATTTTCCCCTGATGAAGTTTTTCAAATGAAACGGGAACCCCATCAGGATTTCAGTAATAATCTAAGTAGTGCTTCTGAGCTTGCTGTTCAAGTGTGCAATTGAGATTCATTTACAACACGTTTAAAAATTATTTTTGTATGGAGGTATCCATCGAAAGGTATTGGAGGTTTTTGACCAGTGATTGAAGTGGAGTCTGTTGAGAAAATAATAAGAATATACTTATATCCACAGACATGTTCTGAGGTCTTTTCCTCCATTTTCATATATTTTTGCACTTTTCACTCATTCTGTTTGTTTTACTATAAAGGAAAACTAATTTCACAGCTCAGGAGTGGCTGAGGATCCCCATAACTCATTATTTTAAAGGCCACAAGTTTGTTGTGGAAACTGTTTCCACACTAAATGAAAGAAAGAAAGAAAGAAAGAAAGAAAGAAAGAAAGAAAGAAAGAAAGAAAGAAAGAAAGAAATCCTGCCTTTAAAAGACAAGCCCTATGAATTATGCTCATGCTAAGGGGAATTGCTCGTTGAGTAAAAATAATAAACGTATTTAAAATAGCTAGGTTTCAGATTGACTGTACCTATCACACTGCCTTCAAGAAGTTTTCAAGATTTGAAAAGTCTTTCCTACACAGAATCTATTTGTGTTGTACTTATTGGAGTCTTTGTAGGCAGTAATACTTTTGTTTTAACCCAGCACAGTCTTCCTTCTGCTCCTTTTGGAACTGCCTACGGTTGCAATGAGCCTTTCTTCACAACTACCCAGGGATTTTTTTCCATCCTCATTTTATATTCCCTCCAGTTTTTCCAGCCATCACTCCAACAGCCTTCAGCCAAGGGTCACAAGCCATAACTCCCTCAGAATGCAGACATTTAGAGCCTGAATCTAGCCATCAGCTGTCACTGTTGAGTGATGGCTGGGACTCTCGTCTTTCTTGCTGTCACAGCATTCTCAGGTCTGGCTGGCCTGTGGAGAATATCCTGGCCCTGCATAGTTGAATGCAGCCCTTCCATTCAGCCACTGAACTGGCATGCAAAGATACCTTTTAAAGGACCGACAAGAAAGATGTAGTGAGCAGCTTTTGAGATCACACAGCTTTTCTGATCTCTTATTAGATATACTCCCTTTCTCAAATAATGCCGAGTACTTGCAAGGTCTCTAAGGCTCGTGTTGTTCCTTTTAAAGGGATCAAAACTTGCAAAGGTTCCAGTTCTCTCTAGGATCAATACAGCTATTAGAACTATGATATTGATTACAATCAATTGTCCAATAAACTGTCATATCAATGTATTTCAAACACATTGCCAAGCCCATGGTTATAAAAAACATGCATAAATATTCTATATGTTGGTTTTATAGAAATCACGCAATAACTTTTTATTAAGAACCTATTGAATACGTTTCCCAGAAATGCTATATAAAGTTTGAGAGAGAGAGAGAGAGACAGACAGAGAGAGAGACCTTTAAGCACTTCTATGGAAATGCAAGACTCAACCCTGGAATTTTCAACCTAGTCCTCATTTCCGTTGGTGTAAAAGGAAGCATGTAGTTTTAGATGCTGGGATATCAACTAAGTGTATTCTACATACCGTGCCTAAATCTAGGTGACACTTACAGAATTTGCTTAGGTGGAAAGGTTTACTGTGCGGATTTTTTAGGCGCCATATATAGAATCTGGCCCTCAGCGCTATTCTATAAAGGGAGCACATCTTTTATAGCGCTCAGCATGGATCCTGCACTTCACTTTTGGGTGCAGTACTTTTGCCTGCTAAAAGCAGGTGTAAATGTTGGTGCCCAACTTAGGTGTACTTCAGGTGAATTCTGTAAATCGGCTTAGCCCCACAAAACCCACCCATAACTCACTGCCTATAGCTCTACACAATAGCCCTTATGGGTGAAGGGGGCACTTATATACGGGTACAGTGGGTTTCTGGTGAGTTTTGGATGGCTGACAGTTTCCACCACAAAAGTCAGAGGTAGAGGGAGATAGGAACCAGAGTCCCCCACTCCATGGTGCACTGCACTGACCACTACACTACTCCAGGGACCTGCATGCAGTGGCGATCATAGGTCAGCTGCCACCCGGGGCGGATCGCTGCTGCGCACACCCCCCCCAGGTGCAGCGGCGTCCATCCCCCCAGGGTGCAGCACGACATCCTCCCCCGGCGCAATGACACCCCCCTCCCCGGCACATCAAGCCCTCCCCGGGTGCATTCTTGGCTGCTGGAGGATGCAGAGAACAGCCGCGCGCCTGTCGGCTCCACTGGCTCCCTGCTCCCTCTGCCCCGGAACAGGAAATAACCTGTTCCCGGGCAGAGGGAGCAAGGAACCAGTGGAGCCGACAGGCGCGCGGCTTCTCTCTGCACCCTCCAGCAGCGTGCACCCGGGGTGGACCGCCCCCACCGCCCTGCCCTTGCTACGCCACTGCCTGCATACTGCTCTAATAGACCTGGCTCTCACATCCGAGGCAGTCATAGAGATTGCTAAATCATATTTATATTCACATTGGTGGGGGTAGGGGGGGGGGGGTCAGTGACCACTGGGGAGGGTATTGAGGGGGTCACCCCTGATTCCATCCAGTGGTCATCTGGTCATTTAGGGCACCCTTTTGTGCCTTATTCATTATAAAAACAGGTCTAGCTCAAAACGTCTTAGTTTTAGTCCTGGACAGTTTTGTTTTGTTCCATTATGGTTGAAAAATGTCCAGAAAACATCCAGAAAATGTCCAGAGAAAAACATCCAAACGCAGATTTATGCCACTTTTTGGATGTTTTTCTCTTTTGAAAATGAGCTCTACAGTCATTGACCTCTAACTTAGGAAGTCTTTTGCTAAAGTGCGCTAAACGCTAAGATACCTATAGTAATATAATGGGTATCGTAGCATTTAGTTCACGTTAATTCTTAGTGGGAGCTAAAAACGCTAGTGCACCTTAGTAAAGGACTCCCTAAATCATTAGTGAGTGGTTTTACTGTTCTTATTCCAAGCAAAATTAAAAAAAAAATTAACTTCTTAGAAGTGACATTCTCCACAGATTACTAGAAAGTGTGCAACCCTTTTCCATCCCATAAACTGAGACTCACAGTCTCTTCCTGGTGCTTTCATGTTCTGTGCTTAGTATTCCCTAAAACGTACCCAGTTTCTTCCCAACTCAATAAGGCCAACCAAACATGTGTTAGGGGAAAAGAAACCAGCCTACAGAACTGAAAAAAAAAACCCAATAAAATATCTAAGGCACTGAAAATGTATGCAGTGTCACTTCTTCCAAATGCTAACTTGACAACGCAAAGCTCCACCACTAAGAGAGTCATTCACAGTAAAATAAATATATCCGCACTGCTATGCAACTCCCAGGGGCGTTGTATGAGTTAATGAGGTCATCTGTAACTCATGGATAAATAATACATTCTAAACCTCATGTGATTTCCTCTCTCATAGAAATTATGAAGGGTCATCGGGAGCAAGTGGAAGTAAATAATGTACTTTTACTTAGTCCAATATTCTTTCCCTGAAAGGGTGATTTTATATATATTAATGTCTTGGTGCATTTAAGGCAGAGAAAAGCTATAGGAAGTTTAAAACACTATTGAAAATGTATTATTATCAGCAGACCTTCAATCTGTAACCCGGGGGTGGGAGGACTGGACTGTCGACATGACTATTTCTGTGTTGTTTTAGAAGTATTGTTCTTTTGAGAGTATGGCTGCTGATCTTGTGTGCATGAAGTAGGTCTTTCCCGTCAGTATTATGGAATTCCTTTCTATCTTATGTTTTAAAATTTGCTTTAAGCTGTAAACCGCTTTGATCCGGCAAGGGTGAGCGGTATATCAAAACGTTTGAATGAACATAAAGTATGTTTCTCTCATTCTGAGGAAATGTTGTGTCAGACAGGGACAGACTTCCATACAGGCAGAGACAATAACAGCTTAGGAATAGCTGCCTTTGGAGGGAAATGGGGGAAATTTCCCTCAATTAGCTGACATGGTGCTCCTGAATGACCCCATTATAATACTGTGATGGAAAACTGAGACGACTTCAACATAGGCACCCATTCGGGGCCCACTATAATGCATGATTTTGAAGGGGGATATCTCTCATTTTGCCATGGTTTTAAAGCAGGACCTTTTGCCCAGCTGGAAGGGTGGAGGCAGCTGCTCCATTGCCCTTTGGCAGCTAGGGGGTTAAATCCACCACTGAGTTCAAAGTGCACATACTTATAGCCCCTGTAAAAAGGTGTGTGAGGAAAGGTAAAATACAGAAGTCTCAGTTTAAAACCCTCAGGCATATATTTCACTATATGGGACCATCTCTAGGGAAAGGTGACTAAAGTCACCAGAAACAAAAAATTAGCCCCCCCTGCTTACAAAGTCGTGCTAGCAGCTGCCACGCAGCATTGCTGACACAGCCCATTCAAAACGAATGGGCTGTATCGGCAGTACCGCACTGCCAGCAGCTAGTACGGCTTTGTAAACAGGGGCCTAGGTTTTAGTGGATTGACTAGAGCAAACAATTTGTGATACAACAATCCAAGCCCCACCCCTTTATCTGGAAAAATAAAAAAGCTGAAGAAGCTCAAACATGTAACTTTTACAGACTGCTTATGGACCCATGACAAGAAAAATCAGACAGACATTCTCAACATTTTGGGTCTGAGACTTTGCTTACCTTTTCCCTGAGATGGTGAACTCTGCACTCGCAATAAAGCAGTCCCCACCAGCCCCAAATTTTCAAAGGGAAATCCACAAGGAGCTTTCCTTTGAAAATTTGCTTACAGGTCCACAGGTATGAAGTCACCAGGGACCTGTAAACTCCCTGGGAGGGTGTGAAAAGTGCACCCTGCTCCCTGTCCCCATGAGTAAAAATAACTGTAAAACACTGCCCTGCAGTGGTGCAAGAAGGATTAATAATAGGGCAGTTTCCATACTCTATAAACATGTTAGCAACATGTTAGTAAATGTGAGAAAGTACCTGCATAGGTATTAATTTATTCAAATATCCTCTTAATTTTTTCCCTTGTATTTAAACTATAATTGGATGCCAGATGGAAATAACAGAGTGGAGTATCTAATTCATTTTGTTGCACTGTCTGTGATAACTACTTCATAGACTGAAATCTGGCAAGTGAGGTCATAGGAGCCAACTTTCAAAACGATTAGGGGTGCTAAATGCAGAACACGTTACCCCTCCCTGGACACAGTGAAAGAGGTTGCTCGATATTGGGGATGCTCAGCACCCTCTACACTCATAGAGCTGGCATCTATGGGTGAAGTGTGTACCTTATTTTCAAGAGGAGTCCTGCAATATTAATGCTCTTTGCAATTTGGGATTCAAGACCCCAACAACTCATCACTAACCATGTTTAACAACGTTGGTAAGCTTAGGCATCCGCTGCATGTACTAAAACTCAACAACTCTCACATTTGCTTTGCAGAACTAGTTTCAAGAAATCAATCCCATAAAGACACCTGGTGAATTCTAGCCCCGAACAGCAATTTTGAACTAATGGAATTCCTTTCAGATAATGTAATAATCATAATGTATTATTGTATTATTGCGTGGACATGTCAGAATTATCAGTACAATCATAACATTATTTTTTTTACTCAATTTAAGTATTTCAAATCCTGCAACATTGCCATCCTAATTTAACCAATTGTGCCTTCACACATTAAAGTATTTGTCCACAGTCAGAGAGACCTGTAAGTTTTAAAGCAAGGATTCTACCACTTGCTGGAGCTCCAGCACACTTTTACAACTCTATTGCTGAGTTAGATGAATCAAATAGACAATTATGCAAAATACACTAAGCCAACCATTTTTGTTTCTCTCAGCCAATAATGAAAATGATTTTCCTTGCAGAAACAAACACTTGCCGTATAGGAAGTGATACTCGGATATGCTGAACAATAACTTTTTTGAGGTACGGTTAATTCACACAAGTGTGTACAATCCTTTACTAGGTGAATCAAGCACAAAGCTGAGTACTATTAGTACCAGAATCAAGCAAGATCCCTGCCTACGGTTGCTCCTCAAAAGCCATGCACGGCAGCACGGACATTACAATCATCTTTACCAACAGAGTCAGAATGAGAACAGGTAACCGCACTGCTCTTAACCAGATGTCAGAATTACTACTCTGTGCTAATTAACAAGCGCAATTTTCTGCAATAAATGTCTAAGACTGCCGATTATTAGTGCTTGCCAATTTAAGTGCCTTTTAAACCGAGGCAATGCACTGCACACCAATTATGCATTTCAACCAAAAGCACACCAAGTGCAAATGTAGTAGTTTACCGTGCTTAAGACAGCCAACTTTGCATCTTATATGCCACGTGTAAAATCTAAATAAGAAGATATAATTCGTAGGTGTTTTTTTTTTTTAGGGGACTTATCCCAAATCCTTATACTAGATTCTTTACTACTGCCCCTTCCTACCAAGAATACAAAGAATAGGAATAATACTGCTATAAGGACTAACAGCTTTCCCATCCTCCAAAAGCGATCATACATGTGAGTGGGAAAAAGCAGATACTACCCACTTCCATCATCCATCGAGGGCACTTAATCAACACCGCCTTGCCCATTACTTGCTTTTCTTCTCCACTTGCAGGACATGACAGATAACAGAAAGAAAGACATTTCCGGCACACCGGTAGTATGCATGAAAGAAAAGAGGGTGAAAGAGGGACAAGCCTTCCACCCTGCCCTTACCTCCAGATCTGGCCGAGCTGCAGGATGTGGATGAGGGACTGCAGGAGCCAGACGCAGAAGGAGCAGGAGCCCGAGCTCTGGCCGCCGGTCTTGGCAGCCCGGCTGGTGGTGGTGGCAGTGCCGGGGTTGCTCTTGCTGGCCATCGATGCTTGCCTCTGCGGGGTGGCAGGTCGCCCATCCCCCTCCCCGGCCACTGCTGCTGCTGCCAAGCCAGTGCCCGGCTTCGCTTCCCCGGCGGTGGCAGGCGGCTGTTGCTGCTGCTGCTGAGGAGAGGCGGCGCCGGGGCCGCTGTCCTCGGTGCTGAAATCGTGCATGAACCAGCGGAAGCTGAAGACCTGCACGGACAGCGAGCCCAGCGCCACGAAGAAGAGCGTCAGGCCGAACCACCAGCGCTGGCCCCGGGTGTAGTAGTCCACGGCCAGCCAGACATCGGTGCCCACGTCGGCCAAGTAGACGGCCACGGCGGCCAGGATCCAGAGGCAATCGCAAAGCGAGTAGCGCCGCTGCTGCTGCCGGCCCAGGCGCAAGCAGAGCGGGGAGGGCGAGGCGCCGCTGCCTCCTCCTCCTCCTCTTCCACCGCCGCCGCTGCAACAGCGGGAGCCGCCGTGCGAGCAGCCCCCTGCCTCCCCGCCGGCCGAGCCCGACTGCAGAGCGGCGGCCAAGCCCTGCACGGAGCCCGAGTGGTCCGAGTTCTGCAGCGGCGTGAACGCCACGTCGCTCGTCTTCATCTTCAGCAGCCCGTCCGACTTCGCGGCCATGACGAGGTCAAGGAGGGGGAAAACTAGGAAGGGGGTTTAAAAAAAAAACGGCGTGGAGCGGGGGAGAAGGGAAGGCGCCCTCTTTCCCGTGCCACCTTTTTGGCTGTGTCTCCTCCTCCTCCTCCCGCTTCTGCCGGGGCTGGGGACGGCGCTCCCGGGCAGCGCTCTCTGCTGCAGCGCCCCCTGCTGCCTCTTGAATGCACCCAAAGCGGTGCTGGGGAACGATGACCTCATCGCTTCCCTTTCCTAGCAAGGGAGGAGGGTGGGGGGCGGCAGCCTTCTGTGAGCCTGCTTGGGAACTCCCTCGAGAAAAGACACCATAGCGGGGCTACAGGGACTTAGGTTGTGTCATCTCGACTGATGGAGGGGGGGGGGGGGGGGGGGGGGGGGGGGGGGGTGGCGGTGGGGAAGGGGGCCAAGAGGTGTTCTACACTCGACCTGTCTGTGCAGCTTGCAGGATCACATGTATGTAGCCCTATGACTTCATTTGCAAAATAAACTGACAGAGGCGTAGATTGCTGTGTCAGGCTGGGAGAATCACTGAAGCGGTAGCAAAGAGCGATGAAGTATTAGAAGCTCTCGCCTGAAGGTGCAAAGGGTCTGACCTGGGAATTACCAAGGAAGATTTGGGGAAGACTGGAGTGAGGAAAGCGCCGAGCGTGTGTTTTCTTCCTAGTCCCCCCCCCCCCCCCCCCCCCCCCCCCCCCCCATAAGAGCTTTGAAGTTCATAAGGCGGAAAACGTATTATCTACAGTGTGTGTTTTAGTCCATGCACGGCTGTACCGCCTTCATGGACAATAAAACAGGCATTCATTGGAGAAATTGCTCCTTTTAATGAGCGGGTGCCATGGATTAGAAATGAACTCGCATTTCCTCTAGTACTGATCACGATATTAAAAAAAAATAATTAAAATAAGTTTCATTGACACATTTAGATCGAACAACATTGCCGCCCCCCCCCCCCCACTCCCATCAGCAAAATTTCTGTGACAGAAATTGCTCTCCTAGGAAGACGTGTTTAAAGTATAAGCTCTTTTGCATTTTTCAAGCCCATGCTTCTCAGTTTCAATGAGAGGATAACTTTCCCCATCAAAATTTTTCCTTTCTGTAGTCATCACAGGCTAATAAAATGGGTTTTAACTAGTATCAGAAATATATTATTCAAGGAGGGCTCAAGACACATGACAGCCAGCTCTGATTTGTCAGCCTTCATTTTTGTCTTCTAACGCCACTCTTTTCTCTATATGTCTCCTCCCACACAAAAGGTCTGTTTGCTGAAGTCTGGTATTCCATTCCCAAGTATTAGCAATATAATTCAATAAAAAAAAAAAAACTCTTGTATTCCTCCCAGAATGTCCAGTGCAGATCACAGCAAAGAGAAACTAGGACGACACTAGGAAGTACAATGGTCAATTATAAAACAATCAATTAAAATTTTTCTGAAAAAGAGCTGACTCCAGATGCTTTCAAAATCTCATGTAATTACTTTCCAACTACATGGTTAAAGGAAAAGACTCCCAGCAATGTGCGACCTGGTCTGAAAAAGAAGACAAAAATTACTTAGACTTTATGCCTGTCACTGAGGGAAAAGAGAGTGATTGGCACCCCTTTGAATGAGTTTTCTTACTGGAAGTAGGCAAAACAAGTAAATGAGTTAAATATAATGGAACATAACCATAATGGATTCTGTGTATCATCATACAGAATTTTAAACTAGCACAGATACCAAGTATATGTTAAAAGTGGATTAATATTCTTTCATTACCATCGTCAAAAGATTATAAGTACATAAGTAATGCCACACTGGGAAAAGACCAAGGGTCCATCGAGCCCGGAATCCTGTCCACGACAGCGGCCAATCCAGGCCAAGGGCACCTGGCAAGCTTCCCAAACGTACAAACATTCTATACGTGTTATTCCCGGAATTGTGGATTTTTCCCAAGTCCATTTAGTAGCAGTTTATGGACTTGTCCTTTAGGAAACCGTCTAACCCCTTTTTAAACTCTGCTAGGCTAACCGCCTTCACCACGTTCTCCGGCAACGAATTCCAGAGTTTAATTACGCATTGGGTGAAGAAAAGTTTTCTACGATTTGTTTTAAATTTACTACACTGTAGTTTCATCGCATGCCCCCTAGTCCTAGTATTTTTGGAAAGCGTGAACAGGCGCTTCACACCCACCTGTTCCACTCCACTCATTATTTTATATACCTCTATCATGTCTCCCCTCAGCCGTCTCTTCTCCAAGCTGAAAAGCCCTAGCCTCCTTAGTCTTTCTTCATAGGGAAGTCATCCCATCCCCGCTATCATTTTAGTCGCCCTTCACTGCACCTTTTCCAATTCCACTATATCTTTCTTGATGTGCGGCGACCAGAATTGAACACAATACTCAATACTGTTTTCCATACCTTTCCTAATAATACCCAACATTCTATTCGCTTTCCTAGCCGCATCAGCACACTGAGCAGAAGGTTTCAGCGTATTATTGATGACGACACCCAGATCCCTTTCTTGGTCCGTAACTCATAACGTGGAACCTTGCATGACGTAGCTATAATTCGGGTTCTTTTTTCCCACATGCATCACCTTGCACTTGCTCACATTAAACGTCATCTGCCATTTAGCCGCCCAGTCTCCCAGTCTTCTAAGGTCCTTCTGTAATTTTTCACAATCCTGTCGCGAGTTAACGACTTTGAATAACTTTGTGTCATCAGCAAATTTAATTACCTCGCTAGTTACTCCCATCTCTAAATCATTTATAAATATGTTAAAAAGCAGTGGTCCTAGCATAGACCCCTGAGGAACCCCACTAACTACCCTTCTCCATTGTGAATACTGCCCATTTAACCCCACACTCTGTTTCCTATCCTTCAACCAGTTTTTAATCCACAATAGGACATTTCCTCCTATCCCATGACCCTCCAGTTTCCTCTGTAACCTTTCATGAGGTACCTTGTCAAACGCCTTTTGAAAATCCAGATACACAATATCAACTGGCTCCCCTTTGTCCACATGTTTGTTTACTCCTTCAAAGAATTTAAGTAAATTGGTCAGGCAAGATTTCCCCATACAAAAGCCGTGCTGACTTGGTCTCAGTAATCCATGTCCTCGGATGTGCTCTGTAATTTTGTTTTTAATAATAGTCTCTACCATTTTCCCCGGCACCGACGTCAGACTCACCGGTCTATAATTTCCCGGATCTCCCCTGGAAACTTTTTAAAAAATGGGTGTTACATTGGCCACCATCCAATCTTCCGGTACCACGCTCGATTTTAAGGATAAATTGCATATCACTAGCAGTAGCTCCCCAAGCTCATTTTTCAGTTCTATCAGTACTCTAGGATGAATACCATCTGGTCCAGGAGATTTGCTACTCTTCAGCTTGCCAAACTGCCCCATTATGTCCTCCAGGTTTACCATGAAGTCAGTAAGTTTCTCTGACTCGTTCGCTTGAAATATCATTTCCGACACCGGTATCCCACCCAAATCTTCCTCGGTGAAGACCGAAGCAAAGAATTCATTCAATCTCTCCGCTACGTCTTTGTCTTCCTTGATCGCCCCTTTTACCCCTCGGTCATCCAGCGGTCCAACCGATTCTTTTGCCAGCTTCCTGCTTTTAATATACCGGAAAAAGTTTTACTATGCTTTTTTGCCTCTAATGCTATCTTTTTTTGTAATCCCTCTTGGCCTTCTTTATCTGCGCCTTGCATTTGCTTTGATACTCCTTATGCTGCTTCTTGTTATTTTCAGATGGTTCCTTCTTCCATTTTCTGAAGGCATTTCTTTTAGCCCTAATAGCTTCCTTCACCTCACTTTTCAACCAGTCTTTTGGAGTTCCGTCTTTCTTTTCTAATTTGTGGAATATGTTTGGTCTGGGCCTCCAGCATGGTATTTTTGAACAGTGTCCATGCCTTTTGTACAGTTTTTACCCTCTCAGTTGTCCCCCTAAGTTTTTTTTTGCACCGTTCTTCTCATTTTATCATAGTCTCCTTTTTTAAAGTTAAACGCTAATGTATTTGACTTCCTGTGTATAGTTACTTCAAGGTTGATATCAAAACTGATCATATCAAGCGGCCCCAGTACCATAACGTCCCTCACCAGATCATGCACTCCACTAAGGAGCAAGTCTAGAATTTTTCCTTCTCTCGTCGGCTCCTGCACCAGCTACTCCATAAAGCTGTCCTTGATTTCATTAAGGAATTGTACCTCTCTAGCGTGTCCCAATATTACATTTACCCAGTGAGGTGACGAAATGCAAAATATGAAAATTATTGCATCTGATTGTGTAACAGTTGCAGTGTTTGTTTTTGGCTCACAGTGGTTGCTGTTAGAACACAAGCCCCATGGCCACTCTTCTGGCTCTTCTCTTTATATTCCCTAAGGTGCCCTTTTATGAAGCCACAGGCACCTACGCATGCCCAACCTGCGCCAATTCAGAACTACCACCTGGCTACCAAGTGGCCCAGGTGGTAATTTCATTTTTTACGCATGCCCACTATGCGCACCGGAAAATATATTTTATTTTCTGGCAGGCGGTGCTAACCGGGCGATAATCAGCATTGTACGTGCGCTTATGAGTTTACCGCCCAGTTAACACATGAGACCTTACCGCTATTGTGAAGCGCTGCATACGACTGGTAGCACTATAGAAATGATTTATAATAGTAGTAGTAGTAGTAGTAAGTGAATGGGTGGCAGTAAGGTCTCACACCCAAAATGGATGTGTGCCACTTTTCATTTTGCCACACCTCCATTTTCATCCAAAAAAAGGCCTTTTTTGCAGGTGCGCTGAAAAATGGACCTGCGTGCATCCAATACATGCGGCTACACCAGTGCAGGCCACTTTTCAGCCCACCTTAGTAAAAGGACCCCTTAGTTCTTTTCTGGCCCTTTCCTCCTACATTTCCACTCTTTCCTCCTTTGCCCTTTATCTTCCCCCATGACTCATTTCTGACTTCTCTCTTTCACACCAGTGTTTCCATCATAGCTGCTTCTTTTTCTTTTCTCTTTGGTTGGCCCAGGAGTAGAAACAGCAGCACCAGACAAGAAAATTTGCATAAGGATCAGAGTTAGGGTGAGTTCTCATAGGCCCTATAGCAACCCTGCTTTTCAGAGATTTGCTTCAGTGTTAGTACTGCTGGATTTCTCAACAGCTTTTGACACGGTGGACCAAAATATGCTAGTACAACCGGCAGAAACAGTCATCAGTGCCTAGTACTTGCTAATCTTAGATCCTATCTATCAGATAGACAATGATCCAAATTGTTCAGTGGAATCTCCTCACCTGGATGTACCACAAGGATCAATACTGTTGCCTATTCTTTTTTACATTTTTTATTTATAACCATTTTAAATTTTTACAAGCGATAAAACAACTTGCTGAAAATACAGAGAAAGTAATATATAGGAATTATTTCAGTCAGGTAATTCTAGTCTCTTCCTTAGACCACTAAATAGGGAAAGTGAAACAAGACAAGGAGATCAATTAAACAGTAAACAGAAAAAAAAGTGGTATTAACCTGATTATCCCCAGATATTACTCGTCTAATTCATTATTCCACATTGATCATCTGGTTGGCTTCTTCAAGGCCAATACGGTGTATAGTCAAATCATTTCATTGTTACCTATTCTGATCAATATCTATCTCAAGCAACTAGCCAAGCTGATGTAGTTGATGGACACTCAGTCCTACATCTATATGGATGATGTGCAGCTGTTCATACTGACTGAACCAGACTTACCTACAGCCCTGAATAAAGTGACTAACAGCAATTCAAGAATGGGCTAAAAATAACAAACTTTGGTTGAACCCAATTAAACTGAGCTCCTGTGTGTTCCTAACACAAGTGGGCACATACCTGACATCAAAGTCTCTTTTGGGAGAAATGAACTTCCCATTCAATCACAAGTTAGGAATCGTGATAGGCTACAGCTAGACTCAACACTTAGACGGATCCCCCAAATCCAATCAACTTTAAAGAACTGCTTCTATCATTTGTGACAACTATGCTGCCTCTCTACATACACTGAGAAGGCAAGTCTTGTCATGCCATCATAACAAGAAGATTGAATTACTGCAATGCACTCTACACTGGTCTGACTACAAAGGGTTTGCACCAGCTTCAGCTGATTCAGAATGCTGCAGCAAGACTGATAGAAGACTATACGTGATGTGACCATATCACACCATTTCTGCAAAAACTTCACTGGCTACTAGTACAATACAGGGCTAAATTTAAAGCTATATGCCTATGGAATGCATTACCCAAAGACCTAAAGGCAATTAAGGAAATGACTAACTTTCGCAAATCTTTGAAAACATACCTCTACAAAGAGAACCCATAGCTCAACAATCCACCTCACCAATTCATCCAGCTATGAAAGTCCACCTTCTAAACTTTCTCACCCAACCACTTCCTTCTTCTTCCCCTTACTCAATCTTTACAGATTACTAATTGTATCCAATTTCCTGGAATGACAATATCATAACTAAACTATGTAAGCCACATTGAGCCTGCAAATAGGTGGGAAAATGTGAGATACAAATGCAATAAATAATAATAATAATCTTTAAGGCCCTTAAATGATATGGGCCAGAGTGCTTGAAGACCAGGATCCTCCTCTATACACCTCCAATGCTGCTAAAGTCCTCCCAAGGAATATCCCTAACCATACCCTCTGAAAAGGACATCACATGATGTGACACCCACCAGTGAGCCTTCTCTGGATTAGCTTCCACACTCTGGAATGCACTCCCTGAAAGGCTTTGCAAGCCTATCCGTACTGCAGGAAGCAGGCGAAGGCTCTTCTCTGAAGCCTTTAATGAAAGAAGCAGTTAACTTGCTGGTCATATGCATGTACACACACACACATACATACATACATACATACACACACACACACACACAGGGACTAACACTGGCTGCACATACTGTAGCAGGGTTTTCTGTTCCACTCCTGCTACCCTAGTTGAGATTATATTCTTGCAGCTTTCTGACTTCATCTGCAACTTTCTTTAAATTAGTCCCAGTATTTTCTAACTACTGTTACTCTGTCTTTTCTGGCTGTATGTTCCACCTTTGCTTACGCCCTGTGGGGTCCTTTTACTAAGGTATGTTAACAGATTTAGTGCACGCTAAATCCAGTAGTGCACCTTAGTAAAAGGATCCCATGTGTCTTTTCAAATGTTTTATTGCATATTGTGTTGACAATTTTAGTAGCATACTATGCTATACAATGTGTTGTTGTTTGAATATTTTTACTACTATGACTGTCTTTTGTCTGTGTTCAACTTATTCTTGCTGTACACTGCTGTGGATGAAGTTTTTCAAGATGGTAGTAAATAAATTCTAACAAATATAGTTTTCCTTAGTTAGAGAAAGTTCATACAGAGGGAAGACTCAGAGCTACATTGACTGGATTTCATGCTGTCTTTGATTGTTGATTGACTCACTGAATATTTCTATCACTTGGAGTTTTATGTTCAGTTGGAGGCTGTATCTTGCTAAGGATGTAAAAAGACTTGAAGCAGTTCAAAGAAAAGTGACAAAACTGGTATGAGGTTTGCATAGCAAGATGTATGAGGAGAGACTTGATGACCTGAACATATATACCCTGCAGGAAAGGAGAAACAAGGGTGATATGATATAGACGTTCAAATATTTGAAAGGTATTACTCCACAAACAAACCTTTTCCAGAGACAGGAAGATGGTAGAACTAGAGGATATGAATTGAGGTGGAAGGGGGGGGGGGGGGTGCGGACTCAGGAGTAATGTCAGGAAGAAGTTTTTCACTGTGAGGGTGGTAGATACCTGGAATGCCCTCCTGCGGGAGGTGGTGGAGATGAGAATGCTAATGGAATTCAAAACTGCATGGGATAAATATGAAGGAATCCTGTTTAGAAGGAATGGATCAAAAGAAGCTTAGCAGAGATTAGGTGGCAATTCCAGTAATTAGGAAGCAAAGCCAGTGATAGGCAGACTTCTACGGTCTATGCCCTGATCATGGCTGAATACATTTGGATGGGTTGGAGTGGAGCTTTTCAGGGGCTTTGATGACAGCTTCTAAAATTAGAAAAAGGACCATTCCAGGCAGACTTCTACAGTCTATGACCTGAAAATGGCAAGGACAAATCAAGATCAGGTATACATATGAAGTGTCTCATCATACCTTATGTAATGGGTTTATCTTGGGCAGACTGGATGGACCGTGCAGGTCTTTATCTGTCATCATCTACTATGTTACTATCAATACACAAACCAAACTGAGGAACTAAAGTCAAACAACATCATCTAACTGGGTACACAGAGAAAATATAGAACACCCTCAGAAATTAAACTCACCCATGTGGCCGTGAGTAAGTGAAGGGTACTATCTTCTTTCGAAAAGACTGTAATTTGTGCCATCTTGATGATACCTGTTACAGGAACTGGATTAGCTCATGTAAAAAATTAAATAAAACATGCAAAATCAGCATTGGATATATGTTACATAGACTAGAGTTCTTTCAACATCAAAATCTGTTACATTTTTTCATTCAGGAGGCCGAAGATGGTACTGACTAGATTAGAAGTATTTTAAGCTCTTACATCATGTACTGACAATTTCTTGAGGCTGAGAATGTGGAAAGTAAAATTGGGGTAGAGGTCCCATCGGAGCCTCCTTTTTTACTTGCTACTGGCCCAATTAATCAGTTTCTTGCTCAAAGTGCTGGTTCCATTGGAGGCTTGCTGGGGGCCAAGGAAGTACCCCCTATACATTTTTACATATTACATTACATAAAACTCTTATATATCACACATACCTTTTATAGCTTAGAGCATTTAACAATAAAAAGTGGTGCCAGGTATATCTGGGAAGTACAAGTCATTACAAATCACTATGAGTCATTAGAATTCATTACAAATCACTAAGCCGATGCTAATACATATTTCTGAAAAAGATAAGTGTTAAGGGATTTTCTAAATTGTTTATAATCTAATAAGACTCTTATCTTTTGTGGAAGAGAATTTCAGATTTTGCTGCTTAATAGCCCATTATCTATACCAACTTGATCTATAGCTAACCCCCCCCCCCCCCCCTTCAACTAGAGAAATAGCCTAATGGTTAATGCAGTGCCCTTTGAGCCAGTGGGACTGGGTTCAGTTCCCACAGCAGCTCCTTGTGACTCTGGGCAAGTCACTTAACTTTCCATTGCCCCATGTACAAAATAAGTACCTCTATATAACATGTAAACTGCTTTAATTGTAACCACAGAAAGACAGTATATCAAATCCTATCCCCGTTCCCTGGAAAACTGACTAGCATTTGTTGTCTAGTTTTTCTTTGACTAAGCAAAGTCAGAAATACCATTTGCTCTGTCAGATATAGTGGGGCTTGGCCATGCATTATTTGAAAAACCGTTGCACAGATTTGGAAGATCTCTGTAGCCTCTACTGGTAACCAGTGTAATCTTATAATATAAAGAGTTATTCTATTATATGGTTTAATCAAATATATTAGCCAAATGACTGTATTTTGTATCATTTGTAATTTCTTAAGCAACATTTTATGACAATTCACAAATGTTGCAACAATCTAGTTGAGTTAATAGCAAATGGTCATAAGTTTGAATTGTTAAATTCAAAGTGTTTCTTAATGCATTGAAGTCTTGAGCATAATTATCTCCAGAGCAGTGGACTCTCTCCAGCTACATCTGACCTCATTGTTGGTGAACCTGGACTCAGTACGCAACCTGATGTAGGCGAGTCCCTTCATTCTGACAGAGGAGTTTTACTGAGAAGTTCTTCTGAGGTTGGAGAAGAGAGCAAAGCATCACTTGGGCTGACTGTGAATGTAACTTCAGCCTATTATATTAGATCCAGGGTTGCCTGGTAAGGGTGGTGATGGTAGACAACACCTTAGTAAAGTACAGCCTACTTCCATCGCAGTCCTTATTTTCATGTCCTGCAAATTAGTGGTGGGAGAGATGAGAGATCATTAGCTGCTTTGAAACCAAGGAAGAAGGGACCTCTGCAAATCTGTAATTCAAGTGTCTCTTTCCTTGGAAAAATGTGTATCTCAATGATTTGTCAAGGTGGTGACTGTTATTAAAGATATCTAAGGTAAAAGTTTGGTTTTTGTCAATTCTTTGGAAAATTAGAATCTTTGGAATAAAAAATCAGGGGTAACTTAGAGGTAAATAAAACTTTGATAAAGAGGCATTTATATTTAAAGTCCAGGAGGTAATTCCTTGAAAATGCCCAAAGAAAGCATAATTTGAGGATCTAGTGAGACTGAGAGTGTGGCGGCTACTTATTACCAGGGACAGCTGCCTTAGAAATGGATAAAGATGTTCTCTTAAAGTCCTTTTTACATAATAGAAAAAAGTCTTTCTATTTTTCTTGATGTTTCAACATGAACTCAAGCTAGGAGAAGGATTTTTTCCTGTCCTTCAATCTAAAGCAGTAGCTGTAAGGAATCAGTTTCTTTTTAGGTTTAATGCAAGTGTTTGCTTAAATTCCAGAAGCTTGTTATGTTTTGGGGAACCTAATCGTTTAAAATCTTTTCTTAAAATGGAGGAATCTCTTGTTTCATTTGAACAGCAGTGATAATCCACAATTATGTCTGGCCTCGCTTACATTTTCTTTAAGCTTTAGCTTGGAATATTTCATATTCAATTTTCTTATGCTGGATCTCTCCCCACAATGTGGCCTAAGACACCTACCGCTCTGTTATTTTTTTCCCAAAGATTTGATTTTTATGGATAAGCATGAGTATTTCTTTTTCATCTCTATGTTATATATGGTGGTGTATTGCAATATTATAAAAATAAAATGCGTCCATTCATCAGCAATGGTATGGTATTCATAACATCTCTTACCACTGAATTAAGGAGTGAAATGTGGTATCAATATAGATTGATGTTTTTTTTTACACATTTATTCACATGTCACTACTTTAAGGGCATGGTGAGGAAGAGACAGAAAACGTCAAGGCAGCATGCAGTTGTAATGTTAATATGAAATGATTGTCTGTATTGCTTACTGGTTTTACCTTAAAAAATAATTTGAAACTAATATGTGTGTAATTTTTTTGTGTTTTGCATTTTTTTGTTCAGTCTTTCCTCTTCACTCCTCTCCCCCTTTCCTACCCCTCCCAATTCTTCTGTTGCACAGTACCTGCTCCCAACCATGGATGCTCCATACCATGGCCATTTCTTCCAAATTCTGCTGCTGCTACTTCACTTCTGCCTCCAATGGTCATTGGCACTGCTCCTTCTGGCCCTTGACACTTCATTTTCTAGCTGGGCCATCCAGATACACTTGGATTATCCTGCTCAATCCTAGATTCTATATATCATGCCCAAAGTTGTGCACTGAAATTATGGGGATGCAACTTAATTGATTAATGAGCTCTTAACTAGCAATAATTGAGCACTAACAACTAATTATTGCAGTTAATTGGCTTTGATTACAAGTTGCATGCACATCTGTTTGTGCACTATTCTATAAGGATCAGTGCCCAACTTCTCTAATGTGTATCTGAAAAGGGGTTGTGGCCAGGGGCATGTCGGGGCATTCTAAAAGTTGCGGGAGGAATTACAGAATTTGGCCTAACTTGGGCATTGGCATTTACATCTGGTTTCAGCAAGCATAAGTCCAGCACCCAAAAATTTGATGCGGAATCCATGCCTAAGCATTATTCTATATAAGACACAATTTGTTGAATTCCAACCTCACTTTAATAGAGGCTTCTATGAAGCATGTCCGTTTCACACAAACTCTTGATGAGTCTCAGTCACAGAATAACTATTCATTCTTATCTGACCAGAAGTAAGAGGGGACTTACAAAATAAGCTCTGACCCAGGTAGCTTGAGGAGGGAAGCACAGAGGCAGAAGGGTAGGACATTCACCAAGAAATTATACACATGCTCTAAATTTATGTAACAACAGCAGAATAATATTGTGCTGAACTGTACAAATAGAAAAAGGACTACTTTTTATTCCCCTGCAGTTTACGCATTGGAAGGATCCAGTGAACCTTAATGACTGCAAGAGTGAAAAGTAGTTCCCTCAAAGAGTGCATTCAAAAGAAACTTCACTGTCACTAAGAAACAAGGAAAAATTCTAGTCAATTACAGACAGAAATACAAATCTTTCTCCTATTATTTTTATAGCTGCTACACAGACACTGAATTTTTGGTGCCATGGAAACTTGGCACTTGCCCCTGGATTCCATAAAGGTCACTCAAATTTGAGTACTGACATTTGTGCATGATCCTGGGATGTGTGCACAGCCAATTTGATTAACGAGCCAAATCAACAGTAATAATTGTGAGCTAACAATCAATTATTGATGCTAATTTGCACCAATTAAGGGTTGCATTTGCATCTGGCTCCATGTCATTCTATAATGCTGTGCACCCAAATCCCATAGTGCACAACCTCAGAGGGGGCATGGCCATGGGAGGGGCATGGAAAGGTCAAGGGCGTTCTCAAAAGATGCTTGTAGCATTATAGAATTCTGGGGATCTGCACCCAACTTGAGTGTCAGGATTTACACTGGTTTCAGTTGGCATAAGTCCTTGTGCCCAAAGTCAGGTGCAGGAATCCCTGCTAGGCACTATTCTATATGGGGCATTCATCCCAGAGTGCTCTTTATGGAATAGCGCTGAGCACTGGTTTTTCCCAGTGACTATTTTTGGGTACTGTCTACTAAACCTGACCCTTGTTTTTTTTTCCCCCAGCCTATGTTTTAGAACCAGCATGGTTCTAGACTAGCATTCATTAAGAAAATGTGAAGTACAAGCTTCAACATTCTAGCAGTAAAGGTTGGATTGGATTACTTTATCCCAAAATTAAGGCAGCAGCTGCCAACCTTTCTACACTCCTGATTTGTTTCCATAAATGATACAGTGAACATTTCTTAAACTGGTCCCTCTAATCTATTCTGGACAACCTAGCCCCACTCAAAATGAAGCCTCAACTCACTGAGTGTCTCCTTGGTTTGATCAATCCCTTCTCATACTTAAGAGACAATGTAGAAAACTTGGAAGGAAATGGTTGAAAGATAGATCTGATGTTAATAGACTGCTATGAAGAAGAGCTGCTAGAGATTACAAAGATAAAATTATAGAAGCTAAGATTTGATATTTTGCTGCACAGATTGGTGGTGCTAATTTAAATACCTACAAGCTCCACCCACCAATGAGGTCACCCTTGCTAATGTGATTACTCCTACAGAGCAACAGTTGGCTTCCCACTTCGAGTTGAAAATAGCAAAAATTAAGAGAACAGTTTTTCAGTTTGCTGGCAACAGTGTTGCTTCTACAAGAAAAGAACTCCAAATTAAAATAGGAAAGAACGCAATCAAACATACAGAGTCATTCAAACAGATATAATAAATTAAAATTAAACTAGATTTGATATGTTTGTGCTATAAGCCAGGAGCTGGGTAAAAGTTAAAACTAATATCCTGGGGAAATATTGAAAGATAATTGGAAAAATGAGTAGAAGTTTTTAAATTAGGTCAACGAGAATTCTGACTGGATTTCTTGGGGTAGGTTGTTCCAAGGGTGGAGGGAGGGCAGAGTGAGGGTGGAAAAGTAAAATAATATGGATAGAGGCAATTTTTGCTGATGTCTGGATCTGTTATCCACTTAGTTTACGATGGCTGAAAAGTAAACCTAAACTGAATGGATAGCAGCACTGGCAGTATATGCGCAATCCCCTGGATTCTATATAAGGCGCCTAAATTTGGGTGCTGAAATTGCACGCAGTATGAAGATGCATGCACAAATTAATTAACTAACAAGCTGTTAACTGGCAATAAATTAATATCAACAATCAATTTTTGCAGTTAGTTGGCAATAATAGATTTTGCGTGTGCATCTTCCTGGGTGCTATTCAACAAACCTGCACACCTAAGTCACCTAAAGCACAACTGAAAAGGAGGCATGGCCAGGGGTGGGGTAGGAGCATTCCAAAAAATTGTGTGTGGAGTTATAGAATAGCGCCATTCTTGCGCTCAAATGCCAAGAGTTGGGCGTCGGCATTTACACCAGGTTTCAGCAGTCATAAATACTGGCACCCAAATTTGTGCAAGGGAATTGACTCTAAGAACTATTCTATAAAGAGCATTCAACTTGGAACGCTTTTTATAGAATAGAGCTTCTTGCTGATACCTTCTGGCACCCAAATGTGAGTGCTGTTTACTGAATCCAGTCCAATATGTATATTCAATGCCATTGACTATCCATGTAGCATTGATGAATATATCTAACAATTGACAAGTCCCACAAAATCACAGTTTATTCTTCTTTGATAACACTGTTTTAATCTCAGTTTAAGTCTGAGTTTAGGACTAGATTTAGTAAAAGACTTTGCCACATTAACACATGTTATTTCCTGCAGTACTTACACCTAACACACATTAATGACGTTTGTGCATGCTAGCATGGTAGTACATGAGTAAATCAAACGTTTCAATTTATTTTACATTACAACTGTAGCTGAAGCAAGTTAAACCAGGGTTTCCAGACTATGGAACAGGCCCCATTAGACCTGAAGTAAGCGATACGTTATATCCTCAGTGTACTCACTGAATCAGGCAAATCAATGGTATAAAGCATGGCAACAAAACAATCCATAGATAATAGTAATTATGGGGTCAATATTCAAAAAGTGCAAAACCCCTCTGTGAAAAACTACACTGGCTCCCAATCAAAGAACGCATTGCTTTCAAAATCTGCACCCTGGTTCACAAAATTATCTACGGTGAAGCCCCGGGATACATGACAGACTTGACCGACCTACCAACTAGAAACACATCTGAATCAACATGATCATATCTAAATCTGTACTACCCAAGCTGCAAAGGACTAAAATACAAATCAACTTATACATCCAGTTTTTCCTACATAAGCACACAACTGTGGAACGCATTACCGAGAGCCATGAAAATGACATACGACCACCTCAACTTCCGGAAAACACTAAAAACTAACCTGTTTAGAAAGGCATACCCTAACGCAGTGGCGTAGCCACGGGTGGGCTTGGGTGGGCCAGGGCCCACCCATTTAGGGTTCAGGCCCACCCAACAGTAGCACATGTTTAGTGGTATCTGGTGGGGATCCCAAGCTCCACCAGCTGAAGACTTCCCCCTGATGGTAACGAAAACGCTACTCTCCATGATACCGGCACCTGTGCATTCTCAGTTTTCAGGGCATGCCTGCTGCAGACTGCCAAGGTGGAAAGAAGCATTTTTCTGCCAGCGGAGATATTTCTTTGATGGTTGGGGGGGGAGGGGGAACACTTGGTGCCCACCCACTTCTTGCCTAGGCCCACCCAAAATCTGTTGTCTGGCTATGCCCCTGCCCTAACGATCCAACTTAAATGTCTGATCTCTGCAGCACAACAAAACTAAAGTATGTAATGGCATAACACAACTCTCCCACTGTATGATTCCCTATTGTGGCAGTGCCACACGAACTTTACCTAACAGAACATCACTTTGTATTTGTTCATACCGGTGTCGGCAAACGCCTCTCTGGTACTATGTAAGTCACATTGAGCCTACAAATAGGTGGGAAAATGCGGGATACAAATGTAACAAATAAATAAATAAAAGGGTTTAGCCAGACAGGATCCAACCTAGGAGTCAGCAACCAAGAAAAAGATTTAAGTGTCATCGTAGACAACATGCTGAAATCTTCTGCCCAGTTTGCGGCGGTAGCCAAAAAAACAAACAAATAGGATGCTAGGAATTATTAGGAAAGGGATGTTGAATAAGACTGAAAATACTATAATGCCTCTGTAGCGCTCCATGGTGTAACTGCATCTAGAGCATTGCGTTCAGTTGTGGTCGCCATATCTCAAAAAAGATATTGCAGAAGTATAAAAAGGTTCAAAGAAGAGTGACCAAAATGATAAAGGGGATGGAACTCCTCTCATATGAGGAAAGGCTAAAGAGGTTAGGGCTCTTCAGTTTGGAAAAGAGATGGATGAGGAGAGATATGACTAAGGTCTACAAAATCCTGAGTGGTGTAGAATGAGTAGAAGTAAATCAATTTTTTACTCATTCAAAAAGTACAAAGTCTAGAGGAAGTTACTTAGAAATACTTTTAAAACAAGTAGGAGGAAATATTTTTTTCACTCAATGAATAGTTAAGCTATGGAATTCTTTGCCAGAGGATTTGGTAACAGCGGTTAGTGTATCTCAGTTTAAAAAAAGGTTTGGACAAGTTCCTGGAGGAAAGGTCCATAGTCTGCTACTGAGACAGACATGGGGAAGCAAGTGTTTACCCTGGGAGTTTTAGCATGGAATGTTATCACGATTTGGGTTTCTGCCAAGTACTTGTGACCTGGCTTAGCCATTGTTGGAAGCAGAATACTGGGCTAGATGGACCATTGGTCTGACCCAGAATGGCTACTCTTATGCTCTTATGTGGGTTTAAAAAAGATTTGGACAAGTTCCTGGAGGAAAAGTCCATAGTCTGCTATTGAGATAGACATGGGGGAAGCCACTTAACTGGGCAGTGCCACTGAATATCACTGCTAAGCTAGGTTAGGGTGGGCCAAGGGTGGAATTAGGACAGAGCATCAACTTGGCTGATTATTGGTGATATTTAGTCCATTAACCAGCTAAGGAGGCATATAAAGTTAGGACAGCAAAACAGCTGTCCTAATTTATCTACTTAGTTAACTGGGCACTGGTCTGAATTTTGGCCGGTGCGCGGTTAACGTCTGAGTCAGCGGCCATATCTGGATATTCAGTGCTGGAAGTGGTACATGTCTCAGTGCTGAACATCCAGGGTTAGGTCAGCCTGCAGCTGGAAGCGGCTTGCAAAACATCGCTGCAGGCTGAATATTACCCCATACAGAAATAACTATGAAAAGTATCATATTTCAATGTGGATTCTTTCTGCTTTATAGTGGAGCTGGGCTTGAGAAACATTGGGAATCATTGAGATAAGCAACTACTGTTTTTCAAACCCCCTTTGTGAGCTGGAATTGTGAAAACAATATACTGGTCTGATATTGTCTGAAGACTGGCAAGAGCAGGTCATCCTCAAAGCCAGACAACAAAGAGGTAATATTCCCTGGCTGTATGTATGAGAAGAGGAATGGGACTTTAAGGGTACCCTGTAGTTACTTTCAGAATGTCCTTCATCTTTCTGCCTTTGTGTCTCATCACGCCTGCACAAGCTCTGTGTAGAGAACTGTGTGTACAATGTTTGTTATGTTCCATCCTAGTTTTTACAGTAGGTCTGGCCTTGCAAATCACATCCCATTGTTTATCCTTATTCAACAGCAATTCCATTTTAAGCATCCATATCTTGTAATTGCTTGCATTTGGTTTAGTTGCAGCTGCTCTGAGGTCTGTGCTGGAAGTCATGCATTTTACACCTGTTTTGTTCTGCTCACAGTTCCTTTGTGGTCTGTTTAGTATAAAATAGTGTCTGCCTCAAAAAGTAGCCTAGGAGAGGAGTCAAGATGGCGGCTTGAGCTGGAGACTCCGCGGTTAGCATGAGCTGAAACTCTGCTGCTTAACCTTATCTTGTTTTTCTATATGCCGCATACTAAGAGGAAGGGGGTGGTAAAGGGTTTACTACCGCCAGCCCGATTACCTGCCCCCGGTCAGCAAACGCTTCTGCGTTATGTCTCCAGCACCCCAGCGAGAACCGGTGAGAGGGACCCCGCATTTGGATATGTGGAAGGAGCGACATCTCCATTAGGGGTAGAGACATCGCTATCCCCACCGGACCTTAATCCCCTGCTTTGCCCTGCAATCCAGCGGTCGAGTATTGAGGACACGAAGGAACCGGAAGTCGGTGACCGAAGGCCCTCAGACGGAGATACTCTGCCCCAGGAAGCAGACGTTACAACCATGAAATTTCCCCAAGCGGTAACTCTACAATCCATTTGGTCAGCTATCCAACAACTAACGACTCTGGCTACAAAAACCTCTCAGGATATGACTTTGCTGGTAAATAAAATAGATGCTTTAACGTTAGCTCATGAGGATGTTAAAACAGATTTGTCTATTCAAAAAACTGAAATCTCATCTCTGAAAGCAGTAACAGATACTCTGATAAAAGATAAAATCAAGGTTTCCTTAAAATTAGAAACTCTTGAAAACTATAATAGACGTCTGAATCTACGGATTTTAAATTTTCCTGTTTCACCTGGAATCGCCCCGATTGATTTCTTGAAAAAATATTTGATGGAAGTTTTGGCTTATCCTCAATCTGCAATTCCACCGATAAATAACATTTATTATTTACCTGAATCTAAACAATCTAAGGCGAATCCAACAGAAAAGATACAGACACCTGAACTGAATCTACAAGACTTATCAGCATTATTGGAGGAATCTATATCAGAAGTACCAACTCGAAGGACGCTTTTGGTGTCATTCGTTTTTGAGCAGGATATGAATGCCTTATTAAGACTTTACTTTAAGAACTCAAATAAAGAATTTTGTGGTTATAAAATCTGGATCTTTCCAGACGTGGTTAGATCCACACAAGATCGTAGAAAAGCATTTCTTGCCTACAGAGAAGAGGTTAAAGCATTGGGAGCTTCTTTTGTATTGGCCTATCCATGCAAATGCTGTATTAAATACCTGGGAAATAAGTACATCTTTTTTGAACCAGATCAGCTTAAAACGTTCATAGATAGTAAGAAACTGTCCAGAAAGTGATTGACGAGCATTAAGAAATAGTATATAAAGCTGGGGGTATACAAGCCAGGCCATTTACGTTAATGTATTACTTTTATGTTTCTCCTTTAACTAGATGTCTCCTCTCCTTATATTGATTGTGGTCTAAGAAAGCGATTTATCTTTTCTTTTTTATGTTTATTTTACCTATTTTTAGAGAAAGCAATATTAGTTGTGGAGATTAACATTTTTTCCTGTTTGGATATTGATGAATAATGCTATTTCTCTAATTACTTCGCTGTATTTCTGATTTATAAGTATTATCTTGTAAATTTTGAAAACTTAATAAAGAATTTAAAAAAAATAGTGTCTGCCTCAGGACCTTTGTGTCCTGATCACTGGATCTATTCTGTGCCTTACTTCAGGTAGTTGGTAAACACAGATCTTCTGATAGGTCCCTCTACTCCTATCTCACTGTTTTTGATATCTGGTTTTCCTTTTGCCTTGAACCATATTCTCCCTCTCGCATTCTAGGGGTCTTTATTTTCTAAATATATAAATATATAACCACTCTGATCCTTAGACCTTTACGCTCTGACGTCATTTCCTAATTATTTATGTTATGTTATGCTTTTTACTACCTCTCTGAAGTAGAAGTGTGGCCTGAAGTGGGTCACATGATAATGCAATAGTCAATATCAAACTGATGTAATATGTAACCTGGGTCTCACCCATGTGCTAGCTACAGCTGCAGACCACAAAGCAGAGTTTAGTTCAGTTTCATATTCAGTGTCACTCTCACCTCACTCATCCATTCCAGTTTGCCTGCAGTCGAGCTTGGGAGTGAGTTTATGGTCCGGAATTGCGATCCAGGGGTTTGGGAGGTCAGATTCTCTCACTTGTTCTGGGTTCCACTCAGCTCTTCAGTCCAGGAATCACATGGCATTGTGAAGGTTTAATAACAAAACTTTTTATTTGCAGACTGCTGCAGCAAGCACACTTTAACTCCAACCTCCTTTCCAGTACAGTCACTTGATAAACTTCAAAGCAACCTTAAGATCCAACTTCTGTTATTCCCAGGGGGAACACCTTTGCCACAATCCTCCTCAGGTGTATCTACAGGGGAATTCTCATTCAGGGCTATTTACATGCCCATCCTGTAGAGAGATTATCCCCAAAGGCTGTAATCCTTAACACTGATTCACTTTTGTGGGCTCAGATCCCCCTCGATCTGACCCTCCTCCAATGGTGATCCCACCTTTGGTCCACCATGGTTCTGGGATGAGCTCTCCCTGGCTCCTGTCCCCTGCTCCTATGCTGTGCCCACTTCTACCCACCCGTAGCACACTGTCTCCCGGTTGCCATTTATTGGAACCACAACCTGCCTCTCACAGCCAGTGGATTTCTCCAATTTTCAGGACTCCCCTCTCTCTCTCCTCCTAGACAATGACAAGGGGATTTTCAGGCAACCAAAGACCCCCTAAAGGGCATAACTTTTGCTTTACCTCCTCCCAAACTCCTCCCCCATCACTCTTCAGTACCAGGGCACTATCACTCTGCATTCTGTTTCAAAACTACTCCTGATGGGCTGGGCCTTCCTCCTACCCAGGGACCTCCTTCCCCCCATGAGATATTGCAAATACAAAAATAAATTAAATGCAATCATAGATCCATGTGTAAACTAATTAGCTAATTAGGCACTAAGAATCAATATATGCATTAGCCAACACGATTCATGCATTCTATTATTATACATCACAGAGGTGAAAAACAGAACTAATACAATCTAAAATACATCCTTGGCATATAAATACAATTCATATATTCAGAACCATAGCTTACACCTCCTCATTTTTATTAGGAACAAACTACTGATCTATCTATTAAGCCTACTTCCCATACAAGTACAAAAAAGTCCACCAAATTAACTAAAGAATGCCATGATCCCAGTAGACCCATTTATCCCACTTGTTTCTGAAGGAGATCCCACGGGTGTTGATCCTCTTTAGTTCACCCATTTGGAAGTGACCAGACCCCAAAGGCCAGACAGATCTTATATTGTCTCCATGTAGGGGTATTTCCCTGTGATCTCACCTGAGCTGGTCTTGGTTCATACAAGTCTCATTCATCATAATACAGCAAGATGGAGTCTATGACCTCTGACCAGAAACCTTTCTATGTCAGCAAGCTCCAGCTTTTCAGCTTGTGGAAAATCACTGGCAGGCTTACTAAAGACAAGAACATTCTGTGTTCCAACCACCCCCTTCTATCACCCTGAGAAACTGAGAAGGGAGTCAGACCCATGGCACCAGAAGTTACCATTTCCAAGGTCACAAACAAAGAACTCTTCTCACCCATGTACTGAGCTGGACGAGATCATGATTGGTCCGTGTTATCACCTGACCGGGGGTCTAAGAAAGCGGGAAGAGAAGAAGATTATTCAGTAGTAGTCGTCATCGGGAACCATCGGAAGGGGGTAACTGGGAAGGAGACTTGAGAAACCCAGCAAGGCTTGGGGTGAGCCAGAGACTGTGTTTGGTACCAACCTTGTGACCTGCATAACTGGTGCAAACACCATGTGGCAGATATATTGGCTCTGGGAAACAACATGGAGAGACAGACACCTGCTTTCTGCAGAGAGACCTACACTTACATCTAAGATGGACTCGCTGGGAAAATCAGCTTGAGTCTAAGAAGAAATCTGCTCCGTCTCATCGGAAGTCTGCTTAAGGACAGCGGTGACATCACTGTGATTTACTTCCTAGTCTGGGGTTACTGAGTGGTAGTTATCTAAGAAAGATTGGTTCATGTCAACTCGTGGTCAGGGAATATGCTGCTAACTTGTATTTTTCATAAGAGGTAGTATCAATTCTTTTACAGATCAGGTTGTGTAATTTACCTAGTGTTCTAATAAGAATCATTGTGTATAGTCTAGTGACAATATTTTGCAGTTATCTTATCAGCAGGAGTTCTATTTTTGTATTGCTAAGCTCGTGCAGAGTTCTATATTTGTATCTTATCTATATTTTCTTATCTCTAATAAAAGTAATATATATCACTGTGGCTTTGGTTTCACTTCTCCAACGGGACAGACCTGGCGAGGTGCCAGAAACAAGGTTCTGTATAATATTCCCCTAGGCTGAGCTAGGAACCTTGGAATAAATAACCTGTAGGAAATTGTTTTCCGATAAGAGTTATGTATCTACACCTACATCCACTCCCTACCACCAGCAGCAATTTAGTCAGCATCTTGACCTGATTCTTTCTTCCAACTGCTCCCGCCCATACTTGTCCACTACTGCTATCATCTCATATTCTTCATGCTTAATCTACTACCCCTCAAACTCATCCAGCCCATTCCTGCATCTATAGGAACATCCAGGCTATTGGCCCCTGCACCATTTTTCTCTACTTTTCTCCCTAACTCAACAAAATTGTGTTGAGGAATAAGGTACTTATGTGCACTACCACGCTCTTCTCTACTTTGCATACGATCTGAAATGGTCATGAACAATGTGTAAATGGTATATTTATTCATTTATTTGTTTATTAGGATTTATTTACCGCCTTTTTGAAGAAATTCACTCAAGACAGTGTACAGTAAGAATAGATCAAACAAGAGCAATAGGCAGTTACAACAGTAAAAATACTGTTGTAAAAATATTCAAATAACAATACAATACAAAGTATGGCATGGAGGGGCATAATTGAACGAAAACGTCTATCTCCATGGGCGTTTATCTCCGAGAACGTATCCGTGAAGGGGCGGACCGAACCGTATTTTTGAAAAAAATAGACGTCCATGTTTTATTCGACAATTTGTGAGCTGTGTGTTTTTGTTTTTCAGTGATAATGGAAAATGAAAGCGCCCAGCTCAAAAACGAATAAATGCAAGGCATTTGTTCGTAGGAGGGGCCAGGAGTCGTAGTGCACTGGTCCCCCTGACATGCCAGGACACCAACCGGGCACCCTAGGGGGCACTTTTACAAAAACAAAAAAAAAGGTAAAAGAGCTCCCAGGTGCATAGCACCCTTCCCTTGTGTGTTGAGCCCACCAAATCCCCCTCAAAACCCACTGCCCACAAGTCTACACCATTACTATAGCCCTAAGGGGTGAAGGGGGGCACCTACATGTGGGTACAGTGGGTTTGGGGGGGTTGGACGACTAAGCATTAAGCAGCACAATTGTAACAGGTAGGGGGGGGATGGGCCTGGGTCCACCTGCCTGAAGTCCACTGCACCCCCTAACAACTGCTCCAGGGACCTGCATACTGCTGCCAGGGAGGTGGGTATGACATTTGAGGGTGAAAATAAAAAGTTGTGAAAGATCATTTTTTGTGGTGGGAGGGGGTTAGTGACCACTGGGGGAGTCAGGGGAGGTCATCCCCGATTCCCTCTGGTGGTAATCTGGTCATTTAGGGCACTTTTGGGGGCCTTATTCGTGAAAAAACAGGGTCCAGGAAAAGTGCCCTAAATTCTAGCTACAAACGCATACTTTTTTTCCATTATCGGCGAAAGGCGCCCATCTCTGTTCGGGTGATAACCACGCCCCAGTCCCGCCTTCACCACGCCTCCGACACGCCCCCGTCAACTTTGTACGCTTCCGCGATGGACTGCAGTTGAAAACGTCCAAGTTCGGCTTTCGATTATACTGCGTTATTCGTTTTGGGGAGATAAACGCCTAGCTCCCGATTTAGGTCGCAATATAGGAGTTTTTGTCTTTCAATTATAAGCTGGATAGTGTACTACTTACAATGTCAACACAATATGTAATAGAACATTATAATTGATAGTGAAGGGTAAAGCAAAGATGGAACATATAGATAGGCAAGAGAGTAAGACGTGTTAGAAAGTAAGGTGATTGATTTAAAGAAAGTTGCACATGAGGTCAGAGAGATGGTTAAATATTATCTCAGTTAGCGTAGGAATGGGTAAACATGTCTTGCTGCAGTACGTGCAGTCCAAGTCACTCGTGTGTGTGAGTGAGATTAACACATTAGTTACTTCTTCCATTAAAGGTCTGGTTGAACAGCAAAGCTTTCATCTGCTTCCTGAAGTAGGGATAGTCTTGTGTTAAGTGGAGCCTTTCAGGGAGTGCATTCCAGAGTGTGGGGGCTACTCCGGACAAGGCTCGCTTGCAGGTATCACATCGTGTAATGTCTTTTGGAGAGGGTGCGCTTAGTGATAGACCTTAGTGTCCTTGTCAGTGTGTGGAGGATCATCCCCTTTAGAAAATTTCCAAGAACCATCTGTAAATAGCATGTGCACAGAGGTTGGCTATTTTAGACAGAACCTCATGTAAAATTCTGACATAGAGGCACTGCCTTTTCCATATATACATACATATATGTACACACACACACACATATATATACTATTTACATGTTGAACCACTCATTTTACATGGCAAGACATATGTGCTGCTACATTGTCTAAAGGCATCACAGAAGAAAGCATTCACCAGGAAAGTCAACTTCGGTGCTGCTAAAGTTGATTCAATGGTCAGAGAGATCATCAAACATCAAAGAACCCCATCCAAGTCAGAGAAGAAGTGAATACACTAAGCAGAAACTCTGGGTGGAGATCTGCAAAAAAGAATAAAACAATGTCATAATGCCTCTGTGTCACACCATGTTATAACCATATCTTAAATACAGTGTACAGTTCTGGTACAATGATATAACAGAATTAGAAAAAGGATAGAAAAGGACAAGCAGAATTATTAAGGGCTAGAACAACTCCCCTATGAGGAAAAGCTAAGGAGGTTATGGCTTTTTAGGTTGGAGAAGAGACAGCTAATGTGAGGTATGATACAGGTCTATAAAATCAAAAGTGGAATTGAATGGGTAAGCCTCAACTGATTCTTTTCTTTTTCAAGAAGTACAAGACTAAGGGATATGCCATGAAGTTACCAAGTAACACATTTAAAACTAATTGTAGAAAATGTTTTTTTTTTCACTTAACTCACAATTAAGCTCTGGAATTCATTGCTGGATGATATGGTAAAAGTAGCTAGCGTAGCTGGTTTAAATAAAATTAGAAGTGTTCCGTAAGGAAAAGTCTATAAAACATTTTATGATAGACTTGGGGAAAGTCACAGTGTATTCCTGGGAGTAGGCAGCATGGAATCTAGCTATTTTGGGGGGATCCTGCAAGGTACTTGTGATCTGGATTGGCCATTATTGGAAATAGGACAGTGGGCTTGATGGACCTTTGTTCTGAATCAGCATGTCAATTCTTATTCATACTACTTTCTACTAATCATTTCTATAGTGCAACTAGATGTACACAGTGCTATACACAGACATGTAAGAGACAATCCCTGCTCGGCAGAGATTAAAATCTATCCCAGACAGACAGCAGGATAAATAAGTGCATAGGGAGTTTCATTTATATGTCCTTCACCATACTTAACTCCCTTTTCAAACAGCCATCACTTGCCATGTGGTGTGCTACAACTACAAACAAATGATCTCCATACTGCTAATGTTATTTCTGGCTTATTTTTTCTTTATTTCAACTGTTTGGCTGTGGTTTTGCGTTCAGATTTCTGCTTTCTACAGTTCCCTGTGCTGCTTATTTCTTTTGAGTTTGCTAGACATCTAATATAATAAAGAAAAAAAGTATATTTCTATTGCTTCACCCAGCTTTTCTCTATGAGATGACAAGTCCCCTGATTTTTGATCTCTGCACCGCAGTCAGTTGGTGAACTGCTAAATGCTTGGCTCTTGAACAGCTGAAAATCTTGGCCCTATATTTTTCCATTGGCATTCATAGATAGGAGAATTGCGTTCAGTTCAGACAAGATCTACAGGCCCTGGACACTTAAAAACCCAACTCCCCCTACCCTTCAATCCACACACCCTGGTGCTGGGTTTTCTTATACAGTCTTCCTAACACATAGTTAATTGTTTTCAATTTGGTGACTTTCCCCAATAACTGCTCTATATCAAACTCATTAATCAAACAAAAATTATCCAGTGCAATAGCTGTGGTGCCTTCATACTGATGCAGTCCATTTGGAGCCTTAGAGCCTGTACCATCTGTCTCCAACTTTCTGCTTTGAAAAAAAGGTTGACTCAGCTGAGGAAAGAATTAGCTGCAGTAAAAAGGCTCACCCCCAGGATTCAACATAAAGACAAGCTACCCCCACTTCCTCAAAGAATCAAACAGCCTAGAAATAAATGGATTACAGTGGGTTCTAGCAGAGTACAACCTGTTACACAGAAACACCCACTTCCTCGAGTGACATCCCTGAAAAATGCCTTCTCTTCCTTGGAAATCATTCATGCTCCAAGAACAGAATCTGAAGTGAACTCATTAAAGAAGAGCAACACCCAATGTATTAGAAACCCCTTAAGTAATGTCAAAGGAGCCCAAAACAGAAAACTGCTACTGCTGTTTGAAATCAGCATTCAAGGGGTGGAAAAAGGTTAAATGCTTCCTGGGATTCTCAGCCAGCAGGAACACAAACCAAATTGTGAATGACACCAGAGAAGAAAGTAAAGATTATAAAACTGATGTTATTATCCATGTGAGAACAAAATTGACCAACCTAGAAACAGCATATTAGCAGTACAATTTTCAGAAGTTCTACCTGCTCATGATAATGGAGAAGCGAGACTGCATCACACAACCGCTTTAACACGTGGCTCCAAGTCTGGTGTAAGCAAGGTTTCATATATTGTGAGGAACCCCTGAGGGTCAGGGAAGAAGGGATCCGGGAAAGGAGCAAGATGGGTAGGTTTCATACCTGGGATTCCAACTACAAGTCTCAGGATCCTAGGGGCTGGGAAGCCATGCCCCCATGGAGGCATAAGTTTCCCAAGAGCCGGAGAAGGGAGGAGGACTGCAGTTCCCAAGAACTCCTGCAAAGCTCTGGGGGCAAGCAAAGGGAGCAGCAAGGGAACTAGAAGTCCCAGGATCCCGAGGGAGAGGAGTGGGATTGGCTGAGGAGGAATAATCAGGAGGGAGAGGACCAGCTGGGAACCATAAAGGGAGAGGAGCCCATGGAATGGGAGGTGGAGAAAGAGGTTGGAGAGGAGATCCAAGCCCAAGATGACTGGGGAAGTGAGCCCATGGAGATTGCTGCTCTAGCTCTGGTACAAGGGAAGAAGTTGAAAGGCTTCATAACAAACCTCCTTCAAGGCTGGGGAAAGCTTGGAAGAAAAATTAAGCAGCTGTTCCACTCAAGGAGGAGAGAGATGCCATGCAGTAAAGCAGTGAATGATTTCAGCTGTGGCCAGAAGTCAAATCCGGCTGGAGAAACAGGTAGTGACTTGAACTGTGTCCAGGAACCTGACCATGCTGGGGAAGCAGTGAGTGATTTGAACTGTGTCCAGAAGTCATGCCATGCTGGGGAAGCAGTGAGTGATTTGAACTGTGTCCAGAAGTCATGCCATGCTGGGGAAGCAGTAAGTGATTTAAACTGTGTCCAGGAGTCATGCCGTGCTAGGAAGCAGTAAGTGATTTAAACTGTGTCCAGAAGTGGTGCCATGCTAGGGAAACAGTGAGTGACTTGAACTGTGTTCAGAACACTGCCATGCTGGTGAAACAGTGAGTGATTTAAACTTGTGTCCAGGAATCAGGCCATGCTGGGGAAGCAGTGAATTATTTAAACTGTATCCAGAAACTGTGGCCGGCGGGGGGAAGGAACAAGGGGTGATATGTGCTGTAACCAAGGACTGTGTATGGAAGAGGAAATGTCTTGGCCTTGCTGATGGAATAAAGTGGTTTTAAGCATATTTTTGGAGTCTGCTTCTGGGAGTGCTGTGTCCAGGGAAGGGCCCTTCCAGGGTCAGCCGAGTTCATACCTGAAGGTGGTGGCCTGCTGACATATTTTGGTGGCAGTGGTGCGATCTGTTGAACTACCAGGTGCAGGAGACTCGGGGAATTCTGAACAGTCATTGGCAGGACGAGGCTTGGGGGGGGGGGGAAAAAAGGGAAACTTTTTTTTTGGACGGCCACACTTGGTGTGTTTCTTGTGTTTCCCTTTTCAGGGGCTGCTGGAAGGTGGTCATTATGGATCCTACGGAGCTGTTCGCCTTCATGACTCATCAGTTCCAGAAGCAACAGGAGCTGGCCCAGAGGTTGATGGAAGAGTCCTTGGCAGCCACGCGGGTGTAGCTGTAGCCCTTATTGGATTTATTCCAAGACTTCTTGAGAGGAGGTGGGGCCGCCCAGGCGAAGAGTCTGACCTTTGCCCCGATGAGTTTAGAGGGACCTTCTGCGGCAGTAGGACCTTTAAATATTAACTGGCTCTCATGGTACAAGCTTGCGGACGGTGATGATATAGAAGACTATTTGGGTGCTTTTGAAAGGATGGCCACGGCTGTAGGATGGCCCCTGGAGCAGTGGGCCATTTGCTTAGCCCCTTCATTGTCAGGGGAGGCTCTAGCGGCTTTCCAGAGCCTTCCCTCATTAGAGGTAAGGGATTATACTAAGTTAAAAGGGGCAGTCCTGGACAGGTATGAGCTGAGCAGGCAAACCTATAGGAGGAAATTTAGGGAGTTACGGTGGGTGGAGGGGGATACACCCAGGGCCTTGGCCCAGAAATTAGGGGATCTGGCAGGGAAGTGGTTAGAGCCAGAGAAGAAAACAGTTCCCCAGATAATGCAGGAATTAATCCTGGAACAGTACTTAGAGGACCTACCTACCGGATTAAAGGTGGATCTGGTGCGGAGGGGCTCTAAAACTTTAGAAGAGGCTATAGGAAGTATGGAATGTTATCTGGAATCTCAGCACCATGGGAAGGTGGGGGAGGGACCCCAAGGAGGTGAGCATAGCTGGAGCTCCTGGGCGGTGCCGCTGGGTCCCCAACAGGAGGAAGGGGAGAGGGGAAAGCTTTGTTACAGGTGCGGGAAGAAGGGGCATTGGCGCAAGGACTGTCATGGGAGGGTGAGCCTCACCTCTCACTGCAGTCAGCAGGTGGCTCCCCGATACACCCAAAGGGTGGAGGGGATCGCCGTGGAGGGTCTGCTGGATTTGGGAGCTGATCAGACGATGCTGTCTCGGGGATTGTGGAAGCAAGTTAGGGACGGAAATGAAATCCTATAAAGGGGAGGTAGCGATTCAGTGCATACATGGTGCTATGACCCGCTATGCTCTGCATAAGGTCAGGATAACGGGGCCCAAGAGGAGTATTTGGTTAGCAGTGGCGGTCCTTCTCCGGCTTCCTCAGGAGCTTATATTGGGCAGGGACTGGCCTCCTTTTTTTCAGTGTCTAAAAGAAAAGGAGGCCCTAGTAACCACCAGGGCTCAAGAGCGCCAAGAGCGGGAACCTGAAACTTCTGTATCTCAGCTATTTCTCTTTCACGTAGATATTCTGGCTTCTCCTGGGAAAACAAGGAAGGAAGGAGCGATCCCTTAAAAGGAATACCCAGAGGGCCCAGAGACAGGCTATGGGGGAAGCAGAAGAGGAAGGTGAGCTCCCTACTGACCCGAATACTCTTAGGGGGCAGTTCCCATATTTCTTGAGGGAGCAAGAGTCAGACCCATCTCTAACATATGCATGGGAGCAAGCCAAGGGGGAAGAGGCGACAAGCTATCCCTGATTCATGGTGGAGAAGGGCTTGCTATTCCGGTTGGCCCCAGGAGGAGGAGGAGAGGTATATAGGAATCAATTGGTGGTTCCTAGGGGCTTCCGGATGCTGGTTATGAGATTGGCTCATGACCACCCTCTAGGGGGACATAAAGGGGGGCAAAATACCCTAATGCAGGTACTGAATCATTTTTATTGGCCCAGGGTGTATAAAGAAGTGGAAAAATATTGTAACTCCTGTGCTAATTGCCAAATGGTATCTGAGCAAGGGCCAGGGCGCATTCCATCGTGCCCCCTTCCGCATATAGGCCAGTCCATGGGGTGGGTAGTGATAGATATTGTCTGCATATCTGAGGTGGTTCAGATATCTGTTCGGTTCACCATACACAGATGTTCCAACACTTTAAGAAATGTCAACATTTGTAAACCACAGGGACTCCTGAGGCAGGCCTCTGTGGCCGAAACACGATTCGTGTTGAGTCCAGTACTTATTGTGGAATAAACTTCTGATGTGAACTCTTAGAGTCCGTTGGTTGTTTTTCATCATCTTTTGTGTCTCCCCTGTTTTGCCTGCTTGGTGTGACGTGCTCAAAGGGTTTGGTTTTTTCTGTGCTTGTCGCTACATAGAAACTTAACTTCAACAGAATACCAGACCTAGGTCATAAAAAGAGAACACAGATATAAAAGTATAGAGAAAGTTACCATAAACTAAGGGGTCCTTTTTACTAAGGTATGCTAACGGATTTAGTGTGTGCTAATGAATTAGTGTGCGTTAAGTGCCTTGCAGCTGTGTGTCATTTCATGCTCATTTTTAGCATGTGATAAGTCCATTGGCACATATTAGTAAAAGGACCCCTAAATATGAAAATATGAAGACAAAAACTAAACTGAAGCCCCAAGCAGTCAGACTTTATACAATGCTACATCAGAGAAATAGAAAGGAGTGCCTATCCTTCTGCACTATGCAAAATATAAAGATATAAGTTACCAAACCTGACACATTCCAGTCACAGAAATAGGCGATCCCCCTGGGGGTTTGGGAACATAAACAGTTATTTTGGTGGAATAAACTTTTTTTTAGAAGATAAAAGAAGGGATTATTTTACTACAGTATAATTCACATACACAGGAGGGCTGAAGACATACACAGAACAGCAAGAATCTCCTGCAGCGTAATATGATCTCTCAGTGGATGGCCAGGCAAAGGACCATACTCAGACTACAGGAAGCTGCAGGTGGGGTGGGGTGGGGCATGCAAATTGCTGATATTCACTGCTAGCTAAAATACCACATATTGACTATTATTTACACACATAAGTAACAATATCAGTCTAAGCTGCAAGGGAAAGAATATATAGTAGAATATATATGGGGTGTGTAAAGGAATGTATTTCACAAGGGAAGCAAACTCTTAACCCTAACCGTAAATGATAGGAGTGTATGTAGGGTCCTGGATTCAGCATAATTTAGAGAGAGAGATTTTTCATATTTCTTTCCATAGTCTTTTGCTTGGTTCTTTGAGTTTTGGCTGACAGGGGAAAGGTTTTTTTGGTTCTAGGTCAGTTCTCACCTGATCAGATCCCACTGGACAGTGCCCACCTACCAATTCCCTTCTGGACAGTTCCCACCTAGGACAATTACTACTGAACCAATTCCCACCCATAACTAAAACAAAACAAAACACACTAAGACAATTAATCTCCTTCCCTTTCCCCTTCTATAGCATTTGGGGGCAATGACCCTCAACCTCCCCAAACATTAACTTTTCCCCTTCCAGACATGCAGTTTGTTTGGGGGGGCAATGCCCCCCTCCTCACACTCTCCCAAACTACATTCTGCCTGCCGTTAAACAAAAAATGAAGGCACAGAAAAAAAAAAGATTTAAAATGCTCCCTGGTTTCAACCTAATTCATGTTTAATGCAAGATGTAAGTAAATAAATAAATAGATAGATAGAAACTCTGAAGGTTGAGCACAACACATGCAAGGTGTCCCTATAATCAGCCCCTCAAAATGACACACTGATTATGAATTATATCAAATTAATACTCTACCTAAGAAAAGTTATTCTGTTATTATACTTCCTCTGTGTACATCCGTCTGCTGCACAAATGATCCTCTCTGTCAGCGACACATCTGATCCTTCTTGTCAGCATCTGAAACATGAGAATTTATGGAAATTCACTTGGAAAACAAAAAAGAGATGCAAGAATGAAAGCAAAGGGGAAAAAAGGATAGAGAGGGTGGGAAATCACCGATTGCTCCCCTTAAATGGGAGTTGTCCAAGGGTATTTGCCCTCTGCGAGGATTGTCCTGGGGGAATTGGTGAGTGGGAACTGTCCGGGTGGCTACTCGCCAGATACTGTTTTTTCCAGGCTGGGTAAGTTGCATTGCTTGCTAGACTGTTTGTTGGAATCATGTGAACAGTGATTCTCTAATCTAGATGTATTATGCATGCACTCCTTGCATATATAAATATCTAGAATACTAGCATTTACTTGTGTATGTATGTATGCATTCCTTGTGAAAGTACCAGAAAGGAGCCTAAGTGCTATTTTACAAATACCTAGGTAGCTCCATAGTGTGTATTTCCAAGAGGAGCATACAAACGGGTGTGACATGGGCAAAACTCTTCTATAACTTACAGAATAATGTAGGTTAATTACATTGTAACTGTGGGCACTTAAATGTAAGGCATACCAATACTGGGTTATGCTAATATTCTAGACCGCTCTAAACACGGCAGCTAGGCTTATATTCGGAAAAATGTGATTTGAAAGCACAAAACCGCTCTGCGAAAAACTACACTGGCTCCCAATCAAAGAACGCATTGCCTTCAAAATCTGTACCCTGGTCCACAAAATTATCTATGGTGAAGCCCCGAGATACATGACAGACTTGATCAACTTACCAGCTAGAAACACATCAGAACCAACATGATCATATCTAAATCTGCACTACCCAAGCTGCAAAGGACTTAAATACAAATCAACTTACGCATCCACATTTTCCTACATAAGTGCGCAATTATGGAACGCACTACCAAAAGCCTTGAAAATGACGTACGACCACCTAAACTTCCAGAAATCACTAAAAACTAACCTGTTCAAAAAGGCATACCCCACCGATCTAATGTAAATGCCTGATCCTTGCAACACAACAAAACTAAAGTACGTAATGGACAATACTGAACTCTTCCGATGTATGTTTCCCCAGTTTGGCCATGCCACATGAACTTTATCTTACCATAACATCACATTGTATTTGTTCTCACCGGAGTCTGCAAATGCCTCTCCGGTACTATGTAAGCAACATTGAGCCTACAAATAGGTGGGGAAATGTGGGATACAAATGTAACAAATAAATAAAAATAAATATTATGGAACTTGGGTCCCAATGTTCTATAATAGAATAGGCTCCTGCTGCTCAGCCTTGGGACACCTAAATAGAGGAGTTGTAGAATTGACCCCTAAGAGCTTAACTTAACTGGGCCTTGGACCTGTGAGGAAAAGTCACATTTGCCAGATCTCAGAAGAGGAATGGCAATGAGTGAGAAGTATAACAAACAATAATAATGGTAAATTTAGCACTCTGGGAAATTAGATCAGGACTTCCCACTCGCAATCCAGTTAATAAAAATAGTCCTAAACTAAAAGAAATGGACACAAGGCTCAGATGTTTATAAAAAAATAGAAAAGCTGTTTATTAGACAATACTGGCAGTAATAGAAAATGTATTCAGACACAGTGGATTATGCAAAATACCCTAATTTGATGGTAAAGGATTTAAGTACCTGTCAAGGGAGCTAAAGATAACACACACTATTACCTAATCCTGAAGTTATTAGGATACCTAACCCCCAAGCACTACCAGGGACTGTGGAGCAATTGAACCTGACAAGATAGCACTCACACACTCTGTATCCGCAATAGTCAGGAACTGATGATGGTCCATGATCAGGAACTCAGGCAGCAAGTGAACTCTTCCTAGCTGGGCAAGAGTAAGCAGGAGAATGATGCCACAGATTAACAAGCCAGTCGATACCAGCTGTCTCGGGCTGCATCAGATAACAGCTAGCTCATAACAGCTTCAAGGAAGAGGGTATTATACACTCTTCTCTGGCTTTGATGCCAGGCTGACCAGATCAGAGATGTCATGGTGATTTCCAGTGTTGTGTCTTTGAGGCCTAAGAACTTGGCTCTTGCTATCATCGATCTTCTTCTTTTGTCCAAAGCACATTAAACAAAAATTGTTGTGGACAGTTGTTTTGCTTCTGGTAGCCTTGATGTCTCAGCAAAGACCAGGAGGCTTGTCACAGTACCAAACCTCTTTTTGAAAGCTGACAATGGCTAAGCCTGGAAAAAGTCAGGTTCACAGTGTGGAATAGTGCTTCATGGTAGTGGCTTTATGCAGGACCTTCTTTTGTCCCTACAGATTTAGTATGGACGGCCATGAAAAACTTTTCCAAAGATGAAAGCTCTGCCAGATTTTAAGTACCTGCAGCACTCACCCATCATCTTCTCTCTCTCTCTCTCTCTCTCTCTCTCACCCTATGCCTACCCTGTTTCCCCGAAAGTAAGACATCCCCCAAAAATAAGACCTAGTAGAGGTTTTCCTGAATTGGTAGATATAAGGCCTTCCCCGAAAGTAAGACCTAGCAAATTTTTGTTTGAAAGCAGGCCGCCGAGAGCTGGACAAGGCCGCCCCCCAGGCCGCCCCCCCCCCCACCCAAGGTCGCCGGGCCCCCCCTCCACCCACCCTCTGTCGCTCCCGGAACTAACCTTAAACACCTCCTTTCACCTTCACAGCAAGCAGCAGCAGGGCAGACCTCTCCTTCCTTCCGTGCCCCACCCTCGCGGACGTTACGTCAGGCGAGGGCGGGACATGGAAGGAAGGAGTGGCCTACCCTGCTGCTGCTTGCTGCAAAGGTGAAAGGAGGCATTTAAGGTTAGTTCCAGGAGCGACGGAGGGTAGGCAGGCCAACCCCGATGTTTCCCCGAAAAATAAGACAGCCCCTGAAAATAAGACCTAGTGCATTTTTGGGGGCAAAAATTAATGTAAGACAGTGTCTTATTTTCGGGGAAACACGGTAGCATCTCCCTTTCTCTCTCCCACTGTGCTTAGCATCCCTCCAACCTGTGCCCAGCATTTTCTATCTTTTTATCTTTTTTTTTATTTTCTACTCTTTCTCTTTCTGAACAAGAGCAGCTTTTCCCACTATTGGTATAATAAGCAATATAAGTAATTTTAAAGATTATCACAGTCTTTTTTTAGTTCTGGAAGGCTCAAGGGTTCTGTGGCTGCAAAGCAGCACCACTGGTAATTTGGTCCTGGATGGATATAAGTGGTTCTGATTTCTTCAGCCTACAGAATTGTTCCGGGATCCTGTACAGATGATGGGTGGACTTCGAAATACATAACTATGCCAAGCTTTTCCTTTACTTCTTGGTCCCAGAAGTGGATGCAGCAGGTTCTCCATCTCCACTGTCCCAGTCACAGCACAGATCTTAAATAGCTGCTGTCACTACAAAGGCTCCAGGGTTTCTCCTTATAGATTGTCCTGGCTAGGGCCTTTGGACTGGAAGGCTCTCCCCCCACATGAAGGTTAGCAGCTGGAAGGCTAGAAGCCAAAGACATGAATTTGAATTGTCCTCATGGATTGGTGGCATGGAATGTTGCTACTATTTGAGTTTCTACCAGTGACTTGTGACCTAGATTGGCCACTGTTGGAAGCAGGATACTGGGTTAGATAGACCATTGGTCCAGTATGGCTATTTGTATGGTCTTATGTTCCATTATGGTAATGATGGGCAGGGTAAACTTCTTTCTTTTTGGAAACTGCAAGGTGAAAATAAAGTCAAAGTATATTACTGTGTTAGATCCTCTAGGTGTTACTATGGGTGGTTGTGGCAGTGTGGCTGACAGACAGGCATGGAGCTCTCACAGATCCAGGAAGAGTGTAGTGTACGTCAAAAGAAAAGCTTTATTGTTGAACAAGCAATCAAAATAGCACAGTCTGTTTCTGTCACAGACTCAGGCTCAAGCCTGGGCAACAACCACATTGACAATCACTTCCACATTTCTTAACAGTTCAAATTACTCACACATAAGTCCTGTCCAGAGTCCAGCTGGGTCACCCAGGACCAGAGTCTTCACAAATAAAAAAAGGCAACCTTTTACCTTGGCAGTCTTTTGTTTCTTCTCATGCAATCCATGGGCACCTACTTCTGGGTAACCCTTTGAGCTAGGGCCACTCCTTGCCTCCCTGCAACTCCCCAACAGGTACTGCTGCCCAGCCAACACCCTGGGAGGATTCCATCCTTCAAGACCTCCCTCCAGGAAACCTCCTTTGGAGCCTCCTTCCTCAAGACCTCTTCCCTCGGGGCCTCCCTGATCTGTTCTGCTCCAGGACATTTAACCAGGTCTCTGCCTGAGCCCTGACCCTCTGACTCAGCAGGTTAGTGCCCCCTGCCATAAGGTGGTTCAGCTTCAACACCAGTGAAGCAAAACTTGCCACTATACCACTCACTCCCTCACAGTGTCTTTAAAGCATGATCCTTGGTTCTCTACAGTTGTTACTTGCAACTGCATGACCAAAGTTTTCCCTGGGGTGCGTTGGTTCCCCCATATGTCCTCAGGTATCCCCAACTGGTTGGGGTTTTCTGGATATTCACAATCAACATATATATGACATATTTGCATAAGATTGAGGTAGTGTATGTTAATATATCGCATGCCTATTTTGGTATTCAGAAAATCCAATCACTGGGAATACCTCCAGACATATGTGAAAACCACTGCTCTAAGGTACAACTTCTATTTCCAAATTTCTTTCTTGTAGCATAGAGGTGAATTTCTCTTTTCGTTACATTTGCTGTTAGAGAAAGCTCACATACCTCAAGGTAATTGACCTTCAGATGCCAAAATGAATCTGTGTCAATCATCTCCCTTGTGCCTAAGGAACTGAGACCTATTGAGTTTCTAATTCCTTTCAGTTTTATGTCTTTTCTAAAGCTAGCCTGTTCTAATTGTCTTCAGTCACTGATCAATTACTCACTGGTAAGAGGCTGCAGCAAGTCTTGTTCTGATACTTTATATAAAACATATTTATAGAGCTGCACCATATTACATATATTACGAATAAAAAAATGGTGATTATAATATGATGTAAACTTGCAGTTACACCAACTCTGTTTGCAGAACAGTCATAAACCCATGATCAAAGCTAAGAACATTCTGAGGAACTACAATGTCACAGCAACCAGAGATACATTGGAGTTATGCCAAAGTGTTTTCAGCCTTGCTGAAAGTTGCTCAACATAATTTATATTTATCTTTACAATATAGTTATTTTGCCCTTATAATTCCAGCTAACCCCCTCAGTTTTTCAGAGGGAATCCTTCAAGGATCATCTAAGTTACCAACAGGCTTATTTTCTAAAGTGATCGCTGGCGATCCTCCGACATAAATTGGGAGATGGCCAGCGATCTATCAAAAGCGGCGAAATCTGTATAATCGAAAGCGGTTTTTTTTACACCATCACCGCTTTCCTGTCGCTGCACAGGCGAAAGTTCAAGGGGGCGTGTCAGTGGCGTAGCGAAGGCGGGGCATGGGCGGGCATGGGCGTGGCTACCAGATGGCCGGCTTTCGCGGATAATGAAAAAAAAGCGGCGTTAATCAGTATTTCACCAGGTTTACTTGGTCCTTTTATTTTCATGACCAAGCCTCAAAAGGTGCCCCAACTCACCAGATGACCACCGGAGGAAATGGGGGATGACCTCCCCATACTCCCCCAGTGGTCACCAACCTCCTCCCACACTAAAAAAATAAAAACCTTTTTGCCAGCCTGTATGCCAGCCTCAAATGTCATACCCAGCTCCCTGACAGCAGTATGCAAGTCCCTGGAGCAGTTTTTAATGGGTGCAGTGCACTTCAGGCAGGCAGACCCAGGTCCATCCCCCCCTACCTGTTATACTTGTGGTGCTAAGTGATGAGCCCTCCAACCCCCCCCCCCCCAAACTCACTGTATCCACATGTAGGTGCCCCCCTTCACCCATAAGGACTATGGTAGTGGTGTAAAGTTGTGGGGAGTGGGTTTTGGGGGGGATTTGGGGGGGCTCAGCACCCAAGGTAAGGGAGCTATGCACCTGGGAGGTATTTGTATATTTTTTTAAAAATTCTAGAAGTGCCCCCTAGGGTGCTCGGTTGCTGTCCTGGCATGTCAGGGGGACCAGTGCACTACAAATGCTGGCTCCTCCCATGACCAAATGAGAGAGATTTCGTCGGGTTTGAGATGGCTGGCATTTTTTCCATTATCGCTGAAAAACAAAACCGGCCATCTCAAACCCAGCGAACTCTGGCATTTGGCCGGGCTAAACCGTATTATCGAAAAAAAAGATGGCTGGCCATCTTTTTTGAAAATACGGTTCCGGCCAGCTGTTGCGCCGCCGCAAAAATAGATCGCCGGCGACTTTCGATTTTGCCCCTCCATATGTGCTCTATCCTTTAAATATATTATGGTGTCTATCTTAGAAGTTCTATTCGTGTCTTGGATGACTGAAAACTGGCATTTAGAAATTCATATTGCATGGATGTCCAAATATTGATTTTATAAAGACAAAATATGGATATCTAAAATTGCTGTATGTCTATATAACAAGGGAAAGTGGTTCGGGCATGTTTTGGGTGGGACTTGGGAGGGGCCAAAAGATAGACATCCAACTTCAATTGCAGAAGGGGAAAAGATGTCTAAGTTCAAAAAGATGAATGGCTGTACTTAGACCTGGTACTTGGTACATCCAGGTTACAGAAAGGTGCTCCAATTGAGCAGTTCTCCACTGAATGGAGTAAGGGTAGTAACAGTAGATATATTACTGTCCCTGGATCCCTACCCTGGTTCTCAGCAGGCTGCTCTATTATGCTATGTCTAAATGGTCATTTTATAATATGGACGTTTTCTCTGTTGCCACCCAGATGTCTATGTCCCTTGTTTTGCCCTTTCATAGTTTGGACATTTCAGTTTGTAAAATGGAAGTTCATCTTGGACATAGGCAGAACTTGGGTGCCTATTTTCTTGTATTTTAGAACAGGCTGTATGTCATCACATTCTGTTCTGAAATACAGGAGAGATGATCCATATCTGACATGAATACTTGGATGTCCATATCCTGAGTTGGACTTCCTTTTGAAAATTCCACTCCATGTTTTTTTTCACATCATCTTGGTCTAAGCAGTAACATTTTGGGAACTAGTGTTTCCACTTCAGTTGGAAATAATAATTTGTACTGGAAGGAGAATCCCTGTCAGAGTGTGAGGTCTTCTTTAAACAACCACATGCCCAACCCTTGTTCCAGTCCATGCCTCCTGCCAGCATATCCTTGTTCCTGCTTCCTTCCTTGGATTGACTTCTTGGCTTTGACCTTGGCTTGCATCCTCAATTCCTTTGGAATGCCACCTGCCCTGACTCCTGCTTGCTTGACCGTCCTTGTTCGCTGCCTGCCCTGACTTTCTTGAGCCTCTTCAGTATCATTGTTGGTATATGGACCAGCTGTGGCTTCTGTTACAGTACTCCCTACTCTCTGCGTGTACCTCTAGACTTGGCCAGCCCTGGTCCTAGCCTGGGTGTGACTTGCCTGCCACCAATTAGGGTCTACCTAGCCTCCAGGTTAGTTAGGCAGTGTCAACTTGGCTGCAGCCCAAGGGCTCACCCTCCCTGACCTGTGGCAAAATAAGGATTTCAGCTGCTGTTTTTAATTAGTGGCATGTGTTCGTGAAGGTTTGCAAAATGGCAGACATACATATGTAAGTTATGAAACACCAACTTGCACGTGTGTAAGGGCGCTGAGTTCCTGCATTCATTTTTCAACATGCTAAATTTAGCCACACATGCAGTCCTGCCTATATTTTAGAAAGGGCTCTTTGTGGGCAAATCCTTTTCTACATTAGTACCAGAATTGTACCCATTCCAACCTGTACATATCCCATTCAATTTCTATATTTTATCTAAACTGGGACTTCTCATGTTTCAACATCATACAATTGTATTTGATTTAGACGTGTATTTTCAAAGCACTTAGACATACAAAGTTACTTAGAGGGGCATAATCGAACGGGGCGCCCAGGTTTTCCTGAGGGCGTCCTCGCAGGACGTCCCCGCGAAGGGGAGGGGAAACCCGTATTATTGAAACAAGATGGGCAGCCATCTTTTGTTACGATAATACAGTCGTGGACATCCAAATCTCAACATTTAGGTCAACCTTAGAGATGGTCGACCTAAATGTTATTATTATTATTATTACATTTGTATCCCACATTATTTCACCTTTTTGCAGGCTCAATGTGGCTTACAATTCATCGTGGATACTGGAAATAGAAAAGAATGTACATTTGATTTTACAACAAGTTTTGGGTACATGATGGTGAAATACATAATATTGGAAATAGAAAAGAGTATACATTTGTTTTAGCAGAAGTTTTGGTTACATGATGGTAAAATACATGATAGTGTTAAAGCCATGGACATTAGGTGCATGATAGTGTGAAAGCAGAAGACATTAAAGAACATTCCTGGGTATCTTAAAGAAAGTAGAGTTATGCGTGTTGTTCTTAATGATATATTTTGTCGAAGAGAAGTTTTCAGGAGTTTGCAGAAATTGGTCATTTCGTAGACTGATTTCAGGTTACGGGCAGTGAATTCCAGAGCTGTGTGCTTGTATAGGAAAATGTTGATGAATGCATTGATTTGTATTTCAAGCCTTTACATTTGGGAGGATGAAGATTAAGGAATGTGCGGGAGGATTTTTTTGCATTTCTGGGTGGTAGTTCTATTAGGTCCGACATGTAGGCTGGGGCGTCGCCATGGATGATTTTATGGACCAAGGTACAGAGTTTGAACGTGATGCGTTCTTTGAGTGGGAGCCAGTGTAGTTTTTCGTGAAGGGGTGTTGCGCTCTCGTATTTTGGTTTGCCGAATATAAGTCTGGCTGCCGTGTTCTGGGCTGTTTGGAGTTTTTGAGTATTTGCTCTTTGCAGCCGGTGTAGAGTGAATTACAATAGTCCAGATGACTAAGTACCAGCAATTGTACCAGGTATCGGAAGACGTTCCTTGGGAAAAATGGTCTGACTCGTTTTAGTTTCCACATTGCATGGAACATCTTCTTAGTTATGTTTTTTGCATGGTTCTCAAGTATTAGGTGTCGGTCAATGGTGACTCCAAGGATTTTTAGGGTGTCAGAGACTGGTAGACTTAGATTAGGTATGTTGATGGTGGTGAATTCCTTCTTGTTGTATTGCGAGGTGAGTACTAGGCATTGGGTTTTTTCGGCATTTAGTTTCAGTCGAAATGCATCTGCCCAGGAGTTCATAGTGTGTAGGCTTTGGTTGATTTTGTCTGAAATTTCTCTTAGATTGTGTTTGAAAGAGATAAAGATTGTTACATCATCAGCATATATGTATGGGTTTAGATTCTGATTCGATAATAGTTTAGCCAAGGGTGTCATCATTAGGTTGAATATAGTCGGTGAGAGGGGGGATCCCTGTGGAGCTCCGCATTCAGGTGTCCATGTGGCTGATGTTGTCGAGTTTGATGTCACTTGATATGAGCGGGTGGTTAGGAAACCCTTGAACCATCTGAGAACATTACCTCCAATTCCGAAGTATTCGAGGATGTGTAATAAAATTCCATGGTCGACCATGTCGAATGCGCTTGACATGTCAAATTGTAGCAGTAGTATGTTGTTGCCGTTTGCTATCAATTGTTTGAGTTTGGTCATAAGCGTGACTAGTACGGTTTCCGTGCTGTGGTTAGAGCGAAATCCTGACTGGGAGTCGTGCAGTATTGAGAACTTGTTTAGATACTCTGTGAGTTGTCTGGTCACCATGCTTTCTGTTATTTTGGTGAATAGGGGAATGGATGCTACTGGTCTATAGTTCGTTAGTTCATTAGTATTTTTCTTTGCATCCTTAGGTATGGGGGTGATTAGAATATTACCTTTCTCCTTTGGGAAGAGTCCATTTTGTAGCATGAAATTCACATGGCAGTGGCGTTCCTAGGGGGACGGACACCCGGGGCGGCACCCCGCTCCCCGGATGCAGCGCCCCCCCTGATGCAGCGAGGATCCCCCCGGTGAAAGACAACCCCCCCCGCAAAAGAGCCCCCCCGAGTGCATGCCGCTGGGGGGGGGGGGTGCCACAGCGCGCGCCTGCTGCGAGTTTACTAACTTGCTCGTTCGCTGCAGGAAGTAACCTATTCCGGGGCAGAGGGAGCTGCAGCGAACGAGAGAAGTTAGCGAACTCGCGTAGCAGGCACGCGGCGCGGGACTGCCCCCACCGCCCCCCCTTGGTACGCCACTGTCACATGGTTAGTTAGGTCCATTATAAATTGTTGGGGGGCCGACTTCATGAGGTTGTTTGGGCATATATCTAATTTGCAGCGAGATTTGGCGAATCTTTTAAGTGCCTATGAGATAAGATCTTCTGGTAGTATAGTGAATTCAGTCCAGATCCTGTCTGCTGGGTGGATTCTGGGTTCTGGGTCTAGGCATTCTAGGAGTGTAGTATATTCGTTTGGGTTGGCTGGTATTTTGAGTCGTAGTTTTATGATTTTCTCGTTGAAGTATTTCGCCAAGTCATCGGCTCCTGGAGTGTCTTTGTTGTTGGTGGTGACTGGGGTTGTGTCTAACAGTTTATTCACGAGTTGGAAGAGTTTGTGTGTGTCTTTGTAATTTGGCCCGACTTCAGTTTTGTAGTATTGTCTTTTGGTTTGTCTTCTATTTGTATTTCCTTCTGAGTAGTTTCCAAGCATTGAGAGTGGGATCATCTTTTTTTTTGTTCCACGTACGTTCTAGTTTCCTGACTTGTGTTTTGAGTTTTTTCAGTTCTTCATTGAACCATGGTATTGAGTTTTTCCTGTACGAGGTTCTGGTTTGAATTGGGGCAATGTTGTCTAGTATCAGTTTGCATCTAATATCCCAATTAGAGAGGAATTGGATTGAGATGGTCGACCTTTGGTTGTCCCCGATTTTCGGCGATAATGAAAACTCAGGACGCCCATCCCAAAAACGACCAAATCCAACTCATTTGGTTGTGGGAGGAGCCAGCATTCGTAGTGCACTGGTCCCCCTGTCATGCCAGGACACCAGACGGGCACCCTAGGGGGCACTGCAGTGGACTAACTGATGCACTAGCTGAATGGAAAAAGCCCTTCCCTTACCGATCCCTTAGCGATTTGGAAAGGAATGGGCATACATGAAGGAAATAGCTCATTTGCACATGATTTCCTTCCTAAGGAGGAGAAGCCAATGCAGAGCAGCCAAGCGTTATGCGTGGCTGCTCTGCGCATGCCAAAGACAGCTTCATACACGCAGACAAGCTGCATGTATAATAGCCGTCTACAACCTTAAATAAATTGCCATCTACAACCTTAGAAAAACACAAGTCCAGGTGAAAACATCCAAGTGCTCATCAGGGACGTCTTTTTTTCTTTTTTTTGAGTATGGGTGAAGGACGTCCAGGTGTTGGGTGCTTTCACCTTGCCTCTGTCCCTGTGACGGGCAGTTGAGGATGTCCAAAATGTGGATGTTTCTGTGAGAAGGATGTCCATGCCTTTACTATGCCTCTGACACCCCCTTTATTTATTTGGATTTTGGATCATTAAGTAGCAGCAGTGGGATTTGAACTGGCCACCTCTGGATTGCAAGATCAGTGCTCTAACCACTAGGCCACTCCTCCACTCCCTTGAAATTTGGCCGTCCCTGGAGGGGGGCGTTCAGGACATCCAAAATGTTTGCAATAAGGATGTTCACGCCTTCGCTATGCCTCCGCTGACACACATACACCTCACCCCCCAGGGACCTGCATACTGCTGCGTTGGACCTGAGTATGATATATGAGGCTGGGAAAAAAAGTTTTTAAAGTTTTTTTTCAGGGTGGGAGGGGTTAGTCACCACTGGGGGAGTAAGGGGAGGTCATCCCTGATTCCCTCCGGTGGTCATCTGGTCAGTTTGGTCACCTTTCTGAGGCTTGGTCATAAGAAAAAATGGACCAAGTAAAGTCGGCCAAGTGCTCATCAGGGACACCCTTCTTTTTCCATTATCGTTCGAGGACTCCCATGTGTTAGGCACGCCCCAGTTCCACCTTCGCTACACCTCCAACACGCCCCCGGGAACTTTGGTCATCCCCGCGATGGGAAGCAGTTGGGGCCACCCAAAATTGGCTTTCAATTATGCCAATTTGGGGAACCCTGAGAGAAGGACACCCATCTCTTGATTTGTGTCGAAAGATGGGCGCCTTTCTCTTTCGAAAATAAGCCTGTTAATCACTCATCTTTTTTTTTTTTAATCTGAGTTCAAGGTGAGTTACTTTCAAGTGCACAAGTTATTCCCCTGCCCAAGTGATCACAAGGGGAGTCAGCAGGAAAAGCAGGATTTGAACCTTGGCTTCCTTAATTCATTGCTCCTTTATCCATCAAGCTACTCCTCCACTCCAATATGACTTGGTGATTTTAAAAACCTACATAGAATTATAATTTAGATGCATAAAAATATAGTAGTAGAGCTTGGAAATGATGGATTTTAAAACCAACCATTGCAACAAGAAGCTTTAACTTGGAATAAAAAATTATCATGTACTATTGTTCTCACAGAAGCAAGGACGGAGGTAAGTGATGTGAAATACTACAACCTAATTAGGATATACATTTCGAAATAAGATGTTTAAGAAAAGATAAGCTGAAATCTGTGAACCATTGTTGTGGTTCAGTTTATTATAATTGGTAAGAAGTAGAACGCAGACTAATAAACTAGGAAAGCGCAGAGTTTTCTTTTCAGTTGGAATGTATTTTGATTCATTTCATACATTTGAGTTAACAGAATTTTTCAGACATATGTTAGAACTTAATAACGTGGAACTGTATGTGCATTAATGTAGTGGTTGGTATCTCCCTTTCCCCTCCCTCACCCCCCCCCCCCCCTGTTAGTCACCATCTCATCTGCCCTTACCTTCCCTACCCCCACTTTGTGTTTAACGTTTGGCTCCCCTTCAGAGCCTACCACTGTTATGGTATAAGCCAATCATCAGAATTAAATGTGTAGCATGATGTTGTGTTGGATCAGATATATATTTGTGCAGCTTTTAAAAATATATTTTTGACACTGCAGCAGAGAAAATAGTTTCATTTCAAGCCCCTCTCTCCCCATTCCTTTTTCTGGGAACTTCTGATAGCAGGGATAGTTAATTACAAACACTTAACAAACACAAAAGAGCTTCCTCTGCCCTCCCACCTAACAAAGGCATGACTAAGGTGGGCACCTGAATACCCCATTGAAAACAAAGACTTCAGAGGGGAAACCATAAACAGGACATTTGCTTGTCAAAGGTATACCTGCCCCTCCCATCAGCTTTCAGACATGTGCAGAAAGGAAGGACTTATAATGTGGTCATGTGAACAGACTACATTAACCATAATGCCTTGCAAAATATCCAGGACATGCACACACCATGCTTCTCTGCTAACATTATAAAAGGCCTGGAAACAGCCCAGCTCGCTCTCTTGGAACCTGCCTCCTCTTGGGACCTGCTGCTCTCTTTGCAATGCAATAAAATAAATAAAATAAATAGTCTCTAGAAACATTGACAGCATTTTCAGATGAGTATAAATATTAGTTACATAAATCATTTAAGCACATTCAATTTTACAAAACACTAGATTCTTTAAAGTTTCTTTTCACCTATCTTTCAGATTTCCGGAGACCTTCAAGAATCTCAACAGATAAGCTTTCCCCTACTTTTTTTTTCTTTTAATTATCTCTCATTTATTGTTCAGGTTTCCTTTACTATTTTCTCTTATGTGCACTTTTTAAATAGTTTCAGTCACTTAGCTGTTCTCTTTGTTTTCTGTCTGGCTCTCTTGAACGGTGGGCACCTTTTGTTTCAGATGATGATCTCCAGCCAGTGGCGTAGGAAGGGGGGGCGGTCCGCCCCGGGTGCACGCCGCTGGGGGGTGTTGGCTCCGTGCTGGTGCACTGCCCTCTCTGCCCCGGAACAGGTTACTTCCTGTTCCGGGACAGAGAGAGCAGTGAACCAGCGCGGAGCCGACACACCCCAGCAACATGCAGTCGGGGCGGATCGGCCCTCCCGCCCGTCCCTTGCCGCAGGTATGCGCTCCGGGGGGGGGGGGGAGGTATGTGCTCCGGGGGGTATGCGCTCTGGGGAGGATGCGCCCCAGCGGGAGGAGGGTGTGCCGTGCTGCATCGGGGGGGGGGGGGGGTGCGCAGCGGCGACCCGCCCCGGGTGTCAGCTCCCCTCGCTACGGCTCTGTCTCCAGCATCAACTTTCTTCCAGTCTTTTCCTAGTAACATGTTCTCACCAATAGAGCTCCCTCCCAACTGCCAGCCTGAGCTGTTTATCACTCTCCTGAGAGTTCCATCAGCATGCGGAATACTGAGCGCATGCACACAGACTGCTCAGTTTCACTGCACTGCTCACTGCCTCTACACCAGATCTAGAAGGAACCAGGTACAATTAGAAAATAGAAATATGATCCCTTTTTATTACCTTGCGTTGTCACCCTTTGTTCATTCTATTCTGAGAAGTGGAATGGGGTGCTAACTCCCAGGAGATAGTTAAGGAACATATTAAGGACAGAATCAGATGGCAAGTGCTGCACACTTCCATTCTAAAGGTTCCCAGCTCAGTTCCTGAGTCAGGACTTCTACTACCCAGATTGGCTGAGGAGGAGTCATGGTCTTTGCAAAGAATGATGCCTAGATGGCCAATTAGAGAATCATGGTGGTCAGATTCTAAAGGAAGCCATGCTGCTTACCCCCCAACCCAGGATGGCTAATGCAGCAGCACAACTGAAGAGTGTAGGAGGAAGGGGGCATACAATAGGGAGAAAATCCCAAAGTAGTGCAAATGAAAGATCATAGTTCCATGAGTTTTATGCAAGGGTGAATGGGGAGGCAATTGTCACGTTTGTGACCATATTCCATGCTGGGCTTGCTTTGGGGTAGCTCCAGTCTAGTCTGGCCGGCTGGAAAATCCTGAAGCCTGGGGGAAAATCCTGAGTCCCATTACAGTCAAGCCAGATCCGGTCCGGGATCCTGTTCTTGCCAAGCCATGCTCTGCTGTCAAGCCTCACCCTTCTTCATGACCTCAGCTAGGAGTGCCTTTATCAAGCACCTGGGAACTTTCTGGTTTGCCTTTGCAACAGAGGTCCTCAGAGGAGTTTTCCTTTGATGAGAGTTAGTTGCAGTGCTTCTTCCTGTTTTCAGCTTTGACCCTGCTAGCCTTTTGGATTATTCTACTGTCTGCTGTTTGCCTAGAGACCCAGCTTGCTTCTGAACTTTTCTACTGTTTTCTGCCTGTCTGGAGACCCTAGCGTGTATTGCCTCAGCTTGGGATTGACGGTACGTCTATTTTACCTTGTCTTGTGTTTGGGTGATTCTCCTGCTGCTGTCGCTCTGCAGCAGTGGTCCAAGGGCTCACTACCCAGAGGTTCTGCGAGAAACCTGACAGCAATGTAGCTTTTTGGAAAGAGAGGTTTCATGATCATAGATGCATGATCTGAAGATACGTTGTGCTGCAATCCTGGGCATCAGAAGAGGACATGACCTGAGGTACCTGCACTGCCAATGGCTGCCTTCTGCTGCAGCCAAGCCAGGTCAAGGAGGGTGAGTGAGGGACTGGTGGAGTAGGGAGGGAAAGGGAGTAGGAGGTATTGAATTAGTAAGGAGATGATGTCAGTTGATATGCAATAAGGGAACAGTGCATGAATGCAGCAGATCAAGTGACTGGATGGGGCAAGAGTGAGTGAGTGTGGGATTGGAGGTATTGTGGAGTATGAATGAGAGGATTGAGGGTGAGAGTGAGGGGATTTGGGGCAAGAGTGAGTAAGGGGATCAGAGGAGCTGTGAGAAGAGCATGAGGATTGTGGATTGTGAAGTTTGAGTGACAGAAGGAATCAACATCAGGAGGAGGCAACCCACTACTCTCTCTCTGTACTCCCCACTCTCTCAGCAACTTCTCTTTCTCTCCACCCTCTCTGCATCCTCTTTCACCATCTCCCATCCACTAGTACCTTCTCTATATCTATTCCTAGCATTCATTTTCTCTCTCCCCCACCCCCCTCAATTACCTCTTCTTTTCTCTTGCAGTCTTCAGCTGCTAGGAGGATGGGCTCTGTCAGCAGTCTGTGGTGACTCATTCAGTCTTCATCAGCTAGGGGATGGATTCCCCAGGAGATCTCCTTTGATCTTTGGCCACTGGTGGAATGAGTTCCACCAATGGCAAAGTCCCCTCACAGCAGACAGTTTTATAACTCATAGCCAATGGCATAACCACTGGTAGGATCAGATGAGCTAGAGTCCACTCAATTTCGACTCAAGTCACCTGAAATTCTGGCATTCTTGCTGCGGCTGGTGAAGATCACCAAGCCCTACTGTCTGAAGACTTCATCCCCCTGTAGCAGCTACAATTCTTCCAAACAGCAATTGGAAGCATGTCCCCAAACTTATGCCGACACCGTCCTCTCCCATCACATGCTCAGTTTTGGCACATGAGCATGTGTGGCTTGCTGACATGCCACTTGGAAGAACTCAGGCTACCAAAGGGGGAGAAAGTCTTCAGCTGGCAGGGCTTGGGGTTTTCTTTTCTTCCCATTTTCTAGTAGAAAACATTGACATCAATTTTGTGTTGCATCATTCACTGTTGCAAGAGAGGCAAAGACATGGTCCGGCCGATATTCAGTCAGTGATGGTCAGTGTTTTTTAAAAATGCTGTCGCTGGCTAGATTAGCCACAGATATTCAGTGCCTGGCCATGTCCTGGAACCAGTACTGAATATCTGGGGGATAATTTACACTGCCTTGGCTGCCGGAGCTTATGTAGGTCCCGGTCAATATTCATTCGGTGCTCACAAAAGAAAGTTTAAAAGCCCTCCTGATCCCTCTTCTGCCCTCCCAAATAGCCACCCTCCCTCTTACACCCCACAGCCCATGAGAATCAATGCCCCTTCTCTCCTCCAAAAGAGCCCTCCCACCCCCAATCTGCCAAGGTCTAGGTAGGCCCCCTGGGCCTACCTGTTTCCCTAGTGTTCCTAGGCCCCTTGCAACTGCACTTGCATAATGGCTGCAGTGACCTCTAATGGCAGATCATGGTACTTCCCCACTAGGACCACCAGGGAGACAGGTAGGACCTACCCAGGGCTTTTTTGAGGGGGTACTTACCGGCATCTTTTCCATTGTCTGCTAAAATTGACCCATGATCCCCAAGTTTTAATGAAAGATCTCAGGCTCTACACACCAATTCTGCCTTGTCATAGATTCTGTGACTGGTTGCAGGGGACCTGGCTATTGTGGGGTGGGTCTCTCAGTAATCACCACACCCCTGAAGAGTGGCTTAGCATTTGAGTACCGGCACCTTTTTCGCTAGAAAAAATGCACTGGACCTAACTAGGCCATGGAGGGAGGAGGGTTGGTATTGGGGGGGCGGGGCTTGTTCAGGGGGAGTGGTGGGGTGTTATGCTCGTAGGCTGAGGGAGAGGGTAGGAGGGAGGAGACTATTTGGGAGGCCAGGAGAGGGATAGGGAGGGCTTTTAAACTCAAACATAGTTATGTGGGTACATGGACCTGCATAGCTAAGCAAGTGAAGTTAGGAAAGCTTTTGAGCTGTCCTAAAATCACCTGCTTAGATATGTGGGTGCAGGGACTGAATATTGCTGGCCATAGAAGGGGGAGAAAGGGGAAGATATACTGCCTTTTCTGTGGTTATATTCAAAGTGGTTTACATATTATATACAGGCACTTATTTTGAACCTGGGGCAATGGAGAGTTAAGTGACTTGTCCAGAGTCACAAGGAGCTGCAGTGGGAATTGAACCCAGTTCACCAGGCTCAAAGCCCACTGCACTAATCAGTAGGCTACTCCTCCACTCCCTAGCTTCTCCCCAACACTGGCCCCAGTGCCACCCCTGACCTGCCTACTTTTTTGTTGGGAGGTCTTTGGGGATATTCAATTGTGCTGACCGGTTAAGTGCCACTGAATATCACCACTTAGGCAGCAGTAAGCGATTTAAGTGGACAGGAGAGGCTCCAACCCACTTTAAATCACTTTGAATATCGGCTGGGGTGTGTTTATAGTTGGGCCTTTTGTATAATCCTTCTCACAAGATTGACTTATGTCTACAACAATTCCAGCCAGGTCATTACCTTTGTCAGGCTGGGTAAGATGCTGCCTTAAAATTTGATTAAGAGACATCTTCATTTATCAAAGCTCAGTAACAGTGACTCATGGTAAGAAATTGGAAGGAAAAAAGATCAGAGGTGCAAGGAAATGCTACTTTACAGGGTGTAGTAGATTCCTGGAACTGCCTATGAGCAGAGATGGTAGAGATCAATACAGTGACAGAATTCCTATGCTTTGAAAAGACATACAGTAGGACTGGTGCTAAAAACGAGAGGTGGTAATGACGAGAGCTTGTAGGATCTGAGGTCATTCATTGGGCAGAGAAAGTGGGGGGGGGGGGGGGGGGGAAGCTAACAGCAATAATGCTACTGTTATTTAAACTTGGTGAACATGTCTCTTTGTACTTATTATTCTTATTATTTGAACATCATATACCACATGTATCCAGTGCTGGACAGAGACACACAATTAACAGCATCTACTCTTTGAAGTTTACAGTCTAATCAAGTTTAGTTTAGTTTTAGTTGCATTTGATAGTCTGCCTTAGTTGGTGCACAGAACAAAGTGGTTTATAATGAAATACAAATGTGTCACACAGCAAGGAAAAGAATTACAACATTACATAGGAAAGCTGAACATTCAGACCAGAGTGACAGATACATAAGATGAGAGAAAACAGAGATGGGTACCAGGAGCACTCTACAGACTCTGAGCCCAACTCATCAGGATTTGAAAGTTCAAAGGGACAGCTCTGCCCACAATGACCACAGAGGATTGTTCCAGAAGAAAGGTGCAAGAAAGAAAAAGGAAAACTGCCTTGTGGACTCAAGGTTGTGGGGGAGGGAAGAACCAGTACCATCAGGCTGTTGTGACAGGTTGCAGCAGCCATTTTGAGGATGCAAGTGTGAGTGGGTTTCACTTCTGTCCCATCGCCTTCATTGGATTACCACGGATCTAAGGTAGGCCTGGGGGAGAGGCTATCCAGACCGGGGATTGGAGGTTGGAGAGATGCTTTTTTGGGGGCGGGGGGAGGATAGTTCTTAATGTCATGGTCTGGGTTGGGGGGGATAGGAGGGGGCAGAGTGGGACTTGGAAGTCTCTGAAAAGGTTTTTAAATAGTTATGCGGGTGCTGTCCAGTTTTCAGCTGGGACCCATATAACTGTCTTATGCGACCCCTGGCTGAATATTAGATGGGACCCACATAAGCTCTGGTGGCTAGCAGCAGGACAGTTAGCCCTGAATATCCAGGCTGGTGCCTGCACATGGCCTGGCACTGAATACCTGAGCGAGCCCAAGAATAACTGGTAAGAAAATAGTGCTAATGTCTGTGAGAACATCATAAGTAATGCTCCACTGTTCAAACTGCTGGCTTTCTTGCCAACAAGAATTCATGTCCATAAGAAAATTCAGCAGTGTTCTCCTGATGAAGACTGTCATGCCGAAACACTGCCAGTGTTGAGGACACTTAGCTAGGAGTTGCACATATTGGAAGATGAATAAAGTACCTTTGACCTATATCATCCTGATACCTAGTGTTCTTCCACTTTTCTGTGTTTTCCAAGCAGCAATTAAGTCAGCAGGCATACTTTGGATGCCAATGGCGGCTCTCTCGTGCATGCTGAGTTCAGCGGCTGAACTGAGCATACGCGGGAGTGCCAACATCAGCAGCTGAAGTGCACCGCCTACCTGAATGCTGCTCTGGCAGCACATGCGGGATTGGGGCAGGAGATTTCTTCGACTGGTGGGGCTTGGCATCCCCATCAGGGTATATTTTAACATTGTGGTGGTGGCGGTAAGGACAGCAGGGGGAGGGGGAAGGGGGAGAGAATACCTGGCCCCCTCAGTCCACCTATGGGAACCTCCAAAAATAGACTTTGTCTATGCTTCTGGTGTAGCCAAAGACCCTGATTTCTTCACCAAGGGCATGATTCAGGAATTTTGCTCTGAGCATGGAACAAAGTGTATCCTCTAGTAAAGACTTCAGTGATTTCACTGATCTGGCTGTTCATTTGAACCACCGCCAAAATATAAATACACGTGCTCTAAGTCAAAATTAGCAGTTCTCATTTAGACTAAACTAAACCCCTCTTTTCTTTATTACCCCACTGTAGGTGAAGCTGCTGAATTCTTTATTCATTCTAATTTATGTCATACCAGTGACTAAGCCAGTATTTGACTGTTGTTTTTTAAGGTCTTCAGTACTTTAAGGAAAACTCTGCTGTTCTTTTTTTTACTGTGGCATCAGGTGATCCATATGTATCATTAAAGTATAGTTATAGTTTAATACAACTTGCTATACCACCCAAGATGACTTGCAAATCTGAGTGGTTTACAAAAGTAGGAACACATATCAAAAGTAGGAAAATGAACTACTAAATTCTGATAGGAAAGAATAACAGTATACATAACCATTCACTCAAACTAAGGGGAGCACATAGAGAGGGAGAGAAAGGAAAAGTGCACAGCACACTTTGAAATATACCTATAAATGTCATGAATAAATTATGAAAATACAAATGAGAAAAACAAACATTTATTAAAAAACAAACATTTATTAAAAATGTTCACAAGCATTTGCAAAGGAAACAAGAATAATACTATTTCATGTTAGAATATAATTTTATGATCAGTATTTATAAGGGCAAATAGATATTTGAATCACTTAACACTGAAATTGTAGGTGGAAAAACCTTGCAATTATTTGAGATCTTGGTTTACAAGCAATTTATTAGCGATTTTAATTCTTCATTAAGAAAGTTCATGCATGGCTTGTAATCAACCACATTGTCTTACAACTACTGAATTCTTATTCTTTGCAAGTTAAAGCAACATAAGGGATGACAAATTAGTGGACAACTGGAGAAGTGTGTCTAGGAAATATTCAAGAAAAGATGTCAGTATGAAGCTGTACCACAGTACTACCGTCGTTCTCATTCTCAGCCAGCCACCTTGAAAAGAAGAAAATAGACAATTAGGATAATAGAAAATGAGGCTGATTTTACAACTGGCACCTATTTGGGGGCTATTTTATAAAGAGAACATAGACGCCTATGGTGCTCAATTTCAAAGCAGATGGGCGTCTTAAAATGCCTAAAAAATGACCATCTGCTAAAAACGTCCCAATCCTGATTTTGGAAAGTCAGAATTCAGATGTTTCACACCATAAAAGGGGCATGTTTTGGGAGGGACTAGGGAGGGCTCAAAAATAGTATGTCAGGGATTTTCAAACGGGAAGAAAGTCCATGTATAAAAAGAAGGATGTTTTCATCTAGACCTGTTTCAGTCACGTCCAAGTAACACAAATTCACTCTAATGGAGCAGCTGACCATTGGACGGATTAAGGCATGACCCCTCCTTAATCCCCCAGTAGTTGCTATCCACTTCCCTCTCCTCTGAATGTAAAACTGGAAAGGAAACCAGGCTCTATGTCAGTTACAGGTATTATAGCTTTTCTGAACAAAGTAACAAGCGGGTCAGAGGAGGGACTGTGAACCAAACGATCAAACAAGTCCCATGTCAACACTTAAAAAAAAATTCTTAGCCCTTCAGAAACAGAAAAATACCTACTGCAAGCCTTAAGGCTATTATCATGGAGTAACAATCTAAAAAACCGAAGTTTATGTGTTTTTGGATCTTATTCTCAAAATAATTCTCCAAATTCAACAAATTACTCAGGAGGAAAAAGACCTCAAATGTCCCAGCATGGCAGCAAGTAACAATTTCTTTATGCCAGCATTTAATGGACTGCAATCTTATTATCAGTCTTTAAAAAACCCTCCTTTTCAAAACTCTCATTGTAATTTATTTTATTTGTTTTAAATGTTTATATTTTTGATTAATGTGTACATAAACTTCCTTTGTCATGAAGTATTGAAACACAGTCTTAATGTATTAAAACATTAAAGAATCTTTTAGTAAACATGGTATAAGGCACTTAGTTTTTAGTTCTCACACCTAAGTGCCTTATACCACGTTTTCCAAAAGATTCTTTAGGGCCCTGTTTACTAAGGAGCGTTAGCGCTTTTAACGCACCTACAATTAGTGCACATGCTAACCATGTAGGCGCCTATATGGATATTGTAGGCATGTACACAGTTAACGAGCGTACATGGTTAATGCACGTTAAAAATGTTATCATGCCTATAACGCGGCTTAGTAAACAGGGCCCCTAATGTTTTAATACATTAAAGGGGTTGTTTATTTATTTTGGTCATTTATATCCCACCTTTTGCCACAGTTTTGCAGCCTCAAAGTGGCTTACAATGAACTAATTAGATAATTACAATGAGAGTTGAGAAGGTAGAAGGAACAGGGAAAGCTTAGCTCGAGTTATCTACAATTTTAAATTTTAAAACAAATAAAATAAATTATAATGCGAGTTTTGAAAAGGAGGTTTTTAAAACTTGTTGCTCACACAAAAAATAATTTGCACACACCAGGCCACTCCTTAGAGGAAGCATTGGCTGATGCATAAACATATTACCCTCCTCCCCCTCCAATTTCCACTCAAGCAGACTTCCCCTCTGCCACTAGATCCGCCGACAAGGACCCCCTCATACAAATAAGTAAGGCTTGATCCCTAGTGATAGTACAATGAGACTATTGCTAGGGGTTGACTGCTGCCAGTTTTATGCCACCCCATTACAAACCAGCGATAGGCCTGGTAAGGGGTATGGAAGTACATTTGTTTGGAGCAACATTGGAAATATACACAATACTCCCTATGTTGTTTCATATCATTTCTAACCAAAAACAGCATGAAAAAAACCCGAAACTTTGTTTCTTTTCCAATGTCATTAAATTTCTGTTTTTTTTCTTTTTCTAGTATTTTTAATAGTTGCTAGGAAGAAGCCAGCCTCAGACCAGTGACTCTTGGTTAGGAGGGCATCTATCTTCTTTAGACACTGTGCCTTGTATTTATATAAATTTCAGTTCCTGTTTCCTGATTGGCCCAGGAGGGATCAGCCTAGGGCAGGCTTGGGTATTCCTGCCCTGCCTGTGAGGTTGTTCCCTCCTGTTTCAATCTTGTTTTTCATCCAGCCCTGCACTTAGATCCTGTTGGAACAGTGACATTAAACCTTACATTGAGCCATAGGAGCCAACTTTGTGGCTGCTTGAACACCCCTAATATTGAGAAAATTCCTTGTATGTGTCCAAGGAGGGGTTATTTCCACTGGGATTAGCACCCCCAATAATTTCAAAAGTTAGCTCCTATGCATTGAGCAATCCTAGATCTCATCTTGTTCTTGTCTGGTTTACAAGCCTTTGGAGTCCCTGTCTAGCAGCTGTCCACACACTGGCTTTTCATTCCCACCTTAGTAATTTCATTATCTCTTATTTGTCCTGTTTGTCTGTCCTAATTAGATTGTAAGCTCTTTCGAGCAGGGACTGTCTCTTCATGTTCAAATCTACAATGCTGCGAATGTCTTGTAGCGCTATAGAAATGATAAATAGAAGTAGTAGTAGAGAGTGTGCAGAATGAATCAGCCAAAGTAGAGGCTCAATTACCTAAATAATACAGCTGATTGAAGGACTCAGCTAAATTTGAGTACCCACAGCAGCTTAAGCAGAGCTGCCAGGTCACCCAATTCATGGAAGGAGACTCTTGGCCAGTCTTATATCCCAAAGCAGCAGAGCTGCCAAGGGGGCTCAATTTATGAGAGGGAGATACACACCCAGCCCCGCCTACTCTGCCTTGGCCCTGCCCACTCTGCCTCATGGCCCCACCCCTGAAACACCTCAATCCTATGGCCATTCCAGAAAATATCTTATTTACACCACTGTCATCAGGGATGGTTAATAGGAAGTATTTCAGTGCACTCTATTACACCCCTATCCAGCATCTGATCCCCCTAGGGCATAACCATGAGGGGGCCTTGGCCCCTCAACTTTAGACTTAAACCCCATACAAAATTGCAGCATTGGTTGAATCACTGGCAGAGAGTTCCAAGCCCCGCCAGCCAAAAAGATTCACTGCCCAAGCCCCCTACTGGGCTGTTTAAGCAGTGTGGAAATCAGCAGTGTGCTTCAGCCGCCAATGCTGGCACTCTCGCTCATGCTCAGTTAAGGCACTTGAAAATGGAAAATAAGATGACACCTTTTTTTTTGGACTCACCTAGTACATTTTTTGATTTGCTTTCAGATGCCAAAGTGTCCTGCCTCAGGTCAAGTCAGTAGGGGGGCACCTAGATGTGGGTACAATGGGTTTGTGGTGGGTTTTGGAGGGCTCTCTGTTTCCTCCACAAACGTAATAGATAGGGGGGGTATGGGCCTGGTCCGCCTGTCTGAAGTGCACTGCACCCACTAAAACTGCTCCAGGAACCTGCATGCGCTGTCATGGACCTGAGTATGACATCTGAGCCTGGCACAAAATATTTTTAAAGATGTTTTTTGAGGGTGGGAGGGAGTTAGTGACCACTGGGGGAGTAACGAGAAGTCATCCCCGATTCCCTCCGTCGGTCATCTGGTCATTTCGGGCACCTTTTCGTGCCCTATTTGTAAAAAAAAACACGTCCAGGTGAAAACGTCCAGGTTTTACTTTAGGACGTCCCTGCTTTTTTCGATTATGGCTCAAAGACATCCAAGTGTTAGGCACACCCAAGTCCTGCCTTCACCACTCCTCCAACACTCCCCCTTGAAATTTGGACATCTTTGCGACAGACTTCAGTTAGAGAAGTCCAAAATCGGGTTTCAATTATACTGATTTGGACACCTCTGGGATATGGATGTCCATGTTCCGATTTAAGTCGAAAGATGGACGTCCATCTCTTTCGAAAATGAGCCTGCTAGTCACCCAGGTTAGGATGACATTTTCCTAAAGTTATAGAGCCAAAATTGAGCCATTTATGTTGGGGGCTCACCCACTGCTGAAAACTGATCCCATAGCCAATGGGGATAGACAATATAAAGAATTGGTAAAGTATACAGACCTGTTGCATGAAAAGTTATATGCTTCATCTGCTGATAGATCTGTGATTTCTACTCTTTCAAGAAACCATCCACTTCCTGAAATAAAACACAAAAACAAAATTTATTTTTTAAAGATAAGGCAAAGAAAACAAAAGAGGGTTTTAAAAACAAACAAACTAATGTTTAGCACATGTTATCTGCCACAGGGCCCATTTTATTCCCATTGGCGGCAATTAATGTAAGCTAAGCATTTTGTAAAAGACTCCCAAAGTTACAATGTTCTCTTTTCACTGATGTAGTAAGCTGGCATTAGAGCTGTGTGTTGACGCTTAGGGCTGGATTCAGTAAATGGTGTCGAAAAAAATCGGCACTATTCTATAAAGGGCATTTCAAGCTGAATACACTTTATAAAATAGTGCCAAGTGCCAATTCCTGTGCCCAAATTTGGATGCCCAGACTTATGCCCGCAGAAACCTGGTGTAATTCCTGGTGCCAAATTTGGGTGCACATCCCCGGTACTCTATAACACTGTGCACAAATTTTCAGAACAACCTTGACCCATTCATGCCCCTCCCATGGTCATGCCCCCTTTTGGGCTGTACGCTCTTGGATTTGGATGCCCAGTGTTATAGAGTGTAGCAAGATGCGAGCACAAATCTTAATTGATGCCAATTAACATGAATTGATTTAATGACCAATTGCAGTTAATTGGTTCATCTAATTAAGTTGTGCATGCATCTCAGGATCATCTTTGACTCCTTTCTTCCTCTCTCTCTGCACATATTCAACAGACTGCTAAAATGTGTCATGTATTTCTCTATAATATCACAAAATTCATCCTTTCCTTTCTGAGCACACTACCAAAATACATATCCACACTCTTATCACCTCTCACTTAGACTACTGCAACTTGCTTCTCACAGGTCTCCCAATAAGCCATCTCTCTCTCTTCTCTTCAGTCTGCTCAAAATTCTGCTGCATGATATATTCCTCCAGTATTGCTATGCTCATATTAGCCTTCTCCTCATGTCACTTCATTGTCTCCCTATCCATCTCCACATACAATTCAAACTCCTCTTATTGACTTACAAATGCTTTCACTCTGCAGCCCTTCAGAATTTCTCCACTCTTATCTCTCCCTGCACTCCTCCCCAGGAACTCCATTCATTGGGTAAATCTCTCTTTTCTGTACCATTCTTCTCAACTGCTAACTCAAGACTCTGTTCTTTTATCTTGCTGCACCATATGCCTGGAATAGACTTCCTGAACCAGTACATCAAGTTCCATCTCTGGCCGTCTTCAAATCTAGGTTAAAAGCTCAACTTTTTGAGGATGTTTTTAACTCCTAAACCCTATTCATTTGTTCAGTACCCATGTCTGTTTTATAATTCCCACAGTAATTCCCTTATTTCTTATTTGTCTTGTTTGTCTGTCCTGATTATATTGTAAGCTCTTTTGAGAAGGGACTGTCTTTTCATGTTCTGGTGAGTTTTGGAAGGCTCAAAGTTTCCACCACATGTGTAACAGGTAGGGGGAGATATGGGCCTGGGTCAAACCTGTCTGGAGTGCACTGCACCCACAACTAGACTAATCCAGGGACCTGCTTGCTGCTCTAATGGACCTGAGTATAACATCAGAGGCTGGTAAGTAATATTTTTAATCAAATTTTTGGGGGTTAGGAGGGGGTTAGTGACCACTGGGAGAGTAAGGGGAAGTCATCCATGATTTTCCCAAGTGGTCATCTGGTCATTTAGGGCACTTTTTTGTGGTTTATTTGTTAATAAAACAGGTCTAGAACAAAATGTCCAACTTATAGATGTTTTTGTTTTGTTCCATTATGGCAGAAAAGTGTTCAAGTGATAGGAGTGCCCAGATCCCGACCTTAACATGCCCCTGACATGCTCCCATGTGATTTGAATGCACTTCTGACGGACTTCATAGAAAAATGTCTCAAAATTGGTTTTGAAAATACCAATTTGGAAGTTTTTAGAAAAACCCCCAAATGCAGATTTATGCCATTCTTCTCTTTTGAAAATGAACCCCGTGGTAATCTAAAATCTATGCTAAATGGGCTGGTGGTTTAGAGTTTGATGTTAAATAAGATAGATTACTGCAATGCATTATACTTGGGGATCTCAGAAGTACATTGCCCGATGTTGAAGGTTGAAATTCTGTAGTGAGGTTAATTGCAGGAGTAAAGTATACGCATGTGAAACCTATTTTAAAAGCGCTACATTCAGTCAGTCAAATTACCCTTACTGCACCTGCTCCTTGAGTGATGCATAAAACTCTCACAATGGCTACCGGTGGCATGTAGAATCCAGTTTAAGGTTCTGACACTCATTCATCAGACAATTTATGCAACTACGCCGTTGTACTTGTTACATGAATTGACATTGTATCAACCACTGTGCTCCTTGAGATCAGTGGAGGTAAAATGTTTGAAAGTCTCGAAGCTACATACAGTGCCACACCAAAGGTGCTGCTTTTTCAGTGGTGGATCCATTATTATAGAATCATTTACCTGGGTATTTGTGTATATGTGTGAATTTATCACATTTTAAGAAATATTAAAAACTTGTTTGTTTCTTATTACATTTCCTCAATAAGTAGGCAAGTAGATGTTTATGTGGGTGATGTCATTTTTCCGCATACTCATTTGTGTAGGGTATATTTGTGATGGGATAACTAACTAAATAAATAAATATTCATATAAATTACACGTCTAAAGTTACTACTTATATGTATATTCTGATTTACATGTATAAATATGCTTTCTATACATGCAAAGGACAATTCTATAACTAATAGTCTGTGATAACGCACCCCTTGCACAATTTAATGCAGGGAAAAGTAGCACTTATAAGGGCATGTGTTAGAGTTACAGTGCATAAATGCAAGGGGGCATATACATAGGTGAATACTGGTAGGACATAGGTATGTTTCCCACTTACACACGCAATTCATAACATTTTTATATGCATCCTTGCTGTATTAGGGACTCACAATTATATAGGGTCAATGGCTGGTGGGGACACCTAAATGTAAGCTGTGCTAATACTGGATTATGCTAGTGTTTTATAATGACACCTGATTTAGGTGTCATTTAATATGCTCATATCATGCCTAACTGGAGGTTCCCTATTATAGTATTGCCCCTTAATGTATAGTAACATAGTAGATGACGGCAGAAAAAGACCTGCACGGTCCATCCAGTCTGCCCAACAAGATAAACTCACATGTGCTACTTTTTGTGTATACCTTACCTTGATTTGTACCTGTCCTTTTCCAGGCACAGACCATATATGTCTGCCCAGCACTATCCCCGCCTCCCAACCACCAGTCCCGCCTCCCACCACCGGCTCTGGCATAGACCGTATAAGTCTGCCCAGCACCATCTCCGTCTCCCACCACCGGCTTTGCCACCCAATCTCGGCTAAATTAGCCTTCTATAGCAATAAAGATAATAGACCCCATAGGTTTCTTCAAGGCAACCCAGCCCTCACCTCTCCTCATGGAGTCAAGCTCTTGCCCACTGAAACCCTCAGCACCTTCCAGGGATTTTCCTAGTGTGTACTAGCCAGGCAGGAGCAATCACCAGTTGCTCCAACCCCTTCAAATTTCTAGGTTTCAAAATGACACCAGTCAATCCCCGGTGGTAATCTCATGAGGGAGATTACCCTTATTTGGCAGCTTGACCCCTAGCAGTAGTACCTCAAGACTACCACTAGGGATTGATCAGTACCATTTTGAACCTAGGTGGCTGACAGGCAGGAGTGACTGGGAATCACTCCTGCCAGCCACTTGACATCTATTCTTGGAAGGTAGTAGTTGGATCTGGAATAGAGGGGGCCTTCACTCTATAGGGAGTTGAGGGGTTGAGAGCCTGACATGTATGTGGTGTTGGGAGTTACAGGCGGTGAGTGAAGGTGATTGCAGGTGTTAGGGTGGTGTGTGGTCACAAAAAATATAGGGACATGCTTATGAACCTCAACATGTATATGGTGGAAAAGACGATGGAGAAAGGAGATATGATAGACACGTTTAAATACCTCAAGGGCATTAATGTAAAGGAAGTGAGCCTTTTTCAACTGAAGGAAAGCTCTGGAACGAGGGGGCCTACGATGAAGTTAAGAGGGAATAGGCTTAGGAGTAATCTAAGAAAGTAATATTTCACAGAAAGGGTGGTGGAAGCATGGAATGGCCTCCCGGTGGAGGTTGTGAAGTCGAGGACTGTGTCAGAATTTTAAAAGGCATGGGATAAGCACATGGGATCGCTTAGGAAAAGGAAGAGTTAGGGGTTAGAAAGGATGGGCAGACTGGATGGGTCATTTGGCCTTTATCTGCCATCATGTTTCTATGCTACCCCTCTTATGAGATAGGAAGTCTGTCTTGAGGCCCGCTATCTTATCATTACTGTGGCCAAGAATGTAAGATGTTCTTGGCTGCAGCATTGCAAATTTATGTTTACTGTGTAAGGTATTAATTTGCACTGTCAGTTGAGCTGTGGCAAAATGTGATATTTGAATGCAGTTCAGTAACTATCCCTCATATATTTACTGGTTCTGTTCAGTGTATAAGTCCTTTTGAATAATGGTCTGAATGTGTTTATTTCAGAAAAAAAAAGAGATATTTTAAGAATCTGTATAGCTTGGAAAATTAAGATACCAAATCAATCAAAGCACTACAAGACAAATTCCTGAAATTAGTTTACTACTTGTTTCCTTTGTGTCAAGTTTTATGTACAGTTAGAAGCTAATATAGATTAATTTTCATTCTACAGCTGAGCAATAAAAATGCTGAGGTTCACAATTAAAGCAAAACTTCTCTGTAGAAAATATCATAAGCTAAGTAAATCAATAACGAGCATTATTCATTTCAAACCTGTTGACATAATTACAGGAATAAATTCTTCCAGCTCTGTGACTATCCTATGATATTCCGATGTTGGGGCTGTATTTTTCAGAAATAGCACTGGATATCTTTTGGACCAGTAGCCTGTAAATTTTGAATATATCTTTATGAGATATTATAATAAATAATACTAAGGGCCTCTGTTTTCAAATGTTCTCAGTTGAATATATTCAAGGATCTTTCATGTATATGCCTTAAAACTAATTAGGAAAAATGTTTTTTTTTTCTGCTGAAATTAAAGTAGCTAAATTGTCTGTCTTTGTGCATGCACCGTTCCTAAGAGTGCTTAAGCCTGTATATTAGATTTTTAATCTTTGTGACACTGCAAAGAACAAAAAAGAAGGCTGGAAAAATAAATTTATCATGTTGTTCACAGTACAGGAAAGTTCACTTCAGGTAATTCTCTAAGCCCAGAGATACTTATGCATGCATAGGCAAAATAATTTTTGATAGCCTTTTACCAAGTAAATACCATTTTCATTATGTAAAAGTGTGGTCTGAAAATTGACCAATGCTAACTCAGCATGGCTAGGCATATTCTAGCTGAGGAATGATACATGTTGGGAGAAGGTCCCCTGGATTGACTACTGTTGGAAGCAGGATACTAGGCTGGATGGACCATTGGCCTGACCTAGTATGGAAATTAGGGACAGGTGAGGGGAAAGGTAGGGGGTAAGGGGGTTAGAGGGGTGGGGAAGTGAATGTGTGTAATGGGACAACTATGTGGACAAACTGAAATTCAGAAAAGTCAGTTATACCTTGTTATAATAGTTCTCTGTTATTTAGGCAGGGAGACATTGGAGGCTCTAAGAATGGTTGCCAGATGCACAAATGTGTGAAAGGGGAACATGGTTTGCAGAAGTGGCATGAAGAAATAGTCATGCTGGATGTAGAAGGAATATATTGTCTCATTAGATGCAAAGAACTGTGAACCTTGTTTAGGAAGTGCAGGCTAATGGGAAGCCCTATTTTAGAAAGGATGGAGAAGTCAGAATTGAGACTTCCAGATCAGGACATCTGAAGTTTCAGAAGTACAGGTACACAGCCTTTTATCTGCATATTTTGGAATTTTCCGGATTTCAGAATGGTTTATGTTAAGTCAGAAAAAAGAGAGACTATAAAAATACCTGTGTACTTTTTTATTTCAAAGTAAAACATTCCGTAAAACTTCAATCAGAAACAGGCTCAAACCAAGCTAAATGTGCATCAATGAGTTTATGCTGCTGGTACAAAGTGGTTATTGAACCAAGCAGTAAACATTTCTCAGGTAACCCGTGCTTGCTTATTAGCATAATAATGCGCAGGTAGATAGCGTATACCTTTGAAACATCTCAGATGTTGGCTTTTTCCAATCTCTGCTGACTTTAATTTGTGTGTGCCTGCAGCATTGGCACATGCAAGAGCAGTCACGCTGTCCTTTGCGTCCTTGAAACCTGTTGATGCTCATTCATCAGCTGTTGTTAATGCTCTTTTAGGGCTACAGCACCAGTAGAGAGGTGTTATATCAGCATTGTAAATTTGTTCTGGACTAAGGTTTTCATCTGTCATCATCTTGCAAATTCATCAACGTGAGTTTCAGCGGCTTCATAATCAGTAGAAGCTTTTTCACCAAAGATTTTGATATATTTAACACCATGACACTTCTTAAATTTTTTCCAGCCAATCTTCTGAATATTTACACTTGTGTTCATTGTTCAGTTCTTCATGGCATTTTCTTCATGACAATCAGATTAGTCAATGTCATTCATTCACTTCTTTATTGTCGAACCCAATCAATTAGCACATGGGCCAGATCTTCATTTTTTTTTTCCCTAGGGCCCTAGGCAATGTTTTTCTCTTTTTAATTAGTTACTAGTCATCAGTGTCGCTGTAAAATTTATCTTTCTGTCTTTAAGTGATATATGGTTGTAGTTCCCACAGTCTTCTGTTAGACGCTGCACAGATACACCAGGATCAAGCTTCTGCTCTACTTTCTCTGCTATCGATAACGTCAGACTCTTCCATTTCTTATTCTCACTGTTACCCCAAGGGAAATCTGTAGCTCTTTTTGACATTTTCACAGTCTTCAATGAGCAGCAGAGGCACATCACACTTGTAGAAGTCTTGAGAAAGGACAGATGCAATGCACCTGCATGGGTTCAGCATGCATGAAGTCAGGGGATTTCCAGCACCATAACAGTTTTTTGAAATTTTGGATAAAAATTGTGGACCTGTATTTTAGGTCATGAATCAATACATTATCCCAATTCCTGAAGGCCATCCCTCAATTAGGCATATACAGTCATTTGTGATATTAAAGGACTACATTTTTCTCAATCCTGAAGGCCCAGTGTTTGCTTTTTTTGTTTGACCTGTATTTTAGAACAGAATCTGCTGATGTAGAGGCTATTCTAAAATACAGGAGAAACGGGTGTTTATGTGCTGAGCAGCATAAACATCCATTTTAGAAAAATAAAGTATTGAAAATTCCAATAGGTTGAAAACCAGCACATAAACATGTTTGTGCCAGCACATACATGCTTAAGATTTCCATTTTAGAAATAAAAACACATATATTCCCAGCGCTTTCACAGAGACCAGTTTCCCTGGCCATTTTGGCTTAGGGGGGGGAGGGAGATCTCCCCTAATCCCTTCAATGGAGTGCTGCTCAATAGGAGCAGTTTGCTAAAATCTAAAAGTGCTTTGGTAGGCAAGCATCAATCTTGATGTCAATCTGCTATGGCATCCATGTTTATTCCCCTTCTACTGTAAGATGTGGAAAAAAAAACATGTATTTTCTAGGTATGCTACAGTCCCACCGATAACATGCCCAGCCACACCACCTTGCCCTTTGCATGCACTTGCATCTTTGATGTTCATATCCTGGCTTTGTAAAATAGAACTTAGATGTTTATGCAACATAATTATTTCAATACCTGTTTATGCAAGTCTCAAACGTGAACTGCCATAGTGTTTTGCCAAGACACAAACCTCACAGACACAAAACATATAAAACTGCTGAAAAGGGAATGGATAGGCCAGTATGGGTACATGTCCTATAATAGGAGGCAGAAGGGAGCGGCAACACTTATACCTAAGCAGGTTCCCTTTGAGCTGGAAAAAGAGATTAAAGACCTGGAAGGGAGATATGTGTTAATGGTTGGGAGGTTGTACTGGGAGAAGGTTTATGTGGCTATGTCTATGCACCAAATGGGTAATTCTATACAGAAGCATATGCAAGTGACCTGAATACTGGCATATATGTGTGTAGTGAGCACATGCATGCGTAAATGTCAATATTCTGGCTATTACAAAATGCCACCTAAATGTAATGATAAGCTATTTGCAGGTAGGCGTACACATGGATGGAGCATGTAGGCCCAATATTCAGCTGGCAGAGAACGCTCAGGGTATGTTGCTGTCAGCAAAATGTCTTCATTGAATAATGAAATCTTAAATTCCTCCCCTGCCACTTCAACTCCAGTAATGGTTGGATCCTTATGAATCTGCAGAGCTCAGGGCTCCACTGACAGGGCAAACAACAGTGGGGATAGGGTTCAACCCTTGCACTTTCCTCGAGACAAGGGAAAAGCTGCAAAGTAGCCTCCACTCATTTGTACTCTCACCTTGGGGGTAGAATAAAGTCATGAAATCCATTTGCAAAAATTCAGAACAAATGCAAATGCATGGAGAACATCTCTCAAAAGAGGGGAAGGGAGGGGGGAAATGGGACTTGATATACAGCCTTTCTGAGGTTTTTGCAATTACATTCAAAGTGGTTTACATATATTCAGGTACTTATTTTGTACCAGGGGTAATGGAGGGTTAAGTGACTTGCCCAGAGTCACACGGAGCTGCAGTGGGAATTGAACTCAAGTCCCCAGCAGGTCCCCAGGATTAAAGTCCACTGCATTAACCACTAGGCTATTCCTCCACTCCATTCCATGGTCAAATTTATTTTCAAGGTTGATCGGTAGAAGAACCATTGGTATTCTCTCCGTCCTAGCCCACCACTTTAAATGCAACACCTGATGTACATTATCGTTCATTGTCCTTCCTGGGAAAAACATACACTGATCCTCATGTATGATGTCTCCAACAGAGGCATTCATTCCAGTGGCTAAAATACTAGCCATCAGCTTTACATCCAGATTTAGTGAACAGATTGGCCTGTAAGAGTTGTATTGAAGAGGATCCTTATCAGGTTTGGGTAAAACAGTAACCACTGCCCATAGAATATACTGCACTAGCCCCTCCCCTGCCAGCAGCTTGTTAAAAATAGATACCAAAAATGTTGCAAGTATACCAGGGAAGGTTTTTAAAAAATGGGATGTTAAGCCATCCAGCCTTAGGGATTTTCCAGGTTTTAACCGTTTGATGGCATCTTGGACTTCCTGAATCTGTATTTCCTGGTCAAGCTCTCCACTCTGATGTTCTGACAGTCATGGGATTGCTATCCCATGAAGGTAATGTTTTAGGTTATGGGTAGATGAACAAGCCTCAGAGTTATACAAGGCTTGGTAAAACTCCAGAAAGCATTTTGAATTTCCTTGGATTTACTCTTAATATGGCCGCTATCTTTCACAGACATAACCTGAGTTTGCACCCATTTGGCCTTACGTTAGTGAGCTAGTAGCCGGCTAGCTCTATTTCCCTCCTCAAAGAACTCCCTCTTAGAAACTTGCAAATCGTACACCACCTGTCCTGCCTAGAGGTCTTGGAGCTGTTGCCTATACCTGACAATGGCAGACAAAGGTGATTTTTTGGGATTGCTAGTATATTGAATTTCCAAGTTCTTAATTCAATTCTCAATTGCACATCCCACTTGTTATGTGCTGCTTTAAGCCTACTAGCACACATAATAAACCGCCCCATAATAAAAGCTTTGTAACTGTCCCTTACCAGCCCCAGCGTAACTTCTGGGGTGACATTTAATGGGAAAAACTCAGGAATATCTGTTTGGAGATCTTGCAAAACTTCTTCATGTTCAAGTAAACTTTCACTGAGGTGCCAAAAGGCTAATTTGGGATCCACATCAACCTTTTTACAAATTGTCCAAACTGGAGCATGATCAGACCAAACAATAGCATCAATCCCTGCACCTTGAACCCTGAGCACTAACTCTTTGTCAATGAGGATGTAATCAATATGAGAAAAAGAGCCATGAGGAATGGAGTGAAAAGTATATTGTCTATCTTGGTCATGGAGAAGCCTTCAAATATCCTTCACCCTCAGGTTCTGAGAAAAGTGCTTAAAGGTTAAGCAATCTATTCTTCTAGACTGGATATTAGCTGTGGAATCCAATTGTGGGTTTCTTGTAATATTGAAATCCCCCCCAACCCAGAGTCCTGACCCCAGAGTCACTAGGTTTTGCTCTAATTGCAGGTAGAAAGGTTGCTGATTATCACTGGGGGCATACACTGATACAATATTATATATAACTTCACCTATATCCACACATATGGCCAGACAACATCCCTCAGGATCCTTAATAAGGTCGTAGATAATAGGTTGCAGATTTTGTGCAAATAACATCCCCACCCCTTGTACCTTCTTAGTTGGATGTGAAGCAAAATAGGCATGTGGGAACCGCTTACATGCATAAAGTAAACCAATAATATGACAAGGGACTCCATATGGGATTGCTAAGCATGTATAGCTATTAATCCCGGGGCTTTGAGGCTTCATCTATTCTTTTAACTGTACATTCTGTAATACAATGACCTTTTACAGACTGAATGAAGAATTTACACAATGTAAGTATGAGATAAAGTAGGATGACCAAAAAAAAGAAAAAAACAAACAAACACAACACGGGGACAGGGTCGATCATTTCCAAAGACTTCCCCAATCATAGCCATAAGCCCAGCTCCAGTTCAGAAGATGTGGTGATGGTGATGGTGTTACAACAGGGCCACATGTTCATGTTCCTTTACAGGCTGTCATTTCAAACACACTGGTTCATGGTGTTCTACCACCTACTCCCTGCTATTATCAAGTGATTTTGTAATGACTTGAGGATGTAGAGCAACATTTAACATGCTCAGGTAAGTACTTATTGCCAAGGGTATATGTGCATAAAAATTGGTGCTCAGAAAATATAGAATGTCATTAAATCTTAAGAGGATTGTGAAATATGAAAGTGAGCCCCTTTCCTCAAAATCTCACGACACTCTGAACACCACTGCTCTACTAATATTTATAGAATGCCAGTAAATGAAAACAACATTTGTGAGTGGAGAAAGGCACTGACACAGCTGAACCTGTGCATTGACACAAACACCATTCCGCTTCAGGAATCTGAATGCTATTGCTTTTATACTTATGATGGACAGTTGAGACTGAAGGCTGGTCCCTGAGGCAGGTTTCACAAAACCCAAATACTGTGTTGGACTGTAAAGCATTCTTACAGCAGAAGTGATAGAGTTTGGTTTTATTCCACGGCAATTGGATATTATTTTCATTACACGTGTTAATAATGCTTGCTGAAGGAGGTCGATAATTGATAGTTTAGAGTGTAAGTGAATTGATCCAATAATGCATGGCAGCCGCTCCTGGTCTAAGGGTCCCTTTCTTAAATTTTTGTATGATTTTGTTTTTAATCATTTCCCATAATAAGTGAAACTACCTAAATCGCTTTTTTTTTCATGTTTGCCTGTCCTGAATGGATTGTAAGCTCTAAAGAGCACATTCCATCTCTTATGTATCTCTGCACAATACTGTGTACTTTTAGTACTGTAAGAAGTAGTAGTATTTGGGGAAGTTAACAGACATAAAGCCATATGGGAATCATCTAGAACTCACATTTCTTGCTGTGCATGTTTTGTGGAAGGGATAGAGGGGTATATGAGAGTGCCAGTCAAACTCACTCTTCAGACAGCAGATACACAGATCTGCTCAGCCAAGTGCCTCAATAACACATCACGGTGCAATGACTTTGGATCCTTTACCAGTTGATAACAGATTAGCATAACAAGGAGCAACCAGCCTGTCATCCTCCCAGAAATGATCTCTTCTGGGCTGAAATAATACTGGGTTCAATGACCAGACAACCCACTCAGGAGCCAGGAATTAAGAAAAATAGCCTATAGTTGATTTTGAGAGGTGACTCTTTTGAGCAGGGACTGTCTTTTCTTCATGTTCAATTGTGGTAGCGCTATAGAAATGATTTGTAGTAGTAGTAGTAGTAGTAATGAATAGCATCAATGGACTGAATGTCCTCCTCCTCCTCCTCCTACTACTATTTAGCATTTCTATAGCGCTACAAGGCGTACGCAGCGCTGCACAAACATAGAAGAAAGACAGTCCCTGCTCAAAGAGCTTACAATCTAATAGTCAAAAAATAAAGTAAGCAAATCAAGTCAATTAATGTGTCCTAAGCTTGATTTAGATTCAACTGAATATCAGCTTAACATAGACAAAATTTGGCCATCAAGATTAGACACTCAGACATTTAGTAGCTAGTTTATATAGCTTTTTCTGCATGTACAACCACAAAATTCTATAGGTGTATGCATGCATTAAAAGAAAGCATATAGGGATCAATATTCAGAAGGTGGCAGTGAGTGGGTTTTTTTTTTTTTAGCCGCTGTCGGCGTTATTCCCAGATATTCAATCCCGGGCCGTGTCCAGCCGCCGGCACTGAATATTTGGGTTTATGTGGTTAGCTATCTCTTATGTGGTGTCTATCTGTTTGACCATTTTCGAAAAAAAAGTCCAAGTGAAAAATGCACAAAATCAAGCCATTGGGATGTATGGGAAGCCAACATTCTTAGTAGACTGGCCACACAGACATCCTAGCAGAGCAGTGGGGCCCCTAGGGGGCACTGCAGTGGACTACCCCCCTTATATTATATGGTGAGTTCTTCAAAACCCACCAAAAACCTACTATGCCCAACTGTACACCACTACAATAGCCCTTATGGCTGCAGGTGTCACCTATATGTAGGTATATTATGTTTTTGGTGGGTTTTGGAGGGCTCACACTTTCCACCACAAGTATAACAGGTAGACTAGGATATGGGCCTGGGTCCCCTTCTCTACAGTGCACTGCACTGACCACTAGGCTACTCCAGGGACCTGCTTGCTGCTCGGATGGGACTAGCCATAACATCTGAGGCTGTCATACAGGCTGGTATGTACTTATTCTTTTACATCTTTGGGTGGTGGGAAGGGGTCAGTAACCACTGAGGGGGTAAGGGGGTCATTTCTTAATCCCTCTAGTGGTCATTAGGAGCATAATTTTGTGACTCAGTTGTTATTATAACAGATCTAGCCCAAAACATCCAACTTTTAGCCCTGGGCGTTTTTCCTTTGTTCCATTATGGCAGAGAAATGTCCAAGTTGTGGGAATGCCCAAATCCTGCCCTCAACACGCCCCTTGTGATTTGGATGCACTTCAAATGAACTGCATAAAAAAAATCTTAAAACAGGTTTACAAAATAGCAATTTGGACTTTTGGGGAAAAAAAAGTCTAAATGCCGCTTTGCGACACTTTTTGAATGTTTTTCTGTTTCGAAAATGAGCCCGTGAGATATTCAGCGCTTAACCCGCCTAAGCAACACCGCATAAGAATAAAACTGAATTTTATGCAGCCTGATTTGAGCACTAAACTTAAGTGGTTAATTGCTGAATGCTGACATATAACCGCATAAGTGCTGACTCTGCCCCCTGGACCGCCCACAAAATAACTGGCTTTCAGTTTAGCTGTCAGCACAGATATTCAGCAGCACTAACCAGTTAAGTGTTGCTGAATATCAACAGATAGCCTCGAACAAGTGATTTAACTGGCCAAGGGTCGTTTCTGGCCGGTTAAATCATTTTGAATATTGACCCCTACAGAATAGTGTGCTTAGTTGTAATCTGTATGTAGGTATTCCCAGGGGAATAGTTTGCATTTTGCAGGTCAGCTCTTTAATCATTTTCTCAAGCATGTGCAGATTTCAAAAATCCACTATTTTACATGTCAGTAGTCCCACCTACATTCATAAGAAGCAAAACTTGCAATAATGTGAACCTGTATCACTACTTACAATGAAAACCCCCTATTGACACTTCTCTCTTTTTGAACACATTCTTGTGTAAAATGGATAGTCTAGTTGTGTGTGATGCCAAATACATATATAGGGGCCCTTTTACAAAGCTGTGGGTTTACCGCATGTTATGCTGGAACTACCACCAGCCCAACACAACCACCAGCAGTAGATCTGTCTTGACTGTGCACCATTTCCGGCACTCTGGGAAGTTTTTTTGTAGCATGGCACTAACCTAGTGGTAATTGGGCATCGCCATGCGCTGCTCGGTTACTGCAGGAACCCTAACTGCCATCTCAATGGGTGGTGGTAAGTGCTCCCCACCGCATGACCATTTATTTGCCCACACCTTTTTCAGTAGTAGCTCAAGGTGAGTTACATTCAGGTAAACTAGATATTTCTCTGTCCCAGGAGGGCTCACAATCTAAGTTTGTATTTGAGGCAATGGAGGGTTAAGTGACTGGCCCAAGATCACAAGGAGCAGCAGCAGGATTTGAACTGGCCACCTCTGGATTTCAAGACTGGTGCTCTAACCACTAGGCCACTCCTCCACATGCGGTAAGAGTTATATTACTGCATAGCCATTTGCTTGGGGCATTTTACCCGCTGTGATAAAAAGGGCCCTGGCGAGGAGGGAAAATGGCTTCCGCCACTACCACAGAGCCCTTTTTCCCGCAGCTTAGTAAAAAGACCCCATAATAATATATACTTTTCCAGAGCCTTTTCTAAAATAATATTTTTTTTATTTAACTACATGACCTATAAAAAGTTATCCTCATTATGTTATATGTAACTTATAGATGATTTGCCTATTGAAACTTACCAAATCCTTTTCCATCATGTCCAATTTCAATTCGTTCAAGCATTCCTACATTGTTTGCCATAATTCTGAATGTGTCAACCTTTATGGATAGAAAAAACAACAATTAACTTGAATTTTGAAACATCCCAGTTTGTGGCTTAAATACTTCCTTTGCGCAAAATCTCATTACAGCACATTTACAGGAACTGAAAAAAATATGATTAACTTATTATTACTAGTGAATCCATTTGTTATTGGTAAGTGATCTAGAGGAATAAAAATTGCAGAGATGAATGATAATCACTCAGGTGGTCCCTTGTCTTCCCAAAAAGAGGGATACTGCAGCCAGATTGAAAATATAAATGAAAACGTATCTAAATCACAATTACTAGTTTGAATGATATAAAAATTCTTGCCTTGCTGTTATTTCAAAGACAGTGAGAAGTCATGCTTTCTCATATCTTTTTCATGTTTTTTTTCCTTATCTCTCACCCTCATGATAAAAAGTATTTAGTTGCACACACTTATACTGTCTCTATGGCTTGCATAAGTGCTCACGCCTAAATGCATACACGAGTATATACCCAGTTATGCTGTTATTCTATATAGGAACGTAGGCATCAACTTCCCAGTATGGAATATGTGCCAGAGGATACTTATATATAGGTGTACTTTTACAGAATTACTCCTTTAATCCCTAATTCTATAAAAGTTGCCAAAAATTGCATGCATAATTTAATTGAAAGATTATCTCATTTGTACCAATAATTGGCTTTTTAACAAGCAATTACTGCCAGTATTTATCTTTAATTAGAACGTAAAAAAAAAGATGAGCGAAAATGGGAAGGTCATTGGCAGAACAGGTGCGTTCCTAGCATTTACACGCATCGTTACAGAATACAGGGGATACATGTCCAATTTAGGCATGTATATTTGCACATTTCAGTTGGTGCAAATGGTTGTTCTTAAAACTAGGTGTGATCCCTGGGTATAAGCGCTATTCTATAAACAGCGCCTAACTTTAGGTGCGGCTTATAGAATAGTGCTTTTTTTCAGCACCAAATTGTTTGGCGCCATATGTAGAATTCACCTCTTAACCCATTAGTGCCCAATGTTCCCATATGGGAACAAATCAATTTGTTCCCATATGGCTTATTATGGTAACATTGGGCACTAATGGGATAATGTTCAGATATAGAATATTGTTTAGGTTTCATATGCTCTTTACTACCATTATAATGAATTTGTATATTCATGTACAATCGTATAGCTTCCTTCAAACTCTATAATTTACTTCATGAGAGGAGATTCAAAATTGAATCTATAGACATACCTTTCCTCTTTCAAAGGGATTCTGATGTTCCAACGGTTTTGTCAGCTGAATCTCTTTAGATAAGCCCTCATTCCCAAATAAAATTATATGTACATTGGCATCCGTGCCTGCCCCTCTCAGGTCGCCTGTATAGATTTTCACCAGGTAGTCTACCATATTTTCTGAATGTCTTTTTTCCCCATTGGGCACATGAAATATGTTCTTGTCGAGTTCAGTTCTTTCTTCATTAATAACAGAAGACAGTATAAATTTTCTTCTTATTTCAGGCGCATTGGCATCAAGAGAAAACTCTCTATAAATTGGAAATGTACCATGGTTATTTAGAAATACAAGTATCTATATTAAAAATACCTTTGGATAAGAAGAGCATATGGTGACTGGGTAAATCAAAATTCATGTAACTTTATTATTTAATCATCAATCAATTCTCTTAAATAAAAGCATTCATTTATTTTCTTATCAACTGATGACATTCAGGGGCCCTTTTACTAAAAGGTTGCCACGAGGCAATGGGCTTCCCGCACAGCAACCCTGATCTACTGCAGGCTCAATGCCCATTTCTGGCACTATCAGGCTCATTTTCGAAAGAGGACACCCGTCTTTCGACACAAATCGGAAGATAGACGTCCTTCTCACAGGGTCGCCCAAATTGGCATAATCGATTATGGGCGTCCCCAACTGCTTTCCATCGCGGGGACGACCAAAGTTCCTGGGGGTGTGTCGGAGGTGTAGTGAAGGCGGGACTTGGGTGTGCCTAACACATGGGTGTCCTTGACCCATAATGGAAAAAAAGGCGTCCCTGACGAGTATTTGGACGACTTTACCTGGTCCTGTTTTTCTTATGACCAAGCCAGAACTGACCAGATGACCACCGGAGAGAATCGGGGATGACCTCCCGTTACGCCCCCAGTGGTCATTAACCCCCTCCCACCCTCAAAAACTTTTTAAAAAATATGTTGTGCCAGCCTCTATGCCAGCCTCAGTTGTCATACTCAGGTCCGTGACAGCGCATGCAGGTCCCAGGAGCAATTTTATTGGGTAGTGCAGTTCACTTCAGACAGGCGGACCCAGGCCCATACCCCCCCCTACCTGTTACATTTGTGGAGGAAACAGCGAGCCCTCCAAAACCCACCACAAACCTACTGTACCCACATCTAGGTGCCCCCCTTCCCCTGTAAGGGCTATGGTAGTGGTATACAGTTGTGGGTAGTGGGTTTTTGGGGGGGGTTGGGGGGGCTCAGCACACAAGGTAAGGGAGCTATGTTCTTGGGAGCATTTTATGAAGTCCACTTCAGTGCCCCCTAGGGTGACCAGTTGGTGTCCTGGCTTGTCAGGGGGACCAGTGCAGTAGAAATGCTGGCTCCTCCCATGTCCAAATGGCCAAAAGTCAGAAATATCCATGTCTAGGTACGTCCAAATCTAGGGACATCCAAATTTAAGGATTTGGACATCTCTGACGGTATTTTCGAAACAAAAGATAGACGTCCATTTTTTTTTGAAAATACAGGTTTCCCCGCCCCTGAATTTCACCGTTTTGCAAGGATGTCCAAATCGCAACTTGGACGTTTCTTTCAAAAATGCCCCTCCACATCACCTAGGGCCCTGTTTACTAAGGTGTGCTAGTGTGCTAAAATGAGAGCACGCTAAATGCTAAAGACACCCATGTATTCCTATGGGCATCTCTATCATTAGCGTGTGCTAAAAATGCTAGCATGCGTATAATGTGGCTTAGTAAAGAGGGCCCCTAGTTTCCTATACATAGGGTATTCCTTTATTCCTTTTTAGTAACATTACAATTGTGATGGTGTATTTTCTTTAATTCTATGTTTGTGTATTATATAAAAATTCTAAAACTAAATAAAATAAAATCATATATATTTCATTTTAGCCCATCTTACCTCCCCCCCCAAACAAAGCCCCGCTAGCGGCTGCCGCGCAGTAACGGGCTATGTCAGCATTACCACACCGGCAGACGCTAGTGCAATTTTGTAAAAGGGGGCTTAGTGTCCACATTTTATAAATTAGATTGAAATTGTAACACGACTATGATTTTGTTAAATTGTCAATGTTAAAGTCAGAGTCAGATAGACAGAGAGGTATCTATTGTTCAACGGTCCTTGCCCCTTTTCATGGCAAAGTTCTGGAAATAGAATCTAGGTGGTCCAGAATACTACTACTACTACGGTAATCATTTCTAAAGCACTACTTGGTGTACTACTTACAGTGTAGAAATAAATACATTGTAGTAACTTCAGTTGGGCCTGTACGGTAATGGGTTGAAGATTACTAGATTTTTTTAAATTCTTTATTTATCGTTTTTAAATTTTACAAGCATTAAACACTTGAAACAGAAAAACGGATTAAATGATTTCAAAGAAAACATATTCATCAAAGCAAAAGTTTTTCATCTTGAATTAGACCACCAATTGTAGAGGTAGGAGCCGTTACTAACTCAGGAGATGAGATTTATACATTTAAATGTTAAAGTAAAGCTTAACATATTATCCACTATATAACAACTAGCCGTTAAGCCCGTAAAAATGGGCGGGTATTGGAATGTTTTTTTTCCCCAAGGCCCCCCTCCCGTTGCAGCTGCAAAGCCCCTGCCATCCTCCTTCCCTGCCAGCTCCAAGGCCCCCTCTGTCCCTCCCTCCCAGCTCCAAGGCTCCAGTCCTCCCCCCTTCCCAGCTGCAAGGCCCCCTGCCCTCCCTCCCTCCCAGTTCCAAGGCCCTCCCCCCCAGCTCCCAAGGCCCCCTTCCCTCCCTCCCAGTTCCAAGGCCCCCTGCTCTCCCTCACAACTGTAAGGGGCCCCATTCCCTCACAACTGTAAGGGCCCCCCTGCCCTCCCTCCCAGCTCCAAGGCTCCAGTCCTCCCCCCTTCCCAGCTGCAAGGCCCCCTGCCTGCCCGCCCTCCCTCCCAGTTCCAAGGCCCCAGGCCCTCCCCCCAGCTCCCAAGGCCCCCTGCCCTCCCTCCCTCCCAGTTCCAAGGCCCCAGGCCCTCCCCCCCAGCTCCCAAGGCCCCCTGCCCTCCCGCCCTCCCAGTTCCAAGGCCCCCTGCTCTCCCTCACAACTGTAACAGCCCCCCTGCCCTCCAGCTCCAAGGCTCCAGTCCTCCCCCCTTCTCAGCTGCAAGGCCCCCCGCCCTCCCTCCCTCCCTCCCAGTTCCAAGGCCCCAGGCCCCCCCAGCTCCCTCCCTCCCAGTTCCAAGGCCCCCTGCTCTCCCTCACAACTGTAAGGGCCCCCCTGCCCTCCCTCCCAGCTCCAAGGCTCCAGTCCTCCCCCCTTCCCAGCTGCAAGTCCCCCCGCCCTCCCTCCCACCCAGTTCCAAGGCCCCAGGCCCCCCCAGCTCCCAAGGCCCCCCCAGCTCCCAAGGCCCCCCCAGCTCCCAAGGCCCCCTTCCCTCCCTCCCAGTTCCAAGGCCCCAGGCCCCCCCAGCTCCCCAGGCCCCCTTCCTTCCCTCCCTCCCTCCCAGCTCCAAGGCCCCCCTCCTTCTGAGACGTCCCATGTCCCCTCCCCCCCCAAGGTAGCCGCTACCGCCCCCCCCCACGCCGGAGTCGCCACCACCCCCCCCTTCACCCGGCCCGGGCCCTCTCTTCGTTATTCAACTTACAGCAGCGCCGAAACAGCAGCAAGCAGTAGCTCCCGTTGGCCTTCCTTCACTGCCTGTGCCTCGCCCTCGTGTGACGTCACGTCGGCGAGGGCGGGGCACAGGCAGGGAAGGAAGGCCGACGGGAGCTGAAGCTGAGCTGCTTGCTGCTGTTTCGGTGCTGCTGTAAGTTCAATAACGAAGAGAGGGCCCGGGCCGGGTGAAGGGGGGGTGGTGGCGACTCCGGGGGTGGGGGGGGGGCGGTAGCGGCTAGCTTGGGGGGGGGGGAGCGGTAGCGACGTCAGCGGTTCCCTCCCTCCCCTTCAGCTCAGTTTCCCTCTCTGTCCCGCCCCCCTTCCCCGTCATCACGTCTTGACGCGGGGGCGGGACAGAGAGGGAAGTCTCTACTGCGCATTTGCAGGTGAGTCGGTCACTTGCCATTTATAGGTTTGATATCAAAATTGCTGACCAAGTATCAAAGCCTGCATGAATCCAACTTGCATCAGAGTAACTTTTTCTGATCAATAAATTGTTTTAAATGTTCAGGCATAAAGAAAACATATTTAACTCCCAAATACTTTATATTGCATTTGCAAGGATAGTTCAAATTAAATGTAGCCCCCAAAGCTAAAGTAGCAGTTTGTAATGTAAGAAAATCTTTTCTTCTTGCTTGTGTTTGTTTAGTGACGTCTGGAAAAACCCAGATTTTCCCTTCATAAAATGGAACATGTAGATTTTTTAAAGCCATTTTTCTCACTGATTCTAAATCCTGTTGGAAAACAAAGGATACAAGTAGTGTTTGTCTCTCCATTACTGATAATAAAGAGGTTTCCAGTAGATCTGATACATTCAAATCTCCTTGTGGTTGTAAGAAATTTTGTGATTCTTCTTTAGTTGTTTTTGTAGGTAAATAATATATTTTGTTTAAAGCTGGTATATTATCAGGGTGAAATTTTAAGTTCTCAACCAAATAACGTTTAAATATTTCCACTGGGGTATACACTGATGTTTGAGGAAAGTTCAACAAACGAAGGTTCAACCTTCGATTGTAATTTTCAAAATATTCCAGTCTATTATGTATCAGTGTATTATCCTTTATAAGTTTCACTGACATTTCTTTCAATTTAGTAGTCTCTTCATTCAAATAATTTATTTTCTCATTTACCTCATTTTTCATCGATGTAAATGCAACAGTTAAATTTTGAACATTACTCACAAGTGATTCTATTTTGTCCGTTGAAGTCATCACAGTTTGATCCAAACGCTGGAGCATCTCCCAGATGGCTTCCAGCGATACCTTTGCAGAGGAGACCATTGATGCTCCTGGCCTCTGTGCCATAGCGGCTGAACTCTGAACCCCAGATGAAATGAGGGCCTCGGCTGACAATTCGACATCGGGTCCCAGACATGTTGCCCTTCTCCCGTCTTTGCGGGTTAGGGATCCACCCTCATTGCCGATTACTGCCGGTTGCGGAGGTAGGAACAGTGTCGGAGGGGACAAAGACGCCTCCAATCCCTAAATCTCGGCTTCTCCTTGCAGCGAACAATCAGCGGGATCTCCGACCACTAACGAAGTGCATTGCCTCGTTATGAAACTCTCCAAAGTCTGCTGGGTAGGCGTTGAAGTTAGTGTTGGCTAGGCTCCGACTCTAACGGATCCTTTCCTCTTCGTATGAGGCATTTTCACTAAACTAGTGAGTAGTAAATATATTTTCAGGAAAAACGAAGAGGAAAAAACTCGGGTGAGTCACAAGCGAGGAGCTGTTAGTGCCGCCATCTTGTTCCTCCCTCTCGATTACTAGATTTTGATGTATACTATAGATGTGCATTCATTTGAAATGTATTTGTTTGTTTTCTTACTACCTGAACTTTCGTAGACAGCTTAAAGCTTTCTTCTTCAAAAAGATATTTTACAAAAACTCAAAATAAGGCACCAATCAGATATGTGAAAAGAATTTTTGTTTCTTTGATAGCTTGCCCGCTACCACTGGTCTGCACTCAATTCTTCTTAGCACCTTCTAATCACAAAACATGTAACCAATCACTATTCTGTAACTACTGTATTACCACTATATAATTTAACTAATTTATTGTCACTGTAAGCCACATTGAAACAATGTCCAGTTGGAAAATGTAGGCTATAAATCCTGAAATAAATAAAATAAAATATACTGAAAGCTATTGAAGCAGTGTACATTCATGTACAGTGGCTATTTTTCTATCCCTGAAGAACTCACAATCTCAGTTTATACTTGACTTGCCCATGATCACAAAGAGCTGCAGAGGGATTTCAACTCTGCACCCCTGGCTTTCAGCCTGGTAATCTAACCATTTTGGGCACCTTTTTGTGCCTTATTCGTAATAAAAACACGTCTGTGTGAAAACGTCCAAGTGTTCATCGGGGATGTCCTTGTTGTTTTCGATTATGGGTCAAAGATGTCCAAGTGTTAGGCACGCCCAGGTCCCGCCTTTGCTATGTCTCCGACACGCCCCCTTGAAATTTGGACGTTCTTGCGACGGACTGCAGTTGGAGACTTCCAAAATCGGGTTTCGATTATACCAATTTGGACGTCTCTGGGAGAAGGATGTCCATCTTCTATTTTATGTCGAAAGATGGATGTCCTTCTCTTTCGAAAATGAGCCCAATAGCCATATTTTAAGAGACATTGTAAGAATGAGTACACCATAATTTTAAAATCACTGTTATTTGTACCTAAGTACATGCTGCAGGAAAAACTTGGCAAGCCAAAGCACCAGAATTAGCTCCTCCTGCTAAGCTTTTTCCAGCTGAAGCCTTGCTAAGTATCTCTTGTTTCAGTCTGTTCCTCCTTGCTGCTAGCATGTGCTTGAAAACTACAGTTAGCAACTACAGTGAAGCATTCTGTAGCCTTACAACTTTCTAATTTTCACTTAGAAATTGAAATAAACTCAGCCAAAACCTTTAAAGTGCTTAACCACATATGTTGCAAAAACAAAAAAAAAGAAGAAGAAAATTACTTTCAGGCTTTTATAGAACTTATAGATGGCAGCAAGCATTAGCAGATAATGCTGCTGAAAATTCAGGCTAAGTTGGCACTATTCAGATAATTCTAGATAAAGATAGGACAGCACAAAGGCTGTCCCGAGTTTATCTTAATGCTGGATATTTGGGGATAAAAAAAACCCATGGCGGCTGACAAATATCGTAGAATAACCTTTCTTTCCAAGTGTGGCTGATGCCACTGTGTATGAATAAGAACAATAGGACAAACTTACTCATTCACTTCGAAAACATAAATGGATTCTTGCTTCATGGCCTCTTTCACATGTATCCGTTTCATATGTACTGTACAGTCTGCAATACAAATGGAAAGATGAGCTATTTCAAATGGGATGTTGCAGCTGTGCTTAACTTTAGCCCCACACTTATAAACAAGACTGGATATTTATCAGCTGTAACAGCAGTTCAAATGAAGTTAAAAATATTTTAGGACAATCAAAACTCTGAACTATTTGTAGCTAGACTGATTTCTTGGTTGGAAATTCTTACAGAAACGCAGAGTAGAAACTATGGGGTCCTTTTACTAAGTTGTGGTAAGCGCTAGTGTGCTCTTACTGCACCTTAAAAGGGCTTACTGTGGGACACTCTAAGGCATCCCGCGGTAAAAGCCCAATGTGCGCTAAAAAGAATTTCAGAGTTTTTCTTGGGGGGGGGGGGGTCTGGGAGCTAGAAAGAAGCTAAAAGGATTAGTTGCTAAGCGTAGGACACTAAATCAGGCATGGACATTATTCAAATATACCATCTTGGAAGCCCAGACCAGATGCATTCCACATATTGTAAAGATGGAAAGAAGAAAAAATGACAGCATGAGTAAAAGGTGAAGTAAAAGAGGCTATTACAGACAAAAGATTGTCCTTCAAAAAATGGAAAAAGGACCCAAATTAAGAAAATAAGAAGCAACATAAGCACTGGCAAGTCAGATGTAAAGCATTAATAAAGAAGGCTAAAAGAGAATATGAAGAGAAACTTGCTACAGAGGCTAAAACTCACAGTAACCACTTTTTCAGGTACAAGCCTGTGAGGGAATTCATTTGGCCATTAGATCATGAAGGAGCAAAAGGGCCACTCAGGGAGGACAAGGCCATAGCGGCAAAACTGAATGAATTCTTTGCTTTGGTCTTTACGGAAGGAGATGTAAGAGGAAATGGTTTTCAAGGGTGATGATGCAGAGGAACTGAAAGAAATCTCGATGAACCTGGAAGATGTACTGAGCCAAACTGACAAATTAAAGAGTAGTAAATCACCTGAACTGGATGGCATGCATCCAAGGGTACTCAAAGAACTCAAGCATGAAACTGCTGATCTGCTGTTAGAAATATGTAACCTGTCATTAAAATTGTTTATAGTACCTGAAAATTGGAGGGTGGCCAATGTGAAGCTGATTTTTAAAAAGGGCTCCAGGGGTGATACAGGAAATTACAGACCAGTAAACCTGACATCAGTGCTGGGAAAAATAGTGGAACTTATTATAAAGAACAAAATTACGGAACATATAGACTAACATGGTTTAATGGGACAGAGTTAGCATAGGTTCGGCCAAGGGAAGTCTTGCCTCATCAATTTGCTTCATTTCTTTGAAGGCCTGAATAAACATGTGGATAAAGGTGAGACGGTTGATGTAGTGTATCTAGATTTCCAGAAAACCTTTGATAAAGTTCCTCATGAGAGACTCCTGAGAAAATTAAAGTGTCATGGGATAGGAGGCAAGATTCTGGTGTGGACTAGAAATTGGTTATTGAATAGAAAACAGAGGGGTAAGGTTACATGGTTATTTCTCTCAATGGAGAAGGGTGAACAGTGGAGTGCTACAGGGATCAATACTGGGACCGGTGCTATTTGACATATTGGCAACATTAGCGCATGGCCATTAACTGGGAACATGGAAAATTGGCCATTTTCCAGCTGCGGTAAAGATGTCTTTAATGAGCAGGAAAGACCCATGTAAGGATGCACTAAGGCCACTTTCTACTAAAGCTTAGTAAAAGGACCCCTTTGATCGCTACATGCTTAGGTTCTGTCACACTTGCCAACGTGTGGAAGCAGTTCCTGTACAGTACACTGAGGAGGCAATTATATGAGTGTGCACCTCCTTTTACGTGGCTCAATGTTGCATGGTGAGATCCTATTCTATAATGGCATCTGGGTGCCCAGATTTCATTATGGAATACTTGCATAACCTGGCATCAGCGTGCCTTGAATATACTCACTCATAGTTTCACTAGCCATAGACCTGGCATAACTGCAGGCACCCAAATGCAGCAATGGTGAGCATAACTTACAGTGTTCTATATAAGTACATAAGTAATGCCACACTGGGAAAAGACCAAAGGTCCATCGAGCCCAGTATGGCATTACTTATGTACTTATATAGAACACTGTAAGTTATGCTCACCATTGCTGCATTTGGGTGCCTGCAGTTATGCCAGGTCTATGGCTAGTGAAACTACGAGTGAGTAAATTTATGGCACGCTGATGCCAGGTTATGTTGCGTTCATAAGTGGCAACCTCACCCATGCCCCACCAATGTGAATGTGCCTTTGCGTTTACATGCTATGCCACTTACACACCCTGTTAGCTATTTGACTTCCACTTACGAACATAGGTGTACACCTACCCACGAAAATGCATTAATCTGGGCACCCAGTTACAGAACTGCCCTTTGAATGGGACGTTGTGAGAGTTCTAATGTGCTTAGCATCCAGCCAGACTAGATATACAAAGCTTGAAATGCTTCATTTGCAGATGGAAATGATGGCATGAATTGAGCTATGAGCCAGTTTAACTTATTTGTAACATAAAGGAACTTTGTACTGCTCTGTACCTGCAAAACTCCAATGAGTTTCTCAGTATTCAGCCAGTTCCAAGGCTCTGGAAACAGGGAGCAGTCTTCTGATGGGTTAGAGATGACTACCAAAAAGTTCTCTTAACCTGTTTTTTTCTCTCTGTTACCAGATACTGGATTTCTTTTTAAAGAAACACCAGGGTTCTTAGAGAGAAAAGTGATATCCGACCATACAAATGGGCTATTTAAAAGGTAGAAATTGCTCAGAAGCACTGCCATCCTGATTTGAAAGACCACTGGATTGTTGTAGGCACCCGTGTGACCCTGCTACAACTCCCATGAAGTCAAGACACGTTTCTTATTTAGCACTTACCCTCCTGATTAATCAAATAGTCCTACTTCTACTTCCTCTCGACTTTCTGATAACTATGAATATCAGGAGCATATGGTATGTCAGGCAGATGAAGTAGTTTGAAGGGATGGGCCGTTGTTTTTAAAAATAGAGAAAACGTCAAAAACATATTTCATTGTTAACAAATGAAAACGGGTAGAAAAAAAAGTTGTTGCTTTTTTCATTAGTTGATAATAGTGCACCTTATCCCGCAGATTCTATATAAAACCCCAGATTCTATACATGATGCCGATATTTCCGTGTGGAAATCGAAGCATATTCTGTAACAATGACATAATCTAATTGGTTAACAAGCCAATCAGCACTGATAAATGTGGATTAAAAAGTAATTACTGAAACTAATTGGCACTAATTAGAATTTACGTGCACAACTGTCTAAGCGCTTTCTATAATGTGCTGCGTATAAATTCTAAGTTGCATAGCTGAAAAGGGGGCGTGGCTATTGGTGTGGAATGGGCGGGTCATGGGCATTTCTAAAATCTATGCGCGTTGCTATAGAATACAATAGGTCTGCACCTAATTTAGCCGTTGACATTTATACCAGGTTTTACTTGGCGTAACTGCCTGCGACTACATTTATTTATTTATTTGTAGCATTTGTATCCCACATTTTCCCACCAATTTGCAGGCTCAATGTGGCTTACATTTGCCGTAATGGTGGTTGCCATTTCCGGGTAGCAGAATTACAGATGGACTCTCACCTCCATGTGAAGTGCTGCCTGCAGCGCTTCCACACGGAGGTGAGAGGCGCTGTCAGGTCAGTTCAGGGGGCCCAATACGGAGGGGGCGTGAGCGGCGGCGGGGATGAGGGGAGGGGGGAGGTTGGTGTGTGCGATGTTCGTTTCCAGGCTCTAGCGGCAGCAGCCGACAGTCTGACTTCGTTTCCCTCTCTGTTCCGCCCTCTGACGTCATCACGTCTTGACAAGAGGGCGGGACAGAGAGGGAAGTCTGTACTGCGCATTTGCAGGTGAGTCGGTCACTTGCCATTTTTATGTTTGATACACCTTCCTACTTGGTCTCTTCAATGTTGTAGCTGAAGTCCTAATTACAATAGGGTTTTCTTTTGAAACTTTTCCCACAGTCATACATTTGTCACTGGTGGCATCCTGAATTCACTTGCTTCAATCTGTTACCCACAACCTATAGTTTAAGAATATTCAGTACATCTCTCCAGAGAAGTTAGTACCACATGGGTGCCAAAATCTTTTTTTTTAATGAAATACAAGACTGTAAAATGAGATAGGAAGGAACAGAGGTATCTGACAGGTATGAGCTCCCTTCAGGCTATATCTGTTTTCCAGATCTTAGTGGCAGTGACAAGTGTCATAGGGTCAAATGAGGAGAGACTCTTGATGCTACCCTGCAATGTAGAAAAGGCAAAGGAGTGGGATGGTGGTAAGGGCAGAGAAAATGAGCAGAGAGATGGAATACACAGGATAATAAGCAGCTGTTATTAATGTATTTGACAAAAGAAACTTACAATTTTGGCTTTTGATGGACATATCAATTCTGTTTAGCTCTCCTAGTTCAACAGCATCCACTTCTGCTGTAAAGGACTGTAAAAAAATTAAAATACTTATTTTTTCCCCACAAAAAAGAGTTTGTTAAAAAAACAACAACATTTTAATGAGTAATATAATAAGTTTGGGTATGTCTGATTGGATTGATTTCAAAGTGGTATTAGATACCTCATGTCTTTCCTTGTACTCCGCATCCTGCACAGGCCAACGAAGGCGCCTGTTTCCTGTATCACCATTGGTACCATACAAGCACATAGTCAAGAGTGGGGCATGTCTCTTCTCTCCTAGTTGACTGTAGAATACAGCTACATGATATGTCACCACTACAAGAACAAAAAGAAAGACATCAAATCAATAAAAGCAAGGCTGTTCTTTCAGTTAAGTAGCATAAAGAACCCTATCAACTAAGTGTAGATAACTGATCAGCATCAGAAGTTGGAGAACAAGGCCAGTATTCAGTACACTTCTACAGTCTGTGCCCTGATCGTGGCTAGACAGATTCAGCTTCAGAAGTTGAAGAACAAGACCAGTGCTGGGCAGACTTCTATGGTTTGTGCCCTGGTCGTGAATAGATTTGGATGGGTTATAGTAGACCTTTTCAGGGGCTTTGATGTAAACGTTTGAAGTTTTAAAACAATGACCGTGCCGGGCAGACTTTAACGGTCTATACCCTGAAAATTGCAAGGACAAATCAAGATCAGGTATGCATATGAAATATTACATCATACCTTATGTAATGAGTATATCTTGTTGGACAGACTGGATGGACCGTACAGGTCTTTATCTGCCATCATCTACTATGTTACTATGCAGGTTGTGAATGCAAGAGTCTGCCCTGTTCATACATGATGGGTAATTTTGTAAGGGATATGAGAATATAGAACAGCATTTTATGCACTCTAATGGGTTCTTTTTAGGGCTACATGTGTGTATGAAGTAGGCATAAAGACAGAAAGGGGGAAATCTTTATAACCAAATGGCACAATTTAGGTATCAAGATACAGAACACTGAGCACTAATTCTATAATGGAATCTTGACGCCAATATTCCATTATAGAACACTAACATAAGTCAGCTTCAATGCACCTACATTTAGGTGTGTCCATTTATGCCATGTCAATAGCAAGTGTATAAATGGATACCTAAGGGCTCATTTTTGAAAAAGAAAAACTTCCCCCAAAAATGGCACAAAGTGGAAGATGGACATTTTCTTGCAAAAATGTCCAAATCGCTATTTTCGAAACACATTTTGAAGATGTTTTTTCTATGCAGTTTTTCTGCAGTGCATCCAAATAACAAGAGGGGGGGGGGGGGGTGTTCTGAGCAGGATTTGGACATTCCCACAACTTGGACATTTTTCTGCCATAATGGAACAAAGTAAAAATATCCAGAGCTATAAGTTGGATGTTTTGATCTGGATCAGTTTCAATCAGGACTAAGTCACAAAAAGGTGATCTGAATGATCCCTTATTCCCCCACTGGTCACTGACCCCCCCCACCCCCCCCACCCCCCCCCCCCCCCCCCCCCCCCCCCCCCCCCACATACCCCAAAGATATGAAAGAAACAGTACATGCCAGCCTCTATGACAGCTTCAGATGTTATGGCCAGTCCCATTAGAGTAGCAAGCAGGTCCCTGGAGTAGCCTAGTAATCAGTGCAGTGAACTGTGGAGAACAGAACCCAGGCCCATATCCCACTATGTTATACTTATGGTGGAAAGTGTGAGCAGTCCAGAACCCACCAAAAACCTATTGTTCCCACATATAGGTGACACCTGCAGACATACGGGCTACTGTAGTGGTGTACAGTTGAGTACAGTAGGTGTTTGGTGGGTTTGGGAGGGCTCAGCATACAATATCAGCGGGTAACGGTGAGATGTGCACCTGGGACCTTTTATGTGAAGTCCACTGCAGTGCCTCCTTAGGGTGCCCCACTGCTCTGTTGGGATGTCTGTGGTGCCAGTCTACTGAGAATGCTGGCCTTCCCAGATGTCCCAATGGCATGTTTTTGTGTGTTTTAACCTGGAACATTATTTTTCCAAAAATGGTCACAAAAGAAAAATGCACCGAGCACAAAGGACTAGATTCTATATATCATGCCTAAAAATTTGATGCCGAAATAAAATTTGCCTCGTGCGCTCTATAAAGTATGCCTTAATTTAGGCATTCTTTATAGAATAAGACTAAATTTCTGCACAGTATATAGGATATGCCAAGCAGCCATGACAGCACCTAACTCTTGGTGCAGCTATTCATGCCAGGTAAAACTTGGTATAAATAATGACGTCTAAGATAGGCACAGAGCAGGTGTATTCTATAACCCTGCGCACAGTTTTCCAGAATGCCTACAACCCGCCTATTTCACTTTGCAGAATATGCTTAGTGGGTAGTATGCGTAAATTTTAATGAATGCCAATTAGTGCTGATAATTGCTTAACATTCACTTATTTTATTTTATTTTTTTTACATTTGTACCCCGCGCTATCCCACTCATGGCAGGCTCAATGCGGCTTATCAGTGCTGATTAGTTTGTTGACTAATTAAATTATGTGCAGTGTTATGGAATATGCTTCGATTTCCACATAATATATAGAATCTGGGAAAACATCTAAAAATGTCTAGGAAATGGCCATTTTTAAAACAACAAGACGTATTTCAGGTTCACCACTTGATTTCTGGACATTTTCAGCACAGTTTCCAAAGATGGATTTAGACGTCATAATGAAAATGCCCCTCTAAATCTGGCACCTTAACACCTAACTTACACTATTCTGTAAGGTATATGTGTAAATGTTGGCCCATGCACCTTCCCTGTAAATGACCCCCTCGCCATCATGCTCTAAACATAGTAACATAGTAGATGATGGCAGAAAAAGACCTGCACGGTCCATCCAGTCTGCCCAAGAAGATAAATTCATATGTGCTACTTTTTTATTTGTACTGTCCTCTTCAGGGCACAGACCATATAAGTCTGGCCAACACTATCCCCGCCTCCCAACCACCAACCCCGCCTCCCACCACCAGCTCTGGCACAGACTGTATAAGTCTGCCCAGCACTATCCTCACCTCCCAACTACCAGTCCCGCCTCCCACCACCAGCTCTGGCACAGACCGTATAAGTCTGCCCAGCACTATCCCTGCCTCCCAGCCACCAGCCCTGCCTCCCACCACTGGCTCTGGCACAGACCGTACAAGTCTGCCCAGCACTATCCCCGCCTCCCAACCACCAGCCCCGGCACAGACCGTATAAGTCTGCCCAGCACTAGCCCCGCCTCCCAACCACCAGCTCTGCCACCCATTCTAGGCTAAGCTCCTGATGATCCCTTCCTTCTGCACAGGATTCCTTTATGTTTATCCCAAGCATGTTTGAATTCCGTTACCGTTTTCATCTCCACCACCTCCCGCGGGAGGGCATTCCAAGCATCCACCACCCTCTCCGTGAAAAAATACTTCCTGACATTCTTCTTGAGTCTGCCCCCCTTCAATCTCATTTCATGTCATTTATAAGATAGTGCTGAGCTCTCACTTATGCATGCAAGTGCTAGAATTCTATAAAGTTAAGCACGCACAAATGGTGTTTACATTTAGAGCACCCAAAACAAATTGGGGTAAACATCTTTCAATAGATGAGAAAGGTAACAGAACTGTACAGGTCTTATTACTACTACTACTACTACTACTATTTAGCATTTCTATAGCGCTACAAGGCGTACGCAGCGCTGCACAAACATAGAAGAAAGACAGTCCCTGCTCAAAGAGCTTACAATCTAATAGACAAAAAATAAATAAAGTAAGCAAATCAAATCAATTAATGTGAACGGGAAGGAAGAGAGGAGGGTAGGTGGAGGCGAGTGGTTACAAGTGGTTACGAGTCAAAAGCAATGTTAAAGAGGTGGGCTTTCAGTCTAGATTTAAAGGTGGCCAAGGATGGGGCAAGACGTAGGGGCTCAGGAAGTTTATTCCAGGCGTAGGGTGCAGCGAGACAGAAGGCGCGATAGGTTGTAACGCACAGTACTGACAATAAACTTTCATATACTTCAAAAACTTTCCATGGAAACATTTTTTTATGAAAACATTTTTTTTAAATGAAGATGCATTCATACGTTTCCAAGGAACAGTCACAGGCACATCAGATTTTCACTTAGAAGATTTAACAGTGTGTGCCTTGAAACAGCTCTGGCAAAACATGGAGCATGTCCATTTTATTCTTTTCATCTAGCAAGTGAGAATTTTTTTTAAAGTTTATTTTTATGAAGCTTACAAAAATTGTTAAATGAGAATTTAAATATATATATTTTTTTACAAAATATGTTATTTGGCACTTTGGGCACTAATTTATGGAAGAGCCGTGCTATGATTATATGCCTGGACATATTTGAAGACCAGAATCTATGACTGTCCCTTGCATGGCAGAGGTTCAGACCTGTGTGAGGTGTCCCAGCTATTGCTGTTGTGAAGCACAGCTAACAAACAAAATTTTTAAAAATCAAAACAAATGAAAAAAATTATGTTTACATGCATAGGAATATCCAGTCACTGCCACAATTGGGGGGCCAGCATGGCACCTGCTCCAAATGTCATACTAAAGAGGGTAGCAAGCAAACACAGCATAGATGACAACAGAACTTTAATCCAAACAAGGCACTGCTTTTCATTTTTATCTTGGATCAGAGTGTTACATTGAAGCTAGACAATCGATAGTCAAGACAAGTGAACGTTTAGCAGGATCATCAACATTCATTATCTTTAGCATTTATGGTGCATAGAGCATTTGTTTTGACTATTTTGGTGGCATCAACTCTTGATACAGGCCAGGTGGCCGAAACACAGGCCTGTGTTGAGTCATGCCTTCTTTGGATTAAAGATTTACAGCACCATTTACTGACTGTGTGGTTTTGTTGTCATCTTCGCTGTGTGGCTTGCTATTCAAGTTGGTGTGCGAGGAGTTTTTCTTCTGCATTTCTATCTGTTGTATACTAAACAGGGTGTCGACTTACCCAGCAAGTAGATACAACATCAGTTTCAACTACAGGAAACAAAATCAGTGTAGGACCTGTGAGTCAGCACCATCTCACTTGCCCGGCAGTAACCCCATCTTCACAGGTTTCTTTGATAAGATAAAGCTCTTGTGGTAGGGAGGGGACAGAGGTTATTACAAGGACTATGGACACATAACGGCTCACAAGCATCATACTGATTTTGTTTCCTGGTGCTGCCTCTGGCACGAAATGTTTTGGCATGATCGATTGGAGAGGGTGTGGGGAAAAAGAAGAAAAAGAATGAGGGATTCTAATGGGAGTGGAGATGGAGAGAAGAAGCTGTTTTGGGGTATTAAACAGGGACTGCTGACAGGACAAGGGGGAACGAGAGGAGGGTTCTTGGCAGGAGGTGAAGGACTGAGAGGGAGGGTGAAAGTTGGACAAGGAATGGGAAAAAGAAAGAGGGGATAAATGACAGGTGGGGGAGTAGAAGGGGTGAGAGGGGCTGGGCAGGGTTTGAGGTGATAGAGAAAGGGATGCTTTTGAGCAGGAGAAAGGAGACAGTGGGGGGTGCTGCTGGATAGAGGGTGACGGGAAATAGAGAGGGGGATACAGTGTTGAAAGCCACCTCCAGAATGTGAGATGAGCTGCTTTCACCTCCAAAGGAGACAGTACTGTTTTATTGTTACCTGGGCACTGTACCCCGTTGTGATAGAATATAAAGGTCTCACTCTGGGAAGAGACTGGAAGAAGCACCACTATGCTTTCTGCCAGTGCATTCTTTGTTTATGCTTCTTAGTATGTGTGACTCAGTTTCTTCCCACTTAACTTTTCCCTGACTTGCCAGAGCACGAAACAATGTTTCCTAGGTCAGTGTCCTGCAAATCAGACATTCCATCAATAGATGCAAGTGCGCATTCCCTGCAATTTGCACTGAAGAGGAAGAGATACCTCTACTGTGTTACTCCATGTGTTTTGCCTCTTTTACTGCTTTGCAGTTACTGCTTTCTGGCGTCTGGGAGGCATCCTGAGTAACTGTTCTTACTGTCCCTTGCAGCCTAACCTGAACATTCACATATTTTATTCCCAGAAACAGGAGGAGAAGGTCCTCTAAAAGTGGAGGTGGCCTCTTACCCTACTCAGGTACCAGAAAACTAGTACATTCTTTCTTCCACATCCCTTGGGAATACACACTTAAAACAAATAAGAAATGCATATATGTTTGTGTGAGATTTGGTGCTCTACATGCTTTTCCTATCCTAGGTGTGAATGTGAGTGTGTGCACGTGTGTGTGTGTGTCAATATACAAGTGATAAGTGTGACTACAGGATTATGAATGCATGAGTATAGAAGGAAAGTTCTGAAAGATTGTGGGTAACAGTTGAATGGGAGTGTGTGCGTGGTGGTGGTGGTGGTGGTGGTGGGGGGGGGGGGGTGGAAGCTATATGTGGATAATGTGTTCAAATATTCACGTAGTAAATAGCAACCAGCACTGTTGCTTTTCAAGAAACAAATATCATAATGTTCTGTGACCCTTGTGGTACTGTCTCTTTAAAAGCAGTTCCAAATGGGACTTTTTCCCATCTCCTTCCCTGAGAATATGATAGATCAAAAGGAAACAGTGTAGCACCAGCCAGTTCCCTTGAGTTTCCAGACAAGGAAATCAAAATATTTAAGCCAATATTCAAAAGAAGTTATAAGTTCACTAGTGGCCAGCTAACATAGTTTTCACTATCCATGTGTATTCAAAACTTAAACCGATTCCATCTGTATACAAAGGGGGTGGGTTTGGAGCAGGTTGAGGACTGGCTAAAACATTATTCATATAGAAGCAATATTCAGCTGAAATGAAGCCTAAACTAAATAGTGCCATGGCCCTCATTTTCCACACCACTACCTATATATGGATTAGGTTAAATATCTCAGCCAACATTCAACTTATTCTATCACCATAAAGGTGAAAACTGGGCCCTTTTTCTCTCCTATTGAGAGCTATGTGGACAAACAGCAAACAGACCAAATTTACACTAATCCTAATGCTGTGACACAGATTTTGAGGAGGTGAATTAAAGCCATATATCTAGGCTGGTGCACAGAGCAACTTGAAAATGATAGGCAGATGTTAAGTACATAAGTACATAAGTAGTGCCATACTGGGAAAGACCAAAGGTCCATCTAGCCCAGCATCCTGTCACCGACAGTGGCCAATCCAGGTCAAGGGCACCTGGCACGCTCCCCAAACGTAAAAACATTCCAGACAAGTTATACCTAAAAATGCGGAATTTTTCCAAGTCCATTTAATAGCGGTCTATGGACTTGTCCTTTAGGAATCTATCTAACCCCTTTTTAAACTCCGTCAAGCTAACCGCCCGTACCACGTTCTCCGGCAACGAATTCCAGAGTCTAATTACACGTTGGGTGAAGAAAAATTTTCTCCGATTCGTTTTAAATTTACCACACTGTAGCTTCAACTCATGCCCTCTAGTCCTAGTATTTTTGGATAGCGTGAACAGTCGCTTCACATCCACCTGATCCATTCCACTCATTATTTTATACACTTCTATCATATCTCCCCTCAGCCGTCTCTTCTCCAAGCTGAAAAGCCCTAGCCTTCTCAGCCTCTCTTCATAGGAAAGTCGTCCCATCCCCACTATCATTTTCGTCGCCCTTCGCTGTACCTTTTCCAATTCTACTATATCTTTTTTGAGATACGGAGACCAGTACTGAACACAATACTCCAGGTGTGGTCGCACCATGGAGCGATACAACGGCATTATAACATCCGCACACCTGGACTCCATACCCTTCCTAATAACACCAACATTCTATTTGCTTTCCTAGCCGCAGCAGCACACTGAGCAGAAGGTTTCAGCGTATCATCGACGACGACACCCAGATCCCTTTCTTGATCCGTAACTCCTAACGCGGAACCTTGCAAGACGTAGCTATAATTCGGGTTCCTCTTACCCACATGCATCACTTTGCACTTGTCAACATTGAACTTCATCTGCCACTTGCACGCCCATTCTCCCAGTCTCGCAAGGTCCTCCTGTAATCGTTCACATTCCTCCTGCGACTTGACGACCCTGAATAATTTTGTGTCATCGGCGAATTTAATTACCTCACTAGTTATTCCCATCTCTAGGTCATTTATAAATACATTAAAAAGCAACGGACCCAGCACAGACCCCTGCGGGACCCCACTAACTACCCTCCTCCACTGAGAATACTGGCCACGCAATCCTACTCTCTGCTTCCTATCTTTCAACCAGTTCTTAATCCATAATAATACCCTATAACCCAAACATCTTTTTCCAGTCCTTACAAATAGTTTTATGAGAGCTAGGGAAAAGGTCAATATTTCCTTTGACAAAGATATTTACGAAAATCTAATGATCAACTATTATTGACTCCCTGAAGGCCAAAAATGCAGGGGATGAATATGCCCTACATCACTAACTTACTTGTACAAAAGGCTGAATTTCCCTTCTTTGAGATGAACTGTTGGTAAAAATGAATAGCATTGTTTTGAATTTTGCAAGCTTATTAAAATTAAGTGTACTGTGACTGCTAATTCTTTCCCCTTGTTTTGGTTCATTGTTTTTTTTATAGCAAACATTTCTTTTTAATCAAAAGTGTTTACGCTATGTAAGCAGCAAGATGGTAACACTCATGAACATCACTTTTCATTTGATAGTGGATGTCATGGTGGTGCACAATGCGAAAAAAATGCCATCAATATACTTGCTTATATACTTCACAGATGTTTTATTCTTTCCATTTTCCTTCACTGGCAAATAATTATGCTTCAGTCCAGAATGTACGCCCCATGTTTAGAAACTTCCAAGTAATGTACTAAAATGTCAGCTTGCTCCCCAAAATTATTCAGATGCACGAAGAGATCCAATTATTAAAATCATTCTAAGAACTCCAAATTTTGAGAATTCTTTTCTGATTCTGATGATGTGTGTGAAAAAATGTTGATAGATCTGGGTTTTAAAATAATTAACAAGCCACCACCCCCCCTCAGTGTTCTGATCTTCAGACTCTCATTTTAGCTGCAACAAAAGAATCTAGAGATATGTTCAATAAATCCCCCCTCCCCAATATAAGGAAAAATAGGGAAAAACCCGTTTTATATAAGGCTTATAGATTCTATAGCTGAACAAAGAATGCCTGAGGCAGGATAGTCAAATGGCCCTGTTCCAGCATTGTGCATTATGCCACAGGAGCTTCAGGCCTGAATGACCCATTTGACAGAGTTAGCAGTACTAGGATCCCTGCGTGAAAAGCAATCCCAGCCCTTTAAAAGCAGCTTTTGCATAGGAAACTTCAGCTATTTGTTACAATTAGAAGAACACGGTCAATTTATGGACCACCAGGTAGCTTTTTGAAAAGTTAACCAGATAATATCTGGCTGTGGAAATCGCTAAAAGGCTGTGGCCTAATATTCACAACCCCTTATCTAGACAGCAGCACTCTGTATTGCATGAATGTTACTGACTGGGTCTATCTGCTGATTTTCAGTGGCATAATCTGGAAAGTGTCATTGAAAATCATTACCGGAAATGCCAAGGGTGAAGCAACCCAAACAGTGAGATTTACTACACCAAAGTGGGAACTTTTTCAGGCAGCACCATCCAGGGAATAAATCTAGAACAGGGATTCTCAACCTAGTCCTTGGGACACACCTAGCCAGTCAGATTTTCAAGATACCCACAATGAATATGCATGAGATAAATTTGCATACAATGGAGGTAAGGCATGCAAATCTATCTCATATATATTCACTATGGGTATCCTGAAAACTTAACTGGGTAGGTGTGTCCCGAGGACTGGGTTGAAACTCCTGATCTAGAATGATTTAAGTGTAGTATTTCTTTCCAAATGAATCAAGGCAGCATTAAATGACATTGGATTCTTTTTTTTTTGGGACCCTCTAAAAGAATACAGACGAAGTGGGGAGCAGTTTGGGTACATTTTTTGAGCTGAACATTGTCTTCCACCCAGTAGTTAAAAGTATGTACATTGGTTTCAGAGGACTTGTATTTGCAGTAAGGGGAAAAGGGACAGGGCAAGGGGAAGCAGTAGGCAGAAAGGTGTGCTTTGATTTCTTCTTACTGGTTGGACCACTTGTTTTTCTTCTCTAAGGCTTCCCTCTAATGAAAGCAGTGGTCAAGATCAGTGCACTGGTACTGAAGCTCTAATGAGTGAGAAATAAGGCTCAACGAGTATGAGAGTGAGAAAGCTTTCAAATGAGTGTGGCACATGCAAACTCCTAATGAGTGAGACTTAGCAGTGGCAACTCTGCATTGCTGGCTGCCTCTGCAAAACCGAAATAATGCATTGGCAGAAAATGGGCAGTTCCAGGAACTATCTGGGTAGCGGTGATATTCACTCCTAAGCTTTCCGGATAGTAAGATTAACCAGTGCTGGCCCAAGGCAAGATGCCACCTGAGGTGGAGCTAAGATGTCTCCCCCCCCCCCCCCCAGGCCAAGATGCTGCCCCCTAGTTCACAGCATTTACTTGTTTTGTAATGTTCCAAACCTGGCAGCGGCAGTGATTTCCATACGCTGCCCTGCCTCTGGCATCCGCATCTTCCCTTTACTGCGGCTGCCTGATCCTCTGACGAAATAGGAAGTTACATCAGAAAGGCAGCCACAGTAAAGAGAAGAGGCAGGTGCCGGTGGCAGGGCAGCGTCTGGGAATCGCTTCTGCTGCTGGGTTTGGAATGTGACGAAACAGGTAAATGCCACAAATGGGGTGGCCGCTCTCCAAAGAGTGGAGAAATGCCGCCCCTGAAGAGTGCCACCTGAGGCTCCCACCTCAGGTGGCCTAATGGTCGGGGCCGCCCCTGAGATTAACTATCACTGCAACAGGATAATGCTGTCACTGACTATGCTATCTAGATATTCAACTTCAGCTGCTATTTGGATAGCAGCACTGAATACCTGGATTATATTTAATGCTGTAGCCAGTGTTTAAGAAAACTGACTGCAGTGTTTAAATATTGACCCATTGGATCTTATCAGGATAAAAAAGGGCCCATTCAGGGAAAGACTGGATGCAGTGCTGGACTTTTCCATATAGCAGGGGTATAGCCAAGATCTGGGCCTGGAAATCCACTTTTGCCTCAGGTCCATGAAGCAGTGACACGCAATGGGTACACAATGGGTGTAGTTGGCAGAGATCCCCTAGCCTCACCAACTGAAGGTATTAGCAGCCTTCTGAACTTGCAAAACTGCTCAACAGCAGGCCTAAATCTCTCTAGATAGTGCTGGCACAGTCACTGCTAAGCATCTATATTTGGCTCCACTCATTATTTATCTGGAAAGCAGCTAATGAGCTGTTAACAAGCAATAATTGACCGCTAACAACCAATTATTGACATTAATTGGTATCAATTAGGATTTGCGCACGCGTCTAGCTGCTCACTATCCCAGAACATGCAACTCAAAATGGGGAATGGCCATGGAAGGGGCATTCTAAAAATGCTGAGTGCATTGTTACAGAATAATGGGTCAGCACGCTCAACTTGGGTGCCAGCATTTGCAGCAGGTTTCAGCAGGCATAAGTTTGACACCCAAAGTTAGGGTGCAGGGATTGGCACTAAGCACATTTCTAGTGCTGATCTTTTCTGGTGCCCCTTTTTGAGTGCCATTTCTAGAATCCAGACCTGAATGTGCACAATGAAAGTGCTTGTGCCTGAACTTATCTTATTCCAATGGCTGTGTTGACTGAAAATTCAGTCCTTCTATTTCAGTTGCCTCCTTTTTCATTCGCTATAATTCATCACGTTTGGTTTCATAACACATGTTTTCTAAAATTCTAGCTGCATCTGTTTTTGTTTCTATGCTTCGCTTTACTATTTAGAGCCCGTAGACTATTAATTTTTTTTCAAATATATACTTTCTCACTAGGGCACGTTGTTGCTTTTGGCGTCAGGTACAGTTCATTTGACACCTTTTTAGCCCTATGAGCATTTGTTTCTTCCACATAAAAATCTTATACTATGTTCGATCAATCATAATATGCTTGTCATTTAGGGCATCTTTTACCAAACTGTGCTAGTAATTACCAATGCAGGCTTCGTCGACACTGATATGCAGGACTCACTAGCGCAGTTTGGTACAAGAGGCTCTTAGTCTGGTAATCCATGGTTGTATAAATTCTTTTGGTGCTATGCAGCCATGCTTTGAATTGCTAGTTGAGTTCGCTGGCTTTTAGTTTCATTTTTTTTTACTCTAGCGTATAATCCTAATTCACAATCTGAATAGGTTTCATAAGGAATTACTTGTGCTACATTCAGTACTTTGAGTATATCACATTTATGCTTTCTTTTATCCTTTTCCCTCCTTAACCAACTGAATATTTCATAATCATACTTTTTTTTTTTATTGTTGATACTTGCAACTCTTAAGCATTGTTTGCTGGCTTGAATCTAAACTACATTACTTCAGAGCCATGTGGTTGTGTATATATGGCATGTTCATTCCTGAATGGCTTAAATGCACTGAAAATACTCATATCCCTGCTATTTCTTTTAATTTTTAATATATACTTTTATTTTCTATACATAATTTACAAAATATATACTATATTTTTCTATACAAAATGTAATATACAATGTTTATTGTGTATATGTTTCCATATTGTTTAGTATGCAGTACTGATTGTATCACTATATTGTATGTGTATCCTTTTTTTTATTTACATTTCTTTGGGACTCTTCTCATACGATCATGACCCTTTATATTTATATGGTGTAGTCTGATCTTCTGTTTGTCACGACCGTGGTCGTGATCCCACTTTCAACTCACTTTGCCTTCCGGTGGTCAGCTTCAGAGGTGGATCCAGTCTGTTTTTTCCTTGCATTGTTGCCTCTGCTATCACTTCTGTGTTTCAAGCCTCACTTTGGTGTTCTGTGGGCTTCAAGCCTCACTCTGGTATTCTGTTTCAAGCCTTACTCTGGTGTTCAGTGCATTTCAAGCCTCTTTTCTGTAGTAATGGCATCATCAGTGAAAGCCTTCATAAGGAAGGCAAGGACATTCATTCAGGGCCTCTGCAATGCCAAAGGTCTCAAGGTTTGCCTGTGTGCGTGTGACATGTCTGCCTTGTTTCCTTGCCTGTGTGGGCACTTCTGCCTTGTTTCCTTGACTGTGTGCCTGTGTGGGCACTTCTGCCTTGTTTCCTTGACTGTGTGCCTGTGTAGACACTTCTGCCTTGGCTCTTATTTGTTTACCTGTGTGCTAGGGTTAGCACTTCTGTCTTGATTTTTGCTTGTTGCGTGTGTGCCTGGTTGGCACTTCTGTTGTGTCCCTTGCTTGTTTGCTGGTGTGCCTTCTATTCTGTTCTGCCTAGTCTGCCTTGTCTCGTGTTCTGCTTCATTTGTTCTGCCTTGAGTTCTGTCTAGGTCTTTGTTTATATGTTTGTGTGAGCTTGGGCGTGCCTTTTGCCCTTGTGTTTCTGTGGGCTCCAGTGCAGCTTTGCTGCTTGTGTATGTTCAGCCTTCTTGTGTTTGCCTCTGCCTGTGTGTACATGCCTTCTCTTTTGCTAACAGGAACAGCAACCCACTCAAACACAAAAAGAAACCAAACAGAGAGGATGCTCAGGGCTGTGCTAGTGGACACAGCTAAATGGAAGAACAGCCCACTTGTGCCACCCAGACCGCTCAAGGCTAAGCTAGTAGTCACAGCTAACAGGAAGAGCAACCCACTAAAACTCAAACAGAAACCAAACAGAGAGGATGCTCAGGGCTGTGCTAGTTGACACAGCTAAATGGAAGAACAGCCCACTCATGCCACACAGCGAGACCGCTCCAGGCTGAGCTAGTAGTCACAGTTAACAGGAACAGCAACTCACTCAAACACAAAAATCAAACAGAGAGGACACTCAGGGCTGTGCTAGTAGACACAGCTAAACAGCAGAACAGCCCACTCATAGGAACACTCTAGGCTGTACCATACATCACTCAAGGGTAAAGGGAAGCCACCTATAGGAATACACAAGGCTATGCCACACAGCACTCAAGGGTAAAGGGAATCTACTCATAAGAATACACAAGGCTGGCCATGCAGGAGTCAAAGGTAAAGGGAAGCCACTCATAATACATAAGGCTGTGCCACACAGCACTCAAGGGTAAAGGGAAGCCACTCATAAGAATACACAAGGCTGTGCCACACAGCACTCAAGGATAAAGGGAAGCCGCTTATAGGAATACACATGGCTATGCCACAGAGTCAAATAACAGACACTAGAGACAAAGGGAAAAGCAAGCAAACAGGGAAAGCTGCCTTTACATACACAAATCAGATAAGGAGCAATGCTCACAAGAATCAGGAGACAAACACAACAGACACAGAAGCAGGCTAAAGGGAAGGGCTGCTTCTAAAACACGTCAGAAAGAAGCAGGGCTTACACTGTAGTCAAAGGTTCAAAGCAAACAAAGGGAAAAACAAACAATGTTCTTACCAGAACTCAGCCAGCACCCACAGCCAGGTAGGGAAAGGAAAGGCAGGCAGAGGCAGAGAACACACAGCTGTACGCAAGCAAGGTAATCAAGGAAAGCAGCTGGGCTGGCAACAACCGGCTCTCTGAACAGTGAAAGGTAACAAGGGAAACCACACAAGAAAACAGAACAGGCTTATGCTAGAGACCCTAGATAACAAGGAAGGAATCTATTCAGGTTCAAACCAGAACCACACACACACAGAAAAACAAAACAAGGCTTTGCTTGGGAGCAAAGTTAACAGGCAAGTAATCCATACAGATTCAAAGCAGAACAACACACACAGAGAAACAGAAGAGGGCTTTGCTTAGGAGCAAACTTAACAGGAAAGTAATTCATACAGATTCAAACCAAAACCACACACACAGGGCTCAGGGCTGTGCCCAGAGGCACAACTTAACAAGAAGACCAGTTCCCTCAGAATCAAACAACAGTACAACAAGAAAAGGGAAAATACACCTATTGCAAAGGCCATGCAGGAAAGCTCCCTGGGTCCTTATAAAGGAGTAGGCTGATGATGTCACAAGTAGGAAATGGAGCAGAGCAGAGAGACCAAAGCGAGGATTGGCTTCAGGGACACCAAAGCAAGGATTGGCTAACAGGAAGAACAACAACAGAAAAAAAGGCAGACTGGAGAGGTCACAGAGCTAGATACAGGGAAACAGTAGTTCTGGACATAAGGGCAAGGCCACAACCATGACAAGAGGCTTGAATCAAATAGATTGAAAATTCTGCAGGAAACAAAATACATCTTGGAATCACTATGGATTGAAATTCCATGTGTAAAGGGGAAACGGATAGTGATAGGAGTGTACTACCATCTACCTGCCCAGGATGAACATATGGATGCAGAAATGTTAAAGGAAATTAGGGATGCAAGCAACCTGGGCAACACAATAAAAAGGGTGATTTCAGTTACCCCAATATTGACTGGATAAATGTAACATCAGGGCATGCTAGGGAGGTAATTCCTTGACAAAATCAAGGACTGCTTTATGGAGCAGCTGGTATGGGAGCCGGCGAGAGAAGGAAAGATTCTAGACCTAGTTCTTAGTGGAGCGCATGATCTGGTGCAAGAGGTAATGGTGCTGGGGCCGCTTGATAACAGTGATCATAATATGATCGGATTTGATATTAGCTTTGAGGGGTATAATCGACACTACCATGGGCGTCTATCTCCGAGAACGGGTACGTGAAGGGGTGGGACAAACCGTATTTTTGGAAAAAATGGGCGTCCATCTTTTTTCCAATAATACGGTTTATGCCAGCCAAATGCATCGGATTTGTGCGGATTTGAGCTGGGCGGTTTCGTTTTTCAGTGATAATGGAAACTGAAGGCGTCCAGCTCAAAAACGAACAAATCCAAGGCATTGGGTCATGGGAGGGGCCAGGATTCGTAGTGCACTGTTCCCCCTCACATGCCAGGACAGCAACTGGGCACCCTAGGGGGCACTTGTAACATTTAAAAAAAAAGTCAACTACCTCTGAAGTTCATAGCTGAGCCCCCCAAATCCCCCCAAAACCCACTGCCCACAACTCTACACCATTACCATAGCACTTATGGCTGAAAGGGGGCACCTAGATGTGGGTACAGTGGGCTTTGGGGGCGGTTTGGAGGGCTCCCATTTACCACCACAAGTGTAAAAGGTAGGGGGGGCCTAGGTCTGCCTGCCTGAAGTGCATGCACCCACTAAAACTGCTCCAGGGACCTGCATACTGCTGTGATGGAGCTGGGAATGACATTTGAGGCTGGCATACAGGCTGGAAAAAATTTGTATAAAGTTGTTTTTTGGGGGGTGGGAGGGGGTTAGTGACCACTGGGGGAGTCAGGGGTGGTCATCCCTGATTCCCTCCGGTGGTCATCTGGTCATTTATGGCACTTTTTTGGGACTTGTTTGTGAAAAAAAGGGTCCAAAAAATGTGACCCAAATTCGCGCTAAAAACGCCTTTCTTTTTTTGATTATCAGCTGAGGATGCCCATCTCTCCTTGGCCGATAAACACGCCCCAGTCCCGCCTTCACCACGCGTCCGACACGCCCCCATCAACTTTGGCCATTTCCACAACGGAGTGCAATTGAAGATGCCCAAAATGGGCGTTTGATTATACCGATTTGGGCGCCCACGGGATAAAGACGCCCATCTCCCGATTTGGGTCGAAATATGGGAGTCTTTCTCTTTTGAAAATAAGGTGGATAGGAAAGCAAATACGTTACCGTTTAACTATAAAAAAGGAGACTATAATAAATGGAGAAGAACGGTTAAAAAAAAAAAACTTAGAGGAGCGGATTAAAAACTGTTTAAAAGATAGAAAACAAAGAGTAGGGTTAAATGGTCAGTATTCTCAATGGAAAAGGGTAGTTAGTGGGGTTTCCCAGGGGTCTGTGCTGGGACCGCTGCATTTTAACATATTTATAAATGACCTAGAGTTGGGAGTAACTAGTGAGGTAATTAAATTTGCTGACGACACAAAGTTATTCTAAGTTGTTAAATCATAAGAGGATTGTGAAAAATTACAAGAGGACCTTACGAGACTGGGAGACTGGGCATCTAAATGGCAGATGAAGTTTAATGCGAGCAACTGCAAAGAGATGCATGTGGGAAAGAGGAAGCCGAATTATAGCTACGTCATGCAAGGTTCCACGTTAGGAGTCACTGACCAAGAAAGGGATTTAGGTGTTGTTGTTGATGATACGTTGAAACCTTCTGCTCAGTGTACTGCTGCGGCTAAGAAAGCAAGTAGAAGGTTAAGTAGGAAAGGAATGGAAAACAAAAATGTGTACAATTCTGTTTGCCACATCTCAAAAAAGATACAGTGGAATTAGAAAAGGTGCAGAGAAGGGCGATGAAAATGATAAAGGAGATGGGACGACTTCCCTGTGAGGAAAGGCTAAAGTGGCTAGGGCTCTTCAGAATGGAGAAAAGACGGCTGAGGGGAGATATGATAGAGGTCTATAAAATAATGAGTGGAGATGAACAGATAGACGTGAAGCATCTGTTTACACTTTTCAAAAATACTAGGACTAGGGGGCATGAGATGAAAGTACAAAGTAGTACATTTAAAATGAATCGGAGAAACTTTTTCTTCACTCTATGTGTAATTAAACTCTGGAATTCATTGCCAGAGAATGTGGTAAAGGTGGTTAGCTTAGCGGAGTTTAAAAAGGTTTGGACGGTTTCCTAAAGGAAAAATCCATAGACCATTATTAAGTTGGACTTGGGGAAAATCCATTATTTCTGGGATAAGCAGTATAAAATGTTTTGTACTTTTTGGGGATCTTGCCAGGCATTTGTGACCTGGATTGGCCACTGTTGGAAACAGGATGCTGGGCTTGATGGACCTTTAGTCTGTCCCAGTATGGCAATATTTATGTACTTAAGTAATTTAAAACAAATCAAGAGAAAATATTTCTTCACTCAATGTGTAATTAAACTCTGGAATTCGTTGCCAGAGAATGTGGTAAAAGCAGTTAGCTTAGTGGGGTTTAAAAAAGGCTTAGATAGCTTCCTAAAATAAACGTCCATAAGCCATTATTAAAATGGACTTGGAAAAATCCACTGCTTATTTAAGCAGCATAAAATGTATTGTACTGTTTTGGGATCTTGCTAGGTACTTGTGACCAGGATTGGCCACTGTTGGAAACAGGATACTGGGCTTGATGGACCTTTGGTCTGTCTCAGTATGGCAATACTTATGTACTTATGTAATGTAAACACGGATCCTGACTCATTTGAAAAGTTTCTTTGTCCATCCCTACTCCTTATTGCCTTTTGTAGCAGATGTGAGCAATTATGCCAGCCGCAGAGTTGGTGTTAGTATTCGTGCCTAAATGCCGACAGATATGTGCATAACTCATAGAGGCATAGTTATTAATATGGGCTACTATTAAGACATATTATTTTACTACTAACTCGTGCTATTTTAGCACATGTCCCATTCTATTCAATGCGACCTAGGGGCTCATTTTTTAAAGACAAACACATCCAAAAAGTTGCATAAACTGGCAGATGGATGTTTTTCTTGTAAAAACATTGAAATTCCTATTTTTGAAACCCATTCTTTTTAGATGTTTTCCTATGCTGTTCATCTGCAATGCATCCAAATCACAAGGGGGCATGTTTGGGGTGTGCTAAGGGAAGGATTTGGGCATTCCTACACTTGGATGTTTTTCTCCCATAATGGAACAAACAAAACAAAAAAAATCAAGAGCTAAAGGTTGGGCGTTTTGGTCGAGACCTGTTTTAATAACAACTAAGCTACAAAAAAGTGCACCTAAATGACCAGATGACCACTGTAGGAATAAAGGAATGTCACTCCCTTACTCCCCCACTGGTTACTGATTCCCTCCCCCCCCCCCCCCAAAATGTGAATGAAACAGTTCATACCAGCCTCTTTGAGCTTCAGATGCTATGGCCCAAGAGTAGCCTAGTGGTCAGTGCAGTGCACTGTGGAGAAGGGGACCCAGGCCCATAATCTAATCTAAATGTTACACTTGAGGTGGAAAATGTGAGCCCTCCCAAAACCCACCAAAAGCCTACTGTACCCACATGTAGGTGACACCTGCAGTCATAAGGTATATTGTAGTGGTGTATAGTTGACTACAGTAAGTTTTTGGTGGGTTTTGGAGGGCTCACCATATAATATAAGGGGGTAAGGGTGATATGTGTACCTAGGACATTTTATGTGAAGTTCACTGCAGTGCCCCTTAGGGTGTCCCACTGTTCTACTGGGATGTATGTGTGGCTAGTCTACTGAAAATGCTGGCTTCTCCTACATCCCAATGGCTTGACTTTGTGCATTTTTCACTTGGATGTTCTTTTTTTCCCAAAATGCCCAAAAAGATAGACACACTAAGCATAAAATATCTAGAAAATGACTAGGAAATTGCCATTTTGTAAATAAAAAGATACTTTTTCAGGTTCGAAAATGGCCATATTCACCACTTGATTTTTGGAGGTATTCAGAAAAACATTCAAGTTGGATTTAGACATCATATCGAAAATGCCCCTCCTAATTATTAATAATTCAGTTAACAGTAAAATAACACATCTAAATGGTAGCTCACATTGATAACTCTCCTCCCCCCCAAAAACATTTCTCTTTTTAAAACAAATTTTTACTTATGAAATTTCATATATTATTCATTCATTAGTCCAAATTAAATGGCAGGTTGTCCTTGGACATAGGGATGGCCACAAAGAGGCACTACAGCCAGAAAGAAAAAAAACTACACAAGAATTATCGACTTCAACCTCATACCATTCCTGTCAAATAAATAGTAATATCTAACTGAGTTTAATCACCCCTTCATGCACTTTCCTTTTCACTGGTTTCTAAGATTATTAAGTGGCACAGCTCTAATGACTATTTTCAGGCTAACATTTTACTTGCTGATAATTTTTGTTGAGATATTTTCTTTATGGGAAATTGCCAGTTTTTCTACATTTTCTTGACTTGATTAGCTATAAGGCTGCATGATAACGGGTACAGCACATAAAGCATATGAAGTCAAGCCTTCTATTTCCTATCAATATATCTTAATACAATAGTGTTTATGAATTAGCCAATATAAAAGCATAATAATTAAAATTTAAGAAATACTACAGGTCTTGTGACTGGAGTCATTTTTCAATCTGTTTACTTAAGTAATTTCCTGATAATAAAAATGAATTATTTGTTCATTCATTTGAAGAATTCAGTGATATAAATTAGATAAGGCTCGATTTATGTCTGAAAAATTTCCAGCAAAGAGTTTGCCAGCTCCAGTGAATAAATAAATGTGTATCTTGCTTTAGAAGAAACATTCTGAGGTAACAGAAGGAACAAACATCTCAAAACATTTGAGCAAATATCTTTTTATGAAGGATTTTGTGATGGTGTTGGGTTCTGGCTGGGCCAACCTAGTTCAATACAATATTGCCTAGTGGATTCAGTATTGCAAAATCTACAATGCAAACTAGCCCAATCTGTGGTGTGTGTGTGTGTGTGTGTGTTTGTGTGGTGGTGGGATTTTTTCCCCCTCAAATCTCTTCATTCCTCATAGTCAAAGCCAGCCCTGTCACTAATCAAACTAAGGGTGGTTGCATTTGGGGTGCATATGTTAGACCTGCTGCATCTCTTCTCCCCTTCCCTACCCCCCACCCTGTGTCCAGCATCTCCCCCTCTTCCCTTCTCCTGCCATCTACCTTTCCTGAAACCAGGCCAAAGTTGAAAGTAGACTCAGTGCTGGTTTGGAGCCTTTAAACACAGACCTGTGTTCAAGTTCTGCCACATTTCACTCTCCTCTAGCAGGTCTGTGTTTAAAGGCTCCGTGCCAATGCTAAGACTGCTTTCAACTTTAGCCTGGGTTCAGGAAAAGGTAAGGTGGTAGAGGCAAGGAAGAGGAGTGAGACACTGGACATGGGATGGACATAGTAGGGAAGAGGATAAGAGATGGTGAATGGGAAGTAGAAAGTGGAACAGGATATGATGGTCACCTGAGGGAGAGAGTAAGGAAGGGAATTTTGATGCTGGATTATGGGGAATTAGGGAAGGAAAGGGGAGATATACTGGATTAGAGAGGAGGGGAATATGAAAGGGAAGGGGAGATGCTGGATTATAATGAGGTGGGGTAGGACCTTGAGCCATCCCAGGGGAGAGAAGTAAGTGTCTGAAGATTCACCTATGGTATTTGATATACTTGGGCTGGTCCCGCACACATCTTATACACATACACACACACATCCCCACAGATACACACCTACACTGTGTATGTTGGGGGGGGGGCTGTATAGGGGATATATGTAAGTGGTATGGTATGTAAATTTGTGACACAAATTTACATACCATACCACTTGCATATATCCACTATACAGCCCCCCCCCCAACCCAATAGTCCCACCACCCTACCAAGACACACTTTAGCATGTTCTTCCCATTGAGTCCCTAACTGCAGAGTTGGCTGAGAGCTGCACAAGAAGCCTCCCTCAGTTCTACTTTTCAGTTGGTAGATGGGTTCGTTCACACTTGAAGTTCTAATGCATCACTTCCAGGGGTAGTTTGAGCTTCACCATCTCTATGGACAGGACACTTAAAGGCAAACCTTGCATCCTGCAGGATGCAGCACTATTGAAAAAGCAACAGGGACCCTGCTCATTAGTGAGGATTTGCAGGGTCAAGCACTATAAATGACAAGAAAAAAATCTTAAATTTCAAGGTTTTCCCTGTTTTTTTTTTTTTTTTTTTTTTTTGGGGGGGGGGGGGGGGAATGACATGTGAGTGGAGGAGTGGCCTGATGGTTAGTGCAGTGGCCTGAGAACCAGGGGAGCTGGGTTCAGTTCCTACCTCCAGTTCCTTGTGACTCTGAGCAAGTCACCTAGAGCCCAATGCACAAAGCCTAGCAGGCCAGCAACTAGCTTTTTTAGTCTTCTATTGAGGTAGACATGAGGAAGCCACTGCTTGCCCTGGAATTGGTAGATTGGGATATTGCTACTATTTGGGTTTCTGCCAGATACATGTGACCTGGATTGGTCACTCTTGGAAACAGGATATTGGGCTAGAAGGACCATTGGTCTGACCCAGTATGGTAATTCTTATGTTCTTATGGTCTTATTTCAAAATGAATGTACATCTTCACTAAAGGGTAGAAACAGAATGATAAATGGAAATGGCTTGGAAATAAGTACAACTTTCCTGATATACAATGTGCTCCAGGGACCTGCATACTGCTGCCAGGGAGGTGGGTATGACATTTGAGGGTGAAAATAAAAAGTTGTGAAACATCATTTTTTGTGGTGGGAGGGGGTTAGTGACCACTGGGGGAGTCAGGGGAGGTCATCTCCGATTCCCTCTGGTGGTAATCTGGTCATTTAGGGCACTTTTTGGGGCCTTATTCGTGAAAAAACAGGGTCCAGGAAAAGTGCCCTAAATTCTAGCTACAAACGCATACTTTTTTTCCATTATCGGCGAAAGGTGCCCATCTCTCCTCGGCCAATAACCATGCCCCAGTTCCACCTTCGCAACGCCTCCGACATGCCCCCGTCAACTTTGTACGCTTCCGCGATGGAGTGCAGTTGAAAACGTCCAAAATCGGCTTTCCATTATACCGATGTATTCGTTTTTGTGAGATAAATGTCTATCTCCCGATTTGGGTCGAAATTTAGGCATTTTTCTCTTTCAATTATAAGGTGGATAGGTCATTACCACCAAAGGCACTTCCAACAGTTACCACAGAAGTTTTGTACTTAGTGCACCTTAATGTTATCCATTAAGGATCAGTAACTGCAAAACCTAAACATAATTTAGTAAATATGTCCTTTAATAAATATATACTGTACCTCAAAGATTAGAACAAGAGTATTGGAAATTTCCCACACCCCCTCCTCCCTCCCTTTTTCTTTCTCTCTCTCAGTTCTCCAAACATGAAAGCATTTGGTTTTACTTTCTAGCCTTACTACCATTCTGCCATTTAAGTATAGATTTATATGGTACATACCAGTAAGGGATGCCTTTAATGGCCACTCTATTGGGATTTCAATCCATCTATCTCCATTAAAAGAAAGAGGGAGTGTTTTATTTATGAGGTGACTAAAGGTGTCCAGGGTTTCTTTGCTCTGTATTTTGAAGCGAAGAAGAGAAGCCTTTGGTACGTCATCTGCCAAACTCTTAAGCCCAAGTCGAACTTTAGAGAGCTCCCCTAGATCAGAAGGGAGATGCACCTAGGAAAAGATATTTAAATAATTCAGCTCACATCATGTTTGGCTTTCTTGAGAAGAAATGATAAGTGCATTCTGATTTCATTTAAAGTACAATAAAATCATGTCTTATTAAATAATACGTTTTTCATTGATAAAGAAGAATGTGGCCACATTTTGCATACAAGAATTCCCTAAGTGCCATCGAATTTAATAACAAACTAGAAACAAACAAATTCTTATTTTAACAGTGGTGTAATCATAATGGGACAGATTCAGTAAATGGCGACCAATGTTAGGTGGCAAAAAGATCCGTGCTAAACTAGTATTTTCAAAGGGCACTCACCCTTTGCAGAATGCTAGGTTAGCACAGATCTTGAAACTAACAATGGACTTTAGATTTACACCTGCTGAAACCTGGTGTCATACTGGAGCTCAACTTAGACGTGGATATGACATTATTCTATAAGATTGCACCTAACTTCTGGCAGTGCCCCTGATCTGCCCATTCTCCTCCCATAGCTACACTCCTTTTGAATGGCATGTTTTAGAGTAGCAACTAAGTCAGATGCACATGCATATCCAAATGGATGCCAATTAACTCAAATTATTGATTGTTGACACCTCGTTAGCTCATTAATTTGCACATGCATCTGGCCTGCATGCCCAAATTTGCATACCAAGCTTTGGGCAACCTATATAAAATTTAGGGGAATATTAGTAGGCATAAGGATTGAAGGCAATTCTTTAACTAAGTCATGAAGAAAGGCTAAAGAGGTTAGGGCTGTTCAGCTTGGAAAGGAGGTGGATGAGGTAGGATGTGATTGTGGTCTACAAAATCCTGAGTGGTGTGGAGCAGGTGGAGATTAAATGATTTTTCACTCTTTCAAAAAGTACAAAGACCAGGGAACTCTCAATGTTTTAAATAGGAAGAAATATTTTCACTCAACGAATAGTTAAGCTCTAGAACTCTTTGTCAGAGGATATACTAACAACAGTTAACGTATCTGGGTTTAAAAACGGTTCGGAGAAGTTCCTGTAGGAAAAGTCCATAGTCTGCTATTCAGATAGATATGGGGAAGCCACTGCTTGCCCTGCGATTGGTGGCATAGAATGTTGCTACTAGTTGGGTTTCTGCCAGGTATTTGTGACCTGGTTTGATTACTGTTAGAAGAAGGATACTGGGCTAGATGGACCATTGGTCTGACCCAGCATGGCTATTCTTATGTTCTAAAGTACCAGTGGTTATGTGCTCTTTGCATCCATAAATAGTAAGAAAGTTAGCCCTTAGGCGAGTAAGTGCCCCAAGCATCTTTCCATAAAATGCTAGGCTGCATAGAGAGGCATATAACCAGCAGAAGAAGAGGTGCTGATGCCCCTGTATAAGTCATTGATCAGGGCCCACTTGAAGTATTGTGTTCAGTTTTGGAGGCCTTATCTTGCTAAGGATGTTAAAAAGACTTGAAGCGGTTTAGAGAAATGCGACAAAAATGGTAGGGGTTTTATGTAACAAGACATACTGTACATGCAGAGACTTACTGACCTAAACATTTATACCCTGGAGGAAAGGAGAAACAGAGGTGATATGATACAGACATTCAAATATTTGAAAGGTATTAAACTGCAAACAAACCTTTTCCAGGTAGAACTAGAGTGCATGAGTTGAAGTTGAATGGGGGCTGACTCAGGAATAATGTCTGGAAGTATTTGAGACGGTGATACCTGGAATGCTCACCTGCGGGAGGTGGTAGAGATGAAAACTGAAACGGAATTTAAATATGTGTGGGACAAACACAAAGGAATCCTGTTTAGAAGGATCGGATCCTAAGAAGATTAGGGGAGATTAGGTAGGAAAGCCAGTGCTGGGCAGTCTTCTATGGTCTGTGCCCTGATCGAGGCTGAATAGACTTGCATGGCCTGGAGCTTTTCAGGGACTATGACAAAAACTTCAGAAAATTTAGAACAAGGACAGTGACAGGCAAACTTCTACGCTCTATGCCCTAAAAAAGACGAGGATAAATCAAGATCAGGTATACATATGATGTATCACTTTATACCATATGTAATGAGTTTATCTTGTTGGGCAGACTGGATGGACCACACTGGTCTTTATCTGTCGCCATCTACTATATGTTACTATGTAAGTGCATGCATAAGTGCAATGACATGCAACTACAAGAAGAGGAGTAACACATGAGTAGACCATGGGCAGGGCTCCCAGTTACACAGATAACTTACAGAATATTATGTGTGCCCTTAACATATTTATGTGCCCGTAGTTACACCACTTCTGTGGCTGGTGTAATTGCACATTCCTAAATGTAAGATGCACCAATTACGAGCTATGCTAACAGGAGGTATCCACTTATAGAATTGCCACCTCTAAGTGGATCTCTACTTCCTCACAAAAGGATATTAAAGTTGTCAGAGAGGGAAATAAATCATTTTAGAAGGTCATCTACATAGGTATGGCCTCAATAGTACAATCCAGTATCATAAAAATACACAAGGGAAGATTCTAGAGGAGTTAGAGTAAAAGCTTAGAGACAGAGGAACTGGTCTCCCATTTCCTTGCCTGCAATGGTTTACAGGTGGTGTTACACAGACTTCCTTTATGATAGGATACTTGGCAGTTCATTGTAACTCTTTATTTTTTATGGTGCTCTCTGGAGTGCAGGGTTTTTTTTCAAGCTGAAGGAGCAAATTCCTCACTTTTGAGTTTGTGCTTAAGAGAAGAAAACCCCTGGATACAGCTTTCTGAATTGTGACCTAAGGCATAAAACAAAGAGCTGACTGAAAAGTGATGAGTAATCTAGGAAGGTGGCAGAATGACCATCAATTATCCCAACTAATATCCCAGGTGGAAGGGCTCATTCACAGGAGTCAGATGAAAGAGAAGCAGAGATCAAGTATTGGAATAAAGATATAACAGTGTATAACTAGGGAGAAAGAATTCACCACATATCCACAGAGAACCTAAAATTCAGGACCGAGGTGAGCGAATCCCATGAGAGTATACAGAAAAGGATTATTTACCTCCCCACACACACTTTACTATGGAATTCATTGAGGGTATGCAGTTTAACTATATGTCATGGGTGCAACAATGAGAAGATGTACCATGGTTTGAAGAAGCTTTGCAGAAAAGATATTCCAGTCAATATTCAGCTGGCAGCAGTCAGAATTTTTAAAATGCTGATTCCTGTGGGCAGAATTAGACCTGGATATTGAATGCCAGGCCACATCCAGGCACCAGCACGAAATATCCAGGGCCATACCAGCATGTGTGGGCCCCAGCTGAATATTTGTTGGGATTCTTATAAGGGAAGCAGGTGCTCTCACCAACTCCGAATCTCCTCTATCTACCCTAGATCTAGATCCCCCTCCCTCCCACCCACCCTCAAAGACAAGAAGACCTGGCTGAGTCCTCCCCACACTAAAGACAGGAAGCCCCTGACTGAGCCCTCAAACCCTATGTAGGCCCCGCTAAGACTTATGTTGTATATCCCTGGTGGTCTAGGGGCTCTTACGGGCAGGATCAATGCCCATTTGCTCCTGTCTGCCATAGTTCCAGTCTCAAAATAGTCACTCAACCTCTAATGACAACCTTGTGGTACTAGTGAGTACCGTGAGACTGCCGCTAGAGATCACAGTGGCCATTTTAAGGGTGCAGCCAAGACAGGCAGGAGAGTGGGCATTGCTCCTTTGCATAGGACTCCCTAGATCACCAGGGGTATCCAAGGAAGGCTGTAGGATACCAACGTGGAATGGGGGACTTATTTGGTGGGAGAGAAGGGATCCAGATTAGGTAGAGGGATGGGCATCACAAACCCTGATGCCACTACCCAGAAGTTAACTGGGCACCAGTCAATATTCAGACCGATGTCTGGTTAGCTCAGCAGCTAAAGTTAGGATAGCCTTTTTGCTGTCCTAACTTTAGCCACTTACTTAACTGGTTTTCAGTCTATCGCTGGTAACCAGTCAAGTACCGTTCTCCACCTAAGCTGTGCCCACGGATCACTCCAGCATTAACCAGACAGTGCAGGGGCAGTAAGTGCTGATTTTCAGCGGCACTCTTCGGTTAAGTGTCAATAAATATCAGCGGTTAGGCAGGCGACTTTCCTGCTTGCTTAAATTACTTTGAATATTGACCAGGTTATTTTTTGAAATATTACAATTCAAATGTAGTGCCTTAGGCACTGGAATAAACATTTTCTAAGCCTTCCCTGCTAGATTACATTGAAGAACCACAGGAATGAGTCCTGGTATTAAGTAGATCCCCTTCAGCACACCAGTGTCCAGAGGGGAGGCAGGGCTTAGATATAACAATGGCTGTAAATGTTTTTGTTGACTAAAAATCCATTTTACTTTATTCTACACCATTTATTACATTTTTGATTAATGGTATATAATGCAATTTTTTTGGATGTTTTATTATTTACTTTTCTTTTCATGTTGAACTTGCCATTGTTGCAGGAAACAGTTTCATATTATAGATACACTACAGCATTCTTTAACCATCTAGTTGAGACTGAATTGATTAAGGAAGTTTTTTCATCCTTTTTGTCCTTATTTTTGAGCGCATCTGAATTATTGGACCTCTGAGGCAGGTGTTGGTACGCTGAAACACGGCTCGTGTTGGGGCATTATAAATAAAAGACTCTCGATTGTTCCAATCTTGAAGGCCCTGCTGTGCTTTTTTCTTTTGCTGTTTGTGTAATTTTGCACATTAAATCTCTGAATGCAAATTGATTACATTCAATATATGAATTGATTGGCAATAGTATTGTAAAACAACAAACACAGAACAATCCATGAATACAAAACACAAACCTATGTTATGTATTGATTACAAAAATATTGTCATGTAGGACAATGCTGATGTACAGATTTAAAGTGTAGATAAGAAAATCTTACTGAAACTTTTCCTCATGTTAACATTTTTGAATGGACCCATAACCATTCTTTAATAGGGAATTCACAGTATCTCTTTGAGATATGGAAAACTGTCATATGGTCTGGATAAGATTTCAAATTGGGTCTTTAAAGAAACAAACATTGCAAATGGGAGGCAGTTAGCCTGGCTCCAAATATGTTGTACTTCGATCTACTTGAGTTTAACAGATGATGGGAGAGTTAGCAAGACAAAATTAGAAAAGAAATGAACTCGGATTCAGATTCTGATTCGGCATATAAGTAGAGAGAAAACATAGAACAGACAGATCTTGATTAATGCTGATCTTATTTGATTATGCCTATTGCATTTATTTACTAATAAAATATTTGACTATAGGTGCTTAAAGTATATCACAAAGTAACTGTACCTCATACATGAGCACATGCTGTGTCTGGTATTCTTCACTGCTTGCTATTGTAATTGTCTCAGACTTGCCTTTGACTCCATAGAGCACCATGACTAAATTAGAAGAAATCCTTTTAGAGTCCTTACGTTGTCCAGATCCTCCTCCTTGACCCATTATCAATGAAATCTTCCATTTTCCATCTCCATAAAAGTATATAAAATAAAAACAGGTAAGACAGCTGACAGGGCAAACTGTAGTTTCATAAGAAGTCTTGTCTCTACTACCTTTCTCCCTCCCCCCACCCCACCGCACACATCTACATAGAATGAAATGGAACTTCCTAAATGTTACTTCTTTGGCGAACCATAGGGTCAAGTTAAAATTCATAAAAGAACACCTTTGGATACCACAAGAAGAGACTCATATTTTTATATTTAGCAACGCATGAAGGGTAATTGTTCATGTTTTTAAATACAAAGGCAACTGTTGACCTATATCTGATAAAGCAGGGCCTCAGTTTCGGAAAGATTACCTGATTTCATTTGCTGCTTTCCAGGTGAAAGGGCTACTTCATTGCCTTTTTCCTGAGTTTCTAATGGAGTAAGAAGAAAAATATATACATTTATGCTAGGAAGCTAACAAAATGCATTTCAGAAGTCATAATCTGGAATGCAAAAAAGAAGGTAAAAAAAAAACCCTGCAGATAATATCCAGGAAAAAGAAAGTGGAACCAGCCACGAAGACGTGTGAAGATGAAAAGAGTATATTCATGGGACAAGACAATACAGCTGTGTTAGGTCACACCTCTTCGTTGCTGGGTCTGCTTTTTGTCTCCTTCATAAATCTGGAAAACAACTGCATATTTACATTTCACCAAACAGCCTACACACTAGAAACTTTAGTAATACTGAAAGCTGATCTAGTTTCCTGTGTAACGAAGAGGCAAAGTCAATACAATGACAGCTGGTATATGATAATAACCTCCTGCTGCCATATAGAATATAACATGTTGAGACATTCAGACTGAAAAAAATGGCAAGGCAAAGTCAAACATTTGTTGATAAAGCAAGAGATCACTCTGCTAGAACCCGACTTCCCACTGACGTCCCCTATTATACCAGTTAAGAAACACACAGAAAACAGAGATATACTGCTTCAGGACAAAGACAGTTTACTCTTCCTGCTGTTAGTGAAAATCTATTCTCTGGATGACTTGAGAGCTTTAGAGAAACAGCCAGTCTTTTCATAAGTGTCTACATTTTGTCATACATTTATTTAAGTTCTGTGATTTGGCCGGCTGCGTCTCAGCACTTCTAATTCTAATGTGCTTGAAGGAGACGGCAGCCTTTTGACTGACTGAAATAAAATGCTTGTTCTTTTACCAGTTAAATGCTTTCTCTTTACATATTTACTTTCATGAGCTAATAGGGGAAAGTCATCCAGCGATCCTAATGGCCCACAGGTTTTATTTTATTTGCTATAATATATTTGAAGGTGTTGCCTGGTTAATTTTTGTTTTGTTTTGCTCTTTCAGCTTCAGCTATTTGTGCTGCGTGGAGGTGATTTTATAATGCAATCATACAACCAAACTCTGAGGTCTGTAAACTCTGAGGTCTGTGGGCAATACCCAAGACCACATAATATTTAACAACTCCACTGCTAATAATATAACAAAAAATGAATATACCATAATAATCACTTGAAGGAAAAGCCTCAGAGATCTTCAGCCAAATACCATTATTTCTTTACATGTGCATCAAAATTCCAGGCATTGGCATATAAAACCTTCCTTTTAAGCCTAAACAATTAAAACTCTATTAAAAAAAGTGAAAATGTATTACAAAAAAGCTGATAGTGGCCACTGTCACATTGCTGTATCAAGGAATACTTGGGATATTAAACAACTCCTAAAACAATGCAAAGTAGACATCTGCCCTAATAATCTAATAAGATCCGCACACAAACATTTCAAAACAGACCTTACGAACCACGTAAACTACAGACTTCAGAATGGACTCTTCCCCACGGATAAGGGAAACATCCTACTTACTCCATTACCAAAAGATGCTTAAAAAAAAGCACAATGGACCTAACCAACTACTGCCCAGTAGCATCTATCCCACTTACGACTAAACTCATGGAAGGCATAGTGATGAAACAACTCACGGAATACCTAAACAAACACTCAATTTTGCACGACTCTCAATCAGGATTTCAATCAAATCACAGCACCGAAACTGTCTTAGTATCCGAAATGAACTCATTTAAACAAACAATTGCAAATGGCAATAACATACTCCTCCTACAATTCGACATGTCCAGTGCCTTTGACATGGTCAATCATGAAATACTATTACATATACTAGAATACTTCGGAATAGGAGGCACAGTTCTCAAATGGTTCAAAGGATTCCTGACCACAAGATCATACCACGTAACAATGAACGCGGATAGATCACCCCTATGGACACCTGAATGTGGAGTTCCCCAAGGATCTCCCCTCTCACCAACCTTACTTAACCTGATGATGATACCTTTAGCCAGACTTCTAGCCAATCAAAACCTCCACCCCCACATATATGCAGATGACGTCACAAATATGAAAGTGCAAAACCCTTGAGAGAGAAACTTCACTGGCTCCCACTTAGAGAATGCATTACATTCAAGATCTGCACGATAGTACACAAAGAGGCTCATTTTCAAAGCACATGGACTTACAAAGTTGCATAAGAGCCCATGTAACTTTGTACGTCAATGTGCTTTGAAAATGAGCACCAAAATCATTCACACAGACGCCCCAATCTACATTCTAAACCTCGTAGACTTGCCTCCAAGAAATGCCACTAGATCATCCCGCAAATTTCTTGACCTGCACTTCCCCAGTTGTAAAGGACTAAAGTACAAGCAGATGCATGCGACCACATTCTTGTACCTTGGCACACAAGTGTGGAATGCACTACCTACGGACCTGAGAACAATCAGCGAAACAACTATCTTCCACAAATCTCTTAAGACATATCTCTTCAGTAAGGCATACAATGAGAACTAATAGCCACGATAATCCACCCGACAATCCACTCAATTAAGATAACTCATCTACTATAACTACCTAAATCACTCCCCTCCTTCTTCTTCTACCCTAATTTAACCTCTACACAACATTAAATGTATATGTCACCTTGCAATGACAATGTTAACAAAACTCTGCAAGCCACATTGAGCCTGCAAATAGGTGGGATAATGTGGGATACAATTGAAATAAAATAAAATAAATAAATAAATAATTTAATTTAATTCTTAAATTCTCATTAGCTACTGACTTACTCCCTACTTTCACTGCTATCTATGTGAAACAAATATGGCGGCCATATTTAAAAAGACGCTAGTGGTATCACAAACCATTAGGGTGACCCTAACAGATGGGGCGTAACTGCATTAGGCTTCAAAGAAGGCACTGGGTTGACCTGTACAGAGCAGCTATTGCAGCCCTGGCAGCAATGATACATTCATGTTTATTGATGCACTTATCATACCGCTCTTCCAAATAAATCAAAGTACACAAAGGGCTGCACTGGGCTTTTAAGAAGGCATTGGGATACTCTTCATGGAATGACCATTGTTAAAATTCAAAATTCATTGAACAAGGAGAGACCAGGTGGTTTTGACAATAACTTTACTAGTTTTAGTGACTGTGTGTAGGAATTGTGATAATAAGATGCAGAAGGGAACTTTGGATGTTTTATTTAGTGGGTTGGTCTTGTGAGAAACAGAGGAAGATGACAAGAACTAAACTGGCTGATCGCAAATAATCAATAAAAACTGGGAATATAATCAATATACCAAATTTTAATTATTCTCTCTGGATACACTCTATCAAACAAAATCTATTTCCAGAGTATATAACAAATAATAAAAAAAAATGAAAAATATATAATATGAGATGCGGAATGCTCAGAATTAAAATATGACATATAAATGTGAAAACACACTTCTGTTAGTCACTGTCATCTATTATTGCACATCATAAGTCCTTGTCCATAATAGTCTTTCAAACAAAAATTTATCTAGATGTTTATCCTTCTCAGGTAGTTCAGATGGACAAAATCCTTAATTGTTTCTATTCAAATGCTGGATGCATCATTAAATGTTCCACTATTTCTTTAAAATTTTTACTACCTACATGACACCTAAAGAATATTTCATCACAGGTCATATGTTGATCTTCCTGTACTCTAGTATTCTTAGTGTGTAACAAAGCCCAGGGGCCCTTTTCCTAAGGTGTAGTAAGTTTTGCACTTAGCATGTGTTTAAGGGAAATATTTAGAAGCACAAGTGTAAAGCCTGTGTGGTAAAGGCAGGGGGTATGCCCTGTATCTGTCCTACATTTATGCTATGCTATGTTATGTTTTGCTATAATGGACTTATAACCCACCACCTCCCTCAGTTGAGGTTCTAAGTGGGATACAGGAAAAAAAGAGAACTGATACATCAGGATTGAAAAAATAACCTGATCATAGTGCACAGGGCATTCAGGTAATGAACAGCCTCCATGTTATATGCAGTGGCTGATGTCACAGAAGAGAACGGGGGCTAGCTGATGTCAGGGAAGGGATCGGGAGGGCTGACTGACATTGAGGAAGAGACTGATGTCAGAGAAGAGATTTGGGGCTTGATGATGTGAAGGGGACCTGAAATGCTGGGGATTGTGCCACGAAGGCACTTCACCTTTTAGCAGCTACATTAATGAACTGCCTATAGTGCTGCAACACTTACCTCCATTTGCCCATTTTACACCCAGCTCCCATTCACTCCCACATTAGGCAGGTAATGTGTGATTTTTACTGCAGTGGCTGCTTTTTTAATGCAGTAGTGGACCTATGCTACTGTCTGTCTACTGTGCTGTAAACCCCATGTTAGCTCCTTAGTGCAGCTTAATAAAAGTGCCCCAAAGGGGTTTTTATAAATATGCCTTCTGCACTACTCTAGAAGTGTAGAAGGCATATTAATCTATATATTCCTCCACTGATGAACAACTTTTATAGCTTAATATGTCTTCAATGACTCAGGGTGACAACTGGAATAATGTAAAAAGTTGTTTTGATCTGTCGGTTTTCTAAATACTATAGCTGAAAAATAATTCTTTTTCTTTAGTATTGCTGAAGGAGCACACTGTGTTTCAGCTCTCCCTGGTGTTTTATTTTGATCTTTCTTTGCTATGCTGAAGCAGAAGAGTAAAGTGAAAGTTACATCCCCCATGCAGTCTTTGTCTAATCTGCACCAGAGCCGGTTTACGGCCTTTACACAACCTTTCTTGATACAGTCAGGCATTTCTGCTAGCCCAAATTTGAGGAAGAGTTTCAACATGGAGAATGACGTTTAACTCAGCTCAATAGGGCCTGAAGCATCCCCAGCTCAGTGAGGCATGACGGCATCAGAGCCACAATCTGCTTCCGAGTTACAAGTGAAGTACCATGTTGCTAGTGGAGGAATGACTCTTCCCCCTACCCCACTGAAAGAATGTCTTAGCCTTGAGCTGGAACTGGCCAGGGATCCAGAGGATGCAATAGAAGGAAGCCCAAGTTTTATCCTCTTGTGGTTGGAAAGACCTGAAAAAGTGCCAATTCACTCTATCTGGACAGTCCTGGAAGCTCTATATCAGGTATGCACTGCTATGTAACTGGTAGTGAATTCTACTATACTAGAAGCTACAATTTGGAGGCCTCAGTGGAAATACAAAATGGTAAGCTTAAGTTACTACTCAGATAACAGCAATTAAAGCAGTCTCAGACTACTTTAACACAAGATAGAATGATTTACCAATGGAAGATAGAACATTTTAAAAACTATGTTAGATATCTGAATTTAAGGGTTTTGAATGTTCCTAAATTACTGACATCAACACCAAAAGTTGTTTTCTATAGATTTCTACAGGAGATCTTCAATTACTCTGATTCAACCCGACCACCTCTTCAAAAGATTTATTTTTTGTCAATACCTAAAGCTCACCCATCCTCAGAAGCTACTTGTCCACTTGAAGATGTTTTCATTGATAGTCTCAATCTGACTGAGATTCTAGAAAGTTCTACAGAACAAGTGATCTCCAGGTCCACCTTAATGGTGTTTTTTGTTTTTCTCTAAGATAGATACGCTTTATTAAAATTTTGTAGTCTGATTGTACTTTTCCTGTCTGAAAATTTTCCATATTTCCTGATGTATCTCATAGGCCTCAGACCAGGAGAAATAAATTTATTTCATATAGACTGTGCTCTGCCCCCATTTGTATGGAGGCAGTATTAGAGTTGTATAATAGGACTACAAGTCCCTGTAGTCTTGTAGTTCCCTCTAATAGGCTCTTTCAGAGCACATCTCCAGCTTCCTGTGTCTTATGCGGATCTTTCTATTGGCTTGCCTTGTTCTCTAACCATTCTGGGTAAGTAGGTCCCCCATTTCTGTCCATCAGGTCTGTAAAAGTTAGTCTGCAGCATGTTTCCTCTGTGAACTAAAACTGGATATGCTGTGTTCTTGCTGCATGATCTCTTAAAGCTATTGTAATTCCATAAAGATTTCACCAGTGTAAAAGTAAAAACAGTGTTATTACTCAGCATGTTGCTGAATTTTCCCAGCCACTCTTGCATGGAAAGAGGGAGCCTATTATGACATTTAGCATGTGAAAGACTACACTGCAAGGTTTATCTTTTTTTTTTTTTTTGTTACATTTGTACCCCACGCTTTCCCACTCATGGCAGGCTCAATGTGGCTTACATGGGGCAATGGAGGGTTGAGTGACTTGCCCAGAGTCACAAGGAGCTGCCTGTGCCTGAAGTGGGAATCAAACTCAGTTCCTCAGGACCAAAGTCCACCACCCTAACCACTAGACCACTCCTCCACTTACAAGTGGAGGTTTCAAGTTAGTGTACAATAACGGAAGTTTGCCACTCTATGAAGAACAATTTTGAAAAAGTCGCTCGTAGGCGATACTTTGGACTGTTGGGTATTAATCTGATACAACCAAAGAACATTTTATAAACTATTGAAAATGTGGCATGCTCAATGAACTTGAACTGTTTGTATTAACACTATAATATCTTATTGAAATGCCGAAGTATATGCATAACATGCAATGAATATAGGTACCGAGGTGGATGACGGTGTGAAGGACCTGTATGAGTGAGTTCCTAATGTACCATATTAGGTTGTGGATAGTGTATGTGTATGTATTATTACTCATTAAAGATTAGAGTTAAACACTACTAGGGTTCCTTTGTGTTGGAGATTACATTTTAACTGCCAGACCCTCAACCATTCTTTTAACTTTCCGAGATCCCTTCTCATTGTTTCTACTCCCTCCAGGGTATCCACTCTGTTGACTATTTTTGTATCATCTGCAAAAAGGCAAACCTTTCCTTCCAACCCTTCAGCAATATCCCCCACAAATATATTAAACAAAATGGGCCCCAGCACCGACCCCTGAGGAACCCCACTGCTCACCATCCTTTCCTCCGAGCGAATTCCATTTACCACCACCCTCTGCCACCTGTCGGTCAACCAGTTTTCTATCCAGTTCACCACTTTCGGTCCTAAGTTCAGCCCTTCCAGCTTATTCACAAGTCTTCTGTGGGGGACCGTATCAAAGGCTTTGCTGAAATCCAAGTAGATTACATCTAGCACACGTCCTTCATCCAGTTCTTTGGTCACCCAGTCAAAGAAGTCATTAAGATTCGTTTGGCAGGATTTTCTTTTGGTAAAGCCATGTTGCCTCGGATCCTGTAACCCGTTGGCTTCTGGAAAGTTAACTTTCCTTTCTTTCAGCAGTGACTCCATTATTTTTCCTACCACTGACGTGAGACTTACCGGTCTGTAGTTTCCCACTTCTTCCCTGTCTCCACTTTAGTGAAGAGGGACCACATCTGCTCGTCTCCAATCTCACGGAACCTCCCCCGTCTCTAAAGATCTATTAAATAAAATTTTAAGAGGTCCCGCCAGGACCTCCCTGAGCTCCCTCAGTATCCTGGGATGTATCCCATCCGGCCCCATAGCTTTGTCCACCTTCAGATTCTCCAGCTGTTTATAAACTCTTTCTTCCATAAACGGCGCAGTATCCACTCCAATCCCAAATATTCCTTCAGCAGCCAACCACGGTCCTTCACCAGGATTTTCCTCCGTGAACACCAAGAGAAGTAATTGTTTAGCACATTCTCTTTATCCTCCTCATTTTCCACATAACCATTCTCATTATCTTTCAGTCTCGCAATTCCATTCCTATCACAAATGGTCTAAGGTTAGCCCTGCTGAATCAAAATGTTTGTTGGCTATGTTATATAAACCTTTTTATTTGGCTAATTAATATCCAAACTAGTGCACCAGAAGACTTTTATAACATTCCAGTGATATATACACCTAGACAGTTCTCAAAATGATTTACAATTAAAGGAAAGACTAGCTCAATAATTACAAAAACTGGTCACCAAGCTAGCTCTGGATTGAATTTCCCTCCATTATCGAATCATTCTAATAAACCAAGATTAGCATCATTTCAATGTAGTCATCAGTTAATCACAATCACTCCACTGAAAGACACCTTTGTTTCATGTCTACCCATCCCACTAACTTATATTAATGCCAGATTGGTTATCAATAAAACTGAAACTATTAAAGACTGGATTAAGGAGTCACAGTCTAGTTTTACACTAATAACAGAAAGTTGGTTATGATCTAAGGATGACCCTATCCTCAGTGCAGTATGTCCTCCAGGTTACAACATCGCCCATCTCACAAGAGAAAAGAAAAGGGGTGGTGGCATTGCTTTAATATATAAGTCTTTCTTCAAAGTGACCATCAATTCTGAACTCCTGCCACCCTGTCTAGAAATTATTGCATATAATATCTCTGATGATTCACTGGCAAATCATTTTAATATCATTGCTTTACTGTCCTCCAGGTAATTTGGAAGCAGTTGAAGAGGAACTCACTGAGTTCATCTCTCATGCGTGTCAAATCAGATAACCTATTACTGATAGATGACATTGAGGGGCATAATTGAATGAAAACGTCTATCTCCATGGGCGTTTATTTCCGAGAACAGGTCCGTGAAGGGGCAGACCGAACCGTATTTTCGAAAAAAATAGACGTCCATGTTTTATTCAACAATTTGTGAGCTGGGCGTTTTGTTCTTCAGCGATAATGGAAAATGAAAGCGCCCAGCTCAAAAACGAATAAATCCAAGGCATTTGTTCGTGGGAGGGGCCAGGATTCATAGTGCATTGGTCCCCCTCACATGCCAGGACACCAACCGGGCACCCTTCCCTTGTGTGTTGAGCCCCCCAAATCCCCCTCAAAACCCACTGCCCACAAGTCTACACCATTACTATAGCCCTAAGGGGTGAAGGGGGGCACCTACATGTGCGTACAGTGGGTTTGGGGGGATTGGACGACTAAGCATTAAGCAGCACAATTGTAACAGGTAGGGGGGGATGGGCCTGGGTCCACCTGCCTGAAGTGCACTGCACCCCCTAACATCTGCTCCAGGGACCTGCATACTGCTGCCAGGGAGCTGGGTATGACATTTGAGGGTGAAAATAAAAAGTTGTGAAACATCATGTTTTGTGGTGGGAGGGGGTTAGTGACCACTGGGGGAGTCAGGGGAGGTCATCCTCGATTCCCTCTGGTGGTAATCTGGTCATTTAGGGCACTTTTTGGGGCCTTATTCGTGAAAAAAAAGGGTCCAGGAAAAGTGCCCTAAATTCTAGCTACAAACGCATACTTTTTTTCCATTATCGGCGAAAGACGCCTATCTCTGTTCGGGTGATAACCATGCCCCAGTCCCGCCTTCACCACGCCTCCGACATGCCCCCATCAACTTTGTACGCTTCCGCGATGGAGTGCAGTTGAAAACATCCAAGTTTGGCTTTCGATTATACCACGTTATTCGTTTTTGTGAGATAAACGTCCATCTCCCGATTTAGGTCAGAACTTGGGCGTTTTTCTCGTTCGATTATAAGCAGGATTATCCCCATTTAGACAAACTTGAAAACCCACATACTAAAAGTTTCCTAAGATTTCCTTAAAACTTGGCAATTCTCTATTCCATTTGGAAATTCTTCCCACAACAAAGGCTATCAGTTGGATTTATTAACATACCAATTTACTGATCCAACAAACTTCTTTATTTCTAATCCTGTATGAACTCGTGTCTCATGGTCTGATCATAATAAGTTATCTTTAACTCTCCACTGGAAAGAAGACACAAATCAATGAAGAATAAAAGGCCCGTTTCTGTATGAAATGAAACTAGCAAGGTTATCCCCCCTCCCTCGCTCTCTCCCTCTGTCCCCTCCGAGTCCCATGTCCCCCTCCCTCCCCTCCGAGTCCCACGGCCCCCTTTCCTCCCCCCCTCCGAGTTCCATGGCCCCCTTTCCTCCTCGCCAATTTCCAGGCTGTGCTCCCTCCCCTCTCCCACTCTCCTGCAACTCACTACTTGTCCATAAGTTTGCAGGTGTTCTCTACGGAGTGCAGATTTTTTTTTTCAAGGTGGTGCATTCCCCCCTTCTCCCCTGAGTTCCAGGCCCCCTCCCCTCTCCTCTGAGTTCCAGGTCTACCCTCTCCTCTGAGTTCCAGACCCCCTCCCTCCCTCCGAGTGCCAGACCCCCCCTCCGAGTTCCAGACCCTCCCTCCGATTTGACTCAGTTCCAGCCCGACCTCTTCTATCACTCCCACAACAGTCCTTCGCCTGCCCCTCGCCTTCCTGTGTGCCGCCCACCCAGAATTTAAAAGGCATTTAAAAAACACAGCGCTGACCCCTCTGCTATCCTCCCCTCTCCCCCTCTTACCGGGGTCCCGGCAGCAGTGAAACACGAACAGGGTTGGTGAGTCAGCTGCCTTCCCATCTTTTCGCTCTGAGCTCTGCCTCTGGTCCCGCTCTCATTTCCTGTTTCTGCTAGGGTGGGACCAGAGGCAGAGAAGGGAAGGGAAGGCAGCCATACTTTTTCCATATTTTCCTCATATTTACAAGATTTTCATCATCCACACTGATGCCAGCTCCTTAAGAGGTCCTTTTACAAAGGTGCGCTGAAAAATGGCTTGCGGTAATGTAGGCGCGGGTTTTGTGTGAACGTCGATCCATTTTTTAGCATGCCTGTAAAAATGGCCTCTTTTTATTTTACTGAAAATGGACGTGTGGCAAAATCAAAATTGCCGCGCGTCCATTTTGGGTCTGAGACTTTACCACCAGCCATTGACCTAACAGGAAAGAATCTGGGTGGTAATGACCTACGCACGTCAAGTGCCACTTGGCGTGCGTCCGTTACATGCGCCAGAAAATAAAACATATTTTTCAGACGTGTGCCAAAATTGAAATTACCACAAGGGCCACGCGGTAACTGGGGGGTAACTCCAATTTGGCTTGTGTTCGGCACGCGATAGGCACCTATGCGGCTTAGTATAAGGGCCCCTAAATGAATAATGTTGCATGAATATACATTGATATAGCAAAGAGAGGGACCAAAGTACAAACAAAAAGTCCAAACAGCAAAACAAAAAGTACCAGGAGCCTTCAAAAAAAGGGGATAAGAATTTTAATCGAATGTATAGATGAAACAATCCTAGAATGGACCTGACACGGTCCGTGTTTCGGCGCACACTGATCTTGTGACCAGAAGCAGTTGTTTCATGAAAGTATCTCTCCGTTTGACATTGCACGAAGGGATAACACAGTGGCACAGCATATTGCTTCCAGCCCACAGCCGTACGTTTTCTGCTACACTTCATGACCCCTGACGCAGGCAATGTGCGCCAAAACACGGACCGTGTCAGGTCCATTCTAGGATTGTTTCATCTATAAAATTCTTATCCCCTTTTTTTGAAGGCTCCTGGTAATTTTTGTTTAGCTGCATGAATATACATTGCAATACTATTAATTAGGAAGCCTCATTTGGAGATTATCTCCTATTTCTAAATTAGAACTGCTCAAAAGGGTGCTGACCTTTGGGTTGCAAAGTTACAGATACTGTTTTTTCTCTTCCATCTTTTAACCACATTTGAGCCACAAATACTGTTTTTTTCACAGTGGGTACTTCTTCCTTCACCACAATCTTCTCCAACTGCCAGTCAGAACCTTTTCCCTTTTCCACAGTAAGTTCTTTCACTTGACCAATATCTACGGCTTCTACTCTGAAAGCATCAACCTGGAAAATATAGCAAAAAATATTTTGAGAAACACATCTTTTTAGAACAGTTCAAAGTCAAATAAGAGAAAAATAGTTGAGCCTCCCAGTCAGAAATAGGAAGAGATGAAGGGGAGAAATAGCCTAATGGTTAATGACATGGGATGGGAACCTGGTTTAATTCCCAGTGTGGCTCTTTGTGATTCTGCACAAGTCACTTAAACTTCCATTTCCCCAGGTAGAAAACTTTAGATTGTGAAACCACTTGGAACAGAGAAACTACCTGTATATATGTAAACCATTTTGGTTGTACCACAGAATGCAGTAAATCAAACACCCTTTAATAATAATCATGTCCCTCTCCACACTCTTGCAGTTCAAAGGAAGCACATTATCCTGACCCAAAGACTAAGGCCCCCTTTTACTAAGCTGTGTTAAAATTTTGTAGTTACTGTGCATTAATGGACAGAGTTAATGTGTGGTGTCTGCAAAGCCTCACACCACACATTAACTGTTAGGGGTGTTAATGCATGTACCATATTATAAGTTAAGAGTAAGGCACAAACCTTGCCTAGTTCTTGTCTATTTCCCATTTGTTGGTTATTGTGCACACTAAGTACAAAGCTGCTGTATTAACAGATAACTTGGGTATTGGCTAACAGTGCATGCTAATTTCATGTTAATTGCTTAACACACATTAGTAAAATACTCCCTTAGACTCTGTAGGTTATCTATATACATATCTATATCTATCTATCTATCTATATATATATAGAGAGAGAGATATATATAGATATATCTAGATCTAGATCTATAGATAGATAGATAGATAGATAGATAGATATAGATATATAGATAGATAGATAGATAGATATATAGATAGAGAGAGAGAGACTGTAGACCTGATAACATGACTTGATATAATGCATCATCACTTTACAATAACCAATTCTATCTAGATACAGGTCATTTATATGCCCAGCATCCAGAATCAATTAGCAAATAGGCAAAGCAAGTGGTCCCTTGGGGTAGATGTTCTGATGTCCATCTTTTAATATTGGGGATTCCTCAAATCTGACAGACTTTCTCACTTTGGTCAAATGTACACAGCATAGACAGACCCTCACCAAATACTAAGAGCCCCTTTTACAAAAGTGTGCTAGCGTTTTTAGCGCGTGCTAAAAATAAGCATGCGCTAAATGTTAGCGACGCCCATATAGTCCTATGGGCATTTCTAGTGTTTAGAATGCACTAATCATTAGTGTGCACTAAAAATGCTAGCGCGCCTTTGGAAAGGACCCCCTAAGTGGCCACAAATTAGAAATAGAAACATGTAGTCAAAAACTGGAAACCTCAAGACACCAGACTATATGAAATGCAACACTGCACAGCCTGGCGCATCAGCCCTTCCAGGATCCCCGGAAGAATGGCTCGGAGGCACTCGTCCAGGCCCGCTGCCGGGAAAGGCGGGGGAGCCGGTAGAGGTGTCGGTGCCGGAAGCTGCTCGGGACCAGGAGACTGCACCGAAGTGCTGGGACCCTGACGCGTTGGTACCTCCACTACCGAAGGGGATCTCTCCTCTCGACGCGGACGTTTCGGCGTCGACTCCTCTCTGGTACCGAGAGCCGGATGCATCGAAGGCGACCGATGACGGTGCTTCTTTGATTTTTTGCGGTGCCCGTCATCGGCGCCAGGTGGAACGGAGGAGGAGGAGGTCGATCCCCCTCGGTCACGAGGAACCGGGTCAGACAGGGTTCGGTCCCGAGGGCCATGGGCCGAGGGAGTGACCGGGGCCGATTGCCCACGCGGCCTCTCACCCCTACCTTCACCGGAGGATCGGCGGGCCGACTGGACCTGTGCTCCTGGGGTCGATGCCATCGGTGCCGATTTCTCGGGCATCGATACCGGTACCGAAGAACCGGCCGTCGATACCGATGCCGTCGAGGTCGACGTCGAGGGGCCGGCGCAAGTTCCAAAAAGACGGTCCCGCAGAACTTGCCTCGCAACCTGAGTCCGTTTCCGGAGACCAAGACACAGAGAACACGACTTGATATTGTGCTCCGGCCCGAGGCACTGGAGGCACCAAGCGTGGGTGTCGGTCTGCGAGATCGGCCGGCCGCACCGACCACACTTCTTAAATCCACTCGGGACCTTCGAGGACATCGACGGAAAAAATCGCGTCGGCGAAGTTAAAGTCGTCGATGGTGGCGGTAAATCACACCTCGAAAAATTAAACGACCGTGCGGCCACAAGGCCGCAACGCGAAGCCCTCGCTGGAAAACAAGGGAAAATAAAGCGCGTGCTCTTTTTTTTTTTTTTTTTTAACGAAAAAGAAAAACTGGAGCGCGCGGCAATAAAAACAGAAAAAATAAACGAATTCGCGCGAACGCGACGGTTTTCCGGGGCTGACTAAGAGAGAGCGGCAAACGCACGACTCTCTCCAGGCGCGGAAAAGAAAGGACTGGCGGGAACGGTCACGCACGGGCGGGAAGACGGCCACGCAAGCGTGGTGGGCGTGCCCTGCGTGCGGACCGCCCACGAAGCTTCTTCCGGTAGGTGGGGGCTGCCGCGGACGTCACCCAGTCGTGAGAACAAGCAGCCTGCTTGTCCTCGGAGAAATAAAGATACTCAAAACTGACTTCAGTCATTAATGACTAGATTCTATATATGGAGCCTAAAAATAGGTGCCACCCCCCCCCCCCCAAAAAAAAAAAAATTAGGCATACTTTATAGAATGTGCCTAAATTTCCATGCAGATTGTAGAATACACCAAGCGCCTGTCCACATGATTAAATTTAGTCGTGGGCAGCTTTGCCAAGCAAAATTTGATGTAAATTCTGGCAACTAACTTAGGGCCCTGTTTACTAAGCCATGTTATAGGCATGTTAACGTTTTTAACATGTACTAACCATGTATGCACGTTAACTGTGTAGGCACCTACACTATCCCTATAGGCACCTACATGGTTAGCATGCACACTAATTGTAGGGCGCGTCAAAAACACTAGCACACCTTAATAAACAGGGCCCTTAGGCATAGAGCAGGTGTATTCTATAACAGCACGCATAATTTTAAGAAAAGTCCACAACCTGACCTTTCCATGCCTATGGCCACACCCCCTTTTCATCTATGCAGCTTAGAATTTATGCCAATTAGTGTCAAGAAATGTTTGTTAAGTGCCAATTATTGACGCTGATTGACTTGTTAACTAATTAAGTTGCATGCGGAAATCTAGAATATGACAGGATTTGCATGCACAATTTAAGTCAGGAGCAAATGGAAAATCTAATCTAATTTACGCATTTCTATTCTGCTTTACCTGAGGAGGCTCAAGGCAGATTAAAAAGTATAAACAAATGGAACAGATTCCATTTAATAAACATTTGAGTTCATTGAGCTAACCAACATTATTTCAGACTGCAAAGTCCTACAGATATTGAGTAAACAAGACAGTTTTCAAAGCCTTTCTAAATATAGTATAACAGGTGATATTTTTAATATCCTTAGGTAATTTGTTCCATAGCTCTGGTCCTCTACCAATTATCATTCTGTTGTTGGTGATCATCTTAGGGCAAGTAGACATAGATGGAACCTTCAATCTTATCTCTTGAATAGAACGTAGGGTCCAAGTGGCAGAACAGAGTGCAACCTCATTAGCAAGATAATCAGGAGCTAACTCCAAGAAGCAGTCATTTATTACATCTAGGAAATGTATCTCCCTGACACTCCCTGATGTAATACTTATTCAGTCAATATTGTGGTAATTTAAATCACCCATTATTATACTGTTGTCCAATTTGCCTGCTTTCCTAATTTCTGTACACATTTCTTCATCTGTCTCTTCATCCTGTCCTGCTGGATGGTAGTACAGCTCTACAAGAATATTCCTCATAAGAACATAAGAATAGCCTTACTGGGTCAGACCAATGGTCCATCTAGCCCAGTATCCTGCTTCCAACAGTGGCCAAGTCAGGTCACAAGTACCTGACAGAATCCCAAATAGTAATAACAGAACAGGGGGGGGGGGGGGGGGGGGGGGCGGTGTTTAGCTTGCTCCTCAAAAACAAATAATAAAGCAAAAAGAGCCCAGTTATTGCTACTATCTGTTTCATGTAGAATGTTTATTTTGGTTGACTCAATTTCCTCTTTAACATAGTTCACACCCCTCCAATTTGATCCCCTCTATCATTGCATTATATTTTATACCCTGTTAACGTGGTGTCCCAATGACTGTCCTCCTTCCACCAAGTCTCGGAGATGTCTATTTTATCTACCTCATCATTTAGTTCTATATAGTCTAACTCTCCCATCTTATTTTTTAGGCTTCTAGCTTTTTGTATACAGGCACTTCAAGTTGTGTTTTTTCCTTGCATCTACAAGCTGCTTAGAAGTTGACAGGGATAATGTGCAGCCCTTACCCTGCACTGTGAAACACAACTGGCTTTCTTTCACCATTGTTGAAACCTCTCTATTGGGATTCCCTAAATATCCTGTTTCAATAGTATCCTTCAAAGATACTCTACACTGAACTATGTGCTCCTGAGTGACCGTTGGCTCCCCCCCCCCCCCCCAACACACATTTTATTTTACAAGCTGCTCTATCTCCTTTTTAAAAGTTAGCACCAGCAGCCTGATTCCATCCTGGTTAAGGTGGAGTCTATCCTTTTGAAACAGGTTCCCCTGTTCCCAGAATGTTTTCTAATTATGGTAGTCTGTATCTGTGATGCATTTGTAGCAGGATGACAAAATGTGCCTGACTTTTAGTAACAGGAGGAACATTCTGGGTCCTGATCCCAAGTAGTGTCACCCAAATGTAATAAGAAGTAACACAGCCTGGCAGACCACTGTAATAAGAATTCCTTAGATCTGTAAGAAAGTATAAATTGGAGCGTAGGGAGGGGTAGAAGGCAACCAAAACTGTTTGGGTTTTTTTGTTTTGTTTCTGCCAAAATTTGCTGCTTTGTTTTGGCTGAAACTGAAGCCAAAATTGAAACTGGCTGCTAGTCCCTCTCTCCCTCCCTAAAACAGAAGGAGCCTCTCTTCCACCGGTAGGCCCCTGTGATAATTTGGTCAAGGGTGTGGCTTGGATTTGGCACAAACTCAGTCAGACACACAGGGTTTGCAAGAAAAATGGAAAATATTTTTTTATTTGACACACCAGCACTCTTATTTTCGAAAGAGAAGGACGCCCATCTTTTGACACAAATCGGGAGATGGGTGTCCTTCTCGCAAGGTCATCCAAATCGGCATAATCGAAAGCCAATTTTTTGATACCCTCAACTGCTTTCCATCGCGGGGACGACCAAAGTTAATGGAGGCGTGCCATCTTTCGTTTCGATAATACGGTCGAGAACGCCCAAATCTCAACATTTAGGTCAGCCTTAGAGATGGTTGTCCCTAGAGATGGTCATCCTCGATTTTCGGCCATAGTGGAAACTGAGGACGCCCATCTCAGAAACACCAAATCCAAGCCATTTGGTCATGGGAGGAGCCAGCATTTGTAGTGCAATGGTTCCCCTCACGTGCCAGGACACCAGCCGGGCACCCTAAGGGCACTACAGTGGACTTCAGAAAAAGCTCCCAGGTGCATAGCTCCCTTACCTTGTGTGCTGAGCCCCCCAACCCCCCCCCCCCAAAACCGACTCCCCACAACTGTACACCACTACCATAGCCCTTAGGGATAAGGGGGGCACCTAAATGTGGGTACAGTGGGTTTGTGGTGGGTTTTGGAGGGCTCACAGTTACCACCACAAGTTTAACAGGTGGTGGGGATGGGCCTGGGTCCGCTTGCCTGAAGTGCACTGCAGTACCCACTAAAACTGCTCCAGGGACCTGCATACTGGTGTCATGGATCTGTGTATGATATTTGAGGCTGGCATAGAGGCTTCATTAAGGCACTGAGAGGCCATGTGGTACAGCCTATTCTATAAGGGAACTAAAGGCACCTAGGTTCCTTTATTGAATACTAGCATAACCTGGTATTGGTGGCCTAACATCTAGGCACTTGCACTTAAGCCAGCCACAGAGTGCCAACCTACAGTATTCCGTAAGTTATGCATATAAGTGGGAGCCCTGCCTATGTCCCATCCATTCTCCACCCCTGCATATGCCCCCTTGCAAATACGCTCTTTACAAGATAGGCATGTATTTACAGAATAGTGTATAGGTAGAATATTGGCATCTATGCACATATGTGTTCACATATGCATGTATTTCTATTTATTCCATTTATAGTCTGCCTGTGAACTAAGGGGGTGGAGGTTTAGTTTGCTGTTAACTAAGGGGCCCTTTTACTAAACTGCGGTAAAAAAGGGGCCCTGTGCTAGCAGCGGAGGACATTTTTGCCACGGGATGAGGCCCTTTTTACCTCGGCGGATAAAAAGGCTAAAAAAAGAAATGGCCGTGTGGTAATATTGCACTTACCCGTGTGTCCATACGGGGGGGGGGGGGGGGGGGGGGGAGAGCACTTACTGCCACCAGTTGAGGTGGCAGTAAGGGCTCCTACACCAACCTGGCAATAACCGGGCAGCACTGATTACTGCCAGTTAACCCCCTGCGGAAATATTTCTCAAATATTTCTGTTAGCACTGGAAATGCCGCATACTGGGGGTGGAACTACTGCCGGCGCCCATGTTTGGCCAGTGGTAGTTCTGGATTGGCGCATCGTAAGCCTGTGTTGGGGTTACCACCGCTTAGTAAAAGGGCCCCTAAGTGGGTAACCATAAACACACATAAAATAATAAAATATAAAGCAAATTAGCAACTAAAAAGTCTCATTGCTTAGTCAATACTAACATCTGCTTGTACATACAAATATATATTTAAAAATATATACTCTCTGAAAAATGCACAGCTCCTTTAATAGCCATATTCCAAGTACTTAGACAATACCAAAATATACTTGCTCAAACAAATATGCTGTAAGATGCTTCTTAAAGGTATCAAACTTTTTTAATAGCCGTAGTCTTATACTATGCTAGCAGTATAATCATTTATGCATGTAGCACACATGTAATTGTGAGACCCTACTTTATAGAACTGCCCTTCACATGGGTATTTTTTATGAATGTGCAGGGAAAAACTGACACCTTTTGGATAAGGGATGTGGGACAGCTACAGGAGAAAGGAAAGGATGGTGGGGAAATAGAATGTGCAAGGGAAAGAAGAGAAAAGTGGAGGAGAAAAGTTTCTCAGAGTGTAGGTGATCAAACATCCTGTCAAGATATAGCATTGGGATTCTTGGAAAAAATCATGAGCATTACTTTAGTTTTTGTATCCGATGATTGGCCCAGTGAGTTAACGTGTCCTCTTGAGGAGGATATGTGGTGGAGTACATTTGCTGAGTTGAATTTAATTCAGGTTAAAACAAATATGTATAGAGTTAAGAATTCATTTTGTGCTTTTGATTCTTGTCATTCATCTGTTGCAAAAGGGATGAAAACAATCGCTTCCAAAGTCATACAGTTAATAGTGAACAAATTGATAACTGAAGGAGCCATGCCCGCTGTGTTAAAAAGAGCATCTGTTAGGGCACTTTTGAAAAACTGAACACTAGATGTTAGTTCACCAAATAATTATCGCTCCATTTCATATCTATCCTTTTTGGCAAAACATTATTGAAAAAAAGTGTGTATGATCAGTTTGAACAGTTAATTGATTTCCTTGATATTCATCAAATATTAGATAAATTTCAATTTGGTTTTTGAGCAGAACATAATATTGAAACTTTTTTAATAACTATGCTAGACACAATGTGCAGATTTTGATAAAGGTTCCAGCTTTTTGCTTGTGTCTCTGGGTATTTCTGCTGCCTTTGATGCTATTAATTATAACATCTTATTGTAGCTGCTTCAAGCAATCAGCATTACTCGGATGATACATGAATAGTTTGCTTCCTTTCTTTCTGAGAGGCAATTTTGTGTAATTAAAGGGTGGGATTGATAAGAAATCCTGGAGTGTCACTCAGGAGTCCTGCAAGGGTCTGCCCTGTCTGCCACTTTTATTTAATATTTTTTTGATTCCTTTATGTTTTTTTTGTTGCGTACATTAGGACTTGACCATAGAATTTATGTGGATGACATCCAGTTTTTCTTTAAATTAGAACAACCTTATTCAAAGTCTTTGGAGTTTTTGGTCCTTTAATTAAACATGATTAATCAATGGATGAAAATCAATCACCTAAAATTAAATATGAATAAAACACAACTGATGATTCTATCTAGCCATCCAATTCCAACACTTCCAAAGACATGCTAGATTGATGGTGTTGAAATTCAATTTGCTCATAAAGTCATTAGGTGTTATATTGACTCCTTCACTTATGATCAAGTAAATAAAATGATTAAGACTATACAAGCTGAAGGTGGTTAGACATTTGAAAGAACTGTTGACTGCAGAAAACTTTTGAATGGTTGTACAGTAATACCTTATTTTGATTACTGTAATGGCCTTTTGATAGGTATTCCTAAATGTTATTTGCGGTTACTGCAGGTCATGCAGAATGCCATTGCACATGTCTTTACTGGTCTTTCTAAATATGACCATATTACTCCATCTTCGGTTATGCTACATTGATTGCCTGTATAGAATTCAATATAAGATCTTGATGTTGGTTTTTAAAGTACTCACAAGATTTTTCCTGTAGTTTCTGCATCCTTGCACTTGCACCAACCCTCACTCACAATACGATCCTTGACAGCTAATTTATTTGATATTCCTTCTTAAAAGGTAGTGCACCTTGAAGAATAGAGATGTTTTATCTTCTATATAGCTGGTCCATCACTGTGGAATGCTCTGCCTGCTATGACCAGAGCATTACAAGACTTAAAACCATTTTATTTCAACAGGCTTATCAGTTATCTTGAATTTTCTGTTTTAAGATGGGATGATGTATTAATATCAGTACCTATATCTTGTTTTTAGTTGATATAAAAATTTACAACGTATTATTTAGCTTTGTTATATATTTATGGCCTGCTATTCAGACTGTAAGAGTTAGCATGGCTAACTCCTTCGGTTGGCCCTGAGCCCAGATATTCAATTCTCGGCCGATTCCAGTGACCAGCATTGAATATCCAGTTTATTTTTGGCCAGTTTGAACTTAACCGGCCAAGCCGTTATTCAGCAGATAGCTGGTTTTATTGGGTGATACAACCAGCTAGATGATACCAGCAAAATTCAGTGGGAGACAGCTATCTGCCAATGAATATTTCTGGATAGCTAGATAAGTACCATTTAACCTGCCAGGTGCCATTCCTGGCTGTTTAAATGTTTTGGATATCAGGAGGTTAGTATTTTTGTCAGTTTTGTTATGATTAATGTTGTATTGATATTGCCTTTGATGGAAAAGGGGTTGCAATGGAGAAGACTTGGGACAGATGAGGTTGGGAGGGAGAACCAGGAATGAGAAGTGAGAAGGGAGTAGGCACAGAAAATAATGTGAGAGGAAAAAGATATGAAATGAAGGCTATAAGGGGAGAAGAAAAGGAGAAATGGTGAAAGAAGAGCAATCAGGAAAAGAAAATAAGGAGGAATAGAAAAAAAGAAGAGCAAGAGAGCAAAGAAAAAGTAGAAAAATATCCATTCTAAAGAAAAGGAATAAAGCAAGAAAGACTATTAACATAAAAAGTAAAAAGGACACGAGAGTGAAGGAGAGAGAGAGAGAGAAAGAGAAAGAATGAAAAAGGAACGAGCAATGAGGAAAAAGAAATGGTGAACAAGAAAAATGAAGCCAGAAGCATCAAAGCTTAGAAACCTTTCTTGTCCGGTAGAGAATTTTAATTAATGCCTATAAAATATCCTGGGAGTCAGTTCAAAGTCTCTTAGTTGGACATGTCTCCCACATAGAATGTATAAGTTCGAAATTGTTTGATTTGGTTGACTGACTTTACTTTTCCAGAGCATAATTAATTCTCTTCTATGCAGCATATATCTGCCAGCCCTGAGGACTTTGTACTGGATTTCAAATATTTGGTGTTGATAAGACATGCAAAATGTAATTTTAAGTTATAGTTAAAGAATAGATTACTACAATTTTCCATGAGGATAATCCACTGAATAACCCCTGTCCCTCCTGCCAGTGAATAAGTAATTCAAGGGGATGGACCTGCTTATAATCGAACGAGAAAAACGCCCAAGTTCCGACCTAAATCGGGAGATGGACGTTTATCGCACAAAAACGAATAACACGGTATAATCGAAAGCCAGACTTGGACATTTTCAACTGCACTCCATCGCGGAAGCGTACAAAGTTGACGGGGGCGTGTCGGAGGCGTGGTGAAGGTGAGGCAGGGGCATCGTTATCACCCGAACAGAGATGGGCGCCTTTCGCCGATAATGGAAAAAAGTATGCGTTTGTAGCTAGAATTTAGGGCACTTTTCCTGGACCCTGTTTTTTCACGAATAAGGCCCCAAAAAGTGCCCTAAATGACCAGATTACCCCCAGAGGGAATCGGGGGTGACCTCCGCTGACTCCCTCAGTGGTCACTAACCCCCTCCCACCACAAAAAATGATGTTTCACATGATGTTTCACCCTCAAATGTCATACCCACATCCCTGGCAGCAGTATGCAGGTCCCTGGAGCAGTTGTTAGGGGGTGCAGTGGACTTCAGGCAGGTGGACCCAGGCCCATCCCCCCCTACCTGTTACAATTGTGCTGCTTAATGCTTAGTCGTCCAACCCCCCCCAAACCCACTGTACCCACATGTAGGTGCCCCCCTTCACCTCTTAGGGCTATAGTAATGGTGTAGACTTGTGGGCAGTGGGTTTTGAGGGGGATTTGGGGGGCTCAACACACAAGGGAAAGGTGCTATGCACCTGGGAGCTCTTTTACCTTTTTTTTTTGTTTTTGTAAAAGTGCCCTCTAGGGTGCCCGGTGGTGTCCTGGCATGTGAGTGGGACCAGTGCACTACGAATCCTGGCCCCTCCCACGAACAAATGCCTTGGATTTATTCGTTTTTGAGCCGGGCGCTTTCATTTTCCATTATCGCTGAAAAGCAAAAACGCCCAGCTCACAAATTGTCGAATAAAACATGGACGTCTATTTTTTTCAAAAATACGGTTCGGTCTGCCCCTTCACGGACCCGTTCTCAGAGATAAACGCCCATGGAGATAGACATTTTCGTTCGATTATGCCCCTCCAAGTGTCCTAGACTCACCCAACAGAAATATGGTAGACTCTTTACACTAACTCCTTATTGTTAACAAGAGCAGCAAAAGCAGCACATGGGGGGGGGGGGGGGGGGGGGGGGGGGGAGGGTAATTCTATAACTGGGCACCAAAGTTAAATGCCTAGATGCAGGTGCTCTGACTGTGAATTCTATAACAGCATCTGGGCACCAAGATTCTATTATAGAATACTATTGTACATCGGCATCTATACGCCTTCAATTAGGTGTGCTTACTTATGCAATTGAGATTAAGATGTCTCTGAGATGACTGATTTTTAAAGCAGAAAAATAGAAAAAGAAAGAAGAAAATATAGCGATATTGCATTTAAAGCTAAGTGCAAATTTGACTAATAGATTAAGTTAAAATAATGAATTAAAAGTTTAATAATATTAAAAAATATGGATCAATGAGGAGTACATGCCCACCATAAAAAGTGCCTGGCTCACACTATAGCCTGAATGGTGGTGATATGGGTATCTGATAGATCCGATACTAAAATACCCTGTAAGCCTGTATAAAGTAGGTGATAAGATAATTTGAGAGTTGGGTAATAATAGAAGAACTGTATATGAGAAACCCCCTCTAATAAATATAATACTGATACCGTGCAAATTGGATAGTACTTATGCAATGGCACTTTAGCGCATAACTTACTATTTGGAAAGTTACACAAATAAATGGGAGCCCTGTCTATACCCTGGCCATGTCTACGCCCCCCTTGCATTTATGTGCTAAGAAAATTGCGTGTGTGTGCACACACATAGCACTTACTTGTGTGATTGTACCCTTTCCTGCATAAATGTTAGAATTCTCCGGGGTCAATATTCAAAGCAATTTAAATGGCCGTTTAAATCGCTTGTGCAGAGTTATCCGTGGTTATTCATTAGCAATTAACCGGATAGTGCTGCTGAATATCCTCTCTAACCACCTATGCCAAAACTGGTTAGTTTGAAGGCGGTTGGGAGGCAGAGTTAGGGGTGGAGCGGAAACTTAGCTGGTTAGTGCTGATTTTCAGTCCACCAATTAGCTAAGTAACCACATATAATTAGGACAGTAAAACAGCTGTCCTATGTGGCACATTAACTAGGCACTAGTCTGAATATCAGGCAGCGTACAGTTAACTTCCGAATCGGGGGTCATGCCTGAATATTCAATGCCAGGAGCCATGTCTGTCTCAGCATTGAATATCCATGGTTAAGTCGACCCGCAGCTGGAAGCAGCTTGTAAGCTTGTCACTGCCACGGGCCGAATATTGACTCATATAATTTTAGTGTGAAAATGGCACATTAATGTACTTAAGTTGCAGAATGAGGGCATGATGGGTTCCCTTTGAATCTACTGGGAGGTGTGTGTGTTGGGGGGGGGGGGGGGGGGGAGGGCAGCATAACTATTGCTTGCATTATGGCAGTGAAACAGGTAAGAGACAGGAGAGGTCCAGCAGCAACAATGGCAGTTCAGATTGGACTGCTGGCTATTTGTCTGTTCTTGCTACACTAGAGGGAAGCAAGTTTTGCTCCCTTCACCTCTAGTTGCCCCTGACGCTGCTTAATAGGTGAAACATAGCCACATGGGGCATTGTGATTTTATTTGTGCATTAAAGCTTTCCATACTACCATTGCTCCTCGAATGTCTGGTGATCTGCCGTTGTTGTTTTTAAACTTAGCATCACAGATCCCTGGCTCCCATCTATCACAGACAGGAGACGGAAGGAAATGGGGAAAAGAGCGGAAATATTGCCTTTACTGTTGCCCATCACCACTGCAATTAGCCCTGCCTGGCCCAAGCTCTTGAGGGTGCATCTCATGTGTTTATACTAGGTGACAGAATACCTAGAACCAGCCCTGACACAGAAGCCCCATTGTGTTTGTTAAAATCTGTAAGCACTGAGATTTTGTGTGCACAAATCCCGCTGGACAATGCGGGAAGATTTTAAAACAGTTAAAGGACAATTTTAACTATATAAATCTTTTCAATATTGACTCTTTAGAATGTAACAATGAAAAGAGCATGGCTTCAGGGGTAATCGGTTTTCATTTCAGGGACTTTCAGTTTTCATTCTTAACCATTTCTAAAATATCTGCTTCTCTTTTCCCTTTACAAGTTGTCTTGGAGCAGCTTTGCACTGTAAGAGTTGCTCCAGAGACTGAAGTTTGCATTTTTCTAAAGAGCTCTGATTGTAAATTGTGTAGAGATCCGGTCTGGATAAAAACTCTATACAAACACTAATCGTAATTACAACATCCTCTTCAATGGCATAGTCAGCAGATTTGAAAGGCCAGTATCCCCCCCAAAACAAGTTGTGAAAATGTTCTCACTCAGCAGATGAATTGCTGGTAATCAACTCCTTTCATTTTAAGGATTTATAACATTTTCCCTGGCTAAACCCACTTGCATCTGGAGTTGCAATACTTTTGGCTTTGTTTTGCTCTAACACAGAAGGCAGGAAAGGAGGTGGGTATACACTGGCTGGAACGGAAAGTTATAATAGATGCATTCAAGTATTTCAAAAGAAGCAATTAGGCACAAAAGCAAGTAACTTTTAGATGACAGAAAACCCTTGAGCAAGGGATTGTGATAAGAAGTTGAAAGAGAAATGGATTCAGAAGTGATAAGGGCTGAATGGCTGATAGGATGCACTCCCAGGCTACAGTGGGGAGCAGGAGGAAGCACACCTGGCTTCTGAGCCCTTGGACCTGGCTTGGGGCCCTCTTTCCGTGGGAGCTTCCTCTTGTCTTTGCGTTGATCCTTTCAGTACAGTAGTGCAGGCATACCAAAATGTCCAAAGTCTGAACAAAAACATAGTTCAATAGTAGAATTCCTTCTGAATAAAAGGTCAAATACGTGGGTAACGTACAAAACAAAATCAAAGAAGGAATAATTGTGGTGACAGCTGAATCTGTAATTCTTTGATTCCTCTTCTCAGTCTCCTGTTGGTTCATCTTTACTTTCTGATTCTTTCTTAGTTCTTCTCATCAGTACCCGTGGAGGGGGGACCTAAAAAATCAGTGCTGAAATCATGTCAACTTAGCCTATTCTATAATCGGTGCCTAGGTTTAGTCGCCAATTATAGAATACCCTTAGTTGATATTTTAGCGCCTAAATCTACGTGCATCCTTTTACACCAACAAAAACGTGGTGTAAATCCCAGCACAGAGATTTAGGCGCACTGGGCTATATTCTATAACTAGACACAGAAATTTCAGGATGACCATGAAATGCCCATTTCCCTGCCCATAACCATACTCTTTTTTGCCTTTGCACATTAGAAGTTCAGTGCACATCGTTACAGAATACGCTTAGCGACTTGTGCACCTAAATTCTAATCAGTGCCAAGTAGTGCTCATTATTGCTTGTAAAGTGCTCTTATCAGCGCTCATTAGCTTGTTAAGCATGTTAAGTTACGCGCATTGTTATAGAATCTGTGCCGAAATCAGTGTAGATCTCTAGGCGCATTATATAAAATCTGGGGGATGGGAGGCAAGTCAGTAAAAGGTGCCCAAGAAGGCAAAACAAAATTAGCACCAAAATTATGGTGCCAAGCAGTGTTTTATAAGGCCACTTAGGGGTTAAAGGGTATTGGGATTTGATATACCACTTTTCTGTGATGCAATCAAAGTGGTTTGCATTTATTATATGTAGGTGCTTTCTCTGTCCCTAGTGGGCTCACAATCAAAGTTTTTGTTCCTGGGCCAATGGAGGATTATGTGACTTGCCCAAAATCACAAGGAGCTGCAGTGGGGAATTGAACCCAGTTCTCCAGGTTCTCAGGTAAATGCCATTATAGAATACAGGAATAAGTTACCACTTACATACAAACATGTAGTTGTGATCACTAACTAGCACCACCTTCACGCATAACATCCAGTATCCAGTAGAGTCGCCCACTGTTCGCCTATATGAACGCCTCCATTTACATACATGCTAAAGTGAATATTATTATTATTATTATTGTTACATTTGTACCCCACATTTTCCCACCTATTTGCAGGCTCAATGTGGCTTACAGAGTGTTGTTATGACAGAGTAATGACAAGATATTGGATACAATCAAAAGTAAGCAGAAGATGGATGAGGAGTTAGAGAAGATGGTGTTAGAATAGGATAGTTTAGGAGGTGATTTGTGTCTTCAAGGGGTCTTTTTGTAGGCTCTATTAAAGAGATGTGTCTTCAGAGATTTGCGAAAGTTGCTTAGATTATCCATAGTTTTTAGGGCTGGGGGTAACCCATTCCATATCTGTGTACTTCTGTAGGAGAAGGTAGTGGCGTATGCCTGCTTATATTTAAGTCATTTACATATACATGCCTTTGTTACAGAATTGCATCTAACACATATGTGGTTAAGTGCCATTGATATTCTACAAGTTCAAAATAAATTATTAAATGTGAATGGACTTCCAAATGCCAAGGTTCACTATGAACAGTATTGAAACCTTTTGCCCCATTTTAAAGTCTATAGCATATAGTGCTGTTAATGAGAAAATTAAACTGCTTAATTATTTGAAAAATCTTGCTTAAATCAATATCTTCATTCAAAAAAAAATCTTCAGTTGTAAAAAAGACATCTTAGGAATCCTTCTCTTCCTTATAATTGAAGATTTTCTTTTGAATGAAGATATTATTTTAAGCAAGAATTTTCAAATGATTAAATACTTTTATTTTCACATTAATGGCGCTATATGCTATCCCCAAGATTCTATAAAGGTTGTCCAAAATTGGGAGCAGATCCCAGATTGTCACCCAAAATAATTAGTTAATGGGCTCCAATGATTTAACTATTAGAACTAACGAGCACTTAACTGGTACCACTTATGATTTGGGTTCCAATCAGGCTATGTGCTATCCTGCAATAATGGGCACCTAAATTGGATTGTGCACAACTCAAAATGGGGTGTGGTCATGGGAGGGGCATGTGTGGGTCAGGGGCATTCACATAAATGCATGCAGTATTACAGAATAGCGGGAATCCATGTCCAATTTTCACACCAAGATTTATATCAGGTTTCAGCTGGCGTAAGTCCTTTCACTTGCAGAGGGTCTGACCTCTAAAAGTTCTAATCTGTCTTCATCCTATTGCCTATAACTTAAAATTGTTCTTGCACTGCAGTGGCGTACCAAGGGGGGGCGGTGGGGGAGGTCCGCCCCGGGTGCAGGCCGCTGGGGGGATGCCGCGCGCCTGTGTGCTCCACTCATTCTGTGCTCCCTCTGCCCCGGAACAAGTTACTTCCTTTGCTGGGGCAGAGGGAGCATAGAACGAGCGAAGCCGACAGGCGCTCAGCACCCCCCCCCCAGCAGGTAAAAATGCACCTGGGGGGAGGTGTGTCCTTTCGCCGGGGGGGGGGGGGGGGGGTCGTGCTGCCCCCGGGGGGGGGGGGGGGCGCATCGGCAATCCGCCCCGGGTGTCAGCCACCCTAGGAATGCCACTGTTGCACTGTGATTTCATATGTTTTATGCTAGTATTGTCTTAAAGGGCTTTATTGAACTGTGTTTTAAAGTTCTGCGCTAGTGATTTCATCTTTCTATATGCTGGAATTGTCTTACTACTTAGTAGCTTCTTTGCGTGCCCCCTAGTCCTAGTATTCTTGGAAAGAGTAAACAAGCAATTCACATCTACCTGTTCCACTCCACTCAGTATTTTAAAACCTCTATCGTATCTCCCCTCAGCCATCTCTTCTCCAAGCTGAAGTATTTACAAGGAAAATGTAGAGCAACACTTAAATGCCTGGTGTAAGGCATCTCTCTCTTTTTAGAGGTTTGTAAATTCCCAGAAGACATTTTATGGGAAGGAGGTTAATGTGATTTGAAAATTCATACTGATTGCATCCACATTGTCTGAAAATAATCTTATGTTGAAATATAGCAGGACAGATTCTATGTGGCATTCATACTGAGCAAATGGCACGCACTGCTTGGAAGTGGCAGACAGGTGCAAATATGCCAGCAGCTAATCCGAAGCCAGAGGGATGCCAGGTGGCTTCCCACTACCTCTGGCCATCAGTCATGGTAATAATTTACAATAAGCAATTAACAGACAAAATCAAGTAATTTATAGCATAAAGGCACTATATTTCATCAGTTGTGACTCATTTGCTTGTTATCTTTGCTACAATATACTGTCTTTTCCCTTTGCAGCTATCTATTTATTATTATTACATTTGTACCCCGCGCTTTCCCACTCAAAGCAGGTTCAATGCGGCTTACATAGTAATAGGGATTACAGATTATTGATAGAGAAACTTGATAGAGAGAATATAAGTTAAGTATAGCAGAATAATAAAAGATATTGGTAGGTAGAGATGTGCAAGTGTTGAGTAAATGGGTTCATAGGATTAGTTTGGGTCTTTTGGGTAGGCTTGCTTGAACAGATGGGTTTTTAGTGATTTCCGGAAGGGTAGATAGTTCCTGATTGATTGGATAGGTCTGGGGAGGGCATTCCAGAGTTGTGAACTGAATTGCAGATGGGGAGGCATCTTACATTTTGGGCCCTGTTTACAAAGGCGCGCTAGTGTTTTTAGCATGCGCTAAAAATTAGCACATGCAAACCATGTAGATGCCCATGATATTCCTATGGGTGTCTACATGGTTAGCATGTGCTAATTTTTAGCACTCGCTAAAAACACTAGCGTGCCTTTGTAAATGGGGCCCTTTGAATTTGGCGAGGATAATGACATGAAAAATGGACTGGAAGACTGGGTGTCACAACTCCACAAGGAGGGCCACAGTTTTAACTGTATGCGGATCTGTAGGCCAACACTTCACAAGACCAGAACACGGCACCAGTGATTTCACAGTAAGAATACTGAAAGGTAATTTTAAAACAATACAGGAACGTAAGACCTTTGAAATAAGAATGATTGAATATTTTGACACCCAACAAACAGGACTTAATAAGCATCTGGGTTTTCTAACTCATTATAAAACATAAAGCTGTATTTCTCTGTTTAATTCTCTGTTTATTACCCTCCTCTCACCTACCAACACCCATTCTGTTAGAATATCAATGAAATGCTTTGATGTCCCCATGCATACCCCCACCCTCCCACTCTGACAGACTGTCAAAGTAATGCTTTGATGTTTCTCTCATATATACTATCTGCTACCACATTTGCTTATTTCCGATCTGAGGAAGAAGGGCAACCTTCAAAAGCTAATCAAGAAATGTATTAAGTTATGTCCAATAAAAAAGGTATCATCTTATTTTCTTTTCCATGTTTTATTTTGTTTGATTTCTATTGATAACCTTTAAGAGTGGACTAACATGGCTACCACACCTCTCAACTGTATGGATAATGCTAGTTCACTGATCTGCAACATTTTTTTTTAACTTGATTCCTTTCCCCATTGCAGTTTCAGTGGTATTTGGAGCCTTCTGTTGTTTTCAATCTCTGCCCCCCTCTCCAGTTTTAAAAAAGAAATTACCACTTACTGCATATGAAAAATGATCTCATACATTTCATACCTACAGATGACCAAGACATTATACCACACATTTGATTACATACCTTGTTTTGCTGTAAACTGCATTGGATGATCTTTTGATGGATCAAAAATGCAGTATATTATGTTCAGATCAGATTAGATTAGGTTGGGTTTCTACTAACGGTAAACTGTTTATTAGGAATTAACTAAACATTTTGGAAGAGTGTTTTTTTTTTCATAAGCATAGTTTCCAGTTTTCCTTTTAAACAGAAGTATCATCTAGATTGTTCAAAGTGCCAACCTTTGTCTTCCTCAGCTTTGCTCAGTGCTTCTTTAATCTGATACTTGTGTCTCCTTTCATTATTATCTTGATAGATTTTTATTTTTTTATATATTTATATTGGAGATAGGTGAATAGCTATATAAACACTTATCTTCCTGTTCTGTATTTTGTAAACATTTAGGGGCCCTTTTACTAAGCTGTGCTAAAAAGTGGCCAGGGTTATCACTAGAGCAGGGCTTTCCCGCGTGCTCAGGCCACTTGTAGCATGACTGTAAAATGGCTGCATTTTCCATTTTCTCTATTAAAGGCCAAATGCTAATTTCCTCATTAGCGCATGAGCTGTTACTGACACCTATTTTCTAGGTGGTAAGGGCTTCCGTGCTAACCACACGCTAATTGGTTTGTGTGCAGTGATGTAGCTGAGCTGAGGGACCCTTTTACTAAGCCGAGTAGGTGCCTACACATGCCTAACATGCGCCAAATTGAAGTTACCGCCCAGTTACCGCATGAGACCTTACCGCTAGGTCAATGGCTTGCAGTAAGGTCTCAGACCCAAAATGGACGCGCAACAATTTTCATTTTGCTGCACGTCCGTTTTCGGCAAAAAAGGCATTTTTTGTAGGTGCTCTTGAAAATAATTCTGCGCTCGGCCAAAACAAGCGTCTACACTACCGCAGGCCATTTTTCAGCTCACCTTAGTAAAAGAACCCCTAACTGATTAACACTGGACATGCCTACTCTCCGCCCCCAGACCTGCTCCCAGCGATACAAACTATTTTCTATTTTTAGCGCATGGATAGAACATGCTGAACACAATACTACCGCGGGACATCTGATCACACCAGTGGTAGTGCCTTTTACCCTGCAGTAAGCATGCATTAGTACTTACCACAACTTAGTAAAAAGATCCCTTAAAAAAGGGCCAAGTTTACTAAGCTGTGCTATAGGCATGCTATGTTTTTAGTATGCACTAAAAATTAGCATGCACAATGCTAGAGGCACCCTAAGAATACATGGGTGTCTTTAGCATTAGCGCATGCTAATTTGTAGCATGCATTAAAAACGCTAGCGCACCTTAGTAAACACGGCCCTTATTTGTTTCCAAAATTCTTCACTGGTTCTGATAATCATTAAAATTATGGTGTAAATTTGTTGCTTGTTATTTTTCTTGTATTATTGTAAACTGCTTTGGACCTTAATTCTTGGGTCTATAAATGTTGAGATTATATAAGATTAGATTAAACTGGCAAGATGTAAGTGGTTTCACTTAGATGAATTTGGACGATTTACAGTGCAGATCTCTTATTTATTTTTTTTCCTTTACTAATATATTTATATATTAAAACATGCAGGAAAAACTCATACAGTATATGAGATAAACTCAAAGAAAACATTCATTTCAGTAGTTCATATCTTTTTGATACAGATTCACACTTATGCTCATAACATTTTTCACTATCGTTGAATGTTTTGAATCTGTAAATATTTGCAGAAGTACCAACCAATACAATTTATATATTTTTTAAATGCATTTAAATGGTATCATGGATTCAGATTGTAGCATTTAGCATGTTCAAGTTGCAATTTTGAATACGAAGTCTTGTATCTGAAATGTTTCAAGGTCATTTAACTTGTACCTAATTCCTCATTTTGTTTCCTTTTACTATCATCAAACACTTGGAAGTCAATATTCATCAGCTCTGTATGAGGTTGAAGCTCACTTATCTGATCACTATATAATTCCTGGATACAAATATTGGGTAAGTTATCCAATTAGCTTTATTCCTGCTGCTTCTGTGGCATGCTATCTTTTTCCAGGTAGCACTGAATATCAAGAGTCATCAGGTTCATTTTTAACTACTGTATTTTCACACACAAAATGTGTGTGAAAATGCAGTAGAATCTGGTGGTATATGCATAGGCACACTATATGAATGTATTTTACTAAGACACGATAATTGCAAAATTAGCTCATCTGCTTTTAAAGCTTTCTCTTTTTATGTGCTTTTAAAGCTTTCTCTTTTTATGTTTTTTTTTTTTTTTGCAGGTTTTCATGCACCAATAATGCCTGCATGAGCCTAAAAAGAAAAGCCCTCAAAAACAAATGAGTTAATTTTGAAATTAGTGCGTCTTAGAAAAAATAAACAAGTATAGCATGGAATATGCATGGGCACATTATACTGGTTTATTTTTACATAGACATGCCATTTGCACATGTTATATGTGTGTGCACATTATACCCCAGGGTAATGAAAGAACTCAAACATGAAATTGCTGATCTGATGTTAGTGAACTGTAACCTGTCGTTAAAATCATCCATAGTAACTGAAGATTGGAGGGTGGCCAATGTACACTGATTTTTAAAAAGGGTTCTGGAGTGATTCAAGAAATTACAGACCAGTGAGCCTAACTTCAGTACCAGAGAAAATAGTGGAAATTATTACAAAGAATAAAATGATGGAACACATAGACAAACATGGTTTAATGGTACAGAGTCAGTATAGGTTCAGCCAAGGGAAGTCTTGCCTCACCAATTTGTTCATTTCTTTGAAAGCGTAAATAAACATGTGGATAAAAGTGAGCCGGTTGATGTAGTGTATCAAAATTTTCTGAAAGCTTTTGACAAAGTTCCTCATGAAAGACTCCTGAGAAAATGTATAAGTCATTAATAAGGTGGAATTGGTTATTGGACCAAAACACAGAGTAGGATTAAATGGCCATTTTTCTCAATGGAGGAGGATGAATAGTGGAGTGTAGCATACTGGGATCTATACTGGGAATAGTGCTAATTAACTTATTTATAAATGATCAGGAAATTGTAATGACGAGTGAGGTGATTAAATTTGCAGATGACCCACAAAACTATTCAAAGTTGTCAAAACACATGCGGATTGTGAAAAGTTGCAGGAAGACCTTAGGAAACTGGAAGACTGGGCATCCAAATGGCAGATGAAATTTAATATGGACAAATGCAAAGTGATGCACATTGGGAAGAATAATCCGAATCATAGTTACCCTATGCTACAGAAAAAGATCTAGGTGTTATTGTAGATAATATCCTGAAAACTTCTGCCCAGTATATGATGGTGGTGACAATTGCAAACAGGATGCTTGGAATTATTAGGAAAGGGATGCAAAATAAGACCATGAATATTATAATGCCTCTGTATTCCCCCATGGTACATCGCTCAATTCTGGTCACCGTAGCACAAAAAAGATATAGCAGAATTGGAAAAGGTTCAGTGACCAAAATGATAAAAGGGATGGAACTCCTTCCATATGAGGAAAAGCTAAAGAGGTTAGGGTTCTTCAACCTGGAAAAGAGACAGCTGAGGGGACATATGATCAGTGGTGTACCAAGAGGGGGGCAGTGGGGGCGGTCCGCCCCAGGTGCACGCCACTGGGGGGGTGCTGTGCGCCTGTCGGCTCTTCATTTTCATGCTCCCTTTACCCCGGAACAGGTTACTTCCTGTTCCGGGGCAGAGGGAGCATGAAAACGAAGGCACACGGCACCCTTCCCCCCAGCGGCGTGCACCTGGGTGGGGGGTTCTTTCGCCGGGGGATCGGGGGTTCTTTCTCCAGGGGGGGGGGCGTCGCGCTGTTCCGGGGGGGGCGCTGCACCCAGGGGGTGGGGCACATCGGCGATCCGCCCCAGGTGTCAGCCCCCCTAGGAACGCCACTGCATATGATTGAGGTCTACAAAATCCTGAGTGCTGTAGAATGGGTAGACGTGAATTGATTTTTTACTCTTTCAAAAGTACAAAGACCAGGGGACTCTCAATGAAATTACATGGAAATACTTTTAAAACAAATAGGAGGAAATATTTTTTCACTCAATGAATAGTTAAGCTCTGGAACTCGCTACTGGAGGATGTGGTAACAGTGGTTAGCATATATGAGTTTAACAAAGTTGGAAAAGTTCCTGGATGAAAAGTTTATAGTCTGTTATTGAGATGGACATGGGGGAAGCCACTGCGTGCCCCGGGATTGGTAGCATGGAATGTTGCTACTAATTGGGTTTCTGCCAGGTACTTGTGACCTGGATTGGCCACTGTTGGAAGCAGGATATTGGGCTAGATAGACCATTGGTCTGACACAGTATGGCTGTTCTTATATATTAATGAAGATTAGCACATTGAAATGAAAGGAATTTGCCTTCCCACCATGAGTAAGAAAACAAGAAGGCAATCAGTCCATTAGATCCAATGTGGAACAGAAGAAAGAAGCAGACCTTATGAAGAAAAACATTTCTTTTTATTGTTTACTACTCCTAGGACTCACAGACCAATGCCCGGCACGGTCAACTTTCTCTGGAAGTACAGGCTGCGTTAGGGGTGATGAAAACCAGATGGTGTAAAGCAACAAATTTTATCAATGCTTTTTACAAATATGTCTCTTCCTGGGTCTATTTCAAACTGTTTCAAACCTGTCCTGCCCCCTTCTGAACAGAAAGTTGCATCAGAAGGGTCAGAGGGAAAGGCCCAGTGCAAGCTGCAAGCAGCCTTTTGATACAACTGCCGCTGGTGCTGCAGGGCGAAGACTTCCTGCAAAGGTAAACCGGGTTGGGAGGGGAGGGAAGGCGAGAGAAAGCCGCCAGTGGTTCAGGAGGGGAGGGATAGATGCTGGACCGGCCGTGCCTGTGTGCATGCATTACTCATGGTGTTAATCGTGATTAACATGCAACCCTAATTTTTAGTTCTAAAACTGTCCTCGACTTATACATGACATCGACTTAACTCTCCAGTCACTTCTTATCTCTTCCCCATATCCTCTCCCTTTATCCCTTCCCCCAGCCCCACAGTCTCCTCTTTTCCCTCAACCCTTTCTTACTATTAGTGATGCATTTATAGATACAAGTTCTCCAATCTGTATTTGTTTTCTTGTAATGTTTTGCCTTGCTCCTGTTTTTACTGTTGATACAGTATGAGTACTGACCATTGGGCCATTGAGTAGGATCATTCCTACCTAATCTTCTCATATTAACAAAGAAATTAATATGTCTTAAGAAATAATGATGTACCATATGGATTTATATGGGTCATCTGTGACTTCAATGCAAACGTTAAACAGGTGGCTGAATTAGAGATGCATGTGTTATTTGTTCTTCTGGCATAGGAATTTGTGTCTCCCAGATGTCTCCTAGCTATTAGTCCTCTTCTAATTACAGCATTATGAAGAATTTAACCAGCAGTCAGGAATTTATGCACTTTTTGAACACTGTGTGGGAAATAACTTTCACATTCATTAAACCATCTGAAATACTTTGTCATTGAAAAAAAAAAAATCCACTCAATACTATTTCTGGTAAAATCATAGAAATAATGTTCACTCCTGCCAATAATGATGCTAACAAACTAACCATTTGCTGAATATATATGACAATACTCACAATTGCTTGTTTTAAGCACATAGGCATTTTCTGTAGTATTTCAACTATTAGATATTTTAACAATTATATACATGATTAGTACCAGAACACATATATAATCTTTCCTATCTCATCTTATGCACCTCTTTCTTGCACCACATACATGAGTTAAAAGGAAAATGGCTTTCTCATAGCTACAAAATGGGAGAAAACATTTAGGGGTCCTTTTACTAAGCTGTGGTAAAAAGTGGCCTGTGGTAGTGTGGGCATGTGTGTTTGACGTGCACCGGGCCATTTTTTACCACACCTGGGGAAAAAGGGCATTTTTTTAATGGGCAGGGAAATGGGCGTGTGCTAAAATTAAAACTAGCGTGTGCTTATTTACAGCCTGGGCCTTTACCGCCACCCATTGATCTAGTGGTAAGGGCTCACATGATACACATGCGGTAACTGTTCGGCACGCACCAGCTGCCAATTACCGCCAGAAACACCATGCGCAGTAGAAAATTTAAAAAAAATTCTACCACAGGAATAAGCAAGCGCCAAATCTGAAATTACTGCCAGGGGGCATGGTAGCCTGGTGGTATTCTTGTTTTGGCACATAGGCCCTACCGCATCTTAGTAAAAGGGCCCTTAGTTACTAAATAGCATCATTTCTGTCACCTTCCCTCCTTCCCTACTACTGCACTTCAGTTGCCACTGTGGGGTTTTGGTAAGGTGCTGGGGCTCCTGCAAGTGGATATTCCTTCATTCGTTCCTCAAAGGGGCTCATTTTCCTAGAAAACTAAGACCCATCTTGGTGCCCCTTTGCCCCATGCTTGGAGGATTTTATGTCTCCATGCAAATGATAATGCTACTTTATCACTTTTCTGGTGTTTTGGGGCCTTGCAGCCAATCTTGTGGCTGCTTTGTCCCTCCTCAGGTATTTTGGGCCCTCTTCTGGTACCCTTCCTTCAAGCTCCCTCCCTCCTTTCTTCCTCCTCCTTCTTTTCTGCCATTCCTTCCCTTGCTCTGCTCTCCACAGTTCTTGGTTTTTAGTTTCCTTGGACAGGAAAGTTCTCCTCAAAGCAGTAGCTCAAGAAGAGTACAGTACTGCAAGAGTGGGCCTGCTTCCATACTGGAGCTCTGAATGGGATGCCTGCCCAGGAGGACAACTCCTTCGGCCTTTGGTGAAGACAAGAATTTATGACCTACTGTAAGAAAATGTAACTACTTCTGTTTTATGAAGTGTAGTGGGCCCAGATGGGAAATAAAAGGCGGAGTCTCAAATTGGAGGAAGTCAAATTTATTTAAGGACCTGACACAGCCTGTGTTTCGGCTAATTGTCTGTGTCAGGGGTCTATACATAAATAAAAGAGATAGATAGATAGATAGATAGATAGATAGATAGATAGATAGATAGATAGATAGATAGATAGATAGATATAACTTTAATGTACACATACCAAATTTTATAAATGGTGCCGTTTATAGAATAGTGCTTAGCGCCGGGACCTGAGCTGAGGACTTACACCAACTAAACCCTGGTATAAATCCATGCACCTAAATTAGGTGTGGATCCCCCTTACTCTATAACAGTGTGCATAAATTGCAGGAATCCCCCTGATTCACCCATGACCCTCCCATGGCTGCACCCTCTTTTTGGAGCCACACATAAAATTTACACGCGGATCCTGGCATGTAAACATGTATCTGTAAATTTAAATTAATCCCAGTGACAACTGATTATTAGGGCCCAATTATCAATGCTAATTGGCTCATTATTCAATTGAACTTGCAAATTGGGCATACATCCAAACTGACATGCGTAATTCTAAGCGCCATATATAGAATTTGTGGGATAAGTACTTAAGTACACATTAAGAAACATGAGAAAATATATGCAGTACATGAATATGTAAACAAAGCCCATATGGTAATAGCTTCCTTAGACAACTTGATCACAGGCAATACAAATATAAAGTAACTATAACAGACAAAAATATAAATACATGAATGCAAACTCCAAAAGTAATGATCTAAGTGATCAATTAAAATAAAATAATAATAATAATATGAGTAATGATATGAATAAGAAACTTCAACAAAATATAAGTTTAGTACAAATCAGATAGGAAGTGCACATTTCAATGCAAATGCTATAGCTAAAATCATTAACTCTTGTTAACAATGATGGGTTGCAATACAATACAATACAATACAATACAATACAATACAATGAGTTTCTTCTATCCCACATAGTCCCACGAAACACAAAAAAACAAACAAACAAACAGGCAAACGATCTGCAAGATCAAGAACAACAGAAAAAAAAGCAGACCACGTAAAAGGTAAAATGATATTTATTTCGAAGTCATCAAAACAACAATCAGTTGTTTACTGTTTTGATGACTTGGAAAGAAATATCACTTTAATTTTTATGTGGTCTGCTCTTTTTTTCTGTAGTCCCATGGGAGCTCCATGCAGCTAACAATATGAAACAGAGGGCCTTTTTACTAAACAGCAGTAAAAAAAAAAGTGGCCTGCGGTAGTATAGGCGCATGTACTGGTTGCGCACCAGGCCAGTTTTTACCGCTTCTACAAAAAAGGGCTTTTTAAAATGGGACGGGAAAAGAGCCTGCGGTAAAAATGAAACCAGCATGCACACAAAACCGGCCTGAGCCTTTAACGCCACCCATTGATCTAGCAGTAAAGGATCATGCGATACACATGTGGTGACCGGTCGGTACGCGTCAAGTGCCGATTTTCGCCGGAACTGGTGTGCTTAAGAGGAAATAAATAAATATTTCATCCATGCGTTATGGGTGCACACCAAATCTGAAATTACCACCAGGAGGACATGCTGGCCTGGCCGTAGTCTCATTTGGGCGCGCATTGCATGTTTGTAGAGCCTAGCACAGCTTAGTAAAAGGGCCCCAGAGAGAGATACAGGCAACATTCAAGTCATTAATTCAACCAATAAAATACACATTATTGAAGGAACTTCTTTAAAAAGATACATTTTAAGTACTTTCCTAAACAAATGACAATGAGCAGTTGATCTTATCTCCAAAGGAAGGGAGTTCCACCATTTAACTGACTGTTAAGAAAAATATCCATAAACTCACTCTGGGATCTGGCTGCAGTATTCTGACAGGTCTGCAATTTTTTCAACAGAGCTTCTGTTAAGCCCACAAATATTGCACTGCAACAGTCCAACTGTGCTAGAAGTAAAGTCTGAGCTATCAATCTATTGCAGGAAAAGTTAACCTCTGTCTAATTATGATGCTCTTTTACAAAGTTGTGGTAAGCACTGGTGTGTGCTTACTGCAAGTTAAAAACGCCTGCCGTGGAGCACGCTGAGGTGTCCTGCAGTAGTTTTAGCAAATATATGTGCTTCCCTCACGCTACATAATTTTTAGCACTGGGGGTGGAGAAAATAGACGTAGTTAAGGGCTCATGTACTAATGGAAAAATTAGCACATGGCCATTATTGCCAATATACAAGAACTGGCCATTTTATTCACTCATGAAAAGGTGGCCTCAGCACGCAGGAAACCCACACACTAGTAATAGCGCAGGCCATGTTTAAACGCAGCTTTTTAAAAGGTCCCTTATGTTAATATATGAGCAGTGGACGAATAGGCAACATTCTCTGTATTTTACAAATTCTAAGTTAGGGATGGCAGATGAACCTAAACTTGTGGTTACAGCAAAGTTAGGAGATTATTAAGTGAATGAAAATGAATAACTTACTCTCCACTGTGATCCGATTTTGAACCCAATTATGGGGGAACACTAAGTTTTACTAAGGGGCCCTTTTACAAAAGGCGCATAAGTGCTTCGAGTGCAAATTGGCATTACCGCCTGGCTAGCACAAGTGCCTGGTGGTAATTCCGAGTTTGACATGTGCCAAAAACATGCATTAGAAAATAATTTTCTATTTTCTACCACTGGAGCATTCCCAGCGGTTATCAGAATTTGGCATACGCTGGACGGTTACCACACGGGTAACATGTGAGCTCTTACTGCTAAATCAATGGGTGACGTTAAGGGCTCAGGTCATAAATAGACATGCGCCCCCCCGAACCCCCCCCCCCCCCCGTTTTCCCAGTCACACAGGAGAAATGGTTCAGCACACATCCATTTCACACGCCCACACTACTGCAGCCCACTTTTTAGTACATGTTTGTAAAAGGGTCCCTAAATTTGCCAAGTTGTTTTGCTTTTAGTCATCATGTACGAGCAGGTATTTTAAAAAATTTGTTATCGAATCCAATACACCATAGCTGTTTTTCTGTGATAGTAACAATAGCATAGCATTCAGTTATGAGGTTTGGATTTGCCTTTCTCCCGAACCGAACTGCACCCTTGCTAGGTTAGATGAAAACTGCACTCATACTAGCTGGGCCTTGCAGTCTGTCTTGGTATGCTGGTGCTGGTTTTCTGGTAGTTTTGTTTGGTGCACTATTTTCACAGGTAAGGCCTGCATGAGAGCTAGAAAGATCTGTGATCTACAGGACAGGGTGTTAATTTGGAATTCTGCCAGTTTAGTCTTTTTAATCCAAATGAGGCGTGTGACGGCTTTCACCATGAGATTTTGCTGCATGCCTCACTTTAGGGAGCAGGAGAGATGAATAAAAGTATCCGCTCTGATTTCTATGACTGAAAAGCTGCTTTTGCAAGCAAATAGAAACCTGGAACTCCAGCAGACCAGGCACTGGCGTGCCTCCTTTCAAAACTCGCTTCACTAACCCCCCAAACTAGATGGATTGTGGTGTAAGCAAAAGTCCTCTGGATTTCTGTACACTATCATGAGTCTGCAATTACACAGCTTAACAATGTAAGTAGGAAACGCGTGTCATGCTGTAATGAAACAGAATTTTTATTGATGTTACACTCTAATAAGAATAATAGGGCATTCAAAACCCTGACTGCCTTACCTTTTCTTTTGTGAAAACATGATCTCCTTTTCTAGAAAGCTTTCTTCTGCCTGTGTCTCCCATGGTTCCTCGCAGAGTCACATACACTTCTGCTTCTGTGCCTGATTTTGAGGCCTGGCCCGTTGTAATGTCCAAGAAATATTCTTTCACTGAAAATCACCATCAAATTCATAGATTATGTTCAGGTAAATATTAGCATTTAGGGGTGTAGTTTTTAATGTGGGCTACTGTTAAGACGTGTTATTTTACCACCAACTCATGCTATTTTATCACAGGTCCCATTTTATGCAATGAGACTCAGGGGGTCTTTTACTAAGGCTTGCTGGTGTTTTTAGTGCACGCTAAAAAAAAGGCGCATGCTAAATGCTACAGACGCCAATGTATTCCTATGGGCATCTTTAGCATTTAGCGTGTGCCTATTTTTAACTCATGCTAAAAACGCCAGCGTACCTAAGTAAAAGACCCTCCTAGTTACTAATAACTGGGGTTAACAGTAAAATAACGTCTTGATGGTAGCTCATGTTGATAACGTCTCCCCTCAATTGCCAGTTGTACAAAAAGGCTTTTTGTTTTTTAGGGGTAATTTTAATTCAGGTTCCTCTTTCCCACATGCATCACTTTGCACTTGCTCACATTAAACGTCATTTCCCATTTAGATGCCCAGTGTCCCAGTCTCGTAAGGTCCTTTTGTAATTTTTCACAATTTTCTAGCGATTTAACAACTTTGAACAACTTTGTGTCATCAGCAAATTTAATTACCTCACTAGTTACTCCCATCTCTAGATCATTGAGAATACTGATCATTTAACCCTACTCTCTGTTTTCTATCTTTTAACCAGTTTTTTAATCCACAATAGGACGCTACCTCCTATCCCATGTTGGCGCCTAACTTTAGGAATGCCTATACTATTTTATGACAGCATCTTGACCTCAAGAAGCTATTACAGAAGCGAATGGCATCTAGGTGCCAATTTATAGAACTGACACCTTAGTGTTTCTCTAAGTGACTATGAGGGGCATTTTCGATAGTGTGTCTAAGTCGGACTTTGGATATTTTGCGCTAAACGCACAAGATTTTGTGCTTTGTGCATTTATCTTTTTAGGCCATTAATAATAAAAAAAAGGCACAAGTTAAAAACACACAAAATCAAGCCATTGAGATGTAGGAGTGACCAGAATTTTTAGCAGACTGGTCCTCCAGACATCCCAGGAAAGGAATGGGGCACCCTAGGTGGCACTGCTGTGGACTTTATATAAATGCTCCCAGGTACACATCTCACCGTTGCTCCCTTATCTTGTCCGTTGAGCCCTCCAAAACACACCAAAAACCCACTAACCACAACTGTACACCACTACAATAGCCTTTATGGGCAAAAAGGGCACTTATATATGGGTACAGTGCATAGGTGCCAACTGTTCAAAATTATTGGGGGTGCTAAGCCCAGTGGAAATAACCCCTCTCTGGACACTTACAAGGTATTTTCTCAATATTGGGGGTGCTCAGGCACCCACAGAGTCGGCTCCTATGGTGCAGTGGGTTTCTGGTGAGTTTTGGAGGGCTCACAGTTGTCACCACAAGTGTAACAGGTAGGGGAAGGTATGGGCCTTCGTCCACCTGTCTACAGTGCACTCCACCGACCGGTAGATTACTCAAGGAACCAATATGCTGCTCTAATGGACCTGGCTATAACATTTGAGGATGTCATAGAGACTTGTGAGTACTATTTTTATTCACATTTTGGAGGTGGGAGAGAGGCAGTGACCACTCAGGGAGTAAGGGGGAGGGTTCATCCCTAATTCCCTCCAGTAGTCATTCAGGGAACCTTTTTTGTTCCATTATGGCTGTAAAATGTCCAAGTCCTAAGCCCACCCTACTCCTGCCTTTGAAATGCACACGACATGCCCCCTTGTGATTTGGACGCACTGCAGAGGAATTACATAGATAGACATTTGCAAAACAGGTTTTGAAAATACCAATTTTTCAATGTTTTGAGAAGATTTTCATCCAAATGCTGCTTTATGACACTTTATAAAACTTTTTCTCTCTCAAAAATGAGCCCCAAAGTATCTTATGCAGTGAACTGCCTAAACTACTGAAGTGGGCTTTCAACTAGGACTGTCAAGGGTAGGTGAACAAAGCCCCCGGATAAGTAAAATCCCTCACATAAACAAAATATTAAACTCTTCTATAGAAATGGAAAAATAACAGCAACATCTGAAAAGCTGGGAGGGAGTGACATTTTAGAATGCACAAACAAACCAGATTGAGACATCCTGGTGGTGCTGTCTACAATTATGCAAATATTTTTTAAAAAAGATACTGCTGATTTAGATCCTTTTCTAAAATTTGTGCAGGACTGAATGTCTAAGTAGCGGCTATGGCTGGCGCGAGGACCCATTTTAGTAATCAGATGCCTATAGCTTTGACTGTGACAACCCTGCCACATGGGTGTGTCAGGTTCAACACTTTGACACCTGTGTGGGATTTTAGAACACAGATGTTGAAATGCCAGAAATAACATACTTGTGGTGCTACCCTTTCCACCTCCCTGATCTGATCATCCCTGAGCAGACTGGCCCCTCGATCTGTGCCCCCAAAATCCCCCACAATGCCCTGATAAAAACATACCCTGAGCACCACCTCCACTCACACCGAAGTCCCCAATCCCCCTCCATGACCCTCCCCCAATGAATTGGCCGTCCCACACAGCCCAACCATCTTGGGTGAATAGAGATGGTTAATGAATCCCAATAAATAAGTATAGAAAAACAAGATTTTAAAGGTGACCTGTATGTCCAATTTCATTGACATACTGTTTACTAACAAAGGTTTTATATGGTCATAATTTCATACATAACCCAGTAGCTGAATTACAATATTGTGTAAAGACTGGAAATGTTTAAAAAGATATTGAGGAAGGCCAGCTTAAATAAGTAGGTAATGCCTACTTGCTGAGCAAAACGCCAAGAAAATGCATTTTGTTTCGCAACCAAGTATATTCTCCTTCTTCAGGTGGACTTTCATAGTGTTGAGTCACTGTATTTTAACTTAAAACTAACTCAGTTAGTGTTATTTAAATTGACCTCTGAGACAGGCATTAGTTAAGCCGAAACACAGCCTGTGCTGGGTCTTTAATAAAGCACACTTGTTCCATTCTTGAGAGTTCTTTCTGCTTTTTTCTGGACTGTAAATGCTCGTGTCCAATTGTTGGCAGTTATATGCACAAATCCAGGTATTCTATAACATTGCGCCAAATTTCTAGGAATGCCCCTGATTCACCCATGCCCCTCTCATGGCCCATCCTCTTTTCAGTTGCACGCTATGAAATTGGCTCATATAGAATAGGACATGGGGCAGATCCACACTTAACTCATAATTATTTCCACTTAAGTGCTACTTAACACCAGTAATTGATTATTAGCACTTAACTGGCAATATAGTGTTTAGATATGTTCTTCAAGCACCCAAGTGCTTGACAAACATATCTTGCAATTTGTGCTCTCTTAACATTAGGGTAAGAGATTAGCTGAATCCAGGGGTCAATTTTATTCTGTGCTTTACTTTTTGTATGTGACCTTACAAAGATCCCACAAATCTCATAGGACAGTTAGAAAAGATTGGTAGGGGAGTTAAAACAATAGGGTCAACTGAAATATCAGAGCTAAATTCTGGATACTCTATCAACATTTCGACAGCTGAGGTTCATGTTGTCAAACTCACTCACTCACCACTTGAAGTTCATTATTTTCAATGAGAATTGTGTCAACAGTATTACAACAACAAGTATAAAACAACCTACACTACAAAAAAAAAATCTCATAAAAGAATAAGGTAACTGAGAAACCAACCTGTACGTATATCGCAGCCAGATATTAGAACTGGAAGCTCAGCTGCTGTGCAGCCCTCCAAAGTTTTAAAAAATGGAAATTCCAGAATTTCTCCGGTTTGTTTATGTTGAAGTTTCACCTACATGCACATAACAATTTTAAAAAAATTGAAACCCTGATAGGCATTATGGGCTGAAACCTAGTGTAATTCATGGGCGCACATCTCCGGTATTCTATAACAATCTGCACAAATTTTAGGAACGCCCCTTATTCGCTCATATACCTCCCATGGCCACCCCCCCCTTTGAGTTGTGCACCATGGGATTTGGCCACACATTGTTATAGAACAGCACGCAGAAACATGTGCTCACAAATCCAAATTGGTGCAAATTAGTGCCGATTAGCGCCAAATTACTGGTACTAATTAACTTGTGACACAAATCGAGGGATGGGCATCCTTCTCCTAAGGGCGCCCAAATCGGCATAATCGAAAGCCGATTTTGGGCGGATACAACTGCTTTCCGTCGCAAGGGGGCGTGTCGGCAGTGTACAGAAGTGGTTAAGAGATGGCCGGCCTCGGCTAATAATGGAAAAAAGAAAGGCAGCCCTGACGAGCATTTGGCCGACTTTACTGGGTCCCTTTTTGTTCACGACCAAGCCTTGAAAAGGTGCCCGAACTGACCAGATGACCACTGGAGGGAGTCGGGGATCACCTCCCCTTACTCCCCCAGTAGTCACCAACACCCTTCCACCCAAAAAAAAATTAAAAAAACATTTTTTGCCAGCCTCAAATGTCATATCCAGCTCCATCACAGCAGTATGCAGGTCCCTGGAGCACTTTTTAGTGGGTACTGCAGTGCACTTCAGGCAGGCAGTCCCAGGCCCATCCCCCCTACCTGTTACACTTGTGGTGGTAAATGGGAGCCTTCCAAAACCCACCCGAAACCCACTGTACCCACATCTGTGCCCCCGTTACCCTTTAAGGGCTATAGTAGTGTTGTACAGTTGTGGGGAGTGGGGGTTGGGGGGCTCAGCCCCCAAGGTAAGGGAGCTATGCACCTGGGAGCAATTTGTGACGTCCACTGCAGTGCCCCCTAGGGTGCCCGGTTGGTGTCCTGGCATGTGAGGGGGACCAGTGCACTAAAATGCTGGCTCCTCCCACGACCAAATGGCTTGGATTTGGCCAGTTTTGAGATGGGCGCCCCTTAGTTTCCATTATATGCGAAAACCGAGGTCGGCCATCTCTAAGGTCGACCCAAATGTAGAGATTTGGCCGTCCCCGACTGCATTATCGAAACGAAAGGTGGCTGCCCATCTTGTTTCGATAATACGGTCGGGGACGCCTCTTTATCGGGCCGTCCTTAGAGGTGAGCGCCCTTATAGATGGGCGCCCCTGTTCGATTATGCCCCTCTATATTGGTCATCCAAAAGGAAAATGAATTTATCCCAGAGACTAGGAAAGAGATCAACCGATGAGTAGGTTGCTACTTCAGTGGTTTTCATCTGTGTACTTCCTTCTTATTGGGATGTTTTTCTAAGCCTCTGGGATAAATTCATTATGTTGTTAACCACAATTAAAGTGTGGTAAGTGCAAAACCTCTACATTAACTGTTGGGAATATTCTCAGCATTTTGCCACACGTAAGTAGGTGGCATTAACTGCTCAGCATTATCTGTTGCATTAACTGTCAATGTGTAGTAATGAGCTCCATGTTAAATTTAAAGTGCAATCTCCACCTATTCCAGACCCTTTTCTGCATTAGCTATTTGATGCAGAAGTTACTGCGGGGTCCTTTTACTAAGGTGCACGGAAGAAATGACTTGCGGTAGTGTAGGCGCGGGTTTTGGGGGCGCACCAATCCATTTTTCAGCGCGCTTGTAAAAATAAAAGCCTTATTTTTAAACATTTTTTTATTGATGACACTCTGAAAAATACATCATTGCATTTGCATAGCTGATGTGACATAACACACTCTCAAAAAAATAAAATATTTGAGCAATACAATCAATGAACGTATCATCAACAGTTTTCAATTTCTTCCCCTTACATATTTTACACCCTCCCTCCTATCCACCCTTTATTTCCCGGACTTTCAGATATGAACAGTCTAGTAATGACAACATTCAAGTGACACTCTGCTTTATAATAATCCAATAACAATGCACACATAACAAGTAACATAGATGTCGACAAACCTCATACTTTACATATTCTCCCCCTTCCCTGCCCTTTATTAAGTGCCTATGCAAAAAACCTCTAACCAAAATTGAATGCAAGAGTCTTATACGCCCCTCTCCTGGGAGAATTTTTTTCCAAAAATAGACATGCAGCAAAATCAAAATTGCCATGTGTTCATTTTGGGTCTGTGACCTTACCGCCAGCCATTGACCTAGCGATAAAGTCTCACGCGGTAACTGGGCGGTAATGACCTACGCACGTCAAATGCCACTTGGCACGCGTCCAATACATGCGTCCGAAAATAAAAATTATTTTTGGGCCACACATATTGGAGACGCACCAAAAATGAAATTGCTGCAAGAGCCATGCGGTAGCCGGGCAGTAACTCCATTTTGGCGCGCACTGGGCACATGTAGACTCTTACACAGCTTAGTAAAAAGGCCCCTGCATTCATTAACTGTTAGTGCTGGCCCACACTTATTGTTAGTATGTGGAAAGGCTGTGTTTCACTGGAAGGCTGGCTGAAGAGTGTACAGTAAGCAAAGTTAAATAGAGAACGTGGTCCCAGAGTTTTTGAATGAAGTCTCTATGTTTCTGTACCCTACTGGGAAAACATTATAAAGGAAGCACTAGTGAGACAGGAGGATTACTGAAACAGTGTTGCATTTTTCTGTGTTGTATAACGCAAAAACAAAGAGAAAAACATCTTCCCCTCCCCCCCCAAAAAAATGAGATCTTACTTCACAGCAATGCCAGCACTCTCCATCTCTTCCGTTCTCCATCTGCAGGCGAACTTTTTCGATAGCTCCAAATTTTTTATCTAGTTCTATGCTGGTTTGGTAAGTTTTTCTCTGTGTAAGGGATCCTTTAGGAACCAAAACCGGACCATGCGTGCCGTTTCTACAGCAAATCATTAAGGCCGCCTCAGCATTAATGTCAGTGCAGTGACTGTCGCTAGTTGTGAGTGTAACATCCCAAGTACCTATTCAAAGAAATAAAATACAGTATATTATACAAAACTATTAATATAGAATGGACATCGAACTATACAACATAAAAACATAAATGAACATTACTGACTGACATTAAAACTGGCCAAACAAATATACTTCAACATGCCTCATTTAATAAATAAATAATTAAGATTGTTTATTTCCAAGACCAGAGGCATTGGTTCAGGATGTTAAAGGGTACCAACAGGGGCGGACTGACAGTGTCAGGGCCCCCAGGCAGTAAAGGTCATTGCCACCCCCCCCCCCCCCCCCCGCCACTGCCCATCACCCCACCACTGCACCACCGCCCCCTTCCCGCACTGTCTCAGTTGCTGCTGTCCTGCCTTGAAGGGCCCTGGTTGTCTAGTGACTTCCTCGGGGGCAGGAAAGAACCCCACTCTGTCCTGCCTGCTATTGCTACTGTGCTCGGCGGCACTGCTACCATGTTTTTAAAATGACTGCTGAGACTTACCATGGTAGTCTCTCGGGTCTCAGCAGTCTCATCAGACTGCCGCAGGAAGTCTCGGTAGCCATTTTTAAAACACGGTGGTGCCAGCACCAACTGGCAGAATAGCAGCAGTGGAAAACAAAGAATGGGAATCTTTCCTGGCCCTACAGAGGCCATTAGACCATCAGGGCCCTTCAAGGTAGAACCAGGGAGAGCGGTGATGTGCAGCAGCAGTAGGCAACTGGGCAAAGCCTCTGGTCCCCCTAGAGCTTCTGGGCCTACCCGAATGGACAGTCTGCCCCTGGGCACAAAATCCCGGTTTGGTCTGCCTTCAAACTCTTAGAGGGTTAGACGCTGGATACTGGATTTTGGAACCATTTACCATCAGTGCTCTGAGCCAGTGCCTCACCTGGTCCAGTGGAGGAAGGGGTGGAAACGACTTGAGAGAGATGGGGAGATGGCAGATGCCGGATCACATTGGGAGGTGGGGGGAGTGGAAGGTGAGATACCATATCGCAGGTAGGGGGCGCTAATGCAAACATTGGTTCAGGGTGCCACAATCCCTTAAGCCGGCCCTGATTATTGACTAAGTCCAAGTTCTTGTTCTATCTCCTTCAGATACTTTCCCCCCCCCTCGTCTTTCTTATCTACTCAGGTTTCTTGGTCTGACCACGTTGCTGTCTACTTTACTGTCACAGTTTCAGCTCTGTCCCTTCCTATCTGAGATTCCCCAAAGTGGACTACACATCTATCTCAGGTCGATCATCATTATCTATCCCCATTCATCTTTTCTTTTCCTTTAAACTTTGCTTTTCTAGATTTTGAAGAACAAGCTAGGTGTTTACATCAAACCCTCTCTAGATCCATTGCACCTTACTTCTCCCAATGAAACAATGTACAGTATCATGGTGGACTGCAATTATTAAAACAGCATCTACAAAAAGCTGAACATAACTGGAGAAAAACTAGATCCCAGTCCAATTTAGCTATTTATAAATCAAAACTCAGGGACTACAATTATCATCTCAGAAAGGCAGAAAGATTTTTTTTTTTACTGATCAAATTAAAAAGGCTTCTAATCCAACCACTGAGCTCTATTCAATTTTCTGAAATTTGACATCTGCCCATTCCAAATCTGCAACTTTTTCAGAGACCCCTGCTGAGACCCTTGCACTGTATTTTTCCTCTAAAATTTCAGACCTCCTAAACTCTTTACCAGTTTCCCATCCCTCTGATCCTGCTCTTTTATTGACTCCTTCCTCCTCCCAAGTACTCTCCATTTTTCCAGATGACCTTTCTTCTTCTGGTAGTAATTGCTGTCATTTTCCAGGACTACCTTCTTGGTACTCATTTCAGCTACAGCCCCTTCATTCCCTTTCAAAGACAATGACATCCATGAGGACGACATCATTTTATGTCCTCATGGATAAAGATATCAGATTTGGGGCTCTTACCTAGTATGTTGACCTCAATTAATAGCCTTTCCTCAGGACAGGTCCCATCCACTTGGAAATCTGCCATAGTGTGTCGTATTCTGAAGAAGCCCTCAATGAACCCTCAAGTCCCAGCTAGTTACTGCCCAGTTTCAAATCTCTGTTTTCTATCAAAAATTTTAGAAAATATCTTTTTATCCAATTATCCTGTTTTGTAGAAACATCTTTGACCCTTCATCCAAAGCAGCCTAGCTTCAGAGCCCATTTTAGTACTGAAATAATCCTGGCGGCACTTCTTTGTGAAATTTACTCTTCTAGACAAACAACTTTTTGTCTTGGCTGCCTTACTGGATCTCTCAGCTATCTTTGATTTAGTCAGTCATTCACTGTTGCTTTCTCAGCTTTCTTCCCCTGGGACTTCTGGCACAGTATTAGCATGATTCACCTCTTTTCTTTTGGATCAATCTTACAAGGTCTATACTGCTTCCTCTTCATCACACTTAAACACCGTCCTCCCCAGTCCCATCCAATCTTAACCAATATATTTAGGAATCTTCAGGCTATTGACCCTTCTACTCTGTCCTCCAGTGTTTCAAATCTCTTCTCTACCACTATGTTATCCAAGTCTGTCAATGAGGCTGTCTCTTCCTATAATACTATTCCCTCCTCTGTTCTGGATACTCTCGCTCCTCCCATTCCCTGTTCTGTAAAACGTACCAAACCCCAGCCTTGGCTGACCTCTAGAATCCGCTTCCTACGTTCCTGTGCCCGCTCTGCCGAACACCTTTGGCTGAAATCCCTTGCCCGTGCTGACTTCATACAGTTCAAATTCTTGCTGGCCTCCTTCCAGTCTGCTCTTTTACTTGCCAAACAGGACTATTACATCCGGTTGACAAATTCTCTTGGCTCAAACCCTCGACGTCTCTTTGCCACACTGAACTCTCTCCTCAAAGTGCCTTCACCTCCAACCCCCCCCCTTCACTTTCCCCCCATACTCTGGCTGAGTACTTTCATGATAAGGTTCACAAGATTAAACTTGAATTCTCAACCAGGTCACCTCCACCTCTCCTTCTCTTAGTCCATTCTCTCAACCCTCCAACCCCTGCCTCCTTTTCTTCCTTTTCTGAAATCACTGAAGAGGAAACTACACATCTTCTTTCCTCCTCGAAACTAACTACCTGTTGCTCTGATCCTATTCCCACTCATCTACTTAACACTATCTCTCCTACTGTCATCCCTTTTATCTGTCATATCCTCAATCTTTCACTTTCCACTGTGACTGTTCCTGATGCCTTCAAACTGCCGTAGTCACACCACTCCTTAAAAAAACCTTCATTGGACCCTACCTGCCCTTCCAACTATCGCCCCATCTCCCTCCTTCCTTTCCTATCCAAGATACTGTTCACCTCCATTGCCTTGACTTTCTTTCATCTCAAGCTATTCTTAATCCACTTTAATCTGGCTTTTGCCCCTTCATTCAACTGAAACAGCATTGGCTAAAGTCTCCAATGATCTGTTCCTGGCCAGATCCAAAGGTCTCTATTCTATCCTCATCCTTCTCAATCTATCTGCTGCTTTTGACACTGTTGATCACAGCCTACTCCTTGATACGCTGTCCTCACTTGGATTTCAGGTCTCTGTTCTTTCCTGGTTTTCTTCTTATCTCTCCCAGCGTACCTTTATTTTATACTCTAGTGGATCCTCCTCTACTTCTATCCCACTGTCAGTTGGTGTACCTCAGGGATCTGTCCTTGGACCTCTTTTTTTCTCCATCTATACTTCTTCTCTTGGTACTCTGATCTCATCCCATGGTTTTCAGTATCATCTTTACGCTGATGACTCCTAGATCTACCTCTCCACACCAGAAATCTCAGCCGAAATCCAGGCCAAAGTATCAGCCTGCCTGTCTGTCATTGCTGCCTGGATGTCTCAGCACCATCTGAAACTAAACATGACCAAGACTGAGCTGCTTATCTTTCCCCCTAAACCAACCTCTCCTCCTCCCCCATTCTCTATTTCTGTGGATAACACTCTCATCCTTCCTGTCTCATCAGCTCGTAACCTTGGGGTCATCTTCAACTCCTACCTCTCCTTCTCTGCACATATTCAGCAGACTGCTGAAACCTGTTGTTTCTTTCTCTATAATATCACCAAAATTCACCCTTTCCTTTCTCAGAACACTACCAGAACCCTCATCCACACTCTTATCACCTCTTGCTTAGACTATTGCAACTTGCTTCTCACAGGTCTCCCACTTAGCCATCTCTCTCCTCTTCAATCTGTTCAAAATTCTGCTGCATGACTAATATTCCGCCAGTGTCATAATGCTCATAATAGCCCTCTCCTCAAGTCACTTCACTGGCTTCTTATCCGTTTCCGCATACAATTCAAACTCCTCTTATTGACCTATAAGTGCATTCACTCTGCAGCTCCTCAGTACCTCTCCAGTCTCATCTCTCCCTACATTCCTCCCCGGGAACTCTGTTCACTGGGTAAATCTCTCTTATCTGCACCCTTCTCCTCCACTGCTAATTCCAGACTCCGTTCCTTTTATCTTGCTATACCATATGCCTGGAATAGACTTCCTGAGCCGGTACGTCAAGCTCTATCTCTGGCCGTCTTCAAATCTAAGCTAAAAGCCCACCTTTTTGATGCTGCTTTTAACTCCTAACCCTTATTCACTTGTTCAGAACCCTTATCTTATCATCCTCACTTTAATATTCCCTTATCTTTTGTTTGTCCTGTTTGTCTGTCCTAATTAGATTGTAAGCTCTGTCGAGCAGGGACTGTCTCATCATGTTCAAGTGTACAGCGCTGCGTACGTCTAGTAGCACTATAGAAATGATAAGTAGTAGTAGTAGTTCCACTCCACTCATTATTTTATAGACCTCTATCATATCTCCCCTCAGCTGTCTTTTCTCCAAGCTGAAAAGCCCTAGCCACTTTAGCCTTTACTCATAGGGAAGTTGTCCCTTCAATTAGTTACACGACTCCAAAACAAATTCCTAATTAATACAAATTTATAAAATAAGAACGCTTTCAGAGATTTTTGGAACTGTTTGCAGTCCATTGTAAGTTTCAGTGGTACAGGCAATTCATTCCAAGTCCTCACTGCCAAGAATAAAAATAATGTGGCAAATAGCCTCATACTTGATCTTTGCACTACTAGGGTACTACAACATTAAGTAATGTTTAGATGAAGTATCATAATTTTTTCTAAAATACTAACCAAACACAACAGATATTCAGGAGCTTGACTATGTAAAACCAGAAACACAGAAGTACAAATTTTATCACCCTAGCCTCTACTGGTAGCCAAAAGTGTGGATAAGTTTTTAAAATGGTTTGTTTTGTTGAGGTCTTTATACAAGGAATTAAGAGAGTCATTCTCCATAATCCCAGGTAGTTTATTTCCACCTCCAACATAAAGTTAAAATTGGGCCTCACTATTTAAATGGCAGCACTTATAAAATTGGGGCAGCCACATGTGAAAATGCTGCTACTGACATATGAAAGCAACCAGGTCTGTGCTGTTCATTTTTTCAACGTGTATATTTGTAAAATGGCTGCTCCTGCTGCACATGCCAGCAAATACAGATGCACTCCTGCAGGTAGGTAGGGAAGGCTCAACATTGGCAGAAACCTTTTCTGAAATACCATTGGAACTCTAAACATACTGACTTGAGTATTTGATCTCTATTTTCTATGTAAAATGGGGCTCCACATGTTCCATAGGTATATCTATTACTTATGTAACGAGCAGGCTGTACCACCTTTCACCTTTTGGCTCTAAACAAGATCAGGGTGTAATGGTCATTTGAGTATGCGTTGCTAGGTGTGGTGAGAATCCAGATTCCTCTCCTTTCTTTATCCTATAACACCAGTGGTGTATTACACAGTTTCTCTTTCCTAGACACAGCCACTAGGGTTAACATTCAAAACTTGTGTTAACTATAGATCAGATATAAATAGTCACGTAATAATCAGAGAACTTCATACATAAAACATCATCTGTAATTGTAACAATGTATTTAATGCAGCCAAAACAACAATTTCATTATAGTCAATCAAACAAGATAAAACATTTGCATACAGTTTTTAAAAATCATTTGCGCTTGCTTGTAACTTTTAATGATAAAAATATTGATAGTCACTGTCTGTTGTCCTTCAGAGCCAAGGACTAGAGCAACTTAAAGTTTAATGTGAACAGTTTTCAGATGTAAGCGAGTTCCCTGATTTCTTGTGATTCTGCAGCTGAGGTAACTAACGGAGAATCTGTACTCTTCTACAGAATTTGCTGTTCCTCATGATGTCACAAGAAACCAGTGACTTTGAGTGTCTCCTTCTACTACTGCTGCTGGGTGACTAGCTGCTGTCTCCTACATCCCTTTCTTTCCTGAAAAGCTGTTGTTCTATCTTCTCCCTGTTCCTGCCACTGTCTCCTTTCATCTCTTTAACCTCACTCCCAGCCACCATAGTCTTCCATTTTCTTCCAATTTTCCTGAACATTTCTCTTCCTTTCCTGGTCTCTCTCTCTGTCTCCCATGGCCACAATAATCTTTCTTCTTCTGCTTCCAGGTCCTACCCCAAGTGAAGACCATACCCTTCCTACTTCCTTTGAGGATAGTAAGACCTCCTGATCCCACAGTATAGTATCAGGACCCAAGAAGTGGAAGGAGGAAAAGTATGGTCTTTATCCTGCTACTTTGCTGGTCAAATATTGAATGACAACATTCACACCTTGAACTTTGAAATGCACATTTTGCAAAACAGTTCAAAGCACAAAGTAGTATAGCTGTCATTTGATGTTAGACCAGCTAAGCAGCAGGATGTAGGTAGTCACTCTCCTATTGCTGCATCCCTGTTCTGTGAGTGTGGGTGTGGTGATGGTGGGGTGGGGGGGGGGGTGGTGTATGCCACTGGTATTACCAACCTCAGGGGGTGGTCTTGACTTGGTGAATGGGAGGAAAGTTTGTCAACTCTGTGGGTGAGAGAAAGGGGACTGCACCTGTTAAAGAGAGGCCCAGGATATTTCCACGTCCTCTGCTGATATTACCTGCCAATGCACAAATCTAGCCAGTGAAAAGAAGATGCCACATTGCATTACACTAACGATCTATTAAGCACAGCATCCTGTCTGTGACAGTGAGCAATCAGGTCACTCACAAGAAGCATCTCACAGATTTTAATGCGGAGATAAATCCCAGCTTCCAGCAGTAACAAGTGGCATTCCCCAAGACTATTCAACTCACAAGACTATTCAACTCTTCATTTTCAAGTGTACAGCGCTGCGTACGTGTAGTAGCACTATAGAAATGATAAGTAGTAGTAAATACATTAAGACTTGTCTTACAGACACTCCATACCTATTTAAAACTAAGTTATACTACTGACCTGGACAACATCTTCCAGCCTTAGGTGTCAGCTTTGTGGGTGTTGTGGGTGCTTCAGAACCCCCAATATTGAGCAAATGTCTTCACTTTATCCAAGGGGAGATAATCTGTGATGGGTTTAGTACCCCCAATCAGTCTGAAAAGTTGGCTCCTATTTTCCAGCACATATTCTACCACTTAATTGTGCATACTGAAGATATATTTTCTTAATTTTTTAAAAATCTGATACTAGTTAGTATAATGATATGTCCCCTGCTACTAGTCCTATATAATAATTTGCACCTCTAACGTTCTACGTCTGGATGCCTGGGTTCGTAACAATTCTTATTGGTCTGCCCTCGTGTCTGAACGTGATGACGTCAGAGGGCAGATCAATGAGAGGGAAGGGAAACCAGCACCAGCCAACCACAGAACATTGGAGGTGAGGATACAATCGCGGGAGAATCACCCCCTCCTTCCCCCCTGCCCTCCGAGTTACAGGCCCCCCTTCTCCTCCAAGTTCCAGGCCCGCCCCCTCCCTCCTTTCCTCCCTCCCTCTCCTCCCCTCCTCTCCGAGTTCCATGACCCCCCCTCTCCAAGTTCCAGACCCCCTTGCCTTCCTCCCTCTCTCTCTCTCCCCTCCGAGTGGCAGCCCGACCTGCGTTGCCCGCCCTCTTCTCCCAGTCCTCCGCCTGCCCCTCGCCTTCCTGCATGCCGGCCTGAATTTAAAAGTTCTTACCTCGGGGTCCGGCGGCAGCAGTGAAAGTCGAGCAGGCACGGCGCTTCAGCCTGCCTTCCCTTCTGTCTCAGCTCTGCCTCTGGTCCCGTCCTCATTTCCTGTTTCCGGTTAAATCATTTGTATGGGGCTAACTAGTCATTTTAAGAGGCATTTAACTGGTTATAACCACTGGAAATGTCCACTTACCTTGGGATTCTATATATTCTACCTTAATTTCCATGTGGAAATCGAAGCGTATTCTATAACAGTTCACATTAATGAATTGGTTAACTAGATATTCAGCACTGTCAATTGGATGTTAACAAGCAATTATCAGCACTAATTGGCATTAAGATTTACGTGCACAACTTGCTAAGTGTATTCTGTAACGTGGTGCGCTTAAATTCTAAGTTGCATAGTTGAAAAGGGGGCATGGCCATGGACGGGGCACGGGTGTTTCTAAAATCTATGCGCTTTGTTATAGAATATGCTCGCTTTTAGGCATCGAGATTTATGCCAAGTAAAACATGGTGTAAATGGCCATAACTAAATTTGGTCGCATGGAGAGGTGCTTGGCGTATTTTATATATCGCACAGAAATTTAAGCCTATTCTATAAAATATAGGCGTGCTTTAGAGAATACACCTAGATATATTTTTTTCCACGTGGAGTTTTCAGGCACCATATATAGAATCTAGCCCTTAGTGCCTATCTTGAAACCGGCTATTTTAGGGGTGTTCTGGGGCGGAGTCAGCACATGGTCTGTTAAGTGTCGATACCGCTTTCAAGATGAAAATGAACAAAGAAAAAACTCAATGCTTAATCCTTTCATCACAACACGCTACTCTACTCCCAACCACCCTGATCACCCCCGACGTTACAATCCCAATATTCGACAATCTAAAAATCCTAGGAGTAACATTAGACAACCACCTAACTCTGGAAACTCATGCAAAAGCCACGACTAAAAAGATGTTCAACATGATGTGGGTAATGAAAAGAGTAAAAACATTCCTCCCACAGAAAACTTTCCGCAATCTAGTTCAATCCACAGTACTCACCCATGCTGATTATTGCAACAGCATCTTCATCGGTTGCAAAACCCAAATCATGAAAAAACTCCAAACCACCCAAAACACAGCAGCCAGACTTAGTTTTGGCAAATCACGATTTGAAAGTGCAACACCACTTCGTGAAAAACTTCACTGGCTCCCTATCAAGGAATGCATACACTTCAAAGCCCATACAATGATCCACAAGATCCTCCATGGCGAATCTCCAAGCTACATGACCAACTTGATCGATCTTCCTGCCAGGAACGGGTCCAAATCTTCTCGAACATATCTCAATCTTCATCTTCCCTATTGCAAAGGCCTAAAATAGAAAACCTACTATGCATCCAACTGCTCCGTTACAGGCAGCCAGCTTTGGAGCGTAATACTTCGACACATCCGAACAACTAATGAACACCTTCTCTTCCGAAAGCTGCTGAAAACTTACCTCTTCAAACAAGCCTACCCAAACAACCCAACTTAATTCTCGAACCTAATACACACCACTAACACTACTCATACCCTAATCCTCTCCCCCACGTGTCTTCCTATTGTCCTACTCTATACAACTGGGTTATCTCTGTATACTTTGTACCATATTTTGTGTTATCTCTGTAATTCTTTGTACCATACCTTGTAAGCCACACTGAACCTGCTCTCGAGCGGGAAAGAGCGGGGTATAAATGCTATAAATAAATAAATAAATAAATAAATAAACGGGCAAGGTAATCACATAAATAGGACCACATAAATCCAATCCTATCTTTATGCGGTGCCCATAGCTGGTTGAGTGCTGAATATCACCGTTAACTGGCTATGCTTTAGCCAGTTTCGCAAACCCGGAAATTCAATTCCAAAGCTCGGACTTGGCCCAGAATTGAATTTCTGGCATAAAACTGGTGGTAGTCAGCAAAATGCTGTGTGCCACCAGCTAAATATCAACTCCAATATACTTGTGAAGGCACATTTTAGAGAGGCTGTGGAAAAAAGAATTCAAATGTCCTTGAGAGGACATGTACAATTCGCACAGTATTTTACAAGAGACTCTGCCAGATGTACATCCACTTGTAAAATAGGTGCAGAACTGCTACTTCTTCCACTCCATGGCCAGCAGGAGCAAAATTTTGAAAGACTACATGGGGAGAAAACACTCATGAAACACCCCTGACGTATACTGTATGTGAGAATTGTATTTTGAAATCGTTGTTCCTATTCTCCACATGCCTTGCTCTTGCAGCAGATGTTTGACCCTGCCCACTGCAATATGTCTGATTAGGGTAACTATACATCCAGTTTTACCCAGACATGTCCTCTTTTTGAGGACACAGATGGGCATCCGGGTGGGTTTTGCCATCCTGCCCATTTGTCTGGATTTATGGATGAATGGGCAGGCTGGCAGGCGGATGGGCAGGCTGGCAGGCAGATGGGCAGGTGGGCCTCAGGGTGTCCTATCCTTACCTCCCCTCCTTTACCTTATTGTAGTGCCCTGGTGGTCTAGTTACCTCTTTGGGGTAGGAAAAAGCCCCCTCTTTCCTGCCTGGTGTGGCTGCAGACTGGCTTGCTCCTGGCGCCGCTTCAAAATGGCTGCCGAGCGTTCACGCGGAGGCCCAACGAGACTGCTGAGCTTGCCGATACCACTAGAACCTGATAGATTTTACATTTCACCCGAGGGGGTGGAAGTGCCTTTCAAAATAATTGAACAAACACAGCATCTTTCGGTGGATCCCCTGGATCATAAGTTTATATGTTATTGAGCCAATGCTCCCAGAAATAAAATCCTAACTATACCTTTGGAGATGCAGTTAACTTTCCTAGAATAATGTGGCTTGCCACCATTAGAACAAACTGTATTATTCCATTTGCATAATAATGAGCTGCTTTGGGGGCATTTGCATCTAACATAGCTCATTATTTTTTATTGCAAATTAGGCTTGATTTAGGCTGCGTTATGGCTCATTAATGTGTGATAAATGCAATTCACATACATTATAGACAAATAGCATGCATTATTGGCCTTTTAAGCATGTTGTTACCATAACGCAGCTTAATAAATAGACTTCTTATTCTTTTTAACATTTGTATTCACCATTGTACTACTATAATGCACTATGAAGCCTATCCTATTGATCTTCCATTTGTCTCATTCCTCAAACCAGTGGTTGGGGAAAGCCTTGAGAGTCTAGGGCTTCCCCTCCTCCCACTTTGGGCTTGGGCCCCTTCCAGAACTATAAGACCTTTTTACCTTTGCTGGCAGGGATTCCGAAGCCCTGCCAGCCTAATACATACAGTGCCGCCACTTCTCTCCTCCTTGTGATGCTTCCTAAACGCAGAAGTTGGCAGTGTACCTTCAGCCGCCAACCCCAGGACTTCTCACACATGCTCAGAGCATGCATGAGAAGTCCCAATGTCAGCAATTGAAGGCATGCCACTGATTTCTACATTAAGGAAGCAGCACGAGGAGGAGTGAAGCACCTTTATTTATTTGGCTGGTGGGAACTCAGCATCCCCACAAGCAAAGGTATGTTTAGCACCTGGGGAAGGGGAGGAATGCATTGCACCCCCCCAGCTTTCCCCTGAGTGCTCCCAAAATTGGAGTGGCCTAGTGGTTAGGGTGGTGGACTTTGGTCCTGGGGAACTGAGGAACTGAGTTCGATTCCTGGCACAGGCAGCTCCTTGTGACTCTGGGCAAGTCACTTAACCCTCCATTGCCCGCCGCATTGAGCCTGCCATGAGTGGGAAAGCGCGGGGTACAAATGTAACAAAAATAAAATAAACCCAATCCTTGGGGCACACCAAGTCTGTTAGGTTTTCTGGATATCCACAATGAAAATGCATGAGATAGATTTGCATACCAAGGATGCAGCACATACAAATCTATCTCATACATATTCATTGTAGATATCCTAAAAATCTGAATGGCTGGGTGTGCCCCTAGGTTGAGAACCACTACTTCAAACAACCAGTGTCTCACTTCTACCACATATTCAATTGTCCCGCAAAAAAGAAACCCTCCATATGACACTCATACAAGATACATAAACTTTGTCCTGCCTCCCCCACAGTACCTTTGTATTTCCTTCCGGCCCCTCTAGCTCCCACCTCTTCCCCCTTACCCAATATCCAGTTCAAGCAGTCAAACCAGTCAACCAGCTATCTCTCCTTTCCCCAGCCATCAGTGTCTCTCTATATCAGACTCAATATGGTGTGAAGCATCCCAGTAAGCCAGACCGTTACTCTGAAAGTTAGAGCAGTTGTGTGGCTCTTGAGGACAAAATATGTGACCTCTAGAACTGTACACAAATTCCAGATGAAGTCTCAGTACATCTTGATTATGCAAAACATTAATAATAAAGGTAAAATGTATTAATGAGCTGTCCTTAAAAAGATAATGGGCCCAATATTCAGCGCTATTTAATCATCCAGAAACAGCTCCTGGCTTGTTAAATAGCTCTTAGTCAGCTATCCACTCCTATCAGCACGAGATAGCCGGTTAAGTGCAAATATTCAAGTGCTAACTGGTTAAGTTTAGCGGTTACGATAGGCCATATAAATAGCAGCCCTGTCTTCAACTGCTAAGCACTTAACCAGTTAGTGCAGAATATCAGCTTAACTAGTTAAGATGCCGTGGACAAAACTGAAACCAGATACGGCCTGCCATTAAATATCTGGAGTCAGCGCCAGCTGCGTTTGCCTCCTTTGTTCATCCTGCTGAGACATAGCTTTATAAAATCATCTAAGAAATTACATGTGAATGGGTTTTGATGTAGAAACGTACCCTCTGTAGCTTCTTTCAGTTTCTCCTGTCTTTTTTTCACTTTTCCAAGGACCTTCAGTTCCCGTTCTGTTTGTTTATCACCAATTTCACTGTCTAGCCACTGTTGGCATGGAAACAAATATTCAATGTCCTTCTTGCCTGGATCTTGAATGGTAATTTTGTCCAGATACCATCCTGCTCCATAACCAACATTAGAGTGTCCAATGAGCACTTTAGAGAGAACACCGAGATCTACTGCTTTCACCTCAAAGACGTTAACCTGATAAATAGAAGAAGAAGTCAGAATGGACTACCTTTAAAATATTAGTCAGAGGTTTTTTTGAGAACGTAAACTACTCTGCACTGTCTTTGCTGTTTTTGTAATCAAGATTAACATAAGGTAGTCTATTATTCTGAATCTCAGTATTATTTATTACTGCAGTTTTAATCTGGGTCATTTCCTCTGCAGCAGGCTATTTATGTCACTGTCTTCTCGTTTCCCCTCTCCTTCATTATTCTTATAGTTGAGGTCCACTGGAAACTTCTTCTGCAAGATGATAAGCATGTATTAACAGTATCTCTGGAAACAATGTCAATACTAGAACTATTTATTGCAGTAGATTCCAGACAGTGGACCGTGGGCCTCCATGGGGGGTGGGCGGTGAATCAACTGTAGGTTATGCAGAGACCTGTAGTGTAAAAGCAACCACAAAAGTAGAGAAACTGGATCCGCTATGAGGGAGAATGCAGAGACAGAAGAGTAGCGTGACCAACAGGACACTTCAAAGGAGACCAAAGAGATGAAAAAAATCAGGAATAAAAATATTCTTTATTGGTAGAAGACTCGACACGGGACCGTGTTTCGGCGATAAACGCCTGCCTCAAGAGTCTGTATATGGTAAACACCAGTAAGTGGAGCTGAACCAAATCAAGCCTTTAAAAAGACTGATGATTGATGATTGTACAAAATACGTTATGAAAAACACGAGAAAGCTGTGAGGGGAATCATGTCCACAAAAATATCGCTGTGTCATCTTCTACCAATAAAAAACATTTGTATTCCTGATTTTTTTGTCTCCCTGGCTTCCTTGGAAGTGTCCTGTTGATCATGCTACTCTTCTGTCTCTGAGACCTGCAGTGCCAGCTTCATCAGGTCGTTCTCTGTAGTGTGGACAGCTAGGGGACAGGTTGTTCCCAACTTCACTGAAAGATGGCTTTATCGCCTGCGTCTTGTGTAGTTCTGGAGCAACAGTAGCAACAGCACATAAGCTTGCTATGCTCTTTTCTTCCTGTCCCTACTATTTGCTGTACTTCTAAATAAATAATAAACATGGGGAAAGAAAGAGTGGAATATACACAGAGGATTCTTAGCTGTGAAGAAATGAAAAATCAGAGAGGAAGGTTGGGAGGTGGGAAGAACAGGAAGAGATGTGGGCTTAGAGAAGAGAGGGAGTTGGAGCAGGTGATGAGACCATAGAACAAGACGGAAGATAGGAGAAGTGGAAGAACTGAAGAAGAAGAAGTGTTGGCAGAATTCAAGAGAGGTGGGAGGGATTTAGAAATGAAGACAGAGGAGATATAAAACTAAGGAAAGATAACATGAAAACAGAAAATGTGATGAGATGATGGATATAATGAAAACAGTGGAGGAATAGGATTTTTGTAAACAAAGGTTGAGAAAATTGTTTATTTTATTTATTTATTTCATTTATATCCCACATTATCCCAATAGATCAGGTTCAATGTGACTTACAATCTTATATAATAATTCTCACCTTCAACAATTAAGGGTTTAAATTAATTATGATCGTCCATGAGAAATTGCTTAAACAGAGAGGCTTTGAGGTATTTCCGGAATATCAAATAATTAGGTTCCCATCTGATGAATTTCAGGAGGGAATTCCACCATTTGGTATAGAGGTAAGGAAATCCTGACATGTAGATTGACTTGAAGCGAAACAACCACAGAAGGTGATCTCTCCACAGGAGAAATGAGAAATGTTCTTCATTTCTCCTGTGGAGAGATCACCTTCTGTGGTTGTTTTGCTTTATAGGAGTTGAAGGTAACCATGGCCTTTGAGCCATGTAGATTGACTTGATCATATTTTTTGCAACTGGGATAGTGGAGGGTTAGATAATCTCTTGAACCAGGAAAAGTGTTGCGAAGGGGGAGATCAATTAAAGGTTGAATATAATCAGGGGTTAAGCCATATAGAGTTTTGAAAACAAATGTAAATAGTTTGAATGTTATTCTGGCTTTGATTAGGATTCAGTGTAGCTTTATAAGCAAAAGGGCTGCACTTTCAAATCTTGCAGCCTTGTAGACTAATCTGGATGCTGTATTTTGAGCTGCCTGCAGTTTTTTCAAGGAAGATTCCTTACAGCTAGCATAAATGGCATTGCAATAATCGAAGTGAGATGATACTAATATTTGTACTAAGGTTCTAGACTATCATTAAGGAAGAGATGCCTGATTCTTTTTAGTTTCCACATTGCTTTAAAGGTTTTTGTGATGACTGCTTGAACCTGGATGTCAAGTAACATGTAAGAATCAATTATTATACCAAGTATCTTTAGCTGGGACTCCAATTGATAAGTTACATTATCAGTTGTAAAGTTTTGACAGTTTATGACATGGTGAGGGATAGCTAATAACAGAAATTTTCTTTTCTCTCTATTCAATTTTAGTTTAAAGGTGGAAGCCCAATTTTCCATTAGGTCTAGACCAGATCTGATGATAGATGGCACCTCTTCAATAGAATCTTTGAGAGGGATGCAGATAGTTACATCAGCCGCATAAATTAAATTATTATAACCATGGGCATCCAGTACCTTTCCTAAGGGGGGCATCATAATATTAAATAAGATGGGTGAAGGGAGGGGGATCCCTGTGGGACTCCGCAGTCTGGAGCTCATTGGTGGGAGATGGAATTAGGAGATTTGATTTGATAGGATCTAGATTTTAAAAATCCTCAGAACCAATTTAGGACAGACCCTCCTATACCTAAGTTGTCCATTAGTGCAAGTAGCAAATTATGGTCTACCACATCGAATGTACTTGACATATCAAATTGTATATGACTTTCCTGCCTAGGCTAATTTCTTTCCCGAAGGTAGCAATTAATGTGGTTAGGACTGTTTCCATGCTGAAATTGGGTGAAGGGAAAAGGAGGACAGATAATTCATAAGTTGGGGAGCGACTATGAACCTCAATCACCTTTAATAGTAAAGAGATAGAGGCCACTGGCCTGCAATTTGTTATAAAAAAAAATAATGATTCTGCTTAGAGCAATAAATTGAGAAACTTAAAGGAAATTCCTCTAAAATATGTATACATATACACCTTGTGTATAACAAAAGGTTACTTCTTAAGAAATATTAAATAAAGGCCTCCTAAGCCTAGGGTACCAACTAAGTGACACACCTATAATGGCTATCATCACAGGCCAACCACCACCTCCGAAAAACCTGCAGAGTGAAACTACTAAACAAGTCTGCAGTAAAAAAAAAAACGAGGGTGGTATAGTAACAAATCAATTGTTAATAAACACAGGTGTAATCTATTAAAGCAACATCTTGCATATATTGTCGGAAGAATGATAACAAGATGAGAAAAGAGAACCTATTGAGTGAGAATCCAGTGAAACAAAGTCAAAACAACCAAACGATGAAGAAGTACTTAGCTTCAATCATAGGGAAAATTAGGTTCGCATCCGTGGAACACCTCTAATGCACATATAGTGATGAGAAAAATTCAAAAAGTCCCATGTAGTCTAGCCGCATTTAGTCTCTCTCAGTCAATCTCTCTTTGTACAGATCATATTTATAGGCATGGATTAATGAGACAAAGCCAACACGGATTTAATGAAGGGAAATCTTGTCTCACCAATCTACTACATTTGTTTGAAGAGGTGAACAAACATGTGGATAAAAGTGAGCCAGTTGATATTGTGCATCTGGATTTTCAAAAGGTATTTGACAAAGACTCCAGAAGAAATTGGAGAATCATGGGATAGGAGGTAGTGTTCTATGGGGAATTAAAAGCTGGTTAAAAGATGGCAAACAGAGATTGGAGTTAAATGGTCACTATTCTCAATGGAGAACGGTAGACGGGGGGGGGGGGGGGGGGTCTGTGCTGGGACCATTGCTTTTTAACATATTTATAAATGATATAGAGATGGGAGTAACAAGTGAGGTAATTAAATTTGCTGACACAAAGTTATTCAAAGTTGTTAAATCGCAAGCGGATTGTGAAAAATTACAAGAGGACCTTAACAGACTGGGAGACTGGGCAAATGGCAGATGATGTCTAATCTGAGCAAGTGCAAAGTGATGCATGTGGGAAAGAGGAACCCAAACTATAGCTACATGATGCAAGGTTCAAACACTAGGACTGGATGGACCATACAGGTCTTTTTCTGCCTTCACCTACTATGTTACTAACGTGCTCATTTTCGAAAGAGAAGGACGTCCATCTATCGACATAAAACGAAAGATGGACATCCTTCTCACAGAGATGTCCAAATCGGTATAATCGAAACCCGATTTTGGACATCTCCAACTGCAGTCTGTCGCAAGGACGTCCAAATTTCAAGGGGACATGTCGGAGGCATAGTGAAGGCGGGACTTGGGCATGCCTCACACTTGGACATCTTTGACCCATAATCAAAAAAAAAACAAGGACGTCCCTGACGAACACTTCAACGTTTTCACCCGGACGTGATTTTATTACAAATAAGGCACAAAAAGGTGTCCAAAATGACCAGATGACCACCAGAGAGAATCACGGATGACCACCCATTACTCCCTCAGTGCTTACTAACTCCCTCCCACCCTCAAAAAAATCTTTAAAAATATGTCGTGCCAGCCTCTATGCCAGCCTCAGATGTCATACTCACATCCATGACAGAGCATGCAGGTCCCAGGAACAGTTTTAGTACGCCTTGTAGCGCTATAGAAATGCTAAATAGTAGTAGTAGTAGTGGGTACTGCAGTGCACTTCAGACAGGCGGACCCAGGCCCATACCCCCCTACCTGTTACATTTGTGGATGAAACAGCGAGCTCTCCAAAACCCACCACAAACCACTGTACCCATATATAGGTGCCCCCTTCACCCGTAAGGGCTATGGAAGTGGTGTACAGTTGTGGGTAGTGGGTTTTGGGGGGCTCAGCAAACAAGGTAAGGGAACTATGTTCCTGGGAGCATTTTATGAACTCCACTGCAGTGCCCCCTAGGGTGCCCAGTTGGTGTCCTGGCATATCAGGGGGACCAGTGCACTACAAATGCTGGCTCCTCCCACGCCCAAATGGCTTGCATTTGGACGTTTTTGACATGGACGTCTTTGGTTTCAAAAATCACCGAAAGTCAAACATCCATATCTAGGGACATCCAAATTTAAGGATTTGTACGTCTCTGAGGGTATTTTTGAAACGAAAGATGGACGTCCATTTTGTTTCGAAAATACAGATTTCCCCGCCCCTGGATTTTGCCATTTTGCTATGTATGTTGGGAGCAGCTAAGAAAGCAAATAGAATGTTAGGTATTATTATGAAAGGGATGGAAAACAAAAATGAGGACGTTATAATAACCGCACCTCGAATACTGTGTGCATTTCTGGTCACTGCATCTCAAAAAGATATAGTGGAATTTAAAAAGGTGCAGAGAAGGGCAACGATAAAGGGGGATGGCTAAAGTGGCTAGAGCTCTTCATGTTGGAGAAAAGATGGCTGAGGGGAGATATGATTGAGGTGAAGTGGAATGGGTAGATGTGAATCACTTGTTTACTCTTTCCAATAATACTAGGACTAGGGGGCATGCAGTGAACCTGCAAAGTAGTAAATGTGTAATTAAACTCTGGAATTCATTGTCAGAGAGTGTGGTAAAAGCAGTTAGCTTAGCGGGGTTTAAAGAAGGTTTGGATAGCTTACTAAAAGAAAAGTCCATAAGCCATTATTAAGATGGACTTGGGAAAATCCACTGCTTATTTCTGGGATAAGCAGCATAAAATGTATTGTACTGTTTTGGGATCTTTCCAGGTATTTGTAACCTGGATTGGTCACAGTTGTAAACAGGTTGCTGGGCTTGATGGACCTTCGGTGTATCCCAGTATGGCAACGCTTATGTGCTTATTTGCCTAGGGCCAAATAGAGTGTTAATCTGGCCCTGCTCTGCACCAGAGATATGCTATTCTGATTCCATAACACACTTACCAACATCATTTAGTGTTTGCACCATTGCTTTCAGCTAGGCCTCTTGAAGCCTCCACCTGTAGCCCAAGAACTCACATTCAAGACCCGTGACAGATTGTGAAGGCCATGAGCTCAGGCGAGTCACCGGCCTTGCAGCTGCTCCAGGAACTGGCCCTCCAGCTAAAGCAACTCACCAGCTCTATACAGAGTCTGACTGCCACCATAGACCATGTCCAAATGGTAGCATCTGCACAGGTCCCTGCACCTTCTCTTTCATCTGCCAGTCCGGCTCCAGTGGCTCTCTCTGCTGCATCTGGAGTCCAGGTCGTGGCTCCCCCTCGCTACCACAGGAGCCCTAAAACCTGCAGGGGCTTTTTCAGTCAGTGCATGATTATTTTTGAAGTCCAAGCCAGGGAGTTTACATCTGACAGGGCTCATGTGGCATACGTCATATCCCTATTGTTGGGTCAGGCCTTTGCATTGAACTTCCCACTCTGGGAGTGAAACGACCCTGTGCTAAATACCTTGAGCAATTTTGCAGGGTTTTCTAAGAGCCCAGTAAAGCCTCGTCCGCAGCTTCCGAGCTCCTTACAATAGCTAGGCCTCTTGAAGCCTCTGCCTGCAACACAAGAGCTCACATCCGAGACCTGTGACAGGTGCAGAGAAGGGAGATGAAAATGATAAAGCGGATGGGATGACTTCCCTATGAGGAAAGGCTAAAGAGGCTTAATAAGTCTCTTCAGCTTGAAGAAGAGATGACTAAGGGGAGATAAGTAGAACTCTATAAAATACTGGAGTGGAAATGATAGACCCGAACAGCTTGTTTACTGTTTTCAAAAATACAAGGACTGTGGGGGAGGGGGGCATGCAATGAAGCTACTAAGTAGCAAATTTAAAACAAATTAGAAAAAATATTTATTCACTCAGCATATAATTAAACTTTGGAATTCATTGCCAGAGAATGTGATAAAAGTTAGCTTAGTAGGGTTTTTAAAAGATCTGGACAAGATCCTAACAGAAAAGTCCATAAGCAATTATTAGGATGGACTTGGGAAAATCCACTGCTTATTTCTAGGATAAGCAGCATAAAATCTGTTTTACTGTTTTGGGATCTTGCCAGGTACTTGCTACCTGGATTGGCCACTGTTGGAAAGAGGATAGTAGATTTGATGGACCTTTAGTCTATCCCAGTGTAGCAATGCTTATGTTTTTATGTTCTTAGCACGTTCTGTCATGCCACTGCACTGCTCTCTTGCTCATTCACGTATTAGCTGCTTAATGTACTTTGGTAAGGGCCCATAAGCTATTTCTTCAAATTATTCAATTTCCAACTGTTGGTCCAGAAGGAATTATTTTATGTTCCTTTTCAGGAGCTTCATTTGTTGGGAAAGCTAATCTTATCTGTACACTTCTCCTTCATTGCTAACTCGAGACTCCACTACCATCTTTCTGAATTTCCTTCCTGAGCTAGTGAGTCTTGCTCCTTCTTTGGCCATGTTCATGCCCTGCTTTTTGACCCACATCTGTGAGACTGTTTTTCAATCTAAAATCCTTTACGCTTCCTGATCTTCATCTCCTTAGGTTAAACAGCCAAAGGGTCAAGGGTTAACAAAGACATACGGAAATACCTTTTCGCTGACATAACAATAAATGTATTGACTAGCTTTCAGGAATTAATACTTCTTTCCCCAGAATGAGCAAAATATGACATGGAGTGGCAATGCAGATGATTTCTCCCATTCGTTGCCCCTGGACTACTGGGTCTTATCTCCAGGTAAGACCCAGAGGTGGGTGATAGGTCCGAACGGGTCCTGGGGTGGGCAGAGTTGACCTGGGAACAGGTGGGAGAGGCTGTACTTTGTGCGAGGGATGGTTAGGGGATGGGAGATCAGAATGGGGGATATGATCGAGAATGAGGGATCAGAATGGGTACATGAGGAGGTTATTTGGAAGAAGGTTGCAAAGGGGTGATCAGAGGATCTGGTAGTAGTAGTAGGAAGGCCTTTCATCTATGCTTTCATATTTTGACCTTTCTTTTTATAAAATGTCTATGGGTACTTGAATATGAATTATTTTAGGCTATTTTCAAATAGCTTTCTAACATATTGGTTCACTGAGTTTTAATCAAATTAAATGGGAGTTTTCGATGAGAATTCACTAAGATGCCAGCTATCCTTATGCCACTTCATGCCACTTTATCATTCAGTACATGCTAAACTATCTTTCAATCTACTAAAGAGAGCATATGTGGAAATTTTCTCATTAATGATATAATTGGAGAATGACAATTCCTGAACAGTCAAAAAAAGATGTCTCTATGAAAGCCATGCTTTCCTCCTATTATTCTTTAAAAAGAAAAGCCCCATTGTTTCAATTATTGAGACCTTACAAATACTCAGCAGGTCACACACAAAATGTGTCACATATTTCTCAAAAGGTACCATAAATCATTACAGGTAGATGAACAGGGTCAGCCTTTGGAATTTGAATCAAAAACAACTTAGGAAATGTCCTTTGATCAAAAGTTCTGCCTTAAAATATATTCCACCAAGTTGATAAATGTTTCAGTCAAGTAATAATTGTATTATGGAGGTAGGAAAAACTCTTTATAATATAAGTGTTTGATCTGCTGTTTGAAGGCATTTAAAGCGTATTCCATCTGGAGTATAGCATGTGGCTTAAGTGTGTCTTATAAGAAATCATCGAAACATGACGGATGCTTTTGATCATGCAGTTTCCTTTCTAGTCCTCTCTGGGATTTCTCTCTGACTTTGCCCATTGTACAGCGTTGGCTCAAATAGCTGAGTTCCTAAATAGTGAGGATAAGTCACAAATGAGGCTCTGAAAATCTGATAAAAGGTAAATATCCCAAAATGAATGAAGATGACGTCTCTCAAAAAAAACCTTTCAGAACATAGTTCATTAGTATTATGTTTTATCAGTTATATATTCATGTAGAAACCCCAGTTTGAATGGGTGAGAAGATTGAAGAAACTTTTGAATTACTTTTACAGGTGCTGCAGAGGCATTCTTCTCTGAGGAAGATGTCCGGGTCCATGTACACAATTTCCTTGAATCTGACTCTCCTGTCAGGTACAGTGAGAGTGACCTGCATGACACTGGATGACATTTACCCCTGTTTTTACGTAGGCTGGTGAAGATGTCTGTCCTATGCCAGTTTATTTTATTTAAAGGAAAACTACTATAATTTATTTTTCTAAAAACTGATTGTCTATTTATAAGTCACATAGAGGGGCATAATCGAACGGCGCCGGCCAAATAGATGGCCGGCCATCTATTTTGGCAGCACCGCAAAGAGCTGTCCGGAACCATATTATCAAAAAAGATGGCCGGCCATCTTTTGTTTCGATAATACGGTTGGGGCCGGCCAAATGCCATAGATCGCTGGGTTTGAGATGGCCGACTTTGTTTTTCAGCGATAATGGAAACTGGAACTGGTTATCTCAAACCCGGCCAAATCCAAGGCATTTGGCCGTGGGAGGGGACAGCATTCATAGTGCACTGGTACTTCTGGATATTTAGATCTTGCTGATCAGTTATGTTATGACTTACTTGTTCTGGAGTGCTGTATTTTGTGATACTGTTTTGAGAAATGTTCAATAAAGACCATACAAATTAAAAAAGTCTCTGCCATGCATTTTCACTTGATGGCCATCCCTGACGTGCACTTCCCTTAATGGCCGTCATTCTCTTGATGGCCGTTTTTCTCACAGACAGCTAAACGCGCTGTGATTGGCTGAGAGAGACCTGAAGGGGTATAATCAAAAGGGAGGGACATCCAACTAAGTGGAGCTGTGGCCAAGTGGTTACATTGCTGGTCTCATAGTGCAGAGGTGGCCAGTTCAAATCCCACTGTTGCTACTAAAAAAGCTGTGAGCAAAAACAGTTTTGATTTTCCCATTCGGGGAGAAAGACAGCCATCAAGAGAACGACGGCCATTAAGGGAAGTGCACGTCAGGGACAGCCATCAAGGGAAAATGCACGGCAGGGACTTTTTTAATTTATATGAAGTCTTTATTGAACATTTCTCAAAACAGTATCACAAAATACAGCACTCCAGAACAAGTAAGTCATAACATAACTGATCAGCAAGATCCTTTTTTTTTTACGAGCTGGCCGACTGGCTTCCCATCCTAGGGAAGGAAATTCATGCATGCCCTTCCCTTACTGATTCGGTAAGGGAAGGACTCTTCCGTGTAGTTTAGTGCACCTGGCTTTAAATCTGCTCTAGGGACCTGCATACTGCTGTCATGGAGCTGGCTGGCATAGAGGCTGACAAAAAAATGTTTTAAAGGTTTTTTTGGGGTGGGAGGGGGTTGGTGACCACTGCAGTAATATGGAGAGGTCATCCCCGATTCCTTCCGGTGGTCATCTGGTCAGTTTGGGCACCTTTTTGAGACTTGGTCATGAAAATAAATAGACCAAGTAAAGCCGGCCAAATGCTCGTCATCGCCAGTTTTCTTTTTTCCATTATCAGCTGAAGCCAGCCATCTCGTAAGCATGCCCACGTCCCGCCTTCGCTACCCTGCCGACATGCCCCCTTGAAGTTTGGCCGCCTCTGCGATGGAATGCCGGGGAGTGTGTCCAAAAATTGGCTTTTAATTATACTGATTTGGCCGGTTTTAGGAGATGGCCGGCCATCTCCCGATTTGTGTCGGAAGATCGCCAGCGATCTCTTTCGAAAATAAGCCTGATAGCCAAAACTGATATTTTATATTTGGAAATAATTTATTAATACTAACGCCTATAAAAACAGGAAACCAAACTATAACCTGCTATAAACCATTAGCAACAGATTTCTCAAAGCCTCTGACTTAACTTTAAGGACATAAAATGCTATTTTAAAGGATAACAGATACCAAATCATTGGCAAACATATATCCAGAGACTGCCAACTTACCTGTCCTTTCTCAAAATATTCAGGTGATTTCAAATGCTTTAATTTTCTTTGACATGAATCTCCATTTGTTCCAAATATTGTGATAAAAATATCTGCATCCGTCTCTGATGCAGGTACCATTCCTGTATGGACACTGACTGAGTAAAACTGTTCTGTATGAAAAAACAATGTGTTAGAAATCTTTCTGGGTCATGTTAGGAGATCAAACAAGAATGCTGAATAGCCAAGAAATTAGTGGATGTTAATTAATAATCTTCTTTTAGGTATCCAGCCATAAGATCACAAAGTTTATTGATCAAAAGTGTATCATCTAAAGGAAAGTCACAGATTCCACTGGTAAGGTGCACAGTAAACATTACAGGGTTAATATTCAAAAGGGTTTAAATGGGCAGGAGAAGCTCCTGATCAGTTAAATCCCGCTGAGCTGGCTATTCTTGGATAGTGCTGGATATTCCTGGATAGTGCTGCTGATTATTCCCTCTGACCGCCAAAGCACTAAACCCCTAATTCTGTAGAAGTCACCAATAAGTGCACGTACAAATTTGGGTGCACATCAAATTTGGGCATGCAGTTTGATTAAATAAGCTAGTGCCAATAACTGACTTTTTAACAAGCAATTATTGGCACTAATTAAATTTAAATAAAATTTACGCAGGTAAATTTAGGCGCGGGATCTGCTCCTAAATTTTACATGTGATTTGAAAAACAGGGTGAGGAAATGGGAGGGTCACGGGTGGAACAGGGATGTTCCTACAATTAATGCACATTGTTATGAAAAAACGGGGATGTACGCCTAATGCAGGCGCATATATTTGAACCATGTTTCAGTTGGTGCAAATGGCTGCACCTAAAGTTAGACGCAATTCCCAGGTGTAAGCACTATTCTATAAACTGTGCCTAACTTTAAGTGCAGCTTAAAGAATAGCACTTTTTTGGCATCAATTTCTTTGGCGCCATATATAAAATCTAGGTTGGGGTGGTCCGGTAGTGCTGCATGGACGGAGCTGGACTGAACTGGTTAGCGCAGATATTCGGTTCACTAATGGGTTAAATCAGCAGATGAAGTTAGCACAGCCTTTTAACCAGGCACTGGTCTCAATATTGGCTGGTTCCCATTTAACTTCTAGGTTGCCACAATAACCCAGAAATTCAGTGCTAGAGGATGGACATGCCCTGGCACTGATCATTTGGGGTTAACTCAGTCTGCAGATGTAAGTACCTTACAAGCCACTTACCACTAAGGGCAGAATATTGACCGCTATGGGCTGAGTTCCTTAATTTAGGGACCTAAGTTAGGTTCCCAAATTTGTCCCCTATTTCAGCCAAATTTAGGATCCTAAGATTTCAGCTGAAAATTCTATAAAATGTAGAAGCTTAAAAGTTACGCTTTACAATTTATGCCTGTTGTTCATTTACCTGGATTTATTTATTTATTTGTTTGTTGCATTTGTATCCCACATTTTCCCACCTCTTTGCAGGCTCAAAGATCCTAATTTAGGTGCCTGGTATTGCAAATGAGTGCAAAGCTTCTTTTCTACACAAACTATCTATACCTGTTGCCATTCACTTTTTTGCTTCCTACATTTAGGAGCATAATAAATCAAGGAGCATAAATTTAGACACTCAGCCCAAATAAATTTTCAAAGGGGCCAATTTAGGAGTTTAGCTCTGAAAGTTAGGAGCCTAAATCATTTGAACATTGACCTCTTTTCTCCTAATTCTACAAAAATCACCAAATATTGAGCACACAATTGTAATTGAATAACATGCCAATTAGTGCCAATAATTGGCGTTTTAACAAGCAATTATTATAACTAATTAGATTTAATTGGAACTTACGTGTGTACATTTAGGAGCAGGATCCATGCCTAAAATTTATTACGCATGAGTTTAAAAAAAGGGCATGGAATGGGAGGGTCATGGGCAGAATGCAGCGTACCTAGTACTTGCGCACGTTGTTATAGAATAATGAAGATACGCACTTAATTTAGCTGTGTACATTTGCACCACATTTCAGTTGGTGCAAAACGCCATGCCTAAAGTTGGGCATGACTCCTGGGTGTGAGCACTGTTCTATAAACTGTGCCTAAATTTAAGCTCGGCTTATAGAATAGCACTTTATTTGGTACCATATATAGAATTCACCCCTACATGTACTTCACACAAAATTTAGCTGTTAGTTAGTGATTCTTGTCATTATGATGTAGGGCTTATGTACTCATTTCATTATAGTCTCTCTTTTATGTTGTGTTATTAGTACTACGTGCTATGGTGAGAATTATATAAATGACACCCAAACTTGGGCACTGAAAAAATTCAGCACTAAGTGATAGTCTATAAAGGGCACTCACCTTATAAACAATAGTGCTTAGCATAGATCCCGTGCCTAACTTTTGGGTGCTGGACTTACACCTGCTGAAACCTAGTATAAGTACCGGCGTGCAAGTTAGGCGCAGTTAAGCAGCATTCTGTAATTCCGCATGCAACTTTTTAGAACGCCCATGGCCACACCCTCTTTTCTCACACCATGGGAGTTAGGCTTTGTGCCTTATAGAATAACATAAGAACATAAGAATTGCCATACTAGGACAGACCGAAGGTCCATCAAGCCCAGTATCCTGTTTCCAATCTAGGCCAATCCAGGTTACAAGTACCTGGCAAGATCCCAGAGCAGCAAAACAGATTTTATGTTGCTTATCCTAGAATATGCAGTGGATTTTCCCAAGTCCATCTTAATAATGGCTTACGGACTTTTGGTTTCGGAAATTATCCAAACCTTTTTGAAACCCTGCTAAGCTAACTGCTTTTACCACATTCTCTGGCAAAGAATTCCAGAGGTTAATTACATGTTGAGTGAAGAAATATTTTCTCTGATTTGTTTTAAATTTATTTCTAGTCCCCCTAGTCCTAGGCCTGTTCCACTCCACTCAGTATTTTATATACCTCTATCATATCTCCCCTCAGCCATCTCTTTTTCAAGCTGAAGAGCCCTAGATGCTGTAGCCTTTCCTCATAGGGAAGTCATCCCATCCCATCCCATCCCATTCCCTTTATCATTTTTGTCACCCTTCTTTGTACCTTTTCTAATTCCACTATATCTTTTTTGAGATGCTGTGACCAGAATTGCACACAATATTCAACGTGTAGTCGCACTATGGAGTGATACAAAGGCATTATAACATTCTCAGTTTTGTTTTCCATTCCTTTCCTAATAATATCTAACATTTTATTTGCTTTCTTAGCCACCTTTGCAAACAGAGCAGAGGGTTTCAATGTATCATCAACGATGACACCTAGGGCCCTGTTTAGTAAGGTGCGCTAGTGTTTTTAGCGTGCACTAAATGCTAGAGATGCCCATATATTCCTATGGGTGTCTCTATCATTAGCATTCGCTAAAAACACTAGCGCGCCTATAGCTCGGCTTAGTAAACAGGGCCCCTAGATCCTTTTCCTGGGCAGTGACTCCTAATGTATGCACAAATTTTAATGAGTGCAAATTGACATTAATAATTGATTGTTAGCATCCAATCTTTATACTTGAATGCTTATTCTACTCTGTCACTTATGAACTCTAAAGCAATATCACGTTGTTTTTCTCATCCCAGATATGGCGGTTGCCACTAAGGCATAATGTAAGCCACATTAAGCCTGCAAATAGGCAACAAATAAATGAATAAATCAATGATGTTTCAGTGCTCATTATCCAATTTATTTGCATGTGCATCTTGGAAGAGTGCCAAAAGTTGGGTGTACAATTTTGGGTGCCATGTATAAAATCTGGGGGAATATGTCTGTTTTAGGAATATGCACAGACTAAAAGTTTCAGTTCATTTTTGGATTATTTAGACTTTTTCCTGAGTTTTGGACTTCCATTTCAGTTCATTTCAAACTCTTATTTTAGGAACAAAAATTTTAACATGATTTCGAGCTGTTTAACCTGTGCAAACCAATTGTACACACATTAATTCATAGATTAATGCACATGAAATTGATTTTACTTGCTCTAAATTTTTAAAGATGTGCTAAAGAAACCAAATGAACACTAGCAAAAGCACATCCCTGATTTCTGCGAACTTTTATTTGGAGGTGTTGAGCCTGGTTTCAAATTGGTTTGAAATGTGTCCATGATGATTGAAGATACTTCATTTTTCTATATAAAACCAGCTTGAAGCTGATAAATCTATACTGAGACCATGATGCAGTGGCGTAGGAAGGGGGGGCGGTGGGGCGGTCCGCCCCGGGTGCACGCTCTGGGGGGGTGTCGGCGCCGCTGGTTACCTGCTCTCTCTGCCCCGGAACAGGTTACTTCCTGTTCCGGGGCAGAGAAAGCAGGGAACCAACGGAGCCGACGCAGCTCCCAGAGACAAAGTGCACTTGGCGGGGCGGAGCGCCAGTGGTAAAGATGCACTCGGGGGGGGGGGGGTTGCATGTGCCGAAGGGGGTGTGTCGTGCTGCACCTGGGGGGGGGGTGCGCAGCGGCAACCCGCCCCGGGTGTCAGCCAGCCTCGCTATGCCGCTGCCATGATGGTCAGCAATTTTTTTAGCCACTATGGGCTTTTTATATCCCCAGATATTCAGTGCTAGGCCATAGTCTCATGCCAGCAATAAATACCTGAGTGTTAGGGAACCTTTTTTCCTGTTCTTAGTTAATCAGGTATCTATCTGTGTACCACTGCTGCACCCAGACTCTGCCTCTGGACTGCCCTGGCTCTGCCCAGATCATACCAAGGTACTGTAGAGTGACTGGATTTGCAGCAGCACTATCCAGGTAAGTAGAGGAGTGGCCTAATGGTTAGTGTAGCACGTTACAGACCTGGGGAAGTGGATTTGATTCCTGCTGCTACCTGATGGTCAGCAGTGGGTTGAGATCCTGGGGAACCAGGTTCAATTCCCTCTGCAGCTCTGTGTGACCCTGAGCAAGTCACTTATCCCTCCGTTGCCCCAGGTACAACAGTAGTAGAATGTACTATTTTGATTGTGAGCCTACTAGGGACAGACCCAGTACCTGTAAAATGAAACTATAAACTGCTTAGGTCTAAGTGGAATATATAAATACTTAAATGAATGAATGTAAGTGTTTCTGAAATCTGGGTTAGACCCTGCCAGTGAGATTTAACTGGGTAGGAGTCCTCCAAACTGGGCTGAATATCAACCCATGATTAGCAAATTATGGGGTCCTTTTACTAAGGTGCACTAATAGATTTAGTGCACGTTAATGATTAGTATGTGCATGTTGCTATGGGCATCGTATCATTTAACGTGTGCTACATCTGTTACACACCTTAGGAAAAGGACCCCTATATTAGGTTAAAAAAAAGTACAAGGTAAAACAGTGTGGGGATAAGGAAGAGGGAGAAAGAGGAAAGGATAGAAAGAGATTAAGAGAGTGTGACAGGGTGAACAGACACCTCACAGAGTTAATGAATATTGATACTGAGAACAGACCCACGGAGAAGCTGATTATGCTGGCATAAGCAGCCTTTGTATCACAATGCATCCCTTGGGTACAGATCCGAGAAGAGGAAAGATACAGAGTTCCAAATTGACATGCTTGGACAGATATTTAGGATCTGTAATGGAAGTATTATCAAATGTGAGAGCCTGCAGCCTGAGTCTCAGCAGGAAAGAAAGAAAAGCTTAGCAGATCCTGCTGGAGAAAAGCTGCTCTGAGTGACAAGAGGAGCACGACAGTGCAAGAAAGAATTTTATTTTTTAATAAATTCTATTTCTTTAAGACTATGGTTACCAAACCTGTCCTGAAGCTTCAGGTTTTCAGGATTCCACAATGAATATGCATGAGATATATTTGTGTACAGTGCTCTATTATAAACAGGTATTTCTGATTTATATTTAATACAGATAGCCTGAAACCACAACCAGCCTGAGGGTAGCTGAAGGCAAAATTTGGAACCACTCTCATAAGGAGCCAGGTGCTGTGCAATGTAAAGCCAAGAGGAACCACTAAAAGATTACAAATAGCGGAAGGATATAAATACAAATGAAGCAATGACAGGTATGAGCTACTAGACTGGACTGTATGGGGTCAAAAGCAAACTGCTTTCATTGATGCAAACATCACAGATCTTTTTACCTGTGGAGTTTGCATTATGCATAATTTTACTTTGATTATTGCTGTGAGTACAAAGTATCTGTAACCTGTTTTTGTGAAGTCAAAACGTTTAAAGAAAACAACAGGCTTAGATTTGAGAATGGTACTGTTTCCTCCTGGCCAAAACACATCCTCGGGAATTGTTAACGGTGGACAATTTTCAAAAATGTTTTAGCTGCAAAATCAGGCTATCAAATGGCCCTCCCAATGTTTCTACCTTCCGCTTTATGTTGGTTTGTTTTAAATAGAATGAGTCAGTCTGTATAGATAGACTCATTTCCTTCATGGAAAACCAAGTAGGGTGCACTGTCACATGGATTGATTCATAAATACTGGACCCTAAGAAAACAATTTTAAAGTTATTTCCATGGATAAAATAGTGTTTTATGTGTAGAGCTTGATTCACTCTAGCATGTTTAGGCTTCCCCCTGCTTCCTTAACCCGTTTGGCCTCTACTCAAAATAAGTTGTTTAGTACTGATTTCTTGTTGTTACGGAATTCTTTGCCGATATCTCTAAGGCGCGAACAGAATTATTTTAAATGTAGAAAACTGTTGAAAACTTGGCTGTTTATGAAGTATTTGAGTTGACCTTCCTGCTTATTTTCGAAGGAGAAGGGCGCCCATCTTCCGACACAAATCAGGAGATGGGCGTCCTTCTCCTAAGGTCGCCCAAATCGGCATAATCGAAAGTCGATTTTGGGCACCCTCAACTGTTTTCTATCGTGGGGATCACCAAAGTTCAAGGGGGCGTGTTGGCAGTGTACAGAAGGCGGGACGGGGCGTGGTTAACAGATGGGCGTCCTTGGCCGATAATGGAAAAAAGAAGGGTGTCCCTGACGAGCATTTGGCCGACTTTACTTGGTCCCTTTTTTTCACGACAAAGCCTCGAAAAGGTGCCCAAACTGACCAGATGACCACTGGAGGGAATCGGGGCTCACCTCCCCTTACTCCCCCAGTGGTCACCAACCCCCTCCCACCCAAAAAAAATGAAAACACATTTTTCCAGCCTCTATGCCAGCCTCAAATGTCATACCCAGCTCCATGACAGAAGTATGCAGGTCCCTGGAGCAGTTCTTAGTGGATGCAGTGCACTTCAGACAGGTGGACCCAGGCCCATCCCCCCTACCTGTTACACGTGTGCTGGTACATGTGAGGCCTTCAAAACCCACCCAAAACCCACTGCACCCACATGTAGGTGCACCCCCTTAGGGCTATAGTAGTGGTGTACAGTAGTAGGTAGTGGGTTTTGGGGGGCTCAGCACACAAGGAGGGGGAGCAATTTGTGAAGTCCACTGCAGTGCCCCCTATGGTGCCCGGTTGGTGTCCTGGCATGTCAGGGGGACCAGTGCACTATGAATGCTGGCTCCTCCCATGACCAAAGGACTTGGATTTGGTCATTTTTGAGATGGGTGTCCTCGGTTTCCATTATGGCGGAAAATCAAGGACAACCATCTCTAAAGTTGACCATCTCTAAGGTCGACCTAAATGTTGAGATTTGGGCGTCCCCAACCATATTATCAAAATGAAAGATGGATGCCCATCTCGCTTTGATAATAGCAGTTTCCCCGCCCCTTCGCCGGGACATCCTTAGAGATGGGTGCCCTTAAAGATGGGCGCCCCGTTCGATTATACCCCTCCTTGTTATCTAGGTTCTATCATGATTGTTATTCCCACTGATTTCGTGGTTTTTAAACGTTTGTAAGCCATACAGAGATCAAGACAGAGACAGTATACAAGATTTTTGTTAATGTTAATGTTGGACCTTCTGATCCTGGGTGTAGAAAGGGCAAATCTATAAAATAATCAAACACCTTTATTCGTGTTACATGTTAGAATACTAGCATATATGTACTATCCCCTAATTCTACTTATGTATATAACTTCATTCAATAATTGGTTATTAAATGGAGTTAACAACCAATTATTAGCTAAAATTGACCTTAATTGGTGCTTATTGCCATCAATTAGCAGTTACATACGTAACTGCCCTTAGTTGGTATTCTATAAGTTGCAGACTCAAATTCCAGAATGTACAACTTAAAGGGGGGGGGGGGGGGGCACGTGGACCTGGGAAGGGAATGGGCAGTGTCAGGCAGTTATGTATGCAAGTTACAGAATAATATCATTTACGCACAGTTAGGCATGAAACTTTATGCCAGCCATTGACCTGGTGTAAGTGACAGTGCCAAACGTTATACACATAAATGCAGACTTATGCTACTACTCTATAACTGCAGTTGTACGCATAGCTGCTATTATATCATTTGTACTTAGTGAGCATCATCCTGGTGCCTAAATTTTGGTGATTTTTGGAGAATGTACCCTTATGTGCCCAGAGATACAGGCATATATGCCAATATTCCTCCTAAACGCTATTCTGTAAATACCCAACTATCTTGCATGGCACGCATTTGGAAGTGGGGGGGGGGGCATACACATGGGTATAAGTTATATGCTTTGCTGCCACATTAAGGTACTCACACAGGAGGTCTATAGTGGTGTAAGTGTGAGCATCTAGATATTAGGTATACTGGTAACAGGGTTACACTTGTATTCTATAAGGGAACCTAGGCACCTTGCTTCCAATACAGAATAGGTTCCTACCACGCAGCCTTGGAGTGTATAAATGGAGGCATCCAGTTACAGAATTGCCCCCTTATTGTTTCAAGTTTTAAAGGGTTTATTTTTGAGGTAATGAAATGCTTTCCTGGGATCAGAACAAATAGGGACTTTTCAGTGTATTTGTGTCATGAAAAAATAAGTAAGCCATTTTAAGTGGATTGACAGCTTCCATCTCTCACTTCCACTGCCAGTATCAGCCACTTCTCCTGGCCTCCCTTCTCCCAGTCCCAGAATCAGACTCCCTTCTCCCTAATTTTCCCTATGTTATTTTGTTTTTCTATGTACATTCGTGAAGGATATACTGAAAATCTGGGACTTAAGGACTGCATAGTTTGAAACATTCTCTCCCAATTTACTCTGCCATTGCATCCAGACAGCATTATAGATATTTTTTAGCACAGTTTAAAGATATACCACTCAATGGTGCTCTGCTGGGTGTGAATGTAGCCAGTTCTGCCACAGTATCGGACCCATCTTCCTCAAAGAGCCACTGGTCCGTAATATGAACACCCAGTTCTTGTTTGGTGTCCAGATCCTTTAGGTGAAGCTACAGAGAAAAAAAAAATAAAGACATTTGGGTCAATATTTATACTCTCTTTTAGTGTTTTTTCTTTTAAATGCCAGTCACAACTTTAAATATTTTATGTATATCCAATGCCATTAAATGTAGTAGCAGCAACTCTGAATACACAACTACAGAAATAGCCAATGATATAGCTGCACAGATAGAGGCTGAATATCTCCAGTTATCTTAAGACTTGGCTGGAACATCTATATTCCTCCCCAACCCTCTTCAAATGGTGCTTGGGTGATGTGTAGGAATTTTCAGCTCCACTATGGGCTGGATTCATAAATGGCACTCAAAATTGGGCACCCCAAAAAAAATTGGCGCTGAACGGTGTTCTCTAACAGGCGTTCTGGGATGGGCGCCCTTTATGCAATATTGTGTAGCACTGGGATCCATGCTCAACTTTGGATGTGAGAAGTTACACCAGCTGAAACCAGGTGTAAATCCTAGAAGGCAAACTGGGGACAGATCCACACTATTCTATAACATTGTGCGCATTTTAAGGGAACACTCCTAACTCTCCCATGCCCCTCCCATAGCCACACCCCCTATTCATTTCCTCCTGGAAACACCTAGGTGCTATTCTATAAATGGGTGTGTAAGTGTGTTTTCATGCTGATCTGCCATTTCTGCCTCATTTCTGGGCCTTGCATCTGTTAGAATGCATTTCCGCACTGAAAACGCAGCATATCTGTGTTGTGCTACTGAAACGTCATGGATCAGTGGTCTATATATTTTGTGGCCACCACTAAATGTATAAACCCATTCATATCTTTACAACCCAAAGGTCCACACTGGACTTGGGGTTCCAGAGAAAGAAGTACCCCCTTCCTCCCCCCAAAAATATCCAAAGCATTCAATAGGAGGAGTTCCAGTTTCTAAAGGATAGAAAAATGAACAGAATAGGATGAAACGTGGCATGGGGGAAAAACCAGCAAAAAAGCGAAATGAGTTTGAAAGTGGGTCAAATTGGACTAAGGGTTTCAGAGAAATTAGCACCCCCAAATATGGCCCAATGCATTTCTATGGGAAAAGGAGTAGCATAGAAACTTTGAAATGTAGCAGTAATAGAGCAAGGAGGAATTCCAAACCCCGAAACTGCACCTACCTCCCTATGAACTACCCCCTCTTGCAACTGCCCCAACCACCCAAACTGCCGTATCATGCTGCAAATTGCCCATCCCAAGAAACTACTCTCCCCCCCACAACTGCCACACTATCCTGCAAATTGCCCCATCCCTAAGAACTACTCCCCTGCAACTGCTCCACCACCTTGCAAACTGCTTTATCTCCTAAAATTACCCCTTGCAACTGCCTTATACCTAATAAAAATGAACCCCCTGCAACTGCCACATCACCACCATATTGCTTCAACCCCTAATTTACCCCTGAAAACTGCCCACTCCAAAAATCTATTCTCCCTAAAATCTACCATCCGCAATTACTTCACCAACCCACAAACTGCCCCACCACCAAAAACTAACATTACATTTCTGACTATATCCCACTATCACTTTATAGTTCTAATTGGGTCACAAAGATCAAGCAAAAAGCCAGAACAACCTCTGGGAATTATATAAACCAACAAAAAATTACTAACTCGCTTGTAAGACAAATTTCCTTCAAAATGAAAGATACAATTGGGGAAATGAATAAAATGTAGCAAGATCCTTCCAAAGCCTTGCTGCTTGAAAAGCCAGTGGTTTCTTGAACAGCATTAGTCACTTCATTCCCTTAGCTGAGGAAAAGGCAAATAACATAATATTGCCAACTCTTCTTGCTCTCGAGACAGTGCCAAAACAAAAATGGGGCAGAACCAAACCATGTAAAACTTTAAACATAAAATAAGCCAGTTTGAAAATAATCCTGGCTTCTTTTGGTAACTTAATATAAAATGGGGATATACTCTCATATTTAGAAAGTCCAAAAATCAAATGAACTGCCTCTGTAGCCTCTTCAAAAGCCTCTTTGTACAGCCCAAATATATCAAGTTATAATTATAAAGATAAAATAAGAGCATAAGTTAAGTCTTAGTCTTCTTCAGCACCAGTCTCTGGCGCGCTCACTGATCTGTGCTGTGAGTCCTGACATCCAGGACGTCCTGCATGTTCCTTAAGGACATGCAGGACGTCAGGACTCACAGCACAGATCAGCGAACGTGCCGGAGACTGGCGCTTAAGAACACTAAGGCTGGAAGGGGTTGGGGACCCCTGCCAGCAAAGGTACCTGGCGGCGGTGGCTGGGGAGGAGGTTGAAAGTGGAGGGGGGTCGAAAGTGGCAGGGGTGGGTCGGCTGCGTGGGGTCAGCGGCTGGGGGAGGCAGGCTAAAATGTGCCCCCCCACCTTGGGCTCTGGACCCCTCTCCTGCCGAGGTCTGGTTACGCCCCTGGTCCAAACACATTCCAAACCACCTCACCTCCATTCCCACATACATACATACATACACTGAAAGCAAAGAGAAATAAATGCACAAAACCAGTCACAAAAGATTCCACAGCTCCTACTATCCTAGGAAACACACTTTACCATGTGTTTTCACACCCAGTTCCCCCATAAACATGCATGAGTTTGCAAATAAAGCAAAGGGAAATGCACCATTTTGTCACACTATAAGTGTGCACTTTTCAACTTGCTTTTTACTAAGCTAGAGGTAAAGGCTGTAGTCCATTATGTACCTTTTGCATCTGAATTCCTCTTTCCAAAGGGTCATCAGTTCGAACAAGTGAAACCTTTATTATCTCTCCAATATCATCAGCAAGCACCTGACATACAAAATAAAAATGAGTAGTATTATACATTTTCTTTTATCAAATAAGCAAAACTATAGTTCAGACTTAGAAGTCTTAGAGGGGTAGTTTCTATCCCTAGCTTAATTTAGCACGGGAGTCACTAACTGGTGGTAACTCAGTACTTAAGTTAGTGACTCCCATGGTAAGCTGTGGTAATTAGCCAAAGCAAAATTTACTGTGGTAGTCACTAATCTGCTCCTGCTTTAAATTCCACTTTGCATTGCTGCAGACAGGAACATCATGCAACACAAAAACAATGAGGACCAACATAGGGCTGCAATTTTTGAAAGGGGATATGGGCCAAAGCAGGTGCCAACTCATCTTCCCCCAATCACTCCACCCCACTCCTGACACAGATGTTCACCTCTACCCCAGACCCCCCCAACAAACCTACCCCCACATGAACAACCTCTGCCTAATTAGATCCCCCATCTCCCTGGACTCATACCCTTACCCCCCATTAGAAAGCCCCAGACCCCCCCCCCCCACACACACACAAAGATTCCCCCTCTCCCTTGAAGATTCTCCTTGACTCTTCTCCCTTTCAGCAAAGAATCCCTCCCCTTGAACCCTCCCTCTAAAAATGAAACCTCACCCCCAAAGATCCCCCAGACCCACTAGAAAATATTCTCAGTCCCCCAAAGACTCTCTAGGACCTACTGGGAATTTCCCTGTTGTCTAATGAGTGAGACAAGAACAATCTCCCCAACACCAGGTTCAAACTGGCACTGGTTGACCTCTAGCAGTAGACTTGCAATGGATCAAGCTGCCAAATAAGAGCCATGTATTATCAGCCCGATGCTCCAGGGGAGAAAAAAAATTGCAAAATCAAAGTTGGTGATATTTCTTCACAAATAACACATCTGACAAAGTTCAATGCAAGCTCTGTTATTTGATTTGCATAATAATAAGTTGCACATAAAGAAACATGCATTAAGAGAAAATAACAGATTTTACCTTTTAAAATTGATTAAGTGACAAAATGTCTATGTTATCCCTTTAACATATGTTATTAACTACCCCTAAGCAAATCAGGTTCTTTTTCCCAGGCCCTGTTTGTCTATTCTGTAAAGATGACACCCATTTCCAGTTCAGTTTGAGAGAAAAAAAAAGCAAGGTAAAAAGTGAGGTCAGTATTCACTTTAACGGTTAACAGATTCTAATTCTTGTCAAAAATAAAAATTAAGCATGCACTGTTATAATAATAGGTATCATTACGGAGAGAAAAATTGCAACCTTTTTGCCCTTAGACATTAGTAAAGCCTCTACATGCATAATGGGCAGTCCATCTACAAGGAAGAGTTTTCAAACTGCCTGCATTGGTTGGTACAAAGTTCATCTGTAGGTTTTACCAATGGTCTTTGTTTCGGTTTTCAAAGAGAGCAATTAACTACCTTACTTTGAAAGTTGTCTTCCCTTTGCTATACTAAACACATAAGAACATAAGAATAGCCATACTGGATCAGACCAATGGTCTATCTAGTCCAGTATCCTGCTTCCAACAGTGGCCAATACAGGTCCCAAGTACCTGGCAAAATCCCAGAGAATAGCAACATTCCATGCTACCAATCCCAGGGCAAGCAGTGGCTTCCCCCAAGTTTATCTCAATAACAGACTATGGAATTTTGCCCCATGAACTTGTCCAAACCTTTTTTTAAACCCAGATATGCTAACTGCTGTTACCACATCCTCCTGCAATGAGTTCCAGAGCTTAACTATACTTTTAGTGAAAAAAAAAATGTTTCCTCCTATTTGTTTTAAAAGTATTTCCATGTAATTTTATTGAGTGTTTCCTGGTCTTTGTACTTTTTGAAAGAGTGAAAAATTGATTCACTTTTACTTGGTCTACACCACTCAGGATTTTGTAGACTTTAGTCATATCCCCCCTCAGTCTTCTCTTTTCCAAACTGAAGAGCCCTAACCTCTTTAGCCTTTCCTCATATGAGAGGAGTTTCATCCCCTTTATCATTTTGGTTGCTCTTCTTTGAACCGTTTCTAATTCTGCTGTATCTTTTTGAGATACAGTGACCAGAATTGAATGCAATATTGCATGAAAATGTTTTAAATGGGCTGGGTCAGCAGATCAATAATTGTGCTATGCACTAGTATGATGGAAACCTTTGCTCAATTTTGGAGTTTGACTTATTTTCCTAGGCTGGATGATGTTGCAGATGCTCTTATGTATTATTCAGAGCCCAGGGGAAAAAGAACTCTGTTATCACAATAATGCATACATGAGTGACCAGACTAAATGTATGCATGCTGGGCTCCAGACAAAACTACAGTTCATGACCGCTGGCTCAGGACAATTGGTTTGATGGCCAGACTAGAATTAGAGAACATGAAGGCAGGCATGGACCCATCTAGTCTGCCCACTTTGCTTCCTTTTATTTATTTTATTTAGATAATTTATACCCTGCTTTTTACCACATAAAGCAGCATCTAAGCGGCTTACAATGAACCAAATAAATAATTACAATGACAGTAGAGAGGGTAGAGGGAACGGAGGAAGAAGGGAAGGGAATATAAATACATTTTCAGTTGATCTCTGGCTTTCCTATAGTTCTTTACAATCACAGATCCTCTGTGGTTATCACAGGATTTCTTGAATTCTTATACCTTACCGCAAAGTCGATGTCTGGTGGTAAGGTCTCAGACCTAAAATGGATGCGCGCCAATTTTTATTTTGCCGCACGTCCATTTTCAGCAAAAATTTAAATAAGACCCTTTTTACAGGTGTGCTGAAAAATAGATATGCGTGCATCCACAACACATGCCTACACTACCGCAGCCTGTTTTTCAGCGCACCTTAGTAAAAGGACCTCCAAGTGACTTGCCCAAGGGCACAAAGAGCTGCAGTGGAATTTGAACCCAGAGTTCTACAAGTCCCAGCCTACTGCTCTAACCATTAGGCTACTCCTCCACCACTTCCCATCCTTTAAGGTAAACATATCGAGAGATTTTAGTACAGGCTCTATAGCCTTTTTTAAAAAAATCTGTGTCTAGTCAATGATAGCAAAAAAAAAAGGCAGGTACATAGTTGAAAAATTTGGTATAATAAAATGGAGCAAAATCCTGGGCAGTTGGAAAAGAAAACTCATTGTAGGGATTGGTTCTGCTACCCAAAAGTCCAAAGGAGCAAAAGTAAACTTCTGGGTCCCCTAAAATTGATTTGTCATATTGGTACAGTTTCTCCAGATTTTGCAGTTCTCTTTATGAATAATTTGGGGTTTTCCCTCAAAAATAAGGGTGTAACTGTACCTGGTGTATTGTGTACAGTTCTGGTCATGGCCATCTCAGAAAAGATAAAGCAGAATTAGGAAAGATACAGTAAAGGGCAATCAAAGTGAAAAGGGCAATGGAACAGATCTATGAAGGTTAGGGCTCTTCAGCTTGTTGAAGAGATGGCTGAAAAGGGATATAGAATAAGTCTCTATAATCAGGAGTGGCTAGAACAGTTAGGAAATTGCTTGGTAGGATTTAGCTAGTTATTTCCTTGCACCTGCAGGGTTTACAATCAAGGTGCTACCGATTAGCGTGTGCTGAATGCAAAGAAACCCATGGAAATTGAATGAGCTTCCATGCATTCAGCACGCTGCTAATCTGTAGCACCGTTTTGTAAAAGAAGCCCAAAATTTGTACCTTGGTTTTGTCTGGAATAATATTAAGGGCCTTATTTTAGAAGCTCAATTTGTGATTTAGATATTTAAATCCCAGCACAAAAATGGCTACTAATGACAAACCATTTCAAACCACATTTTAGAAAGCTGAGATTTAGATGTCTGAATCACCAATATATGCATAAGGTGGTGTGGTTTTGTTGGGATCAGGACAAGATTAAAATATAGACATGTATTCTCCATCTAGAAGTGGAGTGCACATCTATGTCAAAAGAACTGGACATCAAGATTTACACTTGTTAGTAGGGACATCTAAGTGTGTAAAAGTGCTGTGGCTGGTTGTGACAGCTAGCATACATCGTCAGTATTACACACCAGCTATCACAACTGTTGATATCATGGTTGCACTTACTGAGGTGCTGACAAGCACAGCTGCCCTACCAGCAGTCTGGTAGTGCAGAAACAACCCTAAAAATTGAACCACTGACATCCTTTCTCATTCAGACCCCTATCAGACCACCCCTGATCCTCCCCACCTCCTTGATCAGAAAACCCCCAGATACTCCCTCCTCTCCTGATCAGATCACTGCCCTGATCATATCAGCCTGGATCACCAACCCCTCCAATCAGATCATGCCCTCCTCATCTCCCTCCAAGCCAGGGGTGGGCAGCATGTGGCCTGCCACTGAATTCTAGCAAGACTATGGGAAGTATACACAGAAAACAGCCTGTGCAAACATCATTATCCAGGGCTTTGTTGTCAGTGGAAACACTGAAGGATAAAACAATGGGACAAGATATGTTTCACAGTGTTAGCAACTGTTTGAAAAGACAGACATGTATGGTAACAGACCATTTTGTTCATTCACTCATAACAATGAGTTATGTTGCCAGTGAATTATGTGGCATAATTGTTAATTTTCTGAGTGTGGCCTGCTAGGCATAGTACTGACATTCATGTGACTCTCTGTATAAAAGTTGCCTATCCCTGCTCTAAGCCCTTCCTCCAAGTGCAAATGCCCTCCCATGTATCCAAACACAACCTCCTCCAGACTCTCCAGCCATCCCTGAGACTTACCCAAAAGTAAACCCTGGTAGTACAGTTAAAACTGAGAGGGACTGCTCTCATCCTGTTCCACTACACCAGCAGGGGTTATCATTGGGAAAGTCCTGGAGGTGGCTAGAGAGTCAGAATGTGGGGGGAAATTGCATTGGGGTACATGGGAGGGTCTTTGCATTGGGGGAAGGGCTTGAGGGGGATTGGCAGGTGATCTGATTGGGGATGTGGATCTGGGGCTGGTCTGAGTGGAGGGATTGGGGTGGTCTTATTAGGAGGGTGAGCTGATCATGGGGTTGATTTGACTGGAGGATGCAGGATTGATCTGATCACGGGGTGGGAACCAAGGGTGATCAGAAGATAGTCTGATCCAGGGGGATGATCTAATCAGGTGGGTGATGTGAGTAGAGTGGAGGGTCAGATAATGCCACCACAGGTGTGTATTTTTTGGCATTTTGGCATATGTGGTCTGAGATTTTCATGTAGACATTTAAATGCCAAGTCTTAAATGTCTATGTGGCAGGGTAGTCGCTGTCAATGTTATAGACATGTACTACATTTATAAAATGGTTCCTTCCACCAGACGTAGCCACCAAGTTCCAGTTAGTTTAAGGCATGGGCCAGGTGAGCACTGGCTCAGGGCACCAAGCCTTAAGGGCGCAGAAAGCCTGACTCACTGGCTGCTCAGCAGTGGCCAACGTCCCGCTCTTCCAGCTATTGGCAGCATCCCCCACACCTGCAACATATCTCATTTCTCTCTCACTCCTCCATCCCCAGGTATGTGACCCCCCCCCCCCCCCACCGGACTCCCTGTAAATACATTTTTCCCCTGTCGAGTATAGACAGTGATACCATTTCACATAATGCTGCTTGTGCCAACCCTGGTGTCTTCCCTCTGTCACACCCTGCTCCCTGTGACATAACTTCCTGTTTCTGCAGGGGCATGACAGAGGAAAGAAGCCAGGGACAACGCTCCTGCTGCTGCTGCTCGAGAGGGGAAAACACATTTAAAGGTAGATGGGGGGAGCTGCTAGAATGCAGAAGGGAGACTGAGAGGGGTGATACCCCAACCTGGGCACAGAGAGGATAGAGAGAGTCATGCTGGACAATGGAGCGAGGGAGGGAGGGAGGAAAGAGATAGGGAGAGATGTTGAAACAGGGGGCAGGAGGAAGTAGGAGAGGAACAGATATTGGACCAAAACCTAGAGGTGGAGGGGAGAGAGATGCTGATAATGGGATGGATGAAGGGCTGTATGTGTACAGGACTAGTAAATTGGTGAATGTATTTAGTTTTCACTTAAAGCACAATTAAGCTATGGAATTTGTTGATAAAGGATATGGTAAGGACAGTTAGCATGGCTGGATTTAAACAGGGTTTAGATTTTTTTTAAGTCTATAAACTATTATTAGCCATATAGAATTTAGAAAGCCATTAATTCTCCCTAGGATTGACCAATAAAATCCTATTGGGTGCTTTTGACCTTGATTGGCCAAAGTCATAGAAAGAATGCTGGGCTTGATGGACTTTTGGTCTGACACAGTATGGCACATCTTATGTTCTTATATGCAGATTATGCTCATTGCAAGCCTAGATTTCTAGGTAACATATTTCACTTGGTTTCACAAAATGGCATAAACGTGAACTCACCAAAAATGGATTATTTTTAAAATTCATTGCTTTCTGTGCAGGGGACTTCCCATGTCTTCCAAATAAAACCACATGAATATCTGGCATCTTGTCTGACATTAGAGTACCATTCAACCACATATGCCACCGTCCTCTGCTTGCAGTATCAAAGTCTTTCACTGTTTCAGACATCACCTTTATTTCTATGAAAAAATAGCAATTTGTATGGAAATAAATATTGTGTATATGTTTTCAAGACATTTACAATGAATGGCAATAGGAATCTCTTATTACATTTCTTAATAAAGTCTGCTACCATCAATGTCCAATACATTTAACCAATAAAAGTAGCACTGTAAAATCTTACCTTGAGCCGGAATGCTTAGCTCAGTAAAATCTTTTTTTGAGTGGTTTTTGATCCAATCATTATGCACAAAGGTGTGTTGGATAGAAGGGAAATGATCATCTTCCACAATGATCTTTTCAAGAAACCAATCACCTAGACAAAATAATGAACTGTAATCACTTTGGCAGCTAAGAAATGGATGAATCAAGATCTGATGCAAATTGGGGAAGGGACAATTTGATAAACCAAACAGTGCAGAGTAGGGCAAACAAAAGCATTTAGGATTTCAGTTACCTTTAGGGCCACAGAAACAATATGGGCCCTGCACCATTACCATGCTCTATGTTCCCCAGGGCTCACATTATTCCCGTGGTCCCTGCAGCAGATAATGCTCTAATCATTAGTAAATGACTCCCTTAATAAAGCATTTCAGGCATGCCTGGCTCCCATTCAAAGAATGCACCAACTGCATCATTTCCCTATAGAAGAACTTTAGTAAGTCCTTTCTGGCATGTAAAGAATTGACTGGTACTAGTCATCTATTAGAAAAGGCAAGGAGGAGATCCAACATGGCACTGGCTGAATAAGACACTGAGGGTTGAAATCCTGCTGGCATTCATTTTACATATATTCTTTTACTGACATTTGCAGATGGTGATATCTCACCTTGCATCCAAACCAAAGTTTCAGCGTGCTTGTCTGACATTGTTGTCTGGATGTCTCAACGCCACCTGAAATTAAATATGACCAAAACCGAGCTTCTCATTTCCCCCCCCCCCCCAAACCCACCTCCCCGCTCCCCCCCTTTTCTATTTCTGTTGATGGCTCTCTCATTCTCCCTGTCTCCTCAACTTGAAACCTTGGGGTCATCTTTGACTCTTCTCTCTCCTTCTCTGCTCATATCCAGCAGATTGCCAAGACCTGTCATTTCTTTCTTTACAACATCCGTAAAATCCGCCCCTTTCTTTCCGAGCACTCTACCAAAACCCTCATCCACACCCTTGTCACCTCTCGTTTAGACTACTGCAATCTGCTTTTTGCTGGCCTCCCACTTAGTCACCTCTCCCCCCTCCAGTCGGTTCAAAACTGCTGCCCGTCTCGTCTTCCGCCAGGGTCGCTTTACTCATACTACCCCTCTCCTCAAGACCCTTCACTGGCTCCCTATCCGTTTTCGCATCCTGTTCAAACTTCTTCTACTAACCTATAAATGTACTCACTCTGCTGCTCCCCAGTATCTCTCCATACTCGTCCTTCCCTACACCCCTTCCCGTGCACTCCGCTCCATGGATAAATCCTTCTTATCTGTTCCCTTCTCCACTACTGCCAACTCCAGACTTCGCGCCTTCTGTCTCACTGGACCCTACGCCTGGAATAAACTTCCTGAGCCCCTACGTCTTGCCCCATTCTTGGCCACCTTTAAATCTAGACTGAAAGCCCACCTCTTTAACATTGCTTTTGACTCGTAACCACTTGTAACCACTCGCCTCCACCTACACTCCTCTCTTCCTTCCCGTTCACATTAATTGATTTGATTTGCTTACTTTATTTATTTTTTGTCTATTAGATTGTAATCTCTTTGAGCAGGGACTGTCTTTCTTCTATGTTTGTGCAGCGCTGCGTACGCCTTGTAACGCTATAGAAATGCTAAATAGTAGTAGTAGTAGGGTGCTGCCTAGAAGACCCCCCCTCTCTGATGACCTAATCCACAATTCCTCAGCATGTCAGAGTGTCAGTGTCAGCTTCTCATTCAGCAGCAGTTCTCGCTGTTAGCCCTGGTGAGGGAGTATTGTCTGATTAGCTTATTAAGCCAATTAAGTTACGTGCACAAATCCAAAATATGACCGGATTTGCGTAAACAACTCAAGTTGCACTATATAGAATCTGGGGGTATATGCAAGTACTTTCTCTGTCCCTAGTGGGCTTAAAATCTAAGTTTTTGTACCTGGGGCAATGGAGAGTTAAGTGACTTGCCCAGGGTCACAAGGAGCTGCAGTGGGAATTGAACCCCGTTCCCCAGGATCTCGGTCCACTGCACTAACCAATAATTTTACATGAAGACTACAATAAATAGACTGTGTCATTACAAAATAGACTGGAAATCATGGAGTCGGAGAATACAATTTGAGATTTGAATTTAAGAGTTTTGAACTTCCCTAAAACCCCACTGTATTGCCTAGGGAACTTTTTAAGAGGTTTCTTAAGGAAGCTCTTGGAGTTATGGAAGAAGCAGTTCTATTACTTCAAAAGGTTTTCTAGTTATTGTCAGAAGATGGAAGACCGGAGAGATAGTTGCCATCTGGGTGGGTTTTCCCTAAATCATATTGCATTCTTGAAACATCAAAGGAAGCTATCAGGAGTCAGCAACTTTGTTCGTACCCTGTGTTTGAGTCTGATAAGGACTCTATTCTAAGATTTTACTTTTGGTATCCACAAGTTCAGTTTTCATGTCAATGTATGTGGATTTTTCCTGATGTCTCTAAATAGACTCAAGGTCTAACAATAAGAGCTAATTGCTATCCCTGTTCTGAAAGCCCTTGGTGCTTTTTTGTTGATGTTGTAGTTGTCCATTATTTTTGTGCTTTGGTTTCCCTCTCTTTTTGTTCTGCCATTAATTGACAGACAGGCACCTATGCGCACTAGGTGCTGTTCTATAAGGTAGTACTTAAGTGCCATAGCACCTAACTGTAAAGGAGGCATACACATAGGTGGAGCATGGACGTGTTTCCCATGTACCCACATAGTTTATACTATAAACTACATGCATCACGGTGCAAATAAATTTGCCAGCTTATGTCTGTCATTCACATGGCATAAGAGGGGACTCTAAACATGGGTGAGCCAATGCCGACTTCCACCCAGGGGCGTAGCTACGTGGGGCCACGGGAGCATAGGCCCCCGTAGATTTGGACAATAGCCCTCCCCCCCCCGCTGTCAACCCCTTCGACCCCCCCTCCCGCCGCCAAACCTCCCCCGCCACCGCTGCCGTCGGGTACCTTTGCTGGTGGGGGTCCCCAACCCCCGCCAGACAAAGTCCTCTTCTCCGGCACGTGCAGGACGTCAGACTCACAGAAACAGAAGCCTTGCAGATCAGCAATGCGGCCACGTTGGAGAACAGGAACAGCACCTGACCGGTTAAATGGCACTTAAGTGGCTATCCGGCAATATTTAGAAGGGAAGGATGATTATCCCCCACTGAATATCACTGGTTAGTGTCTAGGAGATAACCGGCTATATCACGCAATGTAGCCAGTTATCCATGAATGTTCAATTCATATCTGGCTATTGTAAGCAGCCACATTGGGCCACTTAAATAGCTGGTATATCTACAGCCGGTTTAAACATAACGGCTATCTTTGAATATCAACGTGGCTGGTTAACTTTAAACCAGCTAAATATAAAGTGGATATTCAATGCCGGACACCGGAAATGGCTTTGAATATCCCGGCTGACTGCCAGCCACGGGAGTTAGCTGGGCTCCCCTCTCGTGGTCTGAATATTGGCCCCAGTATCTATAAATCATGACCCCCTCATATGCTTTACCCAGTTTCTGCCTCTCAACCCGCTTATACCTGGGTCGTGTATAAGTACACACCTTTTTATCACTGCAAGGACTTTTATATGCATGACAATTCGGGTAATTTTATAAAATCCCTTTACATGTGTACAGAGGTCTTTACACATGAAAAAATCCTTTATAAATTCATCCCATAGGAGAATCAATAGTTTATATGATTCTGTCGACTGTGACTCAGTCAAAGGTGGAAAGAAAGTGGGGCAATGACCCCATTTCAATCCACCTTACAATCTTCATTTAACTTTGTATTCTAGAACAATGGTTCTCAACCCAGTTCTTAGGGCACACCAATCCAGTTGGCTTTTCAGAATTTCAGCAATGAATAAGCATGAGAAAGATTTACATACAATGGAGGTGGTGCATGTAAATCTCTCATTCATATTCATTGTGGATATTCTGAGAACTCGACTAGCTGGGTGTATTCCAAGGACTGTGTTGATCACCACTGCTCTAGAGGAGAGGAAGGACAGAGGTGATATGAAATAGACTTTGAATATTTGCAATGTATTTCTGAATAAACAAGCCTTTTTCAAATAAACAGGAGCTCTAGAACTAAAGAACATGACGCGAAGCTATAAAGAAATAGAATCAAAAGTACCATTAGTAAGTATCTACTATCCTTTCTATGAAGAAATGGGTGGAATACCCTCCAGAAAGAGAGAGGTTATAAGTGTTGCAATACTGGGAAAGACCAAAGGTCCATCAAGCCCAGTATCCTGTTTCCAACAGTGGCCAATCCAACTCACAAGTACCTGGCAGGATCCCAAAACAGTACAATACATTTATGCTGCTTATCCCAGAAATAACAAAAGAAAAATAAGCAAAGTTGTAAGGGAGAATCCTATGGTGGAGATTATAGGTAAAGTCTCATAAACATGCAGCAATTGTTCTTGAGTTTCTTTTCTGCTGCTTAGTTATAATCAGAGACTTTTACCCACCCTCCTACCATAAGCTGAGCTACCTAGCACGCTTATTCTCTAACTCTTTCTTCTATTTTTCTTATACTCTTACAAAGCATGCCATATAGCTCTCATGTATACACTTACTGCAAATGGCTTAAAGTATTATAACTCATCTGTATGCCGGTAGATCAGCACTCCCCAACAGGAGCCTGTTTCGCCCTCCTGGCTTTCTCAAGGGGAACTCTTTGTGCTGTCTCAGGCTATCAGATTATCCCAAGTCCATCTTAATAATGGCTTATGGACTTTTTTTTTAGTAAGCTAGCCAAACCTTTTTTAAACCCTGCTAAGCTAACTGCTTTTACCACACTCTCTGGCAATGAATTCCAGAGTTTCATTACACGTTGAGTGAAGAAATATTTTCTTTGATTTCTTTAAATGTACTACTTTGTAGCTTCATTGCGTGCCCCCTAGTTCTATTATTTTTGGAAAGAGTAAACAAGCGATTCACGTCTACCCGTTCCACTCCACTCAGTATTTTATATACCTCTATCGTATCTCCCCTCAGCCGTCTTTTCTCCAAGCTGAAGAGCCCTAGCCGTTTCAGCCTTTCTTCATACGGAAGTCGTCCCATCCCCTTTATCATTTTCGTCGCCCTTCTTTGTACCTTTTCTAATTCCACTATATCTTTTTTGAGATGCGGTGACCAGAATTGCACACAGTATTCAAGGTGCAGTTGCACCATGGAGCGATACAAAGGCATTATAATATCCTCAGTTTTATTTTCCATTCCTTTCCTAATAATACCTAACATTGTATTTGCTTTCTTTGCCGCCGCAGCACACTGAGCAGACGGTTTCAAAGTATCATCAACGATAACTCCTAGATCCTTTTCCTGGTCGGTGACTCCTAACGTGGAACCTTGCATCACGTGGAGGGGCATAATCGAATGGGGCGCCCAAGTTTTCATGAGGGCGTCCTCGCAGGATGGCCCTGTAAAGGGGCAGGGCAACCCATATTATCGAAACAAGTTGGGCGTCCATCTTTCATTTCAATAATACAGTCGGGGACATCCAAATCATGAAATTTAGGTCGACCTTAGAAATGGTCGTCCTTAGGTCATTTTTGAGATGGTCGTCCCCGGTTTTCGGCGATAATGGAAACCGAGGACACCCAACTCAAAAACGATCAAATCCAAGCCATTTGGTCTTGGGAGAAGCCAGCATTCGTAGTGCACTGGTCCCCCTGACATGCCAGGACACCAACTGGGCACCCTAGGGGGCACTGCAGTGGACTTCAGAAAAAGGTCTCAGGTGCATATCTCCCTTACCTTGCGTGCTGAGCCCCCCAAACACCCCCCCCCCCCCAAATCCAAAACCCACAACTGTACACCACTACCATAGCCCTTAGGGATGAAGGGGGGCACCTACATGTGGGTACAGTGGCTTTCTGGTGGGTTTTGGAGGGCTCACATTTACCACCACAAGTGTAACAGGTAGGGGGGATGGGCCTGGGTCTGCCTGCCTGAAGTACACTGCATCCACTACAACTGCTCCAGGTACCTGCATACTGCTGCAATGGACCTGAGTATGGCATTTGAGGCTGGCATAGAGGCTGGCAAAAAAGTATTTTTGAGGGTGAGAGGGGGTTAGTGACCACTGGGGGAGTAATGGGAGGTCATCCCTGATTCCCTCCAGTGGTCATCTGGTCAGTTCGGGCACCTTTTTGAGGCTTGGTCGTGAAAGAAAATGGACCAAGTAAAGTCGGCCAAATGTTCATCAGGGACGCCCTTCTTTTTTCCATTATTGGCTGAGGACGCCCATCTCCTAAGCACGTCCCAGTCCCGCCTTCGCTACACTGCCGACATTCCCCCGTGAACTTTGGTCATCCCTGCGATGGAAAGCAGTTGAGGGCGCCCAAAATTGGCTTTCGATTATGCCGGTTTGGGGACCTTGCGAGAAGGATGCCCATCTCCCAATTTGTGTCGGAAGATGGGCGCCCTTCTCTTTCAAAAATTCACCTGACAGCTATAATTCAGGTTCCTCTTTCATACACTTTGCACTTGCTCACATTAAACATCATCTGCCATTTGGATGCCCAGTCTCCCAGTCTCGTAAAGTCATCCTTTGAATAACTTTGTGTCATCAGCAAACTTAATTATCTCACTAGTTATTTCCATATCTAGATCATTTATAAATATGTTTAAAAAGCAGGGGTCCCAGCACAGACCCTGGGGAATCCCACTATCTACCCTTCTCTATTGAGAATACTGACCATTTAACCTTACTCTCTGGTTTCTATCCTTTAACCAGTTATTAATCCACAATAGAACACTACCTCCTATCCCATGACTTTCCAGTTTCCTCTGGAGTCCTTCATGTCTTTTGAAAATCCAGATACACAATATTGACCAGCTCCAAATAGCTGTAAAATTACTTGTTTACTTCTATGAAATCATGGGGAAAGTAACTTACACTGTGCAGCAGGTATAACCCTTAAAACAAAGGCATGGAGAATGTAACCTATCCTGAGCAGTAGGTAGACCAGAAACGTAGCCAAGTTTTGTTGTCAGGGGAGAGCAGATCTTTTGTAAATAGGTGTCAGTGTGGAGCTGAAGGGTTAATCTGCATAGGCACCAAATTCAAAATTCGTTTGGGGGATAGCTGCTCCTTTTGCACCCCACCTAGCTATGCTTCTGGGTAGAACCCCAACAACCTCCCTGGGCAGACTCAAAAGGTCATGCTGATCTTTATTTCCTGTCATCTACTATACAATGAGTTTGAAATCAGATTAACACTGAAAAAAAATGTTTAATTTTTTGACGTATATGTGGAGAAAACTAAATGGAGCATTTAGATTCTGATTCTACATTGTTATTGCCCTGCAAACTAGAAAGTTCCAGTACTCTGCAAGGTCAGAACATGAACTGTGATTGTATGCTGTTGCACTCTGATTAATCTTATCCTGAAATAAAACCTCTTCACTGCAGGTTTCTATCAATAGAACATACAGTAAACTTAATCAGCATAACTTCTGATTTGCAAAAACAACCTATTTTCAATGTCATAGTCATTGTTACGGCTATGTTAAAATTGAACATTACAAGCCTCACACACCTAAACACCAGAATTCTATTCCTCATTTCTATGCCATTCAGAACCTATTAAACAGGGAAAAGCAAATCTGACAAACAATCCACTGCAGAATGATTAAAGAGTAAAATCTAATGACATTTAGAAAACTGAACGTATTCAAACTGGGAATTCTGGAGCAGTCTCACAACCCAATCCTCTTAGAGATAATATTCAAAAGTACTTCTGGTCAGCAGAGGAGGGAGAGAGAGGGGGAACATTTTTATAACAAAGAGGGGCATAATCGAACAGGGCCGGCCATCTATAAGGGCGGCCATCTCTAAGGCCGACCCTGTAAAGCGGCATACCCAACCGTGTTATCGAAACAAGATGGCCAGCCATCTTTCGTTTCGATGATACGGTCGGGGCCGGCCAAATCTCAACATTTGGGCTGGCCTTAGAGATGACCGGCATTAGAGATTGCCGCCATTGGTTTTCGCCGATAATGGAAACTAATGGCGGCCATCTCAAACCCGGCCAAATCCAAGCCATTCGGTTGTGGGAGGAGCCAGCATTTATAGTGCAGTGGTCCCCCTCACATGCCAGGACACCAACCAGGCACCCTAGGGGGCACTGCAGTGGACTTCACAAATTGATCACAGATGCATAGCTCCCTTATCTTGTGTGTTGAGCCCCCCAAAAACCCCCAAATTCACTACTGGCCATCTCTTAACCACGCCCCCATCCCACCTTCGGTACCCTGCCGACACACACCCTTGAATTTTGGCTGGCCCTGCGATGGAAAGAAGTTGAAGCCAGCCAAAATTGGCTTTTGATTATACCGATTTGGCCGGGTTTAGGAGATGGCCGGCCATCTCCCAATTTGTGTCGGAAGATGGCCGACCTTCTCCTTTGAAAATAAGCAGGAAAGGCACCAAGATTCAAATGCAAGGACATGCATGAATGACCTGAATACCAACTTATATGCACAGATGTGCACACATAGTTGCGTAAATGTCAATATTGCAGCTACATACCACTCTATAAAATGGCACCACAATGCAATGGCATGTAGTTTGCAGGTGAACATTTATATGGGCAAAGTCTGTATGTTCGTTTGTGATTTAGGCATGATTGTTTACAGCAGCTCTATGGCTAGTGTAAGTGATTGCGTCTTAATTCTAGGTACACGTTTGACATATTCTGTTGGTATTCTATAAAGAAAAGTATACAAAAATTTTAAGTGTGATCTGAATCTGAGTCTCTTGTTTTAAAGTCCACTATACTAACCACTAGGCTTCTCCTCAGACTTGCTTCTTGCTTTGCTAAGAATACCCATTACAGACCTCTTTGGCAGGTCAACTCTCGCACTCCCACCATAGTGAGAAATTCTCCCGCTGAGCCACTACCACCACCAAACCTGCTGCCGCTACTGTTGCTGCTTCTCCCTATGAGCAGCAGCAAAACAATAAAAAGCAGGTATGGAGCTGCAGTCTTCAGGCTTGCGCTCTTGGCTCTACCAGTTCCCTGCTCCCTCTGATGTCAACTTCCTGTTCTGGGACAGGGGACTGGCAGAGCTGACAGCACATGCCTGAAGACTGTGGCCCCATGCCAGCTTTTTATTGCTTTGCTGCCACTTCTGCTCATTGGAAGAAGCAGCAGTCTACAGGAATCAGAAGAGGGAGGGAGTGGCGAGAGATGATGAATAGAAGGGGATGAATAGAAGGGGAGACAAGAAAGAAAGGATAGAAGAGGGGAGATGCTGGATGGAAGAGGGGTAGAGATAGAAGATGAGTGGAAGGAATGGGAGAGAAAGAGGGGACATGTTAGATGGAAAAGGGTTGGAGAGAGAGAAAAGATGATGATGGAAAGTGAAAGGGGGAGATTCTGGAAAGATAGAGACAGAAAGAGGGGAGACACTGGATGGAAGAAAGAGGGGAAGAGGGGCGACACTGGAAGGATGGGGACAGAAAGAGGGGATATTCTGGATGGAAGGGTAGGGAGAGAAAGGATATTCGAGATTGAAGGATGAGGAGAGAAAGAAGAGATGCTGGATGAATTGGGAGAGAAAAGGGAGACACTAGATGAAAGGGTTAGAAGAGAGAAGATGCTGGATGGAAGAATGGAGAGAGAGAGAGGATAGACACTGGATGGAAGGGTGGGGAAAGAAAGAGGGGAGATGCGAGATGGAAAGAGGGAAGGACAGAGTTAGTGAAAGACTGGAGAATAAGAAAAAGGGGCATGGGGAGAACAAGGGTGAGATAAGATGAAAAGCTGTAAAAAGATGAAGTAAAAAAAAAGAAATTAAAGACTGAATATTAAGAATAAATTAAATCTGGACAGATAGGCAGAAAAATAAATTGAAGAAAACTGAAATAAAAAAAGAGGAGAGAATAATGGATAGGAAACCATGGCGAGAAAGTTGAGAGAAGACGAAGGAAAGCAGAAACCAGCAACTGGGACCAACACAATTAGAAAAAAAAATGCCAGACATCAAAGTTAGAAAATAAATTATTTTTAATTCAGGAAAAAGTAATGTGGCAACTGTGTTAATAAAGGTTGATAAATACAAATAAAACACAAAATGGAAAATAAGGCGATACCTTCATATTGGACTAATTTTAATACTATTTGACTAGCTTTCAGAGACCAACACTTCCTCTGGTTAGCAAAGGATACCATAATAGTAGTGTACTGTTCTGACCTGATCTGAAGCAGGAGGTTTTGGCCTCTGAAAGCTAATCAAAAATGTATTAGGCTAGTCCAATAAAAACGTATCATCTTATATTCCCTTTCCAAGTGCCTAAACTGAGAATGTGCGGGAGTGCCAGCATCGCCGACTTCTGCACTGCTCAAACAGCATGGTAGGGGATGGAGCCATGAGACAGAGTGGGCAGGCCTGAGCATGTACTACAATCTCCCTCTCAAAAATTGGGCCCTCTTGACTGATCTTCATAATATCTGAAGCTGTCATAGAGCCTGGTATCTCCTTTCAGTGTCACTTTCAGGGGAGAGCGAGGTGGACAGCAATCATTGTGGATTAAAGAAGTGTCATGCCTTAATCTCTCCAGTGACCAGCTGTACAATCTGAGCATTTTTTGTACCCTGGATGTGACTGAAACAGGTCTAACTCAGGACAACCTTCTTTTTAGGAGAGGACATTTCTTCCGGTTTGGTAATCGCTGTTGGATGTCCTGATTTTGGGCCCTCCCTAGTCTTGTCCAAAACACATCCCCTTGCTAGTTGGAATACTGCAGTGTTGGACATCCCTTTCTGCATTTTCAACATTGGGATTTAGTCCATTTGAACATTTTGAGAGGTCCATATGCTTCGAAAATAAACCATCTCTATCTCTCTTTGCCAATTTTGGGGCACAAACCATAGAAGTCTGCCCAGCATTGGTCTTACTTCCCAACTTCTGAAGCTGCCATCAAAGCTCATTTATTTATTTATTTATTGCATTTGTATCCCACATTTTCCCACCTCTTCATTCTAGTTATGAGGCCATTTAAGTTTTGTTTTAATTGGATTCCATCTTTTTCTATATAGTGATCCTCTGTGTTTATCCCACGCATTCTTTAATTCTGTCATAATTTTTGTCTTCACAACCTCTTGCGGGAGGGCATTCCAGACAACCACCACCCTTTCTATGAAAAGTATTTCCTGACATTGATCCTAAGGCTCCTACACTGCAACCTAAACTCATGACCTCTAGTTCTACCACTTCTCCATCCTAAGAGGTCTCATTCCTTCCATTTTTAATTAAATAAAGTTTTCCTTTCTCACCTGATTTAGTTTTAGTATTTTTTTTAAAACATGACCTCACTGCTAAACTAAACCTTCCTTCCTTCCTTCCTTATCCAATCGGTCGAGTATGGAACCCGGTCATTGTATGGATCAGTGTTCATCATGCTTTCCGATCTCTCACAGCATCTTTTAGTTCTGCTATGTTCATTCCAGTATCTTCCTTGATAGTATCCATCCAGCAAATTCTTTGGCGGCCTCTTTTTCTTTTGTCACTAACCATTCCAAGCATGATGTCTTTTTTGAGGGACTTGTTTCTATTGATGTGACCATAATAAGTATAACCCCATAAGTATAAACACCCCAGATTACACCCTCCCTATCTCAGATAGCCTGAAAATCCTCAGCGTCACAATAGACCGTAACTTTACACTAGAGAGCCAAGTGAAATCCACAACAAAGAAAATGTTCCACTCAATGTGGAAACTCACTACTACTACTACTACTACTTAGCATTTCTATAGCGCTGCAGGGTTACGCAGCGCTGTACAAGTTTAAACATGGGGAAGGACAGTCCCTGCTCGAAAGAGCTTACAATCTAAAGGTTACAAACTATGTAGTCAGTGTAGGTATCATGACTGGGGAAGATGGTTAGGTGCCAAAAGCAAGGGAGAAGAGATGGGCTTTGAGTAAGGACTTGAAAACGTGTGAAACCATTCTTCCCGAGGGAAACATTTCACAACTTGATACAATCAATGGTACTAAGCCACATAGACTACTGCAATGGAATTTATGCAGGATGCAAAGAACAAACCATAAAGAAACTTCAGACCGCTCAAAACACGGCAGCCAGGCTTATATTTGGAAAAACGCGATTTGAAAGCGCAAAACCCCTCTGTGAAAAATTGCACTGGCTCCCAATCAAAGAACGAATTGCTTTCAAAATCTACACCCTGTTTCATAAAATCATCTTCGGCGAAGCCCTGGGATACATGACAGACCTCATAGACCTACCAACCAGAAACACATCCGAATCAACACGAACATATCTAAATCTCCACTACCCAATCTGCAAAAGGCTTAAATACAAATCAACTTACGCATCCAGTTTTTCCTACATAAGTACACAACTGTGGAACGCATTACCAAAAGCCTTGAAAACAGCGTATGACCACCTAAACTTCCGTAAATTACTAAAAACCAACCTGTTTAAAAAGGCATACCCCACCGATCCAACTTAAATGCCTGAACTTTGCAACACAACGAAACCAAAGTACGTAATGGACATAACACAATTCTTCCGCTCTACGATTCCCTAATATGTCTGTTCCACACGAACCTTATCTTAACACAACATCACTTTGAATTTGTTCATACCGGAGTCGGCGAATGCCTCTCCGGTATTATGTAAGTCACATTGAGCCTGCAAATAGGTGGGAAAATGTGGGATACAAATGTAACAAATAAATAAAATAATAAATAGGAGAGCTTTTGTTTTGCTACCTTGGCCTCTAGTGAGATTTTTGGTTTGATACATTCCAGAACTGCTTGGTTTGTTATTTTGGTTGTCCATGGGATGCGTAACAGTCGTCTCCAGCACCATAATTCAAATGCATCAATTTTTCGCCTGTCTGCCTTTCTTAGTGTCCAAGATTCACAGCCATATGTTGCTATTGCGAAGATGATTGCACTGACCAGACTACATTTGGTTGCTAGGCTGATGTCCTTGCTCTTCCAGATGTTGTTCATGTTGACCATCAGACTTCTTCCAAGTGTCAGCCGTCCCTTGATCTCAGGGGTGCACTCACCATCGTGATGAATTTTGAAGCCAAGAAAGATGAAATCTCTGACAGCTTCAATTTTAGTGGTGAGTGGCTTATAAGCCACTTCCAGCTATGGGCTGACAGCCCCAAATGTTCAGTATCAGGGCACATGTGACTCCCTGCATTGAGTATTCGTGTATGTCTGATGATCCAGAAGTTAACTGGGCACTGAACGATATTCAGACTGGTTCACAGTTAACTTGGCACATAAAGTTAGGATAGATGTTATGTTGTCCTAACTTTATACGGTTACTTAGCTGGTTAGCAGAATGAAAATTGCCACCAACTGGTAAAGTTCACGCTCCGCCCTAAATATGCCCCCAGTCTGCCCCTAAACTATCTAGTTAGAGGATGACTGGCTAGCGGACATATTCAGTAGCACTTATCAGTTAAGTACTGATGAATATCAGCTGCTGACTCACTGAGTTTTAACTGGGCAGGAGCCTCTCCTGCCCGGTTAAACCCTTTTTAATATTGACCCCTTCTAGCTTATGTTTCTTTCTTATTTTACTTTGTTACCTGTCAAGATGAGATTGTAAGCAGAGACTGTCTCGTATGTATTGATGTATAGCACTGCATACCGGTACTTTTGATATACTCTCCACAAATGATTAAAATGCTTTCCCAAGCTCCCTTCCTCCTGGCACAAACACAAAAGTGTCAAAGTGGAACAGGATTTCAGCAGGTGCCATGATGATCTTCAGCAGGAGTCATGCTCTCTTTTTCTCTCTCTGTAGGCAAGTGTGAGTATGTGTGTGTGTGTGTTGGGGGGAAGGGGATTTAAGGCTTGTAATCTGTTAAGATACAAATAAGTACCTGCATACAATATGTAAGCCGCATTGAGCCTGCCATGAGTGAGAAAGCGCGGGGTACAAATGTAAGAAAAAAAAATTAAGATGTCTTTGTAACTGGAAGGCGGGAGGATGAGAGATCAGGTCATGGAGGTCCTGAAATATCTGGAAGGGTATTGTGGAGTGTGTCCTTTGATCTTTGGCTCAGAGGTTTGGAGGGGTCTATTGAGGCACAGTGACCCCTTCATTCTGTGTTTAGTAGGGTAGGTCAGAGAAATTTAATTCTCCCTACTATCCAGACCACAATGAAAGGACCTGTTAAACAAGGGGTGTTTCAAGAATTTCTGTACATGGCAAACACTTAACACCTAGATTGAGATGGGTGCTGTTTTGATACCCTTGACTGAGCCCATTGAGAATAGCAAGTCTGAAGAGCATTTCCTATGACTCTGGTACTTTCAGATGTACACATGCTTCCTCATTTACATGCAAGGTGACCCTGTTTTAAAAATGACTTCTTTAATCTCATGTGGAATATTTTATCATGCGTGTTATGAGCATACTATATAGCATGTCAATTTTAGTGTATGCACTCTATATATAATCAACTCTTCTCTTTCTTATTTTATCATGGACCTCAGTGGTGTCACTCAAAGGCTCAATACTTCATTGCCCTTAAATTTTACACACCCACCTCAAGGAGAGATCCAGTTGGAAGGGTATGGTTGGCAACTTAAGAGGATTTACTTGATGCAGCCTGGTGGGTGAAATATGTCAAATGTATTCCCCTGACTGACTGAGAAAGATGTTAGAAATCTTCATGATAAGATGAGTGTTCTTTGTTGTATAACGGAGAAATATCAAGTAAAAGTTGTATTTATTATGAAAAAGTCTAATGAAGATAAGAAATAATGAACAATTAAGGAATAAGGGGGACCTGTGATGAGGTGGGTGTGTAAAGCTTAAAGACAATGAAGTATTGAGCCTTTGAGTGACACCGCTGAGGTCCATGATAAAGTAAGAGAGAGAAGAGTTGATTATTTATTTATTGCATTTGTATCCCACATTTTCCCACCTATTTGCGGGTTCAGTGTGGCTTACAATACATTGTGAGTCATGGAATTACATTGGTTACAATATGGTTATGGGTTATATTGAGAAGAGTTATGGGAAGACAGTCGAAGTCATACATGTTTTGGGAAAACAAGTCAAAGTCAAACATAGTTTGGGAATGGAACAGTAGAATGTAGCAATGGGGAAGTGATCGGCGATAGAACAATGGCGAGAGAACATTAGGGTATAACAGTTCCATCTGTGGGTAGGGTTTTAAGTGTGGTGAGATTAAGGGGAAGAGAGATCAGAAGAGAGTGTATTGCCCTATCTCTGTTAGTGCGTAAGGACTTCATATGTTTTGATTCTTGCCATAGCTTTTCTCGAAGAGGTGAGTTTTCAATAGTTTGCGGAAGTGGGTTAATTCATAAATCATTTTCAGGTTGCGTGGTAGTGTATTCCAGAATTTCGTGCTTGTGTAAGAGAAGGTTGAGGCATGCAGTGCTTTGTATTTTATGCCTTTGCACTTAGGGAAGTGGAGATTGAGGAAAGTTCGGGATGATCTTTTGGCATTTCTGGGTGGCAGGTCTATTAAGTCAGACATGTATGCAGGGGCCTCACCATGAATGATCTTGTGGACCAAGGTACATACTTTAAAGGTGATACGTTATATAGAGAATGGATACGTTTACCTCTTCTAGAACTATTATTGCCTTAAAGTTTTAAATTTTAGTGTATGAACATAGCCTTAATATGCACCTATGAACAGACACATTTCATTGCCCCCAAAATGTACTGTGCTAGTCAATTTAATCCATTATAATCCGTACAAACTATTTTTCCACAGTTTGGATGCAAAATGAAAGTTCCTACTCTCAAACAGCACACCCTATCTTGTTCCTGTGGCAAAACTACAGGAAACGGTATCCAAGCTTCAGGTTGGACTCTTCTGAAGCACAAAATAAAAAGTTATGGTAGGTTGTGTTTCATTAGGAAAATAGTGACTAGGACATCATATAATTTTGTTTATATATGAATTTAAATGTAATAAAGATGAAAAGTTTCCATTATGATTGAGTCAGATTAAATGAGGAAAAGGATGTCTGTGATTAATATAGCATGGCTGATATTTCACAGTAGAGCTATTCAGCATATATTAGAATACATCAACATGACATTAGTCTTGCATTTTAAATAATTATACCTTTTTTCAAACTTTTAAATGCTATCTGAAGCTGGTTCAGCTTGCCAAGGTGTACGGCTTTGATTCTGAAGATATCCACCTGCAATTCAAGAAAAGTCTGATCTGAGATTGCTTATTGACAAAAATATACAAACACATTTTCTCTTCTCAGTGAACATAAAGCATTCAAAATGTAAAACTCAATAATGTATGTGGGAGTGTAAATAACTGGACTGGTAATAAGCATGGGTTTTTGATCAAGCACTGCCCCGTGGGATGCCAGCACAATTAACATCAGAGAACTGGCAGACGTGTTAGTTTGGCCCTGAGGACTTTGCTTCTTGCCCTGCTGTCACTTGTTTAGATTTCAAAACTGGAGGATGGAAGGTCAAGCCTCATTATCACAGTACAGTCTGCAAATCATGAGACCTCTCAAAACACCGGAAACACTCCATTGTTTGTAGGGTTGGTTTTTTTTTTTTTTTTGCATTTTCCATCTTTCCAATCCAATAGAATGTTGCACAGAAATTATACAATAAAGGAAGTAATTCTGTAACTGGGCACCATGAAGTAACATGATAGAAGTCTTTGTCCAATGACCTGTTCTTGGCCAGAGCCAAAGGTCTCTATTCTATCTTCATCCTTCTCGATCTATCTGCTGCTTTTGACACTGTTGATCACCACCTGCTCCTTGATACGTTGTCCTCACTTGGCTTTCAGGGCTCTGTTCTTTCTTGGTTTTCTTCTTATCTCTTCCATCGCACTTTTAACGTATGCTCTGGTGGATCCTCCTCCACTTCTATCCCACTATCAGCTGGTGTAATTCAGGACTCTGTCTTGAGACTTCTTATTTTCTCCATCTATACTTCTTCCCTTGGTGCTCTGATCTCCTCCCATGGTTTTCAGTATCACCTTTATGCTGATGACTCCCGGATCTAACTCTCTACACCAAAACTTTCAGCAGGAATCCAGGCCCAAGTCTCAGCCTGTCTATCTGACATTACTGCCTGGATGTCTCATCACTATCTGAAATTAAACATGGCCACAACTGAGTTTCTTATCTTTCCCCCTAAACCCAGCTCTCCTCTTCCCCCATTCTCTATCTCTGTGGATAACACTCTTATCCTCCCTGTCTCATCAGCTCGGGGTCATCTTTGACTCCTCTCTTTCTCTGCACATATCCAACAGACTGCAGACTGCTAAAACCTGTCGTTTCTTCCTCTATAACATCAACAAAATTTGTCCCTTCCTTTTTGAGCACACTACTAAAACCCTTATCACCTCTCGCTTAGACTATTGCAACTTGCTTTTCACAGGTCTCCCTCTAAGCCATCTCTCTCACCTTCAATCTGTTCAAAACTCTGCTGCACAACTTATATTCAGCCAGTGTCACTACGCTCATATTAGCTCTCTCCTCAAGTCACTTCATTGGCTCCCTATCCGCTTCCACATACTAATCAAAATCCTCTTATTGACTTACAAGTGCATTCACTCTGCAGTTCCTCAGTACCTCTCTACTCTTATCTCTCCCTACACACCTCCCTAGGACTCTGTTCATCGGGTAAATCTCTATTATCTGTACCCTTCTCCTCCACTGCAAATTCCAGACTCTGTTCCTTTTATCTTGCTGTACCATATGCCTGGAATAGACTTAATAAATCAGTACATCAAGCTCCAGCTCTGGTCATCTTCAAATCTAGGCTAAAAGCCCACCTTTTTGAGGTTGCCTTTAGCTCCTAAACCCTATTCGCTTGTTCAGTACCCATGTCTATTTTATAATTCCCACCTTAAGTAATTTCCTTATCCCATATTTATCCTGTTGATTATAAGCTCTGTTGAGCAGGGACTGTCTCTTACATGTTCAGTGTATAGCACTGTGTACATCTAGTAGCACTATAGAAATGATAAGTAGTAGCAGCAGTAGTATTCTATAACAGAACCAAGTTGAATCCAGTACAGCCTCAATTATCTGATGTAAATGAGACCAAGCCGCTATCAGATAAGTGAAAAGTCAGATAATATGGAAAACAATGGTAACCCCTAAAAAATGTACGGAAAACATAACATAACATAATTTATGCATAAAAAAGTAGTCATAAGGTACCTGTATTTAAAATATTGTTTAATAACATTAACCAGCAACAGATTAAACATGTCTGTCTTGCAGGGTGTGAAGACAGAAAACAGGATGAGAACCTACGCACTTCTTAGTGGCAACTCGATGACATCACCGGCGGGGGGGGAGGGGGTCTGTCGGATATGCTGGATGGTTGGATTAGTGATGGTTGGATAATCAAAACTGTACTGTATTAGTGTAACCTGGTATTGAAATGCTTAGCATGTAGACACCCACACTTTTGCGAGCCATAGAACTGGCATAAGAGCAGTTGGCTAAATGTTGCAGGGGTGCACATAACTTTTAGTAATCTTTACCTGTATGCTCATAGGTAGAAGCCCCACCTATGACCACCCATGCCCTGCCCCTTTGTATGCCACCTTGCAAATACATGCTATGCAAAATTAGCCCATATTTATAGAATAATGCGAAGGCAGAATATTTTATTTATTTATTTACAACTTCTTGATAAACCGCAAGGGCCATAAAATGGCTTCTATGTATTTTACAATAAAAAAATACCCGGAGAGGTTGGTGAGCAAAAGGAGAGATGAGTAGAGAAGGAGGAAGAAGAGAGAGAAGAGGGGGAGGGAGAGAAAGACAAACAGAGAGGTCTAAGAGGTGGGCAAAGAACAGAGCAGAGATCAGGTCTTCGGAAAAGCTTGAATAAACAGTTAGGTCTAGGTTGCCGTAGTCTGGTCTGATGTCATTCAGTCAGTAAGCTAAGGAGACAAGATTGAGATTATGGTATTTTGGTTCAAGTGACCATGTAAGGTTGTTAATTAGGCAGATTATCAGCAATGTAAGCAAAAGATAACTTTGTACAATCATAGTTGGTGATCTGATTGCTGTTCTCTGTGGATATCCGATGGTGTGGATCTGTTGGTAGGTGTGTCGGGAAGCCTGGAGGCGGTGGCGTGTGATGTCTTCAGGTGTGACTGCTGGGTTAGAGGGCTGGTGCTCCAAGTGTGCTTATGATGTGCTTTGATTTACCCTGCCTGCTGTGTTTGTGAAGGCTCTGTGCCCTGCTGTCGCAGTCACACTATCACAGCTTCATTAACATATAAATCTCATACCAAAATGAACATGTTTCAGTGCTTTGTCTGCATTAGGCCTCATAAAAATCTTTTTATTTTTTATGTTTTATTTTCTTTTGGTACAACCATTGATCTTTATTCTGGAGTGGGTCTTCTGGTGGGTAGATGGGGGGTGGGCTGTAAGTAGTGGCAGTGGGTTATTGAGTGGAGTGACTGGCTGGTCTTTACAAGTTGTGTGGCCGGCTTCTCTCTGATGGTCAATCAAGGCCCTGGTAATGCTGTAAGCAAAGTTCTGACAAGGGGTATGTGTGTCTAGGGGGTTGGAGGTTGCCGTTCTTCTACAAAGGGTTGTGCAAATCCTATTGAAGCATGGTCAGGATCATGTATGGCGGTTCCTTACAAGTTGAGTAGGCAGGTTTGCTCTGGTGGTTGATCAACCTAGGAATTACTGTGGGTAGTGTTCCGTGCGGAGGGGTGTGCAGAGGGGGGGGCTGCCATTATTCAATTGGGGGGAGGGGTCATACAGCTTCTTTTAAAGCATGGTCAGGAGTGGTCGTGGGTCAAATGGTTTACATCTCACTGAGTGATGCATGGACCTTTACACTGTGAATTGTGGATGCAGTTTGTATCGTTCATGGTAAATCCTTTCAGAGTGGTGCAGCTGGGTACTCTGTGGTTATACTGTATGCTGGAATTATGCCAGTTGTACCCTTATCAAGTGGGCCAGGTTCCTTGCTGGGTTTCTCTTGAGGTAGAGCATGTTGAAGAGGTATTCTATGATATGCACACTATGCAATGCTCGTTTGTGTCAGTCAGTCAGCTTTTGGCAGTACACTGCAGTCGTTTGGTGGAGGTCTCCCAAATGAAATAATTTGAGCAGCAGTTGGTGTGAGTCACTCCGGGTGCATTTGTTGGGGGATTTCTCAGTGGGGTGAGGGTGGTATGGGTCATGCTCAGTGCTGAAAGTGTGGGCATCAGTCTATGGGTCAACAGGTGGGAGAGTGTGTCAGGGTAGTGCTCACTGCTGGATGAGCTGGTTTGCAATCAGGGGAGGTATAGCAGGGAGTACCTTCTGTGCTGGTCTTGCTGCTCAGATGGATTCAAGGGGATCACCTATGTGATGTTGTTTGGCAGGCCTGGGAAAAGCCGTGAGAGTGAGGATGTTTGGTTTTGTAGGAGGGAGAGCCCTTGCGGCATCCAGTGTTCTCTGCATGTATACATGGAGTCTGGGCTGACCGCAGCCCATGGAGGGGGCAGATTGCTGGCACTCTCTGGTGTTGGGTTCCTTCATTGGGATCTTGTTTAGTTAGATGAATGAAGCATGGAAGGGGAGCCATGCAGCGGGACTATCCTGGTTCACTGTGCTCCCTGGTTCTGAGAGAAAGTAAAGATTGGTGAGATCCTAGAATCATGTGGAGGGCCTATGTGCAATTAAGGTATGTAAAACCATGTTGAATCCACAGTTTTGTCAGCTTGAATGGCTCGCGATCTTTCGGGAGCTTGTACTACAGGGCCATCTTGGATAATTCCACTTTTATCCCTCCCACATACCTTTTCTATACCTTGCCAAGTTAATTCCCTTTCCAAAATGCCTTATTGGATCTAGCTTGCATCAACTTATTATAATACTCTTCAAATTGTTACGTATCTCCTCCACCAGCTTCTCATATTTTGACACCAGTCTTCATATATGTGACAATACAATCAATGTGACCTGTTCAGATTATTGAGAAGGCATGCTGTTGAATGTTCTAATGGTTAACAGTGCAACAGATTGTGCAATTACTGGCCAGAACACTGTATCTACAGCATCAACTACTAAGAAACAGTGGGCAGACATGAGCTTTCATGTTAATGTTTTTTTACAGTTTGTGACTGAGACTGATTCTTTAAAGTGACCATCTGGTAATATGAGTCACAATGCTCCATGCATTAATATGTTCCCTCCTTGCCTTTCATACTTGCTTTTCAAATGAGTATTCTAATATGAAGTAATGGAAAACAAAGATTAGAAAATCAAGTCTTTTTTTGTCCTTTACACAGAGGGACACATGCACTGTGGAAGTCTGAATATTTTTTTACCTGAACAGAAGTGGGGCAATTTCTAGCCATTTTACACAGGTAGATTACAATTCTTCAATCATTTTACAATTACACATCCACCTGTAAATGACTAAAATACTCCAAAGTGGGTATGTATATTACTGCTACACTCAAAGTTATACCTGCTATTTGTATGACCCCTCCCTTGGCCATCTATCTTATACATTTTAGCGGTTGAATGTCAGTACTTAGATGTGTAAATTATACGTGACAATGGTGCCACTCCTGAAATGCCAAAAATCATGCCATCTTTTTGGAAGAATATTTTTGGCTGTATAATGATTCATAAAGGCCAAAATTACAGTACTTTTTTTTCCCAGGAAAAAAGGGCTGATGCTAATACAAGGCTAACCTTAGGGGCGAGGTGAATGTCACTCTGCCATCACAGCAGCCACACCCTCCCAGTAGCCACATCCCCATGGCACGGATATATGAAAAGGCAGAATTCCAGATAATATACCAGTCTCTAGAACACACCAACACACCTCCATATAGTACCTCCATATAGGGCTCAGGGCTCCATATAGTACCTCCATATAGGGCTCAGAGGCCCCATTTAGATTACTATGACAATTCTGGAAATTGCATCTTCATAAAGATAAAAACAGGATTGAGTCTGTCCAGAAGGTGGGTATTAAAATTGTCAATGGTTTTTGTTATAAAGTGTTTGGGGACTTACTTAAAAATCTCAATTTATGTAGTTTGGAAGAAAGGCTGGAGAGGGGAGGTATGATAGATACCTTTTGTACACGCTATGAAAGTATTTAAGTATTTCTCTTACAATTAAAAGGAAGGTCTGGAATGAGAGGGTATCAGATGTAGGTAAAAGGGGATTAGATTCAGGAGTAATCTAGGAAAATACTACTTTACAGAAAGACTGGTGAATGTGTGGAACACAAGTCCTAATGGATGTGGTGGAGACAAGTCTGCCTCTGAATTCAAGAAAGCATGGGACAGGCACTAGGATCTCTTAGGGAGAGAAAGATAGGATGATGATAGATGGACAGACTGGATAGCTATATGGCCTTCATCTGCCGTCATTTTCTCTATGTGGTAAAACTTTGTAGTAGTTTAAATCATTTATGTAGTTTATCCTGTTCCTTAAGTATAAACCTCCATAAAACTATGAGCTAGGTTTATTCCTCGGGTCTCCTTGACTCTCAAAAATATCAATTGATATGGTTAAAAAACCCATATTTTAATTGTTTTTTATGACACTGTAGGAAGTGGAGTGGAGGGGAGTGGTCTAGTGGTTAGGGTGGTGGACTTTGGTCCTGGGGAACTGAGGAACTGAGTTCAATTCCCACTTCAGGCACAGGCAGCTCCTTGTAACTCTGGGCAAGTCACTTAACCCTCCATTGCCCCATGTAAGCTGCATTGAGCCTGCCATGAGTGGGAAAGCGCGGGGTACAAATGTAACAAAAAAAAGAAAGAAATCTCCAGAAGAAATTCATCCTGTAGGCGCATTTGTGCCATATAATTACTTTTACTGATTGGTTATATAAGTACATGGAGAGAAGCAGTTGCAGGCTGAAAACCCTTGTGGGGCGTGCCAAGATGGCGGACTGACTGGTGGACGCTCTGTAGCATCTCTGAATCTTTCCCTGGTGGTTGAGATTTTCTCCGATGGAGTAAAGAAGCTGTTTTTTCCTCTCTAAATATGCCGCATACCAAGCGGAAAGGAGTAGTCAAGGGTTTACCGGTGAGAAACTCGGAAACTGCTCTACTTCAGACGACGCTCGACAGATATACCACTAGTACTCTATGACAGACCGGTTTGAGTCAAATTCCCGCAGTGGGAGACGTTGGTGGATCATCTTTCTCACAGGGAATAGAAACATCATTATCCTCACCGGAGGTTAATCCCCCGCCTTGCCCAGCAGGTCTCAGAAGAGGGCTAGACTTCCTGGAGACGTCCGAAGATGGCACAATAGGAGGTCTTGTTACCAGAACCCAAGCTGAGACGCTGGGAGAATTAAACAAAGTTGAACTAAAAGTTCCTGAGGCAGTAGATTCCCTCTGGAAAGCGATACAGACGCTGACTGCTACAGTTGCTCCAATCGTGAGTAAATTGGACTCTTTAACATCCGCATTAGAGACTTTTAAAAAAGAATCTGAAAAAACTAATGGTGCTGTTCAACAAGATCTTTCTACTCTAAAAGTAAAAACGAACTTGCTAGTAAAAGATAAATTGATGATACATCGAAAGATAGAGCAGTTTCAAAACTACAACAGGCGTTTGAATCTAAGGTTGCTGAATTTTCCAACTTCTTCAGAAATGAATGCGATGGCTATGTTTAAAAAATATTTGACTGAAAACCTTCAATACTCCCCAGATTTAATTCCCCCAGTCAACAAAATATATTATTTACCTGATTTAAAACATGGGGAGAAATTAAAGGAAGTACAGGGATTACAAAATTTAACTGCTCTTCTAGAACAATCTGCTAATGAGATTTCTGAAAGGAAAAAATTACTTGTTTTGTTGGTCTTTGAACAAGATCAAAACTCCATTTTGAAAATGTTCTTTAAAAATTCCACAAAACCTTTTCTTGGAGATAGAATATGGATCTACCCAGATGTGGTGAAAACCACACAGGATAGAAGAAAAGCTTTCCTGGCTCTTAGAGAAGAGACACGATTGTTGGGGGCAAGATTTATTCTGTCTTATACTTGTAAATGTTTGGTAAATTACCTAGATAAAAAATATGTCTTTTTTGAACCAGAGCAGCTGAAAGTTTTCCTAGAAATGAAAAAAGTGACCAGATAGTCCCTAAATATTAAGAAAATCTGGATTGAGATATAATTTACGTGAAGTTAACCAGGCCTTCTATGTTAAGATGTTTTTCTTCTTATTTTTATTCCACCAGTGATACTTAACGCCCCCTACTAGTCTGATTAGGTGGTCTAAGAATGAGTTATATTTTCTTTAGCCTTCTCTTAAATTTTAAGAGAGGTTAACTTACTTATTTCCTAATGTTTATCGTATGCGCTCTGTTTTTTTGTAACAAGATTTAATGCTTGTAATTTAATGTTGAAATTATAAATAAATAAATTAAATATATATATATAAGTACATAAGTAATGCCACACTGGAAAAAGACCAAGGGTCCATCGAGCCCAGCATCCTGTCCACGACAGCGGCCTATCCAGGTCAAGGGCACCTGGCAAGCTTCCCAAACGTACAAATATTCTATACATGTTATTCCTGGAATTGTGGATTTTTCCCAAGTCCATTTAGTCCCTTTTTAAACTCTGCCAAGCTAACCACCGTGACCACGTTCTCCGGCAACGAATTCCAGATGCGTTGGGTGAAGAAACATTTTCTCCGATTTGTTTTAAATTTACTACATTGTAGTTTCATCGCATGCCCCCTAGTCCTAGTATTTTTGGAAAGCGTGAACAGACGCTTCACATCCACCTGTTCCACTCCATTCATTATTTTATATACCTGTATCATGTCTCCCCTCAGCCATCTCTTCTCCAAGCTGAAAAGCCCTAGCCTCCTTAGTCTTTCTTCATAGGGAAGTCGTCCCATCCCCGTTATCATTTTAGTTGCCCTTCGCTGCACCTTTTCCAATTCCACTATATCTTTCTTGAGATGCGGCGACCAGAATTGAACACAATACTGAAGGTGCGGTCGCACCATGGAACGATACAGCAACATTATAACATCCTCACACCTGTTTTCCTAATAATACCCAACATTCTATTCACTTTCCGAGCCACAGCAGCACACTGAGCAGAAGGTTTCAGTGTATTATCGACGACGACACCCAGATCCCTTTCTTGGTCTGTAACTCCTAATGTGGAACCTTGCATGATGTAGCTATAATTCGGGTTCTTTTTTCCCACATGCATCACTTTGCCCTTGCTCACATTAAATGTCACCTGCCATTTAGCCGCCCAGTCTCTCAGTCTCGTAAGGTCCTTCTGTAATTTTTCACAATCCTGTCGTGAGTTAACGGCTTTGAATAACTTTGTGTCATCAGCAAATTTAACTACATCGCTAGTTACTCCCATTTCTAAATCATTTATAAATATATTAAAAAGCAGTGGTCCTAACACGGACCCCTGAGGAACCCCACTAACTACCCTTCTCCATTGTGAATACTGCCAATTTAACCCCACTCTCTGTTTCCTATCCTTCAACCAGTTTTTAATCCACAATAGGACATTTCCTCCTATCCCATGACCCTCCAATTTCCTCTGTAGCCTTTCATGAGGTACCTTGTCAAACGCCTTTTGAAAATCCAGATACACAATATCAACTGGCTCCCCTTTGTCCACATGTTTGTTTACTCCTTGAAGGAATTGAAGTAAATTGGTCAGGCAAGATTTCCCCACACAAAAGCCGTGCTGACTTGGTCTCAGTAATCCATGTCCTTGCTCTGTAATTTTGTTTTTGATAATAGCCTCTACCATTTTGGCTGGCACCGACGTCAGACTCACCGGTCTATAAAAATGCTAAATAGTAGTAGTAGTAGGAGGATCTCCCCTGGAACCTTTTTTAAAATGGGTGTTAGATTGGCCACCTTCCAATCTTCCGGTACCACACTCGATTTTAAGGATAAATTGCATATCACTAACAGTAGCTCCGCAAGCTCATTTTTTAGTTCTATCAGTACTCTAGGATGAATACTATCTGGTCCAGGAGATTTGCTACTCTTCAGTTTGCTGCCCCAGAATCTTAGCCGGTGGTGGGAGGCAGGGCTGGTGGTTGGGAGGTGGGGATAGTGCTGGGCAGACTTATACGGTCTGTGCCAGAGCTGGTGGTGGGAGGCTGGGCTGGTGGTTGGGAGGCGGGGATAGTGCTGGGCAGACTTATATGGTCTGTGCCCTGAAAAAGACAGGTACAAATCAAGGTAAGGTATAAACAAAAAATGGCACATGTGAGTTTATCTTGTTGGGCAGACTGGGTGGACCGTGCAGGTCTTTCTGCCGTCATCTACTATGTTACCATGTTACTCTTATTTGGAAAATAGAACACAATTTCTCTGCAGAAACTACATGTCAGCAAAATACCTCACCATAAAATACAAACAGAAATGTGTGGTGAAAAACTAATTGGAAATCCCAAGAATCCTAATCCTAATCTAGATACTTTTATATTGTGATTATCAAATATTTGGCTCATTGTGGATTTTAAAAAAAGAGTTCAACAGTCATTTCTGGGATGTCACAATTTTTAAACTTATCCAAACTTAATAATTCTTACTGCAGGTTAAAATTCACTACCACAGTGCACACTCAGGCATCCCACGATAGTTTTGCATTCTGCGCACTACCCACACTCTAAAAAATAAAAAATATTTTTTTAGCACTGGAGGCGTGTTTGGGGGGTGGAGAATAGATATGCCCAGGTTTAATCAGTTAGTGCAGCTGCATCGCCGTATACCCTGGAGGAAAGAGAAGTTCAGGGGTGATATGATACAGACATTCAAATATTTGAAAGGTACTAATCAGCAAATGAACCTTTTCCGTAGATGGGAAGGCGGTAGAACTAGAGGACATGAAATGAGATTGAAGGGGGGCAGACTCAAGAAAAATGTCAGGAAGTATTTTTTCACGGAGAGAGTGGTGGATACTTGGAATGCCCTCCCGCGGGAGGTGGTGGAGATGAAAAAGGTAACGGAGTTCAAAAATGCGTGGGATAAACATAAAGGAATCCTGTTCAGAAGGAATGGATCCTCAGAAGCTTAGTGGAGATTGGGTGGCAGAGCTGGTGGTGGGAGGCGGGGCTAGTGGTTGGGAGGTGGGGCTAGTGCTGGGCAGTCTTCTACGGTCTGTGCCCTGAAAATGGCAGATGCAAATATGCAAACATAGATCTACCAACCAGAAACAGAATCGGATCATCACGATCATACCTAACCTTACATTACCCAAATTGCAAAGGACTTAAATACAACTTACGCATCCAGCTTCTCCTATGTAAGCACACAATGATGGAATGGACTCCAAAAAGCTGTAAAAACAATCCATGACCATCTAAACGTCAGAAAATCACTAAAAACCAACCTCTTCAAAAAGGCTTACCCCACTGATCCAACTTAAATCCTCACACCCAGCAACACAGCACAACTAATGATCGTACAGGACAATATTCAATCTTCATTTCCTTTGACCTTCACGGTGCCTGACACACATCTACCTCATTCGAGCACAATACAACCTTGTATTTGTTATCAACTGACTGGCGAACGTCTTTAAGGTACCACGTAAGCCATATTGAGCCTGCAAATAGGTGGGAAAATGTGGGGTACAAATATAACAAATAAACAAATAAATAAATAAATATTTTGCTGCTTCATTTTGCTTCCAGCATCTCTTCTCTCAGTATCTTTGAATAAGCTCTGTCCTTCTCTTGCTCTTCTCACTTCATGACCCTATTCCCTATGTTAACTGCCTGTACACCACTCCATGGTGTACAGGCTCTCCACTGTGGTCTTGGTTAGCTATTTTGTGCCCTGGTCATTCCTGCTGCCAGCCTAAGAGGACACGGTTTAGAAAGGGAGTTACATGAACTAGTGAGAGCTGCTACCTCACCTCCTTCTCTTTGTACAGCAAAGTCACCCCATCCTACATTCTGAGCTTTCTTTCTTCTCATCTCTAATCTTACCCTTCAACCCCCTGAAGCCCCTGACCCTCAACCTTTCTCCTCCACTAAACCCTATGCAATGTCTTCATCTAACTTCATCTAACCTTCCAAATCACTTTCGTTCTTTCCCTGAATCTATGCCCCACCTGCTTAGTTTGGAAACAAAGGTTTTGCTAGAATAGTAGAGAATGGGGCATGGGCTGATGCATACTCCCCATCGTTTCTTGGAGTGGGCTGGAAAAATATTGGTCCACTTCTGTATGGACCTGCGGAGATTCAGTTATAGAGTGGGGATCATTGGTGCCCAGCATCAGTGAGGTGAAAGGAGTGGAAGTTAAAAGATCCAAATAAAGATCTGTGGAAAGGTTCCTCCCATTCAAAAACATCATACCCAGTTGCACACACACATATGAATCCCCTCCCCAGCTATTCAAATATAGTAACATAGTAAATGACGGCAGATAAAGACCTGTACAGTCCATCCAGTCTGCCCAACAAGATAAACTCATTTTACATGGTATGCGGTGATTTATGTGTATACCTGAGTTTGATTTGTCCTTGCCATTTTCAGGGCACAGATCGTAGAAGTCTGCCCAGCACTGCTCTTGTACTAAAAGTTCTGAATTAACGTTAAAGCCCCTTAAAATTTACACTCTAGCCCATCAAACATACCACACTCAACCATTCACTACCTTTGCAATCATTCCTACCCAAATCTACTCATTCAGTAACACTTAAACCCTTACTCAAGATCATGCACACATAGATACCGACTATATATTTGAAGACACTTTCTTCTCCAGCTCCACCTGTCCACAACCCCATCTCCAATCCAATTTTCAGCCATGCATCCCACCCATACTCACTTCTAAAATATTTAATGTGTGCACATAAATCTTACAAAGAGAAACGTGGTTTTATGTCGTACACTTTCTTGTTTATGACATGGACTTACCACCCAGGAACACTAAAAGATCAGCACGCACATTCCTGAATCTCCATTTCCCCAGCTGCAAAGGACTAAAATACAAATTAACACATGCATCCAGCTTTTCCTACATAAGCACGCAGCTATGGAATGCATTACCACTTGACGTAAAAAAAATGTGCGACCTAACCAACTTTCGGAAATCACTGAAGACTTGCCTCTTCAACAAGGCATACCGCAACGATCCATCATATGAACTTTAACGCAATACCACTTTATCTCTTATTCTGAATGTGATTGCTTAATCTACTATCAGGCTTATTTTCGAAAGTGATCGCTTGCTATTTCCCGACATAAATCGGCGATCTCTCAAAAGCGGCGAAATCGGTATAATCGAAAGCGGCTTTTTTGACAGCATCGCCGCTTTCCCGTCGCCTCGCCGGCGAAAGTTCAAGGGGGCATGTCAGTGGCGTGTCGGTGGCCTAGCAAAGGCGGGACATGGGCGGGCATGGTCATGGCTACCAGATGGCTGGCTTTCGCGGATAATGGAAAATCAAAAGCGGCATTAAGCAGTATTTCGCCGGGTTTACTTGGTCCTTTTATTTTCACTACCAAGCCTCAAAAAGGTGCCCCAACTGACAAGATAACCACCAGAGGGAATGGGGGTTGACCTCCCTGTACTCACCCAGTGGTCACCAACCCCCTCCCACACTAAAAAAATACAAATCAAAACCTTTTTTTACCAGCCTGTATGCCAGCCTCAAATGTCATACCCAGCTCCCTGACAGCAGTATGCAGGTCCCTGGAGCAGTTTTTAATGGGTGCAGTGCACTTCAGGCAGGCAGACCAAGGTCCATCCCCCCCTACCTGTTACACTTGTGGTGGTAAATGTTAAGCCCTCCAAACCCCCCGAAAACCCACTCTACCCACATGTAGGTGCCCCCCTATGGTAATGGTGTAGAGTTGTGGGGAGTGGGTTTAGGGGGGGATTTGGGGGCTCAGCACACAAGGTAAGGAAGCTATGCACCTGGGAGCTTTTTTTGGTATTTTTTAAATATTTTTAGAAATGTCCCCTAGGGTGCCCGGTTGGTGTCCTGTCATGTGAGGGGGACCAGTGCACTACAAATTCTGGCTCCTTCCATGACCAAATGCCTTGGATTTCGCCGGGTTTGAGATGGCCGGCATTTTTTTCCATTATAGCTGAAAAACAAAAACGGCGATCTCAAACCTGGCGAACTCTGGCATTTGGCCGGGCTAAACCGTATTATCGAAAAAAAGATGGCCAGCCATCTTTTTCGATAATACGGTTCCGGCCAGCTGTTGCAACGCCGCCAAAATACATCACCGGTGATCTATTTCGCCGGCGACGTTCGATTATGCCCCTCCACGTCACTCATGATCTTTATGTAATACCACTTGTATCTCTCACTCTGGAATGGTGATCTCCATGACGGAACAATGTAAGCCACGTTGAGCCTGCAAATAGGTGGGGAAATGTGGGATACAAATGCAGCAAATAAATAAATAAAAGAAATAAATGACTCGATTAATTCTCAGAGGAACAAGGCATTCTTAACGAGACTGAACAATCATACTGTAAGTCATATTACCTGTCCTCTAGTAAAAGTAACTGGACCCGTGTCTGAATTATTCAACCACCTTTTCCCAGAATTGCCTCTTTCTCCATGAATAAAAATGTAAGCATCTCCAGTCGCATCAGCATTCTTTCTGTCTCCAGTGTAGACACGAACTGTGTATTCTACAACTAAGAAAATAAAGTGTCATTATTATAGATAGTTTTAACACCCCACTGCTTGCATACCCGGGGGTAGTGGCTCAATGCTGCTATTCTAGTCATTTCCCTGCATATATACACACATAAGCTACATATAATTCTATATCTACACACATTTCTTCATTAGTGGGTAGTTTGCAGATGGACAGGGCTCACTTACACATGTGACTTAGAGCATGTTGTAAGTTATGCATGTTGTTCCCAAATATAGATGCAAGTTCTTACACCAGCTGATGCCTAATATATATGCCTAATATATGCCTAATATAAAGGAATGGAGGTGCCTATTTTCCGTTATAGAATTAGCTTCAAAGAAGCACCACCCCTAGGACCTAAATATAGGCGCCTCTGTTCATACATTCTACCAATTCTACCAATAAGTGTTATTGACAGAACAAACCAACATGATGATAATAAAGTCAAAACCAAGGACTGAACCTTTTCTATGTTATATCCCAGGGGTAGGCAACTCCGGTCCTCGAGAGCCGCAGGCAAACCTGACCTGCCTGCGGCTCTCGAGGACCGGAGTTGCCTACCCCTGTTATATTCTAATTACTCTTAGAGGTTCTCATTATATAATCACATGCAAAGGTCCATTTCACATGGAACACAGAGATCAGAATTGAGCTATCCAGGTCCGGACATGTTCAGCTCCTGCACTGTTTTTAAAAAGGCTCTGATGACTCACCACACCCCCCCTTGAAATCTCTACATGGTGTGTATCTCCACAAGTAAACAGCAGCTTTCTGAATTTCTTTTTTTTTTTTTAACATGAAATTTTATCATTTTATGATATGCACAGAAATAATTGTGAAAAACAACAATAACATGAACAATAGTTATAAAACAGATTAAATAAAATTGCTAACAAGATGTATTCAGAGGCATTCAAATAACTTCTATGAAGACTTCAAGTATGTCCGCATCAAAGGAAATTAAGTTGTTGATGGAATAGTATGCAAGCATTGTAAGTAATTGTCCAACAAAATAAATAAATAAATAGTTGCAAATAATGCAACTTGAAATTCTGGTAGTTCGATCGGTACAGCAAAGGCATCAGATTCTAATTTTCAATTACCTGGCGATTTACTTAACTCACAATGGTCTTCAATCTTCCAACCACTTTCTGCACCTAGTTTTATGCGATCAATGTTTTTTCTTATACCATAGAGCTGTATGGACTCCAAGGAAACTTTACATTGCTAGTCTGAATCCCACTAATCTTTATTGGAACTGTAAGTCTCAAATAGGTATGCTTACTCATATGTTATATGCATGTACGCAAATACAAACGTTTTGGAATAATATCTGGACTATTATATCTTGAATATTTCATTTTAATTTCCCTATTTCACTTCCAGCTTCCTAAATTTCTACCTCTACATGTATGTGATCTACACATAGAAAACAGCTATTTACATGTGGAGATGCTTGTAAAATAGAGGTCATAACCACTATTGCACAGATTAGAAGAGTCAGGATGTCACATTCCTCTACCTTGGGATTGCACACCAACTTTGTCATGACAGCTCTGCCGTCTCCCCAGGGGGCACTTTGCACTGCATTGGGGGCTGGCACTTCTGGGTCCACCATGGTTTCTGCTCCTCTGCCTCCTCGGGGGGGGGGGGGGAGGTTTGCACCACCCATCGGGGCCGTGCATCCGGGTCCACCGCAGCTTCTCCTTGAGGAGAGCTCAAGTCGAGTGGAAGGACTGTTTATCCTGATGCCACATGGGAGTTCCCTGCTGACATCACACACCGTTCCTTATTCAGCTGGTACCTGCATCTCATTCGGCGCTGCAGCAATGGCTCTGGACACCTTGGTTTCCTGTGAGTTGCTACTTTCGTTCTTCTTTCCCTCTGACCCACACCTGGTACCTGACTTCTCCTGCCTGCTGCCTGACCTGACCCATGCCTCGTATTTGACTTCTTCTGCTTGCCGCCTGACCTGACCCACGCCTGGTATCTGACTTCCTCTGCCTGCCACCTGATCTGACCCATTCCTGGTGTCTGGTTGCTCCACGTCCCGCCATTCACTGTAACCTTCCGGCTTGCCCACTGTTTTGGAAATCCAACCAGCTGCCTGAACCTGGGGGCTCAACTCTTGGGGAACGATGGTTGGTTAGGTGAAGACCAGGGGCTACATCAGCTGCCTGTCTCTTTTCCTCAGGGACGGGCCAAGAGCTCATCTTTCTCCAGGGTGTGACACAGGATATGACAGGTTGTAGATAATTCAGTCACATAGGGAACTTAGAGGGGCCTCTTTACAAATCTGCGATAATCACTAACACGTTCTTAGCATAGCAAAAAAAAAAGGCTTAATGCGGAGTGCACTGAGGCATCCTGCAGTAATTTGTGGATGTGCACGCGGACAGTGGGTGTGTTCTGCATTAACTGATTAGTGCAGGTTTAGCACATGAGTCCCTACCACTTACAAAATAGGTGGCAGTAGGTGGTCACCTGCTAAAAACCACGCACTAATAGGAAAATTAGCGCGTGGACATTAATACAAAAAAAAGAGAAAAATCAGCCATTTTCAAGGCCCTGAAAGAAAATGGCTCCGAGTATCTGAAGAATAGGATGATCCCCCCATACACCGCCAAGGACATTAATGTCCTCCCAAGGACTTTCACTAACTACAACCTCTCCAAAAGACATTACACGATGTGATACCCGCAAGCGAGCCTTCTCCGGAGTAGCCCCCACACTCTGGAATGCATTGCCTGAAAGGCTAGGCTTAACACAAGACTATCTCTACTTCAGGAAGCAGGTGAAAGCTTGGCTCTTCAACCAAGGCTTTAATGGAAGAAGTAACTAACTTGTTAGTCTCACTCACACACACAAGGATTGACTCGGGCTGCACATACTGCAGGAGAACATGTTTATCCACTCCTACCCTAGCTGAGATGATATTTAACCATCTCTCTAACCTCATGTGCAACTTTTTTCAAATCAGTCACCTTACTTTCTAATTCTTCCTACTTTCTTACTTATCCATATGTTACAACTTTACCTTACCCTTTACTACAAATTATAATGTTCTATTACGTATTGTGTAGTCATTGCAAGCAGTATACCATACCATACTTTGTATTGTTACTTGAATATTTTTACTGCTATAATTGCCTATTGCTCATGTTTGATCTATTCTTACTGTACACCACCTTGAGTGAATTCCTTCAAAAAGGTGGTAAATAAATCCTAATAAATAAATAAATAAATTTTACCCCAGTGGTAAAAATAGCCTTAGCGTGCAGGAATGACCTACATAAGGGCGTGCTAAAGCCACTTTTTCCTGCTGTTTGGTAAAAGGGCCCCATAATTTGAAACATTTAACTTACACGGTTTCTAATTACAGTCCACTCCATTTATGTGCACATCAGTTAAGTGCATATTCTTTTGATCTGCACTACAGAGTGCCAGTCCCACTTCAAATATTTTAGTACGCAATCACTCTGGTTAAGCACAGCAGCTGTAAGCACATGCTCTGTTTACATGCACATACTTGACTGTTCCCATTTACATGCATGCAATGACTGGCACTCCGATGTCCTTTCACTGGTGTGCTTCTGTCACTACTGTATTATTAATTAATAAACAGTGCTATACTGGCTTGGCTACATTTATGTGTGATGTTTTTACAACATTGTCTACTGTCTTATTAATAACTAAATGGTGCTACTCTGGCTGTGTAAGTTGTAACACATGTGGAAACAGACACAGTTCACAATAGGTTACACATTATTTATCAGCCTCATAGGAGGGTCATACATAAACTCAGCAGGCTAAAGTTAGAGCATAAGGTGGTGAACTGTATTGGGAGTTAGTTGACTGGCAGATGGCAGAGGGTGGTGGAAAATGCAGTTTACTCAAGAGGATAGAAATGTAAGTACTGGAGTGCCGCAGAGACTGGTACTTGGGCCAATTCTAGTCAACATATTTTTGAATTACATTACTGAAGGGTTAGAAGGAAAAGTTTGCCTTTTTGCAGATGACACCGATATTTGCAACAGAGTGGTCTATCTGGAGGGAGTGGACAACATGAGAAAAATGGTCAAATGTTTGGCAGTTATAATATAATGCGAAGAAGTGCAAAGTGATGCACTTGGGGGTGCAGAAATCCAAAAGAGCACTATGTGCTAGGGAGTGAGAGACTGACTTGCATGGATCAGGAGAGAGACCCTAGCGTGATAGTGTCTGAGGATCTCAAGGCAGCAAAACAATATGATAAGGTGATGGTTGTTGCCTGAAAAATGCTAGGCTGCATTCTGAGAGAGGCATAACCAGCAGAAGAAAGTCATTGATGAGGCCCCACTTGGAGTATTTTGTCCAGTTTTCGAGGCTGTAGCTCTTCAAGGACATAAAAAGATGAGGTGGTTCAGAGGAAGGCAACACAAATGTACAGGGTTTGTGACATAAGACATATGAGAAGCGGCTGGAGGAGTTGAATATGAATACGCTTGAGGAAAGGAGAGAGAGAGGTGATATGATCCAGACATTTAAGTACCTGAAGCATATTAATATTCAAACAAACCTCTTCCAGAGATGTACAGGCAGTAGAACTAGAGGACATGAATGGAGGTTGCAGGGAGGTAAACTTAGTACTACTACTACTACTACTTAGCATTTCTATAGCGCTGACAGGGTTACGCAGTGTTATACAAGTTTAAACTTAGGGGTAACATCAGGAAATACTTTTTCACAGAAAGGGTAGAAGATACATGGAACACCCTTCAAGGATAGGTGTTAGTGTCAAAAATGGTGAGCAAATTCAAAAATGTGTGGGACAGACACAGGGAATGCCCAAATAGAAAGAGGATAGAAACACAGCATGGCTGATGAGATGTTATCTTGGGAAAGAGAAGTGAGAACTGAGGCCAATGCTGGACAGACTTCTACGGTCTGTGCCCCTCAAATGGCAAAAGACAAGTGAAGCTTCAGCAGCTCCAATGTTGTAGATCACTTTATTGTCATGTGCTGCGAGTGAGGGTGCTATATAGATCAGGGTGGAGGGGAAGACATCTTGACTGGTAAGTTGAATACTGTCAGCAATACTTGAGGGTGATATGTGGTTATAACCAATTGTCATTTTGCTGCACATCCATTTTTGCTCCCCCCCCCCCCCCAAAAAGCCTTTTTTGCAGATGTGCTGAAAAATGAACCCGCGTGTGTCCAATACACACCTCTACACCAACGCAGACCACTTTTCGGCGCACCTTAGTAAAAAGACACTTAAAGAAGTAAATACAAAAAGTGACTAATGAAGAATATAGCGACTTTATGTGCATGAATGCATTAGCAGTTGTAATATGTCTCTTCTGATGGTCAATTACAAATACAGTGATACCTCGGTTTTCGTTGATAATCCATCCGAAAACAATCAACGAAAACCGAAACAGACGAAAACCAAGGCAATTATTTCCATATGAATCAATGTAAATCCAATGAACAGGAGAACGCATGGGTTGCCCTTTGTTTTTGCAAAATTAGCAGCAAAAACCGAGGCAACCAACGAAATCCGAGACAAATGTTTCACTGAAAAAAACCAACGAAAATAGAAACCGACAATAACCGAAGTCAACGAAAACTGAGGTTTCACTGTAGTTAAAATGGTGAAAAATTACCATTACTCGCATGGGTGATTGTGATTAAGTATGCGTATAAGAACATTTGGATTGCTATGATTGATTTTGATTTACTGACATCTAAACTTTTAAAAGATTTTTTAACACTCTTTAAAATGATTGATAGCTCCTTATGTAAGTATGTAAATGAAGCCAAAGGTTTTAAACATTTAGCCCAGTACATTATAGCTGAACAAAGAAGGAACTTAAGTTACCAGGGAGAGGATCTTTGCCTGCACAGAAAGCAGGAAGTTCCAGACACTTTTCTTCATTAGGTTTAAACCAACAGTCAAAGGTAAGCCACATTTCCTGGCTAGTGCCTGAGTGCTTCATATGCAATGAATCCAAATGCCATGGTTCCTTCAGCTGAGCGCTGACAGCAGATACCTGCACTTTGTAGATAGATCCTAAGCCTTCCAGTTCATCCTGTGTGACAAACAGGGTAGCAAAACGGTATTTAATTTAATTTTAATATCCTCTGCCTTTCCAAGAACATAAAAGGGTGATTTATATATAGGATGCAGAAAAAAGTGCTATTCTATAAGCTGCACTTAAAGTTAGGCCTGGTTTATAGAATAGCACTTACGCCCGGGAATTGCATCTAACTTTAGGTATGGCCATTTGCACCAACTGAAATGTGGTAGAAATGTATGCACCTGAGGGCCCTGTTTACCAGGGACATAGCCAGTATGGGGCCATGGGGGCCTGGGCCCCCGTAGATTTGCCCCTGGACCCCCCTGCCGATGACCCGACGACCCCCCTCCTGCCGCCGCCTACCTTTGCTGGCGGGGAACCCCAACCCCTGCCAGCCAAGCCGAAGTCCTCTTCTTCTCAATCCCGTGCAAGGCTTTGTTCTAGTCTGACGTCCTGCACGTTGTACGTGCAGGACGTCAGATTCACAGAAACAGAACGAAGCCTTTGTTCTGTTTCTGTCAGTCTGACGTCCTGCCTTGTGGGGGATTGGGAAGAAGAGGACCTCGGCTGGTGGGGGTTGGGGTCCCCCGCCAGCAAAGGTAGGCAGTGGCAGGAGGGGGGTCATCGGGTCGTCGGCAGGGGAGGGTCGGCAATGGTGGGGGGGGTCAAAGTTGGTGGGGGGTTTAGCAATGGCAGGGGGTTCAGCAATGGCGGGGGGGTCAGCTGCGCCGGGGGGGGGGGGCTAAAATGTGCCCTCCTCCCGCCAAAGTCTGGTTACGCCCCTGCTGTTTATTAAGGTGCAATAGCATTTTTAGTGCATGCGCTAAACTTGGAGACATCTATATGGGTGTCTTTAGCATTAGCACATGCTAATTTTTAGCACACGTTAAAAATGCTAGCGCACCTATAGCGTAGCTTAGTAAACAGGGTCCTGACTTAGGTACATCCCCCCCCCCTTATTCTATAATAACATGCATAAATGCTAGGAACTCCCCCATTCTGCCCATGATTTTCTCATTTCCACGTCCCCTTTCTTTACTCATGTATAAAATGTAGGTACGATTCTGCACCTAAATTTACAGGCGTAAATTCAAATTAAATCTAATTAGTGCAATAATTGTTTAAAAGATAATTACTCGTGTTAATTAGCTCATTATTTAATTAAATTGCATGCACAATTTTTGGCGATATTTATAGAATTAGGGGGATAGCCCACTCACCACGGAGTATGATAACGACCTAGTCAAACATACAATAACAAGCAAATACAACATCAAAAATTTGAATTCACAATACAATCTGCAATAAACTCTTACTTAATATTATAAACATGCAATCAAAATATTAATGGACCTATATATATATACAGCAAATTATAAGTCTGCCAGCATGTTGAAAGTGCAAAACTTTCTTATATATATATATATTTTTTTTCTTCAGCAGTTACATAGACAAATATCAAGTTATTTATCTTGTTAAGCAACCAGATATTATCTGTAAAATAAGGTCTGGTTTAAGTGAGCGGCAGAGGTGGGGGTAGAAATTCTGTTTAGTGGTGATATTGAGCTGGTGCGGTCACCACTGAATTCATCTATTAAGCACCACTACTCAAAAAGGCAGCAGCACTGAATATATGTATTAAGTGCTAACTTTGGGGTCCTTTTGCTAAGCTGCATAAGCGCCTACATGCGCCCAATGCAGGTCAATTCCGAGTTACCACCTGGCTTCTGTGTGGCCCGGGCGGTAATTTCATTTTTTACATACAATGCCGAAAACCAGGCGGTAATCGGCATTGTTCACGCATTGACAATTACTGCCTGGTTAATGTGTGAGACCTTACTGCTAAGTGAATGGGTGGTGGTAAGGTCTCAGACCCAAAATGGACGCGTGCCAATTTTGATTTTGCCGCACGTCCTTTTTCGGCAAAATAAAAAAAAAGGTCTTTTTTACAGGAGCACTGAAAAATGGATCTGCGCATGTCCAAAACATGCGCCTACACTAGTGCAGGCCATTTTTCAGCACACCTTAGTAAAAGGACCCCCTTTGGTCCTTAACTTACGACAGTGATTACCCCAGCTCAATACTGGTCCCTAAAGGGGGTGGTTATTAAGGTGCATTATGACCATAAGGCAAGTTTTTTGCTCCTTAATGCACGTGAAATGACAATAACGTGTGTTATGTTACCATAACGCATGTTAATATTAGTTATTGTGGGATACATAGCAAAAGGTGCGAAGCATGCAAATGTATGCAAAACACAGTTATCATGTTTTAAGCATTACTAAATAGGAGCCTAAAAACAGTTCTAACAGGGCCAATAATTCATGTATTATTAGTGACGCTAATACATGTCAGATTTATTTTTTTGAAGATATTGAGTTGAGGGCTCTGTTTTCAAAGGCATGCTAGTGTTCATTAGCATGCACTAAAAGTTAGCACGCGCTGTGCAGGCGTCCATAAGAATTTTATGGGCGCATATACAGTTAGCACACACTAAGGGGCCCTTTTACTAAGCTGACTGGGCGCCTATGTGCACCCAACACGCGTCAATTTTGAGTTACCACCCAGCTACCATGTGGCCCTTGCGGTAATTTCATTTTTGCCGCGTATCCGCTACACGTGCTGGAAAATAATTTTTGTTTTCTGGTGCGTGGCAAAAACCAGGCGGTAATCATCATTCTACGTGCATAGATTATTACCGCATAGTTACTGCGTGAGACCTTACCACTAAATCAATGGCTGGCGGTAAGGTCTCAGACCCAAAATGAACGCGCGCCAATTTTTATTTTGTCACACGTCCATTTTCTGCAAAAATAAAAAGGCCTTTTTTACAGGCGCGCTGAAATTTTTGATTTAAACACACCCAAAACACGTGCCTACACTAGCGTAGCCCATTTTTCAGCGCACCTCAGTAAAAGGGCCCCTAATTTTTAGCGCACGCTAATGAACGCTAGCACGCCTTTGAAAACAGGGTCCTGAATTTGTTTAGCTTTTTTGTAGGATTATGGATGTTTATTTTATGGAAGCATGTTATGTGGACTATCTGCTTACTAAGGATTTACACAGGCAAAAAAAAAAAAACTTAGTTCTTTCTCAGGATTTTCTGAGATTTTCTTGATTTTTGGTAATTCTTTTGCTGTGTAACACTCAGAATTTAATTTTAAAATATTAACATTAAAACTTTTGAATATACACACGTTGACTCCATGTGCATTAATTTATACATCAATGCACATTAAATTGATTTTGTGTAACCTATAATTTTTCAAGGCAAGTTAATGAATGTACAAACTTCTTCCATACCAGCCATGTCAGTGAATAAAAGAGTAATTGTGGCTGGAGTCTAAGTCCCAGCTGCTTCTGCCTCTGCCTCTTAAGAGATGAGCAGGGACTATGGGCCCTAATGATTTGACAACCTCATTCCAACTGGACCACTCCCAAAAACTGAGCAGGGACCATGAATCCCAATGTCATATCTCAGCCTGCTATCCCCCAAGACCTGATGTAGGGACAAAGGAGAGTGCCAGGTTAGTCAGCAGCATTTACTATTTGGATTAAACAGGGTAGGGAGAATTGGGATTTATCTCCCCATAAACTGTAAATATATATATATTTTATATCAGGTGGAATGGGTGCAGGTTGGAGGCCTAGGGGACAAGATCTCATTGAGTTGAGCAGAAACAAGAGTAATAGATAAGCAACTAGTCATATATCAGGAGAACTCAAAAACACTTAAAACTATTACATTGGGGCATACATATGCAAACTGAGGAATTGTCATCCGTGTACCATGCTTTGAGAGGGCTACTCCTTTGCTGATGCATTTGCATTAGCTTCCCATTAGGGCCAGGATTGTATTCAAACTCTGTGCTCTCATATTTCAGATCTTGTATGGTATTGCCCCCGACTATATGTTGCCCCTTGTTACTTTGCCTTCTCACAATTCAGTCTTTGGTGCAAGAGACTACCTGCGTCTTTATTTTCCTACCTGTAAGAAAGTAGTTTATAAATCTATATATTTGGCTACTTTTTCATACCAAGGTACTAAATGGTGGAATTCCTTGCCAATAAATATAAGATCCCAACATGATTACTTGGTTTTTCGTAAGTTTTTGAAATCTTTTCGTTTCAAAATATTTCTGTCAATTGATCCTTGTGCCTAATCTCCGTCTTCCATTCTCCCCATTATGCTTTTAGAATTCTTTATATATTTACGATTCTTTCCTTATTGATAAGTGTGGGTTTATGTATTTTGTTTCATATTTTGGAATGATTTCTTTTTAGCTTGTTAGTCACAATGAACTTGAAAAAGTGCGGGAAAATGTGGGGTATAACTGTCATAAATAAATAAATTAATTAATTAAACAGCTGCTGCCTCTGTCTTGAAACTGCAACTGAATTAAAACCTAGAATGTAGACCACATTAATCATAATAAATCTACCGTTATGGTAATGAAATGCCTGCTGGTGAAATATGAGACATGAGAACTGAAATACTTTGATATGTGTTGTTTTTTCTGCAATTTGAAGTGGCAGAGTTTTTTGATCCTGGTCTCCATAGAAGACAAACAAAAGGTGTGCTGGACTGCTTGAGCTCTTTAATTCAGATCCAATGATGTCCACTGTCCAGAAAGCAGATGAATTTCTGTTCTTAGGTGGAGTGGGGCAAAACGCCAGTCTTTTACCTTAAAAACAGAGAGAGAGAGAGAATAAAGTATGGCATGACAACAGGAGGGGAATAGAAAAAAAGCAACACTGAGCCTTCAGGATAGAGATAACGGTCGTCCTTTAATCTGAAAATGACCCAACACGGGCCGTGTTTCGGTGTACAAATGCCTGCCTCAGGGGTCAGAATGGTTCTTGTGTTTAATATGGAATAATGGAAATGAACCACGAAGTTAGGGCATATTGCCCACTACGTTATGATTGTCCTATTAATCAAACAGAACGCGGTCTGTGAAAAAAACCGCTTTTTGGCATTTTTTTTACAGACGGCGTTCTGATTGATTAATAGGACAATCACAATGCAGTGGGCAGTGTTACTTTGTTTCTGTTTCTGTTTATGCTGTTTTTACCCTCTCTTCTGTGACTATGACAACAGGAGGGGAAATTAAGTAAGAGATAACAATTCTTTGTTAACCAAACAGTGCGCTTGTTAACCAAACAGTGCGCAAAAGTGTAGTGTTTATGGTAACAGTTTGTTGGGATCCATAAAGTGATACTTCTTCCACAGAAAACAATTCACATTTGAGTTCCTTTCTAATCCTGACCTTTAGATTCTATGGGATCCTTTTACTAAGATGCACTGAAAAATGGCTTGTGGTAGTGTAGGTGCGGGTTTTGGGCGCATGCCAATCCATTTTTCAGCGCACCTGTCAAAAAGGCCTTTTAAAATTTTTACCAAAAATGGACGTGTGGCAAAATCAAAATTGCCGTGCGTCCATTTTGGGTCTGAGACCTTACCACCAGCCATTGACCTAGCTGTAAAGTCTCACATGGTAACTGGCGGTAATGACCTATGTCTGCCAAATCTCAAAAATGAAATTACCGCAAGGGTCACGCAGTAGCCGTGTGGTAACTCCATTTTGGCGCGCGTTGGGCGAGCGTAGGCACTTACGCGGCTTAGTAAAAGGGCCCCTAAAAGATTTTTCTTGGAGGACAAATGGCTTTTACTATATATTTCTCCCAATTCAGGAAATTCATTCATGCTAGAAGTTTTACTTACAGGTGTATGATATTGTAAAAGAACTCTCCCTGGGGAAATATGTATGTATGCCTTTACATTACAGCACTACATACCAGAGGGGTTGACTTCCCACTTAGGAGCATCTAATACTCTTTCAAATAACTCATTTTATTAAAACAAGCCTGTTTCAAACACTTAACAGATCATTTAAGACAGCAGTCTTCAACTTGGTCCCCGGGTCCCTCTTAGCCGGTCTGGTTTTGCAGAACATTCACATTGAATATGCAAAACGTATTTGCATGCCTTGAGTCTAAGAACCAGTTTCATAAATGCAAGTGTGCCTGATGCATATGCATTATAGATATTATGAAAGCCAAAACAGTTGGAAGGGAGGATGAGCAGGACTGGGATGAAACTGACTGAGGAATAAATGTTGAATAAAGTGTAATGCTGAAATGTCTGCTAGTATTGAATAGTGACATGTTACGTTTCTCAGTACTACTTGGCCGACAACAGTAGCTGAGGTAACAGATATGGTTTGAGGCATCTATGGCGTAGTACCAGGTTACATGACAGACCTAATAGATCTACCAACTAGAAACAAAATCAGATCATCAAGATCATACCTAAACCTATACTATCCGAACTGTAAAAGACTAAAATACAAAACAATCTACGCATCCAATTTCTCCTACATAAGCGCACAACTATGAAACGGACTCCCAAACACAGTGAGAACAATTCATGACCACTTAAACTTCAGAAAATCACTCAAGACTCACCTATTCAAAAAAGTCTATCCCAACGATCCAACATAAAATCCCAGCACCCTGCAACATATCTTAACCAATGATCGTACTGGACAATTTATAATCTTTACCTCTTTCGACCTCTTGTTACCTGATCACCACATAACTTTGTATCTGTTATCAACTGAATTGGCAACAGCCTCTACAGTACAATGTAAGCCACATTGAGCCTGCAAACAGGTGGGAAAATGTGGGGTACAAATGTAACAAATAAATAAATAAATAAACTATACCATCTTTCCTGACAGATATATCAAAGCAGATTACAGACTAAAAATAAGATAGAAAGACATGCCTGATAACATATATAAAAAAATGTATGCATGTTAATGTTCCAACTTTTTAAAAAATACCTTTTTAACAGTAAACAGTGGTCTGTGTGGCAGTGGTTCTGGTGCCAAATGACTGCATGTGCTGGAAGTCAGGTGCCCCCAGCCAGAGGGAAGGGCATCTATGGCAGGAACATTTAAACTCCATAAAGAGCAAACATTTTCATGGACAGATTGCAGGCACAAAACTCAAGAAAAGCCTTGCTTGGCCTTGTCCGTGCCATGGACACTACAGTGCCTGAGAACTCTGTACCTGCTTTTCAGCAAAGACCAAGCCCATGTCTGAAATTACCCATGGGAACCCTGTCATTCCCTTGATCTTGGGCCTGTTGCAAAATGCACCTATGAAAATGAGCAGCACAAGTGTATTGCTCCTTTTCCCATGGGTTTGAAATTTGTCCTCTTTGTATACAGGCAAAGGGAATTATATTTAGGAGTAATTTTGAAAGACCATGGGGAGAAATTATCAATGTGGGCTACTGTTAAAATGTTATTTTACTATTAACCCCAGTTATTAATAACTAGGGGGCCTCTTTATTAAGCTGCACTAAATGACATAATGCAGGATGTGCTAAAGCATTCTGCGTTATTTTTGCCCTCTGAGCACGCTAAGCAGTGGCGTAGCTATGGGGGGCCACAGGGACCTGGGCCCCTCAAGCTGGCTCCAGGGCCCCCGGTTTGGCTGGTGGGGGTCCCCAACCCATTGATTAATTAGCACATAGATTAAATAGCAGGATAGAATGGAAAGCTTTTTTATAAGAGAAGTACACTACTTTTCTGTAGGCATAGTCAAAGACTGCATTTTACAATGGGTAGTTCCCTTTAAATATTTAGGGTACCCTGATTGGTTGATGATACAGGCGTCTGGTTTAAAACGCCGCCGCCATCTTAAAAGGCAGACAGAAATACTGCTCGCACCGATATCAGGTAAGAGAATAGAACAATCACACTGGTCCACGGATTCCTTAATCTCTCCAGTAACTCATTGCTGTTTATTTAATTTTAGGTTGATATAGAAGGTTAAGGGTTCAGCTCCTTAAGAAACTTTCAGCGAAACAGGAGCTCGCTGTTGGGCATACCCATTGATATCAAGCTAAACAACAAGCTAAGTATATGTTCTTCTATATGCTATAATACAATAGAAAGAACAAAAAAAGTATAAAAATTAGTTGCCAATGAGGTTTTTGACTTGTGAGGATACTCGCCAGCAGTTTACTCAAAGAAACGAAACATTTCAACGTATACGCTGAGCGACTCGGTCCACGTGAAAATAATCAGCCAGAACCGAGTATCTGAAGTCTTTTCCTCATAGCACGTAAGATATTATTATTTAGAGAGTTTTACTTGCTAATAGTGGACTTGTAATTGATATTCTTCATAAGCAAGTACCAGGTATATATTAATGACTACTATAGGTGCCATCTACCAGTTTAGGGCCTGATTTTATGACAGGCTGCCTATGTGAGAAGTTTAAAAAGGTGCTTCGGTGTTTTCATAACTAAACTCTCAGAACCACCACCACTAGCGTACAAATGCTACTCCAGTGCTGGTATAAATGTATTTCTGAGTATGTGCGCTCTACACAGGTAGTTGCATATTCTATAAAATATGTATAAATATTGCAACTTCCAAATCATGGCCCTGGGAAGGGCTACACATAACACATGTATAAGTATACATCATCTTGTTGGTGCATTTAGCTTATCCCCCAGATTCTATATATGGTGCCCAAAATTGGGCACCGATATTTGGGCATCGATCCAAGATGTGCACCCAAATAAATTGGCTAAAAAAACAATGAGTGCCAATAATTGAATGCTAATTGCTGCCAATTTACTTGAGTGTGCATCTTCCTATACACTACTCTATAACAATGTGCACCCAAATTCCATAGCATGCAACCCCAAAGGGGGCGTGGCCATGGGAGGTGCATTGGCAGGTCAGGGGTGTTCCTAAAATTTGCACAGTGTTATAAAATACTGGGGTGCCAGGAATTACAGCTGGTTTCAGCAGGCATAAGTCATGGCACCCAAATTTGGGCACCAAAATCAGCACTCTGCTATTCTATAATGCAGTGTTTCCCCCAAGTCCGGTCCTGGAGTACCCCTTGCCAGTCGGGTTTTCAGGATATCCACAATGAATATGCATGCAAGGGATTTGTATATAATGGAGGCAGTATATGCAAATCAAGTTCATGCATATTTATTGTGGATATCCTGAAAACCTGGCTGGCAAGGGGTACTCCAGGACTGGACTTGGGAAACACTGCTATAATGGGTGCTCATCTTTGAGTGCACATTATAGACTAGAATTGAGAACCAATTTTTTTCGGCACCAATTTTTGAGCGCCGTTTACCCTATATGGGTATGAACAACTGCAAAATTTCACGAAAGAGGTTTTCCATGCATAAAATCAGCTTTATATGTAGAAAACCATTTCTACAATTACCCATCTAAATAGGCAGATTTACCTGTAGGAAAGGTGCTATTTAACATATATGCGGCAGCATGCAGTGATCTAGAGAAGGTATGGGTCCGTTCTCTATTTTAAATCACCACTACACATATACCTTATATTTTCACCTGCTTTGAATCATGCATAATTCCTGGCTCACTTCTCATTTGGATATGGAGCTTGGAGAAGTGCTTGAAGAGAGAATTGCGCTCACCTCTCTGGTATTCATAGTAACAAAGTAAATGTTGGCAGATAAAGACCTCATGGTCCGTCCAGTTTGTCCAACAAGATGTCCAGAGTTGTATCTGACACTCTGCACAGATTCCACTTCTTCGTGATTAAACACTGGCATCATAAACAGGGCAGTTTGCAGCTGGCCTTGCCAACCTCATAGGTGTAGTTATATGATACAATCTTCTTGGAAAATAATACCACCTTTTTTTTTTTCCAAACAGTTGTGTTTTGGAAGATGGCTTCTTAATTAGCTTCTCACAGACTTCCAGATTTACAAAGTATATAAAATATACATTATGCAGTGCCATGTATAAGTAGAAAAATGCTTCTTATGCGTTTGGAGCACTTGTTATATAACACCCCCCCCCCCCCCCCCAAGATGGCACTTTTTAAAAAATGTTTATTTGCAGCAGTCTTCGATGCCTCTACTCACAGATGTGATTAGATGATACATTAACACCTTCTTTTGTTTACAATATTTCCAGCACCTCAAGTAATGGCACCTTTATCACCTCCTGGAGGGGATTATGGGAAGTTAAAAAACTTCAAAGTATTCCTCCTCACTTGATTTACCAAATATTCAATCTTCTGTGATGACTCTTTATCTTTCATTAGGAAAGCATTCAAACTCTTCACCTCCTCCATGTGCCCTTCCAACTTCCCCTGTCTGGTAGCATGCTGGTCCATAAACAAACCCTGGTGCATTTATCTCGGCCAAGAAAAAGCTTTATAAAAATCACTCTGCACTTGTTTGTGCGTCTCAATTAGACTGTAAGCTCCATTGAGCAGGGACTGTCTCTTTTATGTATCTATACAGCACAGTATATGTCTGATAGTGTTATAGAAATGCTTAGAAGCAGCAGTAGTAAAATTACAGTTCTAGGGAAAGCTCTTACAATACATAGCTTCCTTCCTTCAACTCTGCCACTACATCTGATGTAGAGACATGTGAGATTGACAGTTCATGTACTTTGGTTGAAGCATTCAATTGAAGCTCATGAAAGCAATAAATGAGGGGAGTGAGCCTATAGCAAGATCTATCATGTGAATTGTGTATAGTACATTGATTTCAACACCTTGGACTCCTGGTGAAAGCCACGTGGTTGAAACACAGGCCCGTGTCGAGTCATGCCTAGCTTTGATTAAAGTTTTACAGTACCATTATTGACTTTGTGTGACTTCATTGTCATCTTCGCTGTGTCTGTTCATCTCAGTTCATATACTGCAACATCTTTGGATGACTATCATTTTGATTCAAGAAAAAAGAATTACAACCTACAAAAACATTTATGTTTTTCCCTAGAACCAGTGCCGCTACAAGTACAATGTGTCTAACTTCAAAAAGAACAAATCTGAGATTCTGCAAACTTCCTTTATCATAGGGTCAGTTTTCAGTAGCATTTTAGACATGTGCCCTTTGTAGGTAATTTTCCAAAACCATCCATGTCATTTTTACTTGCTATTTCTGTGGGTGGCTGAGCAGTTAATGCACATTAGAAAATGCCATGTATACACAGTGTTTTCCTGTACTGATTCAAAAACCCTTTGCACTAAAGATTCCCAGCTAAGAATGCATATTATGGATGCCCAGCCATAGTTTTAGCAGGAATGGAATGGCAGTTTTCAGAAAGGTCACTTTACCTGGGTAAATAGCTTTGAAAATTATCCTAATCGTGCTTTGTGGGTGTCATCAATGATTAGCTAGTAAAAGTATCCCCCCTCCCCCAATATTGAGATCACTGGTAAGCATTTTTTGAAATGCTAGCTGCCATGGGCTGTGAAGAAGGGGATAAGGGAACAGAGAGGGGGGTACTGATAGAACTAAAAAAATGAGCTGGCGGAGCTACTGTTATTGATTTGTAATTTATCCTTAAAATCGAGCGTGGTACCGGAAGATGGGAGGGTGGCTAATGTAATGCCGATATTTAAAAAAGGTTCCAGAGGAGACCCGGTATAGACCAGTGAGTCTGACGTCGGTGCCAGGCAAAATGGTAGAGACTATAATCAAGAACAAAATTACAGAGCACGTTCAAAAGCATGAACTAATGGGACAAAGTCAATATGGATTTAGTGAAGGGAAGTTTTGTCTCACCAGTCTGCTGCATTTCTTTGAAGGGGTAAACGAACATATGGACAAAGGTGAGCCGGTTGATATTGTGTATCTAGATTTTCAGAAGGCGTTTGATAAGGTCCCTCATGAAAGACTACAGAGGAAATTAGAGCGACATGGGATCGGAGGTAGTGTCTTACTGTGGATTAAAAACTGGTTGAAAGATAGGAAACAGAGAGTAGGACTAAAAGGTCAATATTCGCAATGGAGAAGGGAAGTTAGAGGGGTCCCTCAGGGATCGGTGCTGGGACCTCTGCTTTTTAACATATTCATAAATGACCTAGAAATGGGGGTAACTAGTGAGGTAATCAAATTTGCCAATGACACAAAATTATTCAAAGTAGTCAAATCGCAGGAAGATTGTGAAAAACTACAAGAGGACCTTACGAGACTGGGAGACTGGTTGTCTAAATGGCAGATGACGTTTAATGTGAACAAGTGCAAAGTGATGCATGTGGGAAAGTAGAACCCAAACTATACAGTAACTACGTCATGCAAGGTTCAGCGTTGGGAGTCACGGACCGAGAAAGGGATCTAGGTATCGTTGTTGATGATACGTTAAAACCTTCTGCTCAATGTGCTGCTGCGGCTAGGAAAGCAAATAGAATGTTGGGTATCATTAGGAAAGGGATGGAAAACAAAAATAAGGATATTATTCTGCCGTTGTATCGCTCCATGGTGCGACTGCACCTCGAATATTGTGTTCAATTCTGGTCGCCGCACCTCAAAAAAGACATAGTGGAACTGGAAAAGGTGCAGAGAAGGGAGACAAAGATGATACAGGGGATGGGACGGCTTCCCTATCAGGATAGGCTGAAGAGGCTGGGGCTCTCCTGGTCTGTGTGTATCAACCTCTCATTCCCTATCACATAGTTCCCCTGGATTTCTACACCATAAGTGCATTATTTTGTACTTCTTCACATTTAATTTTAACTACCAAACATTAGGACATTCTTCTAAATTTTGTAGATCACTTCTCATGTTGTCTACTCCCTCTGGGGTGTCCACTCTGTTGCAAATCTTCATGTCATCTGTAATCAGGCAAACCTTTCTTCAGCTATGTTCCTTACAAATATATTGAATAGAACTGGCCCCAGTACTGATCCCTGAGCAGTGGCGTAGTTACGTGGGGCCTGAGGGGGCCTGGGCCCTCTGTAGATTTCCTCCTGGATCCCCTCCCAATGACCCTCTTGACCCCCCCCCTGTGAACCCTCCCCCGCCGTCGCCTACCTTTGGTTTTGCTGGCGGGGGACCCCAATCCCCGCCAGCCGACATCCTCTTCGTCCTACAGTCAAAAAAGTCTTTGTTCTGTTGCATGCAGGACATCAGCATGCAACAGAACGAAGATTTTTTTGACTGCAGGACAAAGAGGACGTCGGCTGTCAGGGATTGGGGTCCCCCGCCAGCAAAACTGAAGGTAGGCGACGGCGGGGGAGGGCTCACAGGGGGGGGGGGGTCGAGAGGGTGGGAGGTTGTGAAAAGTGGCGGCGGGTTGGCAATTGGGGGGGACGGCAATGGTGGGGGTTGGCGGCGCCGGGGGGGGGGCTAAAATGTGCCCCCTCACCTCGGGCTCTGGAGCCCCCTCCCACCGAAGTCTGGCTACGCCCCTGTCCCTGAGGCATTCCACTACTCATCTTTCTTTCCTCTGAGTTAACTCCATTTACCACCATCCTCTACTGACTGCCAGTCAACCAGTTTCTAATCCTGTTCACCACTTTGGACTCAGCTTCAGCCTGCTCAGTTTATTCACGATCCTCCTAAGAGGAACTGTTTCAAAGGCTTTGCTAAACTCCTAGTAGACCCCATCTAGCACATATCTTCAATCTAGTTTTCTGGTCATCTAGTCAAAGAAATCAATCAAAATTGTTTGACATGGTTTTCCGTTTGGAAACCCACGTTGCCTCAGAATTTGCAGCACCTCTATTACTTTTCCAACCACCAATGTGAGGCATACCAGCCTGTAGCTTCACACTTCTTCTCTGTTACTATTTTTGTCAAGAGGGATCATATCTGCTCTTATCCAATCCTGTGAAATCTCTCATTTCCATTCCCGCCATCTCACCTAGCCCTATGGCTGTGTCTACTTTCAGTTTTTTTCAAGTTGTTCATAAACTTTCTTCCATGAATGGTGCAATATCTACTCCATTCCCATATATACCTTTGCCACCTGACCTTGGTCCTTCTCCAGGATTTCCTTCCATGAATATAGAGCAGAAGTAATTTTTAAGCATGTCTGCTTTTTTCTCATCAGTCTCCACAAAACAGTCTCAGTATCTTTCAGTCTTAAGATTCCATTTCTAGCCTCCCTCTTTTTCACAAGAAGCCTGAAAAAAATCTTGTCACCTATCCTCAAATGTCTAGTCAATTTTAATTTCCCCTGTATTTCTCTATTCACTTCTTTGAGTTTTATCCAGCATTGTTTTCTGTGTTCCTTTTCTTGCATGCTATCTGTTTTGCCTTTATTTTCTCAGCCAATTGTTTGGAGAACCATATTGGTTTCCTTTCTTCTTGCTTTTATTTACTATCTTTACATAAAGATTTCTTGCCATTTTTATACCTTTTTAAGACTTACCTATTGTTTTCAACTTTAAAACTGTTTGGCCAGTTCTCAGATGACTATCCATCCATTTCCAGCATGGGAATACCCATTCAGTGTCTGAGTCCTGGGATTCCTGAACTGTAACCATCTTCAGATACATCCCTGCACCATATCCCACTCCATCATGGCCTATTACTATCGTCTTCAGCTGGTTTAAAGAAACAGCCTCCACTGAGAATGAATCAGTCTACAAATAAACAAAAACAAAATTATTTCTGAATCACCGCACATCACCAAGTTTAATTCTGGTATACAGGGCTCAATTTTATAACAGGATGACTATGAGGTTGATATTCAGACCACGGAAGTTAGACCGGCTAACTCATGCGGTCGGTGCTGAGCCCGGATGTTCAATGCCAGTCCGTTTCCGGTGACCAGCATTGAATATCCAGGTTATTTTTGGCTGGTTTAAAGATAACCAGCTAAGTTGATATTCAGATTTAGTCGGTTATTTTTAAACTGGCCAAAGATATCCCATGTTTTTATGCGGCCAAATATGGCTGCTAAACTGGCTTAAAAAATAAGCGGATAGCCAGTTATATTGGGTGATATAACCTGCTATCTGCTAGCCGCTAACCAGGAATATTCAGCGGATGATAGCTGGTTATATCCCACTGACTATCAGCAGCTAGCCAGTTAAGGTCTATTTAACCAGTCATCAGCCGTTTTGGCCAGTTAAATAGCGCTGAATATGGAGGGGGGGTCCTTTTACTAAGGTGTGTAGGTGCCTATGTATGTCCAACATGTGCCAAATTGAAACTACGGCCCGGCTACCACATACCCCTGGCAGTAATTCCATTTTTGATGTGCGCCCAAAACATGTGTTAGAAAATACTTCCTATTTTCTACTGCATGGCGCTTACCCGGTGGTAATCAGCAGTTTACGTGCACTGAATGCTTACCACCCAGTTAGCACATGAGACCTTACTGCTAAGTCAATGGGTGGCGGTAAGGTCTCAGGCCAAAAATGGACATGCACTGGTTTTAATTTTGCCGCAGGTCCATTTTCAGCCACAAAAATAGCCTATTTTCCAGGTGCGCTAAAAATTGACCTGCGTGCATCCAAACCACGTGCTTACACCAGCGCAGGCCACTTTTCAGCGTGCCTTAGAAAAGGGCCCCTAAGTGTTGGAAGGAACATTTTCGATATAATGTCTAAGTCTGACTTTGGATGATTTGCTCCAAATATCCAGAATCCAAATAGCAAATACAACCATTTCTGAAACAGCGAAGTGTTGATCTTTTTTATTCAAAAAATGGCCACTTGCTAGATGTTTTTGTGCTCTGTACATTTATCTTTTTGATCCATTAAAAACACACACACACACACGTGCACTAATTCATTAAATAGAACTGTTTTTAGTGATTCAAGGTATTAAGTGAAATGGACGTTTTGTTAGTATACATAGAGCTATGTCGACCGATGATGAGGTAGGTGAGTCATGAGCAGAAGTAGCTCATGTGAAATGAGTCACCACTGAGGTCGTATCTAGATATCTGTTATATGTGGTTGAATAATTTTAGAACAAAGAAAGGACAACAGTTAAAAATCTTGTTCTGTCTATTCCCTAGACCTTATTTAAATATCGCCTGAATCACATATGTGGCCCTGTTACATAGGAAATAATGGTTAAAATTCAAAATGATGAAGGCCATAAAGTAAAGTAGTATAACAATCTTATGCTACATATATCAAATCATTTACATCAGCTAAACTATTTGAAAAATAAACAAGGAGAAATATATATGGACAAAAGTATAAAAATTGCAACTTGCTTTGCCAGTTGCCATTCCATACTGGGAAAGTGATTAAGAGTTGCTGGGACGAATAGAGAATTAATTCAATGCAGTTAAGTTCTGACTTTCAGTACATAGACCATGATTTCTCCAGGTGCAGATCATATCACACATATCTGATCAATACACAGTCATTTGCATGGTCCTGCTTCAACCTCTAACCGTAAACATAATATTGTCACAACATCTAGTGGACAGGTAGGGCTGCAGCATTATTCACACATTGTATAACACAATAATTCAAGGGTTAATACTGACTGCATAGCAGTGAACATCAATGCAGTCTACAGTATGTCTGCTCAACCTCTTAAACTTCTCAAACATATTCTACATCTACAAGCCAAAATCCATGTCCCATTAAGACAACTAGACTAATACTAGGGTTGGCTGCTGAACTTGGCCACCCAAACAGTTATGATGAGATGACCATGATGAAATAACTGTATCCTGCAGATCACTTTCATCAGGGCTTTTTTTTTTTTGCAGGGGGTTCTCAGTGGTACAGAGTACCAGCATCTTTTCCTTTGCCTACTAAAATTAACCCAAAGTCCCAAAGTATTAATGAAAGCGCCCTGGCTCTATATACCCCTAATAAACACATGAGAGCACCCACACAGGAGAAGTAGTCCCTGCGGGTTAATGGGAACACAATGTAGCCAGAATATAATAGCCCAGCCCCTGAACAATATAGAAATCACAGGACTACAGAAGTCGAGCTGTCCAGACAATAAAGCAAGAAACAAAATTTCGATGTGGTTCAATGATTTGAATATGCAGCTTTGGGAATCTGAATGTGCAGCATCTCTGATATCCTTGTATTTTGTACAGCACAGGAGGAAATTAATTTCTGTTTCATTTTCTGCAGTGTTGTACAGCAAACTTCAGCTTCTTAGGGTTTCTAGTTCAGTTTCATGTGCTCAATTTTATTTCTAATGTATGGGCATTTATTCTGTATGTGGCAAGGCTGTATCCATATTGTGTACATGTGAGCAAGGTGAGATATTTTATGAGCATGTAGTGTTTGTGTAGGGATTTGTAGAAGTTCAGCTTATTCTCTTTTGCCAATAAGAACAGTGGTATAATATTTTCAGTGCTTCCTTTTCATAGACTGGGGGCAAAGGCAGGGAGTAGGTCCATGAGTGGTCCTGAATCTGAATACCAGCACCTTTTTTTTGAATTCCATCAATACCCTAAACTCTGTGGTGCCAGTACGCTTTACAAGTACCATAATAGATCTTGAAAGCTCAAATTAATATTGTGAAACAAGCTCATCTTGGAATAGTAGCCAATATAAAGTTCTCATAATAGAAGTAATATGTTCACTTAGTTCCACATGGACGCCATGTCTTGCTGCAGCATTCTCAGCTTGTTGCAACTTCCTTGAAGCAAAGCTTACTAGCTAAAGGGCCCTTTTACTGAGCTGCTTAGGTGCCTATGCACACCCAACGTGCGCCAAATTGGAGTTACCACCCAGTTACCATATAGCCCTTGCAGTAATTTCAATTTTGGCGTGCGTCTGCAATGCATGTCTGAAAAATACTTTTTACTTTTTGACGCATGGCAGCTACACGCGTCAAGTGGAATTTGACGAGTGTAGACCATTACTGCCCGGTTACCATGTGAGACCTTATCGCAACAAGAGCAGACGATGAGTTCAGTTTTCATAGAAAAGAAAAAGGGTTGTGGTTTTGGGGGAAATAGTAGTTAGTTACTAATTGTATATCTATTTACAGCAAACCTCTACCCTGATGAAGAACTACGAAACCTGGCCATGTTGGCAGAGGTTTGACCCATTTGCAAAATTGCTGCCAAAGCTAAGTACTCTGTTACTTGTAATTTAAAAGTTAAAAGTTTTTGAAGATTATTTATATATATAAAAAAAAAGAAAGGAAAAGAAAAAAATCGGGTAGATCTATGAAGAGGTACACAGTGCCATAAATGAATGGGAGGCTGTCCCCGAATGGGAAATGCTGTTGAAAATTCTGATGATTTATTTATTGTGAACATTTATATCCCACATATCCCCACCAAGGCGGGCTCTATGTGGCATACAATGCAGGAGAAAGTACAACATAATAACAGGAGTGCAAAGCTGAAGAGAAGAGAGAACAAAAAAGTAGTGAAGGGGAGGGAGGGAAAACTGAAGGGGAAAGGAAGGCGGAGATGCAAGAATCAATCTGCTGAGGAGAATGAACGATCACATAGGAAGGTCTTCAGGGATTTCTTGAATAGGCTGTGATCAGTGGTCTCTTTTAACGATGATGGGAGAGCATTCCAATAACGGGGACACTGGAAGCAAAATGAAAAGGCAAAGAGCAGCTTGTATTGCAAGTTCCTGCAGGTAGGAAAGTGGAGATTGAGGTAGGTGCGGGAGGACTGCACGGCATTCCTGGGTGGGAGGTCGACCAGGCTGTACATGTAGGCAGGAGCGTCCCCATATATAATCTTGTGTGTAAGGACACAGACTTTGAACTCAATCCGCTCCTTGATCGGGAGCCAGTGGAGCTTCTCACGAAGGGGTGCTGCTGCCTCAAATCGAGATTTGCCAAATAGCAGCCTCGCCACTGTGTTCTGTGCTGTCTGGAGTTTTTTAAGGGCATGCTCCTTACAACCGGTGTAAATACCATTGCAATAGTCGAAATGGCTCAAGACGAGGGAGTGAATCAGTGACCTGAAGAGGGTAAATGGCAGGTACTGCTTGATATGCCTAAGGGTCCTCATGGACAGGAACATTCACTTCATAATGGATGAGACTTGTAGATCAAGAGTCAAGTGGGGATCCAGAATGACCCCTAGGAGTTTCAAACTTGCAGCGACAGGAATGGAGAAGTTTTGCGCAGTAACTGTGACCAGTACAGACTTCTTGAACTGCAGATCGCTCTGCTGCTGCCTGCAGTGCTTCCACACGGAGGTGAGAGGCGCTGTCAGGTCAGTGCGGGGGGCCCGATATGGAGGGGGGTGGGAGCGGCGGCGGGGATGGGGGGGAGGGTGGAGGTTGTTTTGCGCGATGTTCCTTTCCAGGCGGCAGCGGTGACGTCCGACAATTCGACTCCGTTTCCCTCTCTGTTCCGCTCTCTGATGTCATGACATCTTGACGCGAGGGTAGGACAGAGAGGGAAGTCTGTACTGCGCATTTGCAAGTGAGTACGGTCACTTGCCATTTATATGTTTGATTGGATGTTTTGGGACATAATCAGGTTGTAGTTTGAAGAGTCCCCACACCAATACTGTTAGGTCTCTTTAATTTGATAGTTAAAGTATGTGCAGATCGAGAAGCCCTACCAAAATTCAATAATAAACATTATTTCACTAGGCTTACCGAGTTTTGTCCTACAAGAGATTTCTGTGCGGCAAATGAGAGGAAGCTCATAGGAATTGAATGATTCATTTCTAATTCATAGCTCACCCCCCCCCCCCCCCCGTATACTAAGCTGCGCTAGCGGCTGCCGCACAGCAATGCCAACACAGCCCATTCAAAGAGAATGGGTTGTGTCGGCATTGTGCTAACGCGGCTTAGTAAACAGAGAGGTTTATTTGAAATACCACCTGTCAACAAATATCCCATTGAATAGGGAGTTAACCTATTTCTGATACTTGAACATGAACTAGAAAACATGAAGGGAGATAGAACTTGGAATCATGAAAGTGACTCGCACACCTTTCTGCTCTGGTAAGTATTGGAGTAGATCATAATCTTTGACCAAACTCTCCACCTTGTATCTCCGAGGGAAGGAAAGAGTACATTTGTTAGAAATATTTTCTATGGAAGAGGTTAATGTGAATACTTTTTAAGGCTAATGTGGGCTTCTGAAAATAAAATAGGCAAAAAATAATGATTTGATGGATTAGAAGAACACAAATGTTTGGATAAAGCTCATAAAAAGTAGAATCTGATTAAATTAATCCAAATGAGAAACTAACAAAGCAGTAATTGCAAAGTTAATTCAAAATATCACCACACACACCAAGGGCAGAATGACTTTCTGATTAATAAGCCCCGAAGTAAAAACCTTAGAGAAATTGGATTATCCAAAGATGCTGAAATTCAGTATCAAAGTAACATGGATCAGAAAACTGTAACTTTTGAGTCACAATCTGGATAAAATTTGGAACAAATACAAACTATTTAATATCTTTGTTCAATTAATATAACTCCTCATACTGTTCGTTAGATACTTGCCCTCCATATTTGATTAAAACAGCTTCAAAGTTATTTTTATCTTGTCTTTTACATTGGATTAATACTTATTTGGCCTTAGGTGGATTTCTAACAAATGAAGGAAATATAGTGTTAACACTCAATGTTAAAAACAGGAATGTAAGTAATATGGATGTAACTAATTATCGACCTGTGGCGTCCATTCCCCTGTTTGTTAAGCTCATGGAGGGTTTGGTGACAGTCCAATTAAACGAATATTTGTCAATTTATAATTTATTACATGATTCTCAAACCAGTTTTTGAAAACACTTTAGCACAGAGGCTGTTTTGGGTGTTTTATTGGAAAATACTGGGAAAACAACAACCAAAAGACAAAAATGATATGCAGGTACTACTACTACTAAACATTTCTGTAGTGCTACTAGATGTATGCAGTGCTATACATATTATCTCCCAGATTATATATATATGGCACCTGAAAATCTGCACGGAAACCAAACATACTCTATAACAATATGCATAACTTAACTGGTTAACTAATCAGAGCTGTTAATTGGATGTTAATAAACAATTGTCATACTAATTGGCATTGAGAATTATGTGAACAATTCACTAACTGTATTCTATAACGTGGTGCAACTAAATTCTAAGTTGCGTAGTTGAAAGGGGGTGTGGGTGTTTCTAAAATCTATGTGCATTATTAAAGAATACACCTGATCAGCTCCTAAATTAGGTGCCAGGATTTACACCAAGTAAAACATGGCTTAAATGGATGTGACCAAATTTAGTCACGTGGTGAGTTGCTCAGCCTATTCTATACACCATACAGAAATACTCTATTCTATATAATTTAGGTGTACTTTAGAGAATACGCTTAGGTGTAATTTGTATGAATTTTTCATGTGCCATATATAGGGTTTTTTTTTTTACTAAAGCTTAGCTTGAGTTATCTGCAGAAGTGCTCATTTTATTCCTATGCGCCCTGCTGCAGATAACTTGAACTCTTTAATAATAAAAGACCCCCATAGACTCTGGCCCTATATGCAGGTACTTTCTTTGTCCCTAGAGGGCTCACAGTCTAAGTTTTTTTGTACCGGGGGGGGGGGGGGGGGGGGGGCAAAGAAGAGTTAAGTGACGTGCCCAAGTTCATAAGAAGTTGCAGTGGGAATTGAACCTAGGTTGCCAGGACCAAAGTCTGCTACACTAACCATTAGGCTACTCCTCCATTCCACCTAAATGTGGAAGGCTATGAAAACACGAGCTTGAAGGATGCTTTATTTGTTGCTTGGGTAAAAGGAGACCCAACATGGTCCGTGTTTCGGCGTCACAGGACGCCTGCCTCAGGGGTCACAAAAGTGTTAAGTGTATAGCAGCTGTTCCCAGCAGACAGTGCCCTAGTTTGTCCCAAACACAGACTAGTACTCAAGGTAAATCAGAAGATCTGGCCTGTCCCAGGGAAATAATTCAGGTGCAGTATTCCAGGATTCCTCAAAAGCTTAGCCGTCAGTCTTCTGGCAGGAGAAATTCCATGTCGGGTCCTCTTTTATCCAAGCAACAAATAAAACATCCTTCAAGCATCATCTCCTGTGCTGGATTATCCTTTGGCCAGCTTCTACTCTTTTTTTGCTTGTACTATCTGAGGTAGAGGTTTTTCCTGTTTGCTGAGGCTATGAAAACACCCATTTTATCTCTGGAAACCATATATGCATTAGCCCTGTAGCTTGAGCTAGTGGGAAGCAATTGTTATGCAACAATTTGCATTTATCTCCCTTGTGGAATCTGTGTCAGTGACTCCTATGTTTTAATATTTGATGGGTAGCAAAAGAGAGGGTCCAAAAATACACAAACAGAAATAACTTCCTTCAAACAGCACCACTGCAGCAGTTGTGCTAAAAGCCTTGTTGTGTGCATGTTTTTTTTTCTTGACAGTTTGTTGGAAGCCACAATCGTTCATGGATGCGTTCATCAGTTTTCCATCTGGATTATTTCTCTGCGTCGGAACAGACATTCAAACCATATGTGCTGCAGCGCTTTTAGCATTTCTTTGATCCTGTTTAGCAGTGCTGTTTGAAGGACCTTGCTGTATCTTTTTTGTTTTAGCCGAGAGTACTCGTTACTCTTTGACCCCTGAGGCAGTCGCAGTTTGAGCTGAAACATGGCCCACGTTGGGTCTATCCATTTAAAGGACTCTCTATTGTTCCAGTTTGAAGGCTCATTTGTGCTTCTTTTTTTTGTTGTTAATATTTGATGGCACATTCTAGCTTTTGTAAAGAGCCCTAAATGACAGATATCTCACTCAGAGTATGAGCATCCAAACACTGATATTCTCGTGTTACCTGAAGAATAAAGAGCACCAGTTTTGTCAGGCTCACCTGGTTTCTCTGGAAGACTTCTCTTTTTATCAAACTCTTTTCCAGCTTTCTTGCACCTGTGTCCCCTCGCTCTCCGTAGAGAGTCAAGTATACATTTGCAAAAGTTTCTGCTCCCCAGTGATCGCCAATGTGTACAGACACAATATACTTATTAACTGCAAGAAATTTAAAAAATATATAAAGATTACTGCAGTGCAATTCAATTAAAATGTATAATGAGGGCTTAACATCATCTTTGGTGATCCACTCTAATCTTCATTTGCGTAGTACGTTTCCTACGGGATGTACAAAGCAAGTCATAATTGTGAACTGCAGTTCCCAAACACAGAATCAGAGCCTATGGAGTAGTAGATGGGAGACCTGATTTAGTCTAGCTAAGATACCATTGCTATTCCTTCTTTCTTTTACTCTGAATCCCCGCCTCATCTGTTCTTTGATCCAGGAAACACAGTATAGCCAACAAGATCTGGCTGCAATCGGATAAAAAGACAGAGAATGTGGAGATAAAGAATATTGTTCACTTTGCAGTACTGGGACCCATTTCCCAGTCAATGTTTGCTTCTAGCTGGCCGTGTGTGACAGCTGAGAGTGGATTTCAGCAGTCAGGCACACAGTAAACAAAATGCTGGAAAGTCACGAAAAAGTACCAGTAAACCCAATCCCAGTCCAAAACATGCCTCCAACACTTATTGCACTTACTGAGCATTAATTTCTTTCTCCTACAGTGTAGTAAGGGGTCCTTTTACTAAGGTGCACTAACGATTGCCATGTGCTAAATGATAAGATGTCTACAGGAATATAGAGAGAGATACTATAAATGGCGCCTGAAAAATCCACGCGGAACAAATATGCACCTAGGCGTATTCTATAAAGTACGGCTACATTTTATAGAATAGGCTTAAATTTCCACGCAGTATATAGAATAATGCCAAGCACCTCTCCAGACAACCAAATGCAGTCACGGCCATTAACGTCAAATAAAACTTGGTGCAAATACTGGTGCCTAAATTACGTGTGAAGCAGGTGTATTCTATAACCATGTGTGTAGTTTTTCACAGCACCCATGACACACCTATTTCCCCACCCATAGCTATGCCCCCTTTGGGATGCACATTAGAATTTAGGCGCAGTGCATTACTGAATACGCTTAGTGAGTTATGCATGTAAATTTGAATTATTGCCAACTAGTGATCATAATTGCTTGTTAAGCACTGTTATCAATGGTTGGCTTGTTAAGCCAATTAAGTTATGCACATTGCTATAGAATACGCTTTGGATTTCGGTGCAGATATATAGAATCCAGGGGATTATGGACATCTTATCATTAGTGCACCTTAGTAAAAGGAACCCCAAGTGCAATCAGGTAGTAAAAGTCTGAGTTACAGCTGAGACCCAGACAACACCACAAGTGTGGGGGAGAATGAGGTTAGTTAATTTCATATGCAAATAAATAAAGATTTTCCTGTGCTCTGCTGCAACTCCTGAACGATTCAGGAAGTTGCCTGCAAACACAATGCATTCACATACACTGAGGGTCATGATCATATTATTCTTTTACATGTATACTTACAAGTTGTTGAACAACAGTGCATGATATGCATATTAGTGACATGCCTACTGTAGACACACACACTTTTGAAACTTAAATTCAATCATGTAATTTCCAACCGTGACCCCCAAATGCCTCTTTTTAAGTCAACTAAAAGTAAGTGCATATAACTATTTTATTTAAAAATATTTATAGTCTGCATTATCTATAGAATTAAGCAGAGTACAATAAAACATCCATAAAAATATGTTAAAAAAACAAACAGTATATATCAACAATTGAATATAATGACTAAACTCAATCACACTAAATAAATGCTTTCAAAGAAGTCATTTGTCTTAATTCCAACAGAAGCTTATTCCACAGAGTAGCTTACGCAATTAAAAATAAAAAAATAAATAAGCGTGCACAATCCTCTTCCAAGTGAACTTGATGGAAAGAGGGAACCTCCAACAAACATTTGATCTGTGATCTTAAAGTTCTGATGGCACCGGAGTTTTCTCTCTCCTGCTCCAGTCAGGACGCAATCACCCAGGTCCTATCAGGAGCAGGAGAGAGAAAGAGAGAGAGAGACCCTGGTACTGCTTTAGATACAAACTTAGATTGTGAGCCCTCCTGAGACAGAGAACTATCCAGAGTACCTGAATGTAACTCACCTTGAGCTACTACTGAAAAAGCTGTGAGCAAAATCTAAATAAATAAATAAATAAAAGGAGAGCAGGGCAGCAAGGAATGCAACATTACAAAAATGCAGGCACATGGGTAAAATCAGCAATCTACAGGTGGTTTTGTGGTCTTTAATGAACAAAGAGGCACTTTTACTGAGGTGCAGTTAGGGATGGATTCAATAAATGCCACCCAAAGTTAGGTGCCGAGATGATCCGCACTACGCTAATATTTTGTACAGGGCGCTCTGTGCAGATCACACATTTCCCCTCGGATTCTATATAGCATGAATGAAATTGCATGCACAAATCCGGTCACATTCTGGATTCATGCGCTCAATTTAATTACTTAACAAGCCAATCAGCGCTGATAATTGCCACTTAACAAGTAATTATTGATTCTAACTGGTTTAATTAGAATTTATGCACACAACTTGCTAGGTGTAGTCTGTAAAAATGGTGCACATAAATTCTAGTGCATGCTGCCAAAAAGGAGGCGTAGAATGGGCGGACCATAGGCGTTCCAAAAATCTATGCTATTTACACCAAGTTTTACCAGAGTTAGGTGCAGGCATGGCCACTAGGTATATTCTATAAACCAGCTAGGCTTATTTTATAAACTGTGCCTAATCTAGGCACAGTTTACAAAATATGCCTAGGCTGAAATATTTTCAGTGCCAATTTTTCAGGCACCAAATATAAAATCTAGTCCTTCATGCCTAACTTTGGGTGCATATACTTATACCTACCACGGGTTGGTATAAATGCTGATGCCCAACAGATGGCAGTTAAGCATGCAAATCTAGGTATTCTATAATATTGTACCTAAATTCTGGAAATGTCTCTGATCCACCCATACCCCTCCCATGACCTCACCCCCTTTGGAGTCATGCACTATGGCAGTGGTGTAGCCATGGGTGGGCCGGACTCAGCCCCCCCAAATGTTAGTGCCCTTGTTATGGCTGGTGGGGATCCCCAAGCCTCACTAGCTGCAATGGTCCTCTGGCAACAAGAACAGCTCCCTTTCCTACTTGATCCAGCTGTCAGTACTGTGTATGCACTGCCATCATATTGGCTTCCCCCTGTCACACATGCTCAGTTTTCACACATGCATAAAAATTGAGTATGTGTGAGGGGGTAAGGCAGTGGCAGCATATGCACAGTGCCACTGGCTGGAGCAAGAAGATGAGGGAACTGTTTTTACCTCTAGAGTACCTCTGCAGCTGGTGAGGTTTGGGGATCCCCTCAGCGAAGGGGAGGGGTGATGTAGAGACTACATGTGCCCACCCAGTTTGCGCAGTGGTCCTCCTAAACTTTGAGGTCTGGCTATGCCTCTGCAATATGGTGCTGATGATTGAAAGTAAACATAAACGCTAGAGGCCATTAGCAAGTGCCCAGTGTGCCTTCTAAGGTGAACACATAAGCGCTCACTCTTACAAAAGAGGAGCTTCGCTCACTTCCAGTCTATGCTTGCTCACTGTCTCATTCTGGGTATAGTGTTCGCAGCCCGGCCCTGCGGGGATTTCCCACTTCACTCACCCAGGTGTACAGCTCACAGGTGGACATGTCTGGGCACTGTTGGAGAGGAGAGCTCGGTTCCGATTATGCTATTTCCCGGCACTGAGCCTTGGCCATGTCTCGGCAGCTGAGCGCTTCTTGCTGCCTCTGCTCTCTGCCCAGGTAAGGAGGGCAGAAGAGGTGTGGAGAGCAAGTGACATGACAGATGGAGGGATGCAGGGAGGAAAGGAGGCACAGGGGTTCCGCACAGAAGTTAACTTCTGGCACACAGCATAGATTGTAATGCCACATAAAAGATATTCAACATTTCTGGAATGCACAAAAGTTTATTATACTCTGATCTTAGAAAAGTAAAAAATACTTAAACTAGCAGTTAGTAGAACCAAAAGCTGTTCTGCAGGGAAACACAGAAGAGAACGAATGTCTATGTAGATTAGACTATAAAATTTGAACCCACTCCATCCTTAAAATGCCTGATAACCTAAGAATCATACATTGCAATGCTATTATATGCCTGTAAAATTTACTATTCCACAGGCCACTATAATCCCACAACTGCTACATAATGCAATTTTGTGTCACATTTTTTTATCTCTTTGATATTTTTCTTCTGTCATGCCAGCAAATGTGTTGTGTTAAAAAATAACAAATACATGTGGACCTCATCTATATATGTCTCTGATTAGTAGGCAATTCCAAGGTTGTTGGTACATGAAAAGTAATCTTCTATAACCTTCCTTCCTTCTGAGCTTAATCCTCTTTAGTGGCTTAGTGATTTAATGGCTAGAGGACAAATGGGCGGTTCAGGGCAACTTAAGCTAGTATTCTATAATAGCATCTGGGAGCACAGATGCCATTATAAGAAGTAGCACTTGGGGAGGAATGACAAGATGGCGGTGTGAAGCTGGTTGAGTTGGAAGAATTGAAAGACTGGTCTGTCTTTGATAAGAGATGTTTCTCTGGACAGACTGTTAATGTTGATAGAGTTTATAGCTTATGGAAGACAGAAAAAGTCAGAAGAGAAACTGAATATTCATTGAAATTATGATTTTAAGTAAATTATTATTTTAAATAATTAACACCAAATTTGCTCCTTAAATAGTTCAGACTCTTTTTGGCGCTCATTCAAAAATAAATTTGCACGCAACAGATCACTTCTTAGAGGGAACACTGCTAGCTCCCACATTTACCAGTGCAGAATGTCTAGCACAGCAAACAACGAGTTTGCCAGGCCTTAGTGCAGATAGCATGAAAATGTAGTCAAGCTCATTTAAATGAGGTCATTTTGCATTCCTCCCCAATGATCAGAAAAGAGCTCCCGAAACAAAGTGCCCTACCGCTGTAAAAAATAACACCAGGTCCGAGCAGGCGTTAGGGTTTTGGAAGAGAGGATTTCCAATGATTCTCATGTTTCTCTCATGATTCTTTCTGCTGGTTGTAAGAAACATCAGATCCGAACGTGAACCACAGATTGGCGTTCTTGTCCTGCGTCTAAGTTTAAAGCGGCCATGCTTAAAAAAAAAACCAACAAAGCACACATTGGCATCTGTTACATGCATCCAAATATAAGCATCCAGAAAAACGTTTTTTAAATGCTTATATTTAGGCTACAGAAAACAATGTGTGCTTCACATTGAGTTGGCGATAAGGGCTCCAACACTAACCCAGTGGTAATTGGACAGCAGTAACCCCTGGGGGTTTTCTTTTTTTCCCCTGGAAATGACACGTGCTCAGGGCGGGACTGCTGCCAGCAGCTGTAAACTGGTAAACTGGTCCCCCTGACATGCCAGGACACCAACCAGGCACCCTAGGGGGCACTGCAGTGGACTTCACAAATTGCTCCCAGGTGCATAGCTCCCTTACCTTAGGTGCTGAGCCCCCCAAAACCCACTCCCCACAACTGTACACCACTACCATAGCCCTAAGGGGTGAAGGGGCGCACCTACATGTGGGTACAGTGGGTTTCTGGTGGGTTTTGAAGGGCTCACATTTACCACCACAAGTGTAACAGGTAGGGGGGATGGACCTGGGTCCGCCTGCCTGAAGTGCACTGCACCCACTAAAACTGCTCCAGGGACCTGCATACTGCTGTCAGGGAGCTGGATATGACATTTGAGGCTGGCATAGAGGCTGGCAAAAAATATTTAAAAAGTTTTTTTTGAGGGTGGGAGGGGGTTAGTGACCACTGGGGAAGTAAGGGGATGTCATCCCCGATTCCCTCCGGTCGTCATCTGGTCAGTTCGGGCACCTTTTTGAGGTTTGGTCGTAAGAAAAAATGGACCAAGTAAAGTTGGCCAAGTGCTCATCAGGGACGCCCTTCTTTTTTCCATTATCGGTCAAGGACACCCATGTGTTAGGCATGCCCCAGTCCCGCCTTCGCTATGCTTCCGACATGCCCCTGTGAACTTTGATTGTCCCCGCGATGGAAAGCAGTTGAGTAGCGCTATAGAAATGTTAAATAGTAGTAGTAGTAGGATGCCCAAAATCGGCTTTCGATTATGCCGATTTGGGCGACCCTGGGAGAAGGACACCCATCTCCCGATTTGTGTCGAAAGATGGGCGCCCTTCTCTTTCAAAAATAAGCCTGCTGGTCTACTATGGTCCCTATTGCAACCTTGCTATCGGTTTTGGTGGTATCTTTGAAAGATACCTTGTTCTGAACCATGTGCTTTTGAACGTCTGTCGGCCTTTCCCCAGTTTCTAGTTTAAAAGCTGCTCTCTCTTCTTTTTAAATGCCGATGCCAGAAGCCTGGTCCCACCCTGGTTAAGGTGGAGCCCATATTTCCAGAATAGGCTGCCCCTTCCCCAGAATGTTGACCAGTTCCTTACAAACCTAAAACCCTCCTCCTTGCACCATTGCCTCATCCATGCATTGAGACTCTGGTGCTCTGCTTGTCTCTTGGGCTCTGCGCATGGAACGGGGAGCACTTCTGAAAATGCTACCCTAGAGATTCTGGATTTTAACTTTCTACCCAAGAGCCTAAATGTGGCTTCCAGAACCTCCCTCCCACATTTTCCTATGTCATTGGTACCCACATGTACCAAGACAGCCGGCTCCTCTCCAGCACTATCTAAAATCCTTCACACCAGGCAGGCAAGTGACCAGGCGATCCCCATGTCCACCAGCCATCCAGCTATTTACATGCTTAATAATCAAATCACCAACTACAACAGCCATCCTAACCCATCTCTCATGGGCAGAAGCTCCTGTATATACATCCTCGGTGTATGAGAAAATTGCATCCCTTGGTGGGCTAGTCCTGGCTAAAGGATGATGCTCTCCTTTTAGAAAACAACCTTCCTCCAAGGCAGCGCAGGGGCTTCCAGACTTGAGATGGGACTTCTCTACAATGTCCCTGCAAGCTTCCTGTATGAACCTCTCTGTCTCCCTCAGCTCCTCCAAGTTTGCTACTCTAATCTCAAGAGAATGGACTCATTCTTTGAGAGCTAGGAGCTCTTTGCATCGAGCATACACATGTGGCAGGGCATAATCGAACGCGAATGCCTATCTCCATGGGCGTCTATGTCCAAAAATGGGTACGTGAAGAGGCGGGACAGACCATATTTTCGAAAAAATGGACGTTTTTCAGCTGGGCGTTTGTTTTTTTTTAGCGATAATGGAAACTAAAAACGCCCAGCTCAAAAACGTTCTAATCCGAGCCATTTGGTCATGGGAGGGGCCACAATTCGTAGTACACTCACCCCCCTGACATGCCAGGACACCAACTGGGCACCTTAGAGGTCAGTGCGGTGGACCTCAGACAACGCTCCCACATGCATAGCTCCCTTACCACGGGTGCTGAGCACCCAACCCCAACCCCCTCCCCCAAAACCCACTACCCACAAATGTACAACACTACCATAGCTCTTAGGGGTGAAGGGGGCACCTACATGTGGGTACAGTGGGTTTTGGAGACCTCCCATTTACCAGCACAAGTGTTACAGGTGGGGGGGATGGGCCTGGGTCCACCTGGCTGAAGTGCACTGCGGTACCCACTAAAAGTGCTCCAGGGACCTGCATACACGCAGGCCTCTAGGACTTGTTGCTGCTATATAACATTGGCACACCAGTTGACACCTGAAGACTAATCTCTCCGAAAACATCCTTTATTGGAATAAGCATGCTTACTCACAGTTAACTGCAGATCAGAGGTTGTGCCCCACTGGCAACGAGTCTACCTGGTACTGAGATGAGCAGTAGGTCAGAGCTGGCAGAATCCTGTACAATACCCTCTTTTAGCCACATTCAAGGTAAGAACTAAGTTCTGTAACGTGGCTAACACGTGAAAGGGATCTAAAACTGGCTTACAAAAATGGCCACTACCTCATGGACTACGGGAAACAAAACAGGGCACACACTGACCCAGTAAGCAGGGGGAAAAGCACCATGGGAGTAGAGCCTACCAACTACCAACATCGTGAGCATTTGCCACAAGCTAGTGGAATCATGGAGCCCAATACCCTACACCCACCACAATGCATTGCTGATGTGACTCTGCAGTGCGCATAACAGAAAAGGTGTCACACTCACCCGAGAGCCACATCAGAACCAGGGAAAGGCTGTCACAGGATAGAACACATTCTGCTGTCATAGAGGTGGGTACGGCATTTGAGGCTGGCATAGAGGCTGGAAAAAAAGTTATTAAAGTTGTTTCTTTTTTGTGGGAGGGGGTTAGTGACCACTGGGGGAGTCCGGGGAGGTCATCCCCGATTCCATCCGGTGGTCATCTGGGCAGTTGGGGCACTTTTTTGGTACTTGTTCGTGAAAGAAAAGGATAAAAAAAAGGTGACCCAAAATCGCGGTAAAAACGGTAAAAGATGCCCATCTCTCCTCGGCCGATAACCACACCCCAGTTCCGCCTTCACCACACCTCTGACACGCCCCCGTCAACTTTACCCGTTTCCACGATGGATTGCAGTTGGATACGCCCAAAATCGGCTTTCGATTATACTGATTTGGGCGCCCACAGGAGAAAGATGCCCATCTCCCGATTTGGGTCGCAATATAGGCGTTTTTCTCTTTCGATTATAAGCAGGATAACCTCTCACCAACTGAGAGATAATCATACATGTGACACTCAATGCAAAAGACTGGATAGCACCCCTCTTGCTGCTGGACTGTTGTCTGCATCTTAGTATTATAGAGTTGTTTAATTAAAACTTCTTAAGGTACTAGGGATAGTAGATGAATATAAAGAGCCTTAAGATTATATGGTGTAATGTGTAATTTATTTAGTGTTTCTTTCTCAGAAACTAATTAAATATAATTAAAACTTTACTAAAAACTTTCCTCTTGTTGTCCTAATTAGAATAATTGACTATAAATGAAGGGTTGAGCTAGAGGTGGGTTGGAGCTGGGGAGAGCAAGTGGGAATGAGGACTGGACTAGGCCCTGCTGAGCCTGCTAGTCTATCTAATAATGCTGTGGCAGAAAATTCAAGTTTTAAAACTATGGGGAAAAGGGTATAGAGACTAGTTAATACAGTTTGCTTCTTCTTCTTTTTTTTTAAAATTCTGTGTTTATTAATAACATACAATTTCTCTTTTAAATCCAATCTTTAAAATATCAAGCACAGAGCAAAATAATGTCACTTACCAAGAGAAATGTTCTCTTCTTTTAGAACATCTCAGCTTAGACAGATTATGGTGCTTATTTTCGAAGAATACACACATCTAAATGGCAGCCTTTAAATGTCTGGAGAGACCAGATGTTCAAATGCCATTTCACAGCAGGTGTCATTCAGACATGTGGAGGCTCACTATATCTAGATGGTAAGGAGGTATGGGGAAGGCAGGGAGAAGGAATGGTCTGTGCGGAACAGCAATACAGACATGCATTCCCTATTTCACACAGGGAATCCACATCTGCAGTGGAAAATCCAAATGTCATAATTTAGACCTGCTCCAAGGCACAACTAAGTGCCTGCTTCAGGAGCAGCTCTAAATCTCAAGGTGTTAGGTCCCACCATTCCAGTGCTCCCCCACCTTTTGTACATCCTTTCATCACCTTATCCCCCCCCCCCCCCAACATCACCAAATCCCCTGGCATAACAGCCCCATCCCATACTACAGCAGATCCGCTCTCATAGAGGCTCCAATATGGGGGCAGAAGCCCAACACATGGCAGTCTCCCTGTTCCCTCCTCAGGGCTCAGAGCCCCAAAATTGTGCTCAGTCTGCAAGCCCACCTATCTTCCATCTCCTAGCACAGTCCTCAGACATAATTGGGGGTCCCTAGTGTCTAGTGGGGTAATGCCTACTTGCTGCCACCTCAAAAGCCTTTGGAATCCAAAATGGCCACTGAAAGCTCTAGCGGTATTACCACAATAATACTGCTAGAGGTCAGGCTTCTATTTTCCCATTTATGAAGGCTGTACATTTGCAGAGCCTCTTGTAAAGCAGCATTAATTCCACACATCTTGACTTTTTTCAGTCTTCACCAAGGAAGATGTGGGGGAAATACCCGTGCCAGAAATTGTATTCAATGCTGATGAGTCAGAGAAACTGAAACAAATCTCTGTAAACCTGTAAATGGTGCAATTTTACAAACTGAAGAGTAGAAAATCACCTGGACTGGATGGTATACATCCCAGAGTACTGAGAGAATTGAACAATGAACTTGCAGAGATATAGTTAGTAATATGAAATGTATCTTTAAAATTAAGCATGATTCTGTAAGATTGGAGGGTGGCCAATGTAACACCAATTTTTTTAAAAGGTTCCAGAGATGATCCGGGAAATTATAGACCAGTGAGCCTGATGTTGGTGTCAGGAAAATGTTAAATACTATTATAAAAAACAAAATTACAGAGCATATACATAGGTATGGATTAAAGAGACAAAGAGGTGTATTTTCAAAGCACTTAGACTTACAAAGTTATATAAGGGCTCATTTTCAAAAGAGAAAAACATTTAAAAAGTGCCATAAAAAAGTGCCATAAAGCAGCATTTGGATGCTTTGCTTGCCAAAACATTCAAATTGCTATTTTTGAAATCTATTTTGCAGGTGTTTATCTATGCAGTTCGTTTGTGGTGTGTACAAATCACAATGGGGGCATGTTGGGGTGGGATTAGGGCGTTCCTAACAATTGGACAGTTTTCTGCCATAATGGAACAAAATTAAAATATCCAGGATTAAAATTATGTTTTGAGCGAGACCTATTTTAATAATGAGACCAGATGACTACTAGAGAAATAAAGAAATGACCCCCCCCCCCCCTTACTCCCCCTGTGGTTACTGACCCCCCCCCCCCTACTCCCCTTAAGATGTGAAAGAAACAATGCATACCAGCTTCTATGATAGCCTCAGATATTATAGCCAGTCCTATTGAAGCAGCAAGCAGATCCCTGGAGTAGCCTAGTGGTTGGTGCAGTGCACTGTAGTGAAGGGGACCCAGGCCCATAATCCACTCCGTTACACTTGTGATTTAAAGTGTGAGTCCTCCAAAACTCACCAAAAACCTACTGTACTGACATATTACTACTACTACTACTACTATTTAGCATTTCTATAGCGCCACAAAGCGCACACAGCGCTCCACAAACATAGAAGAAAGACAGTCCCTGCTCAAAGAGCTTACAATCTATAGATGATACCTGCAGCCATAGGGCCTATTGTAGTAGTGTACAATTGGGCATAGTAGGTTTTTGGTGGGTTTTGGAAGGAGCTTTTATGTGAAATACCTGCAGTGCCCCAAGGGTGCCCCATTTGTCTACTGTGATGTCTATGTGGCCAGTCTACTAAATGTGCTGGCTCCTTTTCACTTGTTTCACTTGGGGCATTTTATTTTTTGAAAATGGACCAAAAAGAGAAATGCACAGAACACAAAAATATTTAGGAAGTAACCACCCCCCCCCCCCCCCAAAAAAAAAAAAAAAGATAGACCTTTTTCTGTTTTGAAAATCGCTATATTTGCCACTTGGATTCTGGGTATTTTAAGCAAAACACCCAAACTCTGATTTAGAAATTATATCAAAAATGTCCCTCGTGATAGTAACCTATGGAACTTTGTAAGTCTAAGTGCTTTGAAAATAAGCCCTGTTGTATATCTGGAATTTCAAAAGGCATTTGACAATGTACCACAGGAATGACTCTTTAGAAAGTCACGGGATAGGAGGTAATGTCCTATTGTGGATTAAGAACTGGTTAAAAGATAGAAAACAGAGAGTAAGGTTAAATGGTTAGCATTATCAATGGAGAAAGGGATATAGTGGGGTTCCCCAGGTTTCAGTGCTGGGACCGCTGTTTTTTCACATATGCATAAATGATCATAAGATGGGAATAACTAGTGAGGTAATTAAATCTCCTGATACACAAAATTATTCAAAGTTCTTAAATTGCAAGTGGACTGTGAAAAATTGCAAGAGGAACTTACGAGATTGGGAGACTGGCATCCAAATGGCAGATCGCATTTAATGTGAGTGCAAATTTATGCATGTGGGGAAGAGGAACCTAAATTATAGCTATGTGATGCAAAGTTTCACATTAGGAACCACCAACCAGGCAAAGGTCATTGATGATACAGTGAAACTCACTGCTCATTGTGCAACAGTGGCTAAGAAAGCAAATAGAATGTTAGGAATTATTAGGAAAGGGATGGAAAACAAAAATGAGGACATTATAATGCCTTTGTATCACTCCATGGTGCGACTGCACCTAGAATACTGTGTGCAATTCTGGTCACCGCATCTCAAAAAAGATATACTGGAATTCGAAAAGGTACAGAGAAGGGCAACAAAAATGATAAAGGGGATGGGACGACTTCCCTAAGAGGAAAGGCTAAAGTGGCTAGAGCTCTTCAGCTTGAAGAAAAGATAGCTAAGGGGAGATAAGATAGAGGTCTATAAAATAATGAGTGGAGTGGAATGAGTAGACATGAATGTCTTGTTTACTCTTTCAAAAAATGCTAGGAATAGGGAGCATACAAAGAAGCTACAAAGTAGTAAACATAAAACAAACTAGAGAAACAATTTTCCGCAGCTTTGTAAAAGGATCAGATAATGTGTAATTAAACTCTGGAATTCATTGCAGAGGGTAAACTCTTTTCCAATAATGGAACTTCTGTGTATGTGTGAACTATTGCGTACGTGCAAGCCTGTGCATTCATGTGCATCCTATATGGGAAACAGTGCACCCTCTTTCTGAAATAGTGTACTCTCTTTCTGAAATAGTGCCCCCTCTTTCTGAAATAGTGTACTCTCTTTCTGAAATAGTGTCCCCTCTTTCTGAAATAGTGTACTCTCTTTCTGAAATAGTGTCCCCTCTTTCTGAAACAGTGTACTCTCTTTCTGAAATAGTGTACTCTCTTTCTGAAATAGTGCCCCCTCTTCCCATATAGCGCTCACTATTATCGACAATTGATAACAACATGGCCAATCAGAAACAAATAAAATGAAAATTCTCTAAATGACATGGGAAACAACATGAAACATAAATCTTATGGCTGCCCAGCCCTACAAAATACTGAGTAAATAACCAAGCCTTCCTTTTCTTCTTAAACTGTAACTAATTGCTAGCTTCACTCAGCTCTTGGGCCACAAAATTCCACAATAAATATATGAAGGCAGTTTGTTATGTAGAAGTTAAAAGCACCTGAGAAAGAGAAAATATCAAAAGATTTTGCTGTGATGATCTGAGATTAAGAGCCATAAATACATACGTCGTTTAGAGGACTTGGGAAAATCCACTGCTAAACAGCATAAAATGTATTGTACTTTTTGGGGATCTTGCAGGTACTTGTGACCTGGATTTGCCACTGTTGGAAACAGGATACTGGGCTTGATGGACCTTTGGTCTGTCCCAGTATGGCAATGCTTATGTTCTTATCAGGTACATAATCTGTCACCAGCTGTGCCAAATATCAGTTTATGGATTAAAAAATCAATAAAAATCAAACAAAATAAATCTTGGAAAAGAAAATAAGATGATACCTTTTTTATTGGACATAACTTAATACATTTCTCGATTAGCTTTCGAAGGTTGCCCTTCTGAAATGTATTAAGTTATGTCCAATAAAAAAGGTATCATCTTATTTTCTTTTCCAAGTTTTATTTTGTTTGATTTCTATTGATAACCTTAAGAGTGGACTAACATGGCTACCACACTCCTGGATTAAAAAAGGAATTGTTCAGGTGCCTTCAATTAAAAGGCACACAGAGTTAAAAGATCTCAGATTATTCCTGTCAGCTGCTAAACAGGTTGTAAATATAAACAAAATATATACTTTGAAATGTATGCAAATTCTAGAAGTCTAAAAAACAAGAAGGGGGAGGTAGAATGTACAGCTCTGAATGAAGAGGTAAATATAATAAGCAGCTCGGAGATCTGGTGAAAGGAGAATAAGCAACCAGGGTGCAGCTCATTTCGATGGAGGGGTGTGTTATATCTTATAGAGGCTTTGAATCAAATAGAATAAAAGTTTTGCATACAACAAAATCTACTATGGAATCTTTATGGATAGAAATTCCATGTGGAAAGGGGAAAAGAATAGCAGTGGGGACTTGGTGTCAGAATACAGAGACCAATGATGAAAAGCTAACAGAAATTAGGGAAGCTAATAAATTAGGCAAGAAAATAACAATCGGTGATTTCAATTACCTCAGAATTGTCTAGATAAATGTCAGAGCATGGCATGCTAGAGAGGTAAAGCTTATAGAGTAAATACATGACTACTTCATGGAGTAACTGGTCCCGGACGTAGGCACCAACATTTCAAAAATGATTGGAGAGGCCAAATATAATAAAAAAAAAAAATGACCCCTCCCTGAGCAGACTGAAGGAGCTTGTACCCACAGAGCTGGCTCCTATGGTCCAAAAACAAACAAAAGGGGGAGCTATTTAAATCTATCCCTTAGAGGAACATTGTTGTTCAAGAGGTAGCAATGTTTTGGACCACCTAGCAATAATGTTCACAATATAATCAAATGTTACTTAATAACTGGAAGAAGGATACTGAAAGCAAACTATTGCACTAGCATTTAACTTTCAAAAGTCAGACTACATAAAATGAGAAATAGCTGTAAAGGTTAAGACATTGTTTTAAAAAATCATGGTGAAAGCCCAGAGCTGATGTAGTCTGGGATTCTCTTTATAAGGGGATATAAGGCAAGCCATAAAGTGGCTGCAACTTGTTCAAAACCCAACTGTCAAAATGCTTCACAATGTACATAGGTCAGATCATGTGACTACCCTAGTGGTTCTACCTCACTATATAAGGCTTCCCTGTCAGCTGGAGAATTAAGTTCAAAATCCTGCTTCTAACTTATAATTCCCTCTTTTTTGGTACCCCAAAATCATAAGTGTCAACTCTGTGGGTACTGTGGGTACTTGAGCACCCCCAATACTGAGCAAACTCCTTAACTGTGTCCAGGGGGAGGTAATCTCTGATGGGTTTAACACCCCCAATAAATTTGAAAAGTTGACTCCTATGCCCAACCTACCTTTTTTGATCATCTTTTACCATAAACTCACTCCCATATATTATACTCCTCACATTTGTAGCCTTTTAACTTCCTTCTTCTAGAGTTCAATTGGAGATAACTCATTGGACAGCTTCTGTTTATTTGACTCCCTTTCTGTGGAGTTCTATCTAATATCTTCAGGGACCACTGAATAAATTTAAAACCTGCTTTAAGATTCTCGTCTTTGTCCAGACTTTCAGAATGTGATGAAGGGCCCAAGGGCTGGGCTTACTGTAGAAAGATGTGCTGGAGCAAGAATACTGTACTGTTTATGTATGTGTCAGTATGTGTATACCTTGATGTTCCTGCCTCCCCTCACTGTTTTTATTTTTATATATATTTAACATTTTCTTTTTATATATAAAGGGCTACCACCCAGCCGGGTTTTCAAGATTTCTACAATGAATATGCATGAGATTGATTTACATGTACTGCTTCCATTGTATGCAAATCGATCTTATCCATGTTCATTGTGGAAATCTTGAAAACCCGACTGGTTGTGACCCTTGAGGACCATAGTTGCTCATTTATGATTACAATCCAAAAAACCAACTCCTAGAAATAAATTGAAAAAACTCCAACAATAAAGCAAAAAGGAGGTTACAAAAAGAAGTAATACATAGAACCATCTGTTGCATAAACTGTCGTGGACTGGTCTGTTATATTTTTTTAGTATGTACACAGCCTGGCTTCTCATTTGTTCAAAGGTGGTGTAGCAAGTCTTTTCATAACAAGATTTGGACAAGTTCCTAGAGGAAAAATCCATATTAGTGGACAGCTGGGGAAGCCCTGCTTATCTCTGGGGTTCCTGTTTGAGAAACGTCCAGGTACTTGTGATCTGGATTGGCCACTGATGCAAACAGGTTACTGGGCTTGATGAATCTTTGGTTTGACCCAGTATGGCAGGTCTTATGTAGCTATGCATTACAACAAGTGTAAGATGGCTCATGAATTTAATCTATTCAGCTAGTTGGACTGGCAACGTAGACTAGCAGTTAAAGGACATAAATGAGGAGCTGATGACTTCACTTTGATATTCATGCCAACCTTAAAAACTTTAGAATGTTACAACCTCTCTCCCTTTATTCTAGGTTATATTGTAATCCCGATAAGCAAACACAGCGAGGGAGACATGAAGGATGATACAGAACAAGCAAGGTCCAATGGACTCAAAGAGTTCACATCAAAAGCTTTTATTCAAAGTAAAAATGGACTCGATGTGAAATGGTGTTTTGGCCACAAAGGCCTGCTTCAGGAGTCCCTGTGAATGGTAGTCATATGGCTTCACAGCGTTCTGTAAATATCGAGGGCAAAGAATCAGGGCAAAAATTAACAATTGTAAGAACGCTGTAAATATCTATCCACAACTTTGTTTTACAGTGCTCTTATAATTGTTACTTTTTGCCCAGATTCTTTGCCCTCGATATTCACAGAACACTGTGAAGCCATATGGCTACCACTCACAGGGACTCTTGAAGCAGGTCTTTGTGACCGAAACACAATTTCACGCCAAGTCCATTTTTACTTTGAATAAAAGCTTTTGATGTGAACTCTTTGAGTCCATTGGACCTTGCTTGCTCTGCATCATCCCTCGTGTCACCCCTGCTGTGTTTGCTCATCTGGCTGTCTTTGTGTGGAGGACTCTTGTTCTTCTGTGGTTGTCGTATACTGTAATCCCTTCAGGAAAAGAATATTGTAAGCGTGCATGATCTTGTACTGCTTTGTATTTACTAGAAGAGCTAAAAAGAAAGTAATGGCATTATAAATCACCTTATGTGTATAATTTGACACAACAATATAACTCTCAATATTATTCTTCCATAGAGTCTGATGCTTTTACCTGATAAAGGTTCCTGGTCTTCAGTTGCTGCAGGAAATTCTTTCACCATTTCCCCATCTTCTCTGTTATTACTGAACCAGTGCTTAATATGAAAGTTTAGCTCCTTTTGAGAAGTTAAATCTTTCAAGTGAAGAGACTTCAAATGCCAACCCAAGGCTGGCAAAGAATCACAGTTAATCCGAATCTTATAAATATCCCCCACATCTTCAGCATCTACCTATAAAAGGAGAAAAATATTTGATAATAAAGTCCATTAACTAAAAGGTTTTCAGTCTAGTACATAACTACGGCTTACATTCTTGAAGACTTTCAGAACTTTCCTAGAAGGAAAAATGCTGTATGAACCCATTCCACATCATAGGTGAGGATTAGTATTGTTAGAATTTAGACAATTATGCACATTTTTAGTAGATGTGTATATAAAAATTCAAAATGCAATCCTGAATCAGCTCTCTTCCTGGCTATGGGGCCCTTTTACTAAGCAATGCTAAAAAGTGGACTTTGCTATTTTTGCAACACCTTCTATAATTACCCTAATCACTCCCTTCCTTCTTCTTTCTTCCCTTACTTAATCTCTGCACAAAACTAAATGTATCTGTTATCCTGTAATGACAATGTTAACAAAATTATGTAAGCCACATTGAGCCTGCAAATAGGTGGGAAAATACTACTACTACTACTATTTAGCATTTCTATAGCGCTACAAGGCGTACGCAGCGCTGCACAAACATAGAAGAAAGACAGTCCCTGCTCAAAGAGCTTACAATGTGGGATACAAATGCAATAAATAATAAATAACATGGCTTTCCACGTGCTGAGGCCATTTTTAGCATGGCAGTAAAATGGCCGCAATTTCTAGTTTTCCCTAAACGGCCATGCATTAATTTCCCAATTAGCATGTGACCATAAGCATATGAGCCCTTACCGTCACCTGTTGGCAGCATGCAGTGATTTACCCACACTACCCAATTAGCACAGGACATGCCTATTCTCCACCTCCAAACATCCCCTACTAAAAATATTATGTTTTTTAGCACAGGATTGATGCACACCGATTCTAGAACTACTATGGGACATCTGAGTGTGTCCCGCAATAATGCCTTTTTAGTGTGTGGTAAGCATGCATTAGTGCTTACCACCATTTTTCTACTAACATCTGTCCCAAACATGCCCAAATTTCAGCATAACACTGGCCTCCTACTTTCATATGTCTGCTGTCTATGGGTGTAACTGATGTTCCATGCTTGTCACCATTTATTTGGTTCATTTCCATTCTCTTGCCACTATGGATCCTTTTTTTACTCCATGAATTTATGAATTCCACTACTGTTTATTTTTCAATGGCTTCCCATGGAAGAGAATTCCAGGCATCCACCATCCCTTATTTGGAAAAAAAATATATAGATAGATATATATTTTAATACAGTTTCTGATTTTCCTCCTCAGAACTTCATATCATGATCTATAATTCTACAGCTTAGCTTCCCCTGAAGTAGGTTTCCTTCTTATGCATGAATACATTTCAGGTGTTTAAATGTGTCTTTCATATTCTTGTGTAAGGACTTAATTTCCTATGCCCCAATCCAAGCTACCTTCCAATCCTCAGAAAAGTAGCAAAAATTAATAAAAATGTACTTGCAAGCATAATGGGGAAGAAGTACAAAGTTTCACTGTAATGTGTGAAAACATCCGGCAAAAGAATCAGTTTGACCGCAAGATGACTGAGGTGTAAAAGGGGCACTCAGGGAAGACAAAGCCATAGCAGAGAGATTAAATGAATTCTTTGCTTTGGTCTTTACCATGGAAGATTTGGGAGAGATACCCATGACAGAAAAGATATTCAAAGTTGATGAGTCAAAGAAGCAGAATGAAATCCCTATAAACCTGGAAGATGTAATGGCTCAATTTGACAAATTAAAGAGTAGAAAATCACCTAGACTAGATGGTATTCAGCCCAGAGTACTGAATTAAAACAATGAACTTGCAGAACTATTGTTAGTAATATGTAATTTATCTTTAAAATCAAGCATGGTACCAGAAGATTGGAAAGTGGCTATTGTAACAACAATTTTTAAAAAATGTTCCAGAGGTGATCTGGGAAATTATAGAGCAGTGAGCATGACGGTGCCAGGCAAAATGGTAAAGAATATTATAAAGAAGAAAATTACAGAGCATATTCAAAAGCATGGATTAATGAGACAAAACCAACATGGATCTAGTGAAGGGAAATTTTGCCTCACTAATCTATTACCTTTCTTTGAAGAGGTTGAACAAACATGTGGATAAAGGACCTTATGAGACTGGAAGTATGGCATCCAAATGGCAGATGACATTTAATGTGAGCAAGTGCAAAGTGATGCATGTGGGAAATAGGAACCCGAACTATAGCTGCGTAATGCAAGGTTCTACATTAGGAGTCACTGACCAGGAAAAGGGATCTAGGTGTCATTGTTGATGATGTTGAAACCCCTCTGCTCAGTGTGCGGCGGCTAAGAAGGCAAATAGAATGTTAGGCTTTATGAGGAAAGGAAAGGAAAACAAAAATAATGACGTTATAATGCCTTTGTGTCGCTCCATGGTGCGATCACACCTTGAATACTATGTGCAGTTCTGGTCACTGCATCTCAAAACAAATATGGTGGAATTAGAAAAGGTACAGAGAAGGGAGATAAAAATAATAAAGGGGATGGGGTGACTCCCCTATAAGGAAAGGAGAAGAGATGGCTGAGGGGAGATATGATTGAGGTCTATAAAATAATGAGTGGAATGGAACCGGTAGTCGTGAATCAATTATTTATCCTTTCCCAAAATACTAGGACTAGGGGGCACGCAATGAAGCTACAAAGTAGTAAATTTAAAACAAATCAGTGAAAATATTTCTTCATACAATGTGTAATTAAACTCTGGAATTCATTGCCAGATAATGTAGTTAAAGCAGTTAGTTTAGTGGGGTTAAAAAAAGGTTTAGATAGCTTCGTAAAAGAAAAGTCCATAAGCCATTATAAAAATGGACTTGGGGAAAATCCACTGCTTATTTCAAGGCTAAGCAGCATAAAATATATTGTACTGTTTTAGGATCTTGCCAGGTACTTGTGACCTGAATTGGGCACTGTTGGAAACAGGATGCTGGGCTTGATGGACCTTCAGTCTGTCCCAGTATGGCAGTACTTATATACTTAAGTACTTATATGTACTGCATAATGGTGTTTTGTCTTTGTGCACTGCTTTGCTATTCTGCAGTTGCTAAAGTGTTCCCAGTATTCCTCACAATTTGGCAAGCTTCCTTTGGGGGGGTGGAGTGGGAAGGGAAGAGGTGGGGAAAACAGGAAATTATAGCTATTTTGCCTAAGACTTAAAACGGCACTATTAGCCTTATCCTTTTCACTCCACTAAAACTGCTGGGACTACACAAGGTTCTAGGACATGCTTCTATATACCATAAAGTGGCTCTTGTACTGCAGTTTTCCACAGTCCTCATCACAATTCTTATAGGCAATCCACATTGCAGACCACTAGAAAACAGTTTTCACCTGAGAGGAAAAGAAATCTTTGCTTTAAAGCCACTGTTTTACACTTCAGTACACATAATGAAGGTTTTCATGAGATCTGCACTCTCCAATGAGGATTAATGATTCACCTCAGGAGAATGATCACAGCCAAACCTGTTATTTGTTGAGCATCCCTTTCTTCCTGGAGTAAACTCCATTTCATCATGTGCCTGTCTTCTCTTTTAGGCCCTTCATTTCAATCTATTTATAACTGTTCTCTCTTACAATCAAACGCTCCAGGTCCAAACAAAGGAAAACAAGTCACATAGGGCTAGATTCTGTATATGGCGCCTAAAATTTCCACGTGGGAAAAAAGCACACCTAGGCATATTCTCTAAAGTATGCCTAAATTTTATAGAATAGGCTAAACATTTTGCTTGCTATATAGAATATGCCAAGCACTAGTCCTTAGGAAAAGGAGGAGTTATAGGGTACTGAGGATGGGCAGCCTGGATGGGCCATTTGGCCCTTATCTGCCATCATGTTTCTATCTTTCTATTCATGGCAGTCAGCACGATACCTGGACATTCAGAACCAATATCCAAATATAGGCTGGTACTAACTTGAAAGGCCATGGTCAGTGTTTAAAAAAAAGCTTACCGCAGAGTTTGAATATTGCCTCACCAGTGTTCAAAGAAAGCAATACTTTTGAAAATTTCCAAACTTTTCCAGAAAAGGGCCAAAATAAAAATTCATATTACTCTTTGTGCAGCTTTAAAATATATCACTATGATAAAAGTATGTTAAGAGTACAGTACAGTAGCCATCATACAAAATGTGTTTTAAGACCCCAAATGAACTTTTATCATGGTATATTTCTTTGTAATTTTGTTGTTAATGAAAATCTTTTTTCAGTAGGGGAGTAACTCAGGGATCATTACTGCTTCCCACTTTCTTTTTAATATTTATTTTGCTCTGTTAACTAACCTACTTAAAGATTCCAGTGTTGACGTTCATTTGCTGATGACATATAATTAGCAGATTTTGTTAAGGACAATCAGTCTGAAATTATTGCACAGTGGAATGAAATACTGAAAACAATTGAGAAATAGCTAGTCAATCAGAGTATGATATTGAATGCTGCAAAATTGACAGCATTGTACCTTTCTTTGAAAATCATTCTTTAATAGCATTTCCCAAAGTGGGGGATGTGCCATTGCAACTGAATGATGATGTGCAAGTTTAGGAGTAAAATTTGATAGTAAATTGACTATGAGGGGCATTTTTGATATGATGTCTAAATCCGACTTTGGATGTTTTGTTGAAAATGTCCAAAAAAAAAACAAGTAGTGAAAATGACCATTTTCAAACCAGAAAAATGTCTTTTTCTTCTTTGAAAATTACCGTTTCTTAGATGTTGTTGTGCAAAAAAAATTGTCCAAGTGAAAAACGCACAAAATCAAGCCATTGGGATGTAGGACGAGTGAGATTTCCTAATAGACACAAGCATCCCAGCAGAGCAGTGGGGCACCCTAGGGGGCACTGCAGTGGACTTCACATAAAAGTCCTAGGTACACATCTCACCATTACCCCCTTATATTGTATGGTGAGCCCTTCAAAACCCACAAAAAACCTACTGCACCCACCTATACGCCACTACAATAGCCCTTATGGCTGTAGGTGTCACACATATTGGGTACAGTAGGCTTTGGAGGGCTGACACTTTCTACCAGAAGTATAATAGAGTGGATTATGAGACTGGGTCATCTTCTCTACAGTTCACTGCACCGACCACTACACTATTCCAGAAACCTGCTTCCTGCTCTAATAGGCCTGGCTATAACATCTGAAGCTGTTATAGAGGCTGGTATGTACTGTTTCATTTACATGTTTGTGGGGTGGGAGGAGGTCAGTGACCACTGAAGGAGTAAAGGGGTGTCATTCCTTTATTCCTGTAGTGGTCTTCTGGTCATTTATGATACTTTTTTGTGGCTTATTTGTTAATAAAACAAGACTAGACCAAAACGCCCAACTTAATAGCCCTGGAAGTTTTTGTTTTGATTCATTATAGCAGAAAAATGTCCAAGTGGTAGGAATGCACAGATCCCACCCTTAAAACGCCCCTGACATGCCCCCTCGCGATTTGAATGCACTTCTGGTGGAATTCATAGGAAAATATCTAAAAATTGGTTTTGAAAGTACCAATTTGGACGTTTTTGTGAGAAAAACATTCAAATGCAGATTTATGCCACTTTTTGGACATTTTTCTCTTTTGAAAAGGAGCCCCCCAAGTCATCTCAAGTAAGTGGTATAGTCATATTTTGCTTCTTGCAATTTCATAATGGCTTGGCAATTTAAACCTTTTTTAACGCTGGAGAACTAGTTGATTGGACTACTGCAATTCCTTGTATCAAGGTTTGTCTAAGAACAGAGGCAAGATTAAATTTATGGTAGTTGCAAATTTTAACAACATTACTCCAATCAAAGTAAATCAGCACTGGTTCCTGATTTCAGCTAGAATCTCTTTAAATATTACTATTCTTAGTCTACAGAGGATAGACAATGAGGGTGCCATTGTATCTCACTCAAAAACTGCAGGACAGTGTCCCCAGTAGAGCAAGGCATTAAAACGCACCTGTTTACCAAAGCATTTTCTCTGGGAACAATGTAGAACTATAGCCTCTGCCAGCTGGCTTACATGGATCCTGATTAATCCTATTCTTATGTACTGTTATATGTAAAGTATCCTTTCTTTCTTGCCCTTCTACTCTACTATTCTCATTTGTATCTGATATCACCCGGACTCCTCTCTCTCACTCCGGTTTATGTAAGCCACATTGAGCCTGCATGTTTGTGGGGATAATGTGGGGTATAAATACATTAATAAGCAAAATAAATAAATAAATATTTAAATATACTGCTGATCAACTTTTGCTGCAATTAACTGCATTGATTAGTTTTAGATTTACTACTACAGGGACCTGTGTTTTTTGTTACATGGTCCAAGGGCTGTGGAACAACCCACCATATGAACTAAAAAGCACTGCAAATTACTTTACCTTTAGGAAGGTTTTTAAAACATGGTTATTTGAAGAAAATTGATAACTGTGAGTTGACTATGGGTTGTTTAGTTTTTAGTTTTGGATTATTTCATTTTCTTTTAATGTCTTTTTATTGAATTTTTTAAAATAGATTACTGAAATTCTGATGTAAACCATTTTAATACCTTTAGTCTTAGGTGGTATATTAAGGCCCCTATTTTAGAGACACTATTCATGATTTATATGTTTAAATATCTGCATTTATGCATGTATTTTGCATATGTGTATAACTCGATGCTAGAAAGTTAGCATTTACACATGTATATCTGCACCATGGACTAAATTCATTACATGGCACCCAAATTTGGGCACCAAACCAAAAACGTATTCTGAGTGCTATTCTATAAATGGCACTTCGGCTTGGGCGCTGTTTATAGAAAAGCACAGAGCGCCAGGATCCACGCCCAACTTTTAGGCATGAGGATTTACACCAACTGAACCCTGGTGTACATCCTCATGCATAAATTAGGAGCGGATTCTCCAAATTCTATAATACTGCGTGCATCTGTAGTGAGGACCTGTGACCTGTCCATACCCCTCCTATGGTCATGCCCTCTTTTCAGTTGTGCGCTAAATGATTTCTGTGCATGTCTTCATAGGATACAGCTTAGCAAGATGCACATGTAAATCCAAATTGTTGCCAATTAACCCCGATCATTGTTAGTGCTCAATTACTGGTGCTGATAGGCTTATTACTCAATTAACTTGTGTGTGCAAATTGGGTGCAACAAAGCATCTGCATCAGGGGTCGATACAATCAGAATGTATACATATAACTGAGCTAAACACCATTTAAGATCATCAAACCAAAGCAGATTCAAAGCATGGTATCCACAATGTGACATCATAGTACTTTGGCATCTCAAAACTGGTGCCAGCCAAAGAAATCAATCAGATTTGTTTGACATGATTTGCCTTTGCAAAGCCATGTTGTCTTGGATCTTGTAATTCATTGGATTGCAGAACATTGACTATTTTTCCCTTCAGCAGTGTTTCCATTACAAAGCTAAAGTCTCACTGTTTTCTACCACTTCTATGTCACCACCTTTGTGAACAGAGATCACATCAACCTTTCACCAAGCCTGTGACACTTCTCCAATCTTCAAATACTATTAAACATATAATTTAGAAGGCCTGCTAAAATCCCTCTAAGCTCCCTCAGTATCCTGTGAAATATCTCATCCAGTGCCATGGCTTTGTCAACATTCAGTTTTGGAAGTTGTTCATAAACAGTTTCTTCTGTGAACTTTGTGGTATCTACACTACCCTCACATGAATCTTTGTCAATCATTTGCAAACATTCACCAGGGGTTTCCCCCCCCCCCCCCCCCCACGAACACTGAACCAAAGTAATTGTTGAACAATTTTGCTTTCCTCTCATCTCTCTCTACAGACCAACCTTCAGTATCTTTGAGTCTTGGAATTCCATCTCTGATCTTCCTCACTTTTCCAATACTCCTGAAAAAAAGTCATTCACCTCGCTTGACATTTTTTCCTTTTTTCTTCTGCCTGTGCTTTTGCTATCCTGATTTCATTCTTCGTTTCTATCAGATTTATTGGTGTTCTTTTTGTTGTTTTGCTTTTTGTGAACTTTTATAGTTTGTCAATGATATCTTATTTCCCTTTATTTTTTGCAGCCTATATGCCAATAATTGCATCTCCCTCATCAAAAATGCATACATTATATCAACCACAGTATGCTCCTTATCAGCAGGCCTTATACCCAAGCAAGTAACACAAGAAGCTTGTTGTAATGCTTGAAATTCCTTGCAGAATAATTGAACATGTCCCTCGTGTGATTTATATTCTAAATGTAATAAATCACAAAACAGCATTTGGCTAAACGTATGCACAGCTAAATCAATAGGACCAAGAGCACAAGACCATGATGGATGACTCGCTAATGAAAGATCTTCTGTGTAGCACAGATTTAGAAAAAATTTTTCAAACCCAACATATGTATTAAATAAATCATAATTTATGGCTGATTCCAATGAAAGGTCTTTTGAAAGCATACTGTTGTAATTAGAGGAGCTGGTTTAGCTTGATTAGAGAAATTAGATACCGGATCAGTTACACTTGGCAGCACCTGTGCCAGGTTCTTTTCTTTTGGTCTTTACTCTTCGACAACAGAACTTTTTAAGAGTATAATATGCGCAGAATTGCCAATTGGTAAGATGTGATTTATAGCATTTATGACATAAATCAGAGAAGGGCATGTTTAGTTATACCTGCAAGGAATTTCAAGAATGAGTACAAGCTTCTAGTAATACTTCTCTGGTTAAAAAAAAACAAAACTTGCTGATAAGGGGGCTGCAGTGGTAATTACTGTCCTCCAGATTCTGTAATGGTCACCCAAAGTTGGTCAAAAATCAAAGATCAGCAGGAAAAGTAACCCTTAGATTCTATATAGAATACGCCCGATCCATGACAGGTTTTAGTTGGCGTAAATGGTCACACCTAAATTTTCGTTCCGAGAAAGGGCACTACATTTATTCTATAAACTGTGCCTAACTTTAGTCAAGGTTTACAGAATAGCACTAAACGCAGTTTTTTTTAGCACCAATTGTTTTGACGCCATATGTAGAATCTGGACCTAATTGCCCAGTTAGGCACTCACAATCAGTTATTGGCATTAACAGGCACTTAACTGGCAGTACTTAGGAGTTAGATTCAAAAATATAGTCGGGATTGAACCACTGTACAAATTCAATTGAATAAACAAAATAGAAACAGGGTTTACATTCAATATGGCACCAGTGTGTCTATGGAGGAAAAAGCCTCGAGAAAACTCCTCTTGTATACAAACTGATACTTTAGTCGGAGTTGGACTTCCTCATCATTGGCTGAAAAAAACCTCCAGATATTTGAAATTGAACAATAAACTTGCAAACTTAGCTTTATTGTCTTTCAGTGTTCATGGTCTTCACATCTTACTATGAACGTTTAGCTATGATCACAGGAACTCCAACTCCGACTAAAGTATCAGTTTGTATACAAGAGGAGTTTTCTCGAGGCTTTTTCCTCTATAGACACACTGGTGCCATATTGAATGTAAACCCTGTTTCTATTTTGTTTATTCAGTACTCAGATGTTAAGCAAGGATCTTCCCTATGCCCTGTTCTATAACAAGCATGCTTAAATTTCATAGTGTCTATCTCCAAAGGGGGTGTGGCCATGGGAGTAGCATGAGTGGGTCAGGGGCATTCCCAGTGGTTCAGGGGCATGCTATAGAATACCTGCATTTGCGTGCCTAACTGCCATCAGTTGGATGCGCAACAAGAGTTTAAATGATAGGTTGCCTTCCACGCTTAAATGCTTAATACACACGTTAGAAGACTGGGAGGCAACTCATTTTACACAGGGTGCACAGCCCTGTGGCTTACCTATTATATCATCGGCTCCAAATGTTAATTTGAGCTCTAATGCTTTTCAAACATGTAAAAATTCACTTTTAATTTAATTTTTATCCTAGAAAAACTCATAGAAAAAACTTGTCACTTACCATAGTAAGTAGTTATTTAGGACTGTCACCAACACGACCCATGTTTCAGTAACCCTGCATCAGGGTGATAGCCCTAACAAAAATGCCAGCAAACTTTTTCAGCTCACACCATTTTGAGAAAACTAGAACGCTGAGGACATGGCTTTTAAGGCTAGAGGGATAAAGTATCCCTCTAGCCTTAAAAGACACATCCTCAGCATTCCAGTTTTTTCAAAATGGTATGTGCTGAGGAAGTTTGCTGGCATTTTTTGTCAATTACCCTGTGATTCACTGGTCAAATCCCCAAATCCAAATGAGCAGTTAGCTCATATATCAATCATTCAGAGGAGGTGTGAATGATAGTGGAGATTTCTTTCTTTTATGGGGAGTACACATAAGATCACTCATGCCATTCAACCTCACATCCACATTAGTTCCAACAGAAGAGGTGAGTAGGGGGAGGAAGGGGAAATGTCCCTGGTTCACAAAGAGTTTGAAGCATAATAAAAGGTGTAAACACTGGACTTCAACTGGAGAAAACAGCCAACACTGGAGAACAGAGGCTTATGGAAGTGGTCTTATATTTTTATATATATTTTTGTCCCCTTAGCCTCTTAACCCCTAATTCCCTATAGTGCGCCACAAGTTAGATGCCAAACTTTAGGCACTCAAAAGGAAGTTGGATGCTCAAATGATACCTAGCTGTACTTAGGAGCCATTCTATAAATTAGTGCCTAAGTGCTTTAGGGGGTCTTTTACAAAGGCATGCTAGCGTTTTTAGTACGTGCTAAAAATGAGCATACTCTAAATGCTAAGATGCACATACTTCAATGGGCACCTTAGCATTTAGCACATGCTAATTTTTAGCATGCACTAAAAATGTTAGTGTGCCTTTGTAAAAGGGACCCTTAGTGCACAACCTCAAAGGGGACATGCTTGTGGATGGGGAATGGGCAGGGCATGGACGGGTCACACACTTAGGCACCAACCTTATAGAATACTATAAGTTGTACGCCTAGGTGCCAACATTTACACTTGCCTTTGACATGGTTCAAGTGTTGGTGGCTACAGTTAGGCTCCTAAATGCCAAATTAGGCTCTATTCTATAACAGAATTTGGGTGCCCAAATGCCCTTGCAGAATATTATCTTAGGGAGTCTTTTAGAAAGCATCAGTAAGCCCAATACGGGTTTACTGAACGCTAAACCAGGATTACCATCAGCCCAATGCAGCTGCTGGTGGTAGTTCTTCCCTGAGCACGTGCCATTCCCACGGGAAAAAGAAACCCCCCAGAAATTTTTCTTTATTTTTGTTACATTTGTACCCCACACTTTTTCCCACTGATGGCAGGCTCAATGCGGCAGGCAATGGAGGGTTAAGTGACTTGCCCAGAGTCACAAGGAGCTGCCTGTGCTGGGAATCGAACTCAATTCCTCAGTTCCCCAGGACCAAAGTCCACCACCCTAACCACTAGGCCACTCCTCACTCCTAATGGCTTATGCAGTGGTAATTGTGCATCACTGCACGCTCCTCAATTATCACTGGGTTGTTGTGGGAGCCCTTATTGCCACCTCAATGGGTGGCGGTAAGGGCTCCCTGCTGTACAGCCACATGGTAAGAGTTCTCTTATTGCATAGCCATATTTGTCTGGGGGCTTTTTAGTCGCAGCGTTAAAAAGGGCCCTGCTGCATGGGAAAAACAACACCTGCCGCTGATGCAGGGCCCATTTTCCTGGAGCTTGGTAAAAGGACCCTTTAGTGCCCAGATTTTTGGGTGTCTAGTAGCCCCCTCCTTAATTCAGTCTCTAGGCTTTGTCCATTGTATTTAACCAATAACACTTGATTCCTTTTAACAGTTCATGAATTTCTTCATACTCATAGGCTGAAGTTAAATTCAAGTAAAACTGAGGCTTGGATATTTTCCAGGGTCATCGCCATCCTAAGTACTGAAGACAGTTCTACAATAGGTGATCTGCCAGAGAGGATCAGGATGCTGCATAGTATGGATGGGCATGGGAGATGTCATGGACATATCCTATGTTGTTGTATGCTATTAACAAACGGAAGCAAGCAAAAAAAACATGATATTTTGCGTTTCTTTATTTGCCGATAATAGTGCATATTCTTTGCAGAGGTTGTTCCCTCAAATTTTGGAAAAGAGGGCATCTCTTTCTAAAGGGTATACACTATTTGCAAAGAGTGTGTAAACACGAGCCATTATGCATGCTCAAACCGTCACGTATGTGTGCACTCTCAGGCAAAGAGTGCACACACTTTGCAATTCAGGGGCCCTCTTTACAAATAGTCACTCTCAACAACATAGCTCCCATAATGAATAAATGCCCAGAAAAAAACAACAAAACTAACGTTCCCTGAAAAGATGCAAAATGACACAAAACAAAAACTTACCAGCTGCTCATTCCTACTGTATAGAACCTTCATTATAGGAGCCACAGTGTAAGCCAACTGTTTGAACCAAGAAATATGAAGCCAGAGCAAAGAGTTATGATTACAGCAGAACTGTACTGGGACTAAAAGTGTTTTTGCTCAATAAACAGGAGATTGGTTTGAGCAACTAAAATTAACTGATATAATGGGACATGAAGTAGTTTCTGGCCTGTTTGACCTTGACAAATATTGTACCCAAATGAGAAGCATAACATAGTCAAGGAAGTGTTTGTCCACACCCATGTCTCACCACCTTAACTCTTATGAATAAGCTCGGTAAAAAGGAAAAAAAAATCTAATTCATCTATCCTATGCTTGGAACAACCTTCCCGAGCCCTTACGCCAAGCCCCCTCCCTGCCCATCTTCAAGTCTTTGCTTAAAGCCCACCTCTTCAATGCTGCATTCGGCACCTAACTCTTACCTTTCAGGAAATCCTGACTGCCCCAATTTGACTGCCCCTATCAGACTGACTGTTCATGTGTCCTTTAGATTGTAAGCTCTTTGAGCAGGGACTGTCCTTCTATGTTAAATTGTACAGCGCTGCGAAACCCTAGTAGCGCTTTAGAAATGTTAAGTAGTAGTAGTAGTATAACCAATAATATACTATCTTCCTTTGGATCCTATGAATTTACATGAAGGAACTGATACAGATAATGGGACTTTTAAAAGGAGACTATGAAAAGGACTAGGGTTCCTTCTGCAAATTCTTTCCAGCTTTGCAACCTTCCTAATAACAGACCAGGGATCGGGCCTTGCAATTATTTGGAAAAAAGGAAAGACAGAAAATCATGTACCCAGCCAAACTTTAATGAAAAAGCAGAAAAGTATATATATTTGTTGGTGTAATAAATTAATATCAATTGGTTCACTCTTGTATTCCTGATTTTTCCCTGGATCTTGGAATAACTTGGTCCTGTACAGAACAATTGTGGTTCCTTTCCTTTCTCTTGTTGCATTCATCTTTCAGTAACCTTGATGTAAATTGCTATGATCTGCGAGTTAGTTAATAGCAGTATAACAAGTGCAAATAAGTAAAAATAAATAATTTAGAGAGTTCAGACACATGCTCCAAAGCACAAACACATGTATGTATGGTAGTGCCTCTTATTCACGAGCACCAAGCTGAGCTGTGAATGATTTATATGGGCCACCACAAGTGTGACAGTATCCATGACAAGCTTTTAACAGGGTAGGTTGAGAGGGCCTTCCTCAGCCATCCCAGGGCAAAGGAGGGTAAAGTGGTTCTCTCAAGGCCACAAGGAACCCCTGTGGAATTTGAATCAGGACCCTCTGGTTCCTACTTCACTGCTTTAACCACTAGACTGCTTCTCTGCTGGGAAAAGCATAAGGCTGGCATAATTAAATCTTTTATATTTGGTGTTTAAGTTTATACTGTTCGCATGATGTGTATTCCATGCATTGCTAAACAGTTAGCTAAACCAGCCCAGCATCCAAAAGGAAGACACTTTTCTTGATTTCCAGCTGTTTATTACAGTAAAACAATTAGCTTACCGTATGCAAGCAGTTATTTATTTTATTTTCATTTATAACCCACTTATTAACTAAGAGGGTAACAATAGAAACATTCACAATTTAAAAATTGAACACGTATCAAACAAACAGTACTGAATCGCAGCTCAATACAACATTATATTCTCTTCAGACATATGCTTGTACAAACAGATGTGTTTGTAACTGTTTCTTAAATTCAAGCATAGATGATAAAAGGTACAAATTGCCAGGTAATTTGTTCCATAACAAAGGCTCAATTATGGACAAAGCAGTGTCACACGTGTCTAAATAACAGACTTTTGCTAATGGGGACAACACTAATTGTCATGTCTCTGCAAATCTAAGGTACTGGACCTGACAGTAAATCTGTAGGGCTTGCTTGAAGTCCACAGGAAAGGTGCCAGACAACATCTTAAAAATAAGCATCAACAATTTAAATTGTGCTCTAAATCACACTGGGAGCCAATGTAAGGCTTTCATTGACAAAGAAACATGATCAGATTTCTATAAATCCATAATCAATCACAATACAGAATGCTGTATTACTGAAAGAGCCCTGCAGCATGACTGAGATAGACCCAAATATAAGCTGTTACAATAATCTAATTTAGACAAAACTAGACTTTGAGCAACAATTTGGAAATCGGACCTAGGTATCATTGGCCTGATCATACTCGGGACATGTAGCTGATAAAAAAAGCAAGATGGGACAACTTTAGCCACATGAGCTCTTGGATTCAGCTGTGAGCCCAGTTTCACCCCAAGACAAACAATCTGATCTGGCAGGATATGCCTGTAACCGAATGCTGATCAACTGGTTGACAGACTGCCAAGCTGAAGGGGTGGATAGGGAGAGACGGAACAGATGGGATTCTGAATTATTGCTGAGATGGATGTTGAATGGTAGTGAGGGAAGGATGTCTGCCTAATTAAGTGGATAGGTGCTGAGTTTCAGTGAAAGAAAGATGTTAGATATCAGTAAGGAAAGGATGTTGGGCATCAGGTGAAAGGAGGATAATGTTTTTTAGAGGGTTGAGAGGGACAGAGGGTGGACTGTTTGCTCGTGAGTCTAAGATGGAGAATTCTGCCCTGCAGGGAGTGATGCAAAGAAGACTCATAAGGCTAGGGGGCAGTAGAAATAACAACAGGGTTGGAGCAAGTACATTTGGCTGAAGCCATAAACTGACAACTCTCCCAACCGGAGGAAGTAAATCACGTTCAAGATTTGACCTATGAGAACAGAGATTATGAAGTCTAGCAGAAAGTCAATTTGCAATGCAACCATAACCTGCCACAAAATCTCCAATGTAAAGCAAAAGACAGTCTTTTTATCTGATGAGATGGATTTGTAATTCTGATAATTAAAAGTATTTCAGTAGCTGTTCTCTTAGGCTTCAGAGGCTGGTGTCATGATTGTTCCTGCCAAAATTCAAGTTTGTGACAAACGGACTTTCCTGCTTAAATCTCCTTCCCCCTTGAGGAAAACCACTCATCTCAACCCCCAAACATTCAGGTTTGAGAACCCACTAAATATAAAGGCAAACTGCAGACCTCATATCCTAAAGAAAGCTACAGCACAATGGCTGTAATATCAGTCCCACTTACTCAGACATGGCAAGACACAGACATCTGCAACAATTATTTCAATAGCTGTTGACATACTCATGTAAATACCAGCTTCAGAAAGCTGCAATTTATATATGGAAATCCATACTATTCAATGGTTTCGAGGGGGTTTAGTTTGGACCTAGTTGAGTATAACTGAAATCTACATATGTATAACCCATTTTATAAAGAGAATACACATTTATGGGGAAAAATCATCCGGGTTGTGTTTATACCAGATCAAAGACATGTACAGTGGGGGAAATAAGTATTTGATCCCTTGCTGATTTTGTAAGTTTGCTCACTGACAAAGACATGAGCAGCCCATAATTGAAGGGTAGGTTATTGGTAACAGTGAGAGATAGCACATCACAAATTAAATCCGGAAAATCACATTGTGGAAAGTATATGAATTTATTTGCATTCTGCAGAGGGAAATAAGTATTTGATCCCCCACCAACCAGTAAGAGATCTGGCCCCTACAGACCAGGTAGATGCTCCAAATCAACTCGTTACCTGCATGACAGACAGCTGTCGGCAATGGTCACCTGTATGAAAGACACCTGTCCACAGACTCAGTGAATCAATCAGACTCTAACCTCTACAAAATGGCCAAGAGCAAGGAGCTGTCTAAGGATGTCAGGGACAAGATCATACACCTGCACAAGGCTGGAATGGGCTACAAAACCATCAGTAAGACGCTGGGCGAGAAGGAGACAACTGTTGGTGCCATAGTAAGAAAATGGAAGAAGTACAAAATGACTGTCAATCGACAAAGATCTGGGGCTCCACGCAAAATCTCACCTCGTGGGGTATCCTTGATCATGAGGAAGGTTAGAAATCAGCCTACAACTACAAGGGGGGAACTTGTCAATGATCTCAAGGCAGCTGGGACCACTGTCACCACGAAAACCATTGGTAACACATTACGACATAACGGATTGCAATCCTGCAGTGCCCGCAAGGTCCCCCTGCTCTGGAAGGCACATGTGACGGGCCGTCTGAAGTTTGCCAGTGAACACCTGGATGATGCCGAGAGTGATTGGGAGAAGGTGCTGTGGTCAGATGAGACAAAAATTGAGCTCTTTGGCATGAACTCAACTCGCCGTGTTTGGAGGAAGAGAAATGCTGCCTATGACCCAAAGAACACCGTCCCCACTGTCAAGCATGGAGGTGGAAATGTTATGTTTTGGGGGTGTTTCTCTGCTAAGGGCACAGGACTACTTCACCGCATCAATGGGAGAATGGATGGGGCCATGTACCGTACAATTCTGAGTGACAACCTCCTTCCCTCCGCCAGGGCCTTAAAAATGGGTCGTGGCTGGGTCTTCCAGCACGACAATGACCCAAAACATACAGCCAAGGCAACAAAGGAGTGGCTCAGGAAGAAGCACATTAGGGTCATGGAGTGGCCTAGCCAGTCACCAGACCTTAATCCCATTGAAAACTTATGGAGGGAGCTGAAGCTGCGAGTTGCCAAGCGACAGCCCAGAACTCTTAATGATTTAGAGATGATCTGCAAAGAGGAGTGGACCAAAATTCCTCCTGACATGTGTGCAAACCTCATCATCAACTACAGAAGACGTCTGACCGCTGTGCTTGCCAACAAGGGTTTTGCCACCAAGTATTAGGTCTTGTTTGCCAGAGGGATCAAATACTTATTTCCCTCTGCAGAATGCAAATAAATTCATATACTTTCCACAATGTGATTTTCCGGATTTAATTTGTGATGTGCTATCTCTCACTGTTACCAATAACCTACCCTTCAATTATGGGCTGCTCATGTCTTTGTCAGTGGGCAAACTTACAAAATCAGCAAGGGATCAAATACTTATTTCCCCCACTGTATATGTTTACAAAAAGAGCTCATTTCAGCCAAGACTTACAAAAGAGATTAAGAAGTCATTCTCGAGATTTGCGAGGGAGTCTGGTGGATTTGTGCAGGCACTGGACTGTCTGTCTGCAGGCCCAGGTGACATTGAGAGGGGGCCTCATAAAATCTACAAAGCAGTGGCTCTGCCACGGTACCCTTGGATTCATGAGGGAGTCTGGTGGATTGGTGGAACCACTGGACTGGCCATCTGCAGGCCCAGGTGACATTGAGAGAGGGCCTCATACCATGTACAAAGTGGCGGCTCTGCTGTGGTACCCTTGGATTTGCAAGGGAGTCTGGTGGATTTGTGCAGCCACTGGATTGGCCATCTGTAGGCCCAGGCGACATTGAGAGGGGGCCGCATACCATCTAGAAAGCAATGGCTTTGCTGCGGTAGGCAGCCGCAAGTGCGTGGCCATGGATGCACGCCTAAAAGAGTGTGACCAAAGGGGCAGGTCCTGCCCCTTTGAAGCCCCTTTGAAGCCCCTTTGGAGCTACTGAGGAGCATGGAGTGTGGCACTCTGCTCCGCTCCTATGAGGAAAAGAAAGGGTGGAGGGAAAAGGAAGTTGCCATTGCCAGTGGTGGTTAAGGGATTGATGAACCTGCACCTACAAGTGGCGTCTTCAGCAGCTGTCACCACAGCAAACATGAGTACTCTCTCTCCTTCTGAAATATCCCTGTCATTGGGGGGGGGGGGGTCCATCCTCACCCCCCACAATTGGCTGTGCTATCAGAATTGACTGGTGCCTCTAATCAAGAGGGTACTTCTGTTTATTCTGTTTTTTCTCAGATTCTAGGGGGTTAATAAAGAAATTGCAGAGTCTTCTGGTTCCATTCAAGTTAAAGGGTTATCTCCGGTTCCCTTTTCATACCATTCATTTTATGCCTCTGTACCAGCTGTTTCTAAACAGGATATTTATGATGCCTTTTTTAAGATGGTTAAGAACTTACAAGAGACTCTATCACTGTATAGTAAATTTACCTTTGAAACAGCAGAGAAATTTGTTGAGAGTGATAAACAGATAACCACCTTGCAAAAGGATGTTGAAAAATTGGTTCTCAGGTGCTTTCTTGCCAAGCAGCAGCAGCATCTGCTGTTAAATATAGCCTTATGTTGCATATGCTGTTAGAAAGTGTGGAGAATTCTGCAAGGGCTTTTAACTCTTACTTGTTTCTTGTCTCCGATGGAACTTTTTAAAATGTACATGAAAGATGTTACACAAATGGCTTTTGAACTTGTAGATATAAAGGCAATGATATATGACAAATTAATCAAGAGGGTGACTTTGCTAACTTAAATTCTCCTGACAGTTTAGATCTTACAAAATTTCTCTAAAGATGCAATAGAGAAGCATTCTACATTGTTGGTTTCCATTACTTCTTTAGATAAGAAAACGGCAATTCTTAAAACTTATTTTAAAAATAAGGGTATACCCGTTTGTGGTCAAAAGGTTTCAGTGTTTCCAGTTGTTTCTAGGCCAACACAATTACGTCGTAAAGCTACAACTCAAGGCTAAGGGTTTGGCTGTGGAAGGCACTATCTTTCTAACATTTCCTTGCAAATGCCTGCTAACATATCTTCCTGGAACCTAATCATTTGGAAATATTCTTGTCTTTAGCCGATAATGAGTAACTGTATTGTTCTGCTGGTTATGTTTGTTCTGGGATATTGAAATTTATTTCCAGGCCTACAATATTGTTTTCCTGAAGGATTTCTTTATTAAAGTATCTTTTGTTGACTTCAGCTGATCCCTTGATGTGAACTTGATAGCACTGAGTATTTGCTTTTTGTTTATTGTGGATGTTAACTACTTAATTGGCAGCACTTGTATGTGTGGGTTTTGTAAAATGAGGCGGGTACATGTGAAACTGTTGCACTTTTACCCAGGAGTTGTAAAATCACCAATCCCACGTGTAAATGCCAATACCTCCATCTGAAATTTTTCTTCACTCAATGTGTAATTAAACTCTGGAATTCATTGCCAGAGAAGGTGGTAAAAACAGTTAGCTTAGCGGGTTTTAAAAAAGGTTTGGATAGCTTCCTAAAAGAAAAGTCCATAAGCCATTATTAAAATGGACTTGGTAAAGTCCACTGCTTATTTCTAGGATAAGCAGAATAAAATGTATTGTAATGTTTTGGGATCTTGTCAGGTACTTGTGACCTGAATTGGTCACTGTTGGAAACAGGATACTAGGCTTGATGGACCTTCGGTCTGTCCCAGTATGGCAACACTTATGTACTTATGTAAGAATAAGAAAAGGTCTCTAGCGTCTGACAGGGGATCAAGGAGGTCTTGATGTATTAGAAAAGTTTAGGCAACCTAGTGCATTGAGAACTTTATTATAGATTGTGCTGTGGGACAGATAGGTCTTCCTATTACATATTTATTTTTAAAGTCCTCTGCTTGTTTTATACTTAGATCCACTTCTTTAGGGCCTCTTTTATCAAGCCATGCTAGCGGTTCCCATGCAGCAATCTGACAAAGCCCATGCAAACTGAATGGGCTTTGTTGGCATTACCGCACTGGGAGCTGCTAGGGCATCGTGATACAAGGGGCCCTTAACGTTCTATTTGGGATACAGAGAAATACTGTTTTTCCTTCTTTTTTTCCTTTTGCTTGGGCTGCTTGGATATCTATATATATAAAAGGCAACCCCAACGTTCTGAAGCCTCCACGGAAGTTGAGGCGCCCGAGATATCCGGTGTGCCCTGGAGTGTCTGCACCGCCCTCGCGTCAAAATGTCATGACGCGTCAAAACGTCATGACGTCGAGGGCGGAGCTATTGACACTCCAGGGCCGAAACGGCCCACAGCGAACAAGGCAAGTAGCTTCGAGGGACGGAGGGAGGGGACCCCTTGCTAGCGCCCGTTTCATTCCGCTCAGAAACGGGCATTTTTTCCTAGTTTAATAATATATATTTTTTCCTTTTGTATCTCATTTTTGATTCAAATGTTATTTGCTTGATATAGATATAGATAATAGAAAGAAAGAAAAGACAAGGCTATCTGTCAGAAAAGCTTTTACCAAAATACAAAAATTCCAATCTCTATAATCTACATACCACCTAATTCTTTGAAAGTTACCAAAAATTGCATGCGCAAATTTGGGTGCGCAATTTAACTAAACAACAAGCTAATTAGTGTCAATAATTGGCTTTTTAACAAGTAATTATTGCCACTAATTTGATTTAATTGGTATATATACATGTACATTTTGGTGCAGAATCTGTGCCAAAATTTCACATACATTAAAAAAAGGGGGCATGGAAACGGGAGGGTCATGGGTGGAACGGGGCATTCCTAGTATTTACACTCATTGTTATAGAATAACAAGGACACATGCCTAATTTACACATGTATATTTGCAACACATTTCAGCTGGTGCAAATAGCTGCACCTAAAGTTAGGTGTGATTCCCAGGTATGCCTAACTTTAAGCGCAGCTTATAGAATAGCGCTTTTTCTGGCGTCATACATAGAACTCACCCCAAAATGGGCTTCATATGTTTCTAAGCTTCTTTTATTTATTATATGTTCTTAATTTTGTAATCTACCTTGTACCAATTGTATTGGTAAATGCAGAATGTAAGTACCAATTACATCTAAATAATTAGATTGAAAACTTATAACAGCAGAAATAATACACAGTTTACTTCTACAACACCTTATGAAAAAAGTAACTGTCCCACAGAGAAAGTTGTATCAATAACGCACAGTGCATAGCATGACTGCCATTTCAATGACAATGGAATCATTACAGGAGAGAGAACCTTTATTTTTGTTATTTTTGCATTAGCATCATGTATGTGTGACTTACAAGGAATTCATCTGTAGCTCCAGGAAGGAAACATATGGATCTCTGCTTTAGTGAAGAAAGAATTAGGTCATCGCTCTTGCCCTTTGAGCCATAAATCGCAAGGGTTATTTTAGACTCTTGAGGCTCCGGGGAATCTTTTGCAGTTTTAACCCATACTTTCCACCGTCCTTCTGAAAAGAAGTACAAATAATTGTAAACGTGCTTTTCTGAAAGGCAGATGTATATGTTTCTTTGCTGTCCAGTTACCATGAAGCAGAATGAGGGGTATTTTCGATATGACATCCAAATCAGATTTTGGACATTTTGCAAAAAACGTCAAAAAATCCAGTGCCAAACTTTGTCATTTTTGAATCACCCTATTTTACACCATTTTGTTCTGAGTGCATCTTTCTTTTAGGGCCATTTTTAAACAAAAACTGTCCAAGGGAAAAACGCACAAAAGCAAGCTATTGGGATATCTTGGAGCCAGCAGTCCTACTAGACTGGCCACACAGACGTCCCTGCAGAACAATGAGGCAGCCTAGGGGGCACTGCAGTGAACTTGACATACAAGGTCTCAGGTACACATCACATTATAACCCCCTTATATTATATGGTGAGCCCACCAGGAATAGCAAAAAATGTACTGTACCTAACTGTATACCACTACAATAGCCCTTATGCCTGCAGGTGTCACCTATACGTGGGTTCAGTGGGTATTTTGTGAGTTTTGAGACACTCAAACTTTCCACCACAAGCGTACTAATTAGAGTGAGATATGGGCCTGGGTCACCTTCTCTACAGTGCACTACACCCACCACTAGGCTACTCCAGGGACCTGCTTGCTGCTCTAACAGGAATGGCTCTAACAGGAATGGCCATTATATCTGCAGCTGTCATACAACCTGGTATATACTGTAACTTTCACATCATAGGGAGGTGGGAGGGGATCAGTGACCATGGGGGAATTAAGGGTGGATCATGCCTTTATCTCTCCAGTGGTCATCTGGTCAGTTTGGGCACCTTTTTGGCACTTAGTCGTTATTGAAACAGGTCTAGCCAAAAACATGTTTTTTTTGCCCTGGACATTTTTACAATGCTCCATTATCGAAGAAAAACGTCCAAATCGTAAGCACACCCTAGTCCCTTCCAAAACATGCCTCCAACATGCCCCCTTGAGATTTAGATGAACTGCAATAACATCTTAAAAATTAGTTTTGAAAATTGTGATTTGGATGTTCTTTAAAAAAAAATGTCTATCTGGCGCTTTGTGCTGTTTTTCTGTTTCAAAATTGAGCCCCAATATGTGCAATTAACAAGTTATTTATTTATTTATTTAGTTAGTTAGTTATTTATTTGCAGCATTTGTATCCCACATGTTCCCACACACAAGCAAGCTCTATGTGGCTTACAAGACAATAAGAAACAGGGTCAGGTAAGGAAGGGGTACATGTTTTTTTTTTAATTACATTTTTGTACCCCATGCTTTCCCACTCATAGCAGGCTCAATGCGGTTCTGAGAGGCCGATATTCAAAAAGAGCAGAAGGTTTAGGACTTCTTTTACCAAGCCGCGCTACCAATTCCCGGGTTCGGCAAATGAGAGGAAGCCCATTCAATTCGTATGGGCTTCCTTTCATTTGCCACGTGGGAATCGGTAGTGCGGCTTTGTACAAGAAGCCCTTATTTTCAGCCATATTTAGATGCATAAGTTTTCATTTGTAATGCACCAACATTTAGGGCCAAAAAGCTTAGGCTCCTAAATTTAGAACTACTATTCATTTTGCCTAGATCTGAAGCCCAATTTTGTATAGGTTGTATAGATTAGCAAAGAGATGTCCAAGTCGGGACATTCTCAGTTTGCAATGCATTTTACAAAAAAACATGCTGAACATACAGCATTTTGTAAAATACTTTTGAGGTTGTGGGAAAAGCAAGTGTATTTGGCAGCAGGTACAGTGGGAATAGTCATTAAGCGGAAAAAAAAGGTCAAAAGCAGCATCACTCAGGGGTTTGTATATGTAAATGCTGCTATTTAGAAGTGCAGGTAGAACGTTTAACAAACTTTTATGTCTAAGGGGAGCTCATTAAGCAGCCAGGCTCCACTCTGTTTGCTGTTCAAGGTACTTTTGAGTACCGAAAGGTAAGCACTATCCCTCCCCCACCCCCCACCCCCAAATCACTCCTTCAATGGACAGGTCCAAGTAAACTTTAGATAACAGTTTGTGCTAGGGAATAGGTATAAATGATGACAGAGAAATGTTTTGAAGCAAACTTGTATTTTTGTTGTAAGATAGAAAAAACACATATACTTTTTAGGTCTGCCCAAACCAGAATCAAAACACATGCTGTATGCAGTGGTTATCTATTCAAGGTGTATCTTTTACATATGCACCCCTTGCCAGACAATCAGAGAGCAGGAGGAAGATTGCGGATAAATTGTATGACATTTCTCACTTCTCTTCCAGGCAAAGCTCTGCAATCCACCCCCACCCCACCCCACCCACCCCCCAACACACACCTTCAAATCACCTGTGCTCCAGTCTTTGCCTGGGCAGCAGCAGCATTCATAGGTTGCCTGTGCCTGCACAGAGACTTTCTGAACTATCCCACCCCTTCTGATGTGACTTCCTGTTTTGTGAATGGCAGGATTTATTTATTTATTTATTTATTTATTGCATTTGTATCCCACATTTTCCCACCTATTTGCAGGCTCAAAGTGGCTTACAGAGTGTGGTTATGACATAATCATTTCGTGATAACAGGTACAATTCTTATAGTTTGAATGTTGGTAAGTGAAGATAGGCATAGTCATTTCATGATAACAAGTACAGTTATTACTGTTTAAAGATTAGGTAAGGGAGGATAGACGGAAAGTGTTAGGTAGGTTAGAGGTGAACTGCGGTAATTGTGTGGATTGTTGAAGTAGTTTTGTAGGATGGTTCAGAGTGAGAGAAAGTCCTGGTTCAGGCACAGGAAGCCTATGAGTGCACTGCCGAAGCCCGGGCAAAACTGGAATGGAGGTGATTTGACCATACAGATGGGGGAGGGGCGCGAGATGCACCCCCTTGTGAAAAATTCCTGAATACATTGCTGGCTGTGTGTATATACATGTAAGTATCAGCTTTCTAAGATCTTTATTAACACTTCTATGACCATTTACATGTCTAAATTTGCTTTTCCCACATGTAAATGGCATCGCAACCTTCTAAACAGACCTCCTTAGACTTCTAAGGTAGGTGTCTAGTGCAGAAAATCACTGGAAAAATACCTAACTTTTACCCTCACCCTAACTCTGTCCCAATAGAGAACCACTTTTGGGGCCCTAAAACATCAATCTAATACAATTAGGACCAATTTAAGGGTCAGACTCTGAAGGTTATGTGGACTTCCCTGGGAACTGAAACCTTACCTGTTGTCAATGATCAAAACAAATAGATTTCAGTTGTTTAATATACCCAAGTGAATCTGTCCTTAGATATTCAAGCCTCACAGTATCAGCCTACACCTGCCTCTCTCCTCCACTGAGTTCTCAAAAAGGGGCTTAAAACCCACCCTGTATCAACTTCCAAAATTAGGGAGAAGCAGATGTTGAGACAAGCTGAAAGGCAACAGCATAAGTTCCCTAGTACTATTACTATGGTGGATAATAGAAATTGTTTGCAGATTTATCAACAGCATGCAATTTCTGTTTTTTATAAATAGCATCTCTCAACCTCAAGCACTGTTTGCATCTGTAAACATGTTAACGTCCTCAGACAGAAGGTTTAATTTTTGTTTTATGATTCACTGTCAGGGTTTGAAATTGTGTTCCACAATGGGATAATAAGAATGTGTAATTAAACTGCCTCTTCTAATGTGAATGTGGTCCTTGAGGATACGCCCATCAATACAAAGTAGGCTGAATTTTCACTGGTTTCTGTAAGTCAATAGTGATTGTTACAGGGATTGAATTATGGGTATTGAATCCCTGTTTTTGGGTCCTGGTTTAGGTATCAACATAGGCAAACGACTTGGGTGCAAGATTTTGAAAGTACCAAATAGATTAAAGCAGAATCTGCTCCTGCTTATTTGGGTGCCATGTGCATGTGGTGCTTCAAAAGGACACCACTGTGATACTATGGTCTTCCTCTGCTCCTCTTGTGGATCTTCAATTGTTTGGATCTCTGACACCCCCCTCTCCCAGTGAACTGCTGTCTGGTCTTGCCAATGAGCACCAAAATCTAACCTAATCAAACCTCAGCATTTACAGACTGCTTATCCTTCCTATAGGCCCAAACCAGTTTACCCAACATTAACCAAATATACTGTGGGAATTGACATTTGTTTAAAATAAAAAAAAAGAACATATATTTATCAAAATCTGATAGAATTAGCAGTTTTTCCGAGCTAAATATTTATAAAATAGGAAAGTTATTAAATGCTTCCAAAACAAAAAAAAATTAAGAAGACTTTCATTTAACAGGTAGAACTAACCCATTTCAAATGTTAGCAGCTTGAAAAAAATAAAGCACCATTCTAGATGTTCTTAAAATGTATACCCTTGTCGAGGGAAAAGTTAACACGCAACGATCTGACACATGAAAACTACGACTGAAGGCTGATGTAATTATCAGCTTAGTAAAATAGACTGGACCTAAACCCTGTAATTTTTAAAAACAAAGCAGGCCAGCTTAAAAATTTCGTAAGCTTTGACAACCTGCCTGTTCTAATTGTTTTGAAATCTATGAGTGCAGACAACGTTGATTCTATTACAGTAATTGTTAATAAATGTTTGGCTGATGGTGATGTGTCTGATTTGTTGAGAAAACAGCATTAAGTTTATTAAAATTTGATATTCTGCCCAATCAGAAAAACCTTCTAGGCAGTTCAGAAGACTACAATTTAAAATTAGACTGCAGATTAAATGGACCTTACTAATTACAGGCTCATTTATTCACTCTCATTCCTTTCTAAGGTGGTACTCAAACAGTTCCAGGATTTTGTTGACTCCCGAGGGATTTCAGATACTCTGAGACTTTGTTTTCATCTTGTTTTGATGTAATGCAAAGATGATTCGAACAAGGGAGCTCATATATGTTGATGATGCTCAACATTTCGGCAGCATTTGATACAATTAACCTTGATATTGAACAAGCTACTTTCTATCACCATGGGAGGAATGTACTAAAATGGTTTAAATTATTTTTTTTGTGTATCACTTGCAACAAGTCAAAATAGGTGATGATTATTCAGGATATTACAGGGATCAGTACGCTCATCAGCTCTTTTCAATATTTGCATTCAACCAATTTGCCAATTGCTATGAGGCTTAGATATTATTTATTGATTATATACAGAATTACAGCCAAAAAACAGCGGATAGTCAACATGAATTATAAGATCGTAAATCAATAATGGAAAAGGGAGAGGACCTCAGACTGGTGATATTTTTAATCAATAAGATTGCATAGATCTAGTTACCATAATATAATCACTGGTCCTTTACCAACCTCCTCCCTGGGTGTTCACTCATACACTTTTAGTGCATATATAATACATGAAGCAGCCATAGTACAAAACATTTTAACAAAACACAGCTACTTAGCTTGTTGTGGCTTAAAACAAGGGTCTCCCCAACAGTCCCGTTTTGCCAACTGGGGCTTCGTCAGGGGAAGGACACCCTGCAACACCAAGCTATGGCAAAATCCCAGCTAACCGTCAATACAGCAAGACGTATTGACGGCTAGCTGGGATTTTGCCATAGCTTGGTGTTGTGGGGCATCCTTCCCCTGACGAAGCCCCAGTTGGCGAAACAGAACCGTTGGGGAGGCCCTTGTTTTAAGCCGCAACAAGCTAAGTGTTACGTGCTATTCTAGATAGATGCGTGCAAATCTTTCAGCGCGTAACTGCAAACAGGGCATGGCCGTATGTATCCTGGTGCTACACACTGTTCTATAAATGGCACACAACTTGAAGCACTGTTTATAGAATATCGCTCCATGCAGATTTTTGGTTTTTGGCACCCATTTACTGAATCTAATCTCCTATGTATTAAGGTTGTAAAAACCTAATAAGTTATGTTTGAATGTTCAGAAAAGATAAACTATGGTACTAAGCTGGAATGTAAGATTACTAGGAAGGCATCATAAAAGGCCGACCCAGCTGGGCATTCTAATTGATACACCGTGTTGTAATTTTAGACAAATTGGATGGCTACAACTTTATTCTTTGTTAACACCTTTAGCCCTGAATTTTGACTATAGTGATATAATTCCGTTGTCTCTGTACTGGTATATATTATGGCTCATCTTATTCCTTTCTTTATAGTATCCTGTTTTACATATAAAAAGATCTTGTGTGATGCCTGGGAACTCAATAATTTATTGTGAGTGTATTTTAATTGAGTTAGTTCCATAAGCTGCTGGTTGTTTCACAAAGTTATAATCGTACAATCCTGGCCTCCAGCTCTTTGATCTCCTGTTGATCTTGTTTTGTTTTCCATGATGAATAACTAATCATTTTTTCCATGTAAGGCAGTCTGTATGGAGATGTAAATTCCCTCTCGTTACAAGAGAAGAAATTGATGAGAATTTCTTTACTCATGCTTGGAAACCGGATTCAAGCATAAGTGTTTATTAAAGTCCTGTGTGGGTTTGGTCTGCTCCATGTCATCAATGGTAGTTATCAAAGAGAAGGTTGTATGGTCAGAAATTAAAATAGAATGGGTAGAAGTTAAATGTATCAGAAGTGTATGTGATTTTCAGACCAGAAAATAATCTAATCTGACATAAATTTGGTGGGGAGCTGAATATAAGTTGTAATCATGGTCAGTGGGGTTGCCAAAAATCTGTCAATCCTAATGTAGAGATCATACTGTGGAGATCCTCCAATGGCTTTATTTGGTAGGTCAACATTGAGATTGTTGGTCCAGTGTTAGATCTAAAGCAAGACTGAAGTCACCTTATCAGTTGCACTTGGAGTTAGGAGAATTTTAGCGATGGAATGGAAGAATTCTGGGGTATCCTGCATGGGTGCATAGATATTTACCAGAAACTATCATCTACCCATAACCTTAGTCACCAAAAAAGCCCATTGACCATTGGCATCTGAGATTTGATTCAGAATTTGTATCTGAAGGGATTTCTTAAAGATAATGGGCAGAACACCTGTTTTGTGAACCACTGGGGAAAATATATGATTTGATAATCACCCTGTCTGATGCCTCCTGCAGGCTGATAAGAACAATTGTGATCCCTGCAGAAAAAAAAATACTAGGTCTGTATCTAAGATTTTAAGAAGATTGAAAACTTATTTTCTTTTAATTGGATGGTATAGTCCATTGACGTTCCAGAAAATAATTTAAAGTTTGGACACATAGGGGTCAAAATTCAAAGCAATTTAACCGGCCAGAAACGGTTCCTGGCCAGTTAAATTACCTGTTAGGGATAATTTAGCGACACTTAACCAGTTAGTTCTGAATTGAAAACTGGCTATTTGGGAGTATTCCGGAGTAGAGTCAGCACTTGGCTGGTTAAGTGCCAATAATCAGCACTTAACCGGCCAGGTTAACCGCATAAATAGGACCACATAAAAGTCAGTCCTATCTTTATGTGGTAACCCATAGACAATTAAGTGCTGAATGGCACACTTAACCTGGCTATGCATTTGCTGGCTCTGGAAACCCCCATAATTCAATGCTGGTGCCTGGACATGGCCCAGCATTGAAATTTTGGGTTTAATGCCAGTGGTGGTCATCAAAATGTTGATCGCCACAGGCTGAATATTGGACCTTTAAATGATAAATATTTTACAGTTCACAATCCAATGATCGTAATTATGTGATGAACAACCAGAGAGTATATACTGTCCATGTGTCCCATCTGGTTTGAGACAAGAGCTCTTCCCAACAGCAAATGAAATTGAAAACAAACGACTGAAGAACAGGTGCTTACCCTGCAAAGTATCAAGGGTCTGGATGTTAACTCAGAGCCCACAGAACTCAAAGCCAACATATCATCTGTTCCAAAAATTAAAATCTATATCATATTATTCAAAATATCTCATATATGCCCCAACTCTGCATCAAAATTACAAAAAGCTAATCCATGGGTTACATACGCACACACATACACTCTGAAGATCAGTGCTTCTAACATCTGTCACTATGGACCAGTACCTCCTCGCTTTCTAGTATTCTGGCAAAATTTCTTCTAATGAATAACTAGGATGACAGAGAGAACAGGTGAAGATAATCTGTGGGGCCTGGTGCACTCAAAGATGTTGCATCCCACCCTAGGACTTATCAGATAAAGTCCAAGTCTAAGTTTGCTAGAGCTCTGAAGCTTCATTATGCATGATGCCAATTTTCTAGAGGGACATGTCAATATTCAACTAACTCAAAGAAAAAATGGGAAGTCAGTCCTTTGGAAGTGGAAGATGCATCATTGCACATGTAAAGATTCTAGGAACTCCTGCAGCTTGGCTGGCTCTTCATACATAGTAGTTGTTGTGTATCACCGCATCCATGCAGGTGAGAGAAGGCCTTAAAAGGTGTCTAGGGGGGTCATTTATTAAAGCTTAGCTCGAGTTATCAGCAGCAGGCCTCATAGGAATAAAGTGGGTCCTGTGCAGATAACTTGAGCTAAGCTTTAGTAAAAGATCCCCTAAGTCTTAAGATTTGACACATGGCTAGGAACTCCTTTCACTTTAAAACATTTGATTTAGCTATGTCTGGAACCATGAGATTTTTCCTCCCCTGAAACATTCCTTAAACATTACTGGTGCTTGGTCTTTCACCATTGTTATCTGTAGGGCCTGAGGATACTGTAAAATTTTTGCCACTTTAGGGTATGGGTGATTAGAATCTGGAGTGGATCATGAGGGGACCTGATAGCTCATCTCAATTTTGAATAGCAAAGTGAAGGATATACTGAGGAGCTTTTTGATTAACTCCTAAAGGAATTCCACCATGTGATCACCCTCAGTGCTCTCTGGTGACCCCAATATACACACATTGCTTCTCCAATTATGATTCACCAGGTCTTCAACTGCTATCTGGAGGTTCCATATCTCAACCTTGTTCCAGGACATTTGCTGTACAGCCTCCTCTGAGTTAATTGTACATTGTTCCAAAGCATTGGCGCATTGTTTGGATGCTGTACACTGCCCAACCAACAATTCTGTGTCTGTCTGGACCACTTTAGCAGCCTCTAATTGTGTTTGGATCATTTATTTGAGAGCATATATTTTTACATTGAGCCTGCAAATAGGTGGGAAAATGTGGGATACAAATGCAACAAATAAATAAATAAATAAAATATAATGTCCAAGGTGGTTCCAGACTACTCATGCAATGCCATCTTTTCTGCCAACATCTTAATGATTTCAAATCAAAAATCACCAGAGCTTCAGAAGGCCTAAATGTGTGGAGCATTCAGCAAATGTGTCTACGTGGATTGAGTTCCAGCATGAGCCCTGTGTACTTCCTTTAGTTTCCTGTATGACACCACCCACCACAACTGGAAGTCTCTTCACAAAATTCCTAGCTGATGTGCCTCATACGTTAATGACTGTCTTTCATATTCATCAGTGGATGCTGCCCAAGAAAGTACCTAGAGTGAAGTCAAGGCATCAGCAGATGTCAAGACAGCATTCACAGAAAGGGTGGCCTATTGGTTAGAATATCAAACTGGGAAAGAGGAGACCAGTATTCAAACTGAGTTTCTTCTGATGATACTCCTTATGACTCTGGGCACTCTTCTAGTGTCTGAAGTATACATTTAGGAGTAAATTGAAATTCTATAAGTTGGGCCTGAAAATTGGAGCCGAAAATTTAACGCACAGTGTGATTCTCTAAGGAGTATGCATCCTTTATAGAAATATGCTTAGGCAAAAACCACACCTAATGTAGGTGCCTGCAATTAGGCCTGCTCTATCACAATTTAACACAGAGTGAATCTCAAGTGGGGGCAATCAAATATAATCAATGGAGCTACCCCTCTGAAGTTCAACTTCCTTCTCAGCTGTAGCCAAAATAATTCTCATCGCACATCCAATTACAATATTTAGAAAACACTTTAACATTTTCTCATCTATAAACGCTTATAGGGGCCCTTTTATAAAATTGCGTAAGGGCCTATGAGTGTCCAGCTTGTGCCAAATCAGCATTACCACCTGGCTACTGCATGCTCTGGGCAGTAATTCTGAATTTGGCACTGCCTAAAACACGTGGTAGAAAATATTTTTTTATTTTCTTCCGAGTGGTGCTTACCTGGCAGTAAACAGCAGTGGGCACGCGCTGCATGCCTACTGCCCGGGTAACGCGTCAGGCCTTACTGCTAAGTCAATGGGTGGCGGTAAGGTTTCAGGCTGAAAATGTATGTGCGCTGGTTTTTATTTTGCCTCATGTCCATATCTGGCCCCTTAAAAAAAGCGCCCTTTTTTCTAGGATGCAGTAAAAACTGGCCCGACACGCGCCCAGAAGACGTGTCATACTGCCGTGGCTTAGTAAAATGGCTCCTATATTTCTTATCAAATTCCAAACTATATTAAACACTTGAAGTCTACAACATTCATAAATCTCCATATATTCAGGTCTCATTTCAATCATGTCGACCACCATGGAATATATGGCGATTTATGAATGCATTTAGTTAGCTTGTTATTTGCTTTTTAATTCTTGAATGCTTTATTAATTTTATTATATTTTAATTATTATTACTGTTTTAGTATTGTTATTGTTACATCCTGGTGTATATTCAGTTTCTTTAATGTGTAATCCGCTTAAAACCGTAAGGTAGACTGCGGAATACAAGCCACGTTAGGTTATATTACTGTAAATCAGCATTTATGTATCTACTTTTTAGAATGCCCATTTATTCCACGTCAATAGCAGGCATAAATGCGTCCGCCTAAATGTAGCACTTTAGTGTAACTTACAGTATTTTGTAAATTACACACATAAATATTAGGCAATCCCCTGCCCCATCCATGCTTCTCCCTCTGTGAATGTCCCCTTGCATTTACGCGCTAAAACAGTTGTGTGTAAAAGTTACAGATACCGCTGAGTGTGCAGCTAGCACTTACACATGTAACTGTAACAGTCATACGCATAAGTGCTTGTATTTTAGAAGTTATGCACGCGATTGGCGTCTAACTGTAGGTGATCTGTTATAGAATGAGGGAGCATAATACTTTTTCACTTATTATAAAAACACCTCGCTTTAGACTGCTGTATAAAATATCTGAGAAAGAAAAAAAGTCCTCTACATTACAGATAATGGCAATGCAGTCAAGAATGTATCCAGTCCCTGGGGGAAGCTGTTTATTGAGTGAAGGATAGTGTGAAATGTTCATGTTCTCTAAGGTCAGACAGTTACTTTATAGTGTGTATTAGTGCAAAAGAGATTTTCATTCCCTTGTGCTTACTGGGTTTACTTTTGTCTACAACTCTAGCCAGACTAAAGTGTACAATTGTGGTTTTGTTTTATTTTCTTCTTAGAATATGCAAGACCATGAACCAGGCAGTACATGAAATAAAACATACCAAATAGCTGGGTATCTGAAATACAATTGCAGTACTGTACAAAATCATTTTGTGACTCATTCCCCTCAACTGGAACTGACAACAGCAACAGTATGAGTTGCAGATACAGTGAACAGTAGCTATACAGTGTTTTATAGAGAGGCTGCTCAAAACCTCAAGTGGTATATTTCTGACATGATGTCATATCAAAGGCTAATGCCCCCTTATTATATCTGAAATTCTTTAAGGCATTCCAACAATTTCCTTGCAGCCCAGTCACATATGACCTCACACAGACTGATGAAAAGCTAGATGCCAGAAAACTGAATATAGTGGTAAAAGAGAAAAACACCAGAATGAAATTGATTATAGAGGTGCCGGTCCGAAGAGATTCATGTGGAGAGAGGAAAAATCCTCAAGCACCAAGAAATGCAGTCAAAGACTAGGAAATTGTGGCAGAAAGATACAGAAATATTTCTCCTCACTTGGGTGCCACAGGCTTAATTAAAAAAAAAAACTTCCAACCACACTTGGATAAATTGCCTTTACACGTTACATCTTATGAACGCCAAAAAAAGCTCTCTTTTATACAATGAAAGTACTACAGATGACATTACTATGACTCAAATAATCTCTGTAGACTCTCATGTGGCAGGACATATACTAGATTTGATATTACTTCACGAAAACCTTTCACTTTTAGTGTCTAACCTTCAAGCTCTACCTATTCTGTGGTCGGACCATTACCTAATTTTATGCTTATTGCATCCTAGAACTATTGTCTCACCCACTTCGCACTGTGGCTCCCTTTTAAAAAAAGGTGGTAAGCCCCCAATGTGGGCTTACCTCTCGCTAAAAAGGAACTACTGCTGGGCTACCACAGCAGTACGATGGCAGTTCTCACCCCCAGTGCACTGTCATATCTGGCAATACAAAAATATATTTATTTTTGCAGCGCCGCTGGGTATCCAGCAGTATTCAGGTAGTGCCACGTGCTGCCCGGTTACTGCCGGGTTAGTGCAGGAGCCCTTACCACCACCTCAATGGGTGGTGGTAAGGGCTCCCCCTCGAAATGACCACACTACAAGTGCTTTACTTGCTGCACGGCCATTTCCTGCAGAAAAAAAAAACCTGCCTTTTACCCAGCTGTGGAAAAAGGGGGCCTTGGTGCACATCAAAAACACACGCCGACACCAATGCAGGCCCCCTTTTGCCGCAGCTTGGTAAAAAGGGCTCTGAAATTGTAAACCCAGTCCTCACTTTGTGTATCAGGACCCGCTCACTTCTTCGCCTTTATTTACCTTTTTTCTGTGAATTTTCTGATTCTCCCTCTAGAACAGGCAGCTTCCTGTTGGAACAAACCTTAAGGCTCAGTTCTCCAGTACCTCTGACCAATTGGATACTACTGTTTAGCCATAGCCCAGGAAGAAGTGCAAGCATAAATTCCCTTGGTTCCATCGTGGGCTGCATTTACTTTGCAACAAGTTTTCCAAGCAGAACGCCACTGGCGTAAACATCGCACACTTGATACTTTCATACATATCTATATGTCTTCTACCAGATACTATACTTTTGAAATTAAAACATCTAAGCGAAAATATTATACCATCCATATTTGCAATTCTCAAAATTCTGTGAAAAAAATCTCTAGATTATTTGCTCAGTTAACTGATATTTTCAGCATAAATGCTCCTGCCTCAACTCTTCCTGCAGAAGCTTTAGGCTGCCACTTTGTAGACAAAGTAGCTACCCTTTGTAAATCCTTAGTCTGTACTAACTCACAGTCTCTACCCCCTAGATCTCAGTTTCTCATAAAATTATTCCTTCTTCTTGGAGCTCCTTCACATTACCATCTCTTACTTCCCTCATTGTAACTCTTTCATACATGTCTTACAACTTGCCTCATAGATACACTTCCTTCTAGCTGGCTAAAACCGTGTCACTATGGTCTTGCACCCCTACCTCTCCACTTAATAACATCCAGTCTTTCTTCTGGAATAATGCCAGCATGCTAGAAAAAAGCAATAGTTAAACCAATTTTGAAAAACTCCTCTTTGGATCTTTCATCAGTAGTCCATTATCAACCCATATCTAATCTTGGTATAGTCTCAAAAGTTGTAGAAAAAGTGGACTTTGAACAACTTTGTTCTTATGTTGACCAGCTATTTATATTCCATCCTCATCAAGCAGGTTTCCATTCTAATCACAGTAGTGAAACCGCAGTTGCCTCACTTATATGTGATCTCCATTCTGTCCTTCTAGTCTCATTGGATCTTTTGGCAGCTTCTTAGTTAATCACTTCCTTCTTCTCACATGTTTGCAAGAGATAGGCTTACTGGGACCATTTTGGCTTGGTTCACTTCTTTTCTTTACAGTAGAACCTTTTCAGTTGTCACTTCTACCACCACTTCTAGAGACTTAACTTCAATGTGGTGTTCCGCAAGGCTCAAAATTGTTTCCTCTGCTTTTTAATATTTTCATAGGTCCCCTGGCAACCCTCTTACAGGATCACAATATCTATTTATTTTTTTACACTGATGATATTCTTAGTCTTTACTCAACCTCTCCTTTTTGTCCAGACCTAGTCTTCTTACAAACTGCTGTTAGCTTTATAAATATGGCTATTTACACATAAATTGTTGCTAAACACTTCAAAAACCACTGCATGCTGGATCACTGGCACACGTGGAGGGGCATAATCGAAAGGGGCGCCCAATTTTCCGGAGGACGTCCTCACAGGACGTCCCGGTGAAGGGGCGGGGAAACCCGTATTATCGAAACAAGATGGGCGTACATCTTTTGTTTTGATAATACGGTCAGGGACGCCCAAATCACAAAATTTAGGTCGACCTTAGAGATGGTAGTCCTTAGAGATGGTCATCCCGGATTTTCAGCGATAATGGAAACTGAGGACGCCCATCTTAGAAACAACCAAATCCAAGCCATTTGGTCGTGGAAGGAGCCAGCAGTCGTAGTGCACTAGTCCCCCTGATATGCCAGGACACCAACCGGGCACCCTAGCTCCTTAACCTTGTGTGCTGAGCCCCCCAACCCTCCCCCAAAACCCACTACCCACAACTGTACACCACTACCGTAGCCCTAAGGGGTGAAGGGGGGCACCTACATGTGGGTACAGTGGGTTTCTGGTGGGTTTTGAAGGACTCACATTTACCACCACAAGTGTAACAGGTAGGGGGAGATGGGCCAGGGTCCGCCTGCCTGAAGTGCACTGCACCTACTAAAACTGCTCCAGGGACCTGCATACTGCTGTGATGGAGCTGGGTATGACATTTGAGGCTGGCATAGAGGCTGGAAAAAAATATTTTTAAAAGGTTTTTTTGAGGGTGGGAGGGGGTTAGTGACCATTGGGGGAGTAAGGGGAGGTCATCCCCGATTCCCTCCAGTAGTCATCTGGTCAGTTCAGGCACCTTTTTGAGGCTTGGTCGTAACAAAAAAAAGACCAAGTAAAGTCGCCCAAGTGCTCGTCAGGGACGCCCTTCTTTTTTCCATTATCAGTCGAAGACGCCCATGTGTTAGGCATGCCCCAGTACCACCTTCGCTGCACTTCCGACATGCCCCCATGGACTTTGGTCGTCCCAGCGACGGAAAGCAGTTGAGGATGCCCAAAATCGGCTTTTGATTATGCCGATTTGGGCGACTCTGGGAGAAGGACGCCCATCTCCCGATTTGTGTCAAAAGATGGGCACTCTTCTCTTTCGAAAATAAGCTTGATAGAGAACCAGCCTTGGTGCCTATCCTATTCAACGTTCCAATTCTTACAGTTAGATCATTTGGTTACTTGGGTGTGATTCTTGATTCTTTGTTATTATTCAAACAGCAAATTTCCCAAATGGTTAAGAAAAGATTTTGTGGCTCCGTCACATTCGTTCCATTAACTGAAACTGCTCTGTGCACACTAAAAACAATCAAAAGAACCTGGGTGTTTCCAAAAGACAAGACAATCTATTCTGAAATTCCTAGACAACAGCCCTCTTCAAGTACTACCCTGAATATTCCTGGATGAGTATCTTAGAAACTGGCTGCCAGGACATATGTGACCAGCTATACCAGTTCAAACTGACTTTTCCTCAAAACCTATGTCTTCATCTCAAAACCCAGAAATAACCAGTTTCAATTGTCTCTGCATTGTGATTGGATTACTATGCATCAGGTGACCTAAGTTCCTACAAGACAATTATAGTCAGACTTCACTCTCTCTCTCTCTCTCTCTCTGGACTGTTTTTATGTGCACCCAAGACAAGACCTCTCCATGTGCTACCCCCATCTACTCTGCCAGTATAAAACATTCTCTGTTAGCAAAAGGATCAACATCAAGCTCCCTTCTGCATACACAAGAACTTCTCTCACCACCCTGTCTACCCTGAAAGAAGATAGAATACATCTGGACCCAAATCAGAGTGAGTTCACATTCATCCAGTATAATTAATAATCCAGAGTGTCAATCAATATTTATCATGATCCACTTTTCCCTTTCATAAGATCCCAAAGCTGAGTGCTGTAAAACAATGCATTGCCTGTGAATATCTGTAAATAAACTTGCTCTGCATATAAAGAATAAGAATGTATTTCATCTTTAACTGAGTGTACTTTCTTAAAATTGTGCAGTGCAGGTTGCTGCTGTTCCTCAACACATATATATTAAACTCCTCTTGGGTAAATAACATTTTTAACATTCCCAGCATAAGCACTCACTCTATCACAAGACCCCACCAGCACTGAGATACCTCTGGATCTTCCCACTCAGCAGGGAAGGCACCCATGTGTGAGCAAGCGCCCCACATGTAGCATCCTTCCCTGGACTTTCCTCTCTCTTGGGTCTCAATGCACTTGAAAGTGGCACTCAGGCAGCATGTTCCTCCACCCCCAGGAACCAGTCCCCAGACTTAGTGACTAGTAGGGTGGAAGTCATGCCCACTCGCTGCCAACTTAGGTTCTCCTGCCCATTAACATGACAGCTGAGCCCTTCTAGTGGTAATACTGCAATATTACTGCTGGGGGGGGGGGGGGGGTCAGGCTTCCATATATGTGTATTTTTTTCCATTTATGTGTTATCATTATTAAGAGATTAAGTCCCTGGAAGGAGTCACTGGAGGGAGTGACTGGGAGGTCCCAGGTGGAAGGAAGCCCAGCCCAATGGGAGTGTTTCTGAAATAAAATGCAGGGAGAAAGTGCACTGACGAGAAGATTGACGGGGGAAGTGGAGTTAGCCCCTTCCAAGTGACCCAAAGAAGAAGAAAGGGGATCTCATTGAAAAGAAGTGAATCCCCATTGGCTAAAGAAAAAGAGAGTTGCTGTTAGGAGAAAAACTAACTGTGAAGGACAGCTCTGGGTGGGCAGTGGAGAGACCCAACCCAGGAGCGTGGGATTGGAGCCAAGGAGTGCCCATCCCGTAGTCAGGGTGAGCAAATGCAAAGTTCACCCTGGGTGGAGTTTAGACCAGAAGGGTCTGAACCTGAAGTCTAGAGAGGAGCACTGCCTTCGGAACACTGTTTTTGGGGATAGATAGGGACTGGAGCTGTAAATAACCCTGTTTAAGAGTGCCTTGTAACATATACCCCATTAGGAGCAGCATACAAGAGTTCCACTGGGGGAATACCAGAGGAAGATTTTCTTAAGGATTGTACTATTTAATGAAGAGTTCATACAGTTGGATGTTCCTGTGGTTCAAAGCTGAAGAATAAACTTTGAGTTTTAAGCTGCTGACTGCGGAGTGGTCATTTGGATTGAAAGATGCACAGCTGTCTTTCCACAGGCAGCTTATCTTAACTGCCAGCCTTGTTTCCCACAGGGGCTTTCGACCTGATTTTGAGTTTTCTGGGGGAGAAGAGGGTCATACCACCTGCTAACACTTATTTCCCCAGGTGGAGGCACCGCACACCAAATCAGCGAGTGATGATCCGACGGAGTCTGCACTTCGCGGAGGCTCCAGCCCACTCAGACCCCGGAAGCACCTAGGTAAAGGGGCATTACATATGGAAGCCGTATCTCTTCTGTGCACTACTCTCTCACCAACCCCACTACTTCACAATGAGGTCCTTTTGTCTCTTATTCCCCAGTGATCAAGGTGTGGCATGCAAAGAAGGGCAGTGACAATCCAGGACTGGAGCATCATGCAGTTCAAACCATGGCATTCCAGCCCTCGGCAGCAGAGGAGAAGGACATAGCTTGTGGCGATTCCACTGCTTTCTTTTGACTATTGAAGAGAATTCAGCAAGTGGTCAGGAGGAGAAGAGCTGTGCAGACTACTGTCATTGCCATTGCTTCCGCCTGATAAGCCTGTGCAAAAATCCTGGAATGCAAACCTTAACATCTTGCAGCTGAGATTAGAGCAGAGAACAGCTGTAATTGAATAGATGATCTCTTGTGCATGGTAAAAAAAACAAATTGCATCAACTTTATCACTTGGCGTATTTCTGACTCTTTACTTTCAGATGCTACAGTAGTTTGGTCTTAGGGTGCAACTGCCAAACTATGAGCCTATCTGTAATGCCTGTGCCTATTTATTTATCACATTTATATCCCACTCGATCTTTTAATTCTCGGCGGGTTACAATAAAACTTTTTAAGGGAAGGTTTTATATGAATTTTCAGAAGGAAACATTTCCACTTGATACTGACTTAGGCAAAGCACATGCACAAATTTGGACACCACTGGCTCATTTGCTCACTCACTGGGCCCAGCCACTGATTTAAAGTGGCATTATTTAGATAATACAGTAGAAAAGCTGATAGCGCCAGGGTGTCTGGGGAAGGAGCCAGAACTTATCTAGGTACCACCGACATTCAGAACCAATGCGCAGATAACTACCTGGGTAAGTTAGGACAGCAAAACAGTTGTCCTAACTTACCTGAATACTTATCTGGTTACCTCCGGTTACCGGCACTGAATATCATCCATATCTGGGTAATTTCTAGCGTGCAAATTAAACCTGGAAGTAAGCATCACCATGCATGTACCGGGCATTACTGACTATCCTGGTATACATTTAAACACCGTGGTCAATGTTTTACAGCAACATCAGCTGCAGAATTTAAATATCAGAGGTAGTACTTCCACTGTTTGTTTCTTCTCTCTCTCTGTCTTTCTCAGAACCCTGTTTATGCTTCTTGGATATTAAGCACTTTTCTGTTAATCTATGTTCTGTACATTTTGCTTAAAGACTTCAAGTTCTGACCCTGAATTGTCATGCCGCCATACCCCAAACAGATTGCCCATTATTAATGGAGTATAAGTGGGGGAAAAGGCAAAAAGCTTATCTTACTTTCAGTGGATTGTGCCAGGGACTCATCATGACCTATAAATAAGAAAATACATCTGTAAGCGTTTTATCTGTAAATGTATACATTACAATAATAAACACAAGCAGAAGAGGGCAATTAGGAGGCAGCTGTTCAGTACAAATTGCTGTTTATGGTACTACACTTCAGAATCTCCATATAATTTTTTTCTAAATCACAGTTAGAGCCTATTAGTCGAGCACTTCCTTCGGGCTGAAAAATTAAGCCCTGATAGCATATTCCTGTTACTTTACCTAGCTACCCACCTAGTCAAACCAGTTATGATGCTTTCATATTCAAATTTACAAATGGGTATAATGGACACTACTTTTCTTTAGACTTTGTTGCGGAGCTATCACATAGCCAAAGAGACAAGACCAATGGTTTTCTCTTGAAGAGCAATCAGCATGTTAATCATTTGTTATAATACTTACGCATGATAAACAGCTCTGTCTCTGTCTTTCCATCACCTTGGTACTCATCTAACCATCTTGCATTGTAAAATAATAATAAAAAAAAAAATTAAGTTGTCATTAGTAATGGTAATTAGCGCTAATGCAATGTAACTTCATTTTAAATGGTCCTTGGTGTAAACAAAGAACAGCTGTCAGTTGTGCAGCTCAGCAACTCAAAGCACCCCATTATCTGCATGTCTGATAAATCTCTTAATATGAATTTAGGATTTTTCCTATCATGATCTCTTTTTTTCCTTTTTTCAATGGTAACCTCTTAACGCTCTGAGTCCCATTCCAAATACATTTTTACCACTGACGTCTATACAAAATAATGGAGCCAATATTCAGGGGCACTTAACCAGGTGCTGTCAATGAATATCGATTCTAACCAGAGCTTTGCAAATGGGCTAGCCAAGAGGTGGTCTGTGGGTAGAGTTTGGGTGCAGCCACTACTTAACTGGTTAGCGGCTGTATTCAGTCCTCTGACTGTAGGAAAGTAACCAAATATTGTGCGTGAAAATTTGAGCACATGTGCAATTTAATTGAATGACCAGCTAATTAGCGCCAATAATTAGATTTTTAACAAAGCAATTATCGTCACAAATTAGATTAAATTAGCATTTACACATGTAAATTTAGGTGTGGGATCTGTGCCTAAAATGTACACGTGATCTGAAACATTGGGTGGGTCATGGGCATAACGGGGGCATTCCTAACATTTATGCATGTTATAGAATAATGGGGATACGTGCTTCATTTAAGCACATACATTTGCACCACATTTCAGTTGGTGCAAGTGCCCGCACCTAAAGTTAGGTACAATTCCCAGGCGTAAGCACTATTCTATAAACTTTGGGCATGCTTCTGAGATGCACTCACAAATAAAATGGCTCATGACCTTTGAACCATCAGTAATTGTATGCTAACAACCAATAATTATAGATGTTAACTGGTACTGAAATTTGCACAAACATCTGGATGTCTTCTGTAAGGCATGGCACCTAACTCCCATGGTGCACCTCTCAAAAAACAGCATGGCTAAGGGTGTGTCTGGGACGTTCTGAAAAGTTGCATACAGAATTACAGAATACTGCCTAACCGCACCTATCGTGGATGCCGGCATTTACACTAGGTTTCAGCAAGTAACTCCAGCACCCCAAAATTAGGCACAGGATCCACACTAATCGCTATTCTATCACCCATGTTTACTAAATCGTGCGGCAATGCTGACACAGCCCATTGAAAGTGAATGGGCTGTGTCGACATTACCGCAATAACAGTGACTAGAACAGCTTAGTAAACGGGGGGGGGGGGGGGGGGGGGGTATATAAAGCTCACACTGTTTATAGAATAGCAATTAGTGTAAAATTTTTCAGCATCTAAGTTTTGGCGCCATTTATTGAATTTTTTCCTATGTCCCTTAAGGCTTAATTCTATATTGGCATTCAAAATTGTGCGGGGAAATTTGGGTGCGTGCCCAATTTCTATGGGCAATTTAATTGAGTAACAAGCCAATTAGTACTTACAATTGGATGCTAATAATCAATTATCAGTGCTAATTGGTATCAATTAAAATGTAAGCATGCATTTTTAGGCACTGGGATCCCCACATAAAATTTATATGCAGACCTGAAAAGGGGGCATGGGCAGGTGGGGGTCATTCTTGGAATTTACATGCAGTTTTATGGAATAATGGAGATCTGTGCATAATTTAGGTGCCAGAATTTGCACCAGGTTTTATTTGGTGTAAATCCACGTGCCTAAAATTGGGTGAGGATCCTGACGCCAAATGTTATTCCATATAAACAGCGCCCAATTCTGAGCGCCATTTATAGTGGTTAGCATGGAATTTTATCAGTGCCATATATAGAATTTTGGTCTAAATGGCAAAAGCAATGTATATTTAACACTTTGTTAATCTGTTTGTAAGCCCTTGAGCCCAGTCCGAGGCCTAGGAAGGATCTTGGCCAAGGCCTAGGGTAGACCAAACAGGCGCTATGCACAACCTCAGCCACCAAGCCCTGCACACAGAGGACAAGCAACTAACACCACCAGGAAAAGGGAGATAGACCACTCAGGCGTGCCTCACGGCCGAACGGAAACCCACTCGTACAGAGTCCAAGCATGCGGGCCTCATGGCCGAACAAAAACCAAGTCATACACTGGGAAGGGAGAAAGAGCAATAAGGGATCCACCAAGGGACTGGAGCACAGGCAACGCACACAGCGCAAGCTAGAGACACCAGGGAAAGGCGACAATCAGAAGCTACTATAGGAATACACAAGGCTGTACCACATGGCAGTCAAGGCTAATTGAAGTCACTCAAAGGAATACTTTAGGCTGTGCCATATAGCATTCAAAAGTAAAGGGAAGCCACCTATAGGAATACACAAGGCTGTGCCACATAGCGCACAAGGGTAAAAGGGAATCCACACACAAGAATGCACAAGGCTGGCCCCACAGCACACAAGGGTAAAGGGAAGCTGCTTATAGGAATACACAAGGCTGTGCCACACAGCACACAAGGGTAATAAACAAAGAAAGTTGCCTTAACATACACAGATCAGACAAGGAGCAATTCTTACCAAAATCAGGAGACACTCAGCAAACAAAGGGGAAAAATCATGCTAAAGGGAAGGCTGCTTCTGGGACACCAAACAGCAGGAAGCAGGGCAAACACGGCAGACAAAGGTAAGGCAAACAAAGGAAAACTTAAACGAACAGGAGCAAATACAAGGACAGGGAGGCTGCCATCAGAGGCAGGACTACAGAAGGCAAATACTAATACAGCACATAAAGGGTTACACTAAACAAACGAACTGGAATAATACAAGGGGCAAGCTTACCACAAATCACACTACAGCAGCAAGCAGGGAACAGACTCAGGTGCAGTATGGTGAGGCAATCAGGCTCATGCTGGGAATACCCAGCACACACACACAGAATCAACAAGCTATGAGGAGAGTAAGCAAAAACTCCACTGTATACAGAAAGTACCCTAGCACAAACAGAGAGAGAGTAAGCAGGCTTCAACTGACAGCAATCAAACGCTAAAGCAAATGTTTGTAGGGAGAGGTAAGGTTAAGTAGATCTTGGCTTCTGACCAGGGGCGTATCTGCGTAGGGCCATAGGGGCCTGGACCCCCGCAGATTTCGCCCTGGACCCCCTACCGCCATCAACCCTCCCCCGCCGTCACCTACCCCCGCCAAGGTCCGCTTCCTCCTGCCTGCCGGTGCCTTTTACTTCAGCTGGCGGGGGACCCCAACCCCCGCCAGCCCAGCCGAGGTCTTATTTAAGTTTTCTTCCTCGTGCTGTGCTGTTAAAAGCTGCATCCCTTCCCTTCCAGTTTCGGACGGAGTCTGACGTCGCAGCACGTTGTACGTGCAGGACGTCAGACTCCGTCCGAAACTGCTACTGTTGCTGTATTTGCCTTTGTTCTTTGTTTTTTTTTTCCTCAGAATTTTACTGCTGACCCGAGTTGTTACTGGGACCTCCATGATTCCATCCTCTCACCCTACTACTTTTAAAGAACCATAGCTTTCTGTGAATCTGAATCAGCAAAATTGGCAACTGCAACAAACGGAATGCAGGTGGAGACACCTTCGTGCTCTAGCAGCGTTTGCAGCCTATAAATTCTATGTTGCTGCTTACAAATCAGTGCTTGTGGGCGCTAAAAAGCACAAATATACTACTAAGATCTCTAGGGCTCCTAACACAGCCACCTTGTACTCCATGCTTAAGACTGACATTCTCGCGACAACACAAAGACACAAAGTGCTCAACACCTTCTGCATCATCTTTGACTGCCCATTCCCGTCAGGAGTTGCCACCAACCTTAAATCCACCCTCTTTGGGTCCTGTGTCATATGTAGATGTGACCCAAAGCACCATTTCTTGATTTAGCCTTCCCTCTAAGAATCACCTATCCCATATTTTCCAATCTATGAAGCTCACCACTGCTCCTCAGGACCCAATTCCTTCTGGCTTCATAAACCAATTCCTTACACCCCTGCTCCCTTCTTTTCATGAGATTACTCTTGATTCCATTCAGCACTCTGGTTTCTCAGTACAAGCTTCAGAACTATAGAATGCTCTATCACCACATCTTCGGTTTCAGTCCACCCTTACACTTTTCAAGACTGATATTAACACTAACTTATTTTTTATGTTTACCCCTAATTGACCGCCCACGTGGGGGTCCTGAATGCTATAATAACCTTATGTATTTCTCCCTTCCCTTCTTTCCTATTACTAACGTAGTTCTCCCCCTTCCCTCTTTTTATCTTGTCATTGTGGATCTGTCTTTCCTTTACTTTTAATTTTAGATTGTAAGCAACCCAGACATTTACTTTGATGGGCAGGATAGTAAGTTTCAGAATAAACTTGAAAACAAATGGCTAGAGATGTAAAGAATGGTAACAATACTTTTTTCAGGTATATTAGTGAATAGAAGAGGGCTAGAAATGGAATTGTAAGATTAAAAGATGCTGAAAAACGCTATCAGCGGCATAATCAAAAGAGAAGGACGCCCATCTTCTGACACAAATCGGGAGATGGGCGTCCTTCTCTCAGGGTTGTCCAAATCGGCATAATCGAAAGCTGATTTTGGGCGTCCTCAACTGCTTTCCGTCATGGGGACGACCAAAGTTCACGGGGGCGTGTCGGCAGTGTACCGAAGGCGGGACAGGGGCGTGGTTAAGAGATGGGCATCCTCGGACGATAATGGAAAAAATAAGGGGAAATGTAACATTTATCATGCCCTAATCATTAACGCGTGCTAAAAATGCCAATGAGCTGCTCAGTAAACAGGGCTTTTATTGACTTTCTTTTCAGGGATTCAGTGTCTAGAAATTTAACATCATTTTACACAGCTTGAATTATATCAACAAACTGGTTTGTTCAGCAATTTTTCTAATAACTACATACTTGTTACATTGAAAGATAATTTCGTTATCTTCATCACCCTCTGTATATATTACAATGACTTTGTCCAAGAACCATCCATTACCTGAAAAAAAATAGAATATAACACATAAATACCAAGGGTAATCGCATAAAAATATTTTAGAGTACAAGATGAAGTTAGAACAAAAATAGTATAATAAATAAGGAAAGAATATTGCATGATTAAGCAGGAGTAGAGAAATAGAAGAGTTGAAACTTAATTAGAGAACAGGGGAGTTTTAATGGGGAGTTCATAGATTTGATATACCACCTTTCTGTAGTAGAACAACAATAGTTTACATTTATTATATGCAGGTACTTTCTCTGTCCCTAGTGGGCTCACAATCTGTTTTTATTTTGGAGATTATTTTACAAGTGAAATGAGTATGCAGAGCAGAACTGTACATGCTCAAACAGGTGCTAATAAAATTGTTCTGGGATAGAGACAGGGAAATACAGGTGCTCAGAAAATATAGAGCCTATTTTTATGTGATATACAAGGGAAGGCAAAAAAAAGTAACCCCCTACATTTTTTGGCTATTTTCTCAGCAACCGCTTTGAATTTCAACAAGAAATTTTATGTTCTTATTTAGCCATCATACTTACGTATTTCTATGAAACAACATTTAATTATCTTAAGCAATGTTGATATTACTGACATTTTAACATTACCGCCTAGCAATTTTTGGAAGTTAAAAATGTTTGAGCTATAACTCAGTAAAATAACGTCATTCAAATCATACAATTAACAATGTGTCAGAAATTTGCGCTCACTGTGGGCCTGATTTTCGAAAGAGATCGCCGGCCATCTTCCTTAGGGTACCCAGTTGGTGTCCTGGCATGTCAGGGGAACCAGTGAACTACAAATACTGGCTCCTCCCACGACCAAATGGCTTGCATTTGGTCGTTTTTGAGATGGACATCCTTGGTTTTGATTATCGACGAAAATCAGAAAAGACCAAGTCTAGGGACGACCATCTCTAAGGACAACCAAATTTCAGGATTTGGGCGTCCCTGACTGTATTATTGAAATGAAAGATGGGCGTCCATCTTGTTTCAAAAATACGGGTTTCCCTGCCACTGGATGGGGACGTTTTGCGAGGACGTCCTGATCAAAACTTGGATGTCCCTTTCGAAAATGCCCCTCAATGTCATCTACAGTAAGGATTGGAGGACCCATCTTAACTAAGTAGAAACAGTACAGGATAGTCTATGTACTGCTGGGCTAACTGCAAATGATAAAAAGTGCTTCTTGGGAGGACAAGAAGTCCAGTAACTGGGGTACTCAACCAAATGAGTCCCCAGATCTGGAAGGTAGAGACAATCACCCAGGTGCCAGTACCCCAGATGAACAAACAGTTATGATCATTCCTTGGGCTTGTTCATTATTACTACTGGTTTATCTAGGGGTTTGCTGGAAAACCAGAACCACTAACCCACTTCCTGAAGAAGAAGACTCCAGAAAAGATATAATGGACTGAAGAGTTGGATACTGCCTTCCAGACCCTGAAGAGGGACATTTGGTCAGAGCTGGTGCTAGTCAGCCTGGACTGCAACCAGCTCTTTATCATGCAGACCAATGGACTCAGGGCTGTTCTGTCCCAGGAAGTTGACGGAGAAGACCACCCACTGGCCTATATTAGCTGAAAGCTATTCCTGAGAGAGAAGAAGTCCTAGCTGTTAAATGGGCAGTGAAATGTTCAATATTATTTATTGTGGTGAAAATTCCTACTGGTCATCGACCATCAAACCCGTCAGTGGATGTTTCACCATAAAGACTCAAACACATGCATTATGCGCTGGTTCCTCCAACTCTAGCCCTTTAGCTTTCAGGTGAGACATCAAGCAAGCCGAGAGCCTGTTACTGCTGTACCGGTAACTCTGGAGAGCCAGCCCAGAGCCAAGAGGGTATTGCCTTCCCCAGGGCCGCCGAGAGACTGGGCCAGGCCCGGGGCAAGGCCGCCCCTGGGGTCCCACCCCTGCTGCCCTTGCCGCCCCCCCCCCCAGGGTCGCCGCCGCCACCCCCCCCCAAGGTCGCCACCGCTCCCCCCCCCGAGATCTCCACTGCCATTGCTCCCCCCTCCACCACCCCGAGGTCACTGCCACCGCCGCTCCCCCCTCCACCCCCCACTGAGGTCGCTGCCCCCCCTCCGTCCGCCCCCAGGTCGAGCCCCCTGCATTGAGATCGCAGTCTCACCTCTGTGAAAGCAGCGCTGCAGGCAGAAGAACGCCTCCCTTCGGCCCTTCTTCCCTCCTTGTGTCCCACCCTTGTGGAAGTTACGTCAGATGAGGGTGGGACACAGGGAGGGAAGGAGGGCCAAAGGGAGGCATTCTGCTGCCTGCAGCACTGCTTTCATGGAGGTGAGACTGCGATTTCAATGCAGGGGCAGACGGTCGACGATGGAGGGCGGGTGGGACTGCGGCACCGGGCCCCCCTTGGAGGCCCGGGCCTGGGGAATTTTGTCCCCCCTGCCCCCCTCTCTTGGTGGCTATGGCCTTCCCAAGAGACTGTACTGCATGCAGTGGTCCTACAGGGGCAGGCCACAGAGGACATTCTTCTGTTCAAAGACTAGTTTTGCATTGGATTTCTCCTTCCCTATGAACTGAACAGGGCCCTTTAATAAATAATAATTTCCCTCACTCTGCTGAGTGGTACACTTTATCCGGGCTCCTATGTCCACACATCACCTAAGTGCTATCTGCAAATTCCTTCTTACCTTACACATCACATATTTGCAAGGGGGTGTACACAAGGTGGGACACAAACGGGGCTCCCACTTAAAAAGGTAAGTTATAGAATACTGTAAATTACTCAGGTAGCTGCCACATTTAGATGCTCACATTGACACCAGCACTTGCATACCCCTATCGGAGCACAGCTGGTAGGATACTATTCCATAAAGAAATATATATATATATATATATATATATATATATATATATATATATATATATATATATATGGAGCTAATGTAAATGCTCACACCTAAATGCCAAAGATACATGCGTAAATTATAGTATTCTAAGTTACACATATAAGTGTGAGCCTCACCCATGCTGCACCCTGACTTCAACTCTGGGTATGCCCCCTTACAATTACACACTAACCAAGATGTGCATGTATTTACAATATAGTGCTTAGATGAAATAATCACATATATGAACGTGTGTGTGTATGCTTGTGTTCTAAATATTTATGGGCACATATATGCATATATGCCAATATTTTAAACATATATGCATGTAATGCATGTCATGTTGTAGTTAAGGATACAGCAATAGATCTCCATCATTATAACATTCTCAAACAACTTCTATGGATAACCATGGTCCATTAATTTTTGTTTATGATTGGATTTTATGTACGTTAACCAATGCAATAAAATCTTAAAATTCTGATTCTGTGCTAGTCCATTGTGATAATGTGGGCAAGGGTGGGCTGTGGAACCAGGTAAGACAAGCCACACACACTCAGCCATAGGAGCCAACTTTTCAAAATGATTGGGGGTGCTGAATTTTTTTTTTTACAGGTGATGCATTCCTCCCTCCCTCCTCCCTCCCTCTCTTCATGTTCCAGGCCCCCTCTCTCCCTTTGAGTTCCAGTCCCCTCCCTACCTCCCTCCCTTCGAGTTCCAGGCCTCCCTCTCTCCCTCCCTCCCCTCCCTCCCTTCGAGTTCCAGGGCACCTCCCTCCCTCCAGGTTCCAGGGTCCCTCCCTCCGAGTTCCAGGGTCCCCCCTCTTTTTGACTTCCAGGGTCCCCTCTCCCTCCGACTTCCAGGGTCCCTCCCCCCTCTCCCTCCAACTTCTAGGGTCCTCCTCTCCCTCCGACTTCCAGGGTCCTCCTCCCCCCTCCCTCCAACTTCCAGGGTCCCTCCTCCCCTCCCTCTGACTTCCAGGGTCCCTCCCCCCTCTGACTTCCAGGGTCCTCCTCCCCCCTCCCTCCAACTTCCAGGGTCCTCCTCTCCCTCTCCCTCCGAGTTCCAGGGTCCTCCCCCCACCCTCCCTCTGAGTGCCAGGGTCCTCCCCCCACCCTCCCTCCAAGTTCCAGGGTCCTCCCCCCCTCCCTCCGAATTTTAAAAGTCATCTTATCTTGTCGGGGTTACGCCGGCAGCAGCAGTGAAAGGCGTGCAGGCTCGGTGCTTCAGCCCTTCCCCTCTCTCAGCTCTGGTCCCGCCCTCATTTCCTGTCTCCACGAGGGCGGGACCAGAGCTGAGAGAGGGGAAGGGCTGAAGTGCCAAGCCTGCACGCCTTTCAGTGCTGCTGCCGGTGTAACCCCGAAAAGGTAAGATGACCTTTAAAATTCGGAGTGAGGGGGGGGGACCCTGGAACTTGGAGGGAGGGCACGGGGAAGCCCCTGGAACTCGGAGGGAGGGAGGGACTTTTAAAATTCTGGGCTGGTGAAGGGAACTTCTGGTGGGTGAAATATTGGGGTGCTCGAGCACCCACACCACCCACGGAGTCGGCGCCTATGCACTCAGCAAATTAAGGTGAAAGCATATAATTAAAGGTGTCTGGTAAGGGCTCCTGTTCACTTCACAGGAAGGGAAGAACTAATACTCAAGGCTAGTTTTGTAAACATAACAGCATCCTCGAGTGGCCTGCTCCTGCAGGGCCACAGCATAACAAGTCTCTCAGCTCAGCAGCAACTATTACTGATCTTTGGACTGGTCCCAGGATTTAGAATTATTAGCACAGTCTCTAGCAAGTACATGAGGCTGGCCTGCAGCCAAATAGGTCAAAACACAAACTCTTCAAGGTTTCCTGCACATAGAGATTACAGTTTCTCAGCTTTAGGGTGGAGGCATCTGTGGTGGGCAGTGGTGTACCTAGTTTCCTTGCCACTTTGGGTGGGTTGCCGCTGCACCCACCCACACATCACCCCCCCCCAAGGCGCTTCACCCCCACCCCCCAAAGCGCATCACCCTCACCACCACCCTTCCTCCTAGCAAGGGAGTGCACAGAGCAGTTGTGTGGCTGTCAGCTCTACCGATCCCCTGCCCTGAAACAAGACGTAATGTCAGAGGGGGGCAGAGGACTGGCGGACCCCCACTGCTCCGCCTCTGGTATGTAACTGGAGGTAAGCATTGCTGCTTCCCTCTGGGCCTCCTTAACTTAGCTCTGGACCATGCCCTCCTGGCTCCGCTCCTCCAGTGTCAGTTCCCCCTTGAGTGGGACTAGGGTTTTAAGGTGACCCTGACACTGTGAGGGAGTATTCTTAAGTGAAAATGGCAGCATCCTATAGACTCCCTCACACACATAATGTAAAAACATCACAAAATCACAAACTCGGGTATACATATAAATTATCACATACCATGTAAAATGAGTTTATCTTGTTGGGCAGACTGGATGGACCGTTCAGGTCTTTATCTGCCGTCATTTACTATCTTACTATAAATTTTAATGGGCTTCGAAGTTAGCTTCAAAACCTTTAGTACAGGACCAGTGCTGGGCAGACTTTTACGGTCTGTGCCCTGAGAAAGGCAGGGACAAATCAAACTCGGGTATACATATAAAGTATCAAAAATAAATCTTCGCCCCATTTTTATCAATAACATATATGGGTATCACATAGACATCTCAACTCAAAAGCTGCAATATAAAGATTCACCACATCAAATTAGTTCAGTTTAAAAAAATATTGGCCACTTGTGTCAGCACATTCATGTTTTTCAGGGAACCCTCTATTAATTGCTTACAGCAGAGAAAGAAATTCAGCTCTCCAACAGTTTATGTCCACAGCTGTTAAAGGTCATTTCAGTTGTGATGACTGCACATATTGTCAGCTTATGTTGTAGGGTGATGAGCTAATTAACTCTTATAATAATATGATATTTAAACTAAAATATTGGACCACATATACTTCCAGTTATTTATATCAATCTTTGTTCTTGTCCTAAAGTGTATATTAGGCAAATCATTAGACAACAGAAGATTCAGCTCACTTAACAGAAATCCAGCCTGAATAGGTGCAAATTTGAAGGTTCTATGGAGGGGCATAATCGAACGGCGCCGGCCAAATGGATGGCTGGCCATCTATTTGGCCAGCGCCGCAAAGAGCAGTCCCGAACTGTATTATCGAAAAAGATGGCCGGCCATATTTCATTTCAATAATACGGTTGGGGCCGGCAAAATGTCAGAGATGGCCGGGTTTGAGATGGCCGGCATCAGTTTTCGGCGATAATGGAAACTAATGCCGGTGATCTCAAACCCGGCCAAATCGAAGGCATTTTGTCATGGGAGGAGCCAGCGTTTGTAGTGTGCTGGTCCCCCTGACATGCCAGGACTACTACTACTATTTAGCATTTCTATAGCGCTACAAGGCATACGCAGCGCTGCACAAACATAGAAGAAAGACAGTCCCTGCTCAAAGAGCTTACAATCTAGTAGACAAAAAATAAAGTAAGCAAATCAAATCAATTAATGTGTACAGGAAGGAGGAGAGGAGGGTAGGTGGAGGCGAGTGGTTACAAGTGGTTACGAGTCAAAAGCAATGTTAAAGAGATGGCCTAGTGGTTAGTGCAGTGGACTTTGATCCTGGGGAACTGGGTTCAATTCCCACTGCAGCTCCTTGTGACTGTGGGCAAGTCACTTAACCCTCCGTTGCCCCTGGTACAAAATAAGTACCTGAATATATGTAAACTGCTTTGAATGCAGTTGCAAAAACCTCAGAAAGGCGGTATATCAAGTCCCATTTCCCCTTTCCCCTTTCAGTCAAGATTTAAAGGTGGCCAAGGATGGGGCAAGACGTAGGGGCTCAGGAAGTTTATTCTAGGCGTAGGGTGCAGCGAGACAGAAGGCGCGAAGTCTGGAGTTGGCAGTAGTGGAGAAGGGAACAGATAAGAAGGATGTATCCATGGAGCGGAGTGCATGGGAAGGGGTATAGGGAAGGACGAGTGTGGAGAGATACTGGGGAGCAGCAGAGTGAGTACATTTATAGGTTAGTAGAAGAAGTTTGAACAGGATGCGAAAAAGAATATGGAGCTAGTGAAGCGACTTGAGGAGAGGGGTAGTATGAGGGCACTACAGTGGACTTCAAAAATAGCTCCCAGGTGCATAACTTCCTTATCTTGGGTGCTGAGCCCCCCAAATCCCCCCAAAACCCAATCCCCACAACTATACACCACTACCATAGCCCTTCCAGGATGAAGGGGTGCACCTACATGTGGGTACAGTGGGTTTTGGGGGGTTTTGGAGGGCTTAACATTTACCACCACACTTGTAACAGGTAAGGGGGGTGGGCCTGGGTCCACCTGCCTGAAGTGCACTGCACCCACTAAATACTGCTTCAGGGACCTGCATACTGCTGTCAGGGAGCTGAGTATGACATTTCAGGCTGGCATAGAGGCTTGCAAAAAAATATATATTTTTTGGGGGGGGGTGGGAGGGGGTTGGTGACCACTGGGGGAGAGTAAGAGGTAATCCCCGATTCCCTCCGGTGGTCATTTGGTCAGTTGGGGCACCTTTTTAAAGCTTGGTCCTGAAAAAAAAGGGACCAAGTGAAGCCAGCGAAATGCTCGTCAGGGCCGGCTTTCCTTTATCGGGTGAAGTCGGCCATCTCGTGAGCACGCCCCCGTCCCGTCCCTGTCCCGCCTTTGCTACCCTACCGACACGCCCCCTTGAAGTTTGGCTGGCTCTGCAATGGAAAGCAGTTTGCGCCTGCCAAAATTGGCTTTTGATTATACCAATTTGGCCGGGTTCAGGAGATCGCCGGCCATCTCCCGATTTGTGTCAGAAGATGGCTGGTGATCTCCTTCGAAAATAAGCTGGATAGTCTCCCATAGCTTATTACATCATCATTGAAGTGTAGTGTTGTAGATCATGTTCTGGTTACCTCAAATGGAAGGGACAGGGAGCAGATTCTTTTAAGATCAGAACAAAAATGGATTTTTACTTTCAATTTGACTGCACTTGTTAGGCTTAATGTTGTTGTAAATTGGAAGGTATTTTTTTGAAGGTGCAATAACCCTGAGTCCCATGCTCCTCTAGTTCGCCACCCCCACCCCCAGTCTGTTACACACCACTCCCAGCCATGTAGTTCTCCACCAGCTCAGATCAAGGCCGCAAAGTGATGCAATCTGTGTTTTCCTCTTTTATTCCAGTCAACCAGTATTCCAGCAAACAACAATAAATCCACAGTTCCAACAAACAGGATTCAATATTCAGAGTCTTTGAACTTTGCACTTCCCCCTCCCCCCTCCCCCAAGGGAACTTCCAAACAAGCATTTCCCAGCAGTCTGCCCCTGTTACCAGGGGTGTGCTGGTAAATTTTTAACAACAGGCTCTTTCTCTGGACGTAGTCAGCTCTGCAGTTGGAAGGGCTAGGGGTGGCCGGGGTGGGGGGAGCAACACTTGCCTCTCACTTGCCTCTCTCTCCTCCCTCCCTTCGTGCCGGCACGCTAGGCATACCTTTGCTGGCAGCCAATAAATGGACTGCCACTACTCCCAACGTCTTGCTCTGAGCAGCATGCTGAAACTTCTCACACATGCTGGAGAAGTGCCAGCCTGCTGCTCAGAGCTGGAAACAAGGAGAGGGGAGCAGTAGCAGTTTATTTACTGGGCTGGCAGGGCTCAGCATCCCCACCAGCAAAGTAAAAGAGAATTCAGCAGGGGGCCCAAGCCCACATTTTGGGAGCCAGTTGTTAAAGTAGCCATGGAGGGCCCTACTTTAACAACCGGCTCCCAAAATTCTTAAAAACTTAACAACCGGCTCTTGCGAGCCTGTGAGAGCCTGCTCCAGCACACCACTGCCTGTTACTATTGAGGGACTGGCAGCTCACCTCCCGCATCACAGCTCTGGTTTCTCTGTGGCCTCCCACACCTGTGTTTTCAGTTCCTTACATTGTCTATCAGCAAGTTTCCCATCTCATTGTATCTCCTTCTTCCCCTGTAGAGCTAGAGAGGCCTGCCTCCAAGTAATCCATAACCTCAGTGTTTGAGACAGGGGCGTAGCCAGACACCCAATTTTGGGTGGGCCTGGGCTCAAGATAGGTGGGCAGAAGAACTGTGCTTTGTCCCACAAGTGATTTGGTCTCTCCCTCTCTCGCCTGCATGCCATAGAGAGGGGCATAATCGAACAGAAACGCCTATCTCCATGGGCGTTTATCTCCGAGAACGGGTCCGTGAAGGGGCGGACCCAAGCGTATTTTCGAAAAAATTAGACGTCCATGTTTTATTCGCCAAGTTGTGAGCTGGGCGTTTTTGCTTTTCAGCGATAATGGACAATGAAATCGCCCAGCTCAAAAACGAATAAATCCAAGGCATTTGTTCATGGGAGGGGCCAGGATTCGTAGTGCACTGGTCCCCCTAACATGCCAGGACACCAACCAGGCACCCTAGGGGGCACTTTTACAAAAACAGAACAAAAGGTAAAAGAGCTCCCAGGTGCATAGCACCCTTCCCTTTTGTGTTGAGCCCCCCAAATCCCCCTCAAAACCCACTGCCCACAAGTCTACATCATTACTATAGCCCTAAGGGGTGAAGAGGGGCACCTACATGTGGGTACAGTGGGTTTGGGGGGGTTGGACGACTAAGCATTAAGCAGCACAATTGTAACAGGTAGGGGGGGATGGGCCTGGGTCCACCTGCCTGAAGTCCACTGCACCCCCTAACAACTGCTCCAGGGACCTGCATACTGCTGCCAGGGAGGTGGGTATGACATTTGAGGGTCAAAATAAAAAGTTGTGAAACATCATTTTTTGTGGTGGGAGGGGGTTTATGACCACTGGGGGAGTCAGGGGAGGTCATCCCCGATTCCCTCCAGTGGTCATCTGGTCATTTAGGGCACTTTTTGGGGCCTTATTCGTGAAAAAACAGGGTCCAGGAAAAGTGCCCTAAATTCTAGCTAAAAACGCATACTTTTGTCCCATTATCTGTGAAATGCGCCCATCTCTGTTCAGCAGATAACCACGCCCCAGTTCCGCCTTCGCCACACCTCTGACATGCCCCCATCAACTTTGTCCGCATCCGCGACGGAGTGCAGTTGAAAACGTCCAAAAATCGGCTTTCGATTATACCGCTTTATTCGGTTTTGTGAGATAAACGCCCATCTCCCGATTTAGGTCGGAACTTGGGCGTTTTTCTCGTTCGATTATAAGCAGGAGAGTCTCTCAAACATCCCCCTCCCCCGCATACCTTTTAAATAGCAGATTTTCACCGGCAGCAAGCAGCAACTAATACATACTGCTCATGTTGGCCCCACAGCCTTCCCTCTGATGCAACTTCCTGTTTCCACCAAGGCAGGAATACATCAGAGGGAAGGCTGTGGGGCTGGTGCGAGCAGTATGTATCAATCGCTGCTCACTGCAGACAAAAATCTGCTATTTACAAGGTATGCAAGAGGGACGGTTGTAGGGAGTATTCAGCTGGCGGGGCTTGGCCCTGCCAGCCACATCATAGGTATGCTGCTACTGGGTGGGTCTGTGCCTAAAGTGGGTGGCCCTGTGCCCACCCAGGCCCACCCTTGGCTATGCCACTGGTTTGAGAGAGAATCTATTGCTTCTTTCTGGGCTCTCTGCCCCTCTTGCTCAAACCCATCCTTGAGAGGAGGCATCGCGTGCTGTTTTTTTTACCCAAGGGAACTGGGCTTCATACCCGGGCCTCCTCCTGGTGGCCAAACAGGGTAACAGGCTCTAACCTTGAAGGAATAACCCTATTCCTTTCTCCCTGAGGGTGTCCTGGATTTCCTTCCCTTCCTTAGACCTAAGACCTGGGGGCTTCATTCTGGGGGGGGGGGGGGGTTGTTTTATCATGAACTTGCCTCAATAAGCCTGCCTCATCACCAAGTGCCCTCTGCCATGGCGGTTATCTTTTTTCACATACTTCTCGCCCTGCTGATCGCGGGGGCGGTGTTGGACTACTTCTCTCTCCCTCCTCCATATTTCAACCCCTTCTTCCACCTCAATCTCACTGTTTTTCCTCCTTTGAAGTCCACTCTATCCGCCTTTTCTCTCCTCTGCCTCTTCGAATAGCGGTCATTTATCGTCCCCCTGATAAGTCCCTTTCATCCTTTCTCAGTGACTTTGATGCCTGGCTTGCCTTCTTCCATGATCCTTCCTCCCCCTCTCTCATCCTTGGTGACTTTAATATTCCTGCTAATGATCCTTCCAACTCTTATATTTCCAAGTTACTCGCTTTAACATCCTCCTTTAATCTCCAACTATGCTCCACCTCCCCCACTCATCAAAATGGTCACTGTCTTGATCTCATCTTCTCTTCCAACTGTTCACCCTCTAGTTTCCTTGCCTCTGATATTCCCCTCTCTGATCACCATCTTATAACTTTCACACTTAAATCACCTCCCTCCCAGTCCTGTCCTATCTTATCTAATTTATCTAGGAATCTTCACGATATTGACCCTTCATCTCTATCCTCCCATGTTTCAAACCTCCTCTCTACTGTGGCACCATCCACGTCTGTCAACGAGGCTGTTTCTTCTTACAACAATACTCTATCCTCTGCCTTAGACACTCTTGCACCTTTGATGACCTGCCCTATAAGGCGTACAAAACCCCAACCTTGGCTGACTTCTAATATCCGCTACCTATGTTCCTGTACCCGCTCCGCCGAACGCCTCTGTGGAAATCTCGGGCCCTTGCTGATTTCTTACACTTTAAGATCATGCTGACCTCCTTCCAATCTGCTCTTTTACGCGCCAAACAGGATTATTATATCCAACTGACCAACTCTCTTGGCTCTAACCCTCGACTTCTTTTCACCACATTGAACTCTCTCCTCAAGGTGCCCCCTCCCCCCTTCATTATCTCCTCAGATCCTTGGTGAATTCTTTCACGACAAGGTTCAAAAGATAAACCTTGCATTCTCTACCTCGCCACCTCTCCCTCCACTAGTCCGTTCCCCTCTCTCTCCTCCTCCTCATTCCCTTTCCTCCTTTCCTGAAGTTACTATTGAGGAAACTACACTTCTCCTTTCTTCCTCAAAATGTACCACCTGTTCCTCTGATCCCATTCCCACCCACCTTCTTAATGTCATCTCTCCTGCTCTTATTCCTTTTATATGTCACATTCTCAACCTCTCACTTTCTACTGCAACTGCCCCTGCTGCCTTTAAACATGCTGTGGTCACACCTCTCCTTAAGAAGCCTTCACTCGACCCTACTTGTCCCTCTAATTACCGACCCATCTCCCTCCTTCCCTTTCTCTCCAAATTACTTGAGTGTGCTGTTCACCGCCGCTGCCTTCATTTTCTGTCCTCACATGCTATTCTTGACCCACTACAATCTGGTTTTCGCCCTCTCCACTCAACCGAAACTGCGCTTACTAAAGTCTCCAATGACCTATTACTGGCTAAATCCAGAGGTCTCTATTCCATCTTCATTCTTCTTGATCTTTCCGCTACTTTTGACACTGTCGATCACAGCATACTCCTCGATACCCTGTCCTCACTTGGATTCCAGGGCTCTGCCCTTTCCTGGTTCTCTTCCTACCTCTCCCTCCGCACCTTCAGTGTTCACTCTGGTGGATCCTCTTCTACTTCTATCCCTCTGCCTGTCGGCGTACCTCAGGGTTCTGTTCTTGGTCTCCTCCTCTTTTCTATCTAAACTTCTTCCCTTGGTTCATTAATCTCATCCCATGGCTTTTCCTACCATCTCTTTGCTGATGACTCCCAAATCTGCCTTTCTACCCCTGATATCTCACCTTGCATCCAAACCAAAGTTTCAGCGTGCTTGTCTGACATTGCTGTCTGGATGTCTCAACGCCACCTGAAATTAAACATAACCAAAACCAAGCTTCTCATTTTTCCCCCCAAACCCACCTCCCCACTCCCCCCATTTTCTATTTCTGTTGATGGCTCTCTCATTCTCCCTGTCTCCTCAGCTCGAAACCTTGGGGTCATCTTTGACTCTTCTCTCTCCTTCTCTGCTCATATCCAGCAGATCGCCAAGACCTGTCGTTTCTTTCTTTACAACATCCGTAAAATCCGCCCCTTTCTTTCCAAGCACTCTACCAAAACCCTCATCCACACCCTTGTCACCTCTCGTTTAGACTACTGCAATCTGCTTCTTGCTGGCCTCCCACTTAGTCACCTCTCCTCTCTCCAATCGGTTCAAAACTCTGCTGCCCGTCTCGTCTTCCGCCAGGGTCGCTTTACTCATACTACCCCTCTCCTCAAGTCGCTTCACTGGCTCCCTATCCGATTTCGTATCCTGTTCAAACTTCTTCTACTAACCTATAAATGTACTCACTCTGCTGCTCCCCAGTATCTCTTCACACTCGTCCTTCCCTACACCCCTTCCCGTGCACTCCGCTCCATGGATAAATCCTTCTTATCTGTTCCCTTCTCCACTACTGCCAACTCCAGACTTCGCGCCTTCTGTCTCGCTGCACCCTATGCCTGGAATAAACTTCCTGAGCCCCTACGTCTTGCCCCATCCTTGGCCACCTTTAAATCTAGACTGAAAGCCCACCTCTTTAACATTGCTTTTGACTCGTAATCACTTGTAACCACTCGCCTCCACCTACCCTCCTCTCCTCCTTCCTGTACACATTAATTGATTTGATTTGCTTACTTTATTTTTTGTCTATTAGATTGTAAGCTCTTTGAGCAGGGACTGTCTTTCTTCTATGTTTGTGCAGCGCTGTGTACGCCTTGTAGCGCTATAGAAATGCTAAATAGTAGTAGTAGTAGTGATATTATCTGAGTTTTCTGATTCTAGATATGTATTTTTCCTTCATAGTTTTTTAGGCTGACATCAATAGATCACTGAAGAGTGATACTGGAAATGCTAGCCAGAAGTGAAATATGGCAACCAATGCTGGTCATTGAAAGTTTACCCTTGATGCAGTTATAGGGAAATGGGATCCCACTGGGTGAAAAGATAAGTGCTGGACTAAGATAAAATTTTACTAAGTATTACAGCATTAACATATACATATTCAATCATTTTGGATCAATGATTGAATAAAACAGCTTAAAAGACTGTTAGATCTGACCTCTTCTGAGATCCTTTCGGCTCATTAAAACAGTCTTTACTGAATGGTTTTTGTGACTATTTTCAAATTATTTGAAGAGCAGATTGCATAGCCACTTGGGGTTCTTTGGATTATGCCTTCTGAAGTATACATATTTATATCTTTATGTCTGTCCCCATATGCTTTATGGCAAATACCACTGACCATTTCAGTAGTCTCCTTCTGGACATATTTTCATTAACTATTGAGGTGTCATGAAAGCCATCTGCTGATAACTGGCTCTGGGTTGTGATTTACATGAAGAGTAAAAGTTTGCATTAATAAAGATTATGGCCAGTGGTGTGCTGGAGCCAGCTTGCACCGGCTCGCAAGAGCCGGTTGTTAATTTTTTAAAGATCTTGTGAGCCGGTTGTTCAGCACGGCAAGCCGGCTCCGGTAAACGAGGTAAGCATGGCAGGAGGGCGCCACAAGCCATGCTTACCCCGTTTACCTCACCTCCCACCACTGCCCTCGTTTGCCTGCGCCACCCAGTGATTGTCCTCTCTCCCCTGATTACCTCCGTCGAAGTAGCCACGACATTGAAAGCCCTGCCCGTCTCTAGCCTTCCTTTCGTGAGTTTGTTCCCTCAGAGTTCTGCCTTCTGATGTCATTTCCTCTTTCCACGAGGGTGGGACTCTGAGGGAACGAACTAAAAGGGAAGGCTAGAGATGGGCAGGGCTTTCAATAATGTGGCCGCATCGATGGAGGTAATCAGGGGAGAGAGGAGAATCACTGGGCATAGGTGGCTTGAGAGGGGGCAGGGGAGAGAAGAGAATCGCTGGGTATGGATGGCTGGGGGGGGGCAGGGGAGAGAAGAGAATCACTGGGTATGGATGGCTGGAGTGGGGGCAGGGGAAAGAAGAGAATCGCTGGGTATGGATGGATAGAGTGGGGGCAGGGGAAAGAAGAGAATCACTGGGTATGGATGGATAGAGGGTGGCAGGGGAGAGAGAAGAGAATTGCTGGGTATGGATGGATAGAGGGGGCAGGGGAGAGAAGAGAATCGCTAGGTATGGATGGATAGAAGGGGCAGGGGAGAGAAGAGAATCGCTGGGTATGGATGGAGGGAGGCAGGGGAGAGGATAGTTGCTGGATATGGATGGAAGGAAGGGGGCAGGGGAGAGCAGAGTTGCTGGACATGGGTGGATGGAGGGGGGCAGGGGAGAGGAGAGTTGCTGGACATGGGTGGATGGAGGGGAGGGCAGGGGAGAGGAGGGTTGCAGGACATGGATGGAGGAGAGGGAATGGAGAGAGAAGAAATGCTGGACATGGATAGAGGGGAGGGAAGAGTGAGGAAGGAGATGAGATGAGGGAAACGGAAGAGAGGAGAAAAACTGCACATAGATGAAGAAAATAGGCAGAAGCTGGATCCACTGGACAGTCAAGTCTGCGGAGAACCCAGCTTTTATTTATGGATGTAGGGCAAGAAATGAAGAAGAAAGGTGGAAAGTAAAGAAATAAATGGAAAGGAAGCCCTGGAAATGGAGTTAAGAGGACAGATAGCAGCAGAATTGGATAGTGAGCCAGCATGATCAGAAAAACAAAAATCATTTTATTTTCATTATAGTGTTTGGAATATGTCCACTTTGAGAATCAGGTGCTCAACATTAAAAGTTTATATGTATTTACTTATTTATGGCATTTTATCCCACATTAAACATGAATTAGATTGGAACCTGGGATCATTTAATTTTTTTTCCTGGAATAATGCATTGCTCCCACCCCTCCCCCCCCGGCTCTCTCCCTGGCTATAGCCAGCTCTGCAATTTGGGGGGGGGGGGGGGGGGCGCAGAGGTGGACAAGGGGCACAGAGGTGGACCGGGGAGAGAGCCTGTTAAACATTTACCAGCACACCACTGATTATGGCCCTTATTTTAGAAGCTCTGTTCATGTTCATGTTTTGGATGTCTGAAAACCAGCAGTTAGACATCCATATTGGATACTGTTGGAGCAGCTTGTGGATTTTGTAACAATGCAGCAAGGGTAGAACCAGTGGTGTGCTGGAGCCGGCTCGCACTGGCTCGCAAGAGCCGGTTGTTAAATTTTTAAAGCTCTTGTGAGCCAGTTGTTGTGGCAGGCGAGCCGGCTCCCAGGGGCAGTGCAACCCGGCAGTCAATGAGGTAAGCATGGCAGGAGGGCGGCACAAGCCATGCTTACCTCACCTGCTGCCGCTCTGGGGGGGGGTTTAAATCGTTGATTTTACCTCTGTCGCTGCAGCCGCAGTGAAAGCCCGTCTCTAGCCTTCCCTTCATTCCCGTCAATGTCCCGCCTTCTTCTGATGTCATTTCCTCTTTCTGCAAGGGCGGGACATTGACAGGAAATGAAGGGAAGGGTAGAGACAGTATTTCACTGCGCCGGCTGCTGCGACGGAGGCATGGGAGCGAAGAGAATTGCTGGGTGGGTATGGATGGCTGGAGAGGGGGCAGGAGAGCAAAGGGAATTGCTGGGTGGGTATGGATGGCTCAAAGTGGGGCAGGGGAGCGAAGGGAATTGCTGGGTGGGTATGGATGGCTGGAGGGGGGCAGGGGAGCGGAGAGAATCGTTGGGTGGGTATGGATGGCTGGAGGGAGGGCAGGAGAGCGAGGAGAATTGTTGGGTTGGTATGGATGGCTGGAGGGGGGCAGGGGAGAGGAGAGAATCGCTGGGTGGGTATGGGTGGCTGGAGGGAGGGCAGGAGAGCGAGGAGAATTGTTGGGTTGGTATGGATGGCTGGAGGGGGGCAGGGGAGACGAGAGTTGCTGGACATGGGTGGAGGAGAGGGAAGGGAGAGAGAAGAAATGCTGTACATGGATGGAGGGCAGGGAAGAGTGAGGAAGGAGATGAGATGAGGGTAAAGGAAGAGAGGAGAAAAACTGCACATGGATGAAGAAAATAGGCAGAAGCTGGATCCACTGGACAGTCAAGTCTGCGGAGGACCAGAAATGAAGAAGAAAGGAGGAAAGGAAAGAAATAAATGGAAAGGAAGCCCTGAAAACGGAGTTAAGAGGACAGATAGCAGCAGAATCGGATACTGGGCCAACATGATCAGAAAGGTAAAATTATGTATAATCATACCTGATAATTTTCTTTCCATTAATCATAGCTGATCAATCCATAGACTGGTGGGTTGTGTCCATCTACCAGCAGGTGGAGATAGAGAGCAAACTTTTGCCTCCCTATATGTGGTCATGTGCTGCCGGAAACTCCTCAGTATGTCGATATCAAAGCTCCATCCGCAGGACTCAGCACTTAGAGAATTACACCCACGAAGGGACACTCTGCCCAGCTCACCACCGCCGAAACGGGGGAGGGGAATTAACCCAGCTCATCCCCACACAAGTGGGGGAGGGGAATCCGTCCAGCTCATCCCCGCGGAGCGGGGGAGGGACACCACACCCGCCGATGCGGGGGGATCTGGCTTATCCTGCAACCGCAACCGCGGGAGGAGCTGACTGACCCTAACACCGCCGAAGCGGGAGGGGTACAAAGCTGCCCTACAGCCGCACGAAGCGGGAGGGAGTGCCGGCAGAATTTAAATCTCAATCCAGCCCCGTAAAACGGAGGGGAGAGGAATGCAGCAGCTCACTGTAACACAAACTCGTCTCAACTCTTGAAGAATCCAAGTGAAAGAAGAACTTGAACACGAAGTCCTCCTGAAGTAACTGAAGGCTAAACTTGAACCTAAAATTCAACCAGAATATAAACAGTACAGATATCTGGGAGGGGCTATGGATTGATCAGCTATGATTAATGGAAAGAAAATTATCAGGTATGATTATACATAATTTTACCTTCCATATCATCAAGCTGATCAATCCATAGACTGGTGGGATGTACCGAAGCAGTACTCACCCAGGGCGGGACATAGAAATCCCTGACCTCAACACTGAAGCTCCAAACCGGGCCTCCGCCCGTGCAGCCACAGTCAAACGGTAATGCTTGGAGAATGTATGAGCCGAAGCCCAAGTTGCCGCCTTGCATATCTCTTCCAAGGAGACGGATCCGGCCTCTGCCATCGAGGCCGCCTGAGCTCTCGTGGAGTGAGCCTTCAGCTGGATAGGCGGCACCTTCCCCGCGGCCACATAAGCCGCTGCAATGGCTTCCTTGACCCATCTTGCCACTGTAGGCTTAGCAGCCTGCAGACCCTTACGAGGACCTGCAAACAGGACAAACAGATGATCCGATTTCCGGAAATCATTGGTCACTTCCAAGTATCTGATGATGACTCGTCTCACATCCAGATATTTAAGAGCGGAGTACTCCTCTGGGTAGTCCTCCCTACGAAAGGAAGGGAGACAGAGCTGCTGATTCACATGGAAGCGAGAAACAATCTTGGGCAGGAAGGAAGGCACTGTGCGAATAGTCATTCCTGCCTCAGTGAACTGCAGAAAAGGCTCTCGACATGAGAGCGCCTGGAGCTCGGAAACTCTTCTGGCTGAAGTGATAGCCACCAAAAAGACTGCTTTCAACGTCAGGTCTTTCAGAGATGCCCTCGACAAGGGTTCAAAAGGCGGCTTCTGCAATGCTCTTAGCACCAGGTTGAGATTCCACGCAGGCACCACTGAGTGCAGAGGAGGGCGCAGGTGATTAACTCCCTTGAGAAAGCGCACCACATCTGGCTGCGAAGCCAGGGAAGCACCCTTCAGGCGGCCCCTGAAGCAAGCCAGAGCCGCTACCTGGACTTTAAGGGAACTGAGCGACAGGCCTTTCTCCAGACCTTTTTGCAGGAACGCCAACACTGAAGAAATTGGAGCAGTGAAGGGAGAAAGTGAGCCTGCTTCACACCATGCTGCAAAGATACGCCAAACCCTGGCATAAGCAGTAGAAGTAGAGCGCTTCCTCGCTCTCAGCATAGTGGCGATGACCTTGTCTGAAAAGCCCTTCTTCCTCAGACGCTGCCGCTCAATAGCCAGGCCGTAAGACCAAAGGGAGAGGGATCCTCCATCACCACGGGACCCTGATGTAACAGGCCCTGCTCCACTGACAGCTGCAGAGGATCGTCGACTGAGAGCCTGATCAAGTCCGCATACCAGGGACGTCTGGGCCAATCCGGACCCACCAGGATTACCCTGCCGGGATGCTTTGCCACCCGGTCTAGCACCCTGCCCAACATTGGCCAGGGCGGGAACACATAGAGGAGCTCTTGTGTCGGCCACTGTTGGAGAAGAGCATCTACTCCCAGGGATCGAGGGTCCCGTCCTCTGCTGAAAAAGCGCGGCACTTGGCAATTGGCCGATGACGCCATCAGATCTAGGCTCGGCTGGCCCCAGCGCTTCGTGATGTCCAAGAACGCCTGAGCAGATAGTTGCCACTCTCCGGGCTCCAAGGTATGGCGACTGAGAAAATCCGCCTTGACATTCATGACTCCGGCAATGTGGGCCGCTGAAAGCTGCTCCAGGTTCGCTTCCGCCCACTGGCAAAGACTCATAGCCTCCTTGGCTAGAGGGGCGCTCTTGGTACCTCCCTGGCGGTTGACATAGGCCACAGCCGTGGCATTGTCCGACAGGACCCGTACAGGCTTCAACACCAGTACCGGGATGAACTCCAAAAGCGCCAACCGAATGGCTCTGAGTTCCAGGAGGTTGATAGACCACTTTGCCTCTGCAGGAGACCAAAGCCCCTGCGCTGTCCTTCCCAAGCAGTGGGCTCCCCAGCCCGACAACGAGGCGTCCGTCGTGACGACAATCCACTCTGGGGTCACCAGAGGCATTCCCGCAGACAACTTGTCTGTCTGCATCCACCAGCTCAGCGCCTTGCGCACTGCTGGGTCCAAGGGAAGGCGCACAGCATAATTCTCCGACATCGGAGTCCAGCGCCGCAGCAAAGAGTGTTGAAGTGGTCTCATATGAGCCCTGGCCCAGGGCACTACTTCCATCGTGGCCGTCATAGAGCCCAACAGCTGCACATAGTCCCAAGCCCGAAGAGGAGAGGCTACTAGGAACTGGTCCACCTGAGCCTGAAGTTTGACAATCCGATTGTCTGGCAGGAACACTCTGCCCACTTGGGTGTCGAATCGAACTCCCAGGTACTCCAGGGACTGAGTCGGGCGCAGCTGGCTCTTCTCCCAGTTGATGATCCATCCCAGGGAGCTCAAAAGAGCAACTACCCGGTCCACAGCTTTGCCGCACTCTGCATAAGAGGGGGCTCGGATCAACCAGTCGTCCAGATAAGGATGGACTTGTACCCCTTCCTTTCGTAGGAAGGCCGCGATGACCACCATTACTTTGGAAAAGGTCCGCGGAGCAGTAGCCAACCCGAATGGGAGGGCTCTGAACTGGAAGTGTCGTCCCAGGACTGCAAAACGCAGAAAGCGTTGATGAGGAGGCCAGATGGGAATATGCAGGTACGCTTCCTTGATGTCCAAGGAGGCCAAGAACTCTCCTGCCTTCACTGCCGCTATAACAGAGCGGAGAGTCTCCATGCGAAAGTGCCGCACTTTCAAGGCCCGATTGACCCCTTTGAGGTCGAGGATAGGCCAGACAGAACCTCCTTTCTTTGGTACCACAAAGTAAATGGAGTAACGTCCCTTGCCAAGCTGACTTTCTGGCACCGGAACGACCGCGCCCAGGCGGATCAGATTGTCCAAGGTCTGCTGCACTGCCACAGCTTTGACCGGAGACTTGCAGGGAGAGAGTACGAACCCGTCTCTTAAGGGTCGGCAGAACTCTAGCTTGTAGCCGTCTCTGATGACTTCCAGCACCCACGCGTCTGAAGTTATTGTGGTCCACTCGCCCAGAAACGAGGACAGCCGTCCTCCAATCTGCACTGGGGCGTGGACCAAGGCCCCGTCATTGGGTACGAGACCCTGGGGGAGGACCGGAGGGAGCACCTCCGGGACGGCGGTCTCTGCGAAAGGAATACTGCTTGGGGGAGAAATTCCTCTTGAAGGAAGAGGGGGCAGAGGAACCCGACTTGCCCGGGCGGTACCGACAAGCTTCCTGCAACCGTCCTCTGGAGGTACCGGGACGAGTACTAGCCCGAGCCCTGACCTCTGGTAATTTCTTGCCCCTAGACATGCCGAGATCGGTCACGATTTTGTCCAGCTCGACCTCAAAGAGCAGCTTGCCTTTAAAAGGCAATCTAGCCAGGCGGGATTTAGAGGCGTGGTCAGCAGACCAATGTTTCAGCCAAAGCCACCGCCGCGCAGAGACTGTCTGAGCCATGCCTTTAGCTGAGGCTCTCACGACATTATACAGCAAGTCTGCCAAATAGGCTAAGCCCGATTCCAGGGCCGGCCAATCAGCCCTCAAGGAATGATCCGAGGGGGAAGCCCGCTGCACCATAGTCAGGCACGCCCTGGCCACATAGGAGCCGCAAACTGAGGCCTGCAAACTTAAAGCAGCTGCCTCAAAGGACGACCTTAAGGCCGCCTCCAATCTTCTGTCTTGGGCGTCCTTTAGGGCCGTGCCACCTTCCACCGGCAACGCCGTTTTCTTAGTCACCGCAGTGATTAAAGAATCCACGGTAGGCCACAGATAGGCCTCACGTTCACTCACAGCCAAAGGATAGAGGCGGGACATAGCCCTAGCCACTTTAAGGCTCGCTTCCGGGACATCCCATTGAGCCGAAATTAAGGTGTGCATGGCATCATGCACGTGGAAGGTTCTAGGCGGGCGCTTCGTCCCCAGCATAATGGCAGAGCCAACAGGGGCTGAGGGAGAGACGTCCTCCGGAGAGGAAATCTTCAAAGTGTCCATGGCCTGTAACAACAGGCTGGGCAAATCCTCTGGGCTAAAAAGCCGCGCTGCAGAGGGGTCATCCGCTCCATCCGAGCGGGGATCCGTCTCCTCCAAGGAATCCGCAAAGGACCGTTGGGAGACCTCAGACACGCTGCCCTCATCTACATCGGAGGAGACAAAGTCCTCCAAGGCCTGGAAATCAACCCGAGGGCGTTTACCTCTGGGAACCTCAACCTCTTTACCAGAAGAGGGAGCAGGGGCAGCGTTTTGCATGAGGAAAGCCTGATGCAGCAGCAAAACAAATTCGGGGGAGAAACCCCCCAGACTGTGCACTTCCGCAGCCTGGGCAACAGCCCTAGACGCACCCTCAACCGGCGCTCGCAAGAGCGGGGGAGAGACATGCTGCGCATCCAAAATGGCGTCCGGCGCGACACTCCGCGAAGGAGCCGCGCGGGAAGAACGGCGCTTAACTTTAGCCGCTTTTGTGCCGTCGCCCAAATTAAGGGCGTTCATGGCATTAATGTCTCCAACCTCAAGGGCGGCCCACGAAGAAGCCGTCCGAGCTGCGTGGCCGGCCAAGATGGCGGAGGCGAGGAGCGGGGTATGGGCGTTAATGGCGGGAAAAACCGCCACGCCGGAGGAAGGACCGGGACATTCATCGGTCACGAAACTGTCACCCAACAAGGGCGAATCAGGCTGTAAGACCCCCGCATCCCCTCTAGAAGCGCTCAAGCGATCCGGGGAGCGACCCTTTGCGCCCTCGCCCTCCGACGCCATATGCCACGAGGAGAAGAATCGGGGAACCCCCGGCCCGCTATAAAAAGGTAAAATTACCTGCTTGCCGCTCCGAGCTGTAACAAACTGGTGTCCCAGTGAGTAGCTGCAATGAACGTTTAAATAAACGTCGAAATAAACGCCTTTAAGGACGTTTAAATTTTTTTTTTTTTTTTTTTTACGGAGCCAGCGGGAGGGGGGGGAGAAAAGGAGGGACCTGGCACCACCAGGTTTGCACTTGCTCAAAAGAGCCCTCAACCCCAGGCCTCAACAAAACCTAAGGATTAGGCTTGGAGGCCTAGCCAGAGCTGCTGCTGTGTGTGACCACCACCTGCTGAGATAGAGAACATACAGGAGTTTCCGGCAGCACATGACCACATATAGGGAGGCAAAAGTTTGCTCTCTATCTCCACCTGCTGGTAGATGGACACAACCCACCAGTCTATGGATTGATCAGCTTGATGATATGGAAAACAAAGTTATCAGACAACAAAGGTAAAAAAAATCATTTTATTTTCATTATAGTGTTTGGAATATGTCCAATTTGAGAATCAGGTGCTCAACATTAAAAGTTTGTATTTATTTATTTATTTACTTATTTATGGCATTTTATCCCACATTAAACATTAGATTGGAACCTGGGATCATAAAATATTTTTTTTCCTGGAGTAATGCATTGCCCCCCCCCCCCCCCAGGCTCTCTCCCTAGCTATAGCCAGCTCTGCAATTTGGGGGGGGGGGGGGGCACAGAGGTGGACAGGGTGGGGGGGGGGCAGACATGGACCGGGAAGAGAGCCTGTTGTTAAACATTTACCAGCACACCATTGGGTAGAACCTCAATCAGGCCCTGATGCTCAAAGCTTACAGTGCTTGCAATATTTGATTTAGACTTCTCATAGCACTCTAGCGTTTAATGCACAAAGGGGTTCTGCATTGCTTTTACCATTCTTGGTAGCAACTACCGAGAATCCTATGCAAATGTATTACTGAGCTCATTAGTATTAAAATAAGCATTCCATGCAATGCACAGAAAGGAGCCCCTACCTTTAACGTTCACAATGTTCCAGCAGGTCTGGAGCTGTCATTGCATGAGGGCGATTTCTCAGTGGAGCAATTGCATGGATTTTTAATAGTATTTGTACGTGTGTGTTAAATGTGCCATATGCATGTATTGTATGTGTGTCCTGCATGTAACAACACTGCTACAGTCATGGAACCCTATGACGCAGTTGTCGCATTTTTTCCCTGAGCCTGCATATAACATCGACGCTTACCACAAAACTGTTCTACGCATGTGCTAGGCACTTTGCCTACCAATCTGCTTGCAGAATTTCTGCACATTTCATTTGCATCCAGTTTCCTTTGAGCATCGATCACTGTTTCAAAATCGGTAAGTTCAACTGCGGATATAGATGCACACGGTATTTAATGGCAACTATGTTGTGGAGATGCTCCATGTATTTACAATAGATAAGTTATGATGTGTTTTATAGTTTTACTAGTAAGAAAGGCCTGTTTCTCAATCAAATGAAGCAGGTGCTAGCAAGGGTTTTATCTATTTGTGTTTGTTTTGACCTGAACTGTTTTAATATATGTTTTTTTTGTATTGATAGTTTGTAAAAGTGCAACACAGTACAGTGAAACAGTGAATTTATTATAACAGTCATATTTGTGTTTTTTACATTTGGTGTTACTTTTTTTTCTCTGTCAGAATGACAGGGGGGGAGGTTTTAGATGTTGCATGAGTGTGTGTGTGTGTGAGTCAGTAATTGTGTGTGTGGGGGGGGTGAACTGTGTGTGTTGTGTGGCACAGAGAGATCGTGTGTGTGAGTCAGTAATTGTGTGTGTGGGGGGGGTGAACTGTGTGTGTTGTGTGGCACAGAGAGAGATTGTGTGTGTGTGTGTGTGGGGGGGGTGTGTGTGTGTGAGAGAGAGAGAGAGAGAGAGAGACAGGGGAAGTTGTCTGACAGGGTGTAACTTTTTTTTCTCTGTTAGAATGACAGAGGGGGGTTAGATGTTGCATGAGTGTGTATGTATGTGAGATAGGGGAGGTTTTCTGTCAGGGTGTTATTTTTTTTTCTCTGTCAGAATGATAGAAGGGGGGGAGGTTGGAGTGATGGGTTTGTTGAATGTTTTGTGGGGCTGAAGATCGCGTATCCTGTTACCTGGTTTGCAGTTGTGAATCTTTTTTGTGTGGTTGCCATTTTTTAGTGGCAGCAGGCTGGCTGGCTGGCAGTTTCTTGTTGTTTCGCGGGGTGTGCTGCAGGTGGACTCACAGTGCTGGGTGTTTTGACAGCTTTGTTTTTTTTGCCGGCTGCCGCTTTTGACTTGCAATGGTTGGGCGGGCGATCTGGCGGTTTATTTGGGTTTGTTTGTTTTTCTGGGGCAGGCTGCAGCTTGTCTCGTGCTCCTGGGTGGGCGGGCTGGCGTTTGCGTGCTGTATCGCGCTGCCTAGAGGGAGATGTGGGTGCCAAGCCGGGGACCATGGGCTGCACGCTGTAGGAAGCATGGGACAGTAGCAGTGGCAACGGCCATTGGCGCGTGAAGGGTTCGAGGCAGCACAGAAGAGAGCGGCTCGTGAGCCACGGAGTCTTCCTCTGGTTTTTGCCCTTTTTCTTTGCTTTTATTTTCCCTGTACGTTCAATAAAGCTGCCTGGGCCTGCACTGCTGTTGCTTGGGCTCTCTGGATGACGTCATACGAGGCTTCAGTCCCAGGCACAGCCAATCAGAATGGAGGCACGTACCCAGGCAGCTTCATGGAATGTTCATGGTGCAAATTATTATATAGGATGATATTAGATATCTGCACAGCATTTGATACAGTCGATCTTGAGATTTTGTTGAGGTAATTGCATATGATGGAGATGTGCGGTCAGGATTATGCTTGCTTTGCTTTTTATTTTAGGGGTCATGCTTTGCAAGTTAAGGTGGGTGAGAAGGTTTCCACGGTGTATCAAGTTAAGATGGAAGTGACTCAAGGGTCAGCTTTGTCAGCACTGCTTTTTAATATTTATGTAGCCCTTTGAGACAGCCTTTTCAGGAACTGGGTATAGGATATGGGTCCTATGCTGATTATATTCAGTTTTTCTTTCCAGCGGTAGGATTAAAAGGTGATTTTGCAGAAAAATTGGGAGTTTGTTTGGAGAGAGTGGCGGAAAATAAGTTAGCATTAAATTTAGATAAGACAAAGATTATAGTGGTGGGGCGTCAGGATCAGGAAGGGTTGCCCCAGGAGTCTGTCTGGTTCTTTTCCTCCACTCTCTGTCAAGAACCAGGTTAGATGTTAGGGTTATGTGTTGAATGATAGACTGACTATGCAAGGTTGGGTGGACCAAGTAATATGTTCCTGTTTTTTCCATTTGCATATGTTGAGGAGGTTGAAGCCAATGACCCCTGCTTGTGATTTTCATCAAGTTGTACCGAGCTTAGTGCTAACTAAATTGGACTATTATAATGCTTTATATTTGGGTATTTCAGCTGCCAGATTAGGAACGGAAAAAGCTAAATTTGCACACATATCTCTAGTTCTCAAACAGTTGCACTGGCTCCCAGTTCTTACATGTATTCACTGAGTAATTTATGCAGAAAGCCCTTGTTGCAGCTTCATCAGCTGATGCGTTCACTGAGATCAGAAAATACCAAACAGCTGGACCTATCTGGGTTGTAAGCTATCCATTATGCTGAGACTAAGGCAGCTATGTTTTCTGCAGCTGGTCCTTTGCTGTGGAACCACCTACCAGGGTATTTGAGCTTATCAGCCAAGTCACTTAACCCTCCATTGCCCCATGTAAGCCGCATTGAGCCTGCCATGAGTGGGAAAGCGCGGGGTACAAATGTAAAAAAAAAAAAAAAAAAGTCGGCGAAGTTTAGGAAGTGTTTGAAAACACATTTGCTTGTGCAAGCTTTTTCTGTGAAATGAGCTAGCAGGTTGACACTGTTGTGTGGACAGTAGTTCTTTCTGCGTTTATGTATGTGGTTTTGTATTTGTGTGTGATGTTTTATATTGTTTTATGATGCTTTTATGCTTATTTCATTGTTACCTGTTTAGTTTAAGCAGAATATAAATATGATAAATAAATAAATAAATAAATAAATAAATAAATAAATAAATAAATAAATAAATAATCTTCAAATCCTTGCTCAAAGTCCACCTCTTCAATGTCGCCTTCGGCACCTAACCATTATACCTCTATTCAGGAAATCTAGACTGCCCCAATTTGATTGTCTGCACATTTTGTCCATTAGATTGTAAGCTCCTTTGAGCAGGGACTGTCCTTCTTTGTTAAACTGTACAGTGCTGTGTAACCCTAGTAGCGCTTTAGAAATGTTAAGTAGTAGTAGTAAGTAATGGATGTCCAAACCCTAATTTTATAAAGTTGGGATATGAACAACTAAATCTGCAGAATGCCCTTTTGGCAAAGAGGTGGTTTGGGCATGTATGGGGTAGGATTAGGGAGAGGCCATAATTTGCTTGTCCAACTGATTTCAGAAAAGGAAGGGACATCTATGGCCAAAAAGATGGACATTGGTATTTAGACCTAACACGTAACAAATCCAGATTACAGAAAGGTGATCCAATTGAGCAACTCTCTACTGGAGGGATTAAGGGAAGTCACCCGTTAATCTCCCCCAGCGGTTGCTACCCACCCCAAATGTGAACCTGGCAAAGGATACTGGGCTGTGTGACTGCTTCAGGAACTATGGACATTGAGTTTCTATTATACGAGCTCTCTAACGCTCATTATATTTATATAGCTGAAAGTTAGGTGCCATTTATAGAATATACTTAGCACTGGGATCGGCACCAAACTTTAGATGCAAGGATTTACACCAAGTGAACCCTGGTGTAAATCCTCACATCTACATTAGGCATGGATTCCCCTTATTAACAGCAAGTATAAATTTTAGGAATGGCCTTGATCCATCCATGACATAATTACTAGTTGATTTCAGTTTGCTTAGGCTGACATGTTGTGCTTTTTCTCATTTGTTCATTTTAAAACCTGACAGAAGATGCTGTCGCCATATTTGAAGAAATTTACTATGAGAGACCCTGAGCATTCTAAGTAAGAGCTGTTTTTTCTGAGCGTTTTTTGTGAATGTTTTTGACTTATTGTTTGTTCTTTTGCAGTGTACTACTTCCCTGATGAAGCTTGCAAAACCTGGCCAAGTTGGCAGTACACCCGTTATCTCAAGCTGAATGCTAAAAAGCTAAATAAAGCTAAGTTTAAAAAATATTCATTTCTCTTTTAAATATAAATACAACTATAAAGGACCAATGACGAGATGGTGCTGTCCATACAAGTTTCATTACTCAAGATGAATGTACACTAAGGGCCCTGTTTACTAAGCCGCGTTATAGGCGCATTAGTATCTTTAATGTGCATTAACCATGTATGTGCCTACAATATCCCTATAGGTGCCTACATGGTTAGCGCACAAGCTAATTGTAGGCACGTTAAAAATGCTAATGCACCTTAGTAAACAGGGCTGTATGACTGAAGGTCCATTAAAATATTTATTCTTGAAAAGTATTGTTCATCCAATTTCACGTTATGTGATGTTTCTTATTGCTTAAAGAGAGTAAAAAAGTTTAGTTTGCTGGAACAGTTGCTATATTTTTCTTTTGTGAGTTCCTGCATAGAAGATTAAAGCTCTTTTAAGTAGGTTTTCAGTGGAATCAAACGTGACAAACACAGAAGAAAACAAACCTTTGCACTGGTAAAACCAAAGGGCAAAACCACAGCAAAGGAGACAAAAATGATGATGTCAACAAACTTCTACTGGGCTCAAAAAAGTTCACAGCAAAAGTTTATTAATAAAACCTGGACTCGACGTGAGTTGTGTTTCAGCCACTCTGGCCTGCCTCAGGAGTTCCTAAAACAATACATAACATATACATAGTAAAATAATTAAACTAAAAGCAAAAGACTAACAGTAAACATACAATATTTAAAAATGAATAAAAATAAATATAAATATAAACCATAATACAAATATAAAGGACACAAAATGACTTTTATATATATTTTGTATATTTATATATGCAAGATTTTTTGACAAACATATTAGAAACGCCTAATTAAAAATATCAAATTGAAAATATATCTAATTAGAAAAATGTATCTAGGAATGACATGGTATTAAATCATAATTATTTAACAATAATCACTAGATTGCATACTCCATAACTGTACTTTATACAACAGTATATTGAACGCAAGAAGTGTGATGCATACTATAAAATTTATGTCTAATATTAACACTAATAGGCTATTTTAAAAGGCTGATTCATATTATAAACTTGAAGGGTATAGTTAATCTTAAAAAATGATCTTTTGTGAGAGATTGACTATAAAAGACTTATTATAAAATTCACTGTAAAGAAGGTACCTGTGAGTTACTGCTATAATGATTCCTGGAAGAAGAAACGATCTTCTAGAAGTGTGCAGCTTTGATTTGTTTGCTAGACGATCATTTCTTCAAGTTTATAAGTGATTGTTGTTAAATAATGGTTTAATATATACCATGTCATTCTTAGATACATTTTTCTAATTAGATATATTTTCAATTTGATATTTTTAATTACCGTATTTTTCGGACTATAAGATGCACTTTTTCCCCCCCAAATTTGGGAGGAAAATGGGGGGTGCGTCTTATAGTCCGAAGGTAGATTTGGCTGGCTGGCAGGCCGCCTGCCCGCCCTCCGAGTTCGGGATCGCCCTCCCCCAGCCCTGTCACCACTTCTCCCTACTCACGCGATCTTCCCTGGTGGTCTAGTGTCGTCGGGGCAGGAAAGAGCTCCTCTTTCCTGCCCAGCGTGCTGCTCTCCATCCTCCTGTATGCAGCCTGACGGTCTCGGCGAGATTCAAAATGGCCGCCGAGACTTCAATTCTCGGCGGCCATTTTGAATCTCGCCAAGACCGTCTGGCAGCAATGCATACAGGAGGATGGAGAGCAGCGCACTGGGCAGGAAAGAGGGGGCTCTTTCCTGCCCCGATGTCACTAGACCACCAGGAAAGATCGCGTGAGTAGGGAGAAGTGGTGACAGGGCCGGGGGGAGGGCGATCCCGAACTCGGAGGGAGGGAGGGATTCGGACAAGACGCACCGGAGCACCTAGGTTTTAGAGTTGGGAAAAAGGAAAAAATTTTTTTTCCTATTTCCCTCCTCTAAAACCTAGGTGCGTCTTATGGTCCGGTGCGTCTTATAGTCTGAAAACGGTAGGTGTTTCTAATATGTTTGTCAAAAAATCTTGCATATATAAATATACAAAATATATATAAAAGTCATTTTAGTGACTTTATTATTCCTAATGCAATAAGTTTGTGTCCTTTATATTTGTATTATGGTTTATATTTATATTTATTCATTTTTAAATGTTGTATGTTTGCTTTTAGTTTAATTATTTTACTATGTATATGTATATTGTTTTATGGACTCCTGAGGCAGGCCAGAGAGGCCGAAACATGACTCGTGTCGAGTCCAGGTTTTATTAATAAAGTTTTGTGGTGGAATCAAATGCATGTATTGTTAAGAATGGAACGAATGAATATGGAGAATGCAGGGACTGTTGCAAAACGTCTGAAACTGTGGATTCTCTTTCTGGGGACCTTAGCAGTACAATTTTGAAGCGTGCTGTTAAATAATTTGGAGGTATGAAGATGCTGGAATTTGGGGGAGGTGGTGGGGAGTTTTGGAGTGTGGGGGACAAGGAAAAGGGGTTTAAAATTGTAGTTGTATATAAACAAAGGTTGTACCCATGTTCATTGTGCGCAGATCTTTTAGCACTGGTTTACAAAAGCATGAATGTACTATTTTGTGTACCTTAATAATAAGATTGAAAAATAAAAAGAAATTAACTCCCCAAATTCTATATAGCACAACTTAAGTTGTGTGTGCACATCCCGTCATATTCTGGATTTGTGCATGCAAATTAATTAGTTAACAAGCCTATCAGTGCTGATAATTGCCAATTAACAAGTAATTATTGCCACTATTTGGCATTAATTAGAATTTACATACACAACTAAGTGCATTCTGTAATGTGATTGGCGTAAATTAATCCGCATAGATGAAAAGGGGGCATTGGCATGGAATGGGTGGGTCATAGTTGTTTCTAAAATCTATATGTATTGTTAAAGAATACACCTGGTCCACGCTTAATTTAGGTGTCCGTATTTATACCTATTTTTCCTTGGCATAACTGCCCACAACTAAATTCAATCACGTGGATGGGTGCTTGGCATATTCTATAAACCATGTGGAAATTTAGGCGTATTCTATAAAGTATGCCTACATTTAGGAATAGTTTATAGAAGACATCTAGGTGTATTTTTTTTCTGCACCAATTTTTAGGCATGATATAGAGAATCTAGTTCTAAATGTATTTCTATTCATGAATTTAAACCTTACCTGGACCACTTCCATCATGACCAATTATGATCTTTTTCAGTTGTCCTAGGGAAATAGCTCGGATACAGAAGATATCAACCTGCACAGAAATACAACACAGAAAACCCCAATTAAAAATCCAGCTGCCAAAACTTGAAATTCTAATTTTCCTATTTGTAAAATGAATTATAACACTGTGAAGACTGAACATTGGGATGGAATGCAGGAATATTTAAAGGGCAGTGCAATTACCCGAGAAATGCTGTTGTTCAACCAAGAAAATGGTATATGATTTTGGCTTATTTGAATTATGTCTACTTATTTTCTCATGCATTAGTTTAGGAAATACGACAATCAGCAGGTAAAGCTGTCAATTTCAGTCTGCTTATTTTTGCAACCTGTCATTAACTGTGCTTCGTTATTTTTATAAAAGTTCCAATAATATCAAGGTTTCCCACATATACATTTAGCAATGGGCATTCCAATAGCCAGATATAAATAATGACAGTGTATCAGTACAAAATGTATTTTTGCTGTGCACCATGGGGTTTTGCTATAATATGCTCTGTTTCTGGTGCTTGCATTTTTAACTTGAAAAGAGTTGTTTTGCTTGAAGCAGAATTCTAGTACAGCTGATGCCAGTTGGCAATGCGATGATTAGACAGGGCTAAGTTCCTGTAACTGAGTAGCATAAATGCTTCTGTGTTTTTTTTTCTTAATAAGAAAAGTAGTTTTCCTATATTTGGGGTGAATTTAAGTCAGGCACCACTATCTGCTTTCCTGCAGTTCTTCACTGCATTGCTGGATACTGACATGAAGCCACATTTTGCATAGAAATCTGAGGTAGGAACTGAGACATCAGGTCACAGTTCCCAGTACCTTACAAAAGGCTCTGCTAAGAACAGGATTTTCGCTATTTCCATGTTTAAAGGCCAGCAACATTCATGTATAAGAGTCATGTTCCAGACATTTCTACGTATCAGTGCAGCCAGTTAAGGAGAAAAGCCCCAAAAGTTTACATTTTGTATGTTAAAGGGTAAATACACTACAGGGATGTTAAGCACAAGGGGCTCCTTTTACCAAGCTGTGGCAAAAGGGGGCCGGTGCTGCCATCGGCGTGTGTTTTACACAGCTGATAAAAGGGAAGTCTAGCTTTCCTACAGGAAATGGCCGTGTGGCCGCGTGGCCATTTCGGGTGGAAGCCTGACTACCACAGGGTACACTCTGATGTTACAAAAATAAATACATCTTTGTAGAGCCGGAAATGACAACATGCTAGGAGTGGGAAGTACCGCTGGGCTGCTGCGGTAGCCCAGCCATACTTCCTGTATAGTGAGTGAAACAGGAGAGAAACAGAGGAAGATGCTAGATGGGGCATAGGTTGATAGGAAAATACTGGATGGAGGTAGAAAAGAGAGGGTTAGATATTGGATAGAGGAGGAGAAAGGAGATGCTTGATGGAGAAAAGAGAGAAGATGATGGTGGCAAGAGAAGAAGGAAAGAGAAAAGGGGTGCTGTACAGAGGGAAAGAGAGAAAGAAAGGAGGTGCTAGAAGGAGGGGAGGAGAGAGAGGAGACAGTGGAAGGCAGGGGAGAGAGGGGAATCATAGGATGAGAAATAGGAGGGCTGGGATGAGGGAGATGGAAAGCTGCAAGTAAATGTAGTAAACAGAGAAGATTAAGGACTGGATAGTAAGACTGAATGAGCAGATAGACAGAAAAGTAAATGGAAAAAGGTTAAAAGAAAAAGATCAAAATCAGAGACGGATATTGGAGAGGCTATAAAAAAGACTGAAAGGGAGAGAAGTGACAGATGGACTGGAAACCCTAGAAAGTAAGTTAAGAAAAGACAGAGGAAAGCAGAAACTGGAGACTGTAACAAACATGAATAAAACAGCCAGACAACAAAGGTACAATAAAGAATTTTATTCTTTTATGCAAATGGAACTGTTAGTTTTATAGTAGGAATTTAACTCTTCTTTCTTTATATTTTGTGATTTGAATATTCTTGTGTGGTAAGTTGTATGGGAAAAGGTCCTAGATCCATTGTTAGAGACTGTGGTGTGAGTTACAGATCTGGTAGTTCAGGGTTTATACTGAGACTCTCAGAGTTGCCAAGCTACCCAGTTCCAACAGGGAGATTTTAGACATAAATTTCTGACAACCCTGTACTGATGCATTATGGTACCTGCAGCATAGATTTCAAGGGGTAGAATCAGAGAATATAACTCCCATGCTGCTTTGGGTGTAAATTCAAAACCAGGATTGGTCAAAAAGTCTCCCTCCTGGAACTAGGTAACTTGACATGCCTAAATTATTGTCTTTCATATATGGAATCCAGATTTCATTGAATTTGTGAAATAATGGCAGTTTTTTTTTTTGGTTGCTGATACTAGCTGGTGGAATTATTTATTCATAGAAATCCTTTGGGACTTGTGGAGGGGAATTTGTTCAACCAGAATCCGAATAGCAAATATAGCAATTTTCGAAACAGCAAAACGTCTATTTTTTTAAAATGGTCACTTGCTAGATATTTTTGCACTCTCTGCGTTTATCTTTTTTGGTCCATTTTTGAAAAAAAAAGTCCAAGTGAAAAGTGCACAAAATCAAGCCATTGGGATGTAGGAGGAGCCAGCATTCTTAGTAGACTGGCCACATAGACATCCCAGCAGAGCAGTGGGGCACCCTAGGAGGCCTAAAAGCTCCCAGTATACATCTCACCCTTACTCCCTTATATTGTATGGGGAGCTCTCCAAAACACACCAAAACGTATTGTACCCATCTATAAGGTGTCATCTACATTGATTCCTCAAATAGGTGGGAAAATGTGGGATACAAATGTAACAATTATATTTGAGTACAATAGGATTTTGGTAGGTTTTGGAGGGCTGACTTTTTCCACCACAAATATAATACAGTGAATTATGGGCCTGGGTCCCCTTCTCCACAGTGCACTGCACCAATAATTAGGCTACTCCAGGGACCTGCTTGCTGCTTTAATAGGACTGGATATAACAAATATTCCCTCTAAGCGGAGGGCATGATCAATTGCTCATACATTTTAGGAGTGTCACTCACAGATTTTACATGGTTGCTCACAAAAAATATTTTTTGTCCTATATAGAGAAATGCATTGCTAATACTGGTGCTTAAAAATTGTTGTTTTTTAAACTTGCTGCTCAGACAAAAAAGTTTGCACACAACAGACCCCTCTTTAGAGGAAACATTGGCTATAACATTTAAGGCTGTCATAGAGGCTGGTATGTACTGTTCCTTGTACATCTCTGGGGGGGGGGGGGGGGGGGGGGTCAATTCTTTATTCCTCCAGTGGTTATCTGGTCATTTATGGCACTTTTTTGTGGTTGTTATTAAAACAGGTCTAGCTCAAAACGTCTTAGTTTTTGTCCTGGATATTTTCAGTTTGTTCCATTATGGCTGAGAAACATCCAGGTCTTAGGATCACCCAAATCCTGACCTTAATACACCCTGACACACCCCCTTAAGATTTGGAAGCACTGCAGATAAACTGCATAGAAAAACACCCGGAAAATGGGTTTCAAAAAAACTAATTTGGACATTTTGGCGAGAAAAACATCCAAATGCTGCTTTATACCAATTTTTAGATTTTTTTTTCTCTTTCAAAAATGATCCCCATAGTGTCTTTCACAGCTTATTTAAAGGTGGGATAATTATGAGATATAATGTCACTATCAGGCTTATTTTCGAAAGAGAAGGGCGCCCATCTTTCGACACAAATCGGGAGATGGGCGTCCTTCTCTCAGGGTCGCCCAAATCGACATAATCGAAAGCCGATTTTGGGTGTCCTCAACTGCTTTCCGCTGCGGGGACGACCAAAGTTCACGGGGGTGTGTCAGAATCATAGCGAAGGCAGGACTGGGGCATGCCTAACACATGGGCGTTCTCGACCGATAATGGAAAAAAGAAGGGAGTCCCTAACGAGCACTTGGGCGACTTTACTTGGTCTATTTGTTCTTGCGACCAAGCCTCAAAAAGGTGCCTGAACTGACCAGATGACCACCAAAGGGAATCAGGGATGACCTCCCCTTACTCCCCCAGTGGTCACTAACCTCCACCCACCCTAAAAAAAACCTGTTAAAATATTTTTTGCCAGCCTCAAATGCCATACCCAGCTCCCTGACAGCAGTATGCAGATCCCTGGAATAGTTTTAGTGGGTGCAGTGCACTTCAGGCAGGCGGACCCAGGCCCATCCCCCCCTACCTGTTACACTTGTGGTGGTAAATGTGAGCCCTCCAAAACCCACCAAAAACCCACTGTACCCACATGTAGGTGCCCCCCCTTAATCCCTAAGGGCTATGGTAGTGGTGTACAGTTGTGGGGAGTGGGTTTGGGGGGGGGTTGGGGGGGCTCAGCACACAAGGTAAGGGAGCTATGCACCTGGGAGCTTTTTCTGAAGTCCACTGCAGTGCCCGCTAGGGTGCACGGTTGGTGTCCTAGCATGTGAGGGGGACCAGTGCACTACGAATGCTGGCTCCTCCCACGACCAAATGGCTTGGATTTGGTCTTCTCTGAGATGGGCGTCCCCGGTTTTCATTATCACCGAAAATCGGGGACGACCATCTGTAAGGTCGACCTAAATGTTGAGATTTGGGCATCCCCGACTGTATTATCAAAATGAAAGATGGACGCCCATCTTGTTTCGATAATACGGGTTTCCCCGCCCCTTCGCAGGGATGTCCTGCAAGGACGTCCTCAGGAAAACTTGGGTGCCCCATTCGATTATGCCCCTCTTTGGCTCCTCTCTCTTACCTGGCTTGCCTCCTTGTTGCCACTCCAAATATTTCTGTCTAGAGACGCGACTGAGAGGAAGTTAACAGGCTCCTGTGAATATATATCTACACATAGTGTGACAGGTACAAGTTGTGTGTTTTCATGAGGATACCATAGGGGAAAGTTTTGGGAACCTGATTACTTGTTAAAGTTAAAAACTGTAGAAAAAAGGGAAGGTAAGCTACAACTCCCAGGAAGCCTGGGCTAGAGCAGAAAACTTCCTGAGTCCAGAAAGGAGAGGGTCAGCTAGGAAGATTCCAGCCCAAGCTGAAGATAAATTGAAGGTAGGTGTGGACCGACAGTGGTCTGGGCTCCTGGGTAATAAGGGTCATAAGCTCATAACCACCTATCAAAATTGATTAAAATAAAAGGAGGCTAGGGGAGATTGGGCTCTATAATGCTGTGGGCCATTGGGCACTGTCCCTTAGTCCCAGTGGTCAGTCTGGAAGTATGGGCCCGAAGGGTGGGGGCAGGGAAGCCATCAACCCAGGAGGAAACTGTGCCCATTTTAGGAGAGCTGGGAGGAGAAAACTAGTATTCCTAATTGGGAGTGTAATGAGACAAGCCAATGGATAGGTTGGGAGCTAAGTAGAATGAAGTGGTTAAAATACTGGGGTCCCTTAAAATATCTCTCATGAGGCAGAAAATTATAGGAAGGTGTGGAAGGAGAAAGAACCCACAGCCTAGAGATGGGAGAGAGTAGATGGTCTTTGAAGCTCCAACCTGGAATGCCTGCAAGAAACAGATTTGAGGATAGACAAAGAAAGAACACAAGGTACTTATCTTGAAAAGTGGGAAATGTTTTCTTGCATTTTTTTTTCCAGTGAACTGAGAAGAACAGCTAGGGGTGAAGAACATTTAGTCTGGTTCTATCCCGGGTGAGGAATAAGAGCCAGTCTTTTTGTTATATGTTTGAAGAATGCTAAGAGAAATCACCTAGTCTTTGTTAGAGTGGAAATATGGTAATCTGTGAGAAAGATTTTAATCTAATTTGCATAAGTCTGTGAGAGACACTGGACTCTAATTTGTATAGTTCAAAGAACTAACAAGCTGTCACGACAGTGAAAAGGTTCTAAGAGCTGAGGAGAGTTATTGCCACAGAAGAAACTATACTGAACCTGAAGCTGAAGTTCTGGGTAATCTGGAGAATTCACCCTGAGTGTGTTAGTTGCCAGAAATAAGAACTGATGTTGCTAACAAGCAGGCTAGTGGGGAAGATTGTCTCTTATCCTTTCTATTAGAAGCAAGGCCTTATTCTGAGGTTGCAGGGCTTTGTAATAATAGATATACACATATATGCATACATACATATTCATACGCTTTAAAAAAAAAAAAAAGCTGCTTAAATGTGTACAAAGAGTCTACCGATGATATTTTGTATATTTCAAAACAGAAAAATTTCTCCCTCTGCATTTCTAACACTGGGGGATTCTGTAAGATAAATTCTGTTGTGATGTTATCTGTGATACAATGGAAGTGTAACAGGCTGCAGAGTTATGAGCACTGGAAAGCAATAACTCTGAATTTCCTGACTTTTGTGCATTTACCCTAGACCTATAACGGATTTAATCAACATCAATAAACTTTTACACCCATAAAACTCAGTGTGACTAAATTAAGAATGATTGAAGTAGAAATGGTACTGCAGTATTAGTTCAGCAAGGCTAGCTATGTTCTTCAAGTGTTACCTGTCCTTGCTGAAACCTGGAGGTCTGATTCTTGGATTGGTGAAGCTTTCTTTTGCCAGAATCTCCTCTTGTCCCAATAAGATTAATGTGAACATTAGCATCTGTATCAGATCCTGGCTTGGTCCCAGTGTATATATGAATCTCATAATCCACCACTGACAACAAAAAATAAAAATAAAAATCAGCAATATGTATTTAAAATTGTAATGTATCTACAAGTCTAGAGATAATCAATTTTCTCCTTGGAAAATGGCATTAGGAGTGCATGAGAACAGAATTAGAAGTAACAAAAAGAGAGAATCAGAAATGTAGATTTGACATAGAACAGGCTTACAGTCTAGTGTACGAAATATTACATGATAAGTTGCATGGTTTGACTATCATATAAAATAAAGCTTAGAGGCAGTAATAGATTGGCTGGAAAGACCATGTAGAAGATGATGCATCAAAGATTAACTGATGCATCATCAGTTATACATCATAGGGCAATATTCAAAATGCTGCAGGCAGATGCATGGAGAAAAGTAGCCATGGACACTGCAATTTGTGCCAGTTTTCAAAGGGAAAGGTTCCCTTTGAAAACTGCCAAGAAACAATACCCATGAAAATGCCCAAGAAAAAATACCCATGAAAATTTGCACCTGTAGATACTTTTTCTAAAAACAACACACCTAGAAGTTCTTTTACTAAAATGTTCAGCAATTAAATGAAGCATTAAATACCTCTACACAAATGGGAAAAGGGGGCAATGCCTGGAAAGCAGTGTATACTAATGCCTGAATTACCGGAAATAAGGTTTTAGATCTTCAGGCTGTGATGGAAGAGGCTGATTTGGATTTAGTGATGATCACAGAGACATGTTTCACAGAGAACCATGATTGGGATATAGCTATACTGGGCTATAATCTGTTCAGGAAATCAGAGTAGGAAGAGAGGAAGAGGGAGTGGCATTATATGTTAAAGATAATAATAAAGCCACACAATTGCGGGACCTATAGGGTAAGGAAGAGGTACTGTGGGTCAGTATGGAAAGAGGGAATGGCAAATGTATTTACATTGGTGTGATACACAGGCCTCCTTCACAGACGGAAGAAAAGGACATAGATTTAATTAATGACATTCAAAAATAGCTATAAAAGGGGAAGTACTACTGATAGGTGATTTTCATATGCCAGATTTTGATTAGGGTATTGATATTGCAGGGTCTTTCAGAAGCAGAGAGATCCTGTTATTTAACATATTAATAAATGACATGGAAATCGGAATGACAAGTGAGGTGATTAAATCTGCAGATGATACAAAACTATTCAAGGTTGTTAAAATACATTCGGCCTGTGAAATAATGCAGGAAGACCTTAGGAAATTGGAAGATTGAGCATCCAAATGACAGATGAAATTTAATGTGGACAACTTCAAGGTGATGCACATTGGAAAGAATAATTTTGGGGGGTCAGCACTCAAGAAAAAGATCTAGGTGTCATTGTAGATAATACGTTGAAATCTTCTGCTCAGTGTGCGGTGGTGGTCAAAAAAGCAAACAGGATGCTAGGAATTATTAGGAAAGGGGTGGTGAATAAGACTGGAAATACTATAATGCCTTTGTATCTCTGAATGGTGAGATCGCACCTTGAGTATTGCATTCAGTCTGGTCACCGTATCTTACCGGTCTGTAATTTCCTGGATCACCCCTAGAACCCTTTTTTAAAATCAGTATCACATTGGCCACCCTCCAACCTTCAGGTACTATGGCTGATTTTAACGACAGGTTACATATTACTAACAGCAGATCAGCAATTTCATGCTTCAGTTCTTTGAGAACCCTTGAATGTATGTCATCAGGTCCAGATGATTTACTACTCTTTAATTTGTCAATTTGGCTCAGAACATCTTTCGGGTTCACTGAGATTTCTTTCAGTTCCTCTGCATTATCACCCTTGAAAACCATTTCCGGAAAAGGCACATCTCTTACATCTTCTTCTGTAAAGACCAAAGCAAAGAATTCATTCAGTTTCTCCACTATGGCCTTGTCCTCCCTGAGTGCCCCTTTTGCTCCTTCATGACTATCAGCCCCATGGATTCCTTCGCAGGCTTTCTTCTTCTGATGTACATGGAAATGTTACTGTATGTTTTAGCCTCTGCATCAAGTTTCTCTTCATATTCTCTTTAGCCATCTTTATTAATGCTTTGTATCTGACTTGCCAGTGCTTATGTTGCTTCTTATTTTCCTCATTTGGGTCCTTTCTCCATTCTTTGAAGGACAATCTTTTGACTGTAATAGCCTCTTTTACTTCACCTTTTAACCATGTTGGCTGTTGTTATCTCTTCTTTCCACCTTTGCAAATATGTGGAATGTATCTGGTCTGGGCTTCCAAAATGGTGTTTTTGAATAACGTCCACACTTGATTTTGTGTCCTAACCTTAGCAGCTGATCCTTTTAGCTTCTTTTTAACCATTTTTCTTATTTTATTATTGTCACCTTTCAAAAATTAAATACAGCTACAGTAGATTTCCTTTGCGGGTTCATCCCAGATAGTAGCTCAAACTTGATCATGTTATGATCATTGTTTCCCAGGGGATCCAACACTGCCACTTCTTGCAGTATGATCTGTAGAAGCTGATAAAGATAAAGTGGAATTGCTTATCAAATATTTCTGTTCTATGTTCACAAGTGAAGGTCTGGGAGCAGGACTGCAAAAGATAAACAGAAATAGGAATGGAGGAGTGGTAGTCCCTGAACGATTTTAGAAGACTGTGTTCTTGAAGAGCTGGCTAAACTATAGGTGGGCAAAGCGATGGGGCCAGATGCCATACTTCCAAGGGAACTGACTTAGGGAAGTTCTAGAGGCTCTGCTGGCTGACCTTTTCAATGCTTCTCTAGAGTTGGAAGTGGTTCATGGGGACTGGAGAAGAGCAGATGTGGTCTCTCTCAACAAAAGCAGAAGTAAGCAAGAGGTTGGGAACTACAGGCCAGTAAGACAGACTACTCTGGTAAGTAAATTAATGGAGCTACTAACAATCCTACTTACAGTTTCTTTATATAGGTAATAGACCATCAAAAGTGATTGATTCTTCCATAACTGATCACTTTAACACTCTTTATAGTCATCAGTCCATATTCTTTTGATAATCAAGTTTTTCAACTTTTCAATTATATTTTCATTTTCAGTCCCTCGGTGTATATTGTTCACTTATCATTTTTTTTAGCTTCTGGGGAAATTTGTGTAGAAAGGGTGGTGAACTCATGGAATGACCTCCCGGTAGAAGTGGTGGAGACAAAAACAGTAACTGAATTCAAAAGAGCTTGGGACAAGTACATAGGATCTCTAAGGCAGTGACAGGGAGAATAGATGGCATGGATGGCAGACTGGATAGACCATATGGTTTTTAGCTGCCTACATTTTTCTCTGTTTGTATATAGAATAGCAGTTCACAAACAGTATTAAAAATCAGGAAGGAAAAAAATTAGTTACAATCCAGTAGTACAGAAGAGAGGCAAAGGAAGAAAAGAATATGTACCTCAGTATATGCTGAGTGGTCAAAAGTGGGCTTAGGTGCTCTTAATTTGTGTCTTTATGTGGCTCTGGCCAGGGATTTCTCTTTGGGAGGCAGTCTCCTGGGCCCTGATGGTTCATTCTAGCTTGGACTAGAATGCTTAACACAAGAAAAAACTTTCAAGTGCATAGTAAACATTTTATAGCCTGCTAATGTTTTTTAGTTTTACACTAAGGGGGGAAGTAACCAGCTTGAGCTACCACTGACAGGTTATTTTTACTGTCAACCCCAGTTATTAGTATCTAGATCTCATTGCATAAAATGGCACCTGTGCTAAAATAGAACAAGTTAGTAGTTAAGTGGCATGTCTTAGCAGTAGCCCGCAGTAGGCCTGTAACTACAGGCTCCTTTTACAAAGCAGCGGTAAGTCCAATGCAGGCTTACCTCTCACTAAAAAGGAAGTACCACTGGGCTACTGCAGCAGCTCTGCGGTAGTTGTCACCCCCAGTGTGTGTCACATCCAGCTCAGCAAAAAAATATTTTTATTTTTGTAGTGCCAGTGTGTACCTGGCGATAATCGGGCAGTGCTGGATTGGCGTGGGACCCCTTACCATCACCTCAATAGGTGGTGGTAAGGGCTCCCCCCCCCCCCCCAAAAAAAAAGGCTCTGTGGCAAGTGCTTCACTTGCCACATGGCCATTTCCTGAAGAAAACAATGACCTATCTTTTACCCAATGCGATAAAAGGGGGCCTCGGTGTTCATCAAAAACACACACCGATGCCAGCACAGGCCTCCATTTGTTGCAGCTACATGCGTAAATCATTTTATCTTATGCCAAAATAACAAAGCAAAATGAAATGTTTAATGGAACAAAAATAATAAAAGCAAATTAAAAAAGAAAAACCAACACAGTGAAACCCAAAACAAAACAAAATTTCTTTCCATGCACACTGCTAATACATAGGCATCCTGACTGAATATTCAGAGAGATAGGTTAACTCGGTACTTTAGAGAACAGCCAGTGAAAGTTAACTAGATTTACTATTTAAGAACATAAGTATTGCCATACTGGGACAGACCAAAGGTCCATCAAGCCCAGCATCCTGTTTCCAACAGTGGCCAATCCAGGTCACAAGTACCTGGCAAGATCCCAAATTAATACATTTTATGCTGCTTATTCTAGAAATAAGGAGTAGATTTTCCCCAGGTCCATCTTAATAATGGCATATAGACTTTTAGGAAGATATCCAAACCTTTTTTAAACCCTACTAAGCTAACTGCTGTTACCATATTCTCTAGTAACGAATTCCAGAAGTTTAATCACATGTTGACTGAAGAAATATTATCTCCAATTTTTTTTTTATTGACTTTGTTGTAGCTTCATTGCATGCCCCTAGTCCTAGTTAGCTTAGGCCTGCTATTTATGTGATTCAGGATAACTGGTTACAGTTAACTGGATAACTCTGGATATCTGCATAACTATTTGCTATGCCCCAGCACACCTCCCAGAGCTTCTTTTTTATCCTGTTAGCTTTAAATCAGACACTTAGCTATCCAGCCAAAAGATAACTGGACAACGGTCCCAAATTTTCAATGCTGAGGATTTATTCAGTTGGCTCCCACAGTTCACCACATAAATCCTTTAAAATTAGCTTAAACATAAATATTGATTATGGGCCTGATATTCAGTGCTATTTAACCAGCCAGGAACAGCTACTGACTGGTTAATTGGTGCTTAGCTGGTTATCTCCACTGAATATTAATGTTTACCAGCTAGCCAATAACCATGTTACGTCACAGCTGGCTATCCGTGAATATTCAAGCTCGGGCTGGCTAAGTTTAGCAGGCAAATCAGACCACATAAATAACAGTCCTATCTTTACCTGCTATTAACTTAACTGGCTAGCGCTGAATATTTTCAGAAAACCAGTTAAGTTTGAGTTGTCCAAAAAAAAAAAAAACTTCTGGATTTTCAATGCCAGTCACTGGAAACGACCCAGAATTGAATATCTGGGGTCAGCGCTGGTGGCGGCAGCTAACCGCACTGCTTACCGCCAGCTGAATATCACAGGTATGGACCTAATTCACTAAGGGCCCAATATTCAGCCAGTGGTGATCAGAATTTTGCTGTCACTGGCGCTAAACCTGGAAATTCAATGCTAGGCCATGTCCGGGGACTGGCATTGAATTTCCAGGTTTATGAAGCCAGCTAATCCATAGCCAGTTGTGTGCAATATTCAGCACTTAACCGGCTATGGGTTACCACATAAAGGGGCCCTTTTATAAAGCAGAGGTAAGCCCAATGTGGGCTTACTGCATACCAATTTGGAGTTACCGGCAGTAGTTCTAGCCCCAGTGTGCACCATTTCCTGCGCTGGGGAAAATAGGGCTCAATTTTTTTGCATAGCGGTTACCTGGCAGTAATCAGTATACCGTCGGGTTAGCATGGGAGCCCTTACCACCACCTCAATGGGTGGCGGTAAGTACTCTTCCCCGCATGGCCACATGGTAAGAACAATCTTACCATGTGTATTTTTGCATCCTTTTTACCCATTGCGGTAAAAGGGGCCTCAGTGCGCAGCAAAAACAGCCGCTGTCACTACTGCAGCTTGGTAAAAGGGCTCCAAAGATAGAACTGACTTTTATATGGTTCTATTTATGCAGTTAACCTGGCTGGTTAAGTTTTGCACTTAACAGGCCAGTGCTGACTCCGCCCCCAGACTGCCCCATAAAATAGCAAGTTTAGAGTTCAGCGAAAACAGATTTTTTTTTAAGCAGCACTAATTGGTTAAGTGCAGCTGAAAATGACTGGTTAACCCTGAACAGGTGATTTAACCAGCCAGGAGCACTTTCTGGCTTGTTAAATTGCATTGAATATCGACCCCTATAACTCTGCTTCCATTCTGCCTATGTATAAGATCTTAATTTTAGGTCGCAATTGATGCCACATGAAACCAGAAATGAAGACAAGAGCCTGACGGTTTTGCTTTAAAAATCTGAAATGCATCATGTAAAATTAGTCTCGGGGGGAAGTATGGATACATCCAAGTTCACTTAGATGTGTTTGCAAATAGATGTATTTGTTCATATAAATAATGTACACGCCAGTGAACCACAGACTATTTGCCAATTCGCAATGTCAAATGTCCAGATGATCTTGCACAACTAATTTGCAGGTAAAGATCTCAGTTCTGCCAGGATCAAACTACACAGGGAAAATGTATGAGAGCAACATCGAGCAACGCATGCAGGACAGCTGTTGTATATTAATTACACTAATTACCTTAGAATTCTAAATTGTTTTGTTCATATTTATTTCCTTTGAATGTATGAAGAATTTTTAGAGAAATGAACTTCTTAGTCGGTGCTGTTTTGTTAGCTTGCTTTTGAACATCATTGCCAGAAGTAATTTGCTATTTAGCAGAGGTGAGACTCCCTGACTGCCTCCATCCTGGCTTAGGTTTAGACAGAATGTTCTATATCGAAGGCACCAGCAAGCCTACAGACATAAAACTACCTGCTGGTTGGTGATATACTGTCTAACCCTCAGTGCCAGGAAATGGGTTTTATATACTTATCAAGTAAAGATTCATCAAACAACCAACACTGTGGTAGAATACAATTCTGTTCTGATCTTTTTTCCATAGAGCATTGACTTCCAACTGGTTACATGCAGAGTAGTTATGGGGATCATGGGAGCTTTGCTCACCCTCCTCCCCCCCCCCATACTACTGATGCTGATACTGAATTAACTCCCCTCCTCCCAGTGTTAGTCTGACTTCCCTACTCCTCCCCTCCCCCAACTAAATCAGGGAAACTACACCAAAAGCATGCATATATCTCTGGATTATACTGTTGCTAGTATAGAGAAAGCATAGAGCATAAGGGGGTCAGATTTCTGCTCCTGTATAAATGCATTACAAATGAGTCTATGCAGGAAATGGGAAGAGAAATGATATAGCAGTAACAGAGGTCAAAGACAAGAATAAACCATGAAAGGCAAATAACAACAGCTCACAGACAAATAGGGAATATTATATTGACCCCATTCCAAAAATCGCTGGGGGCAGATTTGTCTGAGGTCACCAATTTTCATCCTGTGGCTAGTATTCCATGGCTAGCTAAGTTAGTAGAAGTTTTGGTGGCATCTCAGGTTATGTCTTATAGTTCCCAATGCGGTTTCCATCCTTTGCATAGTACAGAATCATTACTTGTAATATTAGTAACAAAGGTCAAGAAACTTTAAATCATAATGTTCCTTCTGTGCTGTTACAGTTTGATGTTTCTGGAGCGTTTGATACAGTGGATCATACTCTTTTAATCAATAGATTGAATGAGATAGGTTTGTCTGGAGTTGTTTTGAACTGGTTTACAGGTTTTCTTAAGAACAGACAGTCCTGTGTTAAGAAAAATGGAGAATTTCCTAAGAATTGGAGTCTGGCTTATGGAGTCCCTCAGGGCTCGCCATTGTCACCCACATTGTTTAACATCTTTACGAGCTGCTGGGGGACATCTTAAAATCTTCTTTACATTATGTTTCATCCTATGCTGTGATATATTTATTTTGGTTCCCTTAACATTGCTGAGAGTTTGATTGTAGATTGTATTTAAAAAAAAACCACATTATTGTGGGCTTCGCAAAATCTCCTAAAACGTAATACTGCTAAAACCAAATCATCGTATTTTGGCACTTTGTCAGCTTGCATTCCTGCACCCTGGTGTTGAACAAGCTTCCCCTGCTCTGGTTCCTGCTTCCAGGCTGGATTCCCCTTATCCACCTGAAGCTCTCTCTCATTCTCTGTGGACACTTATAGGAGCAGCAACTGCTCCTTTGCTTAGCCTGCATTTATTTCTTTTACTTCAGGATTCCCCCCCCCCTCAATGCTCCCAAGGGTCCTGATGGGGGTATGGGCAACCAAAGATCTCGTGTACCTCACTTCAATCCTTTTTATTATTTTCCAACTCCACCCTTGCTGTCAATCACCACAGGGAACCACTTTTATCTCTGCAACTTCTCTGCCAACCCCTCCCCTGGGCAATCCTCCAACTTTCTCTCCAGCCCACTGGCAGGGACCTCCCTTCCCCGCCCCCCAGGGCTTCTGGAAAAATCTATCACTGCTGTTATGGCAATAACCATATCATGGGGTATTACATATGAAATGTTGCTACTAATTGGGTTTCTGCCAGGTACTTGTGACCTGGATTGGCCACTGCTGGAAGCAGGATACCGAATTAGATGGACCATTGGTCTGACCCTGTATGGCTATTCTTATGTTCACAAAGAGCATTTGGGTCATTCAATAAAATGTCATGTTGTCATTCATTAACAGATTCCATATGGTTTGTCATTGGCCATGGCCAACTTCTTGGTGTTCATCCCTCTCCACTACATATACGTTTTCTGGCTTCCAGGAAACTGTTTCATACCTGTCCATCAGTAGGCTGCTGTTACCAACTCTAAGGTAGATATTTTGAGTTTAAAAATGGGATTTAAAAAACTGAGAAAGAAGCTTCATGGTACTGTATCCTCAGTAGAGGCTGGTTCTGATAGACCTTGAATCTCAGAATTAAAGATGGTAGCTTAAGAAAAATGTTATTGTTAATTGTTTGATTTTCAACAAGCTGATCTGAGGGTGAGACTGATATGGGGTGAAGTAGTCAGGGGTGTGTAGTTGATAAATGTTTGCTCATTATTACTGGACTGATTATTTGTATGCTGTTGTTGCTGGGTGTTGTGTTTAGATGGGTGGGCCAGGAGATAGTTCTGATTTATATGTGAATTTTGTTTTTTAATTATTATAAGCTGTTTTGAATTTTGTTAAGAAAGAAGGCATCTAAAAATATTGAGGACAACATTCAGTCAGGTACCAATTTTAAACACTGACCACCATTGCCAAAATTATGCCCGGATATTCAATGCCCAGCCATGTCCAAACATTGGCATTAAACATCTGGTATATGCAGACAACTGGCACATAACTGGATAAGTGCCAAAATTCAGTCCTTAATTGGTTAAGTTGTGCAGTCCTATTTGGCCAATTAACTTAACCAGTTAGGTGGTTAAGAGCTGACTTTGCCCTAACTCCACCCCCAGACTGCATCCAGAATACCCACCTTCTGCTTTGGTGGTTAGAGGGGATATTCAGCAGCTCTATCTGGGTGTGCTGCTGAATATTCCCTTGAGGCCTACTCAGCACCAGTTAACTGGACAAGTGGTTCTCTTACCCAGTTAACTGGCTTTGAATATCAATCCCATTGCAACTAAATGGTTTAGTTTACAAGTGAATCTGGCCACATATGTGTGTAAATGACCTTTTTTAAGATATCGACTGGTGCAGAAGTATGCATTTTAAAATGATGACACATACTTTGCTTGTGTGCATGCACTGGGATGAAGTTTGGGTGGAGTAAAGGAAGAGCACGTAAGTATCTACATAGATTAAAATGCTATAATTTATGCTTGCTCTTGACAAATAGTAACATAAACATTTACACTAGCTCTAGGGCTGGTATAAATGCCCAGGTCTTCCACTTAATCTAGTATTTTATAAAGATAAGAAGGCACCTCCTTGTCTTTATAAAATATGCTTCAGAAAGGTACCTTAAATGGTGCATTAACAAGGCACCCCTTAAAGAATTATGCTCAGAGTGTAGCTTTCTTCAGAAGTGCTTTGCCGAATCTAACAAGGATGGATATCACATGCCTTTCATACTTTTTACATCTCTCAAGTTAGATATCATGTACATACATGGCAAAGGGTCTTTCTTCGACGCATTGATAGCAATTTCCCACCAAGTGTCTCCATCATCTCGCTCCTCAGCAAGCCATCTGTTCACAGGAAGATACATCTCTTCATCTGACTCTGAAGTCATGTCTTGAAGTCGAATTTCTTCTAAATACCAACCCGGATTCTTGCCACTGTTGTCGTGCCCAACACGGATTTTGTACAGTTGGCCAAGATTTTTCAAATTAACCTTTAGCACAAAAAATAAATATACAAGAAGAGTGAGATCTTGTTGAAAAGTTTCCATCAGCAGAAAAGGGCTATTGTAAAGTTTTGTGGATGATCTTTGGAGTAGTACTGTGAGTCTACCACTCAAGAGAGGCACCATTTTGGAGGAGGTACCAACTTCAGTAGCAGCGGGGAGGAACTCCTGCCAGCGTCAGCTGTAATATGGGATAGTCAGAAAGAGAAAGGTGATGGGAGTTGATATACCACCTTTCTGTGGTTACAATCAAAGCAGTTCACATATTATATACAAATACCCACTCTGTACCTGAGGCAATGGAGGGCCAAGTGACCTGCCCAGAGTTACAAGGAGCTGCAGTGGGAATTGAAGTTCACCAGGATTAAAGCCCACTGCACTAACCACTAAGCTATTCCTCCATCAAGGGGAGGTCCTGGGGAGATGATGGGGGGGAGGGAGTGGCAGGGCTTTTGAAATGAGGGTGAGGTTTTCATGTTGGGGTGGGGTTAGAACTGGGATGCCAGGTGGCTTGATGGGGAGGGCAGAGGACTTGTGTAGGGAGGCGTGTACCTTGTGTGGGGGGCTCTCACTAGAGTGGGAACAGGGAGATCATGGACTGTACCAGTAGTACAGCTGCACTTACTGCCTCTTCTTGAAGTGGTGATGTTTGGCTATGCTTGCGTGGTACTGACCCAAGTGCTAGCTGTCACAGCCGGCTGCACCTCTGCCCACCCATGTCATACCCAGATCCTGTCCACTCCCACATTAGACAGCTAACATGAGATTTGTATAGCAGTGGCTGCCTTTTTAATGCAGGACACAGTAGTGCGGGTCTGTGCTACCGTCTACCAAGCAGTAAACCTAGCATTTTCTGATTAATGAAACTTAGTAAAAAGGTCCCTATGTTATTCAAACAACATTAGAAAGGCACATTTGGCATAACTTCATTTTTCTCATGCTTTTTAGTAACTGGGTTTCTGAGAGTTGGTCTTACATACATAGATGCCATGAAACATTTCAGGAAATTATGACATCATAATGCAAATGTTCTGGACAGTTTGGGACAACACTACTGGCTCATAATACAGTGTATGTCTATAATTACAATCATTTTGCACAGAGCCGGGAGAATATTTTGTTGTGGAACACATTTGGTAGCACTTTTACAAAAGTACAATATGCACATTGACAAGTGCTGTCATTTCATGAGTGCAATAACTGTTACCATACTGGCATGACAGCATATGATTAGTTGCATTTTAACTGCATACTAGGTTAGGAGCGAGAAATGGGCGAGTTATAAGTGGAGTAGGGGCATCAACTGCACACTGCAATTAGCACATGGCTAGGCATTAAGAGGGCAATTCTGTAAATGGGTGTCTACATTTAGGCATCTGGAAGGCATCTCTCTGGAGCCTACACTATAAAGGAAAGTAGGTCCCTATTTTCCTTTATAGAATACTAGCATAGCAGGCCATATACATACATATAATTTAGGCATGGCCACTTATACCAGTCAGGCTCACATCTAGATTGGTAAAACACACACAGAGGGATATTTTCAAAAGAACATCCAAATCAGAATTGGAATGTCCTGCTCATAACGGCCAAAAAAAGGTCCATCTCACAGCAATTTTTAGACAGGAAAGACATCCAGGTATCCTGTTCGAAAATATGTAAGGACATTCTTATGTTGGAGATGTGCATCCTGAACAACCATTTTATAAACTGAAACATTTAAATTATAAATGGGGAGGGGGGGGTGTGAAACAAGGCACATGGATGTCTTGCAGCATTCTTATGAAAATGGCCACATAGACATCCTTGCAGAACAGAGGAGTAGTCTAGTGGTTAGTGCAGTTAACTGTAAACCAAGGGTCACAGGTTCAAATTCCATTGTATTATTTATTTATTTATAAATCTGATCCCTCTAGGAACAGAGAAATGCCTACTGGATCCAAATGTGCACCACTTTAATACCCTTCAGGCTTGCAGGCTATATATCTTTAGGTACAGTAAATATTTTTCTGTTCCTAGAGGGAGCCCCAGGGAAAAAAATTAATAGAGTCACGTTGAGATTTGAACCTGTGTCCCTTGGCTTATAGCCCACTGTACTAACCACTAGGCTACTTCTCTCAGATGCTTACTACTTTCTTCTGAATGGATATAATACCTGCAACTGACACAGAGCCTGGCTTTCCTGTCTAGTTTCACTTTCAGTGGAAAGGGAAAGCGACAGCAATCACTAGGGGATTTAAGAGAGGTCATGTCTTAATCCCTTCAATGGTCAGCTGCTCAGTCGGAGCACCTTTTTGTAACTGGGGTATGACTGAAACAGCTCTAGATAAAAACATCCTTCTTTTTAGACATTGACATTTCTTCTGGTTCGAAAATTGCTGTTGGACATCCTACTTTTGGGCTCTCCCTAGTCCCACTCAAAACATGCCCCATTGCTATTTGGATGAACTGCAGTGTGAAACATCTACATTCTGACTTCCAAAATCAGAATTTGGATGTTTTTAGCAGCATTTTGTGGCATCCATCTGCTTTGAAAATGAGCACCATAAAATATAGTATTCTATAATTTAGATGCATAACTGTGCTCTGCCTCCACTCCACCCATGTGTATGCCCACCATCAAACTGTGCACCATTTTATAGAATACCGCATAACCAGATAATTGTCATTTAAATGCATATGTGCACATATGCCAGTATTTTGGTTATTTACATGCATTCTTGGTACATAAATGTTGATGCCCACTTTAGAGAATTACTATCTAAGGAGGTAGTTCTTACCAGGAGCTGCCAAGATTAACGTGGCAAAAACATGTGTAAATGCCAGTATTCTAGTCATTTATGTGCATAAGTGGACACATTTGTAGGGAAATGACCATATTCCAGCTTTGTGTTATTCTGTTAGCATGTCCCAATCTTCAATGGCATGTACTTTGCAAGTGGGCCTTCATAGTGGTGTATTTAAACTAGGTGTGTCTGTTGCGTACACACCCCCTGTCAGACCCAGCCCCCACCCTCACCATAAAATCCTCTCTGTTGCAGTCTTCTCCCAGATAGTGGAACTGGCATTCTTAGCCTGCCTTTGGCCTGCACTGGGACTTCCTCCCTGAACCACCCTGCCCCTTCTGATGCAACTTCCGTTTTTGTGAAGGGCAGGACAGTTCAAGGAGTAGGCCGCAGGCAACGTACGAGTGCCACTGTCACTGCCCAGGTGAAGAATGAAGCAGAGAGGATTTTAAGGTACGGGGGGGGGGGGGGGGGGTGGCACAGGAAGCTGGGGGACACATCCCTGCAAGGAATTCCTGTCTACACCACTGGGCATTTGGGTGGAACATGGGCAGGGTGCACAAATAAACATGCAAATTGTAGGATACAATCTTGGCATGAGCAATTTCATCAACTCTATGGTGTAAATGCTCATGCCTAAAATACAGGCACTTATTGAACTTTGAAGTCACCTGCTTTTCTTTACAGAATAAGCTCCAAATAGATATGTTTTTAGTGCTTAAAAATAAGAAATCTCTTTATAGAATTATCCTCTGTATGCATCTGAAGGACATGCTGGGCACACCTCCAAAGGTTACCACACAGCCTCTGCACTTATCGCATATTAAAATTTGCTTTTAAATTGCAATAAGTGCGAAAACGTATCGTAATCCAGTAAAAGGGTCCCTTGTTGAACAACAGTAGTGACTACAATCTAAGCATGAAAAGCAGGGTATCAAAGGGATTGTCCACTGGCACCCACTGTCACAACACAAATTAACAGCAAACATACACACACAAAAAAAACTGCACATGTGAAAATGCATTTGCAAGAGAAACTGAAATGAGTTTCAGCTGCAAAGGAACATGAGTATACCACATTCTTAAGCAATATTCTGAATGATTGGTTCATAAGGAGCTGATGAAAACAACTATAAAAACAAATCCATGTCAAAACACTAGTGCCTCGATAACTGAATCAGTTGTAAGAAAGATTCATGCATAAAAAGGCAGTGAAAAAAAATGTTTTTTCATGTGTTCAATATTCTAATAGACACATAAGGGCCTTTCTAATAAAGCTTAGCATGTGCTGACAGAATTAGCGCACGTTAAATGCTAAGAAGCCCATTTTACATTAATTTTATAAGAAAGTCCTTTGAACCTGTAAAGTTTAGGCTATTAATTCAGGCATTAATTTTATCCAGTATAGACTGTTGTAATGCTATCTCTCTCCTCTTCATGTTCAATTGTGAAGCGCTGCGTATGACTGGTAGTGTTATAGAAATGATTTATAGTAGTAATAGTAGTAGTAGTAGTATCTGTATTGGATGTTCTAAAACTGTGATTAAACATTTACAACTTAACAAAAAAAACAAAAAGGCACACAACTGCTTACAAAACAGTAGATAAAAAACAACAAAGCAGTGGAATCAAATGCATTTATTGGAACAATACCCGACGTGGCCACGTTTCGCCCTCAGGCTGCGTCAGGGGTACAAACTATCAAAAGTGTATGTAAATATATCATACACACTAGTAGTTCCAAAAATCTAGTTCCATTTATCTGCTACTTCCAACTGAACTGATATGCATTAGCATTCTTTAAATATATTTTATTTTTGTTACATTTGTACCCCGTGCTTTCCCACTCATGGCAGGCTCTATGTGGCAGGCAATGGAAGATTAATGCATATCAGTTCAGTTGGAAGTAGCAGATAAATGGAACTAGATTTTTGGAACTACTAGTGTGTATGATATATTTACATACACTTTTGATAGTTTGTACCCCTGACGCAGCCTGAGGGCGAAACGTGGCCACGTCGGGTATTGTTCCAATAAATGCATTTGATTCCACTGCTTTGTTGTTTTTTATCTACATTTACAACTTATCCAGAACATGGCTGATATATTTCGCCTGCAGATTTAATTGAGCTACCTCGCTGCTATAAGAATTGCATTGGCTTCCTGTGAAGCACAGTTTAAGCTTTGAAGAAACAAAAGGGGTTCGCAGTTTCCACAAAAATTCAACAAAAGAAGGAAGTGGAAAACACAACTTCAAGAGATCAATCCGAGACACAGGGTGAGATGCTCCAGGAAAGCTTTATTAGGACCCTACACGGTCCGTGTTTCGGCTTTTAAAAAAGCCTTCATCAGGGGTCGATCAGTGGATGCACAAAGTGTATACTGATTGACAATGGAGCACATGAAATATCGTCTCTGAGTAAAATAAAGTGTACTGCCTCGTACCAACAGATTCGATTTGAAATAGTTTGAAAAGGTTTGGCGCCAAAACTCACCCAATCTAAATAGCGCTATACTAAAACTTTTCAAAAGCCGAAACACGGACCGTGTTGTAGGGTCCTAATAAAGCTTTCCTGGAGCATCTCACCTTGTGTCTCGGATTGATCTCTTGAAGTTGTGTTTTCCACAGTTTAAGCTTTGCCTATTGTTTTTAAAATTGTGAATGATGATGGTCCATTGTATTTAAGTGACTGGATCACATTTTTACATGGAGGTTTTGATTATAGAACTCAAAATCAGGTGCTGTTATGTTTTCCTTCAGCAAAGCAGATTACATTGTGGAGATGGTTTGATTCTTCCCTTCATTATCGAGCAGTTTCAGTATGGAACTTGTTGCCTTTACAGATTGGTGAACTTACAAATTACTTGGAATTTTGAAAAGCTCTTAAAACTCTGTTATTTCATAAATATGTAATACCGGCTAAAACTAGATAGTGTTAGGCTTGAAGATTGTAATTCCTGGACTATTGTTGCCAGTTTTATATATTGTAATTCGCATTGAACCAATCTGGTATTTGCAGAATAGAAGACTTGTGTAACATAACATAACAGAGAAATATTTCCAGACAGACATCCCTGTGCCTTGTTTTTCTCTGTTTATAGTTTAAAAGTCTTGGGGTTCTGTTTACTAAGCTGCGCTGTATGCGCACAAACCTTTTAGTGTGCACTAAAAATTAGTGCATGCTAATGCTAAAGACACCCATAGGTATATAATTGGTGTCTCTATCATTAGCGCATGCTAATTTTTAGCATGCGCTAAAAGGTTAGCGTGCCTACGGCATGGCTTAGTAACAGGGCCCTTGGATTGTAAAAAAATTTATTTTATAGCATTTAGCACACATTAACCCCCCCCCCCCCCCCCACCTCCATGTACAAAGCCATGCTAGCGGCTGCTGTTGCAGTAATGCCAACACATCCTATTCACTTTGAATGGGCTATGTCAGCATTGTCGTGCAGCAACCACTAGTGTGGGCTTTGTAAATAGGAGGGTAATTCTGTTAGTGCGCAGTAAACTTTAGTAAAAGGGCCCCATAGACATGATCCCATGAAGACACAACTTGGTCCTACTATGGGAAAAAAAACTCTGCTTAAATTCCATAAAATATATTAAAACATATCATTTTTTGATGTAGTACAGTCCCTTAAATTTTTGTACATACAGTATAAGCAAACCCTTGATTCATAGAAACTTGGATAATGCTTACCACCTACCTCCCAAGGCATCTTTGCTTTTTAAATTTTGTAGTCATTGGAGGGAAGTCTGTGAATGGCACTCAAAAATCAGTACCAAAAAGGATCAGCGCTAAGCGATATTGTATAAAGTGCATATGCTCTAATAGAATAACGCTTAGTGCCAATTGCCATGACCAACTCTGGGCGCCACTGCACTCAACCTTTTGGAATGCTCACCCATGCCCCTCCCATGGCCACATCCCCTTTTGGATTGCAAATCCTAATTGGTGCCATGCTCAGTTTCAGTTTAAGGAACGTGCAGGATGTTAGGACTCAGGAAGACAACAGCAGTGCAGCACAGATCAGCAAAGTGCCGGAGACCGGCACTGAAGAAGGCTTCGGCTGGCGGGGGTTGGTGGCGGCAGTGGCGACCAAGGGGGGGGTCGGAGTGGTGGGGGAGGGTAGGAAGTGCCGGGGAGGGGCGGCAGCGGAGGGGGGGATCAGAAGTGGTGGGGAGGGGTGGCGGCTGGGGCTAAAATGTGCCCCCCCCACCTTGGGCTCTGGACCCCCCTCCCACAGAAATCTGGCTAAGCCCATGGTGTGCGTGTGTGTGTGTCTATGTGCCGCCCACAGCTGCAACTGTGTGTGTGTGTCTGGGAAGTCTACAGCTCTAGCACAGAGGAGCAGGTGTAGGGTAGTAAAATCTACTCTCATGTTGCTGTGCCTGGGATCCTGTTCTCCAGAGTCTTTAGGATTTACTGTTTATATATGTATATAGGAATGCTTGCTGTGCTGTTTCTCTGTCCTCTCTTTTCTGTCACTGTTGGCATTCTTTTCCAGTTTTTATATTGCTTTTTTTTTATTGTAAACCGCCTAGAACTCAGTCTGAGTGGTATATCAAATTTTAATAAACATGGAAACTTGATTATTTAAAGCTGTAATAATTCTTGGCAAATATTTATGTTGCACATTTGTTTGGGGGATATTTTCGACTGCTTTCTTAAAATCATACCTTAAATGTATCTTCACTGTTGGGCTTAAACAGGTGATATTTTCCAGATCCTAAAATAATAGGGCCGGAAGACCCTTTTTCTCCAAAAGCGTAGAGGTACACTGTTGCCTCTGTACCTGCATTTTGCACATTTCCAGTCACAACCACAATTTTCCAGTCACCTTCTGTAGAAATAAGAGAAGTAACTTCAAAAACAGAACTGGTAGCCCTGGAGCACATCCACTATTTTATTTATAGTGATGAAGAGAGTTTACGTGTTTTTTATATGACAACAGAACCAATAAACGTTTTGGAGGGGCCATTCATTCATTTTGGTGTCTGGAAACATACAGGCAAATAGCTATTTGCAAAGCCTGGCTATTTGCTATTTACTGCTGAAGCCAAAGTTGCATAGATGAAAATAAAATTGCTCTCCCAGGACTTTCTACATATTGCCCACCCTTTCCCCAGGCAAAGATATACTGAACATCAGTGCTAAGTTCCTAACTTCTATTCCCTACGCTAAATCCCCCCTCTTAGCATCCACTATTTATGCTTCTAAATTTAAGAGTTTCGTGAAATTCTGAATAACTATGTATGCACAGCCCTAGTAAATTTTAAAAGAGGCCAATCTGAGCATAACTCTCAAAGGTAGGAGCATAAACCCTTTGAATATCAGATCAAGGGTTTTGATGGAGACAATATTTCCCTTTGAGGGATTTGTTCCTTTAATCTTCTTCTTCCACAGGAGGTTGGCATGAACACAAGCTCACAACTCTCACAGGGGGTAAAGTCTGTCTCTGGCTTCCTACAAAGGACAGAGATAACAAAGTTCCCCTTCTATTCACTTGGGGGCCCTATTACAAAACTATGGTAAAAGGGACCCTGCACTAGCAGCAGTGGCCACTTTTGCCATGTGCCAGTGCCCCTTTTTACTGCAGAGGGGTGAAAAGGCCAAAAATAAATTTAAAAAAATACCGTGCAGCCATATCGAGGGAGGGAGGGGACCTTACCACCACCCATTGAGGTGGCAGTAATGGGTGGCGGTAAGGGCTCCTGCAATAACACGGTGGTATTAATTTTTTAAAAAGTTCTGGCAGTGTCAGAAATGCTGTACGCTGGAGGCAGAACTACTGCCAGTGGCCGCGTTGGGCCAGCGGTAGTTCCAGGTTGCCATGCGGCCACCCTTTAATAAAAGAGCCCCTTGGTGAGCCCATTTAAATAGAACAAGGATTCACAACAGGCAAAGTTAGAATCTGTGGGGTCTTTTTACTAAAGTGTGCCAAAAAATGGCCTGCGCTATTATAGATGCATGTATTGGACGCGAGCAGGTTCATTTTTCACCGCGCCTGCAAAAAAGGCCTATTTTTTCGCAGAAAATGGACGTGCGGCAAACTGAAAATTGGTGCATGTCCATTTTCGGCCCGAGACCTTACTGCCACCCATTGACTTAGGGGTAAGGTCTCACACGTTAACCGGGCGGTAATCATCAGCGCGTGTACAATGCCGATTACCATCCAGTTAGTGCTGCACGTCAGAAATTTTCCGGGGCGTGTTGTGGGCAAGCATAAAAAATGAAATTACCATGCGGGCCACGTGGTAGCTGGGCGGTAGTTCTGAATTGGTGCGCGTTGGGCGCACATAGGCACCTATGCAGCTTAGTAAAAGGGCCCCTGTCATCTTTATGACCTGTTAGGCTAGTATTCTAGAAAGGAAAGTAGGTGCTTACTTTCCTTTATGGGATAGCTCTTATCAGTCACTTTCTAGGTTGCCTAAATATGGGGGGCCATGTTATACAACTGCCCTCTATGAATAAGAGTGCCATGGAGGCAAGGGCATGACCTTGTAATTCACCTCTACCAAACATCTACAGGCAAATTTTAATGCAAAAGACTTACCCAGAGAGAGAAATCTTGGTTTTAATACCAAGAATTCATGTGTATCTCTAGCTAAGTCAGGAAAAACTTGAACCTTAGACCCCACAAAAAGTGCATTCATATGTCGAAAATACAAGCAAAACACATTATTTCTATCTGGTTCCAGAGCAAAAGTCACTAGAAGAGTCGTCCTTTCCGTTATAACTTCCAATGAGCTCTCCAAGAATTCAGTGAGGTTTAAATCAGGTTGAGGGTTCACAGAAGAGGTTCTCAAGATTCCAAATAAATATTGAGCTCTAACTATGGGTGGAAGCCCCTCAACCGGAACTCTCAATACTTCAAGGAAATATTTCTTCAGCATATCAACTACTGAGATTAATGCAGATTTAGGAAAAATTAAAAATCTTAAGTTATTCCTTCTTCAATGATTATCTAAATATTCTAGGTTTCTAGCTAGAATATCTCTCTTCCCTTACAGTCACTGAAGCAAAACTCTGTAGCTGTTTTATTTCACCATCTATTAAATCAATTCCAGATGACTGAAGATCCAGATTTCCAGATAGAGTCTGACAAGATTGTTTAAGATCACAAACTTCACCCCTGATGGAGCTAGTAATTCGAAGAAGGGAAGAATTCAAACCTTGAATGGCATCCCACAAGGACTCCAAGGTCACCACAGCCGGACTAATTAATCCTCCAGGTCCAGTAACAGCAGCTTCCAAGTTCAAAGGGGTAACAGACTCAACAGCCTGCATTTCCCCAGATTTTCCAACGCTTGGGGAAGAGACAGTTACAGGACCTCCTCTTGCAGCTAGGAAGTCACTAACCACTTTGGGCATCTCACCACCCAGCATCACCGCCAACGCCGAACTGCTTCCGGGTCTTGGAGGAGCTGTGCTAGAGGGAGGGCTAAGCGAAACTCCCTCTATGCTGTGATCCTGCGGGGTAACCGTGGATCCAATTGAAGCGAGTGCTGCCTCTTCCAGGGTTTGGATGCCAAACTACTCCAGTGTTGTCTGGCGAAAGGTAGGATTACCTCCAAGGCTAGAGGAGGGGAAAGCCCTGGTCTTTCCTTTTTATTTCCCTATGACTAACATGAAGGGAAGTCTCCACATTGCCAGGTAAGCTCTCAGGGGTCAGGAGCTCAAAAACGCCTGACTGCTCCAAGCGACATCTTGGTCTCTTTCTGATATTTCATACATTCCTTTAATCTAACTATTGTAGTATCTGTTGTAACAGCAACTGGTAGCAAAACGTTTATGTCATCAGCATATGTAAAGATCTTAAATCCATCTGAACATGAGGTGACATCAAAATATTAACCAAAGTCAGCGACAGGGGAGAGCCCTGCGGCACTCTACAACTTGCATGCCAAGACTCAGAATGACTACCTTCAAATTTCACTGTATAATTCCTTGCAGTAGGAAAACCTTAAGTACATAAGTATTGCCATAAAGGGACAGACTGAAGGGCTATCAAGTCCAGCATCTTGTTTCCAACAGTGGCCAATCCAGGTTACAATTACCTGGCAAGATCTCAAAACAGTACAGTACATTTTATACTGCTGATCCTAGAAATAACCAATGGATTTCCCCCAAGTCCATTTTAACAATGGCTTATGGACTTTTATTTAGGAAGTTATCCAAACCTTTTTTAAACCCCATTAACCTAGCTGCTTTTACCATATTCTCTGGCAATGAATTCCAGAGTTTAATTACGCATTGAGTGAAGAAATATTTTCTCTGATTCGTTTTAAATTTACTACTTTGTAGCTTCATCGCATGCCCCCTAGTCCTAGTATTTTTGGAAAGAGTAAACAAGCAATTCACGTCTACCTGTTACATTCCACTCATTATTTTATAGACCTCTATCATATCTCCCCTCAGTCATCTTTTCTCCAAGCTGAAGAGCACCAGCCACTTTAACCTTTCCTCATTGGGAAGTCGGCCCATCCCCTTTATCATCCTTCTCTGTACCTTTTCTAATTCCACTATCTCTTTTACGAGATGTGGTGACCAGAATTGCACACAATATTCAAGGTGCAGTTGCACCACGGAGCAATACAAAGGCAGTATAACATATTCATTTTTGTTTTCCATTCCTTTCCTAATTATACCTAACATTCTATTTGCTTTCTTAGTGTCACGTCTGTGGCCGTGACCACCCTCAGCCTTACCTTCTTTCTGGGGGTCAGCAGCTCTGCTGGCTTCAGTCTGTGTTTGTCTTGTCTCTAGTCTCTGTGCTGATTGCTTCACTAGACCTCACCTGTGTGGGCTATGCCTCTCTAGGGAGCCAGCATCTAAGATGGCTGCCACCGGCTCTGTGCCAGCTTCCAAGATGGCTCCTGCTTGTCTTTCCTGTGGGCTCACTTCTTATGTGTGTCAAGCCTCTCTTTGGGGTCAGTGTACTTCCTGCTTCTGTCCTGCTGCTGGTGACTCATCAGTGAGAGCCTTCATATGGAAGTGCTGTGCTTGCAGTCAGGGCCTTTGCATAAGTGTTATGCTCTTAGGCCAGGTCAGGTTAGTAAGTGTCTGCTGCACTACTGCTTAGCCTCTCTCTGGGTTCCAGCCGTTTCTTTCTATGTCTGTGTCTCTGTTGTCCTTCCGTGGGGGGTCTTCCCTACCACTGTCTGTCTGTGGACTGCGGGTCCTTCCTGGCTTACCCTGTGTTTGGGGTGAAGCCTCTGTTCCTGGCTTACCCTGTGTTTGGGGTAAAGCCTCTGCTCCAGGCTTACCCTGTGTTGGGGTGAAACCTCTGTTCCTGGCTTACCCTGGGTTGGGGTGAAGCCTTTGTCCGGGTTTGTTCTCTGTCTGTATGCGAAGCCTCAGCCTTTGTGGGTTCCCCAGTCGGTGTGTGGAACGACTGTGGCTTCAGACCCTTGGCCTGTTTGCTGTGCTGCCTGCCCAAGACCCTTGGCCTGTTACTCCTGGTTTGCTCTCTTTACCCTTGCTTACGTTAAACATCATCTGCCATTTGGATGGCCAGTCTCCCAGTTTCGTAAGGTCCTCTTGTAATTTTTCACAATCCTTTTATGATTTAACAACTTTGAATAACTTTGTGTCATCAGCAAATTTAATGACCTCACTAGTTACTCCCATCTCTAGATCATTTATAAGTATGTTAAAAAGCAGTGGTCCCAGAACAGACCCATGGGGAACCTCACTATCTACTCTTCTCCATTGAGAATACTAACCATTTAACCCTACTCTGTCTAGCCATGTCAAGCCATTACCACTGATGCTAAACTATCCAAAACACTCAACATCAGTTTACATTATACCAGATTGAAAGCACTAGATAATTCAAACTGCTCTTTGTCCTTTGCCCAAGAGTGATCTTCCCTCCACTATTAATGCTGCTAATACTGTTTTTGTGCTGAAAAACCTTCGAAAACCTGAAAAATGGGGAAAAACCTTTCTGTGCCTGGGTCCAATATTGCTCTGTATTCCTTCTTCTCTGCTGTACGGCTCTGGCCACCTTATTGGGCAGATTAGATGGACCATGTGGGCCTTTGTACTATACTATGCTACTCTCTCTCCCTCCTTCTCTTCCAACCCCATGTCCAACATTTCTCTTTTTCCCTTCCCTCCTTCCTCTCTTCCATTGTCTACATTTCTATCTCTTCCCTTGCACTCTGGGTCCAACAATTCTCCTTTCATTCCTGTCACGGACATGACCATTCCCCAAGCCCCGACTTACTTCCTGCCATTGGTGGGCATTGGGGTTGGGCTCCATGGCTTTCCCCAAGCCCCCTGGGCTGCTTGCCACTGGCACTGCTGCCTCTAGCCGATACCAGCTTTCCTAGCCGCCCATGCTTTGTGGGCCTAAATTTAAGGGGCCCAGCAAGAGGAAGATTAACAGGATGCCTGATGATGATGTCATGAGCCATGGCCATTATAAGAGATCTACGGACTCTTATGCACTGCCTTTGCAACAGGTCCCCTAGCTTTTGCCTGGTATGAGTTGCTACGTTTAGTTCCTGTTCGCTGTTCCTCTCTTTGCCTTGATCCCGGTTCCATTCCAGCTTTTCCTTGTTGTAGGCTATGCCTCCAGCCATCCTGCCCTTGTTCCAGTCCATGTCTCTAGATAGCCTGCCCTTGTTCCAGTCTGTGTCTCCAGCCAACTTGCATTTGTTCCAGTCCGTGTCTCCAACCAGCCTGCTCTTTTTCCTGTTCCCTTCTTCAGATTGACTTCTCAGCTTTGACCCCATTTTGTCTCCTCTATTCCTTTGCACCACTACTTGCCCCGACTCCTGCTTGCCTGATTTGCATTGATCGAAGCCAGCCCTGACCTCTGGCATTGCTTGGACTTTTCTGGCCCTCTTCCCTGGCCTTGCTATTTGGAATTTCTTGGGCCTCTTCAGTACCAATGTGGGTATTTGGTCGCGCTTGCCTGCTATTAGCCTCCATTACAGTATTCACTACTCTCCTGGTTAATCTCACATGGCCAACCCTGATACTAGCCTTGCCTGTTTCCAGTTGGGGGCCTACCTGGTCTCCGGGTTAGTTAGTGTAAACTCGGTTGTGGGCCAAGGGCTCACCCTTCCCAGTCTGTGACACTTTCATTGCTCACATCTCTCTCTTTCTCTCCCCTCCCCCTCTCCCCATGGATCCACCATTGCTTCCCTTGCTGTTCGGCATTCCCCCCTCCCCCTCCACCCCACCTGTGGCCAGAATTTCCTTCCCTCCTCCCCGGTCTACCTTAACAGGTGTATGATTTCATAGAGGTTGCCCACAGCAGTAGCAATTCACAGATGGTGCATGCAGCTGACCCTGCAGCTTTCCCTCTGCCACATTCTGACCTTGCATAAACAAGAAGTTGCATTAGAGGGAGTGAGACACCGCAGAGGGAAGGCATCTGGTCAGACATAGGTACTGTGAGTAAATCGCTGTCGCTACCAGTGACCCCCCAAAAGAAAGACACTTATTAAGGTAGACCAGAGGAGGGAGATTGTAAAGTGCAACAGCCTCTCGTATCTGTGGGGCCAACTCCCCCACCACCACCAACTCCAGTCCTGACAAGGGTACACCACTGCTGGGTGTGCCCAGGCCCATACAGGTGCACCTGTTGTCACACTGCTGTCCTCCAGTTTAGTTTTAGCTGGATGCTGAACATCCATGGATTGCATCAATCTGCCTGGTGCCTGTTTGCTTCCCTGCTCATAAGCCAGGCCAAATGCACTGGCTGACAAGCTGAACTGCAATGCATCACCTTCTTTTTTTTCCATAAGTGGAAGGTGAGAAGGGGGATTATTTAGTTCAGACCCTCTGACACAGCACCGGAAGGCAGCCTGGGTAGAGACTGTGCTGAAAGCCTCTGGTTTTTTTTTTTTAATTTACTGCTTCCTTGTTCCTCTTCAAGGACAGAAGGAGCGTGTGATGCCAACTAAAAACACCTGGTACTGGTACTTAGTCCCCAAGTGAGATGCCAGTACTCATATGCAGTGCCATCCTTAAGGGAAGGGGTGACTCCTCCCCCCCCCCCCCCCCCCCACCCACCCACACACACACACACAAAAGCTGCACCTTCTACAACTGGGCAAAGAGTCTATGAAAAGGCAGCATTGCAAATATCACACTTGGCCTTGCAGCACATCTCTTGTTGGGAAATGAGAACACGCTGGACTGCTACAAATCCCTACACCGAAACTGGATGCTTGTGAGAAACCTCACCTAAGTTACACGTGCAAAACATGGATAGAGCCCAAGTAAATGCCAAATAAATAACCACAAATTAAAAGCATAAGTATGCACACAAAATCAGAACTGGAAATCCCAGTAACCTGGATTCTGCCTGAAGTAAAACAGGGCCACTGGGGGGGGCAAATTTCCCTGGGCCTCCAAGGGAGGGGGGGCCAGTGCCAGGGTCTCTCTCTCTCTACTGCTCCTGACGGGATCCAAGTGATCGCGTCCCGATAAGAGCAGGAGAGAAAAAACTCCATCACCATGGCTGGGCCCCCCTTGGAAGCTCGGGAGGATCCGGAGGAGCACCTCCAGCAATGCTCTTCTGTCCAGCTGAACGCTGCTTTTCCTCTCAGGCGCACATGCTCAGTTTTGAAACTGATCATGCCCTGAGAGAAATAGCAGCTGCAGGGGCAGGCAATCAGCAGAAGAGCAGTGCTGGAGGAAGACATCTACTGGCAGGGCCTCGGGATCCCTGCCAGCCAACAAGGTATTTCAATTGTGGCGGTGAACGGGAGGGCAGCGGTGATGATTGTGGAGGGGTGGCAGTGATCGGGGGGGGGGGGGGGGGCGGTGACCCTACCCCCGAGCCCAGTTCAGTCTCTCGGTGGCCCTAAAGTAAAATACTAGAGAAATAGAAACAGAAAGCATGACTTAAGTTGTGTGCACAAATCCGGTTGTATTCTGGATTTGCACATGCAACTTAATTGGTTTGCAAGCCAATCAGCATCTATAATTGCTAATTAACAAGCAATTATTGAAACTAGCTGGCATTAATTTGAATTTATGTGCACAACTGTATTCAAGTGTATTCTGTAATTTGATGTGCATTAATTCGAAGTTGCATAATTGGAAAGGGGGCATGGCAATCCGAGTGGAATGGACGGGTCATGGACATTTCTAAAATCTATGCACGTTGTTATAGAATACACCTGGTCTGCACCTAATTTAGGCGTCAGCATGTATACCAAGTTTTACTTAGCATAACTACCCGTGACTAAATTTAGTCCTACAGATGGGCGCCCGGCGTATTCTATGCTAAACAAGAGCATAAAGTTAGCACAGGTTGTCCTAACTTTATGCGCTGGGTCAACTGATCTGAATATTGTCCGGTGCCCAGTTACCTTCCGGGTCAGTGCACATACCCAGATATTCAATTTATTACCTGCCGAGAATGATCAGATTATGCAGGATATAAATGCTGTAAATAGATAAATAAATGCTGGGGGGCCACACATGCCCCGGCATTGAATATCTGGGGTTAGTTTTAGTTTAGCCCATAGCTAGGAGCATATTACTTGCCACAATGCCCCCATCCCAGTGAGATCATCATATTTATTTCTATTAAAAATCTTTGCTTTAGAACAATTTTTGAAAATCAGGAACTCTATGACTTTGTTTATGCAGTGTTTTCCGTATTATCTGACTTTTCACTTATCCAACAACATGTTGGTCCCATTTAAGTCAGATAATCGAGACTGTACTGTATATAAAAGAAAGAGAGCTATCTGTTATTTTCTCCAACTTGTGATATAAATTTAAAAAATAAATAAAAGGTGAGCACATGGGCACCAGTGTTAATGAGGAAATACTAAAGGTATATTTTAAATGATGGAAACATTCAGTACAGCAGTGTTTTACCGTGAACATCTTCTTCCATTTTTGATGGAGATTTTGATGGCATTTCTGCAACAACAAAAAAGAAAGAGCAGCAATTAAAAGCCCTGTATGAGCACAACTTCATGTTTAAAATATACCACAGAGGCATTATGGCCAGCTCAGCAGTACATCTGCAGCACTATGCATGGCCATACAGGAGACTTAGGCTTAGGATATTGTGGACATAGATTTCATAAATCCTAGTCTGAGGAGGGAGTTACAGTCATGACATGATGACTAAATTTATTGGCTAGCCACAGGATGCATGCATTTTGAGGTCTGAATGTATGTGGGAGAGGGGCTACGGATTGTGGCTAGAAAGACCAAGTTAAAATGGAGAACGAAAACCCAGGTCATTGTGAATTAAGTGACATGGTATCATCGCTGCCATATGGACTATTTCTATTTGAACTGGAAGGACAAAGAAGCAGGAGGAACGTACCTGACTGAAAAACAAGCATTGTACTAAGTCAGTTAATAAGTGAAATATAAGGTCTGTTTTTCCACCTGCGAATGACATGAAATCATTGCAACTTTCACGTTTCATTTATTGTGCACAGAGATGAACAGTATTCCTCACCTTGGAGATTAAGCTCAATTTCGGAGCGCATTATGCCTTGAGACATAAAAGGAAGCCACCTAAAGATGAGGGATAGAACAATAAAATCAAGTCCTAATTCTCGTACAGCACAACAAGAAAGGACTGAGTGAGAACACAGGTTTATTTTGTATATCTATAACCTCCAAATTCAATGAGCAACTTTCAGGCCCCCCCAAAAATCAGTGAAATATTCAAAGGTTTATTGGTGTTCCTTTTATATAGCAGAGGAAATTTCTGCAGATAAGATGTGAAGCCATCATAAAATCTTTACGAATGGTGAAAGCAAACCTTTTGATTGCTTCAATCTTGTAACTGCATTTGATATAGCTCAATGAAAAATATTGTAACCAACCAGAATACAGTGCTTCAATAATGGGTCAAAGTGTAGATCACAGTACTCTTATATTACCTCACACAGGGGCCTATTTACTTTTACTAAGCTGTGTTGTGACAATATTGCACATTATTAACCAATGAGGGCTAGATTCTATATATGGCACCCAAAAAAATGGCACAGAAAAAAAACACTATTCTATAAACCACATTTAAAGTTAGGCGCAGTTTATAGAATAGTGCTTACACCCAGGAGTTGCGCAAAAATATAGACGCTGCTATTTGCAGCAACGAAAACGTGATGCAAATGCCAATGCCTAAATTTATGCTACCGAAAAAGTGGGAGAGCGACCAAGGAAGCCAGAGACTGGAGGATGTAGGAACAATGAATAATTTTATTAATAAATTTGGAGACTCGACACAACGTTGTGTTTCGGCCGTCAGGCCTGCATCAGGAGTCTATAAAAACATACATTTATATGAAAAAAAAGGAAAACAATGAATAATAATGCATAAAATATATATATATAACTGAAATAAATTTATAAATAATAAAATAAATAAATTTAAAAATACAGATATACAAGCACCATTTCATATACAGTATGTTTTTATGCTTGTATATCTGTATTTTTAAATTTATTTATTTTATTATTTATAAATTTATTTCAGTTATATATATATATTTTATGCATTATTATTCATTGTTTTCCTTTTTTTTCATATAAATGTATGTTTTTATAGACTCCTGATGCAGGCCTGACGGCCGAAACACAACGTTGTGTCGAGTCTCCAAATTTATTAATAAAATTATTCATTGTTCCTACATCCTCCAGTCTCTGGCTTCCTTGGTCGCTCTCCCACTTTTTCTGTGACTCCGTTTTTTATCGTGGGGTGTTTGAGTTCTCCGCTTTTTTGGCGGATTTTCTCCTAAATTTATGCTACACCTTTTTTGAGTAGATTACACTAAGGGGCATAATCGAACGGAAACGTCTATCTCCATGGGCGTTTATCTCCGAGAACGGGTCCGTGAAGGGGTGGACCGAACCGTATTTTCGAAAAACATGGGCGTTTATCTTTTTTTGAGCTGGGCGTTTTTGTTTTTCAGCGATAATGGAAACCGAAAGCGCCCAGCTCAAAAACAAATAACTCCAAGACATTTATTCGTGGGAGGGGCCAGGATTTGTAGTGTACTGGTCCCCTTCACATGCCAGGACACCAACCGGGCACCCTAGGGGGCACTTTTACAAAATAAAAAAAGGTAAAACAGCTCCCAGGTGCATAGCACCCTTCCCTTGGGTGTTGAGCCCCCCAAATCCCCCTCAAAACCCACTGCCCACAAGTCTACACCATTACTATAGCCCTAAGGGGTGAAGGGGGGCACCTACATGTGGGTACAGTGGGTTTGGGGGGCGGTTTGGAGGGCTCCCATTTACCAGCACAAGTGTAACAGGTGGGGATGGGCCTGGGTCCACCTGCCTGAAGTCCACTGCACCCCCTAATCACTGCTCCATTGACCTGCATACTGCTGCCAGGGAGGTGGGTATGACATTTGAGGGTGAAAATAAAAAGTTGTGAAACAGCATATTTTGTGGTGGGAGGGGGTTTGTGACCACTGGGGGAGTCAGGGGAGGTCATCCCCGATTCCCTCCAGTGGTCATCTGGTCATTTAGGGCACTTTTTGGGGCCATATTCGTGGAAAAACAGGGTCCAGGAAAAGTGCCCTAAATTCTCGCTAAAAACGCATATTGTTTTCCATTATCGGTGAAAGGCGCCCATCTCTGATCGGCCGATAACCACGCCCCAGTACCGCCTTCACCACGCCTTTGACATGCCCCCATCAACTTTGTCTGCATCCGCGACGGAGTGCAGTTGAAAACGTCCATATTCGGCTTTTGATTATACCGCTTTATTCGTTTTTGTGAGATAAACGTCTATCTCCCGATTTGGGTCACAATATAGGCATTTTTCTATTTTGATTATAAGCAGGACTGGCTGGCGATTCAGGTTAGAATTCATTTTAAGTTGCCTATTCTGCTGGTAGGACCCTATGTTCTATTCAAGAGATAAGATTGAAGGGTCCATCTATGTCTACTGGTCATAAGATGATCACCAGGAAAAGACTGATAACTGGTAGAGGACCAGAGCTATGGAACAAATTACATAAGGATATTAAAAATATCACCTGTTATGATTGATAAGGCACTGCTTGAGGAGTCAAGATGGCGCCGACACGCTGAGTACTGTGAGACGCTCGAAAAGAACTTCTGCTGCTGTTTCTTTGCTTCTTCGTTTTTCCTTTGATAGAGATGCCGCACTCAAAAAGAAAGGGGACCGTCAAAGCTTCGCTCTCCCAGACTCGTACGTTGTCCCCTGGGCAGCGAACACTCGATAGTTTTACAACTCGGCGCCCACCTGAACAAACCGGAGGAGGAGTTCCGCTAGACGCAGGTACAGGGGACCTGACGCCATTGGAGTTCGAGATCTCATTATCCCCTCCGGATTCTGGCAATCCGCCCTGCCCTGCCCGAACACGCGAGGGGAGTGCTGCACCACATAACCCAGAAGATAGGGAAGTTGTGGGCAGTAGAGAGGGCCCCCCCTCGGAGATGAAGACGGCAGTGGAAGGTGATTTAACATCGGGAACAGGGTCTGTCCCGCCCAGGGTAGTAACTCTTGACACTCTTTGGAATGCAATGGAAAAGATGCAAACTTTGATTATAAATTCAACGCAAGAAACCAAGAATCTTGTTATTACTATTGATCAACTTTCTAAATCAGTTGATAAACTGAAACAGGACTTTAAAGATCAGGAGAAGAAGTCTCAAGATGAGATTCAAAGGATTAAAGAAAATGTTACAGTTATAATGAAAGATAATACTAGCATTCGCCAGCAGATAGAACAAATGGAAAATTATAATAGAAGATTAAATATGCGAATTTTGAATTTTCCAAAGCCAATAGGAGTATCGCCCTTGGACATGTTTAAAAAATTTCTAGTTGAAAATTTAAAAATCTCCAATCAAAATATACCTCCAATAAATAAGATTTTTTTTCTTCCGGCTAAGAAAAGCCAAGAAGAGGCTCCTGGACTTTTAGATCAAGAAAACTGTGGCGAATTGAAAGATATTTCACTTATTCTAGAAGACTCATTGACAGAGGTAACTAGCAGAGCTACTCTATTAATTTCATTTGTATTCGAACAAGACTTTAACTCTATATTAAGATTATATTTTAAAAATTCTCAATTGAAGTTCTGTGGTCAGAAATTGTGGATCTTTCCAGATGTTGCAAAAACAACACAGGAGAGAAGGAAACAATTCCTGGCATTGAGGGAAGAGACGAGATCATTGGGTGCAACTTTTTTGCTTGCATACCCATGCAAATGCATAGTGAAATATTTGGCTGTAAAATATGTCTTCTTTGTACCGAACCAACTAAGAGAATTTATAAGCATGAAAAAGATTGTCAAGTCTTGATACCAGATTTAAAAGAATTAAAAGAAGGTGGAAGTTAGGGCTTATGCCTTTTCATGTTTACTATTATTCTTTTTCTTTAGATTCCCTGAATCTGTATTTTCTCCTCTTCCAGAGTTTATATTGAGGTCTAAGATAGTGACATTGTGATTTAATTTTGAATTTCTTATATTTTGTATTAAATATTAGTATACTTTATGTTCACAAATGTACCTAATGTTGCATGTAACAAGATACTTTCTTGTGAAATTTAAAATTGCATAAATAAAAATAAAAAAAAAAAAAAAAAAAAAATATCACCTGTTATACTAATTTACCCCTCTGTTTACTAAGCTGCGCTAGCGGCTGCTGTGCGATAATGCCCTCACAGCCCATTCACTTTGAATGGGCTATGTTGGCATTGCCGTGCAGCTTAGTAAACAGAAGGGTTAGAAAGGCTTTGCAAATTTTCTTGTTTACTCAATATTGTAGGACTTTGCAATCTGAAATAATGTCGGTCAACTCAATGAGCTCAATTGTTTATTAAATGGAATCTGTTCCATTTGCTTATAATCCGCCTTGAGCCTCCCCATGTAAAGCAGAATAGGAATGCTTAGATCAGATAACTCAAAACCACGCCTCTGACATGCCCCAAATGCCCATGACCCTCCCATTTCTGGACCCCCTGTTTTGGGCCACACCTAAATTTACACACAAGTTCTAATTAAATCTAATTCGTGCCAATAATTGCTTGTTTAAAAACCAATTATTAGTACTAATTGGCTTGTTATGTAATTAAATTGTGTGCACAATTTTTTACAGAATTTGGGGGTTAATGCACATTATTTTATGGAACATTAACTATATCTTGAGACTAAAAGGACAATTCTATAACCTATGCACCCATATTTATGCACGTTTGACATATGTTTACAATATTAGCACTTATACATGTATGTACACACACACCCTCCCCCTGGTGTAAGTGCTACCAGGGTGCCTAAGCACTATACTGCAAATTACCTGCTTAACTTACATAGCACATTTTTGCTGGGGGGGGGGGGGTTGTACACAGGAGAGGAGCAGGTGCTCCCACTTATGTGCCTAATTTACAGAATATTGTGAATTACACACCTACTGTTGCATTTACAGTATGCACGTATGCCAAGTTGATATAAGTGTGAGTGCCTAAATTTTAGGCACATCAATATGTGGTTATCGTTTATCATTTATTAGATTTGATATACTACTTAAATTGCAGTGCAAAACAAAGCATTTTACAATATAAATACATACAGAATCAATATAAAATATAAAACATTCCTCTAATAAATAGGAAAGAGACACCCAATCTCACAAGAAAAATCCACAAAACATTCCAACTTTCCCATGCTCCAATCTATAGTCAGTCTGGAGTCAAACAGGAATTATGGGTAATTGAATGCCACTTGAAAAAAATAAGATTTAAGTAAAGAATAAAAAGTGCCATAAGAAAGTCTAGGTTACTCTAGTATTCTATGACAGAACCTAGGCACCTTAGAAATACAGTAAATGTTAGCAGATAAAATCTGCACGGTCTATCCAGTCTGCCCAACAAGGATGGCCAGAGCTGAATCTGGCACTCTGCATAGGTTCCAGTTCTTCATGATCAAACACTGGTGTACTTAGCGGTTCATTTTCAAAGCACATAGACTTACAAAGTTACATGGGTTACTATGGAACTTTGTAAGTCTAGGTGCTTTGACGAAAATGCACCGCCACATAACTTTGTAAGTCTATGTTCTTTGAAAATGAGCACCAACATCTCTGTATCTCCATGCCAATTTTGGAGCACAGACCACAGAAGGCTACCCAGCACCTCCCAACCCCAACTATCCTCCATACCTGTATGACCATCTTTTGAGTTTTAGTAGGGCAGGAGTGATCCCTCCTTGCTTCTGCCATCTTGCATCATTTTCTAAAATGGCATCTATTGATTCCAGATGCTGCTTGGTTCCTATCACAAGATCATATTTTAAAAACAGCACTTGGCGTCAACCAGCACCATTTTGGAAAATGATACCAGAGGGACAAAAGCAGAAAGAAAATTACCACAGAAGTCACCAAACTGCTGTGAGTACTAGGTTTAGTGAATTTCATATTAAAACAGTGTAGTAACATATCATTTTACCATTGCTTAATCAATAGTAAGCAGGAACTTGAAATGACTATTGATTTTTTGAGTGTTTTTTCATTCTAACATGTTTAAGGTACACCAGAGGAACCAACCAATTGGGAATTCATATAAGCATAAGCAATCAATGCCATTTTGAAATTTCAATCAAGATTAAGCCTTTGAGATATCCTAATTGAACTCAAGCTTATCAAATGGTAACTTGTAGAATTATGACCTTCTACTTTGACAGTATGCAGCTTTACTCCTTCTCACATTTTCCTTAAAATCTTTGACTTTGTATGAGTATTAATAGTACAGCTTGAAGGCTGCTATTTGGCATCTTATTCCAATATCATTTTCTAAAGGCTTGATTTACCCAACTATGGGCACATAATATTCCTAGAATTTGTTAACTAAAAATAACCACTATATCCCATGCTTGAATATCACATATTACCCTAAAAAATTAAAGCCCCTTTTCTAGGATTTAGTCCTTCCCAAAATCATAAACTACATTGTCAGTTCATACTTAAAAGGTGGGAATTCAATGGCACCCAAAGTTAGGTGCTGGGATGAACCGCGTGAAGCTAATATTCTGTAAAGTGCTTTCTGTACAGAGCTGCTGTGTGGCAATGTAGACACAGCCCAGCATTAGTGCACTGCCAGCTGCTAGCACAGCTTAGCAAACAGGTGGGTAAAGTTTGGGTCTTGCAGGTAACGTGTTATCCTGGAAAAAGAGTTTTTGACCCATAAGCATTATCAAGTTAAAGTGAAGAACACTTTTTCTTCCCACTGGTGCTCACCTTGTGGAGTTCCCCAAGGATCCCCACTTTCCCCTACATTATTTAATATTTACATGACTTCATTCTGTTATGGTTTTCTCACTTGTGGTCTGAAATTCTTTTCCTATGCGGATATGTGTTTTTAAATACCTATTGATAAAGATATTTTTTCTATTTTACATAATCTCATATCATGCATAGAAAGAATTGAAAAATTAAGCACCACTGATGGCTTTAAACTTAACAAAGACAAGACAAAATTATTATGGCTTAGCCGAGTTGCAACTCTTCCTGTTTCTAGAATAACATTGACCGATGGTTTGTCTCTTGACTTGAATAAGTTTCAAAAGTATTAGGGGTTTATTTGGATACCACTCTATCCTTGGTTACACAAGCTAACTCAATAGCAAGATCAATCTTCTTCAAACTTCATCTGTTGAGATCTATTTTGTCAATAGAACATTTTGCAGTATTGGTGCAGTCTATAATTTAGTCCCATCTAGACTACTGCAATAGTTTGTATTGCTTTGCTTCATCTACCTTGCTGTCCCCTTTGCAGGTTTTTCAGAATACTGCAGCCAGATTGATTTTTAGTAAAGGAAAAAAAAAGATACGACCCTTGCATTGGCTTCAAGTAAAGGCCAAAGTATTTTTTTAAGGTGGCTTGTTTGATCTATAAAATATTTGATGATTAAAGTCCTGAATATTTAGTAAGATTGTTTGCTTTTCCATCTGCATCTATTTTTTTAAATCTAGATCATGAATGACCCATCTTCTCTATTTCCCTTCATTAGCCAGTGTTAAATACAACTTATCATTAGAACTTTCTTTCCGTGGGAAGCAGTTATGTTTTGGTGTTCTTTACCTGTTGCTCTTAGGATATCAGCAACATAATTTTTCGCAAACATTTGAAAACCTATTTGTTTTAGAAATTCTATAGTTAATTTTGTTTTAGTTTTTCTTCCCATTTTTTAATTCTGTATCCAACTTTGAACCACTAGTTGAGAGTTGGTGGGTTGTAAGAATCATATCATATATCACACCACATCACATAATTATTATATACTCAGCGGTACTGTAAAATAAAGTGTGCCATGGTAAAATGATGCATGATTTTGCTGTTTATAACACATTGAAAGACAAAAATTGTACAGGACCTCTATGGGCTTTGGCTTTGAATATCCAGTTATTTTTAAGCCAGCTAACATGTGAAGGCATATTTTCAAAACACTTAAACTTACAAAGTTACATGGAGGGGCATTTTTGATAATGTGTCTAAGTCAGACTTCGGATGTTTTGCGCTAAATGTCCTAAATCCAAATAGGAAATATACCCATTTTCAAAAAAAGAAGAACATCTATCTTTTTTTCAAAAATACCATTTTGAACAAGGTTTTCTGCTCTGTGCATTTATCTTTTTAAGCCATTTTTGAAGGGGAAAAAAGCACAAGTTAAAACCATACAAAATCAAGCCATTGGGATGTAGGAGGGGCTAGCATTTTTAGCAGACTAGTCCTCCAGACATCCCAGGAGAGCAATGAGCACCCTAGGGGGCACTGCTGTGGACTTCATATAAATGCTCCCAGGTACACATCTCACTGTTGCTCCCTTATCATGTCTGCTGAGCCCTCCATAACCCACCCAAAGCCCACCACCCCAACTGTTCACAACTACAATAGCCCTTAAGGGTGAAGGGGCACCTATATGTGGGTACAGTGGTTTTCTGGTGAGTTTTGGAGGGCTCACAATTCCCACCACAAGTTTAATAGTTAGGAGGAGGTATGGGCCTGGGTCCACCTGTCTACAGTGCACTGCACCCACCACTACAATACTCCAGGGACCTGCATGCTCCTATAATAGACCTGGCTATAACATCTGATGCTATTTTTATTCACATTTTTAGGGGTGGAGGGCAGAAGGGGGTCAGTGACCACTGGGGGAGTAAGGGGGTCATCAGGTCATTTAGGGCACCTTTTCATGTCTTATGCATTAAAAAAGACAGGTCTAGACCAAAATGTTGAAGATTTCACCCTAGACATTTCGGCTTTTTCCCCATTATGGCTGTAAAATGTTCACGTGTTATGCACACCCTAATCCCACCTTTGAAATGGTAACAGTGATTTGGACACACTGTAGATGACATGCATAGATAGACGTTTGCAAAACAGGCTTTGAAAATACCAATTTGGACGTTTTGAGAAGAATGACACCTTTTGGACATTTTTCTCTTTCGTAAATGAGCCCCATATTAACCTATGGAACTTTATAAGTCTGAGTGCTTTGAAAATGAGCCCCATAGCCACTTAAATTAGTATTCAGCACATAAGTAGCCATGGGTTAGTGCATAAAGATAAGACAGATATTTCTGTCATCCCATTTATGCACTAATCCGCTTAAGCGGCCAAATGCTGACTCCGCCCATGGAATGCCCCCAAGATAGCTGGCCTTGTGTTCAGCACTAACCATGATATTCAGTGGCACTTATCCGGTTAAGTGTCACTGAATATTAGCAGCTAGCCCCAACCAAGAGATTTGGAATATCATACCCATAGAGGGGCATAATTGAACATGAATGCCTATCTCCATGGGCGTCTATGTCCGAAAACGGGTACATGAAGAGGTGGGACAGGCCGTATTTTCGAAAAAATGGACGTTTTTCAGCTGGGCATTTGTTTTTTTTAGCGACAATGGAAACTAAAAACGCCCAGCTCAAAAACGTCCTAATCCAAGCCATTTGGTCATGGGAGGGGCCACGATTCGTAGTACACTCGCCCCTCTAACATGCCAGGACACCAACTGGGCACCCTAGAGGTCAGTGCGGTGGACTTCAGACAACGCTCCCACATGCATAGCTCCCTTACCATGGGTGCTGAGCACCCAACTCCCCTCCCCCAAAACCCAGAAATGTACAACACTACCATAGCTCTTAGGGGTGAAGGGGCACCTACATGTGGGTACAGTGGGTTTTGGAGGCCTCCCATTTACCAGCACAAGTGTTACAGGTAGGGGGGATGGGCCTGGGTCCGCCTGCCTGAAGTGCACTACGGTACCCACTAAAAGTGCTCCAGGGACCTGCATAAACGCAGGCCTCTAGGACTTGTTGCTGCTATATAACATTGGCACACCAGTTGACACCTGAAGACTAATCTGTCCGAAAACGTCCTTTATTGGAATAAGCACGCTTACTCACAGTTAACTGCAGATCAGAGGTTGTGCCCCACTGGCAACGAATCTCCCTGGTACTGAGATGAGCAGTAGGTCAGAGCTGGCAGAATGCTGTACAATGCCCTCTTTCAGCCACATTCAAGGTAAGAACTAAGCTCTGTAACATGGCTACATGTGAAAGGGATCTAAAACTGGCTTACAAAAATGGCCACTACCTCATGGACTACTGGAAACAAAACAGGGCACACTCTGACCCAGTAAGCAGGGGGGAAAGCACCATGGGAGTAGAGCCTACCAACTACCAACATTATGAGCATTTGCCACAAGCTAGTGGAATCACGGAGCCCAATACCCTACACCCACCACAATGCATTGCTGATGTGACTCTGCAGGGCACATAACAGAAAAGGTGTCACACTCACCCGAGAGCCACATCAGAACCAGGGAAAGGCTGTCACAGGATAGAACACATTCTGCTGTCATAGAGGTGGGTATGGCATTTGAGGCTGGCATAGAGGCTGGAAACAAAGTTTTTAAAGTGTTTTTTTTTTTGGTGGGAGGGGGTTAGTGACCACTGGGGGAGTCCGGGGAGGTCATCCCCGATTCCCTCCAGTGATCATCTGGGCAGTTGGGGCACTTTTTTGGGACTTGTTCGTGAAAAAAAAGGGTCCACAAAAAGTGACCCAAAATCGCGGTAAAAACGCCTTTTTTTTCCGATTATCAGCTAAAGACGCCCATCTCTCCTCGGCTGATAACCACGCCCCAGTTCCGCCTTCACCACGTCTCCGACATGCTCCTGTCAACTTTACCCGTTTCCGCAACGGATTGCAGTTGGAAACACCCAAAATTGGCTTTCGATTATACCGATTTGGGCGCCCACGAGAGAAAGACGCCCATCTCCCGATTTGGGTCGCAATATAGGCGTTTTTCTCTTTCGATTATAAGCAGGATAGACTATTTCCACTCAAAGCATAACATAAATGACATGCATAAAAAGAAAAAAAAAGCGCACAGAGGGACAACATGCATAGTAGGGTGAAGAGTGGCATTTCGGCAGCACTGGAGCACCTCCTTCCAGGGTGAAGGTCACTCCTCAAATGTAACAGCAATTCAAATGAGCAGGAGTCAGAAGCATTAACTTCCTCATGTGAATTGCTATTTCATTTGATGAATGATCTTAACCCTGAAAGCAGGTGCTCTAGTGCTGCCAAAATGCCACTCAACACCCTATTGTGGGCATCAGGTGTGGGCTTCGGCTCCGATGTCAGACTTTTTGTGGAGAAGATAAGCTAAATGTTGTGCTTCAATAAATAGTAGTGTTTTCATTTGAAATGTGATGTTTTTTGAGTACTTTGCAACAGTGAAGAGAAATTTTAGATATGGGAAGTGGGACAAGTGATTGAAAACATTGGTAAAAGTCATTGATCTGAAATAGCATGAGCTAAAAGAGGTCACTTGACCTACATAAACCATTATTTAACGTAACATGATGTCCACCTCCCTTTCTTAGTTGAATTTAATAATCCTTGAGAATGCAGTTTATTTAATTGTGTGGTAGTTACAACTTTATGATAACCCATGTTGGCGGCATATTTTCAAAGTACTTAGACTTACAAAATTCCATAGTAACTTATGGAACTTTGTAAGTCTAAGTGCTTTAAAAATGAGTCCCTAACCTATGGAACTTTGTAAGTCTAAGGGGTCCTTTTACTAAGGCATACTGAAAAATGGGCTGCGGTTGGGTAGATGCATGTTTTGGGCATGCTAAGAATTATATTTTAGCCCACCTACAAAAAAATGCCTTGTTTTGTGAAAATGGATGTGTAGCAAAATGAAAATTGCCACGCATCCATTTTGGGTCTGAAACCTTACCGCAAGCCATTGACCTAGCAGTAAGGTCTCACACGGTAACCAGGTGGTAAATGCCACTCGACGCGCATAGCTGCCACACACCCAAAAATATTTTTGAGATGCACGTAGCGGATGTGCGCCAAAATTGAAATTACCGCAAGGGTCACGTGGTAACCGGGCAGTATCTCCAATTTTGCGCATGTTGGGCGCACGCAGGCACCTACAAGGCTTAGTAAAAGGGCCCCTAGTGCTTTGAAAATGAGATTCCCTGTCTCATTAAACCATGCCTACGTATATACAGAGTAATTTTGTTCTTTATAATAGTCTCTACCATTTTGCTCTGCACTGATGTCAGGCTCACCGATTACCATGCGAAGAATGTGACAAAGAAAATGTTTTTTGCAATGTGGAAGCTAAAAAGAGTGAAGCCTTTTTTCCCAAGGGAAGTATTCTGTACGCTAGTGCAATCATTAGTACTGAGCCACCTGGATTATTGTAACTCCATTTTCGCAGGATGCAAAGAAAAAACCATTAAGAAACTTCAGACTGCACAAAATACTGCAGCTAGACTCATATTCGGAAAGGCGAAACATGAGAGCGCCAAACCCCTCAGAGAAAAATTACATTGGCTTCCACTAAAAGATCGTATTGCTTTCAAGATTTGCACCTTAACCCATAAAATCATCCATGTAGAAGCTCCTTCATACATATCAGACCTAATTGACTTACCGGCACGAAACATCAAAAGCTCATCACGTACCTTCCTAAACCTCCACTACCCTAATTGTAGAGGACTCAAATACAAATCATTACACGCATCTACCTTCACATACCTCTGCACAAAAGCATGGAATAAACTACCGAATACTATAAAAATAACACGTGACTTGACAGATTTCAGGAAATTATTGAAAACGCATCTGTTCGAAGAAACTTACAATAAGATTCCTCCTTAACGACTTGATTATTCTATATCTAAACCAACCACTTACTGATCCCTCTGAATTGATTATATTAGTTATATTATCATTATTGGTCATTATATTTTACTGTTTTTTATTATGTGTTATTTAAATCATTCTACAGACATATCTTCCTTATCTCTTACATAGTAATATGTTAATTTAGAACAAACCTCTTACTCTGTTCATAATTATACCTTTTGCAATATAATGTAAGCCACATTGAGCCTGCAAATAGGTGGGAAAATGTGGGGTACAAATGCAGCAAATAAATAAATAATTTCCCAGATCACCTCTGGAACTCTTTTAACAAATTGGTGTTACATTGGTCAACCTCAAATCTTCCAGTACCATGCTTGATTTTAAAGATAAATTACATTTTACTAAAATAGTAACATAGTAGATGACGGCAGAGAAAGACCTGTATGGTCCATCCAGTCTGCCCAACAAGATAAACTCATATGTGCTACTTTATGTGTATACCTGACCTTGATTTACATCTGCCATTTTCAGGGCACAGACCATAGAAGTCTGCCCAGCACTAGCCCTGCCTCCCAACCACTAGCCCCACCTCCCCCCCACCGGCTCTGCCACCCAATCTCCGCTAAGCTTCTGAGGATTCATTCCTTCTGAACAGGATTCCTTTATGTTCATCCCACGCATTTTTGAACTCCGTTACCTTTTTCATCTCCACCACCTCCGGCAGGAGGGCATTCGAAGTATTCACCACTCTCTCCATGAAAAAATACTTCCTGACATTTTTCTTGAGTCTGCCCCCCTTCAATCTCATTTCATGTCCTCTAGTTCTATCGCATTCCCATCTACAGAAAAGGTTCGTTTGCAGATTAATACCTTTCAAGTATTTGAACGTCTGTATCATATCACCCCTGTTTCTCCTTTCCTCCAGGGTATACATATTCAGGTCAGCAAGTCTCTCCTCATACATCTTGTAACGCAAATCCCATACCATTTTTGTAGCTTTTCTTTGCACCGCTTCAATTCTTTTTACATCCTTAGTAAGAAACGGCCTCCAAAACTGAACACAATACTCCAGGTGGGGCCTCACCAACGACTTATACAGGGGCACCAACACCTCCTTTCTTCTGGTCACACCTCTCTCTATACAGTCTAGCAACCTTCTAGCTACATCCACCGCCTTGTCACACTGTTTTGTCGCCTTCAGATCCTCAGATACTATCACCCCAAGATCCCTCTCCCTGTCTGTACATATCAGACTCTCACCGCCTAACACATAGGTCTCCTGTGGATTTCTACTCCTTAAGTGCATCACTTTGCATTTCTTTGCATTGAATTTTAATTGCTAAACCTTAGTCCATTCTTCTAGCTTCTGCAGATCCTTTTTCATGTTTTCCACTCCCTCCCGGGTGTCCACTCTGTTACAAATCTTAGTATCAACCGCAAAAAGGCAAACTTTACCTTCTAACCCTTCGGCAATGTCACTCACAAATATATTGAACAGAATCGGCCCCAGCACCGATCCCTGAGGCACTCCACTACTCACCTTTCCCTCATACGAGCGAATTCCATTAACCACCACCCTCTGGCGTCTGTCCGTCAACCAGTTCCTAATCCAGTTCACCATGTCGGGTCCTATCTTCAGCCTGTCAAGTATATTTAAGAGCCTCCTGTGGAGAACCGTGTCAAAAGCTTTGCTGAAATCTAAGTAGATTACCTCTATAGCACGTTCATGATTCAATTCTCTGGCCACCTAAGTCTAGAATTGTTCCCTCTCTTGTTGGTTCCTGAACCAGGTGCTTCATAAAGCAGTCCTTTATTTAATCAAGGAACTTTACCTCCCTAGCATGCCCTGAAGTTACATTTATCTTGTCAATATTGGGGTAATTGAAATCACCCATTAATATTGTGTTACCCGGTTTGTTAGTCTCCCTAATTTCTGATAACATTTCTACATCTGTCTGTTCATCCTGGCCATGTGGATGGTAGCACACTCCTATCACTAATCTTTTCCTCTTTACACATGGAATTTTTATCCATATGGAGTCCAAGAAATTTTAGTCTATTTGATTCAAGGCCATCAAACATATAATGCCACCCCTCCACCAATTCAGTTCACCCTATCACTGAAATATTAGCTTGTACCCTGGTATGACAATGCCCCACTGGATATATTCCTTCCACCAAATTTCAGAGATACAGAGGGAGCATAGAGGGGTACTGGTCTGACCATCATTTGCAATGTTAATATTCCCAAAGCCATGTCTTGGTAAGCTTTCTCTACTTGATTTCCTTATATTATCTTGTCATGAACCACCATAAATATACTATTGATTCCTTCCTCTGTCCTCACATTCCTCACTACGAAGACTGATTGATATCTATGTAGGTGACCCTTATTTGCTTCATAGCCTCTTCAGATTCTGAACCTTATTATCTTTTGATGTGCTAATTTTTACATTCTGTTCCTCTGAAAGAGCTTTAATACCCAATTATATATTTGTTGAGAAAGGTTACAATTTTCTTCTTTCACTGATTTTCTATGCTTGTAGTGAGGTATATCACCTAGCATCAATTAATCCTGGGGAGTATATTGTCCTTTTTTAAAAAAAAATTAAACTAGAAAAACTGAAGTTATTGACAAATTATTAGAAGAAAAACAGTAATTACACAGGATTTGGGTAGAAATGATTTACTTTATTCTATTCTATGATTCAATATGCATGCTATCAGGACAAGGACTACACTTCTGATAAACTATTGCAAATGAAAGTGAATTTAGACAGGATATAGAACAGTTGGAGTTAATTTCTATGTTGTTAAAGGGATTGACAAAAATATGGAGGTGCTAATCGGTTGCATTATATAAACACTACGTAGAATTTGGTCAGCATAGTTTACAGCTATATATAAATAGTGCAAAAGACTTTGTTAAGACTTAACAAGATGTCCAGGCTGTAGTTAAGTAGTTGCTAGCTTGAGACATACATCATTTTCTTCTGTTTGAGCCTTCCAGTGCACAAAATATCTATAAAAGTTGCATCCCTTTTTCTAGTAGTTGCCACTAAAAAAAGATAGGCATCTATGAGACCTGGTGGAAGGAGATTAACCAGTGGGACACTGTCATATAAGGGTACAAATTATATCACAGTGATAGGGTGGATCGAATTGGTGTAGGGGTAGCATTATATGTTAAGGAGGGCCCTGAATCGAATAGACTAAAATTTCTGCAGGACACAAAACACGTCTTGGAATCCTTATGGCTAGAAATCCCATGTATAAAGGGGAAAAGGATAGTAATAGGAGTGTACTACCATCCACCTGGCCAGGATGAACAGAGAAATATAGAAATTTTATCAGAAAATTAGGGAGGTTAATAAACTGGGGAACACAGCAATAATGGGTAATCTCAATTACCCTGATACTGACTGGGTAAATGTAACGTCAGTGCATGCTAGGGAGGTAAAATTCCTTGATGAAATCAAGGACTGCTTTATGGAACAGCTGGTTCAGGAACCAACAAGAGGGGGAAAAATTTAGTCCTTAGTGGAGCGGATAATCTGGTGTAGAAGGTAATGGTGCTGGGCTGCTTGACAACAGTGATCATAATATGATCAGATTCAATATAAGCTCTGAAGTAGGTACACATAAGAAATCCAATACATTAGCATTTAACTTTCAAAAAGGAGACTATGATAAAATGGGAATGGTAAAAACAAAAGAGGAGCAAAATTTACATCAGGTGAAGGTACTGTTCAAGAATACCATCCTAGGAGCCAAAGCCAGATATATTCCATGTATTAAAAAAAGGATGAAGGAAGGCCAAACGACAGCCGCCATGGTTAAAAAGTGAGGTGAAGGAAGCTATTCAGAAAAAAGTCCGTCCCTACCTTTTCCTGTTTTCTTGTCTAAATGTGTCTCCATTATCACTTAGGGTCTGCTGTGCATTTGTTTTCGTTTGGGCATATATGCTAAAAGCCATAGGGTGTTCTTTTTTTCTTTATTGGTATTTTGCTATTTGATAGATCTTTTTTCTTTCAACAGGTACAAAAGCTCCTATAACTGAAGTATGGCTGGGAAACATCATGCCTCCAAAGCTGCCACCCCTGTTACAGCTTATGTCTCCATCCAGACAGAGATGCCACAAATTAGGTGCCCAATTTATGCAGACTGTGAGTCTATTCTATAATGGCAATTATGTGTTTAATTTCAATTAAAGAATACTAGCATAAGTCAACATTAACACACCTACATTTAAGCATGCCACTTAATGCCATGCCAATAGCACATGTAATTGCACATATCTAAATGGGTAATCTTGATAATTCTTGTTTTTGTATAACTTAACACTAATTATGTGAGTACTATACTCTAGAAATTTGTCTTATGCATATTGCACAAGTTGGGCCTGTGAGACCCCAGGTAGGGTTGCTGGGGTGGCCCTAGGAATAACTCAGCCAGAGAAGATATGTAAAGGTGAAAGTAAATGGTTTTATTCACCTGAGCCCTCACAGGCCAGGAATACATAGTAACATAGTAGATGACGGCAGAAAAAGACCTGTATGGTCCATCCAGTCTGCCCAACAAGATAAACTCATATGTGTATACCTTACCTTGATTTGTACCTGCCTTTTTCAGGGCACAGACCGTACAAGTCTGCCCAGCAGTATTTCCTGCCTCCCAACCACCAGTCCCGCCTCCCATCACTGGCTCTGGCACAGACCGTATAAGTCTGCCCTCCACTATCCTCACCTCCCAACCACCAACCTCTCTTCCCCCACCTGCTCCGCCACCCAATTTTGGCTAAGCTTCTGAGGATCCATTCCTACTGCATAGGATTCCTTTATGCATATCCCACGCATGTTTGAATTCCGTTACCGTTTTCATCTCCACCACCTCCCGCGGGAGGGCATTCCAAGCATCCACCACCCTCTCCGTGAAAAAATACTTCCTGACATCTTTTTTGAGTCTGCCCCCTTCAATCTCATTTCATGTCCTCTCGTTCTACCGCCTTTCCATCTCCTGGAACGTCTGTATCATATCACCCCTGTTCCTCCTTTCCTCCAGGGTACACATGTTCAGGTCAGCAAGTCTCTGCTCATACGTCTTGGAACGCAAATCCCATACCATTCTTTTCTTTGCACCGCTTCCATTTTTTTAACATCCTTCGCAAGGTACGGCCTCCAAAACTGAACACAATACTCCAGGTGGGGCCTCACCAACGACTTGTACAGAGGCATCAACACTTCCTTTCTTCTGCTGATCACACCTCTCTCTATACAGCCTAGCAACCTTCTCGCTACGGCCACCGCCTTGTCACACTGTTTCGTTGCCTTCAGATCCTCGGATACTATCACCCCAAGATCCCTCTCCCCTCAGTACCTTACACATAAGTCTCTCGTGGGTTTCTACTCCCTAAATGCATCACTTTGCATTTCTTCGCATTGAATTTTAATTGCCAAACCTTAGACCATTCTTCTAGCTTCCTCAGATCCCTTTTCATGCTTTCCACTCCCTCCCGGGTGTCCACTCTTTTGCAAATCTTAGTATCATCCGCAAATAGGCAAATTTTACCTTCTAACCCTTCGGCAATGTCACTCACAAACATATTGAACAGAATCGGCCCCAGCACCGATCCCTGAGGCACTCCACTACTCACCTTTCCCTCCTCCGAGCGAACTCCATTTACCACCACCCTCTGTCGTCTGTCCGTCAACCAGTTCCTAATCCAGTTCACCACTTCGGGACCTATCTTCAGCCCATCTAGTTTATTTAAGAGCCTCCTGTGGGGAACCGTGTCAAAAGCTTTGCTAAAATCTAAGTAGATTACGTCTATAGCACGTCGATGATTCAATTCTCCAGTTACCCAATCAAAGAATTCAATGAGATTCGTTTGGCACGATTTCCCTCTGGTAAAACCATGTTGTCTCGGATCTTGCAACTTATTGGCTTCCAGGAAATTCACTATCCTTTCCTTCAGCATCGCTTCCATTACTTTTCCAATAACCGAAGTGAGGCTTACCGGCCTGTAGTTTCCAGCTTCTTCCCTATCACCACTTTTGTGAAGAGGGACCACCTCCGCCGTTCTCCAGTCCCTCGGAACCTCTCCCGTCTCCAAGGATTTATTAAACAAATCTTTAAGAGGACCCGCCAGAACCTCTCTGAGCTCCCTCAATATTCTGGGGTGGATCCCTTCCGGTCCCATGGCTTTGTCCACCTTTAGCTTTCCAAGTTGTTGATACACACTCTCTTCCGTGAACGGTGCTCTATCCATTCCATTCTCAGGTGTACTTTTGCCAGTCCCCCGCGGTCCTTCTCCAGGATTTTCTTCAGTGAAAACAGAACAAAAGTATCTATTTAGCAAATTGGCTTTTTCTTCATCATTATCTACATAGCGGTTCGCTGTATCTTTTAGTCTCACAATTCCCTTTTTAGTCATTCTTCTTTCACTAATATACCTGAAGAAATTTTTGTCGCCCCTCCTTACATTTCTAGCCATTTGTTCTTCCGCTTGCGCCTTCGCCAGACGTACCTCTCTCTTGGCTTCTTTCAGTTTCATCCAGTATTCCTCCCCGTGTTCCTCCTCTTGAGATTTTCTATATTTCTGGAACGCCAACTCTTTAGCCTTTATTTTCTCAGCCACTTGCTTGGAGAACCATATCGGTTTCCGTTTTCTCTTGCTTTTATTTACTCTCCTTACATAAAGGTCTGTGGCCCTATTTATTACTTCTTTCAGCCTGGACCACTGCCCTTCCACTTCATGTACATCCTCCCAGCCCATCATCTCCTTCCTCAGGTATTCCCCCATTTTACTAAAGTCAGCACGCTTGAAATCCAGGACTGAGTTTAGAGTATTAGGAATCTCAGATGCAACAGTTTCTCTGGGTTAGTAACAGTCTTGAGTAGTCCTCTGGCTAACAAGCCAAGCAGTCTATGGCTGGTGCGGCTGCCCCACCCCAAACACAGCCTGTGAACTCCCAGGTCTCCTGAGAGCTCAAGTCTAGCCCTAGCCAGACCTCAGCAATGCTTGCAAGTCTTAAGAAACCAAGTTGGTTTACCTCAGCCAGATCACAGCAGTTAACTGCGTTCAGTCAAGGTATAGACTTGGGCTTCAGTTCTTCCTTCCCTGGACCTCTTTAACCGCAGCCTTGCCCTGTCTTTTAAACTCCCAGGTATTGACTCCGCCCTTCCAAGCTCACTTCCTCCTGAGGTGGGATCAGAGCTCTTAGGGTGGTCCAGGTTAGTTAGAGAGGGACTTTTCTTAGGTGTGAGGGGTAGTGTTCTATAAACCCTTTCACAGGGCCCAATGCAGAGACATGGATGTCTCAGCACGTGGCTTCTACCACAAGCATAATACTTGACCAAGTAGAAAGCTAAATGCATCACAGTTTATGGACACAAAGCTTGCAGCAAATTGGGGGAGCATGATGGAAACATGTGCACAAAGGTTTAGCAGTAAGTGTGGCTTCATTGTGCACAAGTCCAAAGGAAAAACAGAAGTGCCCACATATACATAGTAACATAGTAGATGACGGCAGAAAAAGACCTGCATGGTCCATCCAGTCTGCCCCAGACAAACTCATATGTGTATAACTTACCTTGAATTTGTACCTGTCCTTTTCAGGGCACAGACCGTATAAGTCTGCCCAGCAGTATTTCCCACCTCCCAACCACCAATCCCGCCTCCCATCATCGGCTCTGGTACAGACCGTATAAGTCTGCCCTCCCCTATCCTAGCCTCCCAACCACCAACCCCTCTTCCCCTCACCTGCTCCGCCACCCAATTTCAGCTAAACTTCTGAGGATCCATTCCTTATGCACAGGATTCCTTTATGCATATCCCACGCATGTTTGAACTCCGTTACCGTTTTCATCTCCACCACCTCCCGCGGGAGGGCATTCCAAGCGTCCACCACCCTCTCCGTGAAAAAATACTTCCTGACATCTTTCCTGAGTCTGCCCCCCTTCAATCTCATTTCATGTCCTCTCGTTCTACCGCCTTCCCATCTCCGGAAAAGATTCGTTTGCGGATTAATACCTTTCAAATATTTGAACGTCTGTATCATATCACCCCTGTTCCTCCTTTCCTCCAGGGTATACATGTTCAGGTTAGCAAGTCTCTCTTCATACCCACACATTGGCACCTCTTCTTTTGCACCTAAAGTGTACCTCACAAAAATTTCTTGCAAGGCTCATTTTAGCAAGAAAAACATGCGCCAATGTGTGGTTTTACTTTTGGTTTTGTTCAGAAATGCATACATGTTTGTTACTTCCCATCTGCCTTTGAAACTTGCAGGTACTTCCTTCTGGTTGCAAAAGAAGACAAAACTGACAATTAAATCTCAAAAACTGGAATGAAATCCTCTCCACAAATCCCTCTATAATGCCCCAGACCTGATGAAAACTTGTGCATGTGTAATAAGCTCTCCGCATTGCACAGAATACTTAAATGAGCTCATTACCCTCATTCTTTTAATACAATGTGTGGCCATGTCTTCCATGTGAGCTAACGTTCAACCCTTTTCTGCATTCAGCAGCTGTGCGGTTAGGTTCGCGGTGGAGTCAGCTTCAGAATGTTTGACATATGATTCACAGAGCAAAAATGAGCTTTTCAGAAAAATGAAATTACATTCAGTAACTGTGCCCATTTATCAGCCAGAAGAAGGGTGCAAAAAAATGGTATTAACAAAGAATGAGTGGTTTTCCATTATCACTTAAGATTCAAGCATAAAGCACATAATGTTTATGTCATACTTCTCTCAACACTGTACACTCATGGACTCATTCTCTACTGTATCTACCCAAGAGAGCTCCATCCTCAGAATAAAAATCACACATATGCTCATTTAGGGAGTTCTGTGTAAATACATGGATATTAAGTATGACTCCAGGACAATTAGCAATCACATCTGTCAGCTAAGTTTTTATGTGGCATGAATGGTGTGAATTAAGTGTGAAAGACATATATGTCTATAAAAGCTTGTCAGATTGAGAAACTACTGTATATAGCAGTATTAAATGGTACTGTAAGAAGACAGCATTCATGAGTCCTAGCTCCTTATACACAGCATCCATATAGTCTATGTATTTCCTTCATTCCATAACAGGTTGCTTAAATGTACACGCTGACAGCCAGATTCTGTAAATGGCATCTAAAATATAGACATTCAAAAAAAGCACTTAGCACTATTCTATAAACCATGCCTAAAGTTAGGCGCAATTTAAAGAACAGCGCATAGGGCTGGTGAACATGCCCATATTTAGGCATGACCATTTATACCACTGAAAACCTGCTGTAAATACCCACACCTAAATGTAAGCACATTCCCGCGAATTCTATAGCCACGCGAGTAAATTTGAGGAATGCCTCCGACATGCCCATACTCTTCTCATGGCCACGTCGCCTTTCAGCTATGCATGTCAGAATTTAGGCCCGCATCTTTTTAGAATATGCCTAAAAGATGCAAGCGTAAATTCCAATTATTGCTGATAATTGGTTGTTATCAGCCAATTATCATCACTGATCGGCTGATTACTCAGTTAAGGTGTGTCTGTAAATTTGGGGCACACCCAATTTAATGTGCGCAACTCACTGCATCTTATATACATTTGTTTGATCTGTAGGGGGACTGCCTTGAAACATGTCGGCACCAATCCCCTTTGAGTGCAAGAAAGAGCTTTAAAGATAAGTACATGAATATAATCGTGAATAATGCAAGAAAAATTTAAGAAAAATCATAAAAATACAAAAAAGCTTTAAAAAATAACTGTACGGACTGATGATGGTATAAAGTGATTCACCTCCTTCCAGTTCTTCATGGAAGCTGACCTCTGATGGTTCGTCACCTTTTCAAAGAGGATATTTAGAACATTGAGGTGGCAGAATAGTAGGTTATGAGATTTGGATCATTTATAGAATACTGCCATCCATTCAGGTAAATGTACATTTACCCTTGAAAATGCTTGAATTGCTGCTTATGAGTGATATATGAAAGATGCAAATTATCTATATATATCTATATCTATATATACACATACACAGTGCACTCCATTTAAGTGCACGTCGTATAAGCGCATGCTCTGTTTAACTGCATGCCGTACTTCGGTCCCGTTTTTGGCGCCATCAATTTCTATGGGGACAAACTTCGGTTTAGCGCACCACTGATAAGTGCAAGATTCGCTTTTTGCAGCTGAAGTAGACCACGTATCATTTTTTTTTTTAAATTTTAGAAATTTATCATTGAGGCTCTGCATAGGCTGAGAGTGAGGGTACACCTTTTATATAGGTTAGTATGGTTAGATGTTTGTGGAATCTAAGCTATATTTTAAAGGCAAAAAACTCGTTATCCTATGAGGGAAGTTATACTGGTCTTTTAGAATCAGCTTTTGCAAGGGAACATTAGCTATTGTTTAAGAAAAGGGAAGCACAGTTGAAAATGTTTGAGCATGTTACTGATAGAATAAATGAAAAGGAGCTGTTGTAGCTTACATTCCTGTTTTTGCCAAGGATAAAAAGAGTGCAAGCAAGTCAAAATTGCTCTCAAAAGAAGAAATATCAGCAGTGCTCTGCAGTATAATTCAGTCCAGCTATATTTAGCAAATATATTTGGGACTGAGAAATGCCAGATCCAGAATGAGAAACTGTTTGTGCATCTGCCTGTGGGCAGAAAGGAGGGTGTTAACAGAAATTTAGAGCACCTCTTTCTCCTGTGTGCTCTATATCTTTTTTGTTCATTCCAAAATGGATACTTTTTCTTATTCCAAATGTCTCTTGAGTATCTCCTTGTTCAACAATTGCTTTTAGGGATTACTCACCAGGGATCTAGGACCCTAAGCAATAAGGGTCATGGGCCCCACTCTGGGTTCCACATCTCTCCCTCTCTCCCTCCATCTCTCCTCCCCAATCCAACATTTTCCCCCATCCCTCTCCAGATCGAACATCTTTCTTCTCCTCCCTCCCCTCCCCAGATGCAACATCTCTCCTTCTCATTCTTTCTCCCCCAGGTGCACTATCTCTGCTCCTCCCTCTACAGCTCCACCATCTCTGCCCCCTCCCCCACAACCGGGGCCAACATCTCTGCCTCCCTTCCTCTCTTCCCCATTCCAACATCTCTCTCCTTCCCGAGGTCATCTCCCCCGCTCTTCTCCATCCACAGGTTAATCTCTCAGTCTTCCCTTCCCAATGCATGAACCTCAAAAGTTCCTTTCTCCATACAGAACCCTGGCATAGCTGCCTGCCGCTGATAAGAACCTTCTCTCTGCTGCAGCCCACCTTTGCAGAAGTGGGAAGTTACATCAGAAAGGGGTGGACCCTTTATGGAGAAAGAAACTTTTGAAGTAAACACGCAGGGCATATCAACACACGGGGGGGGGGGGGGGGGGGGGGGGAATGCCGGAGTGGGGGAGGGGTGAAAGAAAAGGGGAGTGCCAGACCCAGGGATGGAAAGGAGAGAAATGTCGGTCATGTGGGAAAGAGGTGCTGGGTTCCCCAACTGCTCTGGGCCCTCAGGCATTGCTCGGTTGCCTGAATGGTCAGTCCGCCCCTGTTACTATTGATTATCTAAAGGCCAGAATGATTTGGAGCAAATGAGGTACTTTTTGAGCTCTGCAAGACAAGAAATATTTTCTTGTATAGTGTAGTTAGTGAAATGGTAATGAGTTATTGCAAGAAGTGACAACTCGTGGGTGTGTTTGTGAAGGCAGACACTTAGAGAAACAAACAATTTAACAGGATTAAATAATGCAGTGTCTCCGCATTTCTCTGAATATCTTTGAATGGTTCAGTTTTAACAGCCCATTATCAACTGCCCTGAGACTGCTTCCTGTTCTATACTGTCATCCTTTCCTTTTTCCCAGCAATAGAAAGAAATGTAATGCAGCAACATTTCTTGATATTTCTTTATGAAAAAGGGCTCTGTTTGGAACCTGCTTATATAACATTATTTGTGTCTAGGTTTTGCTGATTAACCCTTCAAGCAACTTGATAGAATGTATTTAATTCATTCTGAACCTGAAGCATCTTTCTTCATTTGGCAATGTGATAGAAAATAGTAAGGCCTTTTACACATTCTTTCCAGAAAACAGCTAAATAAAACAATTGCTGTCATAGTAATAGGTGGTGTTGCTCTGTGAACAGAATAGTAGACATATTCCCCACTATCTCTTTTGTGAAAAGTAGATTTGTTGGCTAGGACATCCTCCAGTGCCTCTGAAAGGGCAGATAGCCCTGAAAGGCTCTTTATCATATGGCATTTCATATGACATTAATGTAAGAATATTTACCTTTCACAGTTGAAGATATATTCGGAGTCTTTGCCCGGTTCCCTGATGACTACTTTCTCACAGTACCAGTACTGTGACTTTTTACTGGCCTCACAGCGCATAAGAACCTTCCGTAGCTTCCCAAGAGACACTGCTTCAATGCCAAACACATCAACCTAGGAATAAACAGTCACTTACTATTGCATGATGGGAAAAGTGAGTAAACTCTCTCAAAGGAGAGAGAAAAAATAAAGCAGGCCAGTTTTTCTCAGCCATTTCTGAAACGCTTGCTTGAAAGGACATGCACTATATATGTGATAAAATAGAACCCTTAGATTAGAATTAGAATATTTATTTATTTATACACCTCCTTTATCCAAGGTGGAAATATAAAAAAAAACATATATAATAAAAACACAAAGACATATTCAGATAATGAAAACCCATAGTAGCAGCAAAATATCAGCTAAAAGTGAGTCCATGAGCTCAGAGCACAGCCGAATTAAGCGGGCACAAAAAATGACAAACAAAATAGATGATCCCTCAATGTCGTATTTCAAATACACAAGCCTGGATTCAGCCTTTCAACGTAAAGGCAGCTTATTCCATTCTACTGGTGCAATGACAGAAACATTTCCAGTTCTAGTTAGATCCAAATGGAAATGTTGTAAAGCAGGTACTGCGAGGTTGCATTGATCCTGCGACCGCAATGCATGTGCCAGCATATACCATGTCACAACTTATTTCAAGTAAGCAGACTAGTCCTGATGCAGTACATGGTGAGAAAGCAATAACAGTTTTATATAGAAGATGGGTTATATTTGTAACTTTCAGATCAAGATTATTCACAGGTATATTAGTAAAGAACTATTTATTTATTACATTTGTACCCCGCGCTTTCCCGCTTATCGCAGGCTCAATGCGGCTTACATAGTAACAAGAGAATACAATCTATAGTAACAGAATCTAAAGATCTAAAGATGGAAAGAAATAATGGACAAAGCTGGATGGATTCACTTTAAACCAAAGTGGAAATATATTTCATAAATCCAGCTGCATCTCTCTCAGGTGATAGTTACATTGATAAATTTGAAGATTTCCTATCAGATTTGATGACTGCACATTTATATGTATATTTAGCATTTAAGAAATGCTGCAATCATAGTAAAATCCACAAATCTCTGTGGCAGTAAAACAAATGGAAATTCACTTTATTTCCCTGGCAAACAAATCCACATCTCCCACTGACTTCTGCAATGCTCTCTCCCTCTGCAGTACTCAGAAGAGTAGTGTGTAAGGTCTAGATTATGGGCAGCAATGGGGCTCTTCTTGGTGACATGATCAAGTCTCAAATTTAAATACCACCCTCATGATTATGGCACCCAGATCTATCTCCTGTCATTGCCCCTTTCTCATCTGTATCCCTGTCAGCTAGCCAATTCGGATTCAGTTACCTATTTAAAAGTGCAAGTGTAAGGTTCTTTAAATTGCAGTTTTGGCATCTAAAATGCATTACACATGTACTAATATTTATTTTGGGCCCTGTTTACTAAGCCGCGCTGTAGACGTGCTAGCATTTTTAGCGTGTGTTAAAATTAGCGTGCGTTAATGCTAGAGACACCTATATATTCCTATGGATGTCTCTAGCATTAAAGACTGCTAATTTTTAGCATGTGCTAAAAACGCTAGCTCACCTTAATAAACAGGGACCATAGAGGCCCTTTTTCAAAGACACATTAAGGGCTTACATGCATCCAGTGTGTGCCAAATCAGCATTACCGCCTGGCTACCACGTGCCCTGGGCAGTAATTCTGAATTTGTCACGCGCCGAAAACGCATGATGGAAAATATTTTCTATTTTCTACCGCATGGCACTTAGCCAGCGGTAAATGTCAGTGGGCGCTTGCTGCATTCCTACCGCCCAGGTAGCTTGTGAGACCTTACCACTAAGTCAATGGGTGGCGGTAAGGTCTCAGGCGAAAAATGGATGCGCACTGGCTTTTATTTTGCCGCGCGTCCATTTTCTGGCCCCTTTAAAAAAAAGGCCCTTTTCCAGGACATGGCAAAAACTGGCCCGGCGCGTGCCCAAAAGACGTGCTTGCACTTCTGCAGTCTACTTTTTGCCACGGCTTAGTAAAAGGACCCCTAAAGTGTATTATAAGTGTAAGTTTCTTTAAATTGTTGTTTTGATATCTAAAACGCATTGCACATGTGCTAATGTTTATTTAATTAGTTGTCTTATAGACCACTCCTCCCAAAGAAGGTTCTAAGATAGTATTTATATCTTTCTTCCTCTTTTTCTCATCCTTCCATTAACCACCACAACAATGGTTTTAAGTACATTTAAATGGTGATTAGAAGCAAAATAAAAGGAAGAAGGTGACCAGTAGTTTCTTGGGATATTCTGGGTGGCAGAAAAAGGCCATGTATGCCAAGTGCTCATTTTTACAATGCTTTCCTTGGTCAAGTTTGTAATAACCTTTTTAAAAAAAACTAGAGGCAAAATTAGATTTTGCTGACCACGTAAGTGCATATTTTTTGCCCTGGGGGTGGAGACTAGGCATGTTCTGTGTTAATCAGTTAATGCAGGTACATTGCCGTACACTAACTGATTAAGGGGCCCTTTTACTAAGCCACGGTAGGTTGTACGAATGTGCAGTGCGTGCCCAAATGAGACTACCGTGCCCATAATGCCTGGATGGATTATTTATTTCCTCCCATGCGTGCCGCTGACCAGTCAACGTGCACATAGCACTTGAGTCCTTACTGCTACACCAATGGATGGTGTTAAGGGCTCAGGATGGTTTTAGATGCGCGCTGGTTTCAGTTTTACCACAGGCCCATTTTTGTCACGTAAAAAAAAACCCCTTTTTTGCAGACACGGTAAAAACTGGCCTGGTGCACGCCTAGTATCCTCACCTACAGTGCCTCAGGCCACTTTTTACCACAGCTTAGTGGTTCCCTAAGTGAATGGTTAGCATGTGAGCCTTTATTGCCTAGAAAATAGGTGTTGGTATGTGCTCACCTGCTAATGGGATAATTAGCGCTTGGACATTTTTGGTAAAATAGAAGAGTTGCCCATTTCCCAGCAGCACTAAAAACCCATGCTGAGGATAGCGAAGGCCACTTTTTAACGCTGCTTAGTAAAATGGCCCCTATGCTATTATACTCAATATTATTGTACTAAAGATCTCAGAATATCTGTCTTTTTATCTCACAGTTACATTAAAAACTCATTACAAATGAAGAAAGTGTAATTGTGCAAATGTACCTGTCCTCTTTGGAATTTTACTGGCAGGTCGGATTTATTTAAAAGCCTCATTCCCGAGTCTCCTCTTTCTCCATGGATACACATGTAAATTGGAGAATCTGTCTCCGCTTCCTCCAAATGTCCAGTGTGGACGTACACCTGATACTTTACAACTGCATCAACAAATTAAGAGCAGAGAACGTATGAATACATTTTCCCAATGCTGTAAAACAAAAATGTATTTTAAATGCCTTGCTTACTTTCATAACTCCTTTATACATTATTGATTCTCATTTATTACATATCCCTGTTTCTATAAGATAACTTTTTTTTGCTTCTTCATATTTTATTTCCTCAATTATTTTTATATTCTGTACAATTTAAAAGTAGTTCTTTTAAGACCTCAGAATTATTACAACTCATTAAACAAAGAGATATCTTTGAGGCCTCCCAGCACAGGCTCTGTGTATTTTCTGAATTATCAATTTTTTCAAACTTTTCTCCTAATTTTGTTTTATGGGGTTATTTGGACACACAAATAAACCATATAAAAGGAAAAAGCAGAAAAAATGTCCACACCAAAACCAATAATCCTGAATCAATTTGCAAAACATATAAGTAACAAGAAAATGCAAGTATGACAGAACAGAAACCCAATGTAGAACAAATAGAAATCCAAAAACTCAAGAATCAAAAAGAAAAATTGGAAAAATGCGCAGACGCAAAAATGAAGGAAGACAGGCAGGAAAGCAAAAAATTAGAATGTTGAATTAACAATAGTGAAAAACAATTTCGGTGCACATCTTGAACCACAGAAAAGTGCAATAAGCCAGACACAGCATAAGACAGAATGAAAACAACCCAAGGAAAGCAAAATTATGCTTCTGACACATCTGATTAGACTCAATCACCATTACCTCTATGACCATAAAGATCCAAATAAGCCAGTAATAGGGTTGTGAAATCCTTCTGCAGAAAGCAATCATCTTTTCTGTTTGTACTTACTTTTAGGAATCCTATGGAGAGAAGTTAGCATAAGCAAGAAGGAGTTTCCATGAGCCAGAATTTGGTGGTTCACAATCTGTTATTATGTTAAACTGATCCATAACATGCAAAATGATGGCAGATAAAGACCAGTAGACTCATCCTGTCTGATCAGCTGTCTTCTTGTGGTCCTCTACTATTCTTTGTTGATAAGCCTATACATTCCCACTTAACCCAGAATTAGCTCCCCCTTGCTTTTCACTTCACTTCAACCTTGTTTCTACCACAGCCTTCTATATCCGTTGTCAGCATGTTTAAATTCCTCTACAGTGTTAACATCTAACACCTCCACTGGCAGGACAGTCCAGGCTTTATCTTTTCCATCTTATAAAATCTATTATGACTAATCAAGTGTACCACCCCCTTTCCTTGTCTTTCAATAACATTTTGGTAATAATCCAGATGTTTTGTGAGACCTTGGTTTGTGGTGGAAATGTACGATAGACTGGATCCTATTAGAAAACGAGACAGGCCCCAAAACAGGGTCGATGTCCAAAACAGGATAGGGGCTAAAGTAGGCTGGAACAAGTAAAGCCACAGAGGCTCAGGAACCCAATCATATGCAGAAGTTGGCGGCTTCTCAGGAACCCACTCACACACAGACACTGATGCAGAAAGTACTGCTGGAACTCACACACACACATACATGGACTAGAAGTACTACTGGAATCCCCCCACCACCACCACCCACCCACACATACATACACACACACTGGAAACATGGCTGGAACCAAGTTGTACCAATGGAGACAGTAAACACTGCTAGAACCCACACACCCAGTGAGGTCAACTGCTTACTTGAACCCACTTGCACAGCGAGTATTGCAGCTACTTGAACCTACTCACACAATGAGGTAGCGGAACTGCAAAGTTGAGCAGGTAGAAGGAACGGGTGTCTCAGGACCCACAGGAAACAACAAGGACAGCTTATGACACATGAGTATCTAGGCTAGAGCCTGACGGGGTTGAATGCCCTGCTTCAGCATCTGGCGCAGGGCGATGCAGGTCCCACAATGTGCATCAGCAGGTGTGGTCCTGGCTCCGGAGTCACAGTAAGGCAGTGACACCAGACATCAGAACTAGTGAGGCTGTTGTCTGAAACATGTGGAGCATGATTTCAGAAAGGATGTCCAACTCAGAATAAGTATGTACAGGCTGGTATGTTGCTAGTGGTACTAGTGTTTTAGAACAGGATCTGCTGAAGTATGGCCTGTTCAAAAATACATGAGAAATGGACATCCATGTGCTGGTGACATTCAGCGTGAACATCCATTTTACAACTGAGACATCCAAACTATAAACAAGGAAAAAAAAGCAAGAGACAGGAACATCACTGTGGCAGCATAGAAACATTAATGTTATAAAATGACCCAATAGGTGTCCATGTGGAATAGCCTAATGGTTAATTCAATGGGTTAAGAACTAGGGTCTAACAGCCTGGTCCAAATCTCACTGTAGGTCTTTGTGAATTTTGTTTTTAGTGAGCCCTCCAGGGACAGAAAAAATATACTGTACCTGGATATACACCACTTCAATATCCTTCAGTCTTAAGCTCTGGAACTCTTTGCTTAAGCAAGTGGTAAAAGCAGTTAATGTAACTGGGTTTAAAAAAAAAGGTTTGGACAAATTCCTAGAGGGAAAGGAAAGCCACTGTTTAAACTTGGAATTAAGTAGCATAGAATCTTGCCCCTTTTTGAGTCTCTGCCAGGTACTTGTAACTTGGACTGGAAACTAGGCTAGATGGACCTTTGGTCTGACCCAGTAGGGCAACTCTTATGTTCTTATAGAAGTGATGTATATTCAGGTACAGTAGGTATTTTTCTGTCCATGGAGGGTTAACAATTAAAAAAAAATCACAAAGACCTACAGTGGAATTTGAACCAAGTTCCCTTGGCTCTTAGCCTTTCTCTCTAACCATTATGCTATTCCTCCACTCTGCAAGAAGATTTATGTGGCCATTTTATAACATGAATGCCCATAGTTCCTGAAGTTGTCACAGAGCCCAGATTCCTTTGCCAGTTTCACACTCAAGATGGGCAGCAACCCCTGGGGATTAAGGGGGTGACTTCTTTTTATCCCTCTAGTGGAGAGCTACTCAATCAGAGCACCTTTCTGTAATCTTGACATGCTGGGTACCTGGTCTAAATACCAACGTTCATCTTTTTTGGACATAGATGTCCCTTCCCCTTCTGAAATAGGAGTTGGATGTCTATATTTTGGCGCCTCCCTATTCCCTTCCAAAACATGCACATACTACTCCCCCTTGTTATATGGATGTGCTACAGTTTTAGATGTCCATATCCTGGCTGTATAAAATCAGGATTTAGAATCCATGCAGTATGGATGTCTAAATGTCTGTTTCCAAACATCCAAAACATGAAGACAGCTTCTAAAATAAGGACCAAAGATGCCAATATTTCAAAATGATTGGGAATGGCAAACACAAAACAAATTACAGCTGGCGAAAGCAAAAGTGGAAGATCAAATGGCTAAAAATGTAATGAGGGGACAAAAGAATTTTTTCAGGTACATTAGTGACAAGATGAAGGCTAAAAATTGAATTATGAGACTGAAAGATGCTGTGAACGACTATGTGGAAAATGATGAGTAAAAAATGAATATGCTAAACAAGTACCTTTGTTCTGTGTTCAAGGAAGAAAATCCTGGAGAAGGACCATGATTGACTGGCAAAGGTACATATGAGAATGGAGTGGAAGAAAGTGTTTACAAACAACTTGAAAATTTGAAGGTGGACAGAGCCATAGGACCGGATGGGATCCTTCCCAGGATATTGAGGGATCTGAGAAAGGTTCTGGTGAGCCCTCTTAAAGATTTGTTTAATAAATCCTTGGAGACGGGAGAGGTTCAGCAGGATTGGAGAAGAGTGGATGTGGTTCCTCTTCACAAAAGTGGTGACAGAAATGAAGCTGAAAACTACAGGCTGGTAAGCCTCACTTCGGTCGGATCCAAGGCAACATGGTTTTACCAAAGGTAAATCATGCCAAATGAATCTGATTGAATTCTTTGACTGGGCGACCAGAGAATTGGATTTCAGCAAAGCCTTTGACTTGGTTCCTCATAGGAGGCTCTTGAATAAACTTGACAGGCTGAAGTTAGGACCTAAAGTGCTGAACTGGATTAGAAACTGGTTGACATACAAACCCCAGAGGATGGTGGTTAATGGAATTCACTTGGAGAAAGGAAAGGTGAGTAGGGAGTGCCTCAAGGATTGGTGATGGGGCTCATTCTGGTCAATATATTTGTGAGTAACATTGCCAAAGGATTAGAAGGTGAGATTTGCCTTTTTGCAGATGATACCAAGATTTAGAACAGAATGGACACCCTGCAGAGAGTGGAAAACCTGAAAAAGGATCTGCAAATGTTAGAATAGTCTAATGTTTGGCTGTTAAAATTCAGTGCAAAGAAGTGCAGAGTGATGTACTTGGGGAGTAGAAATTCAAGGGAGCCATATGTGCTATGAGGTGAGAGTCTGATATGCACAGACAGGGAGAGGGATCATGGGATGATAGTGTCTGAGGATCTGAAGGTGACAAGGTGGTGACTGTAGCCAGAAGGATGCTAGGCTGTATAGAGAGAGGCATAACCTGCAGAAGAAAGGAGATGTTGATGCCCCTGTACAAGTCATTGGTGAGGTCCCACTTGGAGTATTTTGTTCTGTTTTTGGAGGCCATATCTTGCTAAGGATGTAAAAATACTTGAAGCAGTCCAGAGAAAGGCGACAAAAATGGTATAAGGCATGTGCCAAAAGACGTATGAGAAGAGACAGGAGGTCCTGAATATGTATACCTTAGAGGAGAGGAGGAAGAGGGGAGATATGATACAGAAGTTTAAATACTTGAAACGTATTAATATAGAAACAAATCTTTTCCAGAGAATGGAAAATGGTAAAACTAGAGGACATGAAATGAGGTTGCAGGGTGGTAGTCTTCGGAGTAATGTCAGGAAATTCTTTTTCACAGAGAGGGTGGTTGATGCCTGGAATGCCCTCCCAAGGGAGATGGTGGAGACAAAAATGTTGATGGACTTCAAAATGGCATGGGATGAAAATAGAGGATCTCTAATTAGAAACTGAATGGTATAAAAAAAACAAACTTAAAAGGTTTCATGTGTATTTGATGTGTCGAATGGTGCTTAGATGACAACTCTGACTGTGAAGAACTAAGGCCGGTGCCAGGCAGACTTGTACAGTCTGTGTCCCGTATATAGTAATCCAGTTTAGGATGGGCTGGGGAGGGCTTCAACAGAAACTCCAGTATTTGGAACAGAGCCAGGCAGACCTTTACTGTATGTGTCCCGCAAATGACAAGATTGATTTGGATAGTCTGGAGTGGGCTTCAGATGGCAACTGCAATTGTTGGAACCTAAGGACAGTACCAGTCATACTTCTAGGGTCTATGTCCCAGAAATGCCAAAGAGAGACAATGATCAAGTATTTTATATCACACTATTTGTTGGTTTAATCATGAATTGATAGCGAGTGTGACTGTTGGGCACACTGGCTGGACCGTTCAAGTCTGTATCTGCCTGGACTCAAATGAAAATGCTTAATATTGGAGGTGCTCAGCACCCATTGCACTAGCAGAGCTGGCTCCTATGCTTATACATATAGGTTTGTAAAATGGCATGGCTACATTTGGAAACATTGCCACTTAAACATGATGTTAAGCAACCTAGACTGGATCATTCTATCCTGAAAATCTATAGGCATCAGGGAATCCTAATGTTGGTGAAGCAAGCACATACAGTTTTTTACTCTGATTTTCCATGTTATCTGATTTTGAATTGCACTCCACCAAAACCTGTCTCATAGAGCATCAGATTGCTTCTCTGTTTCTTTTAAAACCTACTTGCATACGTTGGCTTTCCATTTTTTATCACTGGACATTCACACACAGTACTGCAATCCCCACGGTTTCTTGATAACCATCTGTTCACTTCAAAGTACAGCTTCATTCTGCTTTTTAAATTCATCAATATGACCTGGGGGAGAAAGTTAACAAAGTATTTTGTTTGTGTCATAGCAGTAATTAGTTCTCATATTACTACTACTACTACTACTTAACATTTCTAAAGCGCTACTAGGGTTACGCAGCGCTGTACAATTTAACATAGAGGGACGGTCCTTGCTCAAGGAGCTTACAATCTAAGAGACAAGTGAACGGACAGTCCGATAGGGGCGGTCAAATGGGGCAGTCTGGATTTAGTGAATGGTAAGAGTTAGGTGCCGAATGCAGCAGATCCAGCCCATGGTGTACATTTTTTCTTTACCTATAAACTTCATCCTATGTCCGTCCCCACCTACTGCAGCTCTGTGATTTCAGCCAGCAGACTGAACACAGCCTCAGACTCAATTGTCCTTCCATGCTTATCCTTACTACACCAAACTTGCCTACTAAGAATGTCCCTCTTCTTCCTTCCTTCTGGTCCCGGGAATAAAGAGAGAAAACAATGGGGATTAGAATCACTGATTCTGGAGTTAAGCACTGCTGAACTTGCCAAAATGAATATTACAGCAGCTTTGCCTCTATAAATATACATATCACAAATGTGTTACACTGTCTTTTCTTCTCTAGAGAAGAAGCTATGGATATGTATGTTCAGAACTTTTTTTTTTCAATTTTATGAAGTTCAATATTAAAAAAAGAAAAATCTGGGTTCCTAAATTTAGAAGTAGCTCGAAATGTACTGAAATTTAGGATTCTAACAGTTATAGTCTTAAATTTAGGCCTCCAAAAGAGGAGCAGTATAAAAACTAGCCAAATAACCATCATGAGTGCAAGTCCCCCAGACCAAAATCCTGTCAGTTCAAAACTGCTTCAAAAAACCCTTCACCACTACTTAGATCAAAGGCCGTTGATATTTCTCCTAAAACTGAATATGTGGTCAAAAATAGATGACACCTCTAGTGGTATTGTAAATCAGTTATACAATCAAATTAGCAGCTAATTGGAATATGCAAAAGCACCAATGTTCATATAATTAAAAAAAAGCTTTAAAAGTGACACCCAGTTCACATGGATAACATAGGATCACTGTTAATGACATTTCCCCCTGAAATGAAGAAACATTTTTGAAAGAAAAATTTTTGGCCTGCACACCCTTAAAAATAAATGCTAATCTTCTACTTGTTTCCCCATTCTAAATCCACCCCTTTGCCACCATTCACTTTTTATTCTCCTAAATTTAGGGAAATAGTGAAATTGATGGGGTCTTTTACAAAGGCAGCATTTTCAGAGCACGCTAGCGTGCCTTTGTAAAAAAGACCCCATATTCACTCAGCCCTAACAAATATTCAACGAGGTCAATTTAGGAGCCTAGATTCTCTTAGATGTCCTTTTACTAAGCTGCAGTAAGAAATGGGCCTAGTGCACCCTTGCATGGGCCTTTTCTGCACTTTAAGCCCATTTCTGCTGTGACCATTGAAAACAGCTGTTGTCAATTTGTTTCATTGATGGCAGCATTGGCTATTGGTTAAACTTATATCACTTTAAGTAGATGGTGAATTGAGGATTAGTATCACCTGAATTCCAGCACATAATAAACAGAAAAAGAGTTACCCGATGAACGAAGTGCTGAACCACCAGGCAGTGATATTATCACTTGCAATAGTGAGTGGAAATTCTGAGGGTATTCTCAAAAAATTTTGAATATACACATAATAACACTTTTTGTAGCCTGTGCTGTGAATTTTTGATTGACGTTTTGATATTTGGTAACTTGTAGTCCTTGTTTAGAAATTTGTTGTTCTTGCACTAATGTTAGCATTAGTGCAAGGCCATTTAAAAAAAAAATTAACATGGGAGCACTTACTGCCTCCTATTTAGGTAGGGTTAAGGGCTCAGTTAATGTGGTGGTAATATGCACAGTGCATTCATGCTCATTCTCCACCCCTGACACGCTCCCACCCTCAAAAAAAATATTAAGAAATATTGGTCGCGGTTAGTACTCACAAATGGACAAAACTAATGCACAGTGATTTAGTGCATCCTGCATTAGGCCATTTTTGTTGTGTTTGGCGCAAATTAGCACCTAACGCACCTTAATAAAAGGATCCCAGTGTTAAGAACCTTAACCCTTTTGGTTGTCTCATGGTGTTTTTATTTTCTTGGCCCATTTTTTTTACTATGTTTCTTCCTGGTTTTGCACCACAAATCTGCCATACTCGTCCTATGCATGTCTTGTTATCCCTTCCATTCAGCAGATAGGAACTCATTTTATAACAGAGAAAGGAGTGGAGGGAGTCTAGCTAAAAATTCAAAAAAAGCTATGCTAAATTTTCAAGATATAAGTAGTTTCCTTGAAGCTTATTTTTAAAAGATGTGAATAAACATGTGGATAAAGATGAACCAGTTGACATACGATATCTGGATTTTCAGAAAGCATTTGACAAAGTTCCTCATGATAGACTCTTGAGGAAATTAAAATATCATGGGATAGGATGCAATGTCCTCTTTTGGAATGAGAATTAGCTATAAGAGAGAAAACAGGAAGTAGAGCTAAATGGACTATTCTCTTATTGCCAAAAGAAGAATGGTAGAGTACCCCAGGAATCTAAACTGGCACCTGCTGAGGTAAATTGTTCTGAATATCAATGGCACTGTTTTTTTTTATCTCTTTTGGCCCCATATTCCAAACTTGAAACCAAATGCAAAGTTAGTAATTGTCAAAATTCAGTTTTATGCAGCTTATCCTTTTCTATATTTATTTTCATAGTTATTTTCACTTGTCATTAAAAACAAAAATGCCTGCAAGCAGTTTACAACAAAAGGGAGGTACACATAACAGCAGTAAAATACACAAAGGAGCATTTTTGATATAATGTCTAAATCCAACTTTGGACATTTTGCTGAAAACGTCCAAAAATCAAATGGTGAACACTGCCATTTTCAAACCTGAAAAACGTCTGTGTTTTTGTTTCAAAAATGGCCATTTCCTAGATGTGTTGTAGATATTTCATGCTCAGTGCATATTTTTTTGTGACCATTTTCACAAAAAAGCATCCAAGGGGAAAAATGCACAAAAACAAGCCATTGAGATGTATGGGGGGGGGGGGGGGGGGGGCAGCATTCTTAGTAGACTGGCCGCAAATGCATCCCAGCAGAGCAGTGCTGCACCCTAGGGAGCACTGCAATGGACTTCACATAAAAGGTCCAAGGTACACATTTCACCGTTACCCTTTTATATTTTATGTGGAATCCTCTAAAACCTGCCAAAAACCTACTGTACTCAACTGTACACCACTACAATAGCCCTTATGCCTGCAGATGTCACCTATATGTGGGTCTGGTAGATTTTTGGTTAGTTTTGGAGGGCTCACACATTCCACCACAAGTGTAACAGTTACAGTGTGATAGGAGCCTGAGTCTCCTTCTCTAGAGTGCACTGACCACTAGGCTACTCCAGGAACCTGCTTGCTACTCTAATAGGACTGTCCATAACATCTGAATCTGTCATTGAGGCTGGTATGTACTGTTTCTTTCACATCTTTGGGGGGTGGGAGGGGCCAGTGACCAGTGGGGGAGTGAGGGGCGGCCAAGCCTTAAGCCCTCCAGTGGTCATATAGGGCACCTTTTTATGACTTAGTTGTGATTGAACAAGACAACCACAAAGCAGGAACCGTGAGTAGTGGAAAAAAAAAACCCAGTGAGGTAGATCCAAGGAGGATAACAAAAAAGTTTTATTTTAGCTATTCCCAATAAAGACTTTTTTGTTATCCTCCTTGGATCTACCTCACTGTTTTTTTCCCCATTCATTGTGATTGAAACAGGTCCAGACCAAAATGTCCAATTTTAGCCCTGGACGCAGGGCCGTGCCGATGCGGTAAGCGGGGTAAGCGCCGCAGGGGGGCGCCATCCTCTGGGGGGCGCCGCCGCTGCGTGCTTACCTTGCCCCTCCCGCTCCCATGTAGGAACTGCCCACCCTCTTCTCCCCCCCCAAGATCCCTTTCCTTTTTTTTTTCTTTAAATTTACCTTCCTCCGGCAGCACAGCATCAGTGAAGGAGGCGGCGCTCCCAGTCCCAATGTCTCTAGCCTTCCATTGGTTCACTCAGTGTCCCGCCTTCTTCTGACATCATCCTTGACGTCAGAAGAAGGCGGAACACTGAGCGAACCAATGGAAGGCTAGAGACGTCGGGACTGGGAGCACCGCCTCCTTCACTGACGCTGCGCTGCCGGAGGAAGGTAAATTTAAAAGAAAAAAAAAAAGGAAAGGGAACTTGGGGGGGAGAAGAGGGCGGGCAGTTCCTACATGGGAGCGGGAGGGCAGGGGAGAGAGGAGCATAGATGGGAGGGCAGGGTTCATGGAAGGGAGAGAGGGGAATTGCTTGATCGGGATGAATAGCGGGGGCAGGGGACAGATGGGCATGGATGGGTGGGAGGGTAGGGCTCAGGGAGAGAGGGGAATCACTGCCTTGGAGCCAGGCAGGTGCGGGGGGGGGGCGGCGCCGCAGGGGGGGGGCAGCGCCAACTGGTAGTCTGCAGTGGGGCGCCAGAGACCCTTGGCACGGCCCTGCCTGGACGTTTTTGCTTTGTTCCATTATGGCAGAAAAACATCCAAGTTGTGAGAACTCCCAAATCCCACTCCCAACATGCCCCTGACATGCCCCCCTTGTGATTTATATGCACTGCAGATGAACTGCATTAAAAAACTTCTTAAAAATATGTTTCAAAAATAGCGCTTTGGATGGTTTTAGAAGAAAAACGTCCATCTGCTGCTTTGTACCAGTTTTTATATCGTGTTCTGTTTTGAAAATGAGCCCCATAATGCAGTAAAACAGCAGCATAATACAGGAGGAGTGGCCTAGTGGTTAGAGTGGTGGACTTTGGTCGTGAGGAACTGAGTTCAATTCCCACTTCAGGCACAGGTAGCTCTTTGTGACTCTGGGCAAGTCACTTAACCCTCCATTGCCCCATGTAAGCCACATTGAGCCTGCCATGAGCAGGAAAGCACAGGGTACAAATGTAACAAAAAAAAAAAAAAAATTATATTTAACCCAATATCCCCCTGAATCCCTGTTACAGCTCCTACAAACATCAGTATATTCCAATAATAGATGAAGAAAGGTCTAGAAATCTCATAAAGAAGTCCTCAAAGTGAACCACACAAAAGTGCAACACCTTTAGCTCACCCCTTCAGTAGTAACCTTTTGGCAGGTACCTGTTACCTTCAACAGGCCAGAATAAATACAGGGCCCCTGCTTGTAAAGTTACAGGGAGTGAGGCAGAAAATACTAGGCTTTCATGCTAGAGACAGTGCAGAACAGGAAAAGTACCCAGACATTATTTGTATTCATGTTAGCTTGTTTTTTGGGGAGAGGGAGGAGGATGGAAATGAATGTCATTAAGAATGATTACTATGCACACTATTTGCAGATAATATACACTCTCCTGATACTACACGCATGTGTGAACCAGTACATATGCACAAACCATTGCATATGTGCACACATACGAACCATCAGGAAAGAAGGCTCACTATGTGCAAATAGTGCACAGTCTTCATGGGGAATGACGTGCTTTTGAAACGACTGCCCATCCTTACAGAGCTGCAGAGGAATTGGAGGCTACAGTAGGGACAGCTTATGGCGGACAGTAAACAGATGCCCTCTGCTTTATTAAGAAATCTGGAATCCCACTGATGATGATGTCACAGGGGCAGATACCAGATTCATAGGCTAAAGATAGAGCAAGAAGGGTACTAGAGTAGTAGAGATCACAGATAGCAGGTACCATATAGGTCATCTTCCCTGCTGCTGCTGAAAATTTTCTATTTTACACTTTCTTTATATTCTACCAAATATCTTATGCACCTGCTGATATGTCTAGCATATATATTACCAAATATGTATGCACCTGCTAATATGCCATCCATATAAGGTTCCACATACTGTGAGACCATGAAGGAGTAGATGGACTTGGAAAGTCTAAGAAAATTTAGACTGCCCTCTAGAACCCTTCATGGTAGGTTAAAGATTGAAGCCTGCTATTGAGAAAGGCCAGAGATCCCAACTTGCTAGACTGAAGAATGATCATCCTTCTAGCAAACCATTTCTCCCAATGTTTCCACCAAGTCAGCAGATGGAGAAGACAGTGGTGATGCTTAAGAATGCATCCTCCTTTTCTACTGCCCAGGATCTGACTGCTCTTTTGAGCCATATGCTGTACCATATGGTTTAAAGTTCTAGATAGATGTCAACAATAAGAGGAGGATACAGCCTGAAGCAATGCCATTTTCTAATATTTTTTTTCTGGCCCAGATCAGTAGTGGTGAGTGAGGAGGAGATGAGAGAACTGGAAGGAGATACAAATGAAAGCAAGGAGGATTGGCTGAGGAGCATGATGAGAGTCTAAGGGATGAGTTGGAGTTAAGGATTGAGGGGAGTGGCTAAAGAGATAGGAGAAGCAGTGGGGTGCAAAAGGATTGATTGGGGGCAAGAGAAGGGTTGAAGGTAAGACAGGTGATTGACTTTGCACGTGTATCTGGAAAGGCATACATAAAACTCCTTTGAAAATGTACAGACCATTGCGTACACCTTTCCAATCTTGCTTTTGTAAGTACAAACAACATAACAGCCAAGGGCCCGTGCAAATATTTTCTCTTATGGCAGTTTAGAAGTCATGTGTCTTTGCAAATGTTCAAAGATATATCTATGGTGATCTGGCTTGTGTAGTCAGACTTTCTGTCATACATTATCTAGATGTGTGAATGCCAAAGAATAGAATGCCAGGTGGAGAAACTGGAAGCTAATTTCTCTGCAAAGATCTGCCAAGATTAGCAATTTGTTTGTTAGATCTTGGAATATGCTCTTCTGACTGGAAAAGTACACTTACTTACATTTTTTAAAAAGGCATCAGAGATGAATGAAATAATTAAGAGTGTTCAGCAATGCCAGGTTACTTTGTGAGATCTGGATCACTTTTGACTTCACACAGTGCAGACCCACAATGAAGCAGACAGAAGGAAAAACTATGGTACCACCCATTATAATGAGAGCTCTTTTGCTTCGCCATAGTTTTGAGTCAGAAGTGCAAGAAACCAGACAGAACCATTCATACATGGGAATCAACTGGGTAACTTCTTCATGCCCCTTAATTTGTGGTGTCTACCCAGCATAATGCCATCAAGAGATGACCCTTCCCATAAAGCAGTCAAAATACAATACAAAAGCTGAGACTGTAGCTCCCTATGAGCCTAGGGATGTGCCTTCATGTGAAATAACATACAAAATTTAAATGACATTTCCCATGTCACTTCATATCATTTTTAATCTGAAATCACAGAAAACCCCCCCACTGAAATTTCATTAATAACGTGCACTATGAGGCCAACAAACCACCTAGCCCCCTCCTGCTAACAACCAGTACCCACCCCCCCAGGAACTCAACCTGAACCTACCTTAACAGCATCAGCTGATACCCCCCCCCCCCCCCCCGGGCACAAGCATTAGACAATGTATCATCCTTACCATCCCCCCAGGTGTTAGCATCACCCTTTCCCCACCCACTCATGCTAAAAAGAGGCAGCCAATTTTCACCCCTAGTCTCAGATTCTCAATTTACTGGGGGTATCATTGATGGTATAGTTTAAGGGCAGGTGCTTCCAGTTAAGTTGCTGCCTTGATTCAACATGGTGGCTCCAACTCCTAGTGGCAGTGTCACAGTACCACCACTCAAATTGCCAAACAAGGAGTGAAAGTTAAGTGGTTTAATTTAGGCCAGCAAAAATACTGTCCTAAACAAAACCATTCAGCTATAAGAATAGCTGCCAGTGGTGGATGCTCTGCATATAAATATTCTGTACCACTGCTTATCTGTACAGTCACACTGAATTGACATACTTTTTAAACTTAGTAATGCAAGAATACAGCTAGAGGTCACTGCCACTATTTTTTGACAGAAGCTGCCACTGAGTGGGATTTACTCATGCCACACTTAGCCACTGAACCACCAATAAAGTTAACGTAGGCCTGGGGGGCCAGCTAGGACTTTGAGGAGGGTCAGGACATCTTGAGCATGGCCGTCTTTATTGGGGTTAGGGACCAGGAGGGGGTCTGGATATGTTGGGATGCTCACAGAGGATGGATCAGTTTGGGGGGGAGGTGGGTCCTGATATTCCATTATGTGGGTCTCAGTTGATATTCAGGGCCCCGGTTGCTAAGCAGCATTATAGGCGCGTTAACATTTTTAACACGCGCTAACCATGTATGTGCCTACAATATCCCTATAGGTGCCTACATGGTTAGTGCGCATGCTAAGTGTAAGCATGCTAAAACACTAACACAGCTTAGTAAACAGGGCCCTCAGCCAGTCTTATGCAGGTCCCAGATGAATATTGTTTGGGACCTGCATAAGTGATGGCAAACATCCCATAACTTGACAGTCCCATATATTCAATGCCAGTGCCTGGATGTGACCCAGCCTGGAATATCTGGTGCTAATTTTGCTTAAAACAATGCTGACCACTGCTGACTGAATATTGACCAGTCAAGTATTTAACATGCTGTAAAATATTTAGTGCATGCTATGCAGAGTAAGCATGTGTTAAGACAATAGCACCCATTATTATTTTGTAGAATGCATTAACATTTTTTATTAAAACAAATATGAAATGAACTGAAAAATAAGGATGAAAAAGCTTGAACTGAGAACAAATCAAAAATATGATCCCTAATGCTGTCTACTTAGAGCTTTTAATTCCCTCAAATATTTGGATTTGTAAATATCTCAAAGAAAAAAAAATCCAGGCTGGAATGGTTATAGCTTGAGAAAGGTGGTCTCTGACTTCTTCATCTTAAGAACTACAATATTTCTTCTTTCAAATGCTGTTTAAGGCTATTCCCCGCCCCCCCCCCCCGCCCCCCCCCCCCCCCCCCCCCCCCCCCACACACACACACACACAGAGGCTGAAATGAAAGAGCTCAACTTGAAGAATGGTGCTTGTGGTATACAAAGTAAAATCAGTTTATTTATGTACATTAAATTAGTAGAAGGCTGAATCTTTCCAGTTTGGTCAGGATCCAACCAATTCCATGTCCAGTGGTGACAGGTGGCAGGCTATTAACATCCTCTCATATTATTCAGATTTTCAATCTCAGTCAAAATGCTAAAAATGGATTGTCCTCAGCTCATGTTCTTTGCCAAAAAGAGAACAAAAAAAGGGGGCAATTCTACAACTGCCATCTTCATTTAGACATCCCCAGGCCATGTGGTGGGACCTATCTTATAATGCGATCTGAGCACCCAGGTTTTGTTAAACAATACCAACATAACCCAGTATTGGCGGCCTGACATTTAGATGTGTCAGTGCAGCCATGCTCCAATGCAGCAAGGATTCATGTCACAGTATTCTGCAAGTTGCATGCTTAAGTGGGAGCCCTGCCCATGTCCCATCCATGTGTACACCCTCCTTGCAAATATATGCTATGTAAGTTAAGTGGATATTTGCAGAATAGTGCTTAGGCATACTGCTGGCACTTTCAGGGTACATGCACACTTATGGGCGAACATGCTAGTATTCTAGCCACTTACACCCACAAGGGGCATATAAATGCGGGCACCTACATAATACAATTGCCCTTCACGTGATCAACTTATATCCGAAGGGGAGAGCGAAATCTAGCTGAATACAAGCACTGCAGAAAAGACGTCACTTCTGCTAACTTTCCAAAACTGTAACTTTTCAATGGCCGAGCCATGCTGAGCAGGCTCCAAAATGACTGATAAGTGTGGACCTTAAACAGAGGATGTCAAATAATGTTGAATATAAGAACTTGTTACAGTTATCAGGTCAATGCAGTTATTATGAAGAAAAATCTTTACAGTTAAAAGCAAAATCACCTGAAAAGATGTAGAGGCTCATTTTCAAAGCACATACGGGACTGGCGTTAGGGGGTGGCAATTGCCTTGGGCCCAGGGGTGTAGCCAGACACCCAATTTTGGGTGGGCCTGGGCCCAAGATGGGTGGGAAGAAGAATCCTGCCCCATTCTACAGGTGATTTGGTCTCTCCTTCTCTCACCTGCATGCCATACGGTCTCTCAAACATCCCCCTCTCCCGCATATCTTTTAAATAGCAGATTTTTACTGGCAGCGAGCAGCAACTAATACACACTGCTCATGTTGGCCCCACAGCCTTCCCACTGATGCAACTTCCTATTTCCACATAGGCAGGAATACGTCAACGGAAAGGCTGTGGGGCTGGTGAGAGCAGTATGTATCAGTCGCTGCTTGTTGCAGGTGAAGATCTGCTATTTACAAGGTATGTAGGAGGGACAGTCATTGGGACTTTTCAGCTGGTGGGGCATGGGAATCCCTGCCAGCCACACAGTGTGCTGCTACTGGATGGGCCTGAGCCCAAAGTGGGTGGGCCTGGGCCCACCCTTGGCTACGTCACTGCCGGGGCCCCCATACCATAGGGGCCCTAAACCTGCCTCAAGCTAAAGGAGGCATAGGCTGAAGGCAAGGTTTTGCGACTCCGCCCCGGTTTCTGCCCTGGACCCCTGAATATCCAACACCAACCCTGTGCACATACACTTACAAAGTTACATATAACTGTCTATGTGCTTTGGTACTATTAGCTCAGGTTGTCTGTCACAGGACTTGTTTTATTCCTATGGGCCCTGCTGCAGATAAGGGAAAAGGGATGGGACTTGATATACTGCCTTTCTGTGGTTACAAGCAAGGCAGTTTACATATTATATACAGGTACTTATATTTTACCTGGGGAAATGGAGGGTTAAATGATTTGTCCAGAGTCACAAGGAGCTGCAGTGTGAATTGAACCCTAGTTCCCCAGGTTTTCAGGCTGCTGGACTAACCACTAGGCTAGTCCTCCACTCCAACATGTGTGAATCTTTGGTAAAAGACCCCCTTAGGTCCTTTTAACAAACTAAAGTCCTGTACCTACCATATGGTAAGTACCCAAATTACAGTGTGGTAAGTGCCTATCTTGTGGCATTCCCAGCACCTTCCCATATATTTATCTTATATAAAAGTACTTTTACCGTGTGGTAAGTGCAGTGGCAGTGCAGATGCTCAGTATCTGGATCCATGCTATCTGCACGAGTGACAACACATCATAAGTGGCCATACACCATGCCCATTCCTCACTCATAGCTGTCCATGTCCATCTCATTACAGGCTATGTGGTTACCCCGGATTCTGTATATAGTGAGTGACATGGTGTGTGCAACTTGTTTAGGGAAAGGGAAAGGCAATGGGACTTGATATACCACCTTTCTGTGGTTACAATCAAAGCAGTTTACATATTATATACAGCTACTTATTTTGTACCTGGGGGCAACAAGCCAATTAGTGCTGATAACTGGCCACTAACAATCAATGATCAGTACTAATTGGCACTAATTAGAATTTATGCATGCAGCTTTCTAAGCATATCCTATAAAGTGATGCATGTAAATTCTAATGTGCAGATCTCAAAAGGGGTTGTGGCCATGGGAAGGGAATGGGTGGGTTGTGGGCGTTCCTAAAAATTATACACATTGTTTAGAATATGCCTGATCCATGCCTAAGTTAGGCATGGGCATTTACACCAGGTTTTAGTCATAGGAGCAGGCGCTACACGTATTCAATAAACCATGACTAACTTTAGATGAGGTTTATAGAATAGTGCTAAGCGTGGCTTTTTCGGTGCTGATTTTTAGGCACCATATATATAATCTGGTCCTTAATGCATGAATTAGTGTACTGTCATGCTAGTGCAGTAATAGTTACTGTGGCCATGTGCCAACAGTTTCCATGAGCTAATTCATGTGTTAACTGCTTAGCACACTTCAGTAAAAGGGTCCTTAGGTTTTCAGCTGAAAATTCACCTAAGTTTAAGTTATACTTCAAATTTTTGGTCTGCCCTTCATTTGCCTAGATTTATGAGCCTAATTTAGGTGTTTTGTGTTGACAATATAGCTAAAAGCCCCTTTTTCTCACCCTATTTCTGACTCATGCCACCTATCATTTAAGCTCTTAAATTTAGGAATTTAAAAGGCAATTCTATAAACTGATGCCTAGAGGGTGTCATGGCAACTGCCTGTGAGGGATGCTGAGCTGAGTCTCTCTCTACTCTACTGATGTCTGCCGTACACTGCCTGGTAATGCTGTGACTCATGTATTTGAAGAGACTTACAGTTGGTCTAGTATTCTGTTTATTCCACTTTGCTGCTTATTTCACCACCAAGTATGTCCTGTCTGTCCTGAAATTCCCATATCCTATCCTCTTTCAAGGGTGGCAGACACTGAAAGGGAGTCTTCTGCTTCTTATCTCCTGGAAACTGGAGTAGCAGGTACTCCAGGATTTGGATTATGACTGTATGATCATCGTTGGAAGCCTTTTTGTGAGATCTTTATTGTCCTTTGACATAGGCAAGAACACCAAACTCCGGGCTATGTTGGGTGTTTGAATAAAATTTTGGCTTCTACTATCCTTGCCTCCTGTTGTTGTTTCATCCGAGGGCCACTTCACTGTCGATTTGGTTTGCCTAGAGGTATGTGCCACTTATAGGCATCAAAATCACCATTAACTGACAGATGCCTATGTGCACCAGGTGCTGGATTCTATAAGGTAGTGCCTAGCTAAAAGGGGGTGTACATATGAGTGGAGCATGGGTAAGTCGTGGGCATGTCTACCTGCCTAGTTTATAGAACACTATAAATCATGCACATCTCTTGGAACACTTAGGCGTGTCAACTTACGTCTATTAAACATAGGCGCACCGATGCCAACATCCTAGTATTCTAGAACAAAATCTTGGCACCAAGATGCTGTTATAAAATTGGTGCAAATCGCATGGCATTGGAGCACCTAAACTGAGCTGTCAATTTAAAACTACCACCATAGTGAAATTATTTGCACAGATTTAGCTGCTCAGCTCTGGTAAATTTTCAGAAGCCAATTTAGGAGTCTTAACACTCAAAGTAACTAGCATAAACTCTTTAAAAATTGGTTGCTAGGGTTCTGGCATTAGTCGTTTATTTTTATGGTCTATTTAACATTTCATATACCACCCTTCCTGAGAACTCTTTAGCATGCTACCTTTAGCACAGCAAGTAGTTACAAATAGTCAGTACTTCCATTTTACAACTTTACTACATGCCAATAGGACCATAAAGATGCTGAAATCATATTTTCTATGTAGAACAGGGGGAAGGGGGGCAAATGTATCTCTGTGCAGTTTATTCATGATTAGTTGAATTTCTTTAGTGATAAAAAAAAAAAAAACCCTCACTTCACAGCTGTGAATTTTAATCCCCTTCCTCGTCCCCTTTCCATTAAATTCTGTTTTTTATCTAATACCGAACATCAATATCCCATTCACAGAGCTCCCTCTGCTGATGGAAAACAAGGATCCAACAGTAATGGACAGAGCTTTTGCTGCATAAAAAGTGCATTATCCTTTCATGTTAGAAGAATGATTTCCCTGATGGAGCCAAACAATTCTAAGGAAGTAAGAGAGCAAGACAATCAAATGAGCAGTGAAAGAGCATATGGTGCCAGGGAAACTGAAGAAAAAGCTAAATAAAAAAAAAATCAATTTCTTGTGGATATAGCTGAAATAAGCAATTCTGAAATAACAGCTGGAAAACTATTCAGATCTAACCTGCAATTTCACCAGGTCAGTAAAACAGTAAATTTAGAGGCCATTTTATAAAGCGGCAGTAAGCCCACCACGGGCTTACCGTGCGCCAATCTGGAGCTCCCGCCAGCCCAATGTGGGTGCCGGTGGTAGTTCCAGTCCCAGCATGCACCATTTCCCATGCTAGGGAAAATAGGGCCCTATTCTTTTGCGCAGCAGTTACCAGGCGGTAATCGGGCAGCACCGCATGTTATCCACTTACCGCAAAGTTAGTGCGGGACCCCTTACTGCCACCTTGTGTGAAATATTACTGCATGGTCATGTCTTTTTTTTACCACAGTGGATAAAAAGGGCCACAGCATCGGGCAAAAATGGCCCCCACTACTTGCACAGGGCCCTTTGTACGCAGCTTGGTAAAAGGACCCCTTAGTCGCTTAGGGGTCCTCTTAGTAAGCTGTGGTAAGCACTAACACATGCGTACTGCAGGATAAAATTCACGACTGTGGAGCGCGCTCAGGCATCCTGCGGTAGTTTTGCATGTGCACACCCTACCTGCATGCACTTTCTACGCACTAAAAATATATATTTTAGTGCAAGGGGTGTTTTTGTGGGCAGAGATTTGACACAGCTATGTTAATTGGTTAGCATGTGGGCAGTGCCGTGTGCTGATTAGCACAGGATGAGCACGTGAGCCCTTACTGCCTACAATATAGGTATTGATAAGTGTTCACAGGCTAATGGCCACCCACTAATGGGAAAATTAGAGCAGCCATTTTGCTGAAACGAGACTACTAGGACTATTAGGAGTAGTTATGTTCTTGGATGTATTTATAAAAGGAGATTCCCCTGAAGCACCCTTCTGTTGGCGAAACAGGATTCCCTGTTCATCAGCTTGCGGAAGAATATCGCACACGTACCATCCAAGATAAGTAACATTTTTTTGCTTACTTCTAACTTAACATTAGTGTCTCAACCCATAGGTGTTTGAAAAGGTGGATGGGTATAGATAAGATGAAGATAAAATTTGGTGGTGTTTTTTTTTTTTTAAGACATGATTAATGAGGTGCCCTCTCTATTCAAAAAGGTGTGTCCTTTAAAAAGAGGTGTCTCCGATAATAAGGAGGTCTTTTTTCTCTCCACAATATTTTTCATTGTTACTTACCACATTTGCCTTTGAATACCTTCTCCATAATTGTAGAATTATGAGCTAAATCTAAAATTAGAGCAGGCCCATTACTGGCAGAAATGTCAAAATCGGCCATTTACTGGCATCACTAAAAGTGGCTTTAGCGCTCAGGAAAGACCCTCTCTGGGGATAGCACAAGCTACTTTTTAGTGCTGCTTAGTAAAAGGGCTCCATAGTGTTAAGCAAGATAAAAGTTTTTGCGAAATAAATAAATAAAATAAATAATGTAATTTTTCATGCATTCATACTATACTGAATTCTAGTCTTTGTTTTAATGTGTTACTCTTAAGTGCCAGCATGGTGTCAATTCTGAAAGAACCTCTGAATGGTGACATTGGTTAAAGTTTGTCCTGATCTTCAGCTACATCTAACTAGCTAAATATCTATTCAGATGTAAACATGCAAAACCTGTGTGGAATACCAATACAGCTCTTACATACCACTATATCCCCAAATATGAGTCTAATACAGTCTACAGAAAAGACACAAACAAATTTACTAGGGATGTGAAAAAAAACATTTTTGGTTTGATTCTCTGTTGATTATGAACTTTTTTACCCAATTTTTGGCCATTTTTTCAGTTTAGTTCAAATTGTTTGGCTAACAAAAATGTTTACCATGTCTGAATTTTTTTTAATGCAAATTGATTGACTTTATAGGCATTAATTCATAGGATATCACATTGAAATTGATTTTGCATGTAACAGCAACTCTCAAATGCATCTCCTTAAAGAGAACATTTAGAAGGCCTATCACATGCAGAAATCCAGGGCCCCATCCTGGTCAATAAAGCTCAGCAATCAGAGGCAGAACTTTGAGAGTTGACACCATAAGCATACTCATTTCATGTGTGGTACTGAGCTTGCTCATGCTGTCAGCACTGGCAGCTCAAAACGCTGCTGCTCAGTGCTAAGCTTTACTGGTTGGGGATGGGCCCCACGTTTCTTAAGCTGGCAGGGCTTAGGAATCCACACCAGCAACACAGATGCTGAGGTTGGCTGCTAGATAGTCCCAGGCCTCCCCTTTGGCTATTCCCTTGCTCTGTATAGCTTCAGGTATAAAGTCTTATTACTAGTAGAAAAAAATATACGCTTGGAGGGAAAGTGATAACAATATACCAAAAAACAATCCCACACTTCTTGCAAATATATAAAACCTAAGGGGTCCTTTTACCAAGGTGCGCTGACAGATTTAGCACACACTAACGATTAGCATGTGCTAAATCATAACACACCCATAGGAATATAATGGGTGTCCTATCATTCAGCGCATGCTAAATCTGTTAGCACGCCTTAGTAAAAGGACCCCTAAATATTTTTAATAGTGCTCTTATCAATTGAGGCTTTCATAAACTCATGATGTTTCATGGATAATGTGTCTCAAGTGTTTGAATCATTGCACATATGAAACTAAACATGTATACAATCAGGCTTATTTTCAAAAGAGAAGGACGCCCATCTTTCGACACAAATCGCAAGATGGGCGTCCTTCTCACAGGGTCGCCCAAATAGGCATAATCGAAAGCCAATTATGGGTGTCCTCAACTGCTTTCCGTAGTGGGAACGACCAAAGTTCACAGGGGGGTGTCGGATGCATAGTGAAGGCGAGACAGGGGGTGTGCTTAACACATGGGCGTCCTTGGCCAATAATGGAAAAAAGAAGGGCGTCCCTGACGAACACTTGGATGACTTTACTTGGTCCTTTTTTTTTTACGACCAAGCCACAAAAATGTGCCCTAAATGACCAGATGACCACTGGAGGATGATGATCTCCCCATACTCCCCAAGTGGTCACTAACCCCCTCTCACCCTCAAAAAAATTTTAAAAAATATTTTTCCAGCCTCTATGCCAGCCTCAAATATCATACCCAGCTCCATGACAGCAGTATGCAGGTCCCTGGAGCAGTTTTAGTGGGTGCAGTGCACTTCAGGCAGGCAGATCCAGGCTCATCCCCCCTACCTGTTACACTTGTGATGGTAAATGTGAGCCTCCAAAACCTACCAGAAACCCACTGTACCCAAATCTAGGTGCCCCCCCTTCATCCCTAAGGGCTATGGTAGTGGTGTACAGATGTGGGTAGTGGGTTTTGGGGAGTTTGGGGGGGGCTCAGCACACAAGGTAAGGGAGCTATGCACCTGGGAGCAATTTCTGAAGTCCACTGCAGAGCCCCCTAGGGTGCCCGGTTGGTGTCCTGGCATGTCAGTACACTACGAATGCTGGCTCCTCCCAAGACCAAATGGCTTGGATTTGGTCGTTTCTGAGATGGGCGTCCTCGGTTTCCATTATTGCAGAAAATCGGGGATGACCATCTCTAAGGACAAACATCTCTAAGGTCGACCTAAAGGATGAGATTTGGGCGTCCCCGACCGTATTATCGAAACGAAAGATGGACGCCCATCTTGATTCGATAATACAGGTTTCCTCGCCCCTTCGCAGGGACGTCCTATGAGGACGTCCTCAGGAAAACTTGGGCACCCCATTCGATTATGTCCTTCAATAGTTTCCAATCTCAAATCAGTTGAACCAAAAACGTTGTGGCTATAAATTAATACTTATTTTACAAAGCTGCGAAAGGCTCTACGCATGCTCAATGCATGCCAAAATGGAGTTACCACTCGACTACCATGTGGCTCTTGCGGTAATTTTATTTTTGGCGCGCATCTGATACGCGCGGCCAAAATGTATTTTTTATTTACGGATGCACCTATCGTACATACACCAAGTGGCATTTGGCGCACGTAGGTCATTACCGCCCAGTCAGTGTGAGACTTTATCGCTAGGTCAATGGCTGGTGGTAAGGTCGCAGACCCAAAATGGACGTGCGGCAATCTTTTGCTGCACATCCATTTTCGTCAAAAATCTGTAAAAAACACTTTTTACAGGTTCGCTGAAAAATGATTCAGTGCACCTTTGTTAAAAGGGCCCCTTAGGGACTTTAAAAATGAAAGCTAACACAGACCATGCTTCATCATCCTGCTTCAGGGAGATTCCCAAAGAGTACCCCAAAAGTTCCAGTTTATATCAAGTTCTGCCTGCACCCTTTTCAGCTGCCATATGTGCAATGATTAAAACACTTGGAACACTTTGTCCATGAAACATATCAGCACATTGTTAAAATACTTAAGCACCGTTATAGCTTCAGACATTAAGAAAGACGGTGATGCTTAATCCCATGGAGCACAATTGAGGCTTTGTTTAAAAATAGCTGGGTTGGGTGCCAGTGTCGATGTAGGCCTTAACTCTGAACGTTACAGACAAGAAGAAACACATGTTTTCCTCATAAAAAAATCTATAAAACTAGTCCAGTGAGGGTCCTTTTGCATGTGAACCCTTAAACTTTGAAAAGTAAAATCTTTTTTCAAAGTTGGGAGCATTAAAAAAAAATGTGATTAGTTTTCAAGCAGGGCTAAAAATGATGTGCAAAATGCCCTAGATACTGTAGGTGGCTTTTGAAGGAGGGGAGAATTCAGTGGAGAGGTTTCCCTTCTCTTTATAATTTATTTTCCCATCATTTAAATTTTATGAGTATTTATTTCCATATGGAAATGAAAGCCCACAGAATTTAGGAGGTAAAGCTTGGTTGTTAGTTTGAACTTTTTACGTGTGTGGAAGGCAACGATGCTGCTTTGTAAACACAGAATTTCAGTATTAATATTAAAACTAAGCATTTAGTTCCACCTCTAGTTATATAACATTACCTTCTGTAAATTCCACTCAGGATAATCACTGGTTCCATCGTGTCCGATTCTAATCTTATATATCTTCCCCACATTTTTCATTTTGATCTAAATGACAAATAAATGAAAGTGAACTAGTTAAACAAGCATGGCATCTACATGGAGTAAAATACGTAAGCCTCAAAATTTCAATTTCTGATGTTTGAATAAAATCTTATTGTTATGTTAAAGCACAAGCAAGAATAGCAATGTACACCTAAGAGCTTGGAAACCCTTTGCAGCAGTTGCTCCAGTTTTTCCTGAATGGGGACTGAAGAACTTTCACATTTCACATTCTGGTAATGCATTTAAGACCGGTGTCCAAGATGGTTGGAAAATAATATACTTGTCATTTAAAACTCTTGTGAAGCTAGTTCCCAATGTCATTAAGCTCAATATTCCTTCTCAACCTGTTTTTTTAGTCTAGCCATTCCAGTAACAGTCCTCAATATATTCCAGAAGATTCTTTAACCCCTTTGTGATTCTCTAAGTGGTCCAAGGTATAATCAAGATTTTCATTTGCCAGATGCTTCTAATCTGGTAAACAGTAAACTTTCTCAGTAGATGGAATATCTTGTGTAAATTGTTGCACTTCCACATAATAACGAATAAACATTTCACTAAACAAGACATTTTGATCCCATGGAAAAATTAAAAGTCTCAAATTAACACTCCTTAGCAAGTTCTCCAGTGATTTTAGCTTAAATTTAACCGTAGATAGATCTGTTGTACAAATATTTTGTGCTGATTGTAACATTGTAACTGCTTGATCAAGATCATTACATTTATCAAAAGAAACCTTTAATTACTCTATTTTAGCATCGTGCTGAATTTTTCTAGTCTCTAATAAATTTATCTCTTGGGATATATTATTCATGATAGGGAGCTTTTGCTAAATTTGAAATCCAAATAGTTTTCAAAGACACGTGTTGGGTTTTCTCAAAAGAGTAGGAGGTAATCGTGGGTTATTATCCATCAATCCTCTTTCACCGACATACCTTCAGCCACTAAAGGCATCTATGCAGAATTCTCTCCAATCCAAAGCTATGCCATCACCGCAGAATTTAGCATTTGTGGTCTTCCCACTTCCATCTCAGATGTTAACTCAGAGAGCCATACTTCCACCCTGTCTCTTAGCATTTCCAGAACCTTTGGCTTGAGGAAGCTGAACCAACTCATCAGGGGAACCTATAGCGACTGGCTGTTGCGGTGGGCAGTGAATATCTGGGATGAGGGTATCTTCTAATCTAGGAGACCGCCACAAGCAGCCTGCTTCATTTGCCAGTCTCTGCAGATCATTCTGCTCTGGTAAAGGCCTTTGTCCTCCAGCATGTACCACAAAATTCTCAACTGGACCCACTACTAGTTCAACAGAGTGTTTTGGATCGATACTCAAAGCAATTTAAACTGTCCAGAAATAGCTCATGGCCAGTTAAATCACCTATTCTGGGCTAACCGCTAATTTTCAGTGGCACGTGAATCTGTTAGTTTTGCTGAAAACTGGATAGTGCAGAATTGCAAACTGACTGTTTTGGGGGTGTTCCAGGGTGGAGTCGGCATTTGGCCTGTCTCCACGAAGACTCCTACTGGGTGCAGATTGGAAGTGCCCATTGATGATTGAGATTTCATTTGGAGTTACATGACCTATCTCTCTACTGACTGTGCTAAAGAAGATCATTGCTACGGAGTTGTTATTTTGTTACAGTTCAATAAAGTTCCAGTTATCCTTAAACCTTCTGTGGTGCTGCGTGGTTCCTGTACTGGGAGCTCTGGGGAACCAGCCTGTGAACAGAGTCTACCCAAGGCCCCCGGCTGTAAATCCAAATCCATGCTTAAGGGGTTTCGGAGAGTAACTGGGGGGGGGGGGGGGGGGGGGGGGGGGGGGGAGGGGAGACACGGGTTTCACTTACACTTGCCCATCTCTAGGAAATTATTGCTCCCAAGGAAAGAAAAGGTGAGAAACACCCTGCTGTTATTATACAGCTACTATCTTGGATCCTCCAGAGCTGGGTTTCTGATTTTGCCTCACACAGGGGCCCTTTTACCAAATGGCGGTAAAAGGGGCCCTGCGGGAGCATTGGCACATGGGTTTGCTGTGCACCAAGGCCCTCTTTTACCGCCACCAGTAAAAGGCTTGTTTTCTTTAAAAAAAAAGAAATGACTATGTGGTAAGTTAAATGTGGCCATTTCCCGGGGAAGCCCTTACTACCTCCAATTTAGAAGGTGGTAGGGTCTCTGGCAGTAGCCCGGTGATAACCAGGCAGTACTGCTCAATTATTTTCTAGCCCCAGAAATGGCACTTTGTGGGAGTTAGTATCATCAAACTCCCCGGGAGCCCAGTGGTAGGTCTGAATCGCCACGTGCCAAATCGGTGCTATGCTTATCACCCTTTTATAAAAGGGCCCCATAATTATCCGTGGGAAAACACTCTCAGCTGGCTGAATTTCAGCTACATTGAGCTGGCGCAAATTTGACCCACTAGGTTTAGCATAGCTCTATGCAGCTTTGTTACCAGATCAAATTTAGCTGGTTAGTGTAGTTATCAACATGGGTTAGTGTTAAGACATTATATTTTATCACTAATGTGCTTTTAGCACAGGTCCCACAATATACAGTGAGACCTTGTTACTAATAATTGGAGTTAAGAGTAAAATAATACATCTTAATGGTAGCCCACATTGATAAATCCCCATCCCACCCTCAAATATCAAAACAGATATAACATCTGAAAAATGGTGGGATATTTACAAAGCGTTTAGGAGAAAGTGCTGAGTAGAACAGTCCTAGTCTATCCATGACTCATTCACATTCCTTTAACTTTATTATATCATTTAATATCAAGGAAGGACATAAAAAAATCATCCAAGTAAGAATTGGGACATCCTGCTCATAATGTCCAAAAAAAAAAATCTCACAGCCATTTTCAAACAGGAAAAAAGGATAGTGAGATAGACGTGTTTGTGCTGAGAACATTGAAAATGAATAACCACTTTCCAAAATAAGACGTCCAACTTATGAACTGCAAAAAAGCCAGGGATAGGGTCGGGACGTCTGACTGGCAACATTTTGAGAACAATGGCCACCCAGACTTTCAAGCAGAGGGGTAGCTTAGTGGTTAGTACAGTGGACTTTAAGCCAAGGTACCTAGGTTCAAATCCCACTTCAACTCTTTTATTTTATAATTGTGAGCCCTCTAGGAACAGAAAATACCTACTGTACTTTAATAGCCTTCAAGCTTGCAGGTAGCTTATATATTTAGGTACAGTAGGTATATTTCTGTTTCTAGAGAACTTACAATTTTAAAAAATTGAATTAAAATGGGATTTGAAACAAGGTTGCTTTGTTTAACAGTCCACTGCACTAACCACTAGGCTACTGAGCCCTCACACTTGCTTCCTGCTTTGGTATTCCTCCTAGTTTCACTTTCAGGGTTAGTTTCACTTTCAGGGTTGAGTGAGAGGGACAGTAATCACTGAGGAATTACAGAGGAGGGATCATGCCTTAATCCCTGCAGTAGTCAGCTACTCAATCAGAGTTTCAGTGACATCACCCTGGATGTCATTGAAATAGGTCTAACTTAGGATGTCCTAAATCTAAGATTTGGATATTTCTTCCTATTCAATTATTGCTGATGAATGTCCTGTTTTTGGGTCCTCCCTAGTCTCACCCAAAATACACTTCCTACCCACCCCCAACAAGCCCCCTTACTATTTAGATAAGCTGCAGTGTTGGATGTTTTTTTTTTCTTTCCAAATTTGCTATTTAGATGTTTTTGGAAGATAGACCTTTTTGGGGAGCATTTTGAGATGTTTATATCCTTTGAAAATGAGCACCAGAATCAAAAGAGACAAAATTTAATAATGCCCAACTTTACCTGAAATCCATCTTCTTGTCCTGGAAGAAATAATGGCTTCTTACTGTTCTGGTCAAGCATTACTGGCCCTGAAGCTCCTTTGTCTCCGTATATCCAGAGGGTGACATTGGCTTGAGTTCCTGCTTTTCCTGTCAACACTGTCACCTTCCAGTCATCATCAGAAGGAAAAAGAGTGTCTTCATCCACAGACTTTCTTGTTTCTTCTGTAAAAGCATAGGTTGCTATTCTTATTTTGTTTATTTGTATTTATTTATTGTGAAATTGTGGAAAAAAGATGAATAACCCTCTTTGGCATGTTCAGGGAACTAAAATATAAGATTTATTTATTTATTAGGATTTATCGCCTTCTAACGGGACTTCACTCAAGGTGGTATATATATATGCAAATAACTAATAAAATAGACTTCTTGTACACTTTTTTCCACCTTTTCTGTTTTATTGAGAGTATGCAATTTGATTTTATAGTGACTCTGAGACAAGGTACCAGGGAGAGCTGAGATTTAAAAGACAAGCATGAAAATTGGCATTCCATTTCCATGATTCCTTTTCATCAACCTATACACAGACTCTTCTGATATGGCACCTATGAATATGCAATCTAGAATATTTGGGGTCTGATTTTCAATACTACTTATGTAGTATTGGGTACAGGTCTTTTGCTTGAAAATAAGGTACCAGTGAATGGACACGTTTTGGCCATTGGCCATATACATGGGTATATGTCCAAAATGTATCCATATAGATAGAGAAAGAGCCACAGATATTCCAGGGCAGGGACAACAGCTATGTAGATATCAGCCATATTCAGCTTCAATCTGACAAATTTACTTGTTTGAGAGGGATAGTTACTAAGCTGCAGTAAGATAATCCATTTTACTAGAGTGATGTTTAACATGGAGCCACTAACCTGCTATTTACTTCAAAAGTGGAAAGGAGAAGGGGGTGGGCAGTCACAGACCTATTAATCTAACTTCAACACTGGGTGAAACTATGAAGATGATATGAAAATATGGTGCTTTGTATTATAATATGCTGATTGGTACCCGATCAAAATAGCCCCGACAAAATAACCACGACAAAAAGCTCCAAACAAAAAAGCTCCAGACATAATAGCCCCTGACATAATAGCCACTGTCAAAGTGGCCTGCCCACAATATAACCCTTGACAAATTAGCCCCCCCCCCCCCCCGACAAAAGGGCCCGATCAGGCTGCCCAGAATATGGCACTACTTTTTTTTCTTAATAATGTTACCTTGTCAATCAGGATAAGGTTGGTAAAACTATGAAAATAATGACAATATTGTGTTTTTTTTAATTAGCATGTTGATGGAAGAATAGTTTCCTTAAACAGCAGAACAGATCTCGAGTACCAGTTGGTAGCTATAGAATTTTGTTTATTTATATATGCTTTATACAATGCAATGCTGGTAGGAGCCTTTATCAGTGAAGATTTTACTTGTAGTTTATCATCTTTTTTGTGATGTGTTATTTTTTTCTAGGGGGCTATTTTGTCAAGGGTTATTTTGTGGGTGGGGCATTTTGTTAGGGGCTGTTTTGTCGGGGCTATTATTCACTCTGCAGCTCCTCAGTACCTCTCCACTCTCATCTCTCCCTACACTCCTCCCCGGGAACTCCATTCACTGTGTAAATCTCTCTTATCTGCACCCTTCTCCTCTATTGCTAACTCCAGACTCAGTTCCTTTATCTTGCTGCACCATATGCCTGGAATAGACTTCCTGAGCCGGTATGTCAAGCCCCATCTCTGGCAGTCTTCAAATCTAAGCTAAAAGCCCACCTTTTTGATGCAGCTTTTAATTCCTAACCCTTATTCACTTGTTCAGAACCCTTATTTTATCATCCTCACTTTAATATTCCCTTATCTCTTGTTTGTCCTGTTTGTTTGTCTGTCCTAATTAGATTGTAAGCTCTGTCGAGCAGGGACTGTCTCTTCATGTTCAAGTCTACAGCGCTGCATACGTCTAGTAGCGCTTTAGAAATGATAAGTAGTAGCAGTAGTAGTTGTATTATGACGGGGTGCCCATGCTGATTATATATCAAATTCACCACCAAAACCTCTCCTCTTCACCTTACAACCCACTCCCTCAACCAACCAACCAACCAAGTCTGACTACTTCCGCGACAAGGTACAGAAGATCAACCTCGAATTCACTACCAAACCACCTCCTCCTCCTCCTCACCCTTTAACCCACTCCCTCAACCAACCAACCCAGGCCTCCTTCTCCTCTTTTCCTGACATCACCGAAGAGGAAACCGCCCATCTTCTTTCCTCCTCGAAATGCACCACCTGTTCCTCTGACCCCATCCCCACCAACTTACTTAACATCATCTCTCCTACTGTCACCCCCTCCATCTGTCATATCCTCAACCTCTCTCTCTCCACTGCAACTGTCCCTGACACCTTCAAGCATGCTGTAGTCACACCACTCCTCAAAAAACCATCACTTGACCCTACTTGTCCCTCCAACTACTGCCCCATTTCCCTCCTACCCTTCCTCTCCAAGATACTTGAACACGCCGTTCACAGCCGTTGCCTTGATTTTCTCTTCTCTCAGGCCATCCTCGATCCGCTTCAATCCGGCTTTCGCCCCCTACACTCGACGGAAACGGCACTATCTAAAGTCTGCAATGACCTGTTCATTGCCAAATCCAAAGGTCACTACTCCATCCTCATCCTCCTCGACCTATCCGCCGCGTTTGACACTGTCAATCACAACTTACTTCTTGCCACACTGTCCACATTTGGGTTCCAGGGCTCTGTTCTCTCCTGGTTCTCCTCTTACCTCTCCCACCGTACTTTCAGAGTACATTCTCATGGTTCTTCCTCCACCCCCATCCCGCTCTCTGTTGGAGTTCCTCTGGGATCTGTCCTTGGACCCCTTCTCTTCTCAATCTACACCTCTTCCCTGGGCTCCCTGATCTCATCTCATGGATTCCAATATCATCTTTATGCTATCTCTCCACACCAGACGTCACTGCAGAAACCCAGGCCAAAGTATCGGCCTGTTTATCCGACATTGCTGCCTGGATGTCCAACCGCCACCTGAAACTGAACATGGCCAAGACCGAGCTTATTGTCTTCCCACCTAAACCCACTTCTCCTCTCCCTCCACTATTTCAGTTGATAACACCCCCATCGTCCCCGTCTCATCTGCCCGCAACCTCGGAGTCATCTTCGACTCCTCCCTCTCCTTCTCTGCGCATATCCAGCAAATAGCCAAGACCTGCCGTTTCTTCCTCTATAACATTAGCAAAGTTCGCCCTTTCCTCTCTGAGCACACCACCCAAACTCTCATCCACTCTCTCATTATCTCTCGCCTCGACTACTGCAACCTACTCCTCACTGGCCTCCCACTTAGCCATCTATCCCCCCTTCAGTCCATTCAGAACTCTGCTGCACGTCTTATCTTCCGCCTGGACTGATATACTTATATCACCCCTCTCCTCAAGTCACTTCACTGGCTCCCAATCAGGTACCGCATACAGTTCAAGCTTCTCCTACTAACCTACAAATGCACTCGTTCTGCAGCCCCTCCTTACCTCTCTACCCTCATCTCCCCTTATGTTCCTACCCGTAACCTCCGCTCTCAAGACAAATCCCTCCTTTCAGTACCCTTCTCCACCACCGCCAACTCCAGGCTCCGCCCTTTCTGCCTCGCCTCACCCCATGCTTGGAATAAACTCTCTGAGACCATACACCAGGCCCCCCTCCCTGCCCATCTTCAAATCCTTACTCAAAGCCCACCTCTTCAATGTCACCTTCGGCACCTAACCACTATACCTCTACGCAGGAAATCTAGACTGCCCCAACTTGACATTTCGTCCTTTAGATTGTAAGCTCCTTTGAGCAGGGACTGCCCTTCTTTGTTAAACTGTACAGCACTGCGTAACCCTAGTAGCGCTCTAGAAATGTTAAGTAGTAGTAGTAGTAGTATAACGCAGATAATAGATTTATGCATAAGAAAAAGTGTTGGTTCTGTTTATCTTCAGTTCAGTTTGTTTTTGGGATTCCAAATTATTTATATCAGCTCCATTAAAGTCAATAGGGCAAGCAATTTTACACTGTAAATAGTGGAGTTGCCATCCATATTTAAATCAAACTTCTTTAAAGAAAATGCTGATAGGCACCTGCCACACAGGCAATAGCATCCCAATATATCAGCATGAAGACCACATGGCATCCAAAGAGGGGTTAAGGGCATTATCCATTGCAGGAAGACTCCAAATCACTGTGAGAAGGGCAAAGAAGAACAAGCAGTAGAATGAAACCTCCAAGGAACAGAGAGGGAGGTAAAGCTACACCAACATTAGCATAGAGACCCCAGTGCAATGAAGTTGGAAAGTTGGTATTCAGTGTGGGGGGGGGGGGGGGGGAGGGGAAGGCACTGGGGTTCAATGGGCAGGTAAACATTCTAAGTGCCATCAACACTCAAAGTTTCTTGAAGGATTTGTGTTCATGAAGTTTGTTAGTGGAAGAAGTTTTATTCTGGAGGGTACTTGATAACTAGCAGTACTTGACATTTCTGCCTGCCATTGTTTGTCATTTTTGTGCTCTTTTGGTATTCTATTTCTCTCTGACTCTGGAGCCTGATAGATTCTTAAAGCTTAGTTTTCTCTGCCTCAGTGCTGTCTCTGCCTCAGAGCTCTCTTGATCTTTGTAAGATTTCTCTATTTTTAGACCATTTGAATTTCAGCAAAATAACTTTCTGATACCACCAGCTTTCTGTCACCTTCTCTCTCTAAATTCACAAGAAAAACTAGTGCTGGGTTGTTGGCGTTTGTTTTCAGTTTCCCACTGAGCTGCTGACATAATCAGCCATGGAATTGTGAGAAATGAGGCAGTCATAAGCTGATTTGGCTACTTGTCATAAAGTTTCAGCGTGATGGAGGAAGCAACTTATGTTTCTTCCTTTTCACCCTCCAATGGTGGCTCCGCTGTGCCTGGCCCCATTGACTATGATTTTGCCTCAAATGGATGACACGGTGAGAATTTGGCTCATTCTGGCCCCAAGGTCGTTCAGTTCATTTAAAGGGATACAAATAAAAAATGCTCTGATTTGTCACATTGTGCCATGATTTTTAAAATAAATGCACAACTCTACCAGACAATATTGAGTCACAAAAAAAATATCCTATTAGATAAACTTGATCAAGTTCTTCAATAAAGGAATGAAAATGGTACATTGGGGCGATACCATGGATGTTGCCCATCTGGACTTCAGTAAGGCTGTTGACATTGTTTCATATAATTCTCTTGAGGACAAGCTGTGTAGACACATATGACAAGCAATTCTGTAACCCAGATGCTCACATTTACGTGTGTGTTATGTTTGTAAATGTTTATAATATTAGCACTTATGTCCGTATATGCACACATACCTGGATAAGTACGAGCAGGGCAACTTAAACACTATTCTGCAAATACCTATTTTACTTACATACCCCCAAATTCTATATATGGCACTGTGACAGGGCTTATAGGACACTGCCCCTCACCCTTAAAAAAAGTCCATCTTTAATTAGCCCGGTCCACATTAAGAGTGCAGATCTCGCCCCAGGAGGAAGTAAGCCGGGAGGGGCAGAGTCACTATCGGGAAGTTCAAAGACAGGGCCAGGCAGAAGTTAAGGAGGCCCAGGGAGGGAAAACATGAACAGGGCTGTGCCAACCCGGTAAGAGGGGTAAGCACCGCAGGGGGGCGCCTGTCTTCAAGGACGCTGCTGCGGTGCTGCCCCACCATACCGCTGCTCCGCCTCCCACCTACCTTTAAAAAACATTTTGTGAAGCTGAGTTGCAGGCAGCGCCTCGTGTCTGCCCGGCTGCTTGTAAAACAAGTAAATCTCTTCTCCTGGTCATCGTCGGGCAGCCCTCCTCCCCCCCACACACACTTTCCTCTAACATGGAGCAACTCCTATAGAGGATAATCGGAGTTTAGCACCCTCCCTCCCTCCACAGCCGTTTTGCAAAGGCTCCTCTGAGAGTGTTATCAGACAGAAGTAAAACAAAGCAATGTGGGGAGGAGGGGGGACAAGCAGAGGACTGGGCATCTCTTACCCTGCGAGGGAGCTGTAAAGCTTCCCAGCAGGACCAGCAGCAAGAGGACGTGGAGGCTCATCGGGCTCTTCATGTTGTAGCCGGGAGCTATGCTAGTTTGGTTTGACTCGGTTTGATTCGGCTCGGTTCGGTTCCTCTCCTGGGAGTCTGTGGCTCGGATTGTTCAACTCCCGGCTCCCAGGGCTGCTTTTATGCTCCCTGGTCACGCGATCACCTGTAAGGGGCGGAAAGGGGGAGCCGGGAATTTCCATATTAAAATAAGAAGGGAAAGCAGATGAGTCACTGCTCGTCCGGCTTCTTCGCCCTACCCTCCGAATTAAAGATAAAGTGTGGGAACGCTCAGAAGTGGATTGATGGGGTGCCGAGTATCAGGAATTGCTGCGGTTGGCAGTGGGGAAAAAACAGAAAAATCCGCTTTAGGTTATCAGTTCCGGGAGGGGGACTTTTTGGCCAGTCCTGCTTCTAAACATACATCCCAAAAAGCAATATAGTATTTTGAAGTCCATAATGCACCAGGTTGAGGTTGGCAGACATCCAGGACAGGCCTGCTCCACCGTCTTCCCTTAGTAGGTTTGGGGTCTTGCTGGGTGCCAGTGAGTATCTGCAGGGACTGATCTCAGGTCTCCAGAGGGTCAGATAAATGCACATTACAGAGCATGTGAGCTCTGAGCTAATCTTTGGGATGTTTACACAGGGATTAAGCACAGATTTCACATCTTTTGGGGGCTGTCCGATGCTTCACTATGTAACTGCTATCCTAACCAGCACTGCCAAGTTATCCATGGGAGGGAGCCTTTTTGGGCCTGTCCTGGAAATGGAGTTAAGAGGACAGATAGCAGCAGAATCAGGTACTGAGCCAGCATGATCAGAAAAACAAAGTCACCAGACCACAAAGGTAGAAAAAAATCATTTTATTTTCATTATAGTGTTTGGAATATGTCCACTTTGATAATCAGGTGTTCAACATTAAAAGTTTATATTTATTTACTTATTTATTGTATTTTATGCTAGATGGGGGGGGGGGGGGGGCAACTGATAGTCTGCAGGGGGCACCAGAGACCCTAGGCACGGCCCTGAACATGAATCCCCTCTGTATGTCACTGAAGCACCCATTCCATAATTGTGACCTGGCTGACGTAAGCCATTGTTCTATTGAATTGAACTCTGTAAGTTTTGCTTTGAGGTCTGGCTGGAGCCAGACCTGGATCTCGGAGGATCCCAAGAACTTGTAGGCTGTGTTTTGGGCATGGCAAACCCAGTAGCCGTGGACTGTGTTTGGCCTGCTGCCAGAGGCCTGCCTAAGACTCTGCATGCTGAACCCCAGAGGGCTTTCCACCCTATGTCTCATGTCTCTGGCCCTGTGAAGGAATAGACCAGAGAATCTCTTTAAATAAAATACTTATTTTGTGTTTCATCCTTTTGTCTGGCTGTATTTTTCACCAGCAGACAAGCACAGCAAAGGAATCAAAGAAGATGATGACAAAACATCAGACAGACTCAATGAATTCACATCAGATATATCTGATGTGAATTCATTGAGTCTGTTAGATGTTTTATTTATTTACTAGCCGTTAAGCCCATTAAAACGGGCAAGTTTTTTTATTTTCCTATGGCCTCCCCCCCGTCCACCAACCCTGTTCTCTCCCCTGCCCTCTCCCCATGTCCAGCAGCCCTCTCTCCCCTGGCCTCCCCCCATGTCCAGCAACCCTCCTCTTTCCCTTGGCCTCCCCCCATCCACCAACCCTGCACTCTCCCCTGCCCTCCCCCCATGTCCTTCTCCCGAAACCATGGCACTCGATTTCCACATCCGGGGCCACGCCTCTCGGAGTGAAACGTCACCGCCGCCACGGCTCCTTCCCTCGGGGCTCCGCCAATCAGAGGCAACAAAGGCGGGGTGCCGGCCGGCTGTGGAAGTATGAATGGAAGAGTCACGTGGGTTGGTGAAGTTCTCGCAGTTGTGTCGCGCGTAGCGTAGTAATTCTTATCCCGTTGCACTTGACTTGATTGTGGTCCCAGCCGTGTCTGTTCTATAGGTGTTTCTGTGTGACAGGGGGGCGGGAGCAGCGGTGTCGGCAACGTCGGGGAGGGGGGCCTTCAATCGTTCCTCCTTCCCCCTCTGATTTCCACGCCCCCTCTGATTCCCATGCCCCGTCCTTCTCTCCACGTACGTTCGGGCTGTTTTGTGTACTCTCTGCTCCTCGCCCCGCCTCTGACTCCTCCTCCTTTCTGGTTCTGGTGCTGGTGGAGGCGGGGCTTGGACTTTTGCCATCTCAATGTTTGGGCTCTACTGCGCATTTGCGGGTGAGTCTGTCACGTCTCATTTATATAGATTGATTTATTTTATTTGTTACATTTGTACCCCACATTTTACCACCTATTTCCAGGCTCAGTGTGGCTTACATAGTACCGTAAAGGCATTCGCCTAGTCCGATAGAGAAACAAATACAAGATGATAATGTGGTTGAATAACGGTATTCGCTGTTTGTCATCATCTTCTTTGTCTCCTTCACTGTGCTTGTCTGCCTGATTTTACCTATGCAGAGGTTCCTTGTTCTTATGTGCATTTTTCACCAGTCACACCCAACCCACAATGGGGGTGTCACATGCACCTTAAGTTGTGCGTGCTAATTTGGCTGTGTGTCCAAATTGCGCACACAACTTATTTGATTAACAAACTAATCAGAGCCAATAATTGGTACTTAACCAATTAGCAGCACTAATTGGCTTTAATTGGAATTTACATGCACAACTTTCTAGGCGTATTCTATAACACAGTGCAAATAAATTCTAACGTGCACAGTCAAAAAAGGGACAAGGCAATGGACATGGAATGGGAGGGTCGTGGGTGTTTCAAAAAAAAAACCATGCACACTATTATAAAATACACCTGATCTGTGCCTAACTTAGGCCCTGGTATTTAGGCCTGGTTTTAGGTGGCCTAAATGGGCTTTCCTAAATTTTAGGCACCTAACTGTATGCATAGTTTATAGAATCGCACTAACTGCATGGTTTTACAGCATCAATTTTTAGGTGCCATATATAGAATTTCCCCCATAGCACATATTTGCTAGGAGGGGGGACGTACACATGGATGCAGCATGGGTGAGACATAGGAAGGGCTCTCACTTGTGTGTGCTACTTCAGAATACTGTAGGTTACATATATCCCTGCTTCATTTAAGTGTCCATACTTATGACAGCTCCCTGGGTACTGTAACAGCAGGTGCCTAAATGTTAGGCGTGTTATTACTGGTTACACTAATATTCTATAACAGAACCTAGAGCAGCGGTTCCCAAACCTGGTCCTAAAGGCACCTCAGCCAGTCAGGTTTTCAGGATATCCAAATGAATATTTATGAGAGAAATTTGCATGCAGTGAAGGCAGTGTATGCAAATCTCTCTCATAAATATTCATTGTGGATATCCTGAAAACCTGACTGGCTCGGGTGCCTCCAGGAAAAGGTTTGGGAACCACTGAACTAGGGTATGTTGTAGTGGACTATGTGAAGAGATAAAAGTTGATGGATTTAGTGAAGTGGGCTAGTTTTCCCAGGCTAAGTACAGATGGATGTGGATTTTGTGAATAAAATGCAACATTCAAGTTCACCTTTTGATATCCACATTTTTTATATGATCCGAGAATAAGGAACAGGTTGTGAGTAGGGTTAATCAGAGGGTGAGGGAAGTTGAGGATTGGTTATGAAGGAATAAACTGAAGCTTAACCATTTTTAAGCAGAATTGATGTGGTTGCATAGACCCATGATTTTGACTATTTACCCGGAAGTTAGATTGTCAGATCAGGTTTTTAAAACCTGTGAAACAGATTAAAGTGTTGGGGTAATATGGGATGTTTCATTGATGATGGAGAAAGAGTACCTCGGTGATTATGTGGAACATTCATTATTTATGTTCCTATCTTGAGCAGGTAGAGCTGACCACATTAGTACATGCATGGATTATTACTCTCCTTGGCTATTGCAACATTTTGTATGCAGGATCACCTAAATATCAACTACAGAAATTGTAGTTATTTCAGAGTGCTGTCAAAAAAATGATTACAGGGAACTTCACTGACTGCCTCTAGAACAAGAACCGATTTTAAACATTTTACTTTTAATTTTTAAGATTGTATAGGAATTAGCTCAAGAGGCACTAGCAGTTTGTATTAGGCACTATAGGCCAATTAGGGCTTTACGTTCATCCCCAAAAGGGTTGTTGGAAAGTCCAGGGGTGTAATCTTGAGTGAAATGCGGAAGCATGCTTTTTTGTGTAATATTCTTCTTAAAGAGTTGAGGGATATTACTGATATTTTCCATTTTCATAAATACTGCAAGGAATGGTTATTTCGGTCAGCCTATGGCCTGTGTGACAAGGCTACTGCCAGGGTGGCTAGGATGAAGCATTTATACCCTAAAATACAAGTACCAGAAGCCATTGCAAGGAGGGAGGCAGAGAGTAATCTGGAAACAAGGGAATGGATTCCCAGCTCCAGCAGAGGGAGACAGGGGGATAGCCAGGCTGAGCCTATAATTTCGTCTCCCACTAGGGGGAGGTGGAGGGAAGAAGCTCAGTTCCTCTGGATACGCAATCAATATACCATGCAGTCCAGCTGGAATAGAGAGAGATCCATGGAGAGGGAAGAAGATGATTGGATGGATTATATGGAAGGAGGGGTAGATCAGAGGGGAGAGGAATCCCAGGAGGGGGGAGAAGCCTCTATGGAGTAGGAGAGTTCCAAGGCAGGGATGGCCAGCTCCTGAGGGTTTGGAAGGGTGTTTGAGGTTAGGGTAACCTACTTTATTGAAAGCCTGATGTATTTGGAAACCTGCTTTATTTACCTGCTTTATTGAAAGCCTGATATATTTGGAAACCTGCTTCATTTACCTGCTTTATTGGAAGCCTGACTTATTTGAAAGCCTGCTTTATTCACCTGCTTTATGGGAAGCCTGCTTTATTTACCTGCTTTACTGGAAACCTATGTGGTTGGAATCTGCTTGTTTGGGGATAACCTATGTACTGAAGTTTGTGACAGCTGTTATTGGCTTGATAATAAAAATCATTTGACCTAGCCACTGTCTGCAATTGTGGTGAGATCTGGAAAACGGCTGGTGGCCGGCTCCTCCTTGCTGGGAACCATTGGACCCTTTTCACACCTGAGATGGCTAATAAGAATGGGGGTACAGTGGAGACTAGAGGGACAATGATGAATTGGGGATAGATTGGGTTTGACTCATTTCTTATAACTGTATTGAATTATTGTTTGTTGTAAACTGTTTTGTGGCTTTTTGGGGGAAAAAAGGAGTCCATAAAAATAAATAAATTAAAATAATGTATGCATATTTGGGAGAGATATAGAAGAAAGTAATAAGAACAAGGTTGGGGAGTTACAGCATCGCAAACACTCCGTTGAGAACACAGTTAAGAGGAAAGGTGGTAAACAAAAAGCAGACTAGTGCAGATCATAGTAGCTTGTGGCAGACAAAACTCTCTAGAACCCAATTAGTTTTATACTGGTAGGTTGGTGATAGTCCAGCAAGGTGATGAGGAGAAATCAAGGGATGGAGTAAGTATACAGGAGCCCGGTGGTAGTTCCTGCCCCCACCGCATGCCATTGCCAGCATTTGAAAAATATTTTTACATTTTTACTGCTGGGTTAGCGCGGGAGCCTTTACTGCCTCCTAAATAGGTGGCGTTAAGGGCTCCTCCAGGAAATGGCCATACAGCAAGTGTTTAACTTACCGCATGGTCATTTCCTTTAAAAAAAAAATCATTCAGTGGGAGGTAAGCAAGTACGAATGGTTCCATCCCAGTTGATTCCTGTTGACTGGGTCCAGGAAAGACATTAGATATTCAGAGGCACTTAATAGGAGAATGGTATTAAAGATCTGTGCAGACTCCCATGGCGCTATTCGGTTGGGGCTGGGGCAGTCCAGGGCAGAGCCAGGAGTTATCTAGACACTGCTGATATTCACTGCTGGTGCCCAGATAATTATAAGGGCAGGTTGGACTGCCTAAATAGCAGTCCTAACCTGCCCAGATAGCTATCCAGGCACCAGCACTGATATCAGCAGCACCTGCATAACGTCTGGTGGCCGGCAATGATCCGGATATTCAGTGATGGTAGCTGGATATGGCTCAGAGTTGAATATATGGGTCTAATTCATCCCATGGCAAACCCAGCATTTATAAAACTACTGATCACCATGGGCTGAATAAAGAAGAGTCATTGGTCATTTCTTAATATATACATCCTGTTCAATATTGATTTGAATGAATATGTCTAAGATAAATATGGATGCACCACAGAGATATTTACACGTCTTTGTCATATCTCTCCTCTCCCGTCTTTCTTCCAAAAAATAAATATTGTGATCTTTAAGTCCATCCTCATACACTATATGATGAAGACCACTGACCGTTTTTGTAGCTGTTCTCTGGACCAACTCCATCCTGTATACAGTGTGTTTTTTCTAGCAATAAAAGTGCTGGTACTCAAATGCCAGGCTACCCTTCAGGGGTAGGGTGATCACTGAGGGACCCACCCCACAATAGCCATGCCCCCGGCAACCAGTCACTGAATCTATGACAAGGCAGAATTGATGTGTAGAGCCTGAGCTCTTTCATTAAAACTTGAGGTCCATGGGTCAATTTTACCAGACAATAGAAAAGGTGCGATACTCAGTACCCCCTCAAAAAAGCCATTATATATATATTCATATTCATTGGGCATAACCTGAAAACCCAACTGCCTAGGGATCCTCCAGGAGATACTTGCAAACCACTGACCTAAAACCTAAATATTTGTTTTAGCACATTTCTAAAGCTGGTCCTACAATGCCCTCTAGCTATGTAGGTTTTCAAGATATCCACTATAAACATGCATGAGATGGATACACAATGCAATGGAGGCAGTCCAAATTTAATTCATAAATATTCATTATACATATCCAGAAAGGCAGACTGGCAAGGGACACTCTAGGGCCAGTTTGAGAAACACTATTTTAGCACAATTAGGCTTGTTTTTGGCAGATGAAAGAAGCATTACTACACCAAAAAATAGGGTCGTCGACAAGCTGAGGACAAGACGGCTTGTTCATTTTATTGAACCTTTGAGTTCCCCCATACCTTAATACACTTTTCTTGCTAAATAAAGAAGTATCATCATCTTTGCTCATGGGAGAGGCAGACATTTGTATGCATACTTGACTAAAATGATGGCTGTAGGCTTAGGGATCCCTGAAGATTGTCCCACAAAAGGAACCCTCATTAGAAATTTCATAAATAAAATATAGCAGGTCAGATTGTGGCTACTTGATGTTTTATTTTTTTTGTTACATTTGTACCCCGCACTTTCCCACTCATGGCAGGCTCAATGCAGCTTACATGGGGCAATGGTGGGTTAAGTGATTTGCCCAGAGTCACAAGGCGCTGCCTGTGCCTGAAGTGGGAATTAAACTCAGTTCCTCAGTTCCCAAGGACCAAAGTCTACCACCCTAACCACTAGGCCACTCCTCCGCTCAACTTTTAGCATCAAGAAATGTATTAAGTTATGTCCAATAAAAAAGGTATCTTATTTTTTTCCCATGTTTTATTTTGTTTGATTTCTATTAAAATTTACACAAATTTGGCCATCTCTACAATCCACTACAAATAGAAGCCCATGCCAAGAGGACTGTGAGACATCATTAACCACTCCAAAACTTATCACTGATTTACAGAAAACAAAACACAACAAGATAACTTGTTCAGCGTCATTCATTCCTATGATGAAGATATAATGTCCTATCAAAAGTATTGTACTTTTCTTCCAGGAGGTATGTCACACAGAAGATATAAAGAGACAAAAAGCAGATCATTGGGATCATTCCCAAGAAGGATCCGGGCAAATATCGGTTAATTCACAACCTTTCTTACCCTTTGGGGCGGTCCCTGAATGACTTTATTGACCCGGAGGACTGTTCAGTGCAGTATACTTCTTTGGATCACGCCATACGGATCATTAGGGACCATGGACCAGAGGCGCATTTAGCTAAGGCGGACATTGAGTCGGCTTTTCGCTTGCTGCCCATATGTCCGGATTCTTTTCATTTATTGGGTTTCAGTTTTGAGGGCAATCTATATTTTGATCGGTGCATGCCAATGGGATGCTCCATTTCCTGTGCTTACTTTGAGCAGTTCAGTACGTTTGTGCACTGGGTGGTGGAGCAGGTAGCCCCTGGGGGGGCTCTGGTCCATTACCTGGATGATTTTTTGTGCATTGGCAGAGATGCTCAGCATTGTGCACAGATGTTGCGAACTTTTTCAGAAGTGGCGGGGCAATTTGGCATTCCATTGACGGCTGATAAAACCGTGGGCCCTTCCCGGGTGTTGACTTTTTTGGGAATTGAGCTGGATGTGTGTGGTCAACATTCGCGGCTTCCTGAGGAGAAGATCCTGAAGTTGTTGGCGGCGGTGCGACAGTTGCGGCAGCTTCGCAAGGCCACGCTGAAACAATTTCAGGAACTACTGGGGCTCCTATGTTATGCTACTCGGGTTATTCCCTTGGGCCGTGTTTTTGCACGGAAACTGGCAATGGCGACTAAAGGGGTGCTGAGAGCACATTATCATATACGGGTCACTAGGGACATTAAGGATGATCTGGGGGTTTGGGAGAATTTTCTGACGCGGTTTAATGGGATATCGTTTTGGCATGATGCCCCTACGACTGCGTCCACCCTTCACCTCTTTACGGATGCAGCGGGCGGGGAGGGTTTTGGTATTTACTTTCGGGGAGCGTGGTGTGCGGCTCGCTGGCCTCAGTCATGGGTTGAGTTGGGTACTACGAGAGATATTACCTTTTTAGAGCTATTCCCTATCATGGCGACCTTTCACATCTGGGGTCAGGCCTTAGCGAACAGGACTGTAGTATTCCATTCTGACAATATGGCTGTAGTGGAGGCTATCAACAGACTCTCTGCTCATACTGTACGCACTGTTAACTTGCTTAGGGAAATTGTTTTGCAGTGTTTATGTTTGAATGTTGTGATTCGAGCTCAACATGTGCCAGGCAGAGAAAATGTTTTAGCCGATGCTTTGTCACGTTTTCAGTTCTCAGATTTCAGAGCTCGCGCGCCTCTGGCCGACCCCAGAGCGACTGCAGTACCGGACAGCGTATGGCGATTTGGCCCATAGAGGTGTGGAATCTGCTGCTCCAGTCTCTGTCTGAGTCCACGCGGAGAAGATATCTGGCTGCCATCACTTCTTTCCTCAACATCATGCGGGACCTCGGCATTGAGGACGTATTTAGTGTGGATGCCATGGTCCAGTTTATACTTTTCTCCCGAGCCCAAGGAGTTAGTAAGGCACGGGCAGTGGTTACTCTGGCTAGTATTAGCTTCTTCTCCAAGGCCCTGAGAGTGGAGAATTCGACCCGCCAGTTTGTGGTGACTAGGATGCTACGGGGCTGGAGTAGAGAGGAGAGCCAGAGGGGTGATTGGAGGCAACCCATTACACAGAGTGAGATGCGGCATTTGTTCAGTGCAGCATTGCATGTATGTGCTAGCCCATATGAAGTGTGTCTTTTTCATTCTGCATTTTCCTTGGCTTTTTATGGTGCGCTTAGGGTGAGTGAGCTGGTAGCCAAGTCAACGTTGGCCCCCCCGGTGATGGGTTTGCTGCTAGGGGATGTCACCTTGTACGGGTCATCTCTGCAGTTGGTCATTAGAAAGTCCAAGACTGATCAGATGTCCCGGGGAGTACGTTTTCCTTTGCAACAGCAGGGAGATGACAGCACCTGCCCGGTACGCACGTTGAGGGCCTATTTGGCACTCCGACCCCCGGGTGGTACCTGGTTGCTGGTTCATGAAAACGGAGCCCCCCTCACCCGTTTTCAGTTCACGCGGGTTTTATCTTTGTGTGTGCAGAGGGCGGGTATGCCGCCGCGGTGTTTCAGTTCACATTCCTTTAGAATCGGGGCGGCCACTGCGGCGGCTGCTCAAGGTTTGCCCGAGCAGCAAATCATGAATGTGGGTCGCTGGAAGTCCAAAGTGTACAAGACCTACATTCGGCCCCGGGGTGCTGGGTTGTCCGCCTGTTAAGTTTGTTTGCTTACAGCTACCCTCAAACATTATCCTGTTACGGCTTGTCTTGTGTTCTGTCATTATACACTGTTCATTAATATTTGCTTCGCCTATTACAGGTGGCCTGGCGGGCAGGCGAAGGATTTGGATTTGCGGCCACTCCTTTGTCTATTGGGCTCGTAGGAGGGCTGCAGTACGTCCAGCAGGGGATAATTTGGGGTTTTATTCTGGGCAGGTATCTATTACGTGGTTGGGTTTGAGAGGCATGCGATGGGCGCAGCTACTGCCCACCCTATTATGGCGGTTCCAGTCACAGGCTGCTCCGCACATTTTGATCTTGCATTTGGGAGGGAATGATTTGGCTCAAGTTAATGGGATCCTCCTGTTGAAGACCATGCAGCGGGATCTGTTGCAGTTGGCAGGTATATGTCCCCAGTTACGCCTGGTGTGGTCGGCTATTCTCCCCCGCAGGGTATGGAGGGGTGAGCGGCGTCATGCGGCTGTGGAGCTGACCAGGAAAAATCTTAATAAGTGGATGGCCAAGTTTATGCCCACTTTGAAGGGTCATGTTATCACCCATAACCTTATTAAGGAAGCATGTGAGGGTTTATACAGGCCTGATGGGGTTCATTTATCGGATATCGGGCTTGACATCCTGAATTCCGAGTGGCAGGGTTATATTGAAGCCATGACTGTGTTCCAGACTTTAATTGGGTTTAGGCCGCAGCCAGGGGGTGGTGGGGAGCTCACGGCAAACGAGGTTTCGTTACCGTGAGCAGTGGCGGTGATTATCCGGGGACTCTGGTGGTACACAGCAAGTGAGCGCAGAACACTGTTATGTTATTGGTGAATAATTGCCCAAATGTTAAGTGCAATACGAAGTACAATGTTATGCCTGAAGGTGGGGCAGGTTTACAGTTAATCCTGTGGGGATATGGCTTGTCTCCTGGCTTGGACGGCCAGGAGGCCAAGAACTTATCCGGGGCGTATCCTTAAACGGGATACACCATAGTCATCGGGTGCTATAAGAAAGCACAGGTCGGCGGTGGGTGTGCTCAGACGGCACCACCGGCAGCGGATTGGGGCGCATCATGAAGTAAAGCTGTGTACCCCAGGGCTTGAATTTGCCAAGTTATAAGAAGTTATGTATTACGGTAACATGTTAAGTTGCATTATGTGTAATAGAGTTTTTAAGTGCCTGGCTGCGGCCTTAATAAATTCCAAATTTAGTCGAAAAGTGGCTTCTGAGTATTATTGGGGATTATTGGGGTGATGAGAGTGTATGCCGAATGCTTCAGTTGATTAAAATTTACACAAATTTGGCCATCTCTACAATCCACTACAAATAGAAGCCCATGCCAAGAGGACTGTGAGACATCATTAACCACTCCAAAACTTATCACTGATTTACAGAAAACAAAACACAACAAGATAACTTGTTCAGCGTCATTCATTCCTATGATGAAGGTATAATGTCCTATCAAAAGTATTGTACTTTTCTTCCAGGAGGTATGTCACACAGAAGATATAAAGAGACAAAAAGCAGATCTACTGTATGAGTTTGTTTTTCAGATGTATAACTCACTCTTGCTGAAGGGTGGAGAAGCTGATGGGCTCCGGGCCACTGGCTCCTGGGCTCTTGCTGTTTCTTGCTCATAGCTTTTGATCACATCCTTAGGTTGGTTAGCTGTTGCAGATGTTCCCATGGGGTTTTTCCTGCCAACTAAAATAATTGTGACACCAAAGCTAAATCCCTTAATTTTCTGCTGTATAAGATTAACATATATTTAGTCATGCACAATCCAAGCCTTTTTCAACATAATGCCTGAAATACAGTTTTCAGGGATTACATGAACACTCCCCCCCACCCCCCACCCCCTTGTATTATTAGTAGGAATCTGGCACACAAACACTGGTTGCTTCTAAATCAGAGATTAAGGAAATGCCTGAAATCTCATTCAATATAGGGCTCAATTTACTTCACCGTCTTTGAGTCCCCATTTGCCAAAAATAGTATCAGTAATCAGCTATCAAAGTCTTGCTTCTGTATTCAGAAGGAGAGAGAAGTCAGGACTTTTGTTTCTGACAAGAACATTTGACAATGCGTTGTAATAAGAAATTCAGGCTAAAAAGGAGGCAGAACACCATAGAACCCTATTTTATTTATGTATATATTACTACCCACCATTTCTATACTTTGAGCAGTATACATAATAAAACAATGATCTGCAACTACAATAAGAAACACAGGAAAAAATAAACTATAAACAATAAAAGTAAAAATATAAAGTATATAAAAAAATTCATGTTCAGAACATTCAGACCACAACGTGAGATAGTATTGGTAGGAAAATAGTCAAGTATTGCCTAACATCTCCAGTTTTTCTTTAGGATTTACACAATAAACTCCAATAGCACAGGTCTACTTAGGAAAGGACTATATTCACATGCTTCAAGGAGAAAAGACTTTGTTGACATTTGACTTCAAATCTCAGAGACCTTGGAAGTTCATAAGGAACTATTGTCAGATATTTTGGACCAAGACTCCATTCATGTTTACAAATAAGCAAAAGACTTTTAATGCCAACATAGGCAGCAATAGGCAGCCAGTGTAAAAACCACTATGCAGAACTGACACATGTCCTTGCTGTGGGACCCATAACCAATATTACTGCATTATTTTGAACAAACTCTATGCTCCACCCCATTTTAAACCAATATACAGTAGGTTACACACATACACATTTGTGCAGCATATATACACTGCCTGGAAGGCTTCACCTTATTTATTTGTACTCCTGTTTAGAGAAACATGTTTTTGTTAATCTCTTTTTGCCATATGGCTCTCCTAAATGTCTATTTGCAAGACTGTTACTCTAAAGATCAAAGCTGTTTTTCAAATCCAGTTCAGTTACTTCCATTCAGCAGCCAGAAGACAGCAAAGCTACAATGGAACTCTTGAAATATGGTCTTTGGGGTGGGGAAGACCTAGGGTGGCACCAACCCCTTGATTTTCTGCAGACTGAAGCACTGAAAGCTCTTTGGCTCTTTCCTCCTATTCATACAGAGAAACACTGCTTACATACCCTTTCAAGAATCGATAGTGTCAAACTTTAATGGTGATCAGGTGGCTAGTGCACCTAACTTGAAAACAAGAAACCCAAGAAAGGAAACAAAGCAAAGGCAATATAGTTGAGAGGGCTGGCTTTCTGACAGGAGGATTAGAGGAGCCTTTTGAATTTAGGCAAAAGCAGGTTCCATTCTTGGTGTTCATCCTCAGTTTTGCACATCTGTATGGGGGAGAAGAAGAGGAGGGAATGGGGAGCTATACTCCTGGCAAATGGGACTTATGTATAACTATATGCTTATTTGCTTTGTTATTTTTGTTAGTTTGTCGATTACAAGTTGCCAATTCCCAGGATGTTGCTGACAGCCCTAACAATTTAGATCCCCAGGAGGTGGATAGATACTATGCTTATGGGTACTATCCAGTTAAGACTATTATAAAATTTTATGCAACCGATGAGACAGTTACGTTGCAATTAGATGTTTGCAGTATAGCCTCTTGTGGATCTTTAGAATGGCAAAGATGGTATTCTAAATTCTATGGTTATCTGTGTATTTATACTGAAATGAGTCATTATGCATCTCCCTGTTCTCAATGGTCAAATGTATGGTGGTACACTGGACCCAATTATCCAACAAAAAAACACCAAACAACTTGAGATAATTCCCTACATACAAATATCACCATTGTTCGACAATCAATTGACCCCACAACCTGTGAAATAGGGAAGTGCAATCCCATGCTCATCACCTTCAAGGGGATGTATAAGGCAATGAACTGCACCTTTGGCATAGGAATAGATGCCACTAACACGGATCCTATTGGCCGCTTTCGCATTACGGTCACCTCTCCTTCACCATCCAATACTAACCTGAATAATCCCTTGGTACCCCAAACCACTGAAACAAAAATCCCCATCAGGGTTCTCAATGTAACTAGCTTAAAGGAAACTTTTGCTCTTGAAACTGGTTATGGTGACACGAATTTGTGGATGGATTGGATACAGTTTACAACTCAAAGTTTGAATTTATCTGATTGTTATGTCTGCTCCTCTTCTCGTCCCGAGCCCTTAGCTGTTCCGTTTCCTTTGAATTTTGTGAATGATTATAATGGAACTATATGTATGCTAAAATTACTTCAAGGTAGCAAAACTAATGAAGCATCTTGTCTTTCCCTTAGTCTATTATTTCCTGAATTACCCAAGGGTGCGATGGTACCTCCAGTGTTTAGGACACCTGTACAAGGGACAATATTTGGAACCTGTTTACAAAGAGCAGAGGTTGCCAAGCCCTATCTCGTAGGAGATATCTTTATGTAACTCCAGTTCACCCTCCATTGAATACCTCAACTTTTCAGGTTTTTCTCGTCCTCGAGCTGATATATGGTGGTATTGTGGCAATAAGACTCTATACCCTGTTTTACCTCCCAATTGGGAAGGACGATGCGCTTTGGTGCAGCTAGTAGTCCCCCTCACCATAACATCACGATCCCCTGATGCTCCCTCTTCCACTAGGAGGAGAAGGAGCATACAGGGTTCATTTGATGATATAATTTATATAGATTCTATAGGAGTCCCTAGGGGGGTGCCAGATGAATTTAAAGCTCGTAACCAAATTGCTGCAGGTTTTGAATCTGCATTATTTTGGTGGTCCACTATTAACAAGAATGTTGATTGGATTAACTACATTTATTATAATCAACAGCGTTTTATCAATTACACTCGAGATGCAGTTAAAGGTATCGGCTCTCAATTGGATGCTACAAGCCGGATGGCATGGGAAAACCGGATGGTCCTTGACATGATAATAGCAGAACAAGGAGGCATTGGTATCATGCTTGGAGGACACTGTTGCACTTTTATTCCTAACAATACTGCACCGGATGGAACTATAACCAAGGTTTTGCAAGGACTTACTACCCTAGCTGATGAACTTGCTGAGAATTCTGGTGTAGACACCACCTGGATAATATTTTTGGAAAATGGAAAACCTTCATATTATCTAATTTAACCACATTGATAATTGTTATTGCTGTATTTATTCTACTTGGCTGTTGTGTAATACCCTGTATTAGGAGCTTGGTGCAATAGTTAATTGAAACTGCTTTAAGTACAAGAGAACCTATAGGACATGTATATGTACTGTATGAAAGATTACGCCTTAACGCAGAGATTGTGAATGTTGAAAATAATGTTTAATTTCTTTGGGATATCTTTTGTTTTGCATCATTATCTTCCTCTAGGATCATTTAGATGGTAAAGCATTTCAAGTAACTTAAGGCCCGGGGAAGGTTGAAGAGGGGCAACCTACAACTCACTATAACCACCTTTTCTTGTTACCTATAGCCCGATACTTGTAAAAAGGATTTGACATTGAGGGGCATAATCGAACGGGGTGCCCAAGATTTCATGAGGGCGTCCTCACGGGACGGCCCTCGCGAAGGGGTGGGGAAACCCATATTATTGAAACAAGATGGGCGTCCATCTTTTGTCTCGATAATACGGTCAGGGACGACCAAATCGCAACATTTTGGTCGGCCTTAGAGATGGTCGACCTTAGAGATGGTCATCCCCGGTTTTCAGCCATAATGGAAACCGAGGATGCCCATCTCAAAAATGACCAAATCCAAGCCCTTTGGTCATGGGAGGAGCCACAATTTGTAGCGCACTGTTCCCCCTCACATGCCAGGACACCAACCGGGCACCCTAGGGGGCACTGCAGTGGACTTCACAAATTGCTCCCAGGTGCATAGCTCCTTTACCTTGGGTGCTGAGCCCCACAACTCCCCCCCAAAACCCACTCTACACAACTGTACACCACTACCATAGCCCTAAAGGGTGAAGGGGGGCACCTACATATGGGTACAGTGGGTTTCTGGTGGGTTTTGGAGGGCTCACATTTACCACTACAAGTGTAACAGGTAGAGGGGATGGGCCTGGGTCCACCTGCTTAAAGTGCAGTCACCCATTAAAACTGCTCCAGGGACCTGAGTACTGCTGTCATGGAGCTGGGTATGACATTTGAGGCTGGCAAAAAAAATTTTAGAGTTTTTTTTAGGGTGGGAGGGGGTTGGTGACCACTGGGGGAGTAAGGGGAGGTCATCCCCGATACCCTCCGGTGGTCATCTGGTCAGTTCGGGCACCTTTTCATGGCTTGGTCGCAAACATGGACTAAGTAAAGTCGGCCAAGTGCTTGTCAGGGACGCCCTTCTTTTTTCCATTATCGGCTAAGAACACCCATCTCTTAATCACGCCCCAATCCTGCCTTCACTATGGTGCCGACATGCTCCCATGAACTTTGGTCATCCCTGCGATGGGAAGTAGTTGAGGACGCCAAAACTCTGCTTTCAATTATGCTGATTTGGGCGATCCTGAGAGATGGACTCCCATCTCCCGATTTGTGTCAGAAGATGGGCACCCTTCTCTTTCGAAAATAAGCCTGATTGTGACGCATACCCACAATCTCCCTAAGCTTAACATGCATCTGAAAAAGAACTTATTGCTCCTGTCTGGAATGGATGGGACTACAGTAAAAGTTCAAAAGAATTCAAAACAAATGAAGCCCTTACTTTCGAAGGCCTTCAAGGGGGGAGACGTAAATAATGAGCACAGGTCATGCACCATGGAACAGGGCCAAAGGGCAAAAACTGATAAGCATGTGAACTAGAAACTCATTATCTGATAAGACATTCCGGCGTGCAAGAGGCATGGGAAAGGAACAATTATAAATAAACAAGAAAATGTGGTTTAGCATTAGAGGGGAAACAGATGGTGTTGAAAGAAAACAGGGTGATCTATGAGGAAGATAACTTGCTAAACCTATGTGAAGTGTTGCTTAAAATAAAGGTATATAAGCAGTTGAATCAGAACATACTTTGGAGAAACAGTGGCAGAGAACACCTATGTGTAGCAATGCTGTTTTCCCATGAGAAACTATTGATTGTATCTGTACTTTGGTAAGTAATAAAGCTTGCTTTTCTCATACGTGGCCTTGGTCTTTTATCACTCCAAATTGTGGGTGGCTGGTACATAATAATTTGGGGTGGTGGTAAAAAGACTAGAATATAACACTTAGGGATTACTCTAGCTCCTAAGAACACTAAGATGACATTTTAAAACAATCCAGAAACATAACAACTTTTAAGATGTGATGAAAAATTTGACACCAACAAAAGAGGTCTTACCAGAAATCTGGGTTTCCTATCACATTATAAACCATAACATTGAAATGTTTGTCACCTTCTGATCACCTATCTATCTCTCTTGTTTCTCACCTCCAACCTCCTCCCTTCCACCACCTTCCTCTGGGACTGTCGTTTGAATAATTTTATGTTTCACATATATTCTGATATTGACCCACATACTGTACTTATTATGCTCTCCACCATTACATTCAATAATCTGGTTTCATGCTTGGATTATTTCTACACTGGAACTTGGTCTACACTGGAACTTCCCTCTTTGTTGGGAAACATTTTACTAATTCTACTTTTGAAAAATCCATCGGGAGAAACAAGATCTTTGACCAATTGCTAATATTGCATTCTCTGTAAAGATTCTGGAGGATTTAGTTGCCTATCAATTAACTGATTAAACTTTCATAATAAGCTTTAGAAGGGGTTTCAGTATTGGAACATTATTAGGAATATTATTGAATGAGTTTCAAGACTGACCGCCTGATATTTGACACTATTTAATCGGTCAGAACGGATGCTGACCAGTTAAATAACACTTAACTAACTATCTGCCAATATTCAGCGGGGAGTACCTGGCTATCTTCTGCTGAATATCTGTGGTTAGCGGCTGGTGGATAACCGGTTATATCACACGATATAACTGGCTAGCCACTGATTTTTAAACAGGGTTTGTCAGTTATATTTGACCACATCAAATTCTGGTACATCTTTGGCCAGTTTAAAGATAACTGGCTAGCTCCCTTGGTCTGAATATTGGGGGCTTATTTTATAAAGGTCATCAGGCCATAAATTTTTAACTTGACCACTTTTCATGTAGTAGATCAGCAACCTTTGTTGAGGATGTCAAGTGACATTGGTATCTCTGATTATTATTATTTATTTCACTTGTATCCCACATTTTCCCACCTATTTGCAGGCTCAATGTGGCTTACAAAGACCTGTTTTGGCATCGCCATACCAGGATGAAATATACATTTGGTGTTACAAAGAAGTCAAGGAAGACAAGAGGATTTGATCAAGCAGTTGTAGAGAGATACATTCTGACTCAAGTTGGAAGGTGTTGTGTTATAGTTAGCTATGGGTTCTCGTGGTAGGCTTTGTCAAAGAGGTAAGTCTTCAGAGATTTACGGAAGATAGTTAGTTCGTTGATCATTCTCAAGTGAGTTGGAAGTGCATTCCACAGCTGTGTGCCCATATAAGAAAAGCTGATAGAGTGCTGAATTGGTTTTGTGGTTTCCTGACAAAGATTTTATAGTATAAAGCATATGGAGATGTACTTAAAATATTGGAAAGCAAGCTGTGGAGTGCTGCAGGGCTCCCCTCTTTCCCCTATATTGTTTAATATACTAATGAGCTCTTTTAGACATTTTCATTTAAATGTAAATGGAAGATCTTATACCTATACTGATGACATCATTTTACTGATACTAGTAACGCTTAACAATACCACCCCTGTAACTACTGTTTAGACCTGTATTGATTTAGTGGAAACCTGGGCTATTCAATTTTGCCTGAAATTAAATACCAGTAAAACCAAGATGTTATATGGCTAGGACCAACCTTGATGTCTCCGCCTTACTCTTAATAATATCTCTCTTCCCATTGAATCAAACTAAAAATGTAGACATAACAATAGATTGCACACTCTCTCTAGAACCTCAGATCAATCTTTAAAGAAAAATGTTTTTTTTTTAACTTTTTGCAGAATCAGAAAATACCTTTATTTGGAAAACTTTAAAATGATAGTGCAAGCCTGTGTAATGGCTTGACTAGATTATTGTATGATCTATGCGGGCTGTTCTGAGAAGATTAGGACATGCAAAATGAATTGGCTAGGCTTATTTGTAATGTATAAAAATGGGAACCAGCTACCCCTCTTTTGAATTCTTTACATTGGTTGCCAATACAGGCTCTTCTGCTGCTCTCTGATATTTAGAATTACCCATGGCATGGTACCATCTAATCTATTACCATTAGTTTATTCATCACGCTCTGTAAAGACAAAACATAATGAAAATCATCTGTTTATACATTTTCCATCTGCAAAGAATATAAAAATACAATGAATTTTATTCTTCTTTACTTTCATATCAGGCTGCAAAGATATGGAACTCTTTTCTTTTAAATCTTAGGTTGAATTCAGACTATTTCAGTTTCAGAAAACAGCTAAAAACTTGTTTAAACCATTTTTGGATGACTAGCTTTGTCTAATTATTTTGGCTTTGATTTTAGCTGATGAATGCATCTCCCAGAAATTGCCTGGTCCCTCTTTTATTGTAAACCGCATTGAACCATATGCATGGTATTTGAGGTATATATATTATTGTATTGTATATTATATTATCTTGTTCATTTCATATCTGAAAAGGAAGGCTCTGCCTTTGAAAAATTGTCCAATAAAGAAATATCATCTTGTTTTCTTAGTTTAGCTTTATTTCTGTTTATTACCTTTAAAGTGAACTAACATGCCAACCCCTGTTTAATCCTGCTTGTCTAAGACATTACCAAAAGGCGGGGATGCTTCACTGTCCTCATGTATACCTAATGGCCTTGCTCACTGCCCAAAAAAATGCAGTAGAAAACCTCCAGCACAAAGAAAATGCCTGCATATAATAAATGTAAATTGCTTTCACTGTACCATTGAAAGGAGGTGTATCAAATCACATTACCCTTACCCTTAAAGCTAATGAGGTGAAAATTTCCTCTGATTAGGGACAGTCTAAAGATGTGTCTTATCAAGTTTAAGAAAAGTTCCTGGAGGAAAAGTCCATACACTGGGGGTAAGCAGCATGGAGAATTTGCTACTTTTTGGGATCCTGCCAAGTACTTGTAACTACTACTACTACTTAACACTTTTAACACGCTACTAGGGTTATGCAGCGCTGTACAGTTTAACAAAGAAGGACAGTCCCTGCTCAAAGGAGCTTACAATCTAACGGACAAAATGTGCAGTTAATCAAATTGGGGCAGTCTAGATAACCTGAATAGAGGTATAATGGTGGTTAGGTGCCAAAGGTGACATTGAAGAGGTGGGCTTTGAGCAAGGATTTGAAGATGGGCAGGGAGGGGGCTCGGCGTATGGGCTCAGGAAGTTTATTCCAAGCATAGGGAGAGGTGAGGCAGAAAGGGCGGAGCCTGGAGTTGGCGGTGGTGGAGAAGGGTACTGAGAGGAGGGATTTGTCCTGTGAGCGGAGGTTTTGGGAAGGAGCGTAAGGGGAGATAAGGGTAGAGAGGTAATGAGGGGCTGCAGATTGAGTGCATTTGTAGGTTAGTAGGAGAAGCTTGAACTGTATGCGGTGCCTGATCGGAAGCCAGTGAAGTGACTTGAGGAGAGGGGTGATATGAGCATATCGGTCCAGGCGGAAGATAAGACTTGCAGCAGAGTTCTGAACAGATTGAAGGAGGGATAGATGGCTAATTGGGAGGCCAGTGAGGAGTAGGTTGCAGTAGTCAAGGCGAGAGGTAATGAGAGAGTGGACGAGAGTCGGGTGGTGTGCTCAGAGAGGAAATGGTGAATTTTGCTGATGTTATAAAGAAAGAAGCGGCAGGTCTTGGCTATCTGCTGGATATGCGCAGAGAAGGAGAGGTAGGAGTCGAAGATGACGTCGAGGTTACGGGCAGATGAGACGGGAAGGATGAGGATGCCATCGACTGAGATAGAGAGTGGAGGGAGAGAAGAAGTGGGTTTGGGTGGAAAGACAATAAGCTCAGTCTTGGCCATGTTCAGTTTCAGGTGGTGGTTAGACATCCAGGCAACAATGTCGGATAAACAGGCCGATACTTTGGCCTGGGTTTCCGCAGTGATGTCTGGTGTGGAGAGATAAAGCTGGGTGTCGTCAGCATAAAGATGATATTGGAAACCATGAGATAAGATCAGCAAGCCCAGGGAAGAGGTGTAGATTGAAAAGAGAAGGGGTCCAAGGACAGATCCCTGAGGAACTCCAACAGAGAGAGGGATAGAGGTGGAGGAAGATCCATGAGAATGTACTCTGAAGGTACGGTGGGAGAGATAAGAGGAGAACCAGGAGAGGACAGAGCCTTGGAACCCAAATGAGGACAGTGCGGCAAGAAGTAAATTATGATTGACAGTGTCAAACGCGGCGGATAGATCAAGGAGAATGAGGATGGAGTAGTGACCTTTGGATCTGACAGGGAACAGGTCATTACAGACTTTAGTGAGTGCCGTTTCAGTCGAGTGTAGAGGGCAAAAACCGGATTGAAGCGGATCGAGGATGGCATTAGAGAAGAGAAAATCAAGGCAGCGGCTGTGAACGGCAAGTGCAAGTATCTTGGAAAGGAAGGGTAGGAGGGAGATGGGGCGGTAGTTGGAGGGACAGGTAGGGTCTAGTGATGGTTTTTTGAGGAGTGGTGTGACTACAGCATGCTTGAAGGTGTCAGGGACAGTTGCAGTGGAGAGAGAGAGGTTGAGGATATGAAAGATGGAGGGGGTGACAGTAGGAGAGATGGTGTTAAGTAAGTTGGTGGGGATGGGATCAGAGGAACAGGTGGTGCATTTCGAGGAGGAAAGAAGGTGGGCAGTTTCCTCTTCGGTGATATTAGGAAAAGAGGAGAAGGAGGCCTGGGTTGGTTGGTTGAGGGAGTGGGTTAAAGGGTGAGGAGGAGGAGGTGGTTTGGTAGTGAATTCGAGGTTGATCTTCTGTACCTTGTCGCGGAAGTAGTCAGCCAGTGATTGAGGAGAGAGTGAGGGGGGGCGGAGGGCACTTTGAGGAGGGAGTTAAGGGTGGCGAAGAGACGACGAGGGTTGGAGCTGAGGGAATTAGTCAATTGGGTGTAATAGTCCTGTTTTGCAAGGAATAGGGAGGACTGGAAGGAGAATAGCATAAATTTGTAATGAATGAAGTCGGTATGGGTGCGGGATTTCCTCCAGAGGCGTTCAGCAGATCGGGCGCAGGAGCGAAGGTATCGGATGCAAGGGGTCAGCCAGGGCTGGGGATTAGTATGCCTTGTGGGACAGGAGATGGATGGTGCGAGGGTGTCCAGAGCAGAGGAGAGAGTGGCATTGTAAGCGGAGACAGCCTTGTCGACAGATTCGGAGGACATGGTGGAGCGAAGGAGATTAGAGATACTAGAGGATAAGTTGGGAGGGTCGACGGCCTGGAGATTCCTGAAAGTAGTGGTTAGTGTAGGGCGGGACTGAGGGGGAGGGTGATGAAGTGTGAAGGTGATCAGGTGATGATCTGAGAGAGGAAGAGCTGAGGCGCAAAAGCTGGAGGGTGAGCAGGTAGAGGAGAGGACAAGGTCAAGACAATGGCCAGTTTGGTGAGTAGGGGTGGTGGAGCTCAGCTGGAGGTTGAAGGAGGATTTCAGAGTGAGGAACTGAGAAGCGTAAGAGTCGGATGGGTCATGGATTGGTCACTGGTGGAGACCGGGTACTGGGATCGATGGACTTTTGGTCTGATACAATATGGCAATTAAAATGTTCTTACTGAAATTCCTTACTGATACCTCTTATTTCACCCATAGCTGGCTAAAACCAAGTAAAGACACTCTACTAATTATAGAGTACCGTTGGCAGTTTTGCATGCTCCCAGGTGAAAGAGAAATGAAGGGCAAGTAGCTGGAAAAGAAGAATAGGCAATGAGAACACAAGCAGCAGATAAAAGAGGAGCTGAAAGAGACAGAGAATAACTGTATGGGATTAGTTAAAAAGGGGATGAGAGAAAGGCTGTGAGAGGAAAGGGGACTCAGGCAGGAGAGAAGAGATATGAAGGTAAGAAAACAATTGGACACCACAGGAGTGGAGGAATAGCCTATTGGTTAAAACAGTGGGCTGAGAACCAAGAAAGCCTCATTCAAATCACACTGTAGCTCCTTGGGGCCCTTTTATTAAAGTTTAGCATGCGCTGATATTAGCATACACTAAAGGGTCCTTTCACAAAGCTGTGGGAAAAAGGGGTCTGCGCTAGCGTTGGTGCATGTTTTTGATGCATGCCGCGGCCCCCTTTTACTGCAGCGGGTTAAAGGCAGGTCTTTCTTTTTTTAATGAAATGGCTGTGCAGCAAGTGAAGCACTTCCCGGACAGCCATTTCAGAGGGAGCACAAGAGGCTGGAGGACATGAAATAAGAGAGAGACCATGGAGTGACAGATGGCACCTTATAAACAAACCAATTTATTGAGACATAAGCTTTCAAGGACCAGATACATTCAGAGGGTTTTTTACTAAGGTGCGCGCGCTAAAATTGTGGGTGCGCTAAACGTTACAGATGTATTCCTATGGGCGCGCACTAAAATGTGAGTTTGCCTTAGTAAAAGACACCCTCAGTGAGGAGATAGGTAACCCCTAGATTCTATAGAGCTGCACTCCAATTTTCTGACTAATGCGTAGATTTGGGCAAGCAAGTTGTAGAATAGTGTCAGTTGTACACCTAACCTAATTGTTAAATTAGGCACCAGCAACATTTCATGCTACCAATCCCAGAACAAGCAGTGGCTTCCCCATGTCTATCTCAATAGAAGACTATGGATTTTTGCTTCAGGAACTTGTCCAAACCTTTTTTAAACCCAGATATGCTAACCACTGTTACCACATCCTACGGCAATAAGTTCCAGAGTACAGATATCATCCTGCTTTGCTCCTTCTTTCACTCTTTGTCACATTGACATTCCTTGTAGTGTGTTTTTATATTGAGCACTAAAACAAAATGTAAAACAGAAGGTACTTCATATCCTACGTACATTTGATAACTTGAGGGTAGAACATAATATTCTTCTCTCCAGTGTGAACCAATGGCTTTGTTTCACCATTTGGCAGGAGACCTACATATATTCCACTGTTTTTTACAGACTCCAGGCTGACAGATCCATTTTCTAAGTTCTTCTCAGTTTTAAAATGGCAGTATTGATCACCTGTTCCCTAGAAAGGAGAGAAACACAAAAGCATAACTTGAATTTAATGCTTGCCATGACTGGAATGCAACATTTTCTCATTTAAGTGTCATTTCAAGCCTTTGTGTGTTTAATTTATTTTATAGTATCTGTTAGTCTGAACATTGTTTTTCTTTGTATTCCAAAATATAAATCAAGTAAATAGAATTATTTGATTTTGAACAATATAATTAAAAAAAAAAAACAATTGATCATGGCTCTTTTATTAATACTGTAGTTTCATATTTTTCATTGATTGCAATTACAATTTTATTTGTCTTTTTCCATTATTACTTTTAATTCTTGCTGTCTACACGGTCATTCTGCAATGCCAGTATTTTACAAATGAAGATAAATTGCCAGTACTAGTGCTGTCAACTAATCTCATTTTCTCCTAAAAGCCCCACAGATGATGATCCTCAGATAACACCACACCTACTATTTGTGGATGACTTGAAGTTGTAAAGCTTCTGTGATCATCATTTGACAGAACAACTCCAACTAGTGAAGATTTTCTCAGATGACATCAGGATAGCTTTTGGGCTTAACAAAGGTAACCTTCCATAATGGAAAACTAAGGTAGACTGAAAACAATGCTCTGACGGAAGAAAGTCGTATAAAAAAAACTTGAGTAAGGACAAGTGTATAAATACTGTATCTAGGAGAAGAAGAAAGTGAAACAATCCAGCACAAATTATTGGGAGAAAAGATCAGAAAAGAGTACTACAGAAGAAGGAGGGGAGAGTCGTATCAATATGTGGTAAAAGTCAGGCTTTTATCGCACCTTAAGTTACCGAGAGCAGTCACCAACCTGTGATATCTCAGTTGCAAAGCTTCAGTGCCCTCAAGGAGGGGGAAGGGGCAGCTTGTCTCCTAGACAACTAGTCCCTTTAAGAAGCGACCTAGAAGCTTTGGGCTACAGCTTTGCAGCTTTTGAGATTTTCTAATAACCCCAAGTTTACATAGTAATGAATTTATATAGAATTCACATGGTAATGAGATGTTTTGCATGCATTTTGCATGCTTTGCATCTTATTACTACTTACCCCAGGGTAACTTAAAACTGCATTACAGCACCATGACTTGTTTTAGAGCCCTTTAGCATGGCAAATATCACGCAGTATAGTCATAACTACCCCCATGAAACTGATATTGAAAAGTGCTTTTATAGCACAGAATAATCTAGAAGGTATAAATCTGCTTGCAATTGCCATATTTTCATACAGCTTTGAAACAGCAAATTTGCTTCATTAAGAACTTTAAAAACACAATGTGAGAACAAGATTGTAAGCTCTGTTGAGCAGGGACTGTCTCTTCATGTTCAAGTGTACAGCGCTGCGTACGTCTAGTAGCGCTATAGAAATGATAAGTAGTAGTAGTGGTAGTACATGAAGTAATTTAAAAATCAGTGACTGTACATTCCAAGAGTTGAAGGAGGAATGGGAGTTACAGAAATAGATCATTCACATAGAACTACTATCACAGGCCTTCAAGACATACTTAACAGCATCAACAGAGTCAAATACTCAAAAAAAGTGCTCAAGTATTTTTTTTTGTTACACTTGTACCCCACGCTTTCCCACTCATGGCAGGCTCAATGCAGCTTACATGGGGAAATGGAAGGTTAAGTGACTTGCCCAGAGTCACAAGGAGCTGCCTGTGTATGAAAGCAAACGGCTAAAGTCAGTCTCCATCCTTATCTGGAAAAGCATTCAGACAAAAGGAAGGAACAAGTGATAGTCCAGCAATACATGGAGAGAAAGAAGCAATAGAATTTGAAAAACAAGAGGAAAAATATTTAAAAGAATTAGAACAGCAATAAAGGAAAAACAACTAGCTAAAGCACAAATACAGCCACAAATAGATCAAAATCTGACAGTGAAATGGTTAAATATATGGGTGAATTCAAACCTAAAGACTTATAATTGCAGCACAAGATGGTGGACCATAGACAAGATGGATCTACAACCAGAACGTAAAATGGCCAAATGCAGGTTTTGTAGCACTGAACTGAAAATGATCACTTATCAAATCACTGCATACGTCAAAACAAATTAGTACAGAAAGGTACAGTAATGTAGCACATCTCATCTACTACAAGCTTTTACTCCTTGATAATCTAACAGTCCAGCTGACTCCCTCACAAGATTTCAGCTTCTACAGTAATGTACTGAAAAAGTTTTTATTATGATCTTTTTTGTCTCTGTGGCAAGTTTTTTTCAATTCCTCTTTTAGTTTAGTTTATCAGTGATTTAATATACTGCCCTTCATAAAATCAGAGCGGTTAACAATAAAATCAAACATGATTTTAAAATTGAAAAGAACTCCAACCAAAGTAAGAAAAGAAAGGAGAGATTAAGCTACAAAACAGCAAATAGTAACAGGGCATAGGGCTGATTAGCCTGCTAAGCTGGCAACTTCAGGGAGGTGACAAAAAGGATTTGGTAACAAGAGGGGTTTTTAAAAGCAGTTTTAAATTGAGAATAGGACTGCTCTATACGGAGGGGGAAAGGTAAGGAATTCCACAGAGAAGGGCTTAAAGCAAAAAAGGCAGATTGAGAAGCGGATTGAAGCTTAATATGAGCTAGAGCAGAATTAGAAAGCTGGTGAGCCACAGCAGAATGGAGGGTATGAGTGGACTAGTAAGGAATTATTAATGATGAAAGATTAGCAGGGGCACTAGACAAGAGGGCCTTGTGGGTTAACACTAGAACCTTGAACTTTGTATGGTAAGAAATAGGCAGCCAGTGGCAGCGCTGCTGAGAGACTATTTATCCAAAGGTACAACAATCTGAGATAATCTCCAACATATTATGGCGTCCAATTTTGTCATGGTATGTGCAAAATGAAATCATGTAGATGCATCACCCCAGGATCAACATTTCCAACAAAGGGGCCCTTTTACTAAGCTGAGATAAAAGGGGGCCTGCACTAGCATCAGCATGCGTTTTTGACATGTGCTAATATCCCTTTTCACCACAGCAGGTAAAAGGCTGTCTTTTTTTGAGGAAAAGAAATGGCTGTGCAATAAGTGAAACACTTACAGCATGGCCATTTTGGGGGGAGCCTTTACCGCCACCTATTGAGATGGCGGTAAGAGCTTCCATGCTAACCCGGCAGTAATTGGGCAGCGTTAAGTTCCAGCGCTACAAAAATAGGACATATTTTTGTAGTGCCGGAAATGGCGCACGTTAGGGGTGGGACCCACTGTAGTTCCATATTGGCGTGCGGTAAGGCCACGATGGGCTTACTGCTGCTTAGTAAAAGGGCCCCATAGTGAATAGAGTAAGTGATGAGAAAGGTTTCTATAGTTTTGATTTTTTTCTTTTTCATGCCACCTTTTCTTTCTTTCTTTTCTGTTACTTTAAATTTTAAAATAAAACCTTTAAAAAACAAGTTGCCTGTGCTTACCGAAGCATCACACCGTCCATCTCTGATTCTTAGAAACCGCTGTGGGTATGTCACGCTTTCAAGCATACACACCCCAGAACTGGTTTTATGTATTTTCCAATATGACTCTTCAGATTGCTTTCCTGTACCGCTGCAGCTCCCATCAAGTCTCGGGCACAGAGCCTGGCACCAGCTGGTAGTGAGCAAAAGGATAGCACCACTGCTGAACACACCCTAAAAAAAACAATGGGTACAGAAGACAGTTGTCATCATTGCAGCAAATTGATGGAGGATTCTGTTATACCACACTAAAAAACAAAACCAGCAAAATATTCAGGTGGAAGTGGCACCTTTACTAGATAATGATCATTGAGCTGACATTTAATGATATTTGACTGGTATTTCTCAGTAGTGTAAAAGGTCTTTTTGCTGTCCTAACATTATCCCCTGGATTGTATATAGCATGCCTAGAGATCCATGCCAAAATCCAAGCGTATTCTACGACAACGTATATAACTTAATTGGCTTAACAAGCTAATCAACATTGATAACAGCTCTTAACAAGCAATAATGAGCACTAATTGGAAATATTTAGAATTTACACACATAATTTGCTAAGCGCATTCTGTAATGCAGCGTGCTTAACTTCTAATGCATACAGGCACAAAGGGATGTGGTTATAGGCAGGGAAATGGGCGTTTCATGGGCATTCCAAAATGTATGCATGTAGTTATAGAATATGACCCAGTGAACCTAAATCTACGTGCTGGGATTTACGTTATGTTTTCATTGGTGTAAATGGAGGCGTGTAGTTTTAGGCACTGAGATATCAACTAAGCATATTTTATATACTGTGCCTAAATCTAGACACCGCTTATAGAATATGCTTAGTCGGCATTGATTTTCACACCGATGTTTTAGGCACCATATATAGAATTTCACCCTATTTGTTTAATAACTCAGGGGACTGAACATCACCATTAACCAGGGGGTATGGGAGTTACCAATTTTTATCTGTACTATCAAGCGGACCTGTCCACGATATTGTCAATCCCTCCCACCTATCGAGCTCCGCAAAATGTTCTGCTGTCTTCTTAGGGTAGTTAGCTGAAAATAAGCCCTCCACAGTGGGTGTTATGTTTATCCCCAAGTATTTAATAGATTTACAAGTGGCCCAGACAAACGGGAAGGCAGCTTTTAGCTGAGAAATTTCCTGTGAGGGAACCGTGAGATTAAGGATTTCCGATTTGGTAATGTTGATCTTAAACCCTGCTAATTGCCCATATTGTGTAATAGTTTCCATGGCCTGTTGTACAGAGGACTCCGGGCGGGGCAAGCAGGGCCGCTGAGAGACTGGGCCAGTCCCGGTCGCCGGGCCCCCCCTCCACCCGCCACCGAGCCCTCTCTCCACCCTCGAGCCCTCTGCACTGACCTTAAGCGCCTCACCTTCGAAAGCTCAGCAACAAGCAGTGGCAGACCACTCCTTCCTTCCGTGTCCTGCCCTCATGGAAGTTACGTCAGGTGAGGCGGGACACGGAAGGAAGGAGTGGTCTGCCGCTGCTTGCTGTGCTTTCGAAGGTGAGGTGCTTAAGTTCAGTGCCAGGGAGCGACGGAGGAGCGACAGAGGGCAGGCGGGCTGAACTGCGGTGGCGGCGCCGGGCCCAGGGAATTTTGTCCCCCCTGTCCCCCCCTCTCGGCGGCCCTGGGGGCAAGGTCAGGAGCACATCATCTGCAAATAACATAATTTTATGTTCCCTTCATCCCCTGACCAGGCCCTTAATCCCAGGGTTCCGCCTAATCAGGCTAGCAAGCGGTTCGATGGACAAAGCAAATAGTAGTGGAGAAACTGCACAACCCTGTCTGGTTCCCCTATGGAGCTCCAAGGGCTTAGTATATTACCATTTATTTTTAAAGTTGCTAACGGGCTTGCATACAGCAATTTAAGACATGCCATGTTCCTGCCTTCCTATCCCCACATGCTTCAGGACCGCAAACAAGAATGACCATTTCATCCGGTCAAAAGCTTTTTCAGCATCAATCGAGAGTAACAGCGCTGGTGTCCTATCATCACTTGCTTGTTGAATTATGTGTAGCAAGCATCTAATGTTATCATGAATTTAGTGACCCATAATAAACCCTGCCTGGTCCTTGTGTATCAGCCTAGGAAGTACTATCTGAAGTCTACCTGCTAGGATCTTTGTAAAGATTTTATAGTCTGTATTTAAGAGGAAAATTGGTCTATAGGAGCCACACTGCTGGGGATCTTTCCCCGGCTTCAACAGCAAGATAACTGCTGCCAGTCTCCAGGAGTGGGGCAGTTCCTGTACGGTATCAAAGAAGGCAAATACTCTCAGCAATATGAGAGCCAATCGCTTAACAAACAATTTATAAAACCTGATGGGAAGGCCATCTGGGCCAGGGGTGGGGAAAGTCTGAAATCGCCCATTCAATATCATCAATTGTTATGGGTGCAGATAGCAATGCCATCTCTTCCTTCGATAGCTGTGGAAGACTGATCTCCTGGAGGTAAGCTTCTATGACAGATGGAGATGGAGTTACTTCAGGTGAATAGAGCTCTGTATAGTAATCATAGAAAGCCTCCTGAATTTGCTCCGACTGGCTGTACTGTATCCCCAAGGTGTTTTTAATGGTAAAGATATGGTTGCATTGGGCTTGTTTCTTTAATTTACAAGCTAATAGCCTACTAGCTTTGTCACCAAATTCAAAGTGCTCCTGCTGCACCCATTGCAATTGGTTGGAAAGCTCAGCCATTTGAACCTCATTAAGCGTTAATCTGAGCTGATGCAATGTTTCAGTTCCCTTAAGATCAGAGGGATCTGCTTTGTGCAGCTTCTCCAACTGTGCTATATTGCCTCTAAGATCTTGTTCTTGAACCGCCTGAGTTTTGGTAAGATGGGCTTGTAATGCTATCAGGTGTCTGTGAAGGACTGCTTTTAAGCCTTCCCATAAAATAGGTAGTTGTATCTCTCCAAGGTCATTGAATTCTATATATTCCACAATGTATTCCTCCAAGGAAGAAATGTTCTGCGAGTCTTGTAAAAATGACTCATTAAGCCACCAATATCTGTGGCCCTTAGGTATACTTATTGTTCCCAGAGTCAATACCACCGGGGAGTGATCAGACCATGAGTGGGGTTCAATAGTTACAGTGTGCAGATTACGTGCTATAGCCCCATCCCCCAGCCAGAGGTCAATCCTGGAGTATGTATTATACTTAGGGGAGAAGTATGTGTAATCCCTCTCTTGACCATGATTCCCACGCCAGAGGTCAACCAACCCCCAGCGCGCCAAAAAGCTTTTAAATATGGGTCTATCCCGCTTAGCATAATATACCTGCCCCGTTGAATTGTCTAGGGGCGGGTCTATTGTAAGATTGAAGTCACCCCCTATTAGTAATTGTCCCTGTGCATATCGTTGTAACACCCTCTCAACATCTGCTATAAAGGACCCTTGCCCTTCATTAGGTGCATAAATTGACAACATGGTATATTGAATATTATATAAGGATGCTGTAACTACGAGATAGCTACCTTCTTTATCAGATACAGTATTATGTATGTGCCACGGGAAAGCACCTTAAAAAGCTATAAGAACCCCTTTTGTTTTTTGATTAGTTGTGTTGGAGGCAAATACAACAGTGGGAAATCGCTTATGATTAACTAATTTTTCATGCTGTTGTTTCAAATGGGTCTCCTGAATGAATATCACATCTGCCTTCAGGCGCAACATTTCTTTAAACATTAATTTGCGTTTCATAGGCGAGTTAAGATCACGGACATTCAAAGTAACACACTTGAACATATTCATAAGCCCCCTCTCATTCAGCAAGCCTAGTCAGCCACCACTGGAAACTATTACACAATATGGGCAATTATCAGGTTTTAAGATCAACATTACCAAATCGAAAATCCTTAATCTCACGGTTCCCTCACAGGAAATTTCTCAGCTAAAAGCTGCCTTCCCAGGAATGATCTCCAGTCGTTCCTGCCTTTGCTAGTGCTGTGTTCAAAATGGCACCAGTGACTCCTAGCAGTAGTCTCATGGTACTACTGCTAGGGGTCAGTTTACCATATGACCAGAAGCCTTCATATGGAAAACTGATGCCTAGCAGTAGTACCATGAGACTACTGCTAGGAGTCACTGGCACATTTTTGAACCCAACACCAGCAAGGACAACAACAGAATTTTGGCAGTGTGCAGGTGGAGTTCACAAGTATGTATGTCGATTATAAAATATGCTAATTTATGTACACACTTGAATAATCTAGGCATGGACATTTACACCTGCTTGACAGCAGATATAAATATCCACACCTGCAAAGTAGGTATAATTTCTGCCACTCACACTAGCATTTTCTCAGATGACATCAGGATAGCTTTTGGGCTTAACAAAGGTAACCTTCCATAATGGAAAACTAAGGTAGACTGAAAACAATGCTCTGACGGAAGAAAGTCGTATAAAAAAAACGAGTAAGGACAAGTGTATAAATACTGTATCTAGGAGAAGAAGAAAGTGAAACAATTCAGCACAAATTATTGGGAGAAAAGATCAGAAAAGAGTACTACAGAAGAAGGAGGGGAGAGTCGTATCAATATGTGGTAAAAGTCAGGCTTTTATCGCACCTTAAGTTACCGAGAGCAGTCACCAACCTGTGATATCTCAGTTGCAAAGCTTCAGTGCCCTCAAGGAGGGGGAAGGGGCAGCTTGTCTCCTAGACAACTAGTCCCTTTAAGAAGCGACCTAGAAGCTTTGGGCTACAGCTTTGCAGCTTTTGAGATTTTCTAATAACCCCAAGTTTACATAGTAATGAATTTATATAGAATTCACATGGTAATGAGATGTTTTGCATGCATTTTGCATGCTTTGCATCTTATTACTACTTACCCCAGGGTAACTTAAAACTGCATTACAGCACCATGACTTGTTTTAGAGCCCTTTAGCATGGCAAATATCACGCAGTATAGTCATAACTACCCCCATGAAACTGATATTGAAAAGTGCTTTTATAGCACAGAATAATCTAGAAGGTATAAATCTGCTTGCAATTGCCATATTTTCATACAGCTTTGAAACAGCAAATTTGCTTCATTAAGAACTTTAAAAACACAATGTGAGAACAAGATTGTAAGCTCTGTTGAGCAGGGACTGTCTCTTCATGTTCAAGTGTACAGCGCTGCGTACGTCTAGTAGCGCTATAGAAATGATAAGTAGTAGTAGTGGTAGTACATGAAGTAATTTAAAAATCAGTGACTGTACATTCCAAGAGTTGAAGGAGGAATGGGAGTTACAGAAATAGATCATTCACATAGAACTACTATCACAGGCCTTCAAGACATACTTAACAGCATCAACAGAGTCAAATACTCAAAAAAAGTGCTCAAGTATTTTTTTTTGTTACACTTGTACCCCACGCTTTCCCACTCATGGCAGGCTCAATGCAGCTTACATGGGGAAATGGAAGGTTAAGTGACTTGCCCAGAGTCACAAGGAGCTGCCTGTGTATGAAAGCAAACGGCTAAAGTCAGTCTCCATCCTTATCTGGAAAAGCTACCTTCTTTATCAGATACAGTATTATGTATGTGCCACGGGAAAGCACCTTAAAAAGCTATAAGAACCCCTTTTGTTTTTTGATTAGTTGTGTTGGAGGCAAATACAACAGTGGGAAATCGCTTATGATTAACTAATTTTTCATGCTGTTGTTTCAAATGGGTCTCCTGAATGAATATCACATCTGCCTTCAGGCGCAACATTTCTTTAAACATTAATTTGCGTTTCATAGGCGAGTTAAGATCACGGACATTCAAAGTAACACACTTGAACATATTCATAAGCCCCCTCTCATTCAGCAAGCCTAGTCAGCCACCACTGGAAACTATTACACAATATGGGCAATTATCAGGTTTTAAGATCAACATTACCAAATCGAAAATCCTTAATCTCACGGTTCCCTCACAGGAAATTTCTCAGCTAAAAGCTGCCTTCCCAGGAATGATCTCCAGTCGTTCCTGCCTTTGCTAGTGCTGTGTTCAAAATGGCACCAGTGACTCCTAGCAGTAGTCTCATGGTACTACTGCTAGGGGTCAGTTTACCATATGACCAGAAGCCTTCATATGGAAAACTGATGCCTAGCAGTAGTACCATGAGACTACTGCTAGGAGTCACTGGCACATTTTTGAACCCAACACCAGCAAGGACAACAACAGAATTTTGGCAGTGTGCAGGTGGAGTTCACAAGTATGTATGTCGATTATAAAATATGCTAATTTATGTACACACTTGAATAATCTAGGCATGGACATTTACACCTGCTTGACAGCAGATATAAATATCCACACCTGCAAAGTAGGTATAATTTCTGCCACTCACACTAGCATTTTATAAGGACACATAGATCTCTATTAGTCTTCATGATGCCTACTTACCCTCTTAAATCAGGCACCCTGTTATAAAATTACCACTTAATACAATATCTTTTGGAGATAAAAGTTGTGTTATAAAAACAAATGCATGCAGTTTCATATTTGTTCTTTCTTAGTCTGAAATTCAGTATTTTCTGACTCCATAAAAATAACTTTTTAAACCTTATCATTGGATATCGGGATTGATTAATTGAGGTGAAGTACAATATTGTTCCTAACCCTGATACTATTATCAAAAAATTAAATCTAAATGCCAGACTGAATGGCTTGTTTCCAGTGACCATTGAGCACGTATGCCCTAACTGAGTGGGTAAGAGTTATAACAAGACACAGAACAAACATGACGGTGGAGTTTCTGAATGTACATATTGTCAGGCAAAGGTTTCAATGTTCATTGCCACAGGGCATTTGGAAGCCGGTGACTTTATTCCATCTGTAATTTTCCTGCTTACTGAGGCTAATAATCTCTCCATCTGCCACTTACAAGTTCAACTCCCACACTGCTACTGAAAAAAGCTTGTAATCTGTTTTTCATTGGTCATCCTGAAGAATATTCACCCCCATTTGCCCTGGTGAAACTACAAAGAAGAGTCCTCAATGAAAAGGGCTCCCAAATAAAGCAGTGCTACCAATATCTTTTTGGGTTCAATTTTGATAAGCTTTCCATGACATGATTTATACAGTAAGATTCCATAAAATTCAGATGCCTGCTTACACATAATTAGCTTAAAATAAACCAAACACAGGACCAGATGTACTAAGAGGGTATTTTATAACAGGCTGCTTAGATAGGCATGTAATGGCCTCCCTATTTTGAAGCTATTTTATAAATGTCTATGGGGATTCGTTTAGACATATCTTCATGCGCAAATAGCAGCATCTGTATAAATAGATCAGCTACATATGAAAATAGCAATTTTAAGAAAGCCACTACTTACCTGTGGAATTCCACACCACTCAGATATTTCAAAGGGATGTGGTTGGGATATGGATAGTCCCACAGTCATACACTCAACTTGAAGAGAAATATAACACACACACACATACAGATAAAACTCTCCAAACATTAATGAATGAAACACCAAAGATGCAATCCGACAATGAATTTTAAAATATAACATCAAAATTTTATTATTTGGAAAGAGAGACCCTCGGTATTAGAGACAGTATGCATGACCTAGTGCTACTTTATGCTTGTAAATAGCAATTTTGAGACTCATAAAAAAGGAACATTTTAACTGTCATGCCTCAATCACATCCTCGGGCTTTTCCATTCCATTGCAATTAAAGACTACATACTACTGTGTATCATATATGTGTCACAAGTGCTCAAATAGTGCCCAAATTCATGTGCAAATAAATCATTCATATATAAAATTAAGGGCCCTGTTTACTAAGGTGCATTAGTGTTTTTAGCGTGCCTACACTTAGCGCACGAGCTAGCCACGTAGGCGCCTATAGGGATACTGTAGGCATGTACATGGTTAACACGCATACATGGTTAACGCACGTTTAAAATGTTAATGAGCCTATAATGCTGCTTAGTAAAGAGGGCCCATAGTGTCAAACCACAACACTTATCTTTGACACTGTCAACAGCAACAAAGTGGAGCGTCAGGTCTCTCCTTCTAAATAATAAAATGTTGATGTTATTTTCTTAAATTCATTATTGGACTGCCTCCTTAGTATTTGTTGGTTAATATTTGGAGAGTCTTATCTATATATATGGGATATGGATAGGGCATGGTTTGAGCAAGCCCAAAATGTTAACAGCAAACTTTTCAATGCCAGCTTTTACAGCTGTCCTGTGGCACACACAACTTAAAGGGGCAGGAGTAAATGTCTCTCCCCCACCCCCCTGAACATCCCCAAAACAGTCAAGCACAATCTTAAACCCAATGAGTAAGCCCAGATCCCCAAAACCTCCTCTCTAGGCCAGATGCCCCCACACACACACATATACACACACATGCGCACTTCCTGATCCCACTCCTGACATATAACAAGTGCTCTTCCTGATGGTCAAGTGGCGTGCAAGAATAATCTCCAGTTGCTTCTGCTCTGTGGAACACTTGGCTAACTTTATTTGGCAGCTTGACCCCTAGTGATAGCACCACGAGACTACCACTAGTAGTCAGAGACACCATTTTTCAATCTGCATGACTGACAGAGCAGGAGTAACTGGTGATCTGGTGTAAATGTATGTGACTGATGTACGCAGGTAGCTGAGTATTTTATAACTTACAGACATACTTTCAGGCTTATTTTCGAAAGAGAAGGGCGCCCATCGTCCAACACAAATTGGGAGATGGGTGTCCTTCTCTCAGGGTTGCACAAATCGGCATAATCGAAAGCCAATTTTTGGCGTCCCCAACTGCTTTCCGTGGCGGAGATGGCCAAAGTTCATGGGGGCTTGTCGGCAGCGTAGTGAAGGCGGGACTGGGCATCCTTGGCCGATAATGGAAAATAGAATGGCGTCCCTGACGAGCACTTGGGTGACTTTACTTAGACTATTTTTTCTTGCGACCAAGCCTCAAAAAGGTGCCCGAACTGACCAGATGACCACCGGAGGGAATCAGGGATGACCTCCCCTTACTCCCCCAGTGGTCGCCAACCCCCTCCCACCCTAAAAAAAACTTTTTTTGCCAGCCTCTATGCCAGCCTCAAATGTCATACCCAGCTCCATGACAGCAGTATGCAGGTCCCTGGAGCAGTTTTAGTGGGTGCAGTGCACTTCAGGCAGGCGGACCCAGGCCCATACCCCCCTACCTGTTACACTTGTGGTGGTGGTAAATGTGAGCCCTTCAAAACCCACCAGAAACCCACTGTACCCACATGTAGGTGCCCCCCTTCACCCCTTAGGGCTATGGTAGTGGTTTACATTTGGCATGTAAACCATTTGTGGGGAGTGGGTTTTCGGGGGGTTGGGGGGGCTCAGCACCTGGGAGCAATTTCTTTGCCCCCTGGAAAATGCAATGCACAAGGAATGTTCTTCAAAGACCAGGTGCAACCTCATGATGTCCCAATTGTTTCTCAAAATTTAAAAGAATTATTGAGCCCTGTGGTGTTTGGAAAGGTAGAATGAGAGAAGGAACCCAGGGGCCATTTCAAATGTGGCAGATGTCAGACATGTCAGATCACGTAGGAATGTGTTTCATTTACAAACCTAGTGAATGGCAAGACCTATAAGTTAAAGAATCATACCAATTGCAAGTCAAGTGGGGTGATTTATTTACTTTGATGCCCATGTAAGAAAATCTACATCAGGAAAACTAATCAGTGTTTGAATATCCAGATGAATGAGTACTGACACAGCCTCACGCATATGAAATTGGGGGCACCCTTGGTGGAGCATAATAGGAGATACCATCATCAATGAAAGAATTTTGAGTGCCATGTTATAGATAAGATCTTTCCAGCGCCAGAGGAGGTGATTGGGACAAAGCATTGTTGAGGTGTGAGCAACGCTGAATCCACCGCATGCAATCGATAGAACCTGTAGGTCTGAAGGTCTGAATGAAAAGATTCAATGGACAGTGTTCTTATGAGGTTTTTAATACAGGAAGGTTTGTTCTACAATGACGTCAGTTCTGACGTCAGGGTGGGCATCTCTTTAAACATCAGCACCATTTTTTATCAACATTCAAGGCCGACAAACACGGAGCTCACAACAAGAGGAGGAGTAAGTGCTGCTTAGGAGTTAGAATATGAGTGTTTAGACACCTATTGTTTCATTTTTATTTATTTTTCTTTTTTTCTGTGCAGCTTTCTATGACCCTAGTTTCCCCTGAAGAAGCCAGTATTGGTGAAACAGGTACTCATTGGGGTCGGGTCAGAGATGGAGTATCATTAAAGCTAAGTGCTGTTATATTATGTGATTATACATTGATGAGTATGCATAAGATTTGGTGACTCTGCTGCAAGGATTTTGTCACAAAGGAATATTTTGATTGAATTGAAGTTCAGAAAATTTTGAAAATATTCTGCTAGAAGTGCTGAATTTTCGAACAGCTGCAAGAATTTCGTCACAAAGGAATATTTTGATTGAATTGACATTTAGATATTTTTGAAAATATTTTCTTATAAGTGTTGACATTTTGAAAAAAAGATTCCGGAAGGATTTTGCCAATGACTGGTCTGAGTCAACGGGCTGCTGTAGTCCTCCTGTTGGAGTAGATTTGACAATGTTTGAATTCCACAGCGAATAGCTTGTGACTGCTGAGACTTTTTTCCTCCCATCAGCTTAAATATGAAGAATTAAAAAATTGTTTTATTACTATAATATTGAAATAATTATTATAACTTTTGTATAGGTGTATTGAGTTCCACATTTTTTTTATTTTGAGCTGTGCTTTGCACGTGGGATTATTCTTTGGCCTGATGGCAACAGGCCAGAATGTGAAGGTTGCAGCCTTTTTCAGTTGTAAAAAGTATTGGAAGTCAAAAGGAACTGATACTTAATTTAACCATGACTGCGTTTGAGTCCTCTCTATGTATTTCAGCCTTTGCCACTCAGACAAAGTCATTCAAAGGATAGAGAAGCATTAAGGTCTAGTGGTGTTGATTGCTCCAGAATAGCCTGGAACAGGATCTTCTAACTTTTGGCGAGAAGGAAGCATCAGTTGGTTAAAAGCCATATCAGCATGCGGAACACATCTCAGTTTTGTCTTAACACTTGGATCTTGAGGGGGTGAAGTTAAAAAGAGAGGTTATTCATGTAAAGGAACCGACTGAAAATAACAAGAAACAGCATAAGGAATGTCAAGTCAAATGCAAAGCGCTGATAAGGAAAGCAAAGAGGGACTTTGAAAAAACGATTCACGTTAGAGGCAAAAACACAGTAAGAATTTTTTTAGGTATATTAAAAGCAAGAATCCGTCAAAAGAATCGGTTGGACCGCTAGATGACCGAGGGGTAAAAGGGGTGATCAGGGAATACAAAGCCATAGTGGAGAAATTAAATAAATTCTATGCTTCGGTCTTCATTGAGGAAGATTTGGGAGTGATACCAGTGCCTGAAATGGTATTCAAAGCTGACAAGTCAGAGAACCTGAATGAAATCTCTATTGAACCTAGAGGATGTAATGGGCAATTTGACAAATTGAAGAGTAACAAATCTCCTGGACTGGATGGTATTCATCCCAGAGTACTGACAGAATTGAAAAATGAACTGGCGGAACTATTGTTAGTAATATGTAAATTATCTTTAAAATTGAGCATGGTACTGGAAGATTGGAGGGTAGCCCATGTAATGCCGATATTTAAAAAAGGTTCCAGAAGGGATCCTGGAAATTATAGACTGGTGTGCCTAATGTCGGTGCTGGGCAAAATGGTAGAGACTATTATAAAGAACAAAATTACAGAGCATATTCAAAAGCATAGATTAATGAGACGATAGTCAGCATGTATTTAATGAAGGGAAATCTTGCCTCACCAATCTATTACATTTCTTTGAAGGGGTGAACAAACGTGTATAAAGGCAAGCCGGTTGATATTGTGTTATCTGGATTTTCAAAAGGCGTTTGACAAAGTACCTCATGAAAGACTCCAGAGGACTGGAGAGTCATGGGATAGGAGGTAATGTCCTATTGTGGATTAAAAACTGGTTAAAGGATAGAAAACAGAGAGTAGGGTTAAATGGTCAGTATTCTCAATGGAGAAGGGTAGATAGTGGGGTTCCTCAGGGGTCTGTGTTGTGACCACTGCTTTTTAACATATTTATAAATGAATTAGAGATGGGATTAACTAGTGAGGTAATTAAATTTGCTGACGACACAAAGTTATTCAAAGTTGTTAAATCGCGAGAGGATTGTGAAAAATTACAAGAGGACCATACAAGACTGGGAGATTGGGCGTCTAAATGGCAGAGTACGTTTAATGTGAGCAACTGCAAATTGATGCATGTGGGAAAGAGGAACCCAAACTATAGCTAGGTAATGCCAGGTTCCATATTAGGAGCCACCGACCAAGAAAGGGATCTCGGTGATACATTGAAATGCTCTGCTCAGTGTGCTGTGGCAGCTAAGAAAGCAAATAGAATGTTAGATATTATTAGGAAAGGAATGGAAAACAAAAGTGAGGATGTTATAATGCCTTTGTATCGGTCCATGGTGCGACCGCACCTCGAATATTGTGTTCAATTCTGGTCGCAGCATCTCAAAAAAAGATGTAGTGGAATTTGAAAAGGTACAGGGAAGGACAACGAAAATGATAAATGGGATGGGATGACTTCCCTATGAGGAAAAGCTGAAACATCTAGGGCTCTTCAGCTTGGAAAAGTGACGGCTGAGGAGTGGGGAGATATGATAGAGGTCTACAAAATAATGAGTGGAGTTGAACGGGTAGATATGAATCATTTGTTTACTCTTTCAAAAATACTAGGACTAGGGGGTATGCGATGAAGCTACAAAGTAGTAAATTTAATATGAATCAGAGAAAATGTTTCTTCACTCAACGTGTAATTAAACTCTGGAATTCATTGCCTGAGAATGCGGTAAAATCCACTGCTTATTTTTGGGATAAGCATCATAAAATGTATTGAGCTTTTCTGAGATCTTGCCAGGTATTTGTGACCTGGATTGACCACTGTTGAAAACAGGATACTGAGCTTGATGGACCTTTGGTCTGTCCCAGTTTGGCAATACTTACGTACCTTGTAACATTCTAGAAAAAGGTCTATCTTGTTAGCATTCATAAGGGTTCTGAGGATTTTTGAGAATGGTGTTAAGGTAAGTGTATTTTTATTTTGTATTCTTCTGTTTGGACAAGGGGCTGGAATTTGCCTCATGGAAAGTACAACTATCTGCTTTGTCTTGTTTTAGAGGTTTAGTGAAGGGAAAGTGCTTGTCTTTGCATCCAGATGTGATACATTTTTTTCTGCGGGGTTAAACTTATCAATCTGCTGCATCGTCCATTGATTCCCCTCTGGGATTTAAAATTAGTGTTGTCTATCTTAGTACAGCTTCCTTTTGAACCTCTGGATTTCACAACATTAAAAGATACCATCCTTAAGACAGCTTTTCTTGTAGCTATTTATTTAGCTAGGTGAATTTTAGAATTGCAAGTCTTTAAGTTTTGAAAGCTTAATTTACAAGATATCGATCTGCTTCATGGACGGAACACTCCTTAGTTCCGCCTTATGAAATCTTGAAAGCAGCAACCCAGAAATCTATGCATTCTTTTGTCTGTCACTACAGATTGGATATTAAAGCTCAAAGTGGGGCCAAGGTGTCAGCAGCAGGAATTTCAGTGTCCTATTCTTAGTAAGTACTGCTTTGGTTCATCTCAAGTGTCTGGGTTGAACTGTGGGATGATAAAAAAGGGTATATTAGTTGTTTTTACCTAACAGTTTTCTTTCCTCGAGTACCTCCAGACCAGTTTTAAACCACCTATAGTTCTTTTTCTATCTCCTGAAGCATAAAGATTTTGATTTTGACTAATTCATTATTCCTGTTGGATCTTTCATCTGGAGGGCTTTATTCTCCATTAGTGGTTCTCTGCTAAGCAGTTCATTAGTTTCTAGGGGAGGTTTTTCCCCCTTTTAATTGCCTTCGCTCTTCTGCTTGTTATGATAAATACTGACTGTCCAGGGGGCTGTACAGATTTCTTAAGTGATAGCATCACAGACCAATAGTTCTCAGTTTCCTTTGTTGGCTGGATAGCACAAACCCAAGCATTTGGACAGGTCTGGAGGACTCAAGGAAAACAAAATAGCAGGTAAGAGCTAATTTGCCCTTAAGCATGAAAAATATAGTTCCATATGCTCAAGGGGTTTATAAATTTATCAATATGTTTCTCTATACAGTGTTATAAATATCTGGTATGCACCATAGCAATGATTAAGAATAATATGCAAATTTATGTGAAGGACCAAAGAGTAAGAATTTAGATTGGTCAGACTAGTTCAATGTTTCCCAGCTGGAGGCACATACAGCCAGATTACTACAAAATGAATATATATGAGATAGATTTACATATACTGAGTCTTTGATATATGGAAATCCAACTTATGCATGTTTATTACAGATATCCTGAAAACCAAACAGCTTAGGTCTGTCTGCAGGACAGCGTTGAGAAATGCTGGACTGAATGAATTACCTGGTTTTTATGTAACATCATTTGCTATGTTACTATGCAATTTTGCCTCCCTAGTCAAAGCATAAAACTAAATATGGATTTGACCTTAAATCCCTTAGGAATTAAAATGATCATGTACAGAGAATGTCATATTAGGGATCATCAAAACGTAGTTTTGTACAGCAAATTTGTGAGATTGCTTCTTTTAAACTTACCTTAACCAGAACAACAAATTCTTTTGTAAGTCTTGCATAACCTGTTGCATATCCATCAGCTGCTTTGCCTTCTGGGTTAAAAGTAACTGTGTGTCCTTGAACCCTGACAGACTCTAGAGTTACAGAATGGTTGGAATTAGGATGAATCTGCAACTCACAGGAACTTCCAGTTTTGTCCTAATATAGATAAAATTGTATTAATGGTCTGTCAGATACACTGTGCATTAAATCAGTTCAAAGACATCTATCTCCTTGAGAGATGCTTAGAATTTCAAAAGTATCTACAGCAAAATGTACCGCCAACCCTTTTGCAGAAAACTATGTGGGTCAATATTGAGCCAGCAGCAGTCAGTGTTTTCCTAATTGCCTACTGCTGCTAGCTAATTTAGACCCAGATGTGAAGTGCCAGACCATATCTGGGCTCTGATACAGAATATCTGGGTCAGCAAAATACCTGGAAGTTATACAGGTATATCCAACAATTATTATTATTATTTTTTTGTTACATTTGTACCCCACGCTTTCCCACTCATGGCAGGCTCAATGCGGCTTACATATTATATACAGGTACTTATTTGTACCTGGGGCAATGGAGAGTTAAGTGACTTGTCCAGAGTCACAAGGAGCTGTCTGTGCCTGAAGTGGGAATCAAACTCAGTTCCTCAGGACCAGAAGAGTCCACCACCCTAACCACTAGGCCACTCCTCCACATACCAACATACAGTAGTTAACTGGGTAAAGATTGAACTGCTATTTAAGTGCGCCTATTTGCTCAGTTAGCTCTGTGGACCAATGCCTGCATAATTCCAAGCTCCTCCCAGACTTTGACCCTAGACTGCCCAGACAGTGCCATGAAGGTCTGAGGTGACATTCAGTAGCACTGCCCAGTTAAGTACCACTGAATATTCCCTCCTGACCCACTCAGGGCAATTTACTGGGCATCTCTTGCACGGTTAAATCATTTTGAATATCAGGCCCATTCCCCCTAATTTTATAAAAGTCGCCAAATATTGCATGCGCAAATTTGGGTACGCATCCAATTTGTGCATGCAATTTAATTGATGAGCTAATTAGCATCAATAATTGGCTTTTTAAAGAGGGGCATGTGCAGAATGGGGGCATTCCTAAAACTAGTGTGCATTTGTTATAGAATAATGGGGATATGTGCCTAATGTAGGTGTGTACATTTGCACCACTTCTAGGTTGGTGCAAATGGCCGCGCTTAAAGTTAGGCACGATTCCCGAGCATAAGCACTGTTCTATAAACTGCACCTAACTTTAAGCGTGGCTTATAGAATAGTGCTTTTTTAGGCACCGATATTTTTGGCACAACATATAGAATCTAGTCTATAATGTACACTTTGTTGATTTTAAAGATGAGTGACATAAGGCTGTATTTACTAAACTGTGCTAAGTTCAATTAACTTGTATTATTATTAAACAGATCCCATTGCATTAAAATAGGACCTGTAGCAAATAATTTGTATTAATGCTTGTTAGTGTGTGGTAATGACTTAGTAAATCTAATGTAACCAGGTACTTCTTAGTGTAGCAAGGTTAGAACAATCTCCTCCGGCCACAGGCTCCTGGTACAGTCAAAAAATAAATGTCCACCCACAACTTCAATCTTAAAGACTTTATTCAATGCAGGTTTCTAGTAGACCTGATACACAGTTCCAAAAGCAGCATTCACCTTCAAACTTAATCACATATAAGCCACCTGAAAGTGTGTGGCAAATAGTCCCCTTTTAGCAGTAGGCTATGAGCACATATCAGGATTCAATACAGGCTCACAGTCAGCTCCAGTCTGGGTTCTTTATCAGTGCCGTAATGAGGGCAGCTGACACCCGGGGCAGGTCGCCGCTGCGCACCCCCCCCCCCCCCCGGGTGCAGCACGGCAACCCCCCCTTGGCGCGCACCCCCCCTCTGGCGCGCACCCTCCCCCGGAGCACGATCTTACTTAGTTTAGAAGCGAGGGGCGGGCGGGAGGGCCGATCCGCCCCCGAGTTCACATCGCTGGGAGCTGCATCGGCTCTATTGGTTCCTTGCTCTCTCTGCCCCGGGACAGGAAGTAACTTGTTCCGGGGCAGAGGGAGCAAGGAACCAACGGAGACGATACCCCCCCAGCGGCGTGCACCCGGGGCGGACCGCCCCACCGCCCCCCTTCCTACGCCACTGCTCTTTATCCAGTGCACCATAAACAGTAGTTCCATTCCAAATAGAAGCAGTTCTTTCAGTTCATCATCACAGTTAAATCACAAAGCAGCAGTTTCTACCTTCTATTCTCTTTACCTTCAGGAGAGTTCAATACTTTAGGGACTCCTCATACCCAGGAATTCACCCTGCATCAGCTTCACTGGTAAATTCAATACTTTAGGGACCTCCCTTACCCAAGGATTTTCAGCCTGCAAATACTTTTGGGACTTCCTCACACCCAAGGGATTTCAGCCTGCTTCAGTACTTTAGGGACCTCTCTTACCCAAGGGTTTTCAGCATGCAACTGTTTCTCTCTTTCTGCTTCTCTCTCCTGGGACTCCTTCCCACCTGCCTAATCAATCCCTGGCTTCTGCTCTCACAACCAATCATTCTCCTTCCATTAGCTTCCACCACACCCATACCAGCTGAGTTAAGCATTAGACTAATGATGAGCTCCTGCACACAGGGTTTCCTATCTCTCTTTCCCTCTAGTGGCAGCCAATCTACACGTCCTGCCAGCTTACACCCATGTCTTCCCCCATTGCAGCTAGGAGTCCAGTTCGGGTTCCTCATCTCAGCCCCTGGCTCCTTGCCTGCAATGCCTTCTGGGACTTGTATTTCACTCTGACACTGCCTTAACTCAACTATCCTGGATGTGACTTTATCACACTAATCATAAATGGGTTTTTTAAATTATGTCCCAGAGAGGTGGGGGGGGGGGGGGGGGGGCGTTTCAATGCGAGTCTAAGTCCGACTTTGGATGTTTTGCAAAAAACATCCAAAATCAGAATAGGAAAGAAGGTCATTTTCAAAAAAGAAAAATGTCAATCTTTTTTTTTTTTTAATACCGTTTTGAACAAGGTTTTGTGATTTGGACGTTTTGTTTTTTGGTCCATTTAAAAAAAAAAAAGTCCTAAAGCAAAACACACAAAATAAAGCCATTGGGATGTTGGAGGAGCCATCATTTTTAGTAGACTGGTCCCTCAGACATCCCAGGAAAGCAATGGAGCAACCTCAGGGGCACTGCAGTGGACTTTATGAAATGCTCCCAGGTACAAATCTCACCTTTGTTCCCTTATCTTGTCTGCTGGACCCCCCCGAACCCACCACCCCCAACTGTATACCATTACCATAGCCCGTACCGGTGAAGGGGGCATCTATATGTGGAGTGGAGGAGTGGCCTAGTGGTTAGGGTGGTGGACTTTGGTCCTGGGGAACTGAGGAACTGAGTTTGATTCCCACTTTAGGCACAGGCAGCTCCTTGTGACTCTGGGCAAGTCAATTAACCCTCCATTGCCCCAGGTACAAATAAGTACCTGTATACAATATGTAAGCCGCATTGAGCCTGCCATGAGTGGGAAAGCGCGGGGTACAAATGTAACAAAAAATTAAAATATATATATATAGTAGGTTTCTAATGAGTTTTGGAGGGCTCACAGTTTCCTCCACAAGTGTAACAGGTAGGGAGAGGTATGGACCTGAGTCCATCTGTCTGCAGTGCACTGCACCCAACACTAAACTACTCCAGGGACCTGCATGCTATTCTAATGGACCTGAGTATAACATCTGAAGCTTGCAAGTAATGTTTTTAATTACATTTTGGGAGGTTGGAGGGGGTTAGTGACTCCTGGGAGGGGTAAAGGGAGGTCATCCCCAATTCCCTCCAGTGGCCATCTGGTCATTTAGGGCACCTTTTTGTGCCATATTCGTTATGAAAACAGGTCTAGCTCAAAATGTAATCCCCAGAAATGCCTGGCCATATGGGTGACAGGCTGAGAATTTGTTGCTGCCCTTGAACCAGTTCTAGGAAGAACAATTACCCAACCTCTTCATTCACTATTTAGGAGGCCATTATCAATTCTGGTCAGCTATTTAAACGCCAAATCCAGTCAGTAGTAAAATCTTGTTTCTATGCCATTCATTAAGTCAGAGCCATTAGGGATTTTCTGAATAAATATGTGATAGTTGCTCTTTACATGAACTAGTAATTGATTGTTTTGAATACTGTTAGGTCCTCATGAAATGAGATTGAAGGGGGGCAGACTCAGGAAAGATGTCAGGAAGTATTTCTTCACAGAGAGGGTGGTGAACGCTTGGAATGCCCTCCCACGGGAGGTGGTGGAGATGAAAACGGTAACGGAATTCAAACATGCGTGGGACAGGCATAAAGGAATCCTGTGCAGAAGGAATGGATCCACAGAAGCTTAGCTGAAATTGGGTGGCGGGGGGAAGAGGGGTTGGTGGTTGGGAGGCTAGGATGGGGGAGGGCAGACTTATACGGGGTCTGTGCCGGAGCCAGTGATGGGAGGCGGGACTGGTGGTTGGGAGGCGGGAAATACTGCTGGACAGACTTATACGGTCTGTGCCCTGAAAAAGACAGGTACAAATCAAGGTAAGGTATACACATATGAGTTTATCGTGGGCAGACTAGATGGACCATGCAGGTCTTTTTCTGCCGTCATCTACTATGTTACTATGTTATAATGGGGTTCATCAAGTTGCTATGAAAAGACTTCAAACTATTCAAAATACTGCAGTCAAATTAGTTCACTGTACAAAGAGGACAGATCAGGATGTCCCCCATTTTGATGGAGCATCACTGGTTACTTGTGGCTTATAGAGTCATGATTAAAATTCTTGTTCTTGCACATATTTTCAATACAATGATTCCACATGCTCCTTCCTGCCTTCTATGATCTCAGCGTGACAAGGTTCTTACCATTCCTCCTTTATCCTGAGATTACCTTGAAGAAAACCTCACAGCTTGACTTTCAACATATTGATTCTGTTACTCTGAAACCAGGGGCACAGACACAAGTGGGCTCAGGGCCCACAGAGTGGCAGTACATCCTTGGTATAGCTGGCAGGGATCCTATGCTCCCCCCCCCCCCCCCCCATCACATGCTCAGTTCATAAGTTTCTCAGTTTCTCATATGCAAATTAAGTTCCAGCTGAGGTAAGCTCTCCTGTATTTCATATCTAGAACATCTGTGCTAAGGTCCAAAATTTACCACCTGTTTGTACTATGTTTAACTTATTTACATGAAGGCTGCTATTCAGCAAGCCTAAACTAAATGCATGGCTTAATCAGATAGCAGCTGAAAACAGTATCAGGTTATTTCGATTATTTTTGGCTTGATACTATATAGTGGCTGAAAATACATTGATAGTGGAAGTACGTGTTCACCTACTACCGCTGAACATATAACTCCATTCAAATATCAACCCAATTATGTATATATACATGTAGAGAGTAAGAGAAAAAAAGCCGGTGAGATAAAGAGAAAGAGAGATAAAGAGGGAGATATATCTTTCTAATGAAAAAAGGGATAAATGTAATGCAGTCATAAAAAGCTTGTTCCACTTTAAAAAAGGAGACTGGTCATACCATTCCGGAGACATAGCCTTTGTCAATAGCAAGAGCAAGATGTTGAATGTGATGACTGCTAAACACACGCACATTTCCTCTCTTCACAGATACATCAAAGAGGCCTAAAGAGATTGAAAAATATCAGTTAAGACCTAGATCCATAGGCAGAATTACTTTCAGATCCAAAAACCCATGCTTCTTAAATGTTGAATGAGTATCAGGGAAAAAGAAAAGTGGACTGAAGCTTGCATTGTGTTTGTATATTTTGCCTGAGAGTAGCTATCAGTTCCTATCACCAAAACTATGTCTATATTGAGCTCCAAACAAGATATATTTATCATTTCCTGTCTACCGTTAAAAAGAGAACATCATAGCGGTGTACAATATATAAATTACAGGAGAGTTACCGTAGGAAAGGAACTACAATAATAAATAGGATAGCAAACAAGAAAGGCAAAAAAAGGAAAATATATAAAAAAAGGCAAAGGAGGGGGATGGGACTTATATACCACCTTTCTGTGGTTTTTCCAACTACATTCAAAGCAGTTTACATATTATATACAGGTATTTATTTGTACCTGGGACAATGGAGGGTTAAGTGACTTGCCCAGAGTCACAAAGAGCTGCAGTGAGAATTGAACCCAGTTCCCCAAGATCAGAGTCTGCTGCACTAACCACTAAGCTACTCCTCCACAGCAAACACAGCAATCACAGCAGGTGATGGTCCAAAAACTGGCCAGTCTATAGCCAAAAAAGACGAGGGGGGGAATATAGGCTTAAGGATCAAAATTAGGTTCATAGACTTGCTGAAAAAGATAGGTTTCACAAATGGATACTTGGAGAGGCTTTTTTGATATGACGTCTAAGTCAGAGTTTGGACATTTTGCGCTAAATGTCCCAAATCTGACTAGCAAATGAAACAATTTTCAAAAAAGAAAAAACATCTTCTTTTTTTTTCAAAAATACCATTTCAAACAAGATTTTATGCTTTGTGCATTTATCTTTTTAGGCCATTTTTGAAAAAAAAAACCCTACACAAGTTAAAAACACACAATATCAAGCTAATGGAATGTAGGAGGGGCCAGCATTTTTAGCAGAATGGTCCTCCAGACATCCCATGGGGGCACTGATATGAACTTTATATAAATGCTCCCAGGTACACATTTCACCATTGCTCCCTTATCTTATATGCTGAGCCCTCCAAAACCCACTACCCCCAACTGTACACCACTAAAAAAGCCCTTATGGATGAAGGGGGCACCTATATGTGGATACAGTGGGTTTTTAGTGAGTTTTGGTGGGCTCACATATTCCACTACAAGTGTAACAGGTAGGGGGAGGTATGGGTCTGGGTCCACCTGTCTACAGTGCACTGCACCCACCACTAGACTACTCCAGGGACCTGCATGCTACTCTAATGGACCTGGCTATAACATCTGAGGCTGTTATAAAGGCTTATTAGTATTATTTTTATTCACATTTTGGGGGGGTTGGAGGGAATCAGTGACTACTGGGGGAGCAAGGGGGTCATCCCTGAATCCCTCCAGTAGTTATCTAGCAATTTAGGGCACTTTTTTGTATCTTATTCATTAGAAAAACAGGTCTAGACCAAAACATTAAAGTTTTCGCCCTAGATATTTTGGATTAGTTCCATCGTGGCTGAAAAATGTCCATGTGCTCTAATCCCACCTTTGAAATGCCCCCTTGTGATTTAGACACACTGCGGATGAATTGCATAAATAAACATCTGCAAAATAGTTTTCAAAAATACCAATTTGGAAGTTTTGAGAAGAAACTCATCCAAAAGGTGCTTTATGAGACTTTTTGGATATTTTCGAAAATGAGCCCCTTGGTATAAAGTTAAAATGTTATAAATACTTTAAAAAAAAAAAAAAGAAAGTTCTTAAATTTGTCATGAGAATGCACCCTACGCAAATCTGGTGGAAGTGCATTCCGTTGGACAGGGCCCACTACAGAAAACAGTGCCTTCCGAAAAGTAATTGATGGAACTTCCCGCAATGAGGGCACCACTAGGAGAGATTGATCTGCTGAACGAAATTTCCAAGTAGGGAAATAAGGTGAAAGTTATGTAGCCAAAATAGCAGGTTGACCAGTTTGTAGGGTCTTATGAATCAGAGCTAATAATTTAAAGTCCACATGAGAAGCTATAGGCAACCATTGTTCCTGGCAAAGAAGAGGTTTACATGATCATATTTATGCTTACCAGTAGTAACCAGTTTGACGGCTGACAGATTTCCTTGCAATAGTAAGGCAATGATATGCCCGCCTAGATGCAAACTCGGTGAATAGTTTTACCTGCAGAGTTTACACCCATGGTCAAAGCAACATTATAGGGGTAGTTTTGCTCTGTCGCCCCTGAAAAAGTGCTCAGAGTTTCACCTGCTTTTTCTGCAAATATTTTATCTACCAAGGCAACACATCTAATTCTGAAAATTCAAAACTACGGGGTGAGGTAAAATAAAGTAGTCCCCTGGAGTTTGTTTCACTGTTTTCTCAGCAACCACTTGGAATTTCAATGTGAAATGTTACAGCCTTACTTGTTGTTACTATCTACGTTTATGTGTTAAGTGACTATCTTTAAACACGGTGAAGTTACAGACTTTTTAGCATGACGACCCAGTGATTTTCATGCATTCAAAAATGTTTGCACTGTAAAACTATCATTATTTGAGAAAAAACACAGAGTATCAGCTTACTGTTTATGATGTCACAGTAATGTAGGCTTTTGTCTGCGGAGCAATGTTGGAGGCCTATCACAAGCTCCACCCAAAGCAACAAACAAAACCACCAAACTCAAGGATGCACTGTGGATGATCAGGGATAGGCTGCCACAGGGATTGATCAACAAAGCTGTTAAGAACTTCTCGAAGCAACTGAAGGCCTGTGTTAAAGCCAGGGGTGGACACTGAGCATTTACAATGACTGTGAAATTTTGACAATGTAATTGTATTGTTTTTTATGATGTTATTTTACTATTAGTAAAAAAGGCCCATTTCTTAACGCAATAAAACGGGCGCTAGCAATGTAATGAGTCCCTGCCATTAATGTTTCCACGTTTGTATTCTGAATATAATTGTTGTTTACGTGTGTAAGATTTCTTTATATACAATAGTTTTTTTGTAAACTGTGTTACAATGTGGTAAAAGTTTTCCTTGTTCAGGCCCTTCAATCAGTTTAACAATCGCATCAGAAAAGCTCCTTACTCATGAGAATGCAACAAACAGTTACCCATGTGAGAGACTGAGAGTGAGTGTTTTACAAACAGTGTAAGAGAGAGATACACAGAGTGATTGTGTGTGTGTGTGTGTGTGTTTGATGTGTGATGTGTGTGAGTGACAAAGTGATTAAATGTTTGTCTTCCCTTCCATTCTATGCACTTGCCTCCACTAATGTTCGTACCTCCCTGTATATGATTGTTTGTTAGAGATGCAATCCACTCCACTTCCCTCCTCCAAGTTCCGTTCTGTCTGATTGGTTCTTCATTCCTGTGACGTCACGTTTGTTTGCTTGGCAACTATGCAACTTTCCGTTTCCTCAATGTGAGGGCGGAGACAGTGAGAGCCAATGAAACGCTGAACTACAGACTTACGAACCCTACACTGCCACAGTGCCACAGAGTCAACTTCAGAATGTTGGAGGTGCTTTTTATAGGATGTTTTAGCTCAAAACATTTTAATGCACAAAAATCACTAGGTATGAATGCTAAAATGTCAGTAACATCAACATAGCTTAAGATAATTAAATTTTGTTGAATAGTAATATGTAAGTATAATGACTAAATAAGCACATAAAATTACTCATTGAAATTCAAAGTAGTTGCTGAGAAAAAGGCAAAAACTCTAGGGGGTTACATCTTTTGCTTCACCCTGTACATGACTTGTTTGCTAGAGATGAACTGCCAGAAAATAATTCATTTTGTATTGTGTCTTTGTCTTTTCTGGGAATGTTTGTTTTGTTAGTTTTCATTGGCTATTTTTTTCTATCATGAGAGCAAAATCATTGTGGGGGGAATTCTATAAATGGTGCTCAAAAATGGATGCTGGAAAATTTTGGCACTAAGCACTATTCTATAAAGTGCTGCTCTCCATGCCCAGTTCTGGGTGCCAGGCTTATCCCTGCTGAAACCTAGTGTAAATCTGCCTAAATTGGGTGTGGTGACCCATTATTCTATAACACTACACGCAACTTCTTGGAACATCCATGCCCCTCCCATGGCCATGCCCCCTTTTGGGTTGCATACTATGGGACTTAGGCACCAGCATTATAGATGGTTAACAGCTTGTTAGCCAATTAAGTTGCACGTGGATCTCAGCAGTGTGCCCAAATTTGGGAGCCCAAATCTGAGTGTCATATATAAAATCTGAGGTTGCGTGTGCACTCTTTTAAAAGAGGGCACACTATTCTCCTGATTCTATAAAGGTCACCAAAAATTATGCACACAAATTTGTACGTGCAATTTAATAGAATGAGCCAATTAATGCCAAAAATTAGCTTGTTAACAAGCAATTATTAGCACTAAATTAGATTTGATTGGGACTTAACTGCATAAAGTTAAGCATAAATTTACACACAATCCAAAAAAGGGGCACGAAAATGGGAGGGTCATGGACATTTAGGGGCAGAGTGGGACATGATTTTGAGTTACGCATATAATTGTAGAATAAAAGTACTCCGCGTATAAATTTAGGCACGGGCATTTACCCCATGTTTTTCTTGGTGCCCATGCCTAAATTTACACGTGACCTCTCTGCTTAAGTGTTAATTCTATAAACTGCACCAAATTTTGGTTACAGCTTATAGAATACTGTTTATGTAGTTTTTTTTCCAGCACCAATTTTTTAGGTGCCATATATAGAACTAGTAAAAAAGGCCCGTTTCATTATGAAATGAAATGGGCGCCAGCAAGGCAATCCCCCACCCTCCCTCGCTGTCTTGTTCTGTCCCCTCCGAGTTCCAGACCCCCTCCCACCCAGTTCAAGGCCACCCTCCCAGTTCAAGGCCTCCCAGCCTCCCACCCACCCAGTTCAATGCCCCCTCACGCCCCTCCCACCGAATTCCAGACTTCGCCCTCCCTCCGATTTCAACACCCCCCCCCCCCTCCGTGTTACGGACCCCTGGACCCCCCTCCGCGACCCTGTCGACCCCCCTTCCCGGCAAAAACCGTCCCCCGCCGCCGTCACGTACTTGTGCTGACGGGGGACCCCAACCCCTGACAGACGAAGTTCTGTTGTCATGTGTGCCGGCATTGCTTGTTGAATGATCATCTGTTCAAGTTTCTGTGCGCCCACCCTGCCTGTCTCTATTCTTCCCTCCCTTCGTGACGTGAGTTTGTTCTGCAGAGTCCCGCCTTCTGACATCATTTCCTGAAGTCATTGGTCGACTTCCCACTTTGTTTTGTTTATCTTTACCTCGTGGGATTTAGTGTTCATCCACTCTGTGGAGAGCCTGCCCTATACTCGGTTAACTGCATGCTAATCTCCCGAGTAGAGAGAGCCTATCAGGAGACAGAGCACAATAATTGTTTCCTCCACCTTCACCCTTCCACAACTTTTCACTTATCCAACAACAGGTCGGTCCCATTTACATTGGAGAATCGAGACTCTGCTGTAGTATGGATGATTTTAATGACAGGTAAGAGATCACTAATATATTTATAGCAGTGTCCTGCTAATCCAGCCAACACATGTAAGCTGTATACTATAAGAAACAGAGTGGTGCCAGAAGTGTCACCCAGACCTCTGACTTGCTTTGAGTGTTGTGGAAGCGTCATGTCATTCACTTTGTGCAAAGATTAGAGGAGAAGGATATAAATGTGTCTACACTGTCATTTTTATAGCTGGGCATCATCAAACTAAGCCTGTATCTTGTATGGTCTTTATGCTACATCCTGAGGATAGGAGATAAATTACGTTTGAAACATCTGCTTTCTAGTCTCAGCTCTGAATCCAGCATTTTACCTCCTATTTCCTATGGACTATCAGGGATCAGGCAGCAGCTTGTCCAGTGCTGCTGAGATCATCACAACTGTAAGGCTTCTCTATGTTACTGCTAAGTACAACTGACAGTTACACTATACAGAAACTGGAATTGAAGAAACAAAGAAAGAGCCTCACAGTTTCATCAATTGGAGATTGTAAAAGAAATGTATATATGCTATGATTGTGGAACTCCTTGTAGACACTGCCTCTGCGTTAAACTATAAAGAAGTCTGCAAGTAAAGTTATTTTTGTTAAGAGCACAACCAAAAGCATGGTCTAAGTTAATGAGTGACTTTTCAGTGTGGGGGCCGATTATGCCTTTACAGACTTCTGTAACAGTCTCTAATCCTGGCCTATGCACCTATATAAAAAAAAATATTGTGAACCAGATGAAAGTTCAGATGCCAGGCAGATGTCTAGAGTGACTAATACCGATAACCACCAGACTGCATAGATAAAAGGTGTACAATTGCAGGACAGTGGAAGATGGAGGGTATGACAGACAGAGGGCATGCAAACAAGAGGCAGAGGGGAAAATGGAGAACTGCACAGGGGTGACAGGCAGAGGTAAAAGACACAGAAGCCCTTTTTCTAACCTGTGTTAAGTGCTAGCAGGTGCTTAATGTGTTAAAAAAGGCTAATTGTATGCTATTTATTTTGGGGAGGGCCTTGTCATGGGCAGGGAATGTGCATGGAAATGTTTTCCAGATATCATGTTTGTATTTGCACACACTAAGCCCCGGATTCTACATACGGCGCCCAAAGTCAGGCAGGCTTCTGAAATGTGCATGCAAATAAACTGGGTAAGGAGCGCTGAACCATCAATAATTGGGTGCTAACAACCAATTATTGATGTTAATTGGCACTCATTAAAATTTGCACACACATCTGGATGCATGCTATTCTATAAAGTGGAAAGTATCTCAAAAGGAGGCATGGCCATATGCGTGTCTGGACGCTCTGAAAAGTTACTTGTGGAATTACCGAATACTGCCTAACCGCGACTAACTTAGGTGCTGGCATTCACACCAGTGAGACAGAAGGCGCGAAGTCTGGAGTTGGCAGTAGTGGAGAAGGGAACAGATAAGAAGGATTTATCCATGGAGCGGAGTGCACGGGAAGGGGTGTAGGGAAGGACGAGTGTGGAGAGATACTGGGGAGCAGCAGAGTGAGTACATTTATAGGTTAGTAGAAGAAGTTTGAACAGGATGCGAAAACGGATAGGGAGCCAGTGAAGCGTCTTGAGGAGAGGTGTAGTATGAGTAAAGCGACCCTGGCGGAAGACGAGACGGGCAGCAGAGTTTTGAACCGATTGGAGAGGGGAGAGGTGACTAAGTGGGAGGCCAGCAAGAAGCAGATTGCAGTTGTCTAAACGAGAGGTGACAAGGGTATGGATGAGGGTTTTGGTAGAGTGCTCGGAAAGAAAGGGGCGAATTTTACGGATGTTGTAAAGAAAGAAACGACAGGTCTTGGCGATCTGCTGGATATGAGCAGAGAAGGAGAGAGAAGAGTCAAAGATGACCCCAAGGTTTTGAGCTGAGGAGACAGGGAGAATAAGAGAGCCATCAACAGAAATAGAAAGCGGGGGGAGTGGGGAGGTGGGATTGGGGGGGAAAATGAGAAGCTCAGTTTTGGTCATGTTTAATTTTAGGTGGCTGAGTTACCAAAAGAGCCCTTACCATGATCTCTATGGGTGTTAGTAAGTGCTCCCCGCCACATGGTAAAAATTTATCTTATCATATGGCCATGGGGGGGGGGGGGGGGCTTTCTACCCGCTGCGGTTAAAAAGGGCCCTGGCCTGTGGGAAAAACGGCTCCTGCCGCTACCACAGGGCCCTTTTCCCACAGCTTAGTACAAGGACCCCAAAGTGTTCATCCTTTATAGACTAGTGCTTAGCAATGAATTTTTTGACGCCTAAGTTTAGGTGCCATTTATTCAATTCTCTCTTAACTCGATAACATGGACTTATTGAAGGAGCACTTAGTACCTCGTAAATAGCAGACAGTACGTGCTCCTGCATTAATATTTTTGCAGCTCTTTCATGCTAATGGAAAAATTAGTGGGGGGACCTGCAAATTGTTTTTTAAAGCCCTAGTTTGGGGCCACACTAGAAATGGGCTTAGCCCACAGCAAAGTTCCGTGTTAAAATGTGCTAAGCCCATTTCTTAATGCTTTTTAGTAAAAGGGCCCAGAGAGCAAAGGAAAGACATGGGACAGATGAAGTGCTGGGAGAGTATTGAGAGACAAAATGGGAAACAGAGGAGACATAAGAAGAGATGGAGGGGAAGCGAAAAGGTTGGGGTATAATACAGTACAATACAATACCATTTCTTAGTTTAGGAATTACAATAAAAAATGAATTCAAAACTGAAAAAACAAATAAAATAAAATAATCAAGAATTCAGTTCTCAGTTTGATCAATAATATATTTCCCCAAAAGATGTGTTTTAACTTTTTACGAAAATGCTGTTGATTTTGTTCCAATCTGATATAAAAGTAAAGTATTTCATTCTTTGACCACTAAATGAGGAAAAAATCTAATCTCCTTTGAAGAGAGAAAAGCTAAGATAAAACCATCACAGGCCTGGCATGCACTTCTAGTGGAGAAAATACTTACTAAAGGAAACATAGACATTGGTGCAAATCCATGCAGTATTTTGAGTCAAAGTAAGCAATTTGAAATTTGCACCTGCTCTAAAAAGGCAGCAATGAAGATGGCATAATAAAGGACTAATACCATAAAATTTGGGGGCTCTGCATAACATCCTTGCTGTAGCATTCTGTACAATCTGCAGTTTCTTTCTAATCTTGTCTGTACTGCCCACAAAATCACATTGCAATAATCTATAGAGATTGAATACAGGCCTGCATTCATTTTAAATTTATCAAATCAAAGTATTTATGAATACAATATGTGTCTCAATTAAAAAAAAATGTTTTCTTAATTACAGCATTAATTTGAGTCTCCCAGGCAGGGGTGTAGCAATGAGGAGGGCCTTGGGGACCTCGGTCCCCCAATTTGTGTTTGGGGGCCCTGGCTGGAAGAGGTCCCCATTCCTCGACAGCAGGTGTACTCCTCCACTTGTAACCACTGCTGCCGCTGCAGCGGGCCTTCCTCCACCATGCATGCTCAGTTTTTGTGAAACTGAGCATGTTTGGGGGGGGGGGGGGCGAGCTCTCCTATGCATGCTCGGTTTCGTGGAAACCGAGCATGCGCTGAGGGGAAAGGGCCAGCACGGAGGTGGCAGAAGTCAGAGGAGGGAGCACTTCTGCTGATGGGGTTGGGGACCATCACCAGCTGAAGTATGAGGGGGTTACGGGTGGGGGGGGGGACAAAGAGCAGCGGCAAGGAGAGACAAAATTTTGTGCCCCACCACACCTTGTGCCCTGGTACCCTCAAAATTCGAGGTCTGGCTATGCACCTACTCCCCTGATAAGGTAGAATCAATTACAATACCTAAAACTCTCGATGAAGTTTCCAGTGGAAATCCAGTCTATTGATATATAAAGACTGATAGGCTATTATATTAGTTGGCGTGTGTATCAGTAGCATTGTTCTTCCAAGAACTGAGCATGTACGAGAAGTCCCAGGGCTGGTGGCTGGAGGCACGCCACTGACTTCTGCACTAAAGAAGCAGCACGAGGAGGAGGGGAACGGATCCAGAACTGTATTTTTTTGGCTAGGAGGGAGGAATATGTTGACCCCCCCAAAAAAAAAAAAATTTGGAGGGCTGGCTACACCCCTGGTGTGTATCCATAGAATTTTAGAAAGATAGAGATGCAGGTGAAGGGCTGGGAATGGAATGATAGATAGGAGGAGAAAGAGGAAAAAGAGAAGGGGTGAGACAACTGAAAGAAGAGGAGAGAGATGGAGGAAGACAGAAGTGAACAGATGGTGATGAAGGAAAAATATAGAAAGTTAGAGAAGACAGGTGGAGAAAAGAGATACTAGGGAGAACAATGAGCAGGGTTTAGTTTACATTTTTTACTTGCTTGGTGGGGGTGGGGAGGAGGTTATGTGCACTGCAGCACTTAAGAACATAAGTGTTGCCATACTGGGTCAGACCAGTGGTCCATCTAGCCTAGTATGCTGTTTCCAACAGTGGCCAATTCAGGTTATAAGTACCTGGCAGAATCTCAAATAGCTGCAAGATCCCATGCTACCAACCCCAAGGTAAGCTCTTGCTTGCTGTACTTCCACTCCCCTTCGGTCTCCATACCATCAAAAAACAATCTTGGGCTGTCTGGATTTACTAGAAATTTCAATGCTTCATGGGTCTTAATCTGCTTTGGTGAGTCAGTTATTATAAACTAGACTGATCCTTGCTTGCATTCTCCTCTTCAAGCTTTTTTTTTTCAGTGCTACTAGTAATGTGAATTGAACTACAAAGAAGGGCATAATCGAAAGGGACATCCACGTTTTCATGAGGACGTCCTTGCAGAACGTTCCCAACCAGGGATGGGGAAACCCGTATTTTCGAAACAAGATGGCTGTCCATCTTTTGTTTCGATAATACGGTCAGGGACGTCCAAATCCTGAAATGTGGTCATCCCTAGACTTGGTCGTTTTTGATTTTCGGCGATAATGGAAACCAAAGGCGTCCCTCTCAGAAACGACGAAAAGCCATTTGGCCGTGGGAGGAGCCAGCATTCGTAGTGCACTGGTCCTCCTGACATGCTAGGACACCAACCGGACATGCTACAGGGCACTGCAGTGGACTTCAGAAATTGCTCCCAGGTACATAGCTCCCTTACCTTGTGTGCTGAGCCCCCCAAAAACCACTACCCACAACTGTACACCACTACCATAGCCCTTACGGGTGAAGGGGAGCACCTAGATGTGGGTACAGTGGGTTTGTGGTGGGTTTTGGAGGGCTCACTGTTTCCTCCACAAATGTAACAGATGGGGGGGATGGGGCTGGGTCCTCCTGTCTGAAGTGCACTGCACCCACTAAAACTGCTCCAGGGACCTGCATACTGCTGTGATGGAGCTGAGTATGACATCTGAGGCTGGCATAAAATATTTTAAAGATGTTTTTTGAGGGTGGGAGGGGGTTAGTGACCACTGGGGAAGTAACAGGAGGTAATCCCAGATTCCCTCTGGTGGTCATCTGGTCAGTTCGGGCACCTTTTTGTGGCTTGGTCGTAAGAAAAACACGACCAGGTAAAGTCGTCCAAGTGTTCGTCAGGGACGTCCTTGTTTTTTCCATTATGGGCTGAGGACGACCAAGTGTTAGGCACGCCCAAGTCCCGTCTTAGCTATGCCTCCGACACGCCCCTGTGAACTTTGGCCGTTCCTGCGATGGAAAGCAGTTGGGGACGTCCAAAATTGGCTTTTGATTATACCGATTTGGACGACCCAGTGAGAAGGACTTCCATCTTCTGATTTGTGTAGAAAGGTGGGCGTCCTTCTCTTTTGAAAATAAGCCCGAAAGTATCTGAAATTATTGAGTGCCACTACCGAACCCCCAAACTCCCACCATGTCTTTCTACAAGCACAAAAGAATTTTACCATATTTGTCCTTTTTCTCCCCAAGAGCATCGACTGTGCCATCTGGACTGAGGCGAATGAATCTCTCCATCGCTTTGCAGTATAGCTGAACAGTGTTACCTTTCTGAAACTTCCATCTTTCAACATCCCACTAATTAGAAAGAAAAACAACAGCAACATTAATTTAGATAGGGATGCAGGAAGGAAAACACATCAGCTAATCTGTTTTCTGCATTCATTTTGTGCTTTAATGTTTAAAATGAATTTTGTTTAACTTTGTGTCAATTAATTTGTTTAGAAAATCAAAAGTCCTTACAACTTCCTTTCTTTTCATTTCCAGTTCTTGGCCTGTAGAGACAAAAGAGAGTAAAATCAGTTTACCCTATGTTATGACTCAACTTGACAATTTTATCAGTAGCAATAAATACCACAAGTCTCATTTTTTTTTTGTACATACTTGCTGGGAAGGTGAAATTGTCTGCCACATGGAGTTCTCTTACAATTTTTCCATCATCTTCTCCCTGGTCTAGCCATCTGTGAAAAGAAACAGTATGGTGTTACCTGCTATAGTCTAACACCAGGGTTCACTCATGGTCTTTGTTAGATTTTTTTTTTAGTTTACTTTTAAATAAAATGACATTTTGCATTTTATACTAAAGGGATTTCTCAGCTTGATTCTAATGATTACTACTACTGTACTATTCTATTTCACTTCTTATCGCAGAAGCTTCTAGCCTTCTATGCCACACCCATCTCTCCCCCTCCCCCCCCCCCAAAAATAAGAAAGTTTAGTTCACTGTAGAACAGGAGGATATGGTACAGACATTCAAATACTTCTAAGACATACATTAAGAATTCTAGACTGCTCTTTTTGGTTCATTTTACACAGTCAGGGGTGTAGTTATCAATGTGTGCTATCATTGAGACATATTATTTTACCACTAACTTGTGCTATTTTAGCACAGGTCCCATTTAACGTAATTAGACTATAGTTGCTAACACTAGGGTTAACAGTTTCAAAAAACATATCTTAACAGTAGCCCATGCTGATAACTCCCCTCCACCTCTGTTTAATAAAGAAATAAATTGTGCCCACTTTAATTTATAGCAGAAAAAACAAAGCAGACCTGGGGTCCCTTTTACTAAGGTGCGCTGAAAAATGGGCTGCGCTAGCATAGGCACATGTTTTGGGCATGCATAGATCCATATTTCAGCACACCTTTTTAAAATTTTTGCCGAAAATGGACATGCGGCAAAATAAAAATTGGCACACGTCCATTTTGGGTCTGAGACCTTACCGCCAGCCATTGACTTAGTGGTAAGGTCTCGCGCATTAACCGTGCAGTAATCGTCTACGCGCATAGAATGATGATTATCGCCCGGTTTCTGCTGCTCGCCAGAAAATACAAATTATATTCCGGCACGCGTAGCGGATGCTCAGCAACAATGAAATTACCGCAAGGGCCACATGGTAGCCGAGTGGTAACTCCAAATTGACACATGTTGGGCACACGTAGGCGCGTATGCGGCTTAGTAAAAGGACCCCCTGAAGTCCGAGAAATTCTTTATTGAGATAGACCCGATGAGGACACATTTCACCAAAAAGGTTGCATCAGGGGTTGACAAACCACTATTTAAAATACACATAGAAATGTATAAAAATATAAGGGTTAAAACATACACAACAAAATGATGCATATCAATATGCAAAACTAAAAACAAGCTAATATTCCAACATACAAAAGTAAAAATATATACTGAAAATCTTAAAGAATAAGGTAAGAAAATATTAGACTAAGAAATCACTAAAAAGAAGACAGACCTTAAAAAATGTGACATGTCAATAAAAGGTGCCTACAATACAGTAGAAGTGGAGCATAGCACATACTGGTGTAACATATCAATCATATGAACTCTAATAAAATGAAAATACATACAGTTGAAAGTGAAAAAAGTGGCATAATATTCTGAATCTGTGAGTGCCAAAGTAAAGTTTCAAACCCCTGATGCAGCCTATTTGGCGAAACGTGGTCACGTCGGGTCTATCTCAATAAAGAATTTCTCAGACTCCTGGTCTGCTTTGGCTTTTCTGCTCATTGGTGGCTATGGACTTGAAGAGCCTCTTTTTGGTGTTGTGCACATTAATTTATAGGCACTTATTGTAAGCTATGTGCCTAATTCAGAGTTAACGCCTAAATAGGAGGCAGTAAGTGGTCCCACATTATCTCTCAGTAGGTACATTAATGCATGACCTGCAATAAAAATAATGGGAAGGCCCCTGCTTGATGCGATGTTAGTTTTGTGCTTACTGCATGTTAAAATCCAGCGTTATAATGTATCAAGCCCAAAACATAATGCACTTTAGTAAAAGACACCCTAGTTACTAAAAACTAGGGTTAACAGTAAAATAACATGTCTTAATGGTCATTCATGTTGATTACTTCCCCCTCTGTTTAACAAAAAATGTGTAATGAGTGCAGATTGATAGTGTGCGCAGTAATTTGTAGGGACAATGCATGTTAAAATCTATTTGTTCAAGGTGTACTAAAGAACACACATCCTTACAATATATTGTTTCAGTGTCAGTGAAATTGTGGAAGAGCAGTTCTCAAATGTGACCACCATAGCATCATGCAGCGCAGCCACCAATGAATTATTTTTTGGCCACTGTGAAGATGTCAATTAACTGTAACTGTATTTTAGAAAAATTTGTCAATTAGTCATCAACCAAGGGCCATCAAAAATATATTGTGGGTTTCCCTGTTGTAAAACAAGAGGTTGTGATATGGCGTGTGTTATGGAGTGATATGGTTGTGACTGGATTCTGCAAGTTCACCTTGGATCTCAAGACACCCTCCTCCCTTGTTTCAGTTTGTAGCTTGGTTATACCAGGCTTACTTATGGGGCTGCATTACTCCCTAGCTGGTGATTTTAGCCAACCAGGAAGCAGCTACTGAGGCTGTGCCTGAACCTCTGGGCTATTTATCACAGAAGGAGACATCCTCACCTCAATTTGGTAGGTTGGACCCTCCTTCATGACCTCGCAGATGATTGTATTATACCTATAGTAGGTAAGAGTTAGGATTCCATTTTTAAAGAAGTAATACCACCAAAACATATTCCTCGGTCGCATCAGGGTAAAAAAAAAAAAAAAGAACCAACCTGTGACACAGGAAAATATATTCCATATCTTTTATGGGATCCTTGATTACAACCTTATCCAGAAACCAGCCATTCCCTAAAAATAACAATGAAAACATCAATACTTTTGAAATAGAAAGAGTAATTCTTACACTCCCTAAGATGCTTGTAGGCCTGTGAGTTTCCTTTTGTATGTTCTCAGAAATCCACAAATATACTGTACTATTCCCACCCAAACCCGGTTGTGCACTATACCATGAGTATTATATAAAAGAATGCAAAGCCTTTTGTAAATTAAAAGTAAGGAAGTTGGGAAATACATGTCTAGATTGCAGCAGGTCCTTACCAAGTAATAGATTCAAAAAAAGAGTAGCATCACTTTAAGGGCCACTTTTACAACTGACACATGCATGTTTTGGCACTTACATTTCTATATTTTTATCTTTGGTTTTAAAACTGGACATCAGGAAGAGCCAGTTAAGGAGAGGTAAGCACAATTGCCCCCCAAATCACTGGTGTAAACTCCAGGTGTAAATCAGCAGTTAGTTGACGAATCAGGTAGAAATGCTGACATCCAGATTTTTAAAACTATGTTTAAAACTGGAAATACACAAATACTTTTCTGACCTCTCCAAAGCACACCCATAACAAGCTCCATTAGAAACTGAGAATTCATGCATGTAAATAACAGCTTTTTACAATAGCTTGTTATACATGTTGGTCATTTGCACATGTAAACACTGCAATCTGCATGTGTAAAAACCATGCAAACCTTCTCAAATGAGCTCTAATTTTTATTTTTATTTTTTTAAATTTTTTTTTGCTTTAACAATACCTGTGGCTAATGTTATGTTACTGTTTGCTTATTACTTTGTATGATGAATCAGTTGCACAATGTTTAGATGTAAATAAATATTAACAAAATCTGTGGCCCAGTTGCAAAAGTCCAACCCACTCTTACTGGGAAATCACTGTTGTCCAAACAATCTAAAATAGCACCAATATATTCTCTACAAATACAAGTCTATTTGCATATGAACAAAGTCTGCTTGCAAAAATCCCACCAATTCTACAGCTCTTTCTTACCTGCTTCTGGTCCATCATGGCCTACAACAATCTTAGACAAATTTCCAAGATGCACAGCTTCAATTTGGAAGGAATCTGTCTGCAAGATATGAAAATTAAATATACCTGTGAGACTCCTACCTGTAATGTGAAATGAAATGAATGTAAAGCTTTACATTTCAAGGTCATCAAACTGAAATATAATTTAGGCTGGTATTGTGATCAGTAGGCTGTTTAATAGTGATGATCAGTGGTTCCCAAACCTGTCCTGTGAGATGCCCAAACAGTTGGATTTTCATATTCTTGTAATGAATGTGCATGAAATGGATTTGCAGCCATGCTTTCATCTATATCAAGCATTTTCATTGTGGATATTCTTAGAACCCAAGGTTTGGGAAATAAGGCATAATTCACAGCAGACAGGTAATATTGAACTGCTTGATAATTTACTGATATTTTTTTACTCAACAAATAGTTAATCTCTGGAACTCATTACCAGAGAATGTGGCAACAGTGATTAGCATATCTAAGTTTAAAAAAAGGTTTGGACAAGTTCCTGGAGGAAAAGTCCATAGACTGCTATTGAGACAGACATACTATTTAGGTTTCTGCCAGGTACTTGTTACCTTGATTGACCAATGTTGGAAGCAATATACTGGGCTAGATGGACCATTGGTTTGACCCAGTATGGCTATATATATTTAGAGAGAGAGAGAGAGAGAGAGAGATGGCCCAGAATGCCCAGATTTATAGGGGACATGATTAGGGTATGGTTTAAGTGGAGCAAAAAAGTATACATTTTACAGTGTGGCTATACACATAATTTTTAAAATGTCCCCCATCAGCTTTTGGACCCTCACTGAGACACATGTAATTTTCAGCAAAGTGCTCGTTCTGGCCAGGGTTGGAAACATGTGAATGAATAAGGGTGCAATTGTATATAGCCCCCAATAGTTTATTTCACCTTTAAAAAGTAAAACTTAGCCATTTAGGGTTTATCCACTAATTGACAGCACTTATGCCTTTCCAGAACATGGCTCTTCTACATAAAATTGTCAGCGAGTGCACATTAAACACCAAAAATCGACACCTACATATGCATTCACTGACACTTGCATGCCCAGACTATGGCACTAGGAATGCCTGTATGCAGATTATATAAAAATAGGTGCACACGTTTCATATATGTGATTTCACTATTTTATAAAAGATCTTTTCTGCATTTAAAAGAAGCAGCACACGAGAAAAAAAGCTTTTTTTAAAATTAACTCCCCTCTAGTTAGCACATCTTCCCTATCAATACTTTCAAAATGTTTTGTTTTTGGAGTTCATAGAGGCTCCCTCCATGGAATTAGCTTTCAAATATCATGACCAACCTTCATTTACCAGACAATATTCAGCCAGCGGCAGTCAGCAGCTCTTTTAAGTGCTGACTCTTGCCGGAAAAATTAAATCTGGATATTTAATGCTGGGCCATGGCTGAGTATCAGCACTGAAGATCCAAGTATGACAAGACGTGTCCTGGCTGCTGGAGCTCATGTGGGTCCCAGCTGACATTCAGACTGGACCCACATAAGGGGATCTGTCAGGTCCCCAAAACTCCTGTCCCCTTTCTGGGCCTAATCCCCCTCTTTTTTCATTTATTAGTTTGTATCCCGCTTTGAACCACTAGTTGGGAGTTGGCAGGTTGTTAGGAATCGCATCACAATCACATTTTCCCCTTCTCTCCCTACTCCCATGTTTAGCATCTTGCCTCTGTCTCCCTATCCCACCATTTATTTTATTGTTTATTTATTTATTGATTTGGATTTATTAGCCACCTTTATAAAGAGATTCATCCAAGCCCATCATCTCTCCTCTGGTTTTTCTACCCTAGATAGGGTCCAGCATATCCCTTTGCATCCCTATCTGACCTCTGAGCCCCTATTTCCTCCCCCCACCATGTCCACAATCTCACACTCACCCCACCCCACCCCACTTAAGTATGTCCTTTCTCTTTCTCCCTCCGTAAGTCATTAAGGGGTCCTTTTACTAAGATGAGCTGAAAATGGGCTGCGCTTAGTGTAGGCACGTGTTTTGGATGCACACAGATCCATTTTTCAGCGCGCCTGTAAAAAAGGCCTTTTTTTAACCAAAAATAGACATGCAGCAAAATCAAAATTGGCACGTCCATTTTGGGTCTGAGACCTTACCGCCATCCATTCACTTAGCAGTAAGGTCTCATGCATTAGCTGGACGGTAATCGTCAATGTGCATACAATGGCGATTACCACCCGGTTTTTGCCATGCGCTGGAAAATAAAATATATTTTCCGACGTGCATGAAAAATGAAATTACCACCCAGGCCATGCGGTAGCTGGGCAGTAACTCCAAATTGATGCATGTTATGCACAAGTAGGCACCAGCGCGGCTTAGTAAAAGGGCCCCTAACGTCCTTCCCCATCCTAATTCATTATCTGACTGCGCGGCCTGTAATTGACATCCCATCCCCCCACCCCCCCACTATGCATGACCATATCTCAGTGGCGTAGCAAGGGCGGAGCGGTGGGGGCGGTCCGCCCCGGGTGCAAGCTGCTGGGGGGTGTCGGCTCTGCTGGTTCCCTACTCCCTCTGCCCCGGAACAGGTTCCTGTTCCGGGGAAGAGGGAGCAGGGAACCAGCGGAACCGACACCCCCCCCCCCCCAGTGGCGTTCACACGGCAGGCAAGAATGCAGTTGGGGGGGGCTTGGGTGATGCGTCGAGGGGGGTTGATGCTCGAGGGGGATGTCATGCTGCACCGGGGACGGGGGTGCGCAGCCGCCCTCACTACGCCACTGCCATATCTGTTCTGCTTTCTTTTCCACTGGACCTCCTCAATCTAGCATCTGCACTAGCCTCGATCCAGATTTGCATCTTTCTTCTCTCATCTGTTTTCTCTGCCACTGCTACTTTCTACGATGTGCAGCAGCGGAAATAAAGCAGAGAGAGATCCACAGAGCTTATTATCTTGCCTGCACTGCTACACACTCTGCCGGTTTCAGTGCCAGACCCACTGCTCAATCAAAGGGGGCAGGACCAGCACCGACACAATATGTAGCAATACAGGCAAGATGAAAGACTCCATGGATCTCTCTCTGCTTTATTGCCGCTGCTGCACATTGCAGAAAGCAGCAGTAGCAGAGGAAACAGAGGGGAGAAGACAGGTGTGAATCAGAGGAGGAGTTAGATCCGCAAGGACTGGGGTGGCAAACCATGTTTTTGAGGTATCACTGCCACGCTGTAGCGACACCTATGGCTATTGTTCTGCTACTGCTGTCCTAAATTCAACATTGTTGAATTTTATTGATTTTTGTCTGGAAGATCTTGCTAGTAACGGTAAAATTTATGATTATTTGTTGTTTGTCTATTTGATTTGGTGGTCATTCGATTATTTATATTATTTTGCATATTTTAATTGTTTTTATATTTATGGTTATTTTTAGACCCCTGACGAAGGCATACTCCAAAACTTGTCCGAGTCAGGTCCTTTTTGCAATAAAAACTTCTATGGTGAACTCTAGTATGTCTTCATTCCCTAGATCACCACTGCTGATTGTGTTGCCTGTGTTCTGCGGAGGTTTTCTCCTGTTTTTTTTTTCACTAAAATCAACTACTCCCGATGCTAAATTCCTGAAACAGGGTGTTCAGAACAAGACAGTGTCAGAAATATTTGTTTGGACACCCAAGGTATGCCTTTCCTGCACGGTCATGGTTAGCCTCAGGCACCCAACTGGGTTGTGGCCCTCAAGGACTGTGGTTGCCAACCCCTACCCTAGATCCATTGTTGTGGACTGCAGTTTGTGTTACAAATCTGGAGGTTCAGGGTTTATACTGAGATTCTCAGAGTTGCCAAGTTACCCAGTTCCAACAGGGAGATTTTAGGCCATTTCTCATTTCAGCCAACCCTGTACTGATGCATTATGGGACATGCAGCATGGATTTCATTGGATAGAATTGGGGACTATAACTCCCACACTGCTTTGTGGTGTAAGGCTCAGCCAAAAAGTCTCCCTCTTGGAAATAGGTAGCTTGGCATATCTGGTTTCTGGTCTGTCTTGTATGGAATCCAGATTTCACTCCCATGTAGAAGAATTTGTGAAATAATGCTGTCATTTTTCAATGGTAGTTTTCTGAGTGATACTATCTAACGAGATTCTTTATGCATAGCAGTTCCTTGGGACTTCTAGTGTCTTTCATAGCTTATTTAAAGGTGTAGGGAATAATTATGATGTATGAAAATGTCACTTTGGCTGTCCTCCCTTACCTGGCTTGCCTCCCTGTTGCCACCCCAAATATCTATCTAAAGATGCCACTGACTATAGCACCTCTGGGATTGTGTGACCTGAGACCATCTCTACTGTCTTCAATTCAAACATAGTATAAATCAGATACAGGAATCTTGAAGTGCTTCTAGGGTGTTAATAAGCTTATTCTTTCAGCTAAGCATTTACAAGACTGGCAGTAATCCTTCATTTGACAATCACTTTGAATACTGACCCCAGTGTGATCAAATTTGTCATCACTAAAATGAAGATGCAAAAAAAAAAAAAAAAAAGTTCTGCTGTATCACTTAGGGCCTGTTTTACAAAGTCACGCTAGCAATTCCCAAGTAGCAAATGAGAGGAAACCCATAGGAATTGAATGGGCTTCTTCTCATTTGCCACACCGGAAATCACAAGTGCAGTTTAGTAAAAGAGGCTCTTAAAAAGGCAATTTGTTAGAAAAATAAAAAGGACAATTGCCAGGGTCAAAAATATGCATGAAGCATGGACTTTATTTTAAAAGACCTGCTTGGGAACCCAGATAAAATATACTCCATGCATCAAAAGAAGAGCAAATGACAGGTGAAAGAGAAGGTGAAAGTCTAAAGTTGATATTTTAAAAATTGTAAAGCAGATCCTGATGGACAAAATGAGCAGGCTAAATCTGTCAAGGTCCAATGGGGAGGATCCAAGACAACAACAGAGCAAGTGATCCACAAGATCCAAGATGGCAGTACAAAAGAGCAGATCACAGTAGGAAAATTCCTTTAAAATACTTTAGTCTATGTAGTGTGATCTAATGGCTACCACACCCACCTTTGAAGGTCTAAGGGGGCACAGAAAAGAAGGCTGAGCAGACAGGAAAACCTGGGTTAATAACTCGTTGGAAAAGGAAAAGACTAGAACATGGGTCCCCAAACCTGGTCCTGGAAGCACTCCAGCCAGTCAGGTTTTCAGGATATCCACAATCAATATGAATGAGAGAGATTTGCATGCATTACCTTCATTGCATGCAAATCTTTCTCATGAATATTCATTGTGGCTATCCTGAAAACCTGACTGGCTTGAGTGCCTCCAGGACCAAGTTTGGGAACTACTGGGTTACAGCAAAAACTTACCTTAGAAACCTCACTGTTATATTCCTGAAGAAAATGTTTCCAGCATTACCAGAAGCCCTGGCGGAAGGACAGGAAGGAGCAAGATGCAGAAAGAGGACTAGGTAGGCTAGATGGAAACCAGGCCTTCTGGGAGTTGTAGGCACATACACTTTCTGTGCAGGTAGACAGAGTATCTGATTAGCAACCCTTCCAAGCTGCAAAGAGGGGGGTAGAGCTGAATGTCTTTCCAAATTAAGGAAAGCAGGGTAATTCATTATTAACTCTCCCCTAGCTATGAAAAGCAGGGTGAGATGGCAACCTTTCGCACTCAGAAAAGCCAGCAAATATTAAGGGAAGGCGGCTCCAAGCACAAAGAAGAAAGCAATGGAATATTCCCCTGAGTAATATAGAAGTATACACCTACTACCTGCCCAGTGGAGAAAGAAAGCTCTGGGATAAAGGGAGCTAGCTTCATTGTGAAGAGATAAGAGATACAAGAGGTCAGTTTCCTGATAGGTATGTTTGCATAAGGGGAAGGAAGCTAGAATAATAGCATTCCCTTAGAAATGTAAGACAAGAGTGTACTGGAAGGAAAGATAAGTCTGAGGCAGAAAGTAAGTCAGGAGTTGTGGGTTCAAATCCCACCTGGAACTGCAAGAAAGCCCAGTGGCCTAATGGAGAAGGCAGAAGGTACTGTCATCCTAAGTCTAGACCTGTGAATTCATCCCACCTAAGCTAGCAAGGGAAATAAATCATAGTATAATCCTGGTCTCCTGCACAAGTTCTGGGCACTAGCTAAGCTCTCAGGGCAGGCACCTGAGATCAGGGCCACAAACTAAATTTCTGATTTACTGAGCTAGGTGCAGGCTAGGCCCAGACTTAATTCTGGTAGGCCATAGGGTGTTAAACCAGTTTCTGTATTTCCCTCTTAGTCTCTGAGCAAATTAACTTCACTCACATGCCAAAGAAACTTCCTACTCCAGGATTTATATTAAGTGCAAGAACTTTACTGGAATGCTGCAACTTGCAAATATCCAAACTTCAAACTTTTCTTTTAACAAACAGTTCAAGTTATTGGAAGAGGCATTTGTATCAGTCCAGATTATTGGCAAAAGTTCTAATAATTGAATTTATATTTTCTTGAAAAAACCTAGGGTATTTACATATTTACAGTACCATCCAGTTCTTCAATATCCATCCTTTCTGGTAAAACAGTCCAAGGCTGTGGCTTCCTACTCCTTCCATGGCAAGCTGTCCCACTGGGCCTTTACCCAGCTACCAGAACTCCTCAGGGCCGGACCTCCCTATCCGTCCTTTACCTTCAGAGGTTCACTTTGAGCTCCTGCCTCTGACACCAAACAGGCTTCTCCCTGCTCTGCTCCCAGGGGGGTTAACCCTTACTACCCATCTGGAGCTTTCCTTACAGTTACTCCTCTTGTTATCAAAAACTACTCCTTGATTCAGCCTTAGGTTATTGGACCCCAATCAGGATACCCCCTCTCTTCATGTTTCTTGGCATTGATGAAGGCAACCGAGACCATGTGCTCTCTAATACTATAACTTTTATAACATTCAAACTCCACCCCACATATGACATCCCCTGTCACTTTTCTCATAATACCTCCATTTGGGCTGGATTCTTCACCCTCTCACTCATACTGTCCCTTAAGTTCTCCCAGTGAATCTGGAGAGTTCACTAAACATTAAATGGACTAGGGGAAAATCCACTATTTCTGGGATAAGCAGTATAAAATGTTTTGTACTTTTTTGGGATCTTGCCAGGTATTTGTGACCTGGATTGGCCACTGTTGGAAAGAGGATGCTGGGCTTGATGGACCTTTGGTCTTTCCCAGTATGGCAATACTTATGTACTTATGAAAATAAGTGAGGTTGTGGGTTCAAGTCCCACCTGAGTTAGGAAGGCAAATAAAGGATACTGCAAACTTGGGCACCCAGGTTCTATTATAGAATAGGTTCCTTCTGCGCATTCTTGGAGCACCTAAATGGAAGAGCTCAGTTGCTGAATTGCTCTCCCCCCCCCCCCCCCCCCCCCCCCCACAATAACTTATACATTGAGAAGTTATTTATTAAAGACTTTTTTGATTGTATTTGACTTGATATGCAAGTAAAATGCTTGTTATAAAATTACCCCGAATGTAAAAGTATGCATGATGACAAGAATGTGTGTACTTTTACATGACTCTGGTATAGGCATGTTTGGGGGTGAATTTGGGCAAAGTTAAAATGTGCACCTATACGTTTTAAAATAGGGTGCGTTTACATGCACTATACACACCTATGGCATGGAGGGGTAGCCTAATGGTTAATGCAGATTTGATCCTGGTGACCTAGGTTCAATTCCCACTATGACTCCTTGTGACCTTGGGCAAGTCAATTAACCTTCCATTGTGAGCTCTCTGGGACAGAGAACATACCTGCCTGTATTGTGTACAGCGTTGCATACATCTAGAACTATAGAAATGATTAGTAGTAATGTGTACTTTTACAGCTTCTCCTGAACAGGTGTCAATATATTTGGGCACAATAGAGCCATGATTTCTGCATGATTTGTACTAGTATTTTGTAAAGGTAAGTTTTGCCACTTCCAAAATGTCCCAAATCCCACCGCCTTTTTACATTTATACTTTGGGTTTAAAATGATTTTATACAGTGAGTAGCATGTTCTCTAACCGCATGACAACTTTAAACTATTGACCTGAAACTAATTATGCATTGTGAAAAGGAACTAAAGCATGATACCCTGTAAAAGAACATTTTTGCCACTCACTTGTCCTTTTAAAAATTTTCGGTGTTTATTTGACCTAAATAGCAGCCTTGATCCCGAATCGCCCCTTTCTCCATAGACACAGATGTAGACACTTGCTTCGGTTCCAGCATTCCACACATCGCCCGTCATCACTTGTACTTCATATTTGGTCACTGTGATAAAAGAACAGAAACTTCAATGTGATGACGTTACTTCTATCTGTATAAATGATGGGATCTCCAATAGTATTTGCCATAGAGTGGCATCATTCACAACCAATCTTAAGTGTATTATGAATAGAAACTAGGGCATCAGGAACCAAAATGAGGCATGTGGAGAAGAATCCAATTAATCCTTAAAAAAAACAGATTGCGGCATTTTTTTTTTCAGAGTAAAGGGATGGGAACCCATAAATTTTTCATTTTGTGTTATTTTCCGTGTTGTTTCTGGGAATGTTCATTTTATTCATTTTTGTTTGGCCAATTTTTCATCACGGGGGCAAGGTCGTTGAGTGCAAACTCATTTGACAGATTGCCCACTACCCTCTAAATGCTATATATGGCACCCAAAGTTGCATATCCAACTTTGGGCACGCTTCCAAGATATGCATGCAAATAAATTGGATAATAAGCTCTGAACCATTAATAATTGGGTGCTATCAACCAATTATTGATAATTGGCACTCACTAAAATTTTTGCGTGCATCCGAATGCATGCTATTCTATACGGCACAGTCCTCAAAAGGGGACGTGGCCATGACCATGTCAAGAAAGTTCTGAAAAGTTGAGTACAGAATTACAGAATACTGCTTAACTGCATCTAACTTGAGTGCCCACATTTACACAAGGTTTCAGCAGGCATAAGTCCAGCAACCAAAATTTAGGCATGGTATCTGGACTAAATGCTATTCTATATACACCCTTTATAGAATAACGCTTAGGGTGAGACTGTATATATAGCACCAGAAAAATCGATGTGGAATCTAGGCATATGCTATAAAATCCGCTTAGATTAGGGCAGTATAAAGAATACGCCTAGTGGCCATAACAGCGCCTAACTGTAGGCGCATCCATTTACGCCAAGTAAAACTTGGTGTAAATATTGGTGCCTAACCTATGCGCAGAGCAGGTGTATTCTATATCCCTGAGCATAGTTTTCTGGGACACCCAAGGGTCACCCATTCCACCCCATGGCCATGCCCCCTTTTGGCTGCATACATTAGAATTTACACACAAACACGTTACAGAATACATTTAGCAAGTTGTGCGCGGTAATTCTAATTATTGCCAATTAGTGTTGACAATTGCTTGTTAACATCCAATTATCAGCACTGAATAGCCCATTAACCAATTAAATTATGGAATACACTTCGATTTCCATGCGGAAATCTTGGCGCACAATATAGAATCTGGGGTTAGTGCTGAATATTTCAGTACCATTTACTGAATTCCCTCCCATGTGCATAGAGGGTGTACTCTTTCTGAAAGCATACACACTATCCCTGAAATGTTATAAATGGCACTTAAAATTGCAAGCACAAATTTGGTGCACACCCAATTTGCATGTGCAATTTAATTGATTTAACAAGTCAATTAGCACCAGTAATTTGATGCTAATAATCAATTAGCACTTATTGGCCTTAATTGAAATTTATGCATGCATTTGTAGTCATGCAGATCCATGCATACATTTTACACGTGGTTCCGAAAAGGGAGCATGGCCATCGGAGGGTCCTGGGTGGATCAGGGATGTTCCTAGAATTTATGTGCACTGTTATAGAATAAGGGGTGATCTGCAACTAATTTACTCCCCTGTTTACAAAGCCACGCTAGCGGCTGTCACACGGCAGTGCCGACACAGCCCATTCAAAATGAATGGGCTGTGTCGGCATTACTGGCTTTGTAAACTGGGGCCTTAGATGTCAACATTTACATCAAAGGTTTACTTGGTGTAAATCTTCATATCTTAAGTTAGGCATTAACCCCCAAATTCTATATATTGTGCCTTAAGTTGGGCACGCTAATTTAGCCACATGGCCAAATTGCGTGCACAACTTAATTGATTAACAAGTCTATCAGCACTGATAATTAATACTTAGCAATCAATTAGTGACATTAATTAATGTTAACTAGAATGAATGCACACAACTTTCTAGATGTATTCTATAACATGGTGCACATAAATTCTTATATGCGCAATTGGGAAAAGGCATTGCCATAGGCATTGAATGGGCAGGTTGTGGGCATTTCAAAAAACTATGCGCACTTTTATAGAATACACCCGATCTGTGATTAACTTAGGCATGGTGTTTATGCCTGGTTTTAGGTGGCCTAAATGGGTGCACCTAAATTTTAGTCTCATGAACGGCATGTGAGCGTATTCTATAAACTATGCATAACTTTAGGCATAGCGTATAGAATCACACTTAACTGTGTAGTTTTACAGTGCCAATTTTTAAGGTGCCATATATAGAATTCTCCACAACCCCCTAATTCTGTAAAAGTTGCCATAAATTGTGCCACAAATTTGGGCCTGCACCCAATTTGCATGTGCAATTTAATTAAATAACAAGCTAAGTAGTGCCAATTGGCTTTTGAACATCAATTATTGACGCTAATTAAATTTAATTCAACTTTACGTGCCCCAAATTTACACATGATTTGAGAAAAGGGAGCACAGAAATGGGATCATCATGGGTGTTCCTAAAATTAATATGCATTGTTATGGAATAATGGGGCTACATGCCTAATGTAGGTACATACATTTGCACCACAGTTCAATTGGTGCAAATGGTCACGCCTAAACTTAGGCATGACGGGCATAAGCGGTATTCTATAAACCACACTTTAAGCAATGCTTATAGAATAGAGTTTTTTTTACCATTGATTTTTTTTTTGGTACCATATATAATATCTAGCTCTAAGTGTATTCTAGAAATGGTGCCTAACTTTCAGTGCTGTTTATAGAATAGCGTTTAGCGCATTATTTTTTCAGCGCTATGCATAGAATTTGATCCTATATGCACATGCACAAGGGGCACCCTCTTTGCAAATAGCATGCACTCTCTCAAAAGAGTGTGCAAATTTTTATGGGGTTTTTTTTCTGTGCTTTTGTTTGAGAATGATATATAATGGCATGAGATCTGTCATTGACATTTCTCATATGGTTGCAAATGAATGCCCGTCCCTACTAATTGATCTATCAGCCATTCTCTAGATCACAGTTTTACAAACTTGTATTTTATTTATTTATTTATTTATTGCATTTGTATCCCACATTTTCCCACCTCTTTGCAGGCTCAATGTGGCTTACAATATATCATGACAAGTGGAAATATATAAGAAAGCATACATTTAGTATAATAGAGGGGTCTTGGGTACCATGATAATGATAGAACATAGTAGTAGATTAACAAATAGAACCAGTTGGTCTTTGTGGTATGCTTTGCTAAAGAGATGGGTCTTCAGTATTTTGCGGAAGTTAGTTAGTTCATATATCGTTTTTAAGTTGCGTGGCAGCGCGTTCCAGAATTGCGTGCTCAGGTAGGAAAAGGTTGACACATTAGTTAGCTTGTATTTTAGACCTGGTGGTGGATTTTCTGAATACCCACATTGAATATGCATGAGATGTGCATAGCTGGATCTCCAGTCCCTGCACATTTATCTCATGCATATCCTTTCTGGATATCTGGAAACCTGACTGGTTGTAGACTCCTAAAGTTATATTTGGTAAAACTGACCCTACGTAACCATTCAGGTGTTCCTAATAGAGGCCCTTTTACTAAAGCTTAGCTTTAGCCATGTGGCAAAGACAGATGTTAACTTAATCCGTTTTCATGTGCAAACAAACTCATGGAAGTCAATATTCAGTGAGGCTACTGCATAAAGGTAAGTGGATGAATTATCCACTTATCTTTATGCTGGATTTTCAGCCACAGTATTTAAAGTGCTTCGTAAAAGTCTATGCACCCTTGTGCATTTTTCATATTCAATTGCACTAAAGTAGGAGTTTGTTATAATATGACATAGTGCATATTTTCAACGTGCAAGAATAATTATAGAAATATTTAAAAATTATCATTAAGAAAGTCTTGCATGCATATATCCTAACACTCTTTATCATAGCAAATCTAAATTAGTTCCATTTCTAAAAACTGCTTTAATAAGGCCCAAATAAGTTAAATAGAATTCACCTGTGTCCAATCACTGTAGCTGAGCTGTTGCATGAAATGAATTTGAAGCAAAAGTCTAAACATGCCAAACATGGAGCTCTTGAAAGAGTTCTGAAATAGTTAGTTATTTGAAGGTACACACTGAGAAAGGCTATAAGAAAATTTCTGAGTGTTTGAATATTCCCTGGAGTACAACCAAGTCCAGAATGTAAAGTGGAAACAATTATCACCTCCAAAACACTGGCTCCATCATGGTATCCCTCCAAAATCTGTAGCTGTGGATTAAGAAAACTGTTGAGGAAGGCATTTTAGCCTGTAAACCGCTTTGATGTGTGTGTGACAAGAGAGGTGGTAGAGTGAAACCTAGTAAATACAAGCAAATTGTGAGGCCTAAAATTACTTTAAAGAACTACAGGGGTGTCTAGCTAAGAGTGTTCAGTAACTTCAAGATTACCCCAGAAACTTGGCCTGTATGAAAGTGTGGCAAGAAGGAAGCCTCTGTTGAAGGACTGCAGTATGACGCATTGCATAGCATTTGCAAAGAAATACTTAAGAAACATCACAAACCTGTAGAAGGAGTTTTAGTAGACTGTTAGGACTAAAGTGAAACTTTTGGTCTCGATGATCTCAAAGAGAGGAGCATAAATCCTTGGAATATTGGGCCTGATGTTATTTTAAAGCAAGCTTGCCTGCCTCCTGTTTTGCAAAACTTATTATACAAAGGGGTAGGTGGGACTGCAGTGTTATTCTACACTTTGCTGCAATTAAATCTGCTCCTCAGTAATGGCATAGATCCACTGATGTTTGTATTTCTTCTGATTCTGACCTGAACCTATTTAGCAATATGGAGCAGCATTTTAGAAAGGACAATAGAAATGGTAATCAAGACATCCAGGTTGGGATGTTTCAAGTTCCGCTCAGATTTTAGAAAAGGAACTGCTGACATAAAGCCTATTCTCAAATACATGGAGAAATGGACATTTATGCATCAACTGCATACGGTATGTGTGTCCATTTTAGAAAAAATGAATGTCTAAACTAACAATGGGGAAAAACAAGGGCATGAACATCTGTGGCAGCACATAAATATCTATGTTGTGAAATGGCAATATGAACATTTATGTACTGAAACACAGACATTCATGTGAGCCATTTTAGAAACATAAATGTTTACATTTCCTGTAGCTGTCACAGATCCTGGTATCCTTTGACTATATTGCTTTTTTTTTCTGGGGGGGGGGGGGGGGGGAGAGAGAGATACTCAACCCCTAGCAGATTAAGGAGGTGACCTTCTCTAATCCTTCCAGTGGAATGCTGCTCACTATGGCTATGACATCCTAGGTAGCAGGTCTAAATCCAGACATCCATTTCTTTGGACTTAGACATTCATTCCCCCTTCTGAAATGGAAAATGATTGTCTATCTTTTGGGCCCGTCCTAGTCCCACTCAAAACCTGCCCAGACCATACTTCTTTGCCATATGGGCATTTATCAGTTTTAGACGTTCATATCCCAGCTTTGTAAAATCGGAATTTAGATGTTCATTCAGTATGAACATCTAAATGCCAGTTTATGGACCTCTAAAACAGAATAGCACTTCTAAAATAAGCACCGTAATGATATACTAGATAACAGCAGATAAAGACCAATATGGTACATTTATTCTGCTCAGTATGGTAGCTAGAGTTGTACCTGCTACTCCATGTTAGCTACATCCCTCTATGCCTTTTCTAAAGTGTGTAGGTCATTTAAGTTTTGCTTTTATTCTATCCTCTTGCTATATGTGGGGCCTCTGGGTTTATCCCATGCATTTTTGAATTTAGTCATTGGTTTTGTGAGCATTCCAGACATCCACTACCCCTTCTGTTAAAAGCATTTCCTGATATTTCTCTTTAAATATAACTCCTTGCAACTTCATGTCCTCTAGTTCTACTGCTTCCACATCTCTTAAAAAGATCTGTTTTTATATTAATACCTTTCAAGTTTTTAAAAGTCTAATCATTTTTCCCCATTCCACCTTTCCTCTAGGGAATACATATTCAGGTCTTCTCATATAACTTTTGGCACTAACCTCATGCCATTTTTATTACCTTACTTTGAATAGATTCGAGTCTTCATGCATCCTTAGTAAGATATGGCCTCCACAACTGAACACAATGGCCCAAATGGAGCCTCAGTAAATACTTGTACAGGGGAGTTAACACCTCCTCTCCTCTGCTAATTATCTATATAGCCTAGCATCCTTCTGGCTTTAACCACTACCTCGTCACATTGTTTTGCCACCTTGAGACTGCATTGTCCACCAGATTTAACAATTAAAATATTGACTGTTGTGGGGGAGTTCTTGGTTGATAAGGGTGTTTATTAAGGTGCAGTAAAACTTGGGCTTTTACTGCACCTTAATTTCCCATGGGAGTGATTAAAGTTCAGTAGCTCAGTACTGGAAGTTAATCACAGCCATAGTATAAGAATAATGCTGCCTGCCCTTAAGCGATAGCTTAACCCCTAGTGAAAGTACGGTTAGACTATCTCTAGGGATCACTGGTGCCATTTTGAGCCCAATGCTAGAACGGGGCAGGAGTAAATAGGGATTGCTCCTGACAAGTTCTACAGGAGGTTTATCTCGCGTCACCTCCATCTGCTCGCCATAACAGAAACCTGGCTCTGCCCTGATGACTCTGCTTCAGTCGCAGCCCTGTGCCATGGCGGTTATCTATTTTCACATACTCCTTGCCCTGCTGGCCGTGGGGGCGGTGTTGGCAGTGGCGTACCTAGGGTAGTTGACACCCGGGGCCGGTCATTTTTTAACACCCCCCCCCCCAAATCCAGTACTAGGCATGCCGAGAATACAAAACACTCAGGACCTATAGAGCAATTCTACCATACCATAAGCAGTAATTTCTATGAGTCACACAAGGAAAAGGAAAGCATCTTAAACACTACAGTGAGCACTAGAACATCAATTCACCTATTGTAAAATGAAACCAGACAGAATAGTACAGATTGTAGATCCTGCACAGTCAATGCCAACTGAAAGCCATGTCTTTTTCACAAACACAGATACACCCTAATCCACTATAGAATAAGTAATCATAAACTTTCTATTTAGACAAAAATTAAACTGAACCCCCAGTGCCAGACTCTGCATACAATGCAACACCACAGAAACAGAAACTGTCCCCTAGTACTGTGCAAAATATAAAGACAGCAGATGTAAATTTGAAAAAAACTAACAAGTACCAATCACCACTTTACAAATTAACAAATAGAAATAAAACAAATATAGAAAGTAAAATAATACCATTTTATTGGACTAATACATTTAGCTTTCAGAGGCCAAAACCTCCGTCCTCGGGTCAGTACAGTATAGTGCTGTTACAGTATCCTATCCTGACCTGAGGAAGGGGGTTTTGTTCTCCGAAAGTTAGTCAAAATGTATTAAAATTAGTCCAATAAAAAGATTACCTTATTTACATGTTCTATTATAAACATTTAACATATCTACAATACTTTATCCTAAAGCAAAAAAAATAAAAAATATATATTTTATTTACAGTTTGTTGTCTCTGGTTTCTGCTTTCCTCATCTTCTTTTCACCGTCTTCCTTCCATCCAGCATCTGTCTTCACTCTCTCTCTCTCTCTCTCTCTGCCATCCAGTGTCAGCCCTCTCTGCCGACCCTTCCATCCACTGCCTGCCCTTTCTCTCTGCCCCTTCAATCCACCATTTGCCCTCCCTCTCCCATCCATCCAGGGTTTGCCCTCCCTCTCGCTCCCCCTTCCATCTAGGATCTGTCCCCTCTCTCTCTCTGCCCCTTTTTTCAGCCCCCAGTTCCAGCCCCCTTCTCCCCTCTGAACACCCCCACCCCAGTCCCCTTCTCCCCTCTGAGATCCCCACCCCAGTCCCCTTCTCCCCTCCCCTGTCTGAGATCCCCACCCCAGTCCGCTTCTCCCCTCCCCTTTTCCCCTCTGAACACCCCCACCCCAGTCCCCTTCTCCCCTGTCTGAGATCCCCACCCCAGTTCCCTTCTCCTCTCCCCCTCCCCTGTCTGAGATCCCCACCCCAGTCCCCTTCTCCCCTCTGAACACCCCCACCCCAGTCCCCTTCTCCCCTCTGAGATCCCCACCCCAGTCCCCTTCTCCCCTCCCCTGTCTGAGATCCCCACCCCAGTCCCCTTCTCCCCTCCCCTTTTCCCCTCTGAACACCCCCACCCCAGTCCCCTTCTCCCCTGTCTGAGATCCCCACCCCAGTCCCCTTCTCCTCTCCCCCTCCCCTGTCTGAGATCGCCACCCCAGTCCCCTTCTCCCCTCCCCTCCCCTTCCCCAGTCTGAGACCCCCACCCCAGTCCCCTTCTCCCCTCCCCTTTTTCCCTCTGAACACCCCCACCCCAGTCCCCTTCTCCCCTCCCCTGTCTGAGACCCCCACCCCAGTCCCCTTCTCTCCTCTGAACACCCCCATCCCAGCCCCCTTCTCCCCTCTGAGATCCCCACCCCAGTCCCCTTCTCCCCTCCCCTGTCTGAGATCCCCACCCCAGTCCCCTTCTCCCCTCCCCTTTTCCCCTCTGAGACCCCCACCCTAGTCCCCTTCTCCCCTCCCCTTCCCTTCTCCCCTCTGAGATCCCCACCCCAGTCCCCTTCTCCCCTCCCCTGTCTGAGATCCCACCCCAGTCCGCTTCTCCCCTCCCCTTTTCCCCTCTGAACACCCCCACCCCAGTCCCCTTCTCCCCTGTCTGAGATCCCCACCCCAGTCCCCTTCTCCTCTCCCCCTCCCCTGTCTGAGATCGCCACCCCAGTCCCCTTCTCCCCTCCCCTCCCCTTCCCCAGTCTGAGACCCCCACCCCAGTCCCCTTCTCCCCTCCCCTTTTCCCTCTGAACACCCCCACCCCAGTCCCCTTCTCCCCTCCCCTGTCTGAGACCCCCCACCCCAGTCCCCTTCTCTCCTCTGAACACCCCCATCCCAGCCCCCTTCTCCCCTCTGAGATCCCCACCCCAGTCCCCTTCTCCCCTCCCCTGTCTGAGATCCCCACCCCAGTCCCCTTCTCCCCTCCCCTTTTCCCCTCTGAGACCCCCACCCTAGTCCCCTTCTCCCCTCCCCTTCCCTTCTCCCCTCTGAGATCCCCACCCCAGTCCCCTTCTCCCCTCCCCTGTCTGAGATCCCCACCCCAGTCCGCTTCTCCCCTCCCCTTTTCCCCTCTGAACACCCCCACCCCAGTCCCCTTCTCCCCTGTCTGAGATCCCCACCCCAGTCCCCTTCTCCTCTCCCCCTCCCCTGTCTGAGATCCCCACCCCAGTCCCCTTCTCCCCTCTGAACACCCCCACCTCAGTCCCCTTCTCCCCTCTGAGATCCCCACCCCAGTCCCCTTCTCCCCTCCCCTGTCTGAGATCCCCACCCCAGTCTGCTTCTCCCCTCCCCTTTTCCCCTCTGAACACCCCCACCCCAGTCCCCTTCTCCCCTGTCTGAGATCCCCACCCCAGTCCCCTTCTCCTCTCCCCCTCCCCTGTCTGAGATCCCCACCCCAGTCCCCTTCTCCCCTCTGAACACCCCCACCCCAGTCCCCTTCTCCCCTCTGAGATCCCCACCCCAGTCCCCTTCTCCCCTCTGAACACCCCCACCCCAGTCCCCTTCTCCCCTCCCCTTTTCCCCTCTGAACACCCCTACCCCAGTCCCCTTCTCCCCTGTCTGAGATCCCCACCCCAGTCCCCTTCTCCTCTCCCCCTCCCCTGTCTGAGATCGCCACCCCAGTCCCCTTCTCCCCTCCCCTCCCCTTCCCCAGTCTGAGACCCCCACCCCAGTCCCCTTCTCCCCTCCCCTTTTTCCCTCTGAACACCCCCACCCCAGTCCCCTTCTCCCCTCCCCTGTCTGAGACCCCCACCCCAGTCCCCTTCTCTCCTCTGAACACCCCCATCCCAGCCCCCTTCTCCCCTCTGAGATCCCCACCCCAGTCCCCTTCTCCCCTCCCCTTTTCCCCTCTGAGACCCCCACCCTAGTCCCCTTCTCCCCTCCCCTTCCCTTCTCCCCTCTGAGATCCCCACCCCAGTCCCCTTCTCCCCTCCCCTGTCTGAGATCCCCACCCCAGTCCTCTTCTCCCCTCCCCTTTTCCCCTCTGAGACCCCCACCCCAGTCCCCTTCTCCCCTCTGAACACCCCCACCCCAGTTCTCTTCTCCCCTCCCCTTCTCCCCTCTGAGATCCCCACCCCAGTCCCCTTCTCCCCTCCCCTCCCCTGTCTGAGACCCCCACCCCAGTCCCCTTCTCCCCTCTGAACACCCCCACCCGAGTCCCTTTCGCCCCTCTCCTTCCCCACCGGCGAAGCAGCGTCTCAGGCAGCGCCTCGTGCCCTGCTTATAAAAAAAAAAAATCAAATCTCCTTCCTTCTCCCTTCTCCTCGTCTTGACGTCTTGACGTCGACTCGGGCCTTCCAATCAAATTGATTGGAAGGCCCGAGTCGACATCAAGACGAGGAGGAGAAGGAAGCAGGAGATTTGATTTTTTTTTTTACAAGCAGGGCACGAGGTGCTGCCTGCGACGCTGCTTCGCCGTTTTTTTTTAATGTGCGGCACCGCGGGAACGGCCACGGGAGGCGGCGGGAGCGGAGCACCCCCCACCCACTGGCACCCGGGGCGGACCGCCCCCCCCCCTTGGTACGCCACTGGGTGTTGGACTACTTCTCTCTCCCTCCTCCAGATTTCAACCCCTTCTTCCACCTCAATCTCACTGTTTTTCCTCCTTTGAAGTCCACTCTATCCGCCTTTTCTCTCCTCTGCCTCTTCGAATAGCGGTCATTTATCGTCCCCCTGATAAGTCCCTTTCATCCTTTCTCAGTGACTTTGACGCCTGGCGTGCCTTCTTCCATGATCCTTCCTCCCCCTCTCTCATCCTTGGTGACTTTAATATTCCTGCTAATGATCCTTCCAACTCTTATATTTCCAAGTTACTCGCTTTAACGTCCTCCTTTAATCTCCAACTATGCTCCACCTCCCCCACTCATCAAAATGGTCACTGTCTTGATCTCATCTTCTCCTCCAACTGTTCACCCTCTAGTTTCCTTGCCTCTGATCTTCCCTCCTCTGATCACCATCTTATAACTTTCACACTTAAATCTCCTCCCTCCCAGTCCCGTCCTATCTTATCTAATTTATCTAAGAATCTTCACGATATTGACCCTTCATCTCTATCCTCCCATGTTTCAAACCTCCTCTCTACTGTGGCACCATCCATGTCTGTCAACGAGGCTGTTTCTTCATACAACAATACTCTATCCTCTGCCTTAGACACTCTTGCACCTTTGATGACCCGCCCTGTAAGGCGTACAAAACCCCAACCTTGGCTGACTTCTAATATCCGCTACCTATGTTCCTGTACCCGCTCCGCCGAACGCCTCTGGCGGAAATCTCGGGCCCTTGCTGATTTCTTACACTTTAAGTTCATGCTGACCTCCTTCCAATCTGCTCTTTTAGGTGCCAAACAGGATTATTATATCCAACTGACCAACTCTCTTGGCTCTAATCCTCGACTTCTCTTCACCACATTGAACTCTCTCCTCAAGGTGCCCCCTCCCCCAACTCCCCCTTCATTATCTCCTCAGACCTTTGCTGAATTCTTTCACAACAAGGTTCAAAAGATAAACCTTGCTTTCTCTACCTCACCACCTCTCCCTCCACTAGTCCGTTCCCCTCTCTCTCCTTCCCCTCATTCCCTTTCCTCCTTTCCTGAAGTTACCATTGAGGAAACTACACTTCTCCTCTCTTCCTCAAAATGTACCACCTGTTCCTCTGATTCCATTCCCACCCACCTTCTTAATGCCATCTCTTCTGCTCTTATTCCTTTTATCTGTCACATTCTCAACCTCTCACTTTCCACTGCGACTGTCCCTGCTGCCTTTAAACATGCTGTGGTCACACCTCTCCTTAAGAAACCTTCACTTGACCCTACTTGTCCCTCTAATTACCGACCCATCTCCCTCCTTCCTTTTCTCTCCAAATTATTTGAGCGTGCTGTTCACCGCCGCTGCCTTGATTTTCTCTCCTCACATGCTATTCTTGAACCACTACAATCTGGTTTTCGCCCTCTTCACTCAACTGAAACTGCGCTTACTAAAGTATCCAATGACCTATTACTGGCTAAATCCAGAGGTCAATATTCCATCCTCATTCTTCTTGATCGTTCCGCTGCTTTTGACACTGTCGATCACAGCATACTTCTCGATACCCTGTCCTCACTTGGATTCCAGGGCTCTGTCCTTTTCTGGTTCTCTTCCTACCTCTCCCTCCGCACCTTTAGTGTTCACTCTGGTGGATCCTCTTCTACTTCTATCCCTCTGCCTGTCGGCATACCTCAGGGTTCTGTTCTTGGTCCCCTCCTCTTTTCTATCTACACTTCTTCCCTTGGTTCATTAATCTCATCCCATGGCTTTTCCTACCATCTCTATGCTGATGACTCCCAAATCTACCTTTCTACCCCTGATATCTCACCTTGCATCCAAACCAAAGTTTCAGCGTGCTTGTCTGACATTGCTGTCTGGATGTCTCAACGCCACCTGAAATTAAATATGACCAAAACCGAGCTTCTCATTTTCCCCCCCAAACCCACCTCCCCGCTCCCCCCGTTTTCTATTTCTGTTGATGGCTCTCTCATTCTCCCTGTCTCCTCAGCTCGAAACCTTGGGGTCATCTTTGACTCTTCTCTCTCCTTCTCTGCTGATATCCAGCAGATTGCCAAGACCGTAAAATCCGCCCCTTTCTTTCCGAGCACTCTACCAAAACCCTCATCCACACTCTTGTCACCTCTCGTTTAGACTACTGCAATCTGCTTCTTGCTGGCCTCCCACTTAGTCACCTCTCCCCTCTCCAGTCAGTTCAAAACTCTGCTGCCCATCTCATCTTCCGCCAGGGTCGCTTTACTCATACTACCCCTCTCCTGAAGACCCTTCACTGGCTCCCTATCCGTTTTCACATCCTGTTCAAACTTCTTCTACTAACCTATAAATGTACTCACTCTGCTGCTCCCCAGTATCTCTCCACACTCGTCCTTCCCTACACCCCTTCCCGTGCACTCCGCTCCATGGATAAATCCTTCTTATCTGTTCCCTTCTCCACTACTGCCAACTCCAGACTTCGCGCCTTCTGTCTCGCTGCACCCTACGCCTGGAATAAACTTCCTGAGCCCCTACGTCTTGCCCCATCCTTGGCCACCTTTAAATCTAGACTGAAAGCCCACCTCTTTAACATTGCTTTTGACTCGTAACCACTTGTAACCACTCGCCTCCACCTACCCTCCTCTCTTCCTTCCCGTTCACATTAATTGATTTGATTTGCTTACTTTATTTATTTTTTGTCTATTAGATTGTAAGCTCTTTGAGCAGGGACTGTCTTTCTTCTATGTTTGTGCAGCGCTGCGTACGCCTTGTAGCGCTATAGAAATGCTAAATAGTAGTAGTAGTAGTAGTAGTAGGTTGTATGGGTGCTTTTGAGTGTAGGGGTCTTTGGGGTGGGGGCATTGGGAGGATAGGGTCTTTGTGGTTGAGGTTGTCATCAGGAGGAGGATGTAATTTGGGGGAGGGCATTGGGAAGGGAAAGAGACAGATCTTTCTTTAGAGCACTGACCCTTAGAAGAAGCTCCTGGGAGCATTGTGCTACAGCTTTGCAGTCTGATGCTCCTGGGATGGAAAAAAAATACCACTGACTTGTGGTGTTCACCATAAGCTGTGTAATTTGTTTTACAAAATAAATGTGATAATTTATTTTAATGTCTCTTGTGGTAATATAATGCAAGTTATTTCCCTTTAACACATGTTAAGGGGCAAAAAATGTGTGTTAAGGCTATAATGCATAACTACCCTCTTAGTTTATTCTCATTTTGCCTCCTGTATAAAGAAGGAACTTGGAGACTTTGAGTCATTACTCATAGCATCTCAAGCCACATCCTCCATTCTAAATGACCTCTTCATTTGGATTTTGGTTGCTAAAAAGGCAAGCTTAGAAGACAAAAAAAAAGAATGGCATCCTGGTAAGAGCCCTTTCTACACAAGGCCTGTGCAAGAAATTTAGGATATTTTTGGCTAAGAAAAAAAAATACTCTGAATATATTACTCCTTTTTGAAATTGCCCTTAAATATCTGCTTAGATTGGTTTTGAGTCTATCCAGTACATCTGTGACACCTGAAGAGAATGAGAGCTTCTTGATTTATAGAAAATATTACTACTGCACAATAAAGTGTTTCTTCCCAGAATGCAGTAGAGGAGGTGGATAAAGTGTTATCAGAGAATTCTTCTGCCTAGTCTGACCCTCTGGTTATCCAGACCGTGAATGCTTCTCTACAACATTCAGTTTCACTCTCTAATGATTTATGTGCCAAAGATATATTTAAAAGCAATTTAAAATCTTTCAATCCAATAATAACAGTGGGGTTAGATAAGATTATCTGCTCTATGCACTCTTTCACTGCCCTTCATAATACCTTCCCCATGCCTGTATGGAAAAATCCATTTGATGATCTGGGACGCGACATATTTGCAATATGGTAAATGCCAGCCTAATGCAGGGTAGCTGTATGTTGGAAAGAAGCAAGAGTCAGACCCCTACTAAAAAACCTCAGTTAGATTAGACTATCATTTCAAATTACTGGCCAGTTTTCAATCTCCCCTTTAGAGCTAAAGTGGTATCAATTAAATATGCTGAATATTTGGATAAGGACCTGATATCCCAGACAATTGTGTTTTAGGAAATATAGTACAGAAACTATTCTGATTTCTCTAACAAATTAGGTAGCTATTAATTTAGATCAAATTTTTGCTTTGTTGGTATCTTTGGATTTAAGTTCAGCCTTTGATCGTGTGGATTATGATTTACTTATCTTCTCAGCTCTACGATCTGGGTTTACGCAATACAGTGCTAAACTGGTTTCAATCTTGCTTATTGAGGTCTACCTTTACTGCAGATTGGAAGGCCTGCCTGTCACAGTCACACTGGTGATCCCACAAGGATTGATTTGGCCATCAATGCACCTTTCTCTGGCTGTATTGGCAACATTGGTTCAAGTCTATGAGATAATGGATATTACTAGGTGGATAACATACAGTTATTTTGTTATATTAATCCACATGTTTCCAATATTATTGTCCTACCTGTTTGAATGTTATAGTAGACTAACTATTACTTTATAAGATGGAACTGAACACATCAAAATCTGAAAGAATGTGGATTACAAGAAAAAATGTGTGAGATATCTATCCTGTTGGAAATATTAATATCCATTTTGGGTGTTATTGTTGACAGACACTTAATATTCCAGGTACATGACTCTGAAACTGTAAACTTCCCTATACTTTCTACAGAAAGTTCATGCATTGTGTTCTTATTTAACAATATCTGGTATGTTTTTATTACTTCATGCTTCCATCTTAAGTGCAATGAATACAATACATTCATAACACTGCTATTAAATTAGCGTAATGCTTGTCAATATGACCATGTGATGTCACCATTTATAAATGATTATTAGTTGCTAATCAGCACTCAGATTCAATATAAAATGATAATTATTATTATTATTATTTTCAATTCCTGTATCAATATGCTGCTGTACTGCTCATTTCTTTGATAAACTTCTTTTTAAGGTTTCTTTGTGAGGCCATCCTTTTTACCTTGCCAACTAACTGATCCCCTACTTTTCTTCTTGAGCTCATCAATCTAATGAGAGCAATCTGTTAATGATACCATCTAACACGATAATATGCTTTGAAGCCACTTGGAAAATAGAATTTGGATATCAAGTAACATATTTATGGAATGGACTTCTCCAATATATCAAATCCAAAGTTACATACTCAGTATTTAGAACAAAGCTTAAGCTGGCTATTTCAGAAAGTATTTAATCTTTAAACCACTGTATTGTCATTGTTAGTTCATTTGATGTTTGGTTTTTTTTTTTTTTTTTGGGGGGGGGGGGTTTAAGAACTTAAGAATTGGCATAATGGGACAGATTGAAAGTCCATCCAGCCCAGTATCCTGTTTCCAATTGTAGCCAATTCAGGTGACAAGTACCTGACAAGATCCCAGAAATAAGCAGTAGATTTTTCCCAAGTCCATCTTATTTATTTATTTTGACTTTTCATTTTATTGTTGTTGATATTTTAATTTATGATTCCTTTTTTTTAGTATGTTTAATTGTAATGTATGATTTCTGTAATGTGTTTTAGTTAATTCTGTTTTGTAAACCACTCTGCTATTTACCTTGAAGGGCAACTTACACAATCAAGACTTTTTGGTTTCATATTCCTAATTACTTGTTGAATATTTCTATAATTGTTCTTTCACATTGAAAGTGCAAAATATTCCATGTAGAACAGTGAAAGAAATTTCTACTTCATTGTATGTGGAATTGTATTTGTTTGCCTGCCAAATGTGAAAAATGTACAACGGGGTAAAGACTTCTATGTCAAACTGTTGAATATGTGGCTTTAAGTGGTTAATTTATCCATTTAATTTAGGACAGTTACTTGTGCTGTTCTACTTTAAATGAATAAAGTTATCCGAATTTCACTAAACACTGGCATTATATGCATATCATTTGGCTTTATATCTTGAAATGTTTTCTGGCTTGCCTCCTCTCAAATGCATAACTTTTGGCTAGACATCAAGATGCCTGAATAAGTAACCAGTGGAATTACAGGCTGAGGTAAATTGTCTTTTCTTTTGGAAATAACTAATAGTTCTGCATTATCCCTCGTGTTGATTTAAGGGCAATGGCATGGAAAACTGCTGTTAGGTAGTTTCACAATACTGTTGGCTAGGTTACATCGTATATAAATGAATGTGTTTTGAGTGTCTAGGACAAGGTTATGGTTGAGGTTAGAATTTCTCTGATAGTTGGGTTAGGTTTAAAGTAATTGTAAACTGCTTCAAATAACAAAAGTCATTGGTATCGATAAAGGGAAAAATGTTTATGCGTGTCCTGCTACCCTCTATGAAAGGGCACTTATGATAAAAGGGTAAGCAGGCATCTATTTGAAGCCTATTCTATAATGAAAAATAGGTACCTACTTTTCTTTATGGAAGACTAGCGCAAATGGCAGAAAATGTGTTTACAGCTTACATCAACCCTATAGCTGGTGTAAATGCCCACATCTAGATATTAGCCAGAGTCTCCTGGATTCTATATATGATGCCCAAAATTCAAGATGTGCACCCAACTAAATTGGGAACAGCGAAGATGTCAATGAAACCACAAAACAAGGCACGACTCAACACAGGCCTTTGTTTTCGGCTACCTGGCCTGCATCAGGAGTCTATAAAAACATAAAATACATAAAAATCTATGTATTGACAAACATAAACAATGGTGAACAGGCTTATCAGCAAAACATTTAATACACACAAAGCCTGTACGGCACTAAAGAAATGGTGTATTGGTGTCTGGAGCATTAAGATTACAATTTGCATACCTTTCATTGTGCCCTATGCACCATCACTGTTTTTAGAGCTGTACAGACTTTGTGTGTCTTAGTTAAACATTGGGTTCAAAATGTTTGTCATTCAGATAGAACAGAGATTATTTTGTATCAAATGATTTGCCGATAAGCCTGTTCACCATTGTTTATGTTTAGGTTTCATGAACAATATTCAATGATTAGTGTACAGTATTTTCTTTTAAATGTATACCCCACTATCCATATTTTTATTATTCTGTTTTTAAAGAATTCTGTATATGCTATAATCATGTTTATCAATACATAGATTTTATGTATCTTGTGTTTTGTAGACTCTTGATTCAGGCCAGGTGGCCAAAACACAGGCCTGTGTTGAGTCATGCCTTGATTTAATTAAAGTTATAACAGTTCTACTGACTGTGTGTGGTTCCGTTGTCATCTTTGCTGTGTCTGTTCACATTTGTGTTGGTTTACGAGGACTGACTTTTCTGTTTTGCTGCCCCACAAAATTGGGTCATAATTCAATTAGTGCTGATAACTGGATGCTAATTTGACATTAATTTAGAATTGGGCGCATATCTTGCTATGCGCTATTCTATAACAATGTGCGCTCAAATACTATAGCGAACAACTCAAAAGGGGGCGTGTCCATGAGAGGATCATGGGCGGGTCAGGAGTGTTCTTAAAATTTGCACGTAGGCTTTTCCTCAAAAATGGACAGTCTTAGGTTCCAAGATGGCGCTGTGACCGGACGCACCTGAGCTTGCTGCCGAAGAGACTCTGGTGTTCTCTGCTGATTTCGCTGCCTTTGAGGTCTCCTAGATGGGGAAACGAAGGGGGAAAGTCAGGGAGCATTCCTCGGCTCCCGGGGCGTCCATAGCGTTGCGACAGACGACCCTGCAGTTTCCTAGTCAGCAGCCGGGACCTCGGGGAACCTCGACCCCTTCTGCCGCTCTCGACGCGTCGGCGTCGATTGAGAGCGCTAACGGGGCTTCCCTGAGCCCCGTAGAGCGCATTGCTCCGCCTCAACCCGGAAGGGAATTACTGACAGCCCAAGCAGGAACGGCGAACGGCGACGCTCAGCCTAACCTCCTCGAGGAAGGGTCTGCGGTGATAGAACATGTTTCCCAGCCTAGAGAAGTACTTTTTCAAGCAGCCATACAGGTACTTCCACTGGACACCGTTTCAAAGCTTTCTCAGGTTGGTGAACAGGCTCAATCCCTTCCTGGAACTTCTGGCGTGGTAAGACCAGCAATTGTGACCTTAGAGTCACTATGGGACATGGTACAGGATATTCAAATCTCCATGCAACCTACTTTAAAAAAGAATACTGAAAATATAAGAACTCTTTCTGAAGCTGCGCTACTCCAAGCACAGGTAGCTGCACAACAGGCCACTAAAATGGAAAATTTGAATATTAAATTACAAGAGATGGGAAGTTTAGAGAATGCCTTGGTTAAAGATAATATTTTCCTTCATAAACGAACTGAATACCTTGAAAACCAGATTCGTAGGTTTAACCTTAGGTTCCTAAACTTCCCTAGGTCTCCTCTAATTTCACCTCTTGAAATGGTCAAGAAATATATCGTGGACATTCTTGGAATGGACAAAGACTCATTGCCCCCCATAACAAGGGCCTATTATATCTGGAACCCACAGGGAGACGGTCGAAATCTCCCAAGGGTGGGGGACGAAATGAATTTAACTTAATTCCTTGAGAGCTCACTGGAGATAATTACGCAGAGGTCTACTTTGCTTGTTACCTTTGTGTTGGAGCCTGATCGCAATGCTATACTGAGACTTTCTTTAAGACACTTAGAAAACTTGTTTATGGGTTCAAAGGTTCGTGTTTTTCCTGACCTTTCAAGGCCTACTCAGGTTAGACGCAGGGCTTTTTTAGAACTGCGTCCTAAAGCGTTGGCCTTGGGGTTTAACTTTGTATTACGTTTTCCTTGTATTTGTAATTTGATGCTTGAGGGCAATCAGTTTCAATTTGTAGACCCTAAACAGTTAAAGGAATTTCTTGATGCTAGAGTAGATACGAATCCTATGTGCCCCCCGTAAATAGCAGGCTGGGATCAGTAACCCCGAGATATGCAAAAGGTGGTTTTTTTTTTTTTTTTATTGCAGTTTGTAATATAATTTCCTGTATCTTGGAACCAATTTCTTTAATTGTGGACGAACAGGCCTTAAATTTTATTCTTAGTTTTGTTGTTTCCTTTTCAATGCCTAATGCATATACATAATTTGTTGTTAAATAATGATTAATACCAATAAAATAAAATAAAAAAAAAAAAAAAAATTTGCACGTAGTGTTATAGAATACCAGGTGATGTGCACCTAAATTGGGCGCCAAGAATTACACAAGGTTTCATCAAGCACAAGTCCTGGTGTCCAAATTTGGGCACCAAAATTAGACTTGATATTATTGTATAATGGACGCTCATCTTTGCCCATTATCAAACAGTGTTGAGTGCTACTGACTGAATCTAGCCTAATATGCATAAATTACAGAATAGTATAATTTGCATGCATAGCTGCACACTCCACCCACGTGCATGCCCACCGACAAAGTGCACTCCATCAAACCATGACATCTACTTTCCCACTAGTCATATTCTCTAATAGCTCATTTTGTGTAAACAACTAGAAAACCGCCATTTAGGCATATTCCTGCTGCCTAAAACTAGGTAACCCCTTATAGAATTACCCCTTAATGTATAAGGCACATAAAAAAAAAAACATTACCAGCAATGAAACCAAAGCCATAAGCTGTGGATACTGGTTTGTAATAACTTTTCCACCAATTTGCATTTTTGTTTTCTAATGCTACAGTATTTTAGATAAAGCACAGGCCTCTGATTATAAGATTAAAAGGTTTTGGTATATTGAAACAATGAAAGAGATTAAGAAAGTGGTTAGATTGAAAGGGCCATTATACTGAATATATTTTTTAAGTATCTAACAGAGATATTTCAACACCTCTTCCTGTTACACCTAATCATTCTTAATGGTATAGGCTCAAGCTTGAAAAGATAGCAGGGAAAGGAGTATGGCTGACATACAGTTAACTAATAAAGAGTAAACTCATTTCTAAGAGTCAGAATGAACTGTTGGGTATAGGTGTTCCCACCTGGGAGAATGGGTTGACCACAGTGTAAAACAGGAAGTTCCCTACAGATTTCGCCATCATCGTGACTCTGTGACAGCCACCGGTGAACTGGAATATAATATTCTTCCCGTGAATTAAGGTTCTGCAAGTGTACCTGCAACAGTAAAGAGAAGCAGTTATGAACTGCGAAATATGCATTACCACATCTTCTGGTCATCTCATATAGAATCAACCAGAAAAAAAAAGTGAGAAGGTGAATAGAACAAAGACCAAAATAAGTCAAATGTAAGTTTTGAGGAATTAACCACTTAAGGGCCCTTTTACTAGGCTGCGTTAGGGCTACCGTGGCATTGGCATGTGGCAATTTGACCCTACCGCCGGGCTACTGTATGACCCTGGTGGTAGTATCAGTGTGTGCCGCACACCATTTCTGGCACTCAAAAAATTTTTTAATTTTTTAGTACCAGGGACTTTCTCGTCGGTAATCCGGCAGTTACTGCCAGGTTAGCATGGGAGCCGTTACTGCCTCCTACATAGAAAGCAGTAAGGACTCCCCCAGGAAATGGCTGTGCAACAAGTACTTAACTTACTGCAAGACCATTTCCATAAAAAAAATCCTTTTACTCGCTGCAGTAACAGTGGGCCTCTGTGCACGGCAATCCCGCATGATAACGCCACCACAAGGGTCCTCTTAACGCAGCTTAGTAAAAGGACCCCTTAGCTAGAAATAATGATCTTCTATTGCAAAATCTCTCTCACAGTCCCTCCTTAGAGAATGACCTACTTGTACCTGCAGCCTACTAACACATTCTTTCTATGGAGTGGACAAAGGTTCTGGTTCTGTAGAACGCAATAGGGTAATTTTCAAATGCGAGGAAACTTTTCAAAAACATTTCTCCTTTATGAGCAGAAAGTTGCACATCAGATATGGAGGTAACGTTGTGCTGCTACAGCCTATACATGTCTGAGCAGAGGTGTTCCTGGGAGTGAGGGGAGGGAGGGAGGGGTTAGCACTTACATGCACTTTTAAAAATATGCAGGTATGCACATAAACTAACCCAAAAATGTGTGCAGGTATACATTTATGTGCATAGTTTCCTTGCAGAAATTTTCAAAGCAGAAGTATGTGCATATCTTTGATTTGGAAAGTTTCCTAATTGTGTACAAAGAACAGTGTGCACATTTTTACATGAACATAGACTTTTAAAATCACCTTATCAGCAGTGCTCCTTCTAAGCTGTGCGACTGCAAGCAGGTCAGAAAGAGAGCTGTCACGCCTAGCAACTAGTCGCACAAAATGTTTGCTTTCTTTATTATGAACTTAAGCTATACTGCACACATTGAGGTGAAGCTGAAGACTTGCACACAAAGGGCTGGAATCAGTAAACAGTGCTCAAAATTTGGTGCCAAAAAAATCAGCGCTGAATGATATTTTATAACGGGCGATCTGGGATCAGCACTCCACTTTGGGTGCACGGAATAACAAGAACTGAAACCAGGTGTAATTGAATGCTAACAAGCAAGCCTTTCATTCTATTCATCTCCCTCTGCCACTGTGTGCTTGAATTTCAGATGCTCTTGTCCTTTCGCCTCCTGTCCTTTTGGTGGTATCTGTAACCCTGGGCCCTGAGGTACCTCTCCTCCTTCCTACACATCTTTGCTTCTCATCTTGGTTCCCCATGTCCGAGAGCTGAGGAACAAGTGCTTGTTCTGCCTCTCTCATCTGCTGGGGCTGTCTTTTTGCATATCCTGCTCCAAAGGGAGATGTCCTGGGAAGAAGATCCGAGCAAGAATCCACAACCACTGCCACGCTGGTGCCTCCCCGGCCATGCAGGGCTCCCTGCTCCCAAGCATGACTGCATATGTGCTGAGCATTCCAATGGTTAGCTCTTGCATAAAATTTGCATGCCATTAGCACTGAACATTGAAGAGTTCTTTGCAACACTGTTTGGGCAGTATTTACCAGCACTGTTTTGTAGAACACCAGAGTTTTGAGCATCGGCCTGTAAGTGAGACTTGACCTACCTGACTGTAGCAATGGTAATTCACACATAGATGGTGAAGGCATATGCCCTGGGGTGTCGCTGCCTCTTTCTGCACCCACCTCTCCCATGTTACTTCCCCCATTGGACAGAACTATGGATCTTAAGGTGGTTCTGACAATATGAGGGAGTATCCTTAAGAGGAAGGGCAGCATCCTACAAATTCCCTCATATACCCTGCTCCTCAGATCAACCATGTCCGGTTGAGCACCTGCTACTAACATCCAAGGTTCCCAAAACTGCACCAGGCAAGACAGGCAAGGCTCCAAAGCACTATAACATAGGTGGGGCAAAGAACTTGTACATAAGTATTGCCATACTGGGAAAGACCAAAGGTCCATCAAGCCCAGCATCCTGTTTCCAACAGTGGCCAATCCAGGTCACAAATACCTGGCAGGATCCCAAAAAAGTACAAAATATTTTATACTGCTTATCCCAGAAATAGTGGATTTTCCCCCAAGTCCATTTAATAATGGTCTATGGACTTTTCCTTTAGGAAGCCATCCAAACCTTTTTTAAACTCCGCTAAGCTAACTGCCTTTACCACATTATCTGGCAACGAATTCCAGAGTTTAATTGGGCCCTGCCACACCAGTGACTTTGACCCATCCAGATCTCTGGCACATGGTATCAGTCACAGTGTAGGCAGCCAAATAGAGTCTCCTCTTCTTCATTCTCTTCACCTTAATCCAGCCATCAGCAGCTTGGTCTGAATCAAGGGTTTCTGCATCAAATCTGTCATCAATGGTTTCCTCCTCCTCCACATTGGTCCTTCATCCTAGGGTTAAACTCGGAAAACCCATTCAGGTCCACAGGTATCAGGATCTTGGCTTCAGACACTTGTATTATTACATGCATGAGCTTATGGTCCATAGTTGTCTCACTCATTTTTACCCACTTGGAAGCATCCCAAAAGTCAACCGGGTTTGTAAATCCATGGGGATGGACTTTGTTTGGCAGGCTAATGGATCTGAGTCTCCTGGGGTAGTCACCATGGCTCCAACCAGGCTTTTAAGGTTCTAGTATAACCTGCTGGCAGGTGTGATTGTTAAGAAGCGGAAGTCTCATGGCCCTGGGTGTCCGGCTATTTCCTTTGCCATGGCCCTTGGATCTTATGAACTCTCCGCTTCCCGGAAGGCCTTGGCCAGTTGATTCTAGCTGTGTGCTGGTGATGGACAGGCTGCCTAGGCTTTCTGGCTATGTGCCTTCACCTCCCACTCTGTAATTTGCCTTTATTGGAGCCAGCAACTGGCACTGAAATGGAATTACTTCCCAGTCTTTGATGCAAAAGAGCACTCTTCTCACCAAATAAATTGCTTGAACTCCCCCCTTTTGCTTGCCAGGTCCCTCCTTGCCATGTTTCCTGTTTCCACTGGCCGCAGCATTGGAGCGAACTTGGCCCAGCAAACCTTGTGACCAGGCAAGACTCTGATCACTCGGTTTCTCATTCCTGGTATCTGGCAGATCTCCTCCTCTCTATTTGGAGACCCAAGTGGTGGAGTGGTTCAGTCTTAATGACCTGGAACTCCTGGTTAGGGTGTTCCTGGGCTCCCAGTGGTTTTCCTTCGGTACTCCTCAGGACTTCATTGGGCTGGTCTTCTACCCTGTGGTTCAGTTCCTTGAAGGGGTCCTTCCTCTAGGAAGTTTCCCTGAGCTGACTAAGTCCTCCAGCTCCTTGTACATCACATGGTTAGATATTTTTGCCTGGGCCAGCTGAGCCTCAACCTGTGCCAGCTGTTCCCACAGGACCACTGTACATACTCTGTCCAACTCTGCTGTTCTCCCCTGCAGTCCTTGAACTTGTAGTTGTAGTGCAGTATTCATGCACTTAAAGTGCTAGACTGAGTGTTCACAGCACTCCATTTTGACATTTACGCCTCAGTCTAGCACTTTAAGTTCTCAGGTCACAGTTTGTGGAATTTTTCACAGTGTCCTACATTTTACCAGTTCATCATCAGTCTTTTTAAAGATTTGTGCCTGGTTATACATTTGATATTGAATTATAACAATAAACAGACTTCTGAGGCAGGCACTATTGCCGAAACATGGTGCTATGTCGAGTCTACTTCAATGAAGGACCCTTCTTTTACTTCATATTCCTGTCTCCATTGGTTTTTTGGAAGAGTCCTGTTGGTTTTGCTACTCCTTCGTTCCTATATTGTGCTTTTTGTAGTAGACCTTGTTTCTCCACCCTGGTGGTTGAGTTTTGTCTTTTCCCTTGAAACTACAACATTTAAATGTAAAGGGAACACTGGGTAACTTATGTGTGTTATAGAAACAAAGAGATATAAGTGCATAAGATATAAATTATGTTCTGTAGGCTGGATGCTGATATTCAGCAGTGCTTAAGCAGGCTGAATACTGAGTGTAATATTTTTGTTTTTATAGCTTTAGACAATAAAGTTATTTATAAAAAAAAATAAAAATAAAAAGAACAGAATGCAAGCAACCTTTGAAAATTACTCTAAGACTACCTTCAACTAGTGTACTTCTCACAGGGATAGAATTAAACTGTCTTTGTACCTGTTCACAGAGCCAGGAGGATGATTTTCCAGAGTTGTTGTGCCCAATGCGGATTTTGTACAGCTCTCCAGTGTCTCCAGTGTAAATCTGTGGAAGAAACAGAAGATATTTGTGTGCTATGGTGCTGTATAGAGCAAACCATAGAGGACCAAATTTACTGAAAACTGAAAGCAAGACTCAAGCATTGAAGGACTCTGTGGTTCAAGGAAAAAAGTGTAGAGTTGCTCATTAGGCACGGGGGGGGGGGGGGGGGGGTTTGGGGGAGTTTAATTTTGTATTTGGAAGATCACTTTTTGTTCAATACCAGTTGATTGCTGTATGTTACACGGAATTTGAAATGTTCAAGCCCTTAATAAAAATTTAATGTTAAAAAAAAAAAAAGAAAATGATGTAGAGTTATAAAGCCTTTCACTTTGGAGTCACTAGTTCAAATCTTTGCTTGGGTTGACAGAGACTAAAGGACTTTACCAGCACTCAAGAAAAAAATCTAGGTGTCATTATAGATAATACACTGGAATCTTCTGCCCATAAAAGCAAACAGGATTAGATTTTGTCGGCTTCATCTGAAACAGTGATGATGTAGATGAAACAGTGGAAGTATGGCAAGGGAGGGAGGGTCTATATGCATTACCAGCATAGGCTTGGAGGGAAGTAACATGATTTGGTGATACTGCAAGTCATGCTTGTGGGATATATACATGAACTGGACATAGGTTAGGTTGTGACCGACTAACCTGGAGTGATATTGTGAAGATGGTGACAGATTAAGTAGGATGGCTTGTTATTGAAAGTTTGCAAGTGTATGTTAATAATTCTGTTAATAAAGCTGCGGCCTGTTTATTCCACAAACCTTATGTGTATAATCATCATTTATGATTGCTGATCAAGTGGTGGGGTGCAAATGCCTATTCTATTGGCTTCTTATTGTTTAACACAAGGCATTTTCCTCTACACTGAATAATTAGCAGTCTTGAGGGGGGGGGGGGGGGGGTTGTTCTTTTTAAACTGTTTTCCCTCTCAGTTTCATACTCCTTGTATCCACTGCCCTTTAACTATAGATTTACCATTGTAGAGATCAGGGGACAAATGTTGCAGCTCTCATTGTAATCAAGTATGTGCATGCTGCAGCTAGCCAGTAGATGTTGCTGTTGAGTAATGGCTGGCATAGTGAGGAGGAGCCAGGCAAACTAATCTGGGAATTAAACTTGGCTTCTTGTATTGTTTGGCCCAGCTTCCTTAATTTTTTAAAAAGATTTTCTATCATTTTACAAGTGGAATATTTGTGTACAGGGGGAAATTTCCCCATCAGGTTTTACACTAGTTCAAAGGTATACATAGATTTTAGAAAAGTGCTTATTTCAACCAGGTCTTTACACAAGGGATTAAGAGAATCATTCTCCTTCCCCCCCCCCCCCCCCCCCCCCCCCCCCAATATTTAAAACCATTTAACCAGCCAGGAACGGCTCCTGGCCAGTTAAATATCACTTAACTGGCTATCCAGCAATATTCAGTGAGAGATCAACAGTTATTTCCTGCTGAATATTGCCAGTTAGCACTTAGCAAATAATCGGTTAGATCGTGTGATATAACTGGCTATCCACTAATATTCAGCACATTGCTGGCTAAGTTTGGCAGCCAAATAAGGCTGCCAAAATAGCAGGAATATCTTTGGCTGGTTTAATCTTAACCGGGCAGTACTGAAAAACACCCAGATATTTAATGCTGATCACCAGAAACGGCCCAATATTGAATATCCGGGCTGATCGCCGACCATGGGAGTTAGCCAGCCCCCCCCCCCCCCCCCATGCTCTGGATATTGGGCCCCTTATTCTTATGTAGTTTATTTCTACCTCCAAAATAAAACCAAATTTAAACTGTAGACTCATTGCTTCATGGACAGCGCTTACACATGTAGGTTCTTAAAACAGGACAGCTACATGTGGAAGTTGCAAAACCACCACTTTCATGTACAGGTACCAACACCTCTATTTAAAGCTGCCGGGTTTGTGCCACTCTTTTTTCAACATGTGTATTAGTAAAATGGTTGTTCCCATTGCATGAGCCTTTTCTGAAATACCACTGGAACTGTTCACTTCCCAACCTGAATGTCTCAATTCCAGTCTCTATGTTCTATGTAAAATGGGGGTCCACACTAATTAAAAGACAGATAGGCAACGGAGGTTATTTTAGTAGTTCTATTCTTGTTTTGGACATCTGAAAACGGGCATTTAGACGTCCAGATTGCATGGATATCCAAATTTCAATTTTACAATGACAGCGTATGGATGTTTAACACTGTAGTACAGCCATATGACAAGGGGGCATGGTTTGGGCATCTTTTGGGTAGGACTAGGGAGGGCCCAAAATATGGATGTCTAATTCCAATAACAGAAAGGGAAGGTATATCCACGTCTTTAAAAGATAGACATTGTTATTTAGAGTTGGTACTTGTCACATCCAGGTTACAGAAAGGTGCTCTGATTGCACAGCTGTCCACTGGAGGGATTAAGGCACAACACTTGCTTAATCTCCCAGTGGTTTCTGTCCCCCTCCCTCTTCCCTGAATGTGAAACTGGAAAAGAATACCAGGCTCTATGACAGCTTCAGGTATTATGGACATTCTTAAGAGAGCAACATGTAGGTCTGAGGAGTAGCAACTCCCACTTCAGCACTTTATTTACAGGAGACCCATGAATTGACTGAACATGTAAAGGTCGGTTCCAAGGCAATAGACTGGTTAGGACATTGGTTGAGTGACAGAGGATGGACGTAATGTGACTCATTCTAAGGAGAGAAAGGTAATTAGTGGAGTGCCTCGGTGACTGGTTTCGGATTCAGTTCTGTTCAATGGTATTGCTGGATAGCCACTGAGGCTGGGCTGGCTGGCTGGCTGGGTTCACATCAGGCTCTGCAACTTAGATTAAATAACTACATTTTCTGCTTACCTTCTGCTTATTTACAACCCAAATTTTTACTGACTTCTGCTCAGTCTCTGTTGAGGTACCAGTCCTCAATTTTACTTGAAACGTCTTCCATTTATTTTTGGCTGGAGAAAGGAAATTTTATCTCCCCTAAATAACTCTCCTCATGCTCAGAGATTGGGTGGGCAGGAGACCACTACATTGGACTCAAGCCCATCCAAAACTGGTATACCCTTGCTATGCCCGATGGGAATTCCCACGTCCCAGCAGTTGAAGAACTCCTCCTTCAGCGTCCAGAACTCTTTCCAAGCTCGGCAGCCAGCAGCAGAGTCGCTGGGTCACCACTGCCACTGCCACTGCTTCTGCCTCCCACGCATGATCATCATAGGCTTCCAAAATGTTTTTTATGCTTAACCATTTTTCTGTGCTGCTAGGTACAGAGGAAGATCATGTCTGCCAGCGATATACAATAGTGATATAAACCTGAATTTCTTTTGCTTACTAAAACACTGTGATTCGTCTCGTCTGTGGATTAGGTAAATTCAGTAGAATATCTCCATTTTATGAAAAACTCCACTGGTTGCCACTGGAGGCTTTGCTGTTTTACCCATAAGATACTACAAGCAGTGGCCCCTAGCTATATGTACTTCTAGGTATGGAACTCGAAATAATCTAAACTTATCATTCTGTTCTTTTAAGGACTCACATTCCAAGAAATATTTTACAGCTCTATTCTCATATGAAGCCTCTCAAACTTGGAATTCTTTGCCAACTCTAGCGAAATCTCAATTACATTACTTATCCTTTTGCAAACTTTTAAAGATGAATTTGTTTAGAAAATATGTGCTTTCTAATTAATTGTTGATGCTATGTTTTTCTTTATATTAATCCAACTATTATATTGTGAGCTCCAAGTTTTGTAGACTAGTTTTATTTCAAATTGTAATCCACTCCGAACCTAATTTTTAGTTGCTGAGGGGAATATAACATTAACATTTATTTCAGTAACTTGCTATTGAAAATTACAAGACCATGAACTGTGTTTTGATTATAGAAGACTACACACTTAGCAACTTGATATTCTCAGGGTGCTGAACAACATAAGGAGCCAGTGTGGTTAAAATATGATCACAGTCCCCCCTAAAGAGATATATTTTAAAGAGATACCTCCCTTGAAGGTAACCTTTAACCCTAGAACGCATGACGTTAAAAATATACATATTAACGTCATGGGGGCCTTTTAGGCCCCCATGCACATAATGTAGAAAAACACACTTAAATAACTTTCACAAGTTTATTTCAAAATTGCTCAATAAAATATGAATAGTGGACAACATTTTAATTATAATTTTTCACAGAAAACACCAAAAAATCTTTTTTTTCCCAAATTTCACTCAAAGACATGAAAACACACAAAAATGCATAGAAATCTATAGCAAATTAGCTGCAGCTACATTTTTATTCTAACTTTCTTTTCTATTATATTAGTCTTCCAAACAATTCTGACATGTTATTTTTTCAGAAGAGTGTTCTTTGCAAACAGTTTCCTTACAAGTGGAACAATATCGCTCAGTTTTCCTCTCTTTGTTTCTTGGACACATGAAACAACGCTTTCGTTTTCTTTCTCCTGGCTCTGGAGTAATCTGAAACTGTACGCCACACCGTTTCATTGCTTCTTTAGTTTTCTTTGGCAAGCATTTCAAGTCGCTTCGCTCTATCATGTGAGGTATTACAAGTTCATGACAAAGGTCCTTCAAGAATAAGCGTCTCCTGTCCTTCCTCTGTGCATGAAATTCAGGATGAGTTTCTGTATAAATAATGAATGAATTTAGGGCTGCTACATCAAGCATATTTGAAAATAGTACTACAGGCCATCGTTTTGTTTGCCTCTTACACGAATATTCTCCCACCATCTCATCCATTTTATCTACACCTCCTTTTGTTGCATTGTAATGCAGGATGATTTCTGGTTTCAATTTTTGGTTATTGCTGTCAACACTGCAATCGTGATGCATGGTACTGAGTAAAATTACAGATTTCTCCTTCTTTGCCTTGTAAGATACCAAAGTCGCTTTGTTATTGAATCCAAAGACACTCTCATAAAGTGCTCGCTGACGATTGTGTTTGAGTGCTGCTGGAATTTCTCGTCTGTTTTGCTTTATAGTACCAACAAGTGTAATAGCTTTTGCAAGCAGAAAATTGCCTAGTTCAACATTGGTGAAATAATTGTCCATGGTGATGTTTCTACCTGAATTGAATATTGGAACAGCAAGAGTTTTGACTATTTCAGACCCCAGATCCTTCTGTACTGGTGCACCAACCTCTTTGCCACAGTAGATTACGCCATTTATGCCATAATAATTTGCAGAATCACACATCCAGAAGATTTTTATACCGTACTTGGCTGGCTTGCTGGGCATGTATTGTATGAATTTGCAGCGTCCTCTGAACGGTACAAGTTGCTCATCTACAGTAACATTAGTACTAGGATTGTAAAGTTTTGTGCAATTTTTGATAAATATGTTCCAGATATAACTGATAGGGGCTAATTTGTCTGTTTCAAACCTCGCTGCACGAGTTCGCTTATCATCAAAGCGAATGATCCTTCTAATTTCCTCATATCTGCCCACTGACATTGTCGCCTTATAGTGTGGATCAGAAAGTGGGTCCAGAAATAATTCTCGTATTGGGACATCATACGATTTTGACTCCCTGCCAGCAGGAAAAGTCCAATATATGCATAAAGTTCCTCTTTTGAGATATTTTTCCAGGACTTATTTTTTGCTGAAGCGATACATCTTCCTTCTAGGTTTGAACATAATAGGACCTCTTCTGCAATATTGTCAGAAAAATAAGTACAGAATACATCTTTAGGGGTAAAGTAACTGGGACTTCCCACAGCTCCTTGAGCCTGTCTCACAATATTGTGTATTGGAGTACGTCCGACTAATGTAGGATTACTGTCCCAAAAAACATTCGTTTTGGATGTTCTACTTATCACTTCTTGAGGATCCACTAGATTCACTTCTTCATCATCAGAAGAATCACTGGATGAGGATGTTTGATTAGCTGGTGGCAGATATTCTTCATCAGACAAAGATAGTTCACTTTCATCATCGCTTTGAAACATAATCGCTTCAATCTCTTGGTCAGTCAGACACTTGGAGGAAGACTGTGCCATTGCTGACTAGATGTTAGAAAATGAAACAGATTTCCTCTCAACAGCTTATCTTATCATAGGTCCTTCAGCAATTAGCTCACAGTGTATACTGTCCTCAGTGTTCAGAGGACCTGAGGTGATGTCATGGCCTTATCACTCCCTCCAAAAATCACATGACATCCTCACATGTTATTATCCACACTCTGGCCCCTCCACCAGCATTACTGAGTACAAATAAAGTAACTTGAGACACAAACACTTCTGAGAACATGATAAAAACAGCGGGGGCCTAAAAGGCCCCCAATTCGTACAGATGTAGTTTTCACCAAACAAGCATTGTTACACCATAATGCCTATGAAAAAAAATTATATGAACAACTGGATATTATCAACAATGACATACTTGAGGAATACCTTGAGTTTCAAAATTCTAACTAAAGTAATTTTGCAGATAATAGCAAAAATGTAAGCATGGGGGCCTAAAAGGCCCCCAATATGCGTTCTAGGGTTAAAGGTCCTCCTAGAGCTATCTCCATGAATCCCTGGTGGTCTACAGATAAGGGCCAGGAGTGATCCTTAGTCACTCTTGCCCCTGTCAGTGCTGGGTTCAAAATGGCGTGACAAAAACAGAAGAAAACAAACCTCCGCACAGGTAGAGCCAAAGCACAAAGTCACAGCGAAGGAGACAAGAAGGATGATGTTAAAAAAAAACTTCTATTGGACTAAAAAAGTTCACACCAAACATTTATTATTAAAACCTGGACTCGACACGAGTCGTGTTTCGGCCACTCTGGCCTGCCTCAGGAGTCCCTGTATTTTTATTCTATGTCAATTTCTGGGAGAAGAAACTGACTTCAAAAACAATTAAGGCTGTGAATCAACAATCTTCTTGACTTGAAGGTGCATCATCTCAACAAAACAAGCGTCAACACAAAACTTTTGCTGTGAACTCTTTTAGTCCAGTAGAAGTTTTTTTTTTTACATCACTGTGACTTTTTGCTTGGGTTCAAAATGGCACCAGTGACCTCTACCACTAGGGGTCAAGACATCACATAAGGGCAAAAGGCAAGAGCAGACTCCTGATTTATTACAATCATTATTGTATTATACTTACAGTGAAAATATCTTCATGGCCACTCTGAAATACATCCTCATAATGTCCCTCAAGAAAGATTGGGCCTGAATTTCTTTGACGTCCATACAAGGTAATATAGACTTGTGAACTAGTGCCTGCAGATGGGTCTCCATTGGTAAAGATTGTTACCTTCCACTTTCCTGCTATAAATTCAAAAACATTAGAAGAAGCTATATAAAACCTTAATTTTAACCTTGCTATAGTCCAGCTACATATTAGGAAGGGAACATTATATTAAATGTTTTGGATTGTTTAGTAAAGATCTTTAAGCTTTCTTTAGAATTTGAAAATGTTTATGTGTACACAACAAACAGTTCCCTCATAAATCAAATCAAGCAAATAAATGTTGCTTAAAATTTATCACACAGAAGAGATTTGCCATTTTTTTTGGAACGAGTCCTCATTATCCAAAAAGGCAGGGTCTAACCCAGGTAATATTCCTTGCCCTACTCTGCCCTAATAGTGATCTTGTGTCATTCCTCACTTTTCTGTATCTTCCCTAATCCTCTTAAAACTATTTAAATTGCATATGACACCATTAATAAAATGTGTTAAGCAGTTTAGGTGGGAATTGGCACGTATTGTTAGCGCACACCCTTGCTAATATTTAACAAAGGGACTTAATACCAAGAGGGTAATTCTATAAGGAGCAACAAGAATGCATATAAATGCCATTATTTTAGACATTTATGGTACTAAGTGGACACATACCAGCATAAATGCCCATTTTCTGGCTGCACAGTATTCTGTAAGTATATACCAACTGCATTGTTTCCTCTAAGCTGAGCAGGAGTCCTCCAACTGCATTGCTGCCAGTGGGAGGCGGTGCTTCAATATTGTGTTTTAAATCAGTAGGAACAGGCAGGTTCCCTGGAGTGCTGCGGAGCTGGTCTGTGCTTCACTATTGAAAATGTGATAGTGGAAAAGCACTCACTACTGGCAGGACTATAGTTGGAGAACTGCTGCTCAGCTTAGAGGGAACAGAGTCGCCAAGATGCAATGGGTGTTGCAGGTGGGTGTTTAGATGGGCAGGTGGAGTGTGGGCAGGTCACACAGGTGTGCAGATTATAAAATCTTATAATTTATGCATGTTCTTTTCCAAACTAGGAGCAAGCATTTATATCAGCTCTAAGGCTGGTATAAATGTCAGTGCCTTCAGAGTAAGGTGACTTAGACTAAAACTCTATAAAGAAATAGGTGCCTTCCTAATGTCTAAATCTAGGCACCCACTTATAGAAATACAAATTCGAAGTGTGCCAAAAGTGAGGCACCACAATGCTGGATGCTAAGTACAAATTCTATAAGGTCATCAGATTCCATTATAGAATACTAGCATGTTGGTATTGGGACACCAGTATTTAGGCAAGCTCATTTCCACCATGTCTATGGCAGGCATAAAAGCATGTCCCTCAATGATAAACTGATACTAGTCTATAACATGTGCATGTAAATGTGGGAGATGCCCCTGCTCCATCCATAACCCATCAACACGTATGTCTCCTTGCATTTGTACACTATGAGGTAAATTCTATGAATTGTGCCTTAAAAATTGGTACAGAAAAAAGCACTATTCTATAATCCATGCAACTGGGAGCCCTTACCTCCACCCACTGAGGTGGTGAGAAGGGCACCGGCACTAACCCGGCGGTAACCGGGCAGTTCATGGCACTGCCCAATTACCACCGGATTACCACTGCATAAGTCATTTCCAGGGGGTTTCTTTTCCCCCCGGAAATAGCGCGGGCTCGGGGTGGGACTACTGTCAGCAGCCGCGTTGGGCCAGCGGTAGTCCTGGAAGAGCAAGCGTTAAGCCCACGTTAGGCTTACCGCCGCTCTATAAAAGGGCCCCTCTGGCACTTTCTTTATAAAATGAGGGGGTTGGTGCACGCTAATTCCTCTATTAACTGAAAATTTTGAAATAGGACATATAGGACAGGGTATAGGCAGGTACTGTGTTTTACACTTATCCCCGATTCTATATATGGCACCCAACTTTGAGTGCATTCCCAAGAGGCTCAGTTAAACCCCACTCAGCTAGCCAGCCAGCCACCAATTTTCAGTGGCACTTAAATGGGTACTGCCACTGAATATTTGCTCTAACCAGCCATTCTCTACTCAGCTGTCCTAACTTTATCCACCAAGTTAACTGGTCTAAATATCAGCTGGTGCCCAGTTGACTTATGAGTGACTACACATACCTGGATATTCAATGCTAGAAGCCAGAATATGTGGGGTTATTTCAGTCTATGACTCTTGAGTGGCTTAAAATCTGCTTACCGCTGTGGGCTGAATATTGAGCTCAATATTTTCTGTTTACTATGGGGTCGATATTCAAAGCAATTTAAATGATCAGAAATGGCTCCTGACTGTTTAAATCACTTGTCCGGGGCTAACCTGGCATATTCATTTGGCGCTTAGATTTAATGCTAAAAAATGCAGGGTCATGCATTTGGGCTGTAAAAACCTGAGGGAACCGTACAGTTTAGTGGGTGAAGAACTTTTGTGCATGAAAGAGAAGCGGGATTTGGGTGTGATCGTATGAGATGATCTTAATGTGGCCAAACATGTAGAAAAGATAACGGTGAAAGCTAGAAGGATGTTTGGGTGCATAGAGAGAGGAATGGCCAATAGAAAGAAGGAGGTGATGTAGAATGTAAACTGCCCTGAATCCTGGAAAGGGGATATTAGTGGTATACAAGAATTGATTTGATTTGATTTGATGATGTTCCTGTATAAGACTCTGATGAGACCCCATTTAGAACAGTGTGTAAAATTCTGGAGACCGCACCTTCAAAAAGATATGAACAGGATGGAGTCAATCCAGAGAGCGGCTACTAAAATGGTCAGTGGTCTTTCTCATAAAGCTTTTGGGGACAGATTGAAATATCTCAATATGTATACTTTGGAAGGAAGGAGGGAGGGGAGATATGATAGACATTTAAGTACTTTTGAGGCATAAATGCACAGGAGGCGAGTCTCTTTCAATAGGATGAAGGTGAAAGGGGATAGACTCAGAAGTAACCTGAGAAAGGGTGGTGAATTCATGGAATGGCTTCCCGGTGGAAGTGGTGAAGATGAAAACAGTATCTGAATTCAAGAGGGCTTGGGACAAGTACATAGGATCTCTAAGGCAGTGATAGGGAGAATAGATGGCATGGATGGGCAGACTAGATAGACCATATGGTCTTTATCTGCCTAAATTTTTCTGTGTTTCTACTTAACCAAATAATGCCACTGAAAATGGTAAATCTAGCTACTTTGTGGGCATTTCGGGGGTAGAGTTGGCACTTACCTGGTTAAGTGTCGATATCCAGCACTTGACCAGCTAGGATAACCGTATAAACAGGACCTCATAAAACACAGTCCTATCTTTATCAGGTTTATCATAGCCAGTTAAGTGCTGAATATTGCACTTAACCAGCTTTGTTTTATCCGCCGACATATGCCCTGTTCTAGGTGCAGCAAATGAAAGGAAGTCCATTCAATTCCTATGGGTTTCCTTTCATTTGCTGTGCAGGAATCGCTAGCGCGGCTTTGCAAAAGAAGCCCTTAGAGCGGTGCTCGGACATGGCCTGGCACTGAATATCTGCAAATAAAGCCGGCGGTGGTCAGCAAAACGATGACAGCCGCCAGATGAATATCCACCCTTACAGCTTTAGTTTTTATGAGGTCCTTTAACTAAGGTGCGCTGAAAAATGGCCTGTGGTAGTGTAGGCGTGGGTTATGGGCGCACGCAGATCCATTTTTCAGCGCACCTGTAAAAAAAGGCCTTTTTAAATATTTTTGCCGAAAATGAACGTGCGGCAAAATAAAAATTGGCGCGTGTCCATTTTGGGTTTGAAACCTTACCGCCAGCCAGTAAGGTCTCATGCGTTAACCAGGTGGTAATGACCTACGTGTGTAGAATGCCGATTGACGCGCATCAGAAAATAAAAAATATTTGTCAGATGCACATAGCGAACGCACATTAAAAATGAAATTACTGCCAATGCCATATTTTGTGTCAGCCTCTATGCCAGTCTCAGATGTCATACTCAGGTCCATGACAGCAGTATGCAGGTCCCTGGAGCAGTTTTAATGGGTGAGTGCACTTTAGACAGGCAGACCCAGCACCATTCCTCCCCCCCCCCCACCTGTTACGTTTGTGGAGGAAACAGCGAGCCCTCCAAAACCCATCACAAACCCACTGTACCCACATCTAGGTGCCCCCCTTCACCCGTAAGGGCTATGGTAGTGGTGCACAGTTGTGGGTAGTGGGTTTTGAGGGGGTTTGGGGGGGGGGGCTCAGCACCCAAAGTAAGGGAGCTATGTTCCTTGGAGCAATTTATGAAGGCCACTGCAGTGCCCCCTAGGGTGCCCGGTTGGTGTCCTGACATGTTAGTTGGACCAGTGCACTAGAAATGCTGGCCCCTCCCACAACCAAATGGCTTGCATTTGATCATTTCTGAGATGGACGTCCTTGGTTTCGAAAATCGCCGAAAATCAGAAACGTCCATGTCTAGAGACGGTGAAATTTAAGGATTTGGACGTCCCTGACCGTATTTTTGAAATGAAAGATGGACGTCCATCTTGTTTCGAAAATACGGGTTTCCCTGCCCCTGGATTGGGACATTTTGGAAAGACGACCAAATCAAAACTTAGACATCCCTTTCGAAAATGCCCTGTCACGTCTGTGGCCGTGACCACCCTCAGACTTACCTCATTTCTGGGGGCCAGCAGCTCTGCTGGCTTCTGTCTGTCTTTGTGTTAGTCTTGTCTCTGGCTCTGTGTGCTGATTACTTCACTAGACCTCACCTGTGTGTGCTATGCCTCTCTGGGGAGCCAGCATCTAAGATGGCTGCCACCGGCTCTGTGCCAGCTTCCAAGATGGCTCCTGCCTGTCTTTCCTGTGGGCTCACTTCCTATGTGTATGAAGCCTCTCTTTGGGGTCAGTGTACTTCCTGCTTCTGTCCTGCTGCTGGTGACTCATCAGTGAGAGCCTTCATAAGGAAGGACTGTGCTTGCAGTCAGGGCCTTTGTATAAGTGTTATGCTCTTAGGCCAGGTCAGGTTAGTAAGTGTCTGCTGCACTACTGCTTTGCCTTTCTCTGGGTTCCAGCCCAGCTTCTTTCTGTGTCTCTGTTGTCCTTCCATGGGGTGTCTTCCCTGCCACTGTCTGTCTGTGGACTGCGGTCCTTCCTGGCTTACCCTGAGTTGGGGTGAAGCCTCTGTCTGTGGACTGCGGGTCCTTCCTGGCTTACCCTGTGTTTGGGGTGAAGCCTCTGTTCCTGGCTTACCCTGTGTTTGGGGTGAAGCCTCTGCTCCAGGCTTACCCTGTGCTGGGGTGAAGCCTCTGTTCCTGGCTTACCCTGTGTTGGGGTGAAGTCTCTGTCCCTGGCTTACCCTGGGTTGGGGTGAAGCCTTTGTCCTGGTTTACTCTGTCTGTTCTCCTGTCTGCCCCAAAGACCTTTGGCCTGTTATTCCTGGTTACTCTGTTTGCTCTGCTGCCAGCCCAAGACCCCTGGCCTGTTCTTCCTGGTTTGCTCTCTTTTCCCTAAGTCCTGCCTTGCCTAGCCTGTGTGCCTACCCTGCTTGTATATCCTGAATGTATATCCTGAATCCTGTATCTGTCTAGCTAGTGTGTATTTCCTGGGTGGTTATTTCTGTATCCTGTCTCCACCTAGCTAGAGGGTTTACCCTGTGGGTATTCCCGGATCCCCGTTCTGCCTAGTGTGTATGCTGCCCTAGACCTAGCTCCTGCTAGGCTTCTGTACTCCTTGTGTTCCTTGGTCTGTCTTCTGGGTCTTGCTAGTGGCTGTGCAGCAGCACACTGTCTGTGTTTAGTTCCTAGTCTGGTCTCCCTCGTGTATCCCAGACCCAGGGTGGGTCCTCAGTTCCTGCCTTATCCTGCAAGTCCTGCCGGCCACCTGCACTTCAGAGCTCAACTCTAGAGGAACGGTGGCTAAGTACAGGTGAAGCTGTTCCTGTTTCGTCTGTTCTAGTTGCCTGCCTTGTACTACTCCAGTCCAGAGTTCCATTACTGCTCTTCGGGGTATCCAGTTCCAAGGTGGACTTGCCTGCCGCTGCCGCTCCTCGGCAGTGGCCCAAGGGCTCACGAACTCAAGTCCTGCCTCGAGGACCTGACAGAATGCCAAGGCCCTCAAGAACGCAACATGCCCTTCCACATATACATTTTGATTTGAAAGTCATGCATCTAATGCAGTTTGGTGGAATTGACCTCTGAGGCAGGCATTGGTTACTCTGAAACAAGGCCCATGTCAGGTCACTATTAAAGTACACTTGCTCCATTCTTGACATCCCTTTGTGCTTTTTTTCTGGACTGCTTGCTTTGTGTACTTTGACTTTCCTCATTGTATGTTGTAAAATTTAAGGATGACAGCCATGGAGCTGGTGTAAGTGTCTGCGGCTAAGTTGACTGGGATGCCCGTAACTTATTCTTATGTAGGACCCTGCCTATGTTCCGCCCATGCTCAGCCCCTGTGTATACCCCCCTTACAAATCTAAGTGGTTATTTGAAGAACAGTTCTTACGTGACAAGCATATATGTGTAACACATAAATGTAAGTGCCTAGGATAATTCTGTAACAGCGTATCTATATTTAAATGCCTAGAGGTGCACTGTTTAAATATAGGTGTACTGTTACAAAATTAATCTCTAGGTAATTCTAGGCACCTATTCTATAAAGGAAAGTAGGTACATGTGTATATTTATGCCAGTCTTGGAGCTGGAGTAGATGCCTATGCCTAAATACCAAAGATATATGCATAACTTACAGTACTCTATAAATTACATGCATTAGTGTGAGTCCACCCAGGTGTATGCCTATGAAACAGCAATGTGCCAAAGCAATGGGTTTTAAACCTGTACACTGTATTAATTACTCCTTTAAGTATATTTCTCTAGTCTGGCCAGCAGGTGGTCATGTTTATGTTTAATGATGTTACAGAGAAATGACTGTTCCTTCTTTAGTTAGCACACAGAGAAGTAACTTGCAGTGGTGTGGCCAGCTACTTTTAAAAAATGTTGCTCTGGGCTCTGATTGGCCCAGAAGCTCAAATTCAGTCTGGAAATACTGGATTTTTCTCCAGCCTCAGACTGGAAGAGAGAAAGATCTCTTCACTGAGACCCTGTGAGCGCTTATCTCTATATATAAAAGGCACCACCAACGTTCTAAATGAAGCCTCCAGCCGGAAGTGTGAAGGGGGAGAGATATCCGGTTTCCCCATGAGTGTCTGCCCTACCCTCGCTCTCTCTGTAACACAAACAGTGAAGGAAAACACAGCAAAGCACGAAATCAAATCGCTCTCTCTGTAACAGTGAAGGACTCAGAGGGGGGAGGGGAGAGAGGGCAGAAGCCCTCACTATCTCTGTAACACAAACACAGCAGGAAACTTAACACTGAAGGACTCGACTCCGAGGGGGAGGGGACAGAGAGCACAGGGGAAAGGAGAGAGGGCAGAGGGCAGGGACACACACACTCCCACATGCACACAGAAGAAAACCTTGCTAGCCTCCGTTTCATTTGCATCAGAAACGGGGCTTTTTTACTAGTATTCTATAACCTGTGAGCACCTATACTTCCTGTACTCTCCAGGCACTATTTAGGTAGTGAACAAATGTTTAGATAGTTTTATAATTGATCCATATTCAGTTACCTGTTATTGTTTACTGATTGCTCCTTTTCTGTTTCACTGTTCTAATTTTTCATGACAATAAACCTTTAGTTTATTACCTCTGTTTATCTGACCTAACTATGAATCCTGGTGGTTTGTGTGTTGGTTCTGTGAGTGCTTTCTAGGAACTGTGGGACCACAATGAGTATGGCCCCAGTAACCTAGAAATCACTGTGGAATACCTTGATAGTGGGAGACTCGCCCAGAGGTGGTTTGGACCCAGTAGGGGAGAGAACAGAATTGTGGGATGGCTGGAGGGGGAGGGTGGGGGAGGGCAGGGGAGTGGATGGTGGGGGGGGGCAAAAAAAAGGTGCCGGTACGCCGTACTGTTGCGTACCGGCACAAAAAAAGCACTGACCTTAGGATTCACTACTTTCGCCTATGTTTAATTTATATCTTGTCTTGTTTTCTGGCAGAATTGTTAGAGAGTTGAACACTTAAATTTCATGTTTTTCACTAATGACATATCAATTATTGTGTTCATGAAAGATAATCATGCCCAGGTGCAGGCGGACCTGAGCTGTGCTGGGGATAGACCCTCTAAGTGGCTGCAGGGTTAGCCCCAGGCGGCTAAGCATTTTGTGATAAGAGCTTAAGCTGATTTTTTGCATTTGAACCTATATGTGTACAATCTGCACGTAAATGCTGCTATTCTGGTCAAATGTTTGTGCCTTATTTATAGAATTATCCTGAGTCCAAGTGCCAATGAAACAAACACTTTTTATTGAACAAAGAACACCCAGCATGGTCCACATTTCACCCACCTATGGGCTGCCTCAGGGGTACAAAACTGAAAACAGCAATAAAAACACTATAATATCAATGAAACATAATACATTATAAATAAACATATGGGGGAACCATAAAAGGATATGTGCATTAAATAACCAATATATACCAAATCATATACTACTACTTAACATTTCTAAAGCGCTACTAGGGTTACGCAGCGCTGTACAATATAGACAAATATGTGAACATGCAACATAATATAATTAAAATAATTCAAAAACAGTAAAAAAAAAAAAAAAAAGTAGAATTTAGAAACAAACAAAAAACAAACAAAAGTGCTGGATGAGTCTGTGTGTGTTTCAAACCTTCATATTGTACTCAAACATGCAGTTTACTCTGGTCTCTGCCCACAACACCTCTTTGTGATCAACTCCATACAGTGTAACCTATGTAAATCATGCAAAAGTGGTTGAAACAGTAATGCTTAATGTGGTAAAAGCAATCTGATTGCAACTCTAACATAACAGTAATGGGGCTGTCAGACAATTCACAAACCCAAACGAATATGTGATATGCCCAGCAGCACTCTAAAACAAACCGATAGAAGCTTTTCAAACTATATCATACACTTCAAAAATCAATATAATGGTTTTGATTTTGTATTCTCCTAGCCATAAGAGATGCAAAAAGCATTCTTTAAAACAAGTGAACCAAATCTAGACTCGCCGTTGCTGGCAACCAAACATTATGGAATGATCTTGCTCTGACAGCATTTAGGAGCAATGTATGTTGAGAATTTTATATAGCAATTTCCAAACAACTTCTAAAATTTGTAAAAAAAAAGAACATTTATATTGATTTTTGAAATACAGTGCAATCCGCTTAAGTGCAAGGGTCTGGGACCAAAGAAATACATGCAGTTAACCGGAGCATGCACTTAACCGTTGTGACCCAAAGAAGCTTGACATCTGATAAACATATGTACAGTGCTGTTTATTATATGTACAGTATACAGTCTCCGTTAACTGACGTTATACAGTCTTCATTAACTAACGTTAGGCTTACTTGAAGTAATCAGTCATAGTCCTCTGTACACTCTTGTGACTGTGAGTTCCATAGACTACGTCTGCCAGACGGTAAAAACTTTCATAGCACTGACATCCAGTGGCCTCCAGACAGGCCCGCACAGTGTTGAGACTCTCCAGCACTCTTGCAAAAGTGACAGGAGGTTGTTGAATTTCGTCAGTATGTGCCTCACTGCTCATTTCATCATCTGTTTCATCATCAGCTGTTGCCTGCGTGTAGGTGCATATCTGGACGTCAGTGCTGTCATCAGCTGTTTGTAGATTGTAATCAATAGCTACATAGTGATTAAACTCCTCTTCAGTAACACCGGCTGGGATGTCAATAGCCTGTTCATCTGACGCGTTTGCAACAGCTGAATCTGTTTCGTCCCTCTCCGCATCCCTAACAAAGCTTGCCTGCTTGTAGCAGTTCACAAAGGTTGCCTGTGTAACATGATTCCAGGCTTCTTTCTGCATATGTAGGGAATCCAACAGTGATAGAGTACAAGCCAGTTCAACAGCACGTTTATCTTTGCCAGTCTGATCATCCATAATGCTCATCAGATGATGTAGCTCAAGAGCCCGATAATGTTTTTTGAAATTGGCTATTATGCCCTGATCCATAGGTTGGATCAGAGAGGTAGTGTTTAGTAGCAGGAAGACCACCTTGATGTTATACAGCCTGACATCATCATTGTGTGCAGCACAATTATCACAAAGCAACAAAATCTGACACTTTTGTGCCCGCATTCTAGAGTCTAACTTCTTTAGCCACTGCTTCCAAATTTCCCCAGTCATCCATGAATTTGCGTTAGCCTCGTATGACACAGGAAGTTGCTTAACATTCTTGAAGCAACAGGGATGTTTGCTCTTTCTAATGACGAGTGGTTCCAACTTCTCACTCCCATCCATATTGCAGCAAAGGAGGATCGTCAGTTGGTCCTTCAACGTTTTACTTCCTGTAGTTTCAGCTTGTTTGAATTCAAGTGTTCCATCAGAAATCATACGCCAGTAGAGGCCGTTTTTGTCAGCATTGAAAATGTCACGAGGTGCAAACTCGTTCAAAATGGTAAAAAGAACTGAAACAACCCAATTTTCAGCACCAAAGTCATCAACGTCTTGTTTCTCACCATGCTGTTTCTTGAATTTTATGTTGTTCCTCTCCTTCCATTTTTCCAACCATCCAACAGTGGCTTTGAATTAAGTTAGTCCAAGACTTTCAGCTAGCTGATTAGCTTTCTCCTTAAGCAGTGGACCACTGACAGGAAACTGTCTGCTCCTGACTTGAGAGAACCACCAAAGAAGAGCATCTTTACCTCCTCAGCTTTTCCCGCCCGTTTTTGTTTTGCTAGTCTTCCAGAAGCTGGTATTTCTGCTTCAAGATACGTGAAATTTGACTGGGATTGACACCATATTCTTTAGCAATAGATGCTTGACTTTGTTTGTTTTCTAATTTTTTTAAGAACTTCTATTCGTTCAGCCAGTGTTAAAGTCTTACAGTTGCGCGACGACAATGACTCCAGTGTACACTCTAACAACATTATTTCGCTTATTCTGCCTGTGGCAGTTAACCAATGAGATTTCAAATTTACCGCCCCTTTGTCATGCACCAATCGGCTTCCATATTCGACGTGTGCGCTTATGCAGAGTCTTTCCTGCAGAGGAGCAGTCTTAAGCCATGCATATAAGCGATCTTGCACTTATCAGTGGTGCGCTAAACCGAAGTTTGTACCCATAGAAATTGATGGCGCCAAAAACGGGACCGAAGTACGGCATGCAGTTAAACAGAGCATGCACTTATCCGATGTGCACTTAAATGGAGTGCACTATATATGGATTCTTCTGTTTGTGGCATTACTAATACATCTTAGTTTGAGCTGAATTAGGGTGAGACCATACTCAGTGGCTTTGCTCTATCAGTTCTAGATGTTGTTGATGACTGGAAAGTAATTCCACATATTTTAGAAAGGGATCATGAACAGTTATACTTATTGAAACAACAATGGCCATAGATTACGTAATTCAGAGCAAAGACTAGTCTAAAAACCTACATAAAGGGGATTGTTTTCCTGACATACATAGGGCCTCTGATGTACGCTTTTTAACAGAAAAGAGTTATCAAGTCTACCTTGCAGATCTCTTAGAAACCACATTTTGTTGAATTAAGCTATATATTATTTTACATTTACATTGCATGAAAAAAGATGTTTTATTTTTATTATGATCACACCTTAAATTTTGCAAAAGTATTTTTCTGAGACTATTTCTTTCTTTTATTTCCAATTTTTATTTTTTGTTTGTTTCTTTGTTTAGAACAGTGGTTCTCAAACCTGTGTTGGGGGATTCCTAGTCAGTCACGTTTTCTAGATATCTACACTGAATATGCATAAGAGAAATTTGCATGCAGTGGAAGCAGTGCTTGCAAATCAAGCTACTGAATATTCATTGCAGATATTGTGGGAACCTGACTGGCTGGCTTTAGAGGAAGCTTTTCAAATTCATGTTCTCTGTCTTATACAATTTCTGTGCTGCTTCATTTTCTTGTCCTGTGACTTTGTTTTTCATGCTGAAAAAAAAACATATTTTGGTCAGCTTAGAGGCTTATTTTCGAAAGAGAAGGACGCCCATCGTTCGACACAAATCGCAAGATGGGCCAAATCGGTCGGCCAAATCGGCATAATCGAAAGCCGATTTTGGGCGTCTTCAACTGCTTTCCGTCACGGGGACATCCAAAGTGTAGCGAAGGCGTGACTGGGGCATGCCAAACACATAGGTGTCCTCAGCTGATAATGGAAAAAAGAAGGGCGTCCCTGATGAACACTTGGACGACTTTACTTGGTCCTTTTTTTTTTTACGACCAAGCCACAAAAATATGCCCTAAATTACCAGATAACCACCAGAGGGAATCGGGAATGACCTCCCCTTACTCCCCCAGTGGTTACTAACCCCCTCCCACCCTCAAACAAATTCTTTAAAAAAATTTTTCTAGCCTCTATGCCAGCTTCAAATGTCATACTCAGGCCCATCGCAGCAGTATGCAGGTCCCTGGAGCAGTTTTAGTGAGTGCAATGCACTTCAGACAGGCGGACCCAGGCCCATACCCCCCCCCCCCTCCTACCTGTTACACTTGTGGTGGTAAATGTGAGCCCTCCAAAACCCACCAGAAACCTACTGTACCCACATCTAGGTGCCCCCCTTCACCCATAAGGGCTATGGTACTGGTGTAACGTTGTGGGTAGTGGGGTTTGGGGGGGCTCAGCACACACGGTAAGGGAGCTATGCACCTGGGAGCAAATTCTGAAGTCCACTACAGTGCCCCCTAGGGTGCCCGGTTGGTGTCCTGGCATGTCAGGGGGACCAGTGCACTACGAATGCTGGCTCCTCCCACAACCAAATGGCTTGGATTTGGTCGTTTCTGAGATGGGCGTCCTTAGTTTCCATTATTGCCGAAAATCAGAGACGACCATCTCTAAGGATGACCATCTCTAAGGTCGACCTAAATTTCGCAATTTGGGTGTCCCCGACCGTATTATCGAAAAGAAAGATGGGCGTCCATCTTGTTTTGATAAAACAGATTTCCCCGCCTCTGTCTGGGGACGTCCTGCGAGGATGTCCTCAGGAAAACTTGGGCATCCCTTTCGATTATGCCCCTCTTAGGGTGTCTTAAGCTCCATCTTGAAAAGATTGACTGTGGTGCATGATTTACATCACATCTGCAGATTTTATGGACTAGAGGCCAAGTGTTGTACAAGTTGAAAGAAACTTTCAGTTCTTAAAGCAGATGCAAATAACAGTTTTTCAAAAAGAGTATAAAATCAACATGGTTCAATTGTAGCTTTGATCAGATATGAACATAAAAGCGAATTACAAATTCTGGAAACAATTTTGAAAGCGTACAGTGGTGCGGAAATGTTTATGGTGAAGCATCAATTCTAGAAAGTCTTGTCTGGGCAATTTCCATACATTTTAGACAGCACTAGGCAGGAATAAGGATATTTGGTGTTCAGATTTTAAGAATATGTAAAGATGAAATGATTGTTTTATTTGTAGCACTTAAAATCCAGTGTTAGGGATTTTGAACTAGATTCAATAATGATGTATAAAAAATCATTGCCGAAAAAAACGTGCTTAGCGCTATTCTATAAACCTTGCCTAAACTTGTGTGGTTTATAGAATATGCATAGCGACTGTCTCTGTGACTAACATTTAGGCACAACCATTTGATTGCCTGTGACCCCCACCAGAGCAGGTTATATACCTGGCTCTTTACTCCCATCTCTAGGAGGCTAAGGGAAAGAAATCCACACACACACCACTAATTTAAAAAGATATATATTAAAGGCCTTTGGGAGAGAGATTGGGTCTTACGCAATGACAGTGAGCTCACCCAGAAGTGTCTCAACTCCCTTAGGTCTTCTGTTCTTATTGGCAAAAAAATATTAGGTCGTGAGTTACATGTCAACAGCTTTGTATCATAACTCACAAAATACAAACAATAGATACTTATTGATTAAGATTATATTCAGTTTCTATCAGCATTTTAAAGGGGTTCAAGGGCAAAGGTCAGACAGCTGCTATACTAATCCAGTATAAACCCTCAACATATTAGGAATAAGGAACTCTTTAAGCAATAAGCATGTTTATTTTCAGGCTATACATATGTTCTAAAATATGCAAGTTACATATGCAAGGGTACATCATTTTCAGTTCTCCTGTTCTTGCTAAAACATGTATGTTCTTAGTGACGCTGGTCAGCATCTGTTTTCAATTGCAAGCTCAACTTTGAAGTTCCATTATTGACATAAGTGTTGTTTTATATCAGCACATAAGACATAGCAGTTCCCATTTAGACTCATCACTTTGAGAACAACATTACAAGTGGGTGTACTCATTGAACAAAAGGACTCCTGATGTAGGCCATATAGGCCGAAACACAGCTGTGTCAAGTCTTGTTCATCCTTCAATAAACAGTTATTTTTATCTAGAGCGTCATCCACTTTTTTGAGTCATCTTCGCTGTTTGATGCTACATATTTCTGCGGAGATTTGTTTCTTCTGTTACACATCAACCAGCATCTGAACAGGACATTCATTACTTAAGCAAACTTAAACTGCTAGATCAGCAATGTCAAGCATTCTGTAAATAGGTTAAATGCATCTGTCTTGCTCTTTCAAAATATATTGATTTTTACATTTTAAATGCTTAACTCTTGATATTCCCTTATATCAGGGACGTAGCTACGGGTGGGCCTGGGTGGGCCCAGGCCCACCCAATCATGGCTGAGGCCCACCCAGTTCTGCCTGACCCTCCAATCAATTCTGTCTTAGGCTTAAGGAAATTGCCAGGGCTGCAGCCTCATTGGCTCTGCTCACAGCCACACATGCAGTCGGCACACAGCAAAAAAAAACAGGAGCTCTCCGCCTGCCTTGCCTTACCGCCGTTCCCTGCAGCATGCAGACCAGTGTTACAAAGAAATTTCTGCCGCCAGTGTTGCAGCTCGGCTGGAGGAGATGTGCTGGAGCCGGCTCCAGAGCTGTTTGTTATTTTTTAAAGAATTTTGGGAGCCGGTTGTTAAACTTTAACAACTGGCTCCCAACATTTGGGCTGGGGTGGCTCAGGTCCCTTTCTGGCAGCGTCAGCTCCAGCTGCCCTGTGGTGGGGACGTCTCACTCCGAATCCAACCCTCACAGCAAAACAAAAAAACAGCATGAAACCATGTGCGGGGCTGTAGCCCTACACACGCGCTGCAGGCTCCCTTCCTCCTCCCTCTCCAAAACGGGAAGTTAAATCCTGAGGGGAGGGAGGAGGAAGGAAGCCGGCAGCAGCGTGTGTAGGGCTACGGCCCCGCACATGGTTTCATATTGTTTTTTGTTTTGCCTGACACAAACAAGATTGTAGCTCAAGGTTCTTGCTTCAGCCTTCAGGCCACGGAAGTACCAGCCCGGGACTCGGAAGCCAGCAACAGTGAATGCAGGACTGCAGCTCAAAGAGGTTAGATATGTTAAGCGCGCACCCTGCTTTCAAAAGGGAAGAGGTTCCAAGTTATTCCAGAAATGGCCTGGGGCTATATTTTGTGTAGGCTGGGTCTGTTGTCAATCTCAGGTTTTGAAAAAGCATGCCTGAGTATTTGATTATGGAGCTCTCTTTTACAACCTGTATAGAAACTTTCTTTGATAAATATCCCGGGGCAATTGCACTGCTAGTTACAATAGAGTACTGTTTGTTTTCATGCAGCTTTCAGAAGCTTGCCTGCCATGACTGCTTTGTGTGTTTCATCACTTGGGATATACCTCCTGCTGATTCCTCAGAGGTTTGTCTCTTTCCCCTACCCGGCACAGCCATGGTCCCAAACAAAGCAAACAGTCCTTTGAGCTGCTGCTCCATGTTGTCGTTCTTTCATGTTGTAGCATGTTTATTTAATCTCACTTATATGTTCAAACATGCCAGCTTTTCATAGGTAGAGTAGTAAATTGTTATAAATCGTAATTAGTGTGTCATTTGGAGGAGGGGCTGTTTATAGGGACACTCTAGCACGTATTGTGTTCATGCAGAGATTTTTTTCCTCCTGGAAAGAGCCACTAAAACAGATATCATATTATCATAAATGTATTACAAATATCTGTTTTTCTATAAAGTATATATGTGGTTTATATTGATGCAGGGCAGATGTTGGGCAGACTACTTAGAAATCCATCATACCTATATACATAGTGCCCACCCATATTAGCTCCAGACCCACCCAAAATGTCAGGTCTAGCTACGCCACTGCCTTATATGGTACTGAAGCCACACCCAGTGCATCCCAGGATCAGGGGCGTAGCCAGACAGCAGATTTTGGGTGGGCCTAGGCAAGAAGTGGGTGGGCACCAAATGTTCTCTCCCCCACTCCCACACCAAAAAAATATCTCAGCTGATGGGAAAATGCTTCTCTCCAGTCTCCACCTTGGTAGTCTGCAGCAGGCATGCACTGAAAACTGAGCATGTGAAGGTGCCAGTATTGTGGAAAGCACCATTTTCATTACCATGTGCTACTGTTGGATGGGCCTGAGCCCTAAGTGGGTGGGCCTTGGCCCACCCAGGCCCACCTGTGGCTACGCCACTGCCCAGGATGCACCAGGAAGGGCAGAGTGCCGCCATTTTGAAGCTGCATTTGCAAGAGGAGGAAGTGCTTACTCCTTCCTCCTGCATCCAGGTATGAGGGGGTGAGGGAGGCTTGTGGGGGTACTAGACCACCAGGCTAATGTGGGAGAAAGAGAGGGAAAGTGTGGCTAGGGGGGGGGGGCTTCTGTTTGTGGGGTGGGGGTTGTTAGGGATTGTCACTTGCATCAAGGATCAGCCCCTTTGTGTCAGGGGATGTTGGATGGTTTCAGGGGTCTGGAGGTCCACCAGACCTCCAGCTCCTTTGTATCAGGGGTGGAGAGACCATAAACATGCAAATGCATGCTGAACAAGGTCTCGCCATTTCTCCCCAATGCCCTAGCAAACCTTATCACCAGCTCCGAGCTGGAGTAGAGTTTGCAGCGGGAGCAGCACCTTGTTTGGCATGCTGCCTGCTGAGCATTGGGGAGGAATACTAATGTTCCTTTTTAGCATGCATTTACATGCTATTAGCATTCAGAGCTGGCAACTCGTTGTTACACACACTTGCCAGCTCTGATCCTAGGGTGCAGGCAAACGTCCGGTGGTAATGGCCTCTAGCTCCCATGTTTGCCTTTGATCATCCCCCTAAAGGAACTCCATTGGGAATCAAACAGAGGTCTGCACGGGAACGAGGTTTGTGGGAATCCCGCGGAGTCCGTGGGAATCCCACGGGTTCCCCCCCCCCCCCCCTCCAGTCAGTGGGAGTGCCACGGGAATGGAACCCCGGTCAGCAGGAGTTCCGCGGGGACGGAACGGTCCATGCGGGATTCCCGTGGGGATCGCAGCACAAGGAGAGGACAAAGGACAAAGGCGCCTAACAACTGCAGCCTCTTAGAGAAATGGAACCCACACAGATATACGGATATTTTAAATCCAGCTCAGCTCCCCAAAAAATGCATTTTTAAACAACTTCCCCTGAAAAAAAAGAAAGCCGCAGGAAAGGCATTTTTCGCTTGTAAATAAAAGAGCGGTCAGACAGTACTCACCATTAGCCGAAAGGGAAGGCATTGCATGTTTCTAGCAACTGACTTTTCCCTCGCTCCCTGCAGCTGCTGGGGTCAGTGGTAGAAGAAGTTGAAGTGAAATAAAAACTCAAGCAACTAGGCTAAGCCTCAGCCTTGCTTCTGGCTGATCTCAGCCTTCTCTAGCCTGCCTGCCTGTAGAAAGTGTCCTTAAGGCTGAAGTTTATGCGCCTCTCCTCAAGGTAGCAAACTAAATGTGGGGGTTGGGTGAGGGAGAGCAAGGAGGAGGGGGGGGGGGCAGATCTCCAGCCCAGGTGCCTTTTTGGTTGTAGGTCTGCTCTCTAGTTGGAGGAGGAGGAGAGGAGCTGGACATCCTCCTCCAGCTACAGGAGGGGGGTGATACCTTCAGTTTGTGGTAGGCAGGTTCCTTCAAATGTGAGCTACAGGGCTGCTTAACCCTCTCTGCACTTGGGAGGAGCTGAGGGAAAGGTTACGGGACATGAACAAGGGATGCAAACAAAGCCCTTCGTTTACCATTGGGTTTGAGAAGCTGCATTTTGCAGCTTTTTATGCTGCCCTCTGCATTTTTTTTTTTACAGCTTCTAGGCTAGAATTACAAATGCCTGCAAGTGACTGGCAGCAAACAGGGGATGCTGGGCTTAGTGTACAGTTGCACCCAACACAAAATTACCTAAAATGAGCATTCTCCTAACCCCTGGCACAGTCATACCAGGAAGAAAAGTGCAAATGTTAGAAACCTGCCCTTCTTTAATGACTAGCAATTGATAACAGGTAGTAATAAAATCTAATACTAAATAACCTACAGTGTTCTCCCCCCCCCCCCCCACACCTTTTTTTTCTGAGTACATCATTTGAAATCACCACCTGTATTTGGTCCACCCTGCTGTTTTTTTATGGGGACGGGTGGGGATGGAGGAGATCACTCACGGGGACGGAGGAGATCACTCACGGGGACGGGTGGGGACGGAGGAGATTACTAACGGGGATGGGCGGGGCCGGAGGAGATTACTCACGGGGATGGGCGGGGATGGAGGAGATCACTCACGGGGATGGGCGGGGGTGGAGAAGATCACTCACGGGGACGGGCGGAGACGGAGGAGATTACTCACGGGGACGGGCGGGGACGGGTTAGATTCTGGCAGGGATGAGCGGGGACGGGTTTGATTCTGGCGGGGATGGGTCGCATTTCTGTCCCCGTGCAACTCTCTAGAATCAAACCTGGTTCCACTGATTCTTAAGCCACTGCATTAACCATTAAGCAGCTACTCTTCTCATTTGCATGTATATATCGCTTACAAGCATAAAACCCAATTTTAGAAAGCCAGCATTTACACATGTATAACCGCACTATGTGTAGACTGGAAAGGGACATGGTTTGAGCATGGCTTGGGTGAAACTAAAATCTATACGTGTATTCCCCATTTCAGAAAGGTTATGCATGTGTATGTCCCAATATATCGCTGTCAGGATGTACAGCTGGTCTCTTGCAGCATATGTAGAATTGTAAAAAGTGTGTGTATGGGCACAGGAGAAATTAAGGGAGTTCTCCCTCTTATTTCTTCCCTTCAATTTTAAAACAAATAAGGACTGGGGCCTCTCTTGTTAATTAGCGTTGTGTATACATGTAGGTTTTCAAAATGGCAAACATAAGTGGAAAACTAGCCTAATGGTTATAGCACCAGGTTGAAAACCAGGGGGACCCCAGTTCAAACCCTAGTGTGGATCCTTGTGATCATGGGTTGGTCATTTCACTCTCCATTGCTTCTGGTACAAACTTAGGCTGAGGGCTTTCCTGGGACAGCCAAATTCCTATTGTACCTGAATGTGATCAATGGAAAAAGAAACGTTTATGTTTGTTTATTAACCACTTAACTTTTATCAAACAAAGCGATTCACAATTCATAAAATACAATAAAATAATAATTAAAAAAACAAAAAACAAACAAACAAACAAAAAAAAAGAACTCCATTAGTATAATAGGAAAGCCTAGGACATCCATACAAGAAATCTTTCATTCACTACAGGCTTAATCTTCCTCCTGAGTCTTGTGTCCCACAGAAACGGCACTACCTCCCACTAGTATATTTTATTACTGCATTCAAAGACAGCATCAAAAGCTTGTTTAAAGAATAACAAAGCCTTAAATCTGTTGACTTTGCTTCAGCCTGTATAGTACCTGGCAGATTATTCCATAAGGAAGGTGCAATATTTTTTTAAAAAGCCTTGGACTGGGTAGATACCATCTAGCCCTTTTTGGATTCGAAAGAGTGCAGACTTCTAAGAGGTGTATAAGGAAGTCAATGAATATAAATAACCTGGATTCTAACAAGCAACTATTGACACTAATTGGCATTAGAACATAAGAACATAAGAATAGCCATACTGGGTCAGACCAATGGTCCATCTAGACCGGTATCCTACTTCCAATAGTGCTCAATCCAAGTCAATAATTATTTATTTATTTATTTGTTGCATTTGTACCTCACATTTTCCCACCTATTTGCAAGCTCAATGTGGCTTACATAGTACCGTCAAAGGCGTTTGCCCAGTCGGTGGATAGCAAATACAAAGTTGTATAGAAACCCAATTAGTAGCAACATTAATAATAATTTACGCAAACAGCCGTCTAAGCATATTCTATAATGTGATGTGTAAATTCTAAGACATAGTTGAAAAGGGAGTGTGGCCATGGGCTTGGAATGGGCAAGTCTAAAATCTATGTGCGCTGTTACAGAATACACCTGGTCCACACCTAATTTAGGTGTCAGGATTTACACCAAGTTTTACTTGGTGCAACTGCCTGTGAGTAAACTTAGTTGTGCGGATGGGTGCTTGGTGTATTTTTTTTTTTGTTACATTTGTACCCCGTGCTTTCCCACTAATGGCAGGCTCAATGCAGCTTACATGGGGCAATGGAGGGTTAAGTGACTTGCCCAGAGTCACAAGGAGCTGCCTGTGCCTGATGTGGGAATTGAACTCAGTTCCTCAGTTCCCCAGGACCAAAGTCCACCACCCTAACCACTAGGCCACTCCTACACTCCTATAAACCACGCAGAAATTTAGGCTTATTCTATAAAGTATGTCTAAATTAAGACCTACTTTATAAAATATGCTTAGGCGTATTTCATTTCAGCGCCAATTTTTTAGGTGTGATATATAGAATCTAGTGCAATACACTTAGGGTTAGATTCTATTTAGGACACCTAAAAGATCACTGCTGAAAAAAAAAATACACTTAGGCATATTCTATACAACTATGCCTAAAGTTAGGTGCTGTTTATAGAATACGTCTAAATGTAGGCATTGTTTATAGAATATGCCCAGCACCCATTTCCTGTGACTATATTTCGTCGCAGCCATTTACGCCAATTAAAACCTGGTATAAATGCTGACACCTAAGTTACGTGCAGAATGGGCATATTCTATAACACCATGCATAAATTCTAGGGACACCCATGCCTCTCCCATGGTCGCACCTTTTTTCAGATCTGCATCTTAGAATTTACACACATCACTTTATAGAATATGCTTAGACAGTTATGTGAATAAATTCTAATTAAAGCCAATTAGTGGCAATAATTGTTTGCTAAGTGACAATTATCGGCACTGATTGGCTTATTAAGCCAATTAAGTTGCACATGCAAAACAGAATACAATCAGATTTGCATGCACAATTTAAGTCACATTATATAGAATTTGGGGGTTTATGGGCTAAAGTCAATAACTTAAAATTTTACCCTATATGAAATTTAAAATGTTTGGGGTAATGTGATCATATATTCTACCATTGTCCAACACTATATAGATAGCCATCATATTACATGCACAATCAAATACACGTGCTCTTGTATATATATTAGAAAAGGCTCTACACCAGCAGATCCTTTTTTAAAATAATGCTGACCTGGATGTATCAATTCAAAGTTTTACATACTATCTAATGTGGGGCTGTATATCTTCTTCATTGCAGTTTTCTGTGTCACTTTTAGCATTACCTAATTTAGGTATTGTTTCTTTTTCAGAAGGAGTGATATTGTAATCCTCACAATTTTCAGAAGATTCTCTATCTGAATGCCGCAGGGAAGTTACTCTACTAGAAGTCTGGCTGGAATGACAGCTCTTTGATGGTCTCATTAATAAGTATTTACTTGTGTTTGTGACAATGTTATTTGAGCTTCTTCTGGACCTCTTACACCCATCTACTTACTGCGTAGCATGATAAATTGTTATTTACATCTATTACTGTTCTATACAAAATTTGCTCAGATTGGTTATTTCTGTACTTGTTGTTACTTTTCAGGGTTAAATTCATATTTTTAGTAGCTAAGAACCACCTTTTCAATGGGATAAGATGCCTCTCATCTGCAAGTTCTTCAATTGTTTTTGAATCATCTCCATCTTGTAGTGATAATCCATTTTGGCCATAATTACCTCTGGTAATAAAATCTAGCATTTTGTTGTAATGTAGTCTTTGAAATATGCAGTTGGTATGTTCATTAATAGAGATGCAGTCTATATTGTTGTTTTTATCTCTCTGTAAATTATTGTATGATTGTAACAGACTAGATTTTTTTTCGGTCTGATGGTATACACCCAGCTGGTTCTCAAAGTCAGATGCTTTGCAATAGGCAAATCCTCTGCCTTCCTCGTCCAGTGGCTTGATGATCACTAGCAAGATCGGGCAGTGCTGACCACAAATAAAATGAAGCTTATCTAAAGAATCCTGCTCCTTAACTTGATCCTTGTTTGTGTGGTGAGCATTAGAAAGTTGATCATCATTGGGCTGCCTACCTAGGGGATGTACCTTGTTGCCAGGTAATCTGAATTCTACTGTGGTAAAGGCTGGAATCCTTGCAATATTTTGTAAGGAAGATGTACGTATTTCTTCTGAACAATCATCATTTTCCTTCCTTTGAGTAAGTGATATTGAATTGCTGCCAGCAAATTTACTTTTGCCATTAGTTCCTTGTAAATTGTCATTAAAAGGCTCAGGATCACTACCATGAGGCATATTGAAGTAGTTATACCTGAACTGATGGGGCCTAACCATGTCTTCCAGTTCTGAAGAGGATACTTCAGCAAGCGGGTGATATTGATTTCCACATTTTGAATATGAAACATCATCGCTACTATTGTCAAACACTGTGTCCACTGATATTGTCTCTAAGTTGTTTTCAGGAGGGGATCTCCTTACCAGGTGATTTTCATTAAGGAGCCACCTCCCCTTATCTATTAGCACTCCATTATTTTTTTCTATACATTCATCAGCCTTACAGTGTTGCTTTGTACAATGTCCACCTATATCATCTATTGGTGATAGTCCTCTGTCTGAAATGGTCTGAAATAATGAAAAGCAAGTATTGTCAGCACTTCCTGTATTGCACTTTTGTTTTTGTTCTTTATGATGTGCTTCTGAAATAATAGAAGGTCTTGAAATATTCTCTATACATTGAGACTCATGTTCTTGAGATACAGAGGGCCTTCCCTTAAATTCCAGATCAACAGATACATAGGAGTCCCTTGGGAAACTTTTAGATAGTATCACAGATTCTTCTTTATGGGAAACCTTTAAGCTAGCTTCCGCTTTTCCATAAAGTCTTTCAATAGTTCTTTTAACATGACCGATCTTAAATTGCGTTTGACAAGTTGATTCTGCTCCACTTTCAGCGTTTCTTTCACTAGATTGCCTAAATGTATAATCACCAGTCCCACTTCCTTCACTGTCTGATCTGTAGTCTGAACTTGGATGTTGAAAACATTTCTTGGATTCAAAAACAGTACCTGAATATTTTCTCCGTTCCATTTCTTGTACTATCTTTTTAACTTTTGGTTTCTTATCTATTGTGTCAGTTTCCTTTTCTTTACTTGATTCACAGCAGGAAAATAAAGAGAATGATGTAAAAGAACAGTTCCCTAAAGTTTCATTATAAATGCTATTCTTTTCTTCTTCATTTCCAAATTCTTTTTCATGTTCATATATTGGGAAGATATTATCATTACACTTTTGATTATCTTTCAGTTTGTTCTTTTCTCTTGTTGATCTTTCAGTATATATTTTCCTATCATTTTCATTGTTATCGTAAGGAGCTGTACCTTTGTCATCTGTGGATGCAAATGTCTCCAGTTCTACTGGATGAATTTGCTCCCCAGAATTTACACCATTATTATTTGAGTTTTCATCTTCAGTGGTTATTCTTTGTTGAACATCCTCCGGCATTTCTCCTTCCAAAAAGAATGTGTTCATACACCTATGCTGGGATTCCAGTTGAAAATTAACAGTTTCACAGGTTTCATTTTTCTCCGTAACTTCTGCATTTGAAATAGAGACATATTTTAGTTTATCCCCAACAGTACCTTTTCTGTTAAAGAGTGTCTTAAATGCACACAGATTTTCAGAATCCTTGGAACCTGCTGGCATTACGATACTTTTTTGGAGGTCATTGAATCTCTCTGATTCTACCTCTTGTTCTTGAGTTTTATCGTGCTTTTCTCCATTATCAAAGTTATTTTCATTTTTCATTTTGCATAGGTTGTCATTTTCACAGAATTGTGAAACATTGTTAGTTTCCTTTGCAGATGTATTTTCAGGCCAACAAGCGGAGTCTTTACATTTTTCATGGTGATTCACTGTCAATTCTTGCAAATTCAACACAGCAGCCTTCAAGTCATGAGCTTCTTCTAAGAGTGACATGTGTTTAAGAGATTGCAGCAGTGTAAATATTTCAGAGAATCTACCATTGCTCCCGGGTATGTCTTCTAGTAAGGTAGCTAAACTTTCTTTCAGATTTAGTATTGCACACCAAGCAAGAACTAACTTTGAGGAAGAATTAACTGCTGTAGGGGGAACTGATGATAGATCAGGAAGACTAAATGATTTCTCAAGACTTTTACAATAAGTTTTCCTAAATTTGATGCTATAAAAAGAAGAGGTTTTCAGTTGGCCCAGCAACAAGTCAGAGACACAATCCTTCGATGCGTCAGTCATGGTACTTGCTGTGCTAGTAAATAATTCAGTTTTGGCTTGGACAGCAACATCAGCATTTTGCTTTCTCGGAGATGCGCTCCTACCATGAATGCCAAATGTCAGCCTGTTTTTCATTTTCACAATTCCATCCACTTCATTAAACAACTGATCTTCAGAATTTGTACTCTGCTGGAAGTCTGAGGGCAGTGGATGCTCATTTCTTTCCATAACATTAGCAGTTGTACTCATCACAGAGCCAACCTGCCTCCCAGAGAACTCTTTGACTGATTTGTTTTCGGCACTTTCTATTTTGGTGATGGACTGTGCTGGCTCATTAACCAGATTACATTTAGTTGGATTGTATTCAATTTTATGCATTTTACTTTCAATCATGAACGTAGGCTTCTCATCCAAAGCAGTATTGACAACATCATGAATGATGCTGCTGCTCTCTGCAGGTTCATCTTTCCTGTTTAATGGAACTAAAGTATTTGGAAATCTGCTTTGTACATAGCTTTCTAGTGAATGATGAGTAATCTTAGGTGCAATATCAACTGCATTTTCTCTATTTACAGTTTTGCTTTTGCTTTCGAACATGTTTGAATCATTTTTATTCTTTCTGTGTTTATTCTGGGTTTGTAAAGAGTTCTGCAAATCGCTTTTCAGTGCACTGCAATTTTCCATTCCATTCAGGGTGCTTTCTATCAATGAGGATCCATTTGCTGTCTCTGTAAAATTAACATGAAAAGCCATATTACTTTTATTGTTGAAATGGCATTTATGTTCTTCTTCAGTGTTCAAATTATATTTAATTTCATTTTTCTGATAAGATTTCTTTTCTGCATTGTTTTCACTTTTCAGTGGCACAGATAAACTTATTTTCTTAATGGATCTGGGTTTTATTGTGGCCATCTGTTTGTCACCGCTTGCTTTTTTGGTAATACATAAATCATTGTGTTTCCCAGTCATATACACCTGTGGACACTGGCCCTTTTTAAAGGAGATGTGGTTTAAGCTTCTAGATGTTGGTGCTCCTTCACCATAATTTTCTTTGCAAAGATTTCCTGTGCTTTTGAGAGAAAATGCATGCATATCCGTGCTTTCCATTCTGGATCTTTGATTACCTCCACTAAGGATTGAGTTAGGCAGCACAATCTCATGCTTGCCGGTTCCTTCTCCAATAGATGTCCTGGCTTGCTGACTCTGGACTTTCTTTGCTAGTTGATCCATTTGAATATTTTGGGTTTTGCTCCTCTTCCTGTTATTACTGAAAGAAGCTTTAGACTTAATACCTCCATCATTTTCTAAACTATTACTGAGCTGCCTTGACCTATGTCGACTAACAGATGATCCTATAGTTGTGGTTGACTCGGAAGTTTCATTAGAACTTGATTGTGTTTCTATTTGTATTATATTATTTCCTAAACTCTGGACAGAAAGCACACAATCAAAAGGAATGTTTTTATTTTGGGGTTTAGGGGACTCTGAACAATTAGCCGCACTATTTCTTGATCTCTTCAGTTCTCTAGCTTCACAGGAGTCAGAATGAAAACATTCAGCATTGGTTGAAAGAGGCCTGACATTCTGTTCAATCTTTACAGAGGGTATGTAATTTGATCTTAAATTATTACTATCTTCTCTTTCAACTGACCTATTCACTATTGCCAGAGAAACCTCTTCATCATGGATCATATCCGATCTATTCTGACTGTTGGCTTTTATTAGATCATTTGTCATTTCTTCTTCTTCCATACCATCCATAGAATACTTCACAATACTGATATTTTTCTTGTGTTCTAGGTTGCTACTAGTTGATGGAATTTGGCAATCCGATTGATTGACTGTACAATGGTCAGTTCTCCTTTTGTGATCTTTTATTTCCTCACTGTAGGAAAACTGCCTTGAGTTATCTTGAAATTGTCCTTCTGACACCAGAGTTTCCAACACTTTGACTGAAGCCTGCTTTTGTCGTACTGTTCGAGGCCAGGGTGTTGGTGGTCTGTGCAAGCAAGGTTTTTCTTTATTCTCAGACAACATAGTGCTTGTGTCAGTAGATTTGGGGGAATTCAGACAGATATCAGAAGCATAAGCTTCCGAACCAGAATCAGAGTGTTTGACTGTGGTTTCCACCAGCTTTTCTGGCTCACTGCTTATATCATAATTTTCTAAGCAAAGCATGTTATCATTTCCTTTATGTGCTAAATTAATTAGATCAGATAACTGATTTCCTGAGTCCTTCATAGAACTGAAGATGTTGCAGTTTTTGTCAGCAAAACTGGAATGACTGACCTTGGTTGTCCATTGGATGGTTTCTTCTTCTTTTAGCTTGAATCGAACCTTCATTTCGACCATCATACTGCCGTCTGGATTCACATGAACAGACTTCTCTATGTCATCTTGAAAGGGTATCAGAAACAATTCTGCACCATTGTGTGGGAGAGCATCAGTTGCATTCACAAAAGTATCAGGTTGATAGGAAAAATCTAAAGTGTTATCATTGCTGTCTATTTTGTTGGATGGAAGAGAATGAACATGGGATGTTGAACTAGGGACAATTCTACTCTCTGTTGTGAATAATGAGATTCAAAGCATCCACAACCATAGTATAGATGAAAATAAGATACCATGTAAAAGCATCCACAGGAAGAAAAAGCAGCAGAAAGGAATATAAAGAAGAAAGAAAAACAATCTGATTAGTGGAGGACACAACAAAAACTTATGAAGATAATAGAAATAATTACAAATGCTAGAACTTTAGAAGCAAAAAATCCCATTGTTTACATTGTTTCACCAGGATGCCTATGTACTAATCTTTTTTTTAGGTGTTATACACTGCTACTTTAAAAAACCTAGAGGTTAATATTCAGCCCATGACAGTAAGCAGCTTGTAAGTCGCTCATAGCTGCGGGATAAACTAACCCCAGATATTCAATGCCAGGGCATATATGGCTCCCAGCATTGAATATATAGGTATCTGCACTGACCCAAAAGGTAACTGGGTACCAGCCAATATTCAGACTGGTGCCTGGTTAGTTCAGCACATAAAGGGATCCTTTTACCAAGCTGTGCTAAAAAGTGACCGGCGCTGGTGTCAGCTTATGGGTTTTCCATGCACTACGGCCACTTTGAGTGTTGTGGTAAAATGACTGCCTTTCCAAATTTTTTTGTAATCTCCATGTGCTAATTTCCCCATTAACACGTGGCCATTACTGCAGGATCCCTTACTGCCACCTATTTAGGAGGCGGTAAGGGCTCCCATGCTACTCCTGAGCTAATTGAGTAGCAAGTGATAATGTGCCCTTGCTTTCCAATTAGTGCAGGCATACCTACTCTCCACCCATGGGCATGCCTCCAGTACTGGAAAAGTGCAGGATTAACATGCGCTAAGCGATAAACTACTGTGGGACGCCTCAGCACATCCTGCAATAGTACCCTTTAGTACAGAGTTGGCCTGCATTAGGCCTACCACGCCTTAGTATAAAGGCCCCAAAGTTAGGACAGCCTTTTTGTTCTCCTAACTTTATGCATTTACTTAGACAGAGGACTGAATATTGCCAGTAACTGGATAAGTTGTGGCTCCACACAAACTCCGTCCGTGGACCACCCCTAGCCTAGCTAGTTAGTAAGTAAAGATATTCAGCAGCATTACCTGGTTAATGTCACCTGCTCTGTGAACTTCACACAGTTTATCCAATTAACCCTTTTTATTTGTAGTCGTGTATGCTGAGGCCTAAACTGTATTTAGCCCACAGAGTACAGAGTGAACATAAGAAAACATCATCCTTAGAAAGGTGTTACCGAATGAAAACAGTTAAGGTATGATTTGATATCTGTAAGGAGAATCAATCACTAAGAGGTTTTGACTAAATTAAATCTTTACTTTTCTAATGTCAGATAATTTATTTATCTGTCTAGTTCAGACTTCAGATATAAATCTATTGGTTTTCAATAAATACCTTTAAAAATATCTTTACATCTCAGAAGATAACTTTCAGGGACAATATCATGTCAGTTCCTATTTCAGTTACCTCAACCCACTGAAAGGCTATTAATATTAAATGCACTTTTCAGAATAAAATATATATATTTTTAAATAGTATTCTAACTATTCTTTACCTTAGCTACTATCAATTAGTTCAGAATGAACTATGAAGCACAGCTTTTCTCTCTCAGAAGAGAAATTAAAACCTCTGAAGTTCAGTATAAACCTCTATAAAATCTCAGTACTCTCAGTAAACTATTCTCAATCACTCTTTTATTATTACACTCAAACTTTCTCATATATTCTTTCCTTTCAGACCTCTCACACAGAAACATCAAGAAGCAGGTCTTCTCTCATCAAAGTCTTCCCTTGCTCTCTCTCCAACTGTCACTAATTAGATCCCTTACTAGAGCAGTGCAGCCAATTAGAAAGCTCCTTTTTAAATCAGATTTCCATATTGACATTCCATTGTACATTTTAGGTTAGAAAGTATATAAAACCTTCAATTTTGGATTTAAATTACATAGTTCAGGTCAGAGCAATGCCCTAACATTTGTTCTAAAACAAAAAAAAAACAAAAAGGCACACAACTGCTTACAAAACAGTAGATAAAAAACAACAAAGCAGTGGAATCAAATGCATTTATTGGAACAATACCCAACGTGGCCACGTTTCGCCCTCAGGCTGCGTCAGGGGTACAAACTATCAAAAGTGTATGTAAATATATCATACACACTAGTAGTTCCAAAAAACTAGTTCCATTTATCTGCTACTTCCAACTGAACTGATATGGAAGTTGGAAGTAGCAGATAAATGGACCTAGTTTTTTGGAACTACTAGTGTGTATGATATATTTACATACACTTTTGATAGTTTGTACCCCTGACGCAGCCTGAGGGCGAAACGTGGCCACGTTGGGTATTGTTCCAATAAATGCATTTGATTCCACTGCTTTGTTGTTTTTTTATCTAACATTTGTTCTATAAAGAATTCAATTCAAATTGACCCCCAAATAGCCAAACTGATGCGCTCTAATTATAGGTGCACAGTTATAGAATTACCCCCCCCCCCCCCCCACCACCACCACCACGACATGTCTAAACTAAAAATCTTTACCTGCAATTTCTCTGCAGTCCGTCTTAAGGAAATTGCTAATGAAAACACAGATTTATGGAAACATAAACTTACTCTTTCTGTTTTCTTGTGTGGATTTTGTTTTTGGAAGCACTCGATTTGAGATCCCTGGCAGTTTAGCCGGAAGACGGTTTTGTTCATGATTGTAATTTCTTGGCTTAAAAGGTTCCCTCCCTGCTGCAACTATTGCTCCGGAACTCAAGAGGAGAGCCTGAGTATTGAGAAGCTAAGAAAAGGGACAAAAAAAAAACATCAAGGTCATCCATTGAAAGAAACATGTAGGTAACATGGGCCCTATATTCAATAATGATTTAAACCAACAGGAGATGCTCCTGTCCATTTACATTGCCTGTCCAAGGCTAACCAGGAATTTTCAACAGCACTTAACCAGATAGTGCCGCTGAAAATGCCCAGTTAGCTCCCAAGTCGAAATCAGCTGTTTTGGGGGCATTCTGGGAGCGACTAGGCTAACTGCATAAAATACAGTCCTATTTTTATACAGTCCTTCATAGCCAGTTAAGTACCAAATATCACACTTAACCGCATATGTTTTTGCCAGCTCCATAGACCCAGAAATTCAATGCCAGAAGCTGGACATGGCCCCGCACTAAATTTATAACACCAACAGCGGTCAATGACACGCTGATCACCGCTGGATAAATATCAGGCCCCATGCATTTTTCTTATATAGTATGTGATTGTCATGAAACACCTAGACACCTGCCTGGGGTTACCCCGCGGCCACTTAGATGGTCTATCCCCAAGCACAGCTTAGGTCCGCCTGCACCTGCCGCTCATACTCTACACTAGCACCCTCCTCCCACTGACTGGGTCACAACTGCCTCTGGGTGAGTCTCTCACTCTCAAATTATCCCCAGTGATTTCTAGTTACTGGAGCTATACTCCCAGTGGCCCCACAGTTCCCAGAAAGCACTTACAGACCCAACACATACTCCACCAGGATTCTTTATCAGTCCAGACAGGAAAAAAAAACAAATAAATGTATTTATTCTCAGAACTTGGAACAGTGGACCAAAAAAAAATATATGCATATAGCAAACAGTAACACGTAGCTGAAAAATGGATTAATTAGAAAACTAACTAAACATTTGCATACTTCCTAGAAAGTACCTGGGGACATCAGGACATACAGTATATATCTGTTCACCAGTTATCAAATATAACTGTTTTTTTCCCAGAGCTTTGCTGAAGCCTCTCTAGGTAATTTCAAAACTCCAGGCCAATCAGAGCCCAGAACAGTCAAGTTTCAAATAAAAACTGGTTACATCACAGCAAGGCACTTCCTATTATCTATGTTAACTAAAAGAAAGAGAAGTCAGTCCTCTGTAACAGCTTTAAGCATGAACATGCACTATCTTCTGCTGCTCAAATAGGAGAAATATACTTCAGACATATCCAATACAATTTACAGGTTTAAAACACACTGTTTCTTCACAGTCATATCAAAATATTATTCCAGCATGGTAATGAGAAACATTGCATAGTTCATGCTTAAAGTTATCACAAAGTACCAGGCCCAAGGGAGAGGCTGGTCCAGTCCTGCCTTTATTCTTATAACGTAGGTGGACCAAGAATCATAAACAAAGGTCCATATATGGAAAGAGATAAAAAGAAAACTGAAAGAAATCGCACGTAGAGTGTAGTCAGCAGACAACAGTGGGAAGGTGGAGAAGGCTTCAGAACAACCAGAGACACAGGATGATCATCAAATGACAAAAACACTTTATTTTTTATACTTGCAAACACATGCAAATCCCAACACAGCACAGTGTTTCAGCACAAAGTGCCTGCCTTAGGGATCATGAATTTTTGATGTATTCAAAAAAGTGTTTGAATATAACACTAGGGAATTGCTTTTATGATTAGGAAACTGGTCTTTAAAAAGACCTTTGTAGTAGTGATGCACCTATAGCGAAATACAATGTGAAACACTATGCAGGAAAAGAGAAAAAACCAGGACTGACTTATGCCCTCCCTGTAGACATGGCGCTATATCATAACCCTATGTAAGATGTATCCTCTGGAGTCCTGTAGTTTGGAATGATTTATTATAATTTACTATTCAACATTGTTATCCATGTTTATTCTATTTTATTTATTTACAGGCCAATATCCATTATGCAATGGTCAGCGATTTTTAAGCCGAACAAGAAATTATTCAGGTTCTAGCTAATATTTAGTGCAAACACTTGCATAACTATGCAGGCAAATCAAGGACTGCTTTATGGAGCAGCTGTTACAGGAGCAAACAAGAAGAGGAAAACTTCTACACCTTAGTGGAGCACATAATCTGGTGCAGGAGGTAATGGTGCTGGTGCCGCTTGATAACAGTGATCATAATATGATCAGATTTGATATTGGCTTTGGAGTAAATACACACAGGAAATCCAATATGTTAGCATTTAACTTTCAAAAAGGAGACTATGATAAAATGAGAAGAACGGTGAAAAAAAAGTTTACAGGAGCAGCTGCAAAGGTCAAAAATTTACAATCAGGCACGGATGTTGTTCAAAAATACCATCCTGGAAGCCCAGGCCAAATATATTCCATGTATTAAAAAAGGAGAAAGGAAGACCAAACGTTAGCCTGCATGGCTAGAAAATGAGGTGAAGGAAACTATTACAGCTAAAAGAAAATCCTTCATAAAATGTAAGAAGAATCTGATTGAAAATAATAAGAAACAGCATAAGGAACGGCAAGTCATATGCAAAGCACTGATAAGAAAGGCAAAGAGGAACTTTGAAAGAAAGATTGCACTGGAGGCAAAAACAGATAGTAAAACTTTTGTTAGGTATATTAAAAGCAAGAAGCCGGCAAAATAATCAATTGGACTGCTAGTTGACCGAGGGGTAACAGGGGCACTCGGGGAAGACAAAGCCATAGTGCAGTGATTAAATGAATTCTTTGCTTCAGTCTTCACTGAGGAAGATGTGGGAGAGATACCAGTGCCAGAAAAGATATTCAAAACTGAATGAAATCTTCAGAGAAACTGAATGAAATCTTTATAAACCTGGAAGATGTAGTAGCACAATCTGATAAACTGAAGAGTAGCAAATCTCCTGGACCAGATGGTATTCATCCCAGAGTACTGATAGAATTGAAAAATGAACTTGCAGAACTATTGTTAGTAATATGTAATTTATCTTTAAAATCTAGTGTGGTACCGGAAGATTGGAGGGTGGCCAATGTAACTCCAATTTTTAAGAAATGTTTCAGAAGTAAATCTGGAAATTATATAATGGTGAGCTTGACGTCAGTGCAGGGCAAAATTGTAGAGACTATTATAAAGAACAAAATCACAGACAAAGGATTAATGAGACAAAGCCAACATGGATTTAGTGATGGGAAATTTTGCCTCACTAATCTACTTCATTTCTTTAAAGGGGAGAACAAACGTGTGGATAAAGGTGAGCCAGTCAATATTGTGTGTCTGGATTTTCAAAAGGCATTTGACAAAGTACCTCATGAAAAACTCCAGAGAAAATTGGAGATTCGTGGGATAGGAGGTAGTGTACTGTTGTGAATTAAAAACTGGTTAAGAGGTAGAAAATAGAGAGTAGGGTTAAATAGTCAGTAGTCTCAATGGAGAAGGGTAGATAGAGGGGTTCCCCAAGAGTCTGTGCTGGGATCATTGCTTTTTAACATATTTATAAATGATCTAGAGATGGGAATAACTAGTGAGGTAATTAAATTTGCTGATGACACGTGGAGGGGCATAATCGAATGGGGTGCCCAAGTTTTCCTGAGGGCATCCTCACAGGACGTCCCCGAGAAGGGGCATGGAAACCCGTATTATCGAAACAAGATGGGCGGCCATCTTTCGTTTCGATAACACAGTTGGGGACACCCAAATCTCAACATTTAGGTCAACCTTAGAGATGGTAGTCCCTGATTTTCGGCGATAATGGAAATCGAGGACGCCCATCTCAGAAATGACCAAATGCAAGTCATTTGGTCGTGGGAGGAAACATCATTCGTAGTGCACTGGTCCCCCTCACATTCCAGGACACCAACCAGGCACCCTAGGGGGCACTGCAGTGGACTTCAGAAAAAGCTCCCAGGTGCATAGCTCCTTTACCTTATGTGCTGAGACCCCCAACCCCCCCCCCCCAAACCCCACTCCCCACAACTGTACACCACTACCATAGCCCTTAGGGATGAAGGGGGGCACATAGATGTGGGTACAGTAGGTTTCGGGTGGGTTTTGGAGGGGTCACATTTACCACCACAAGTTTAACAGGTAGAGGGGAGATGGGCCTGGGTCTGACTGCCTGAAGTGCACTGCAGAACCCACTAAAACTGCTCCATGGACGTGCATACTGCTGTCATGGAGCTGGGTATGATATTTGAGGCTGGCATAGAGGTTGGAAAAAATATTTTAAATTTTTTTAGGGTGGGAGGGGGTTAGTGACCACTGGGGGAGTAGGGAGAGGTCATCCCAAATTCCCTCTGGTGGTCATCTGGTCATTTAGGGCACATTTTTGTGGCTTGGTCGTAAAATAAAAGGACCAAGTAAAGTCGGCCAAGTGTTGGACCAAGTGTTCATCAGGAGTGCCCTCCTTTTTTCCATTATCAGCCGAGGATGCCCATGTGTTAAGCATGCCCCAGTCTTTCCTTATCTATGCTTCCGACATGCCCCCGTCAACTTTGGTCGTCCCCGCGACGGAAAGCAATTGAGGACGCCCAAAATCGGCTTTCGATTATGCCGATTTGGGCGACCCTGGGAGAAGTACATAAGTAATGCCACACTGGGAAAAGACCAAGGGTCCATCGAGCCCAGCATCCTGTCCACGACAGATGGGCGCCCTTCTCTTTCGAAAATAAGCTTGAAAGTTATTCAAAGTTGTTAAATCGCAAGAAGATTGTGAAAAATTACAAGAGGACCTTATGAGACTGGGCATCCAAATGGCAGATGATGTTTAATGTGAGCAAGTGCAAAGTGATGCATGTGGAAAAGAGGAACACAAACTATAGCTACGTGATATAAGGTTCCACATTATGAGCCACCAACTAGGAAAGGGATCTAGGTGTCGTCATTGATGACACGTTGAAACCCTCTGCTCAGTGTGCGACAGCGGCTAAGAAAGCAAATAGAATGTTAGGTATTATTAGGAAAGGAAAGAAAAACAAAAATGAGGACTTTATAATCCTTTGTATCACTCTATGGTGCGACCATACCTCGAATACTGCGTTCAATTCTGGTCACCACATCTCAAAAAAGATATAGTGGAATTAGAAAAGGTACAGAGAAGGGCAACAAAATGATAAAGAGGATGAGACAACTTCCTTATCAGGAAAGGCTATTGTGGCTAGGGATCTTCAGCTTGGAGAAGAGATGGCTGAGGGGAGATATGATAGAGGTCTATAAAATAATGAGTGGAATGGAACGGGTAGACGTGAATCGCTTGTTTACTCTTTCCAAAAATACTAGGACTATGGGGCATGCAATGAGGCTACAAAGTAGTAAATTTAAAATGAAGTGGAGAAAATATTTCTTCACTCAACTTGTAATTAAACTCTGGAATTCGTTGCCAGAGAATGTAGCAAAAGCAGTTAGCTTAGCAGGGTTTAGAAAAGGTTTGGATAACTTCCATAAGCCATTATTAAAACGGACTTGGGGAAAATCCACTGCTTATTTCTAGGATAAGCATCATAAAATGTATTGTACTGTTTTGTGATCTTGCCAGGTACTTGTGACCCGGATTGGCCACTGTTGAAAACAGGATGCAGGGCTTGATGGACCTTTGGTCTGTCCCAGTATGGCAATACTTATGCACTGCTCTTGTCTTAGGGCAATAAGCCTCTGAAAATCTACTACAACTATAAGTAAAATAGCTACATTTATTTCAATAAAGTGATTTTCAGAAAAGTATGGTGTTCTTGTGTGAACACTGATGTGCAAGGTTACACTGCCTGGATATTAGAGCATGTGCACATTGTAGAGAATCAGGAACAATAAGTACTACAGCCTGTGGTTACACATCCCTTCCATGTAAATGCAGAGAAACTGAGCACTTATGCACATATGAACCCTAAGCACTATCCTATGATGGTACATACAAGTGCCATAACACCTAACTACAAGGGGGGTGTACACATTGGGGAAGCCTAAGCATGACATGAGCAGAGCTCCAGTTATAAATGTAACTTACAAAATACTACAAGTTGTGTGTGTCCTTTCCACATTTATGTGGCCGTAGTTATACAGTTGCGTATATTTTAGGGGTGTCGGTACAGGTTTATGCTAGTATTCTAGAAAGACATTTGGATGCCCAGCCGCCTTATTTTCGAAAGCGAAAGACGCCCATATTTCGACCCAAATCGGAAGATGGGTGTCTTTCTCCCGTGGGTGCCCAAATCGGTATAATCGAAAGCCGATTTTGGGCGTCTTCAACTGCAATCTGTCGCGGAAATGGCCAAAGTTGACGGGGGTGCATCGGAGGCGTGGTGAAGGTGGGACTGGGGCGTGTTTATCAGCCAAGGAGAGATGGGCGTCCTTGGCTGATAATCGAAAAAAGAAAGGCGTTTTTAGCGTGAATTTGGGTCACTTTTTTGGACCCTTTTTTTCACAAACAAGTCCCAAAAAAGTGCCCTAAATGACCAGATGACCACCGGAGGGAATCGGGGATGACCACCCCTGACTCCACCAGTGGTCACTAACCCCCTCCCACCCCAAAAAAACAACTTTAAAAACTTTTTTTCCAGCCTGTATGCCAGCCTCAAATGTCATACCCAGCTCCACCACAGCAGTATGCAGGTCCCTGGAGCAGTTGTTAGTGGGTGCAATGGACGTCAGGCAGGCGGACCCAGGCTCATCCTCCCCTACCTGTTATACTTGTGGTGGTAAATGGGAGCCCTCCAAACCGCCCCCAAAACCCACTGTACCCACATCTAGGTGCCCCCCTTCAGCCATAAGTGCTATGGTAATGGTGTAGAGTTGTGGGCAGTGGGTTTGGGGGGGATTTGAGGGGCTCAGCACCCAAGGGAAGGGAGCTATGGACTTCAGAGGTAGTTAACTTTTTTTTTAATTGTTACAAGTGCCCCCTAGGGTGCCTGGTTGGTGTCCTGGCATGTGAGGGGGACCAGTGCACTACGAATCCTGGCCCCTCCCACGACCCAATGCCTTGGATTTGGTTGTTTTGGAGCTGGACGCCTTCAGTTTCCATTATCACTGAAAAACGAAACCGCCCAGCTCAAATCCGCACAAATCCGATGCATTTGGCTGGCACAAACTGTATTATCGGAAAAAAGATGGACGCCCATTTTTTCCGACAATATGGTTTGTCCCGCCCCTTCACGTACCCGTTCTCGGAGATAGACGCCCATGGAGTTGGGCGTTCGTGTTTGATTATGCCCCTCCAGGTGTCATAACAGAATATGCTCCCATTGTGCTTTACAGGAGTGTTTAACTGGAGGTGCTCTGTGGTAGAATTGCCTCCTTTGTGCACTGTTGAAATACCTGTGAAACATCAGATGTGTAAATCGTGACGTGTGAGGTGTCCCCCATTCATCTATTCCCTATCCCCCAAATTCTATATATGGCGTCTTTAATTTGTGCGCGTTAATTTGGCCACATGGCTAAATTGCACGCACAACTTAGCTGATTAACAAACCAATCAGTTCCAATTATTTTACTTAACGACCAATTAGCTGCACTAATTAACTTTAATTAGAATTTTGGCACACAGCTTTCTAGGTATATCCTATCATGCAGTGCACGTAAATTCTCATGCATGCAGTCAAAAAGGGGACATGACCGTGGATGTGGAATGGGCGGGTTATAGGTGTTTTAAACATCTAAGTGCACTATTACAGAATACACTCAATCTGTTCCTAACTTGGGCACAGTTATTTAGGCCTGGTTTTAGGTGGCCTAAATGGGTGTTGCAAGAACGGTGCGTGAGTGTATTATATAAACTACGCATAACTTTAGGCATCGCTTATACATTCATGCTAACCATGTGGAATTTCAGCGCAGATTTTTCAGGTGCCATTTATAGAATTTGGCTCTATGTGTAACAGGGGATACACATGTAGATTTTAGTCACAATGAATAATGTCCAAATTATGCCTTCTTTCGATCTACAGATGGTGCAGATATACATGTGAAAAAAACTAGCTTTCTATAATCAGGTTTTACACGTGCACATGGTACACAAATGTATGTGCTGGTATTTACGCATGTATAATATGATTACGGTTTCAAAAATTATTGAATCTTACCTTTCTGCCATCTGTGGTATATAAGTTTATAACAGGATACTCCATAACTTCAGTGACGTGATCCAGAAAAGCATTAAAGTTCTGCATAGTCTTCAAGTTCCAAACCACAGTATGTTTTACTCCAACATCCCCGTTTTTGAAAACAACCAATTTTTTAGAAACTCTTCTTGCTACAGTGCTCCCCTGATGAAAAGGATTGACTTCATTCCGTTTGGCTAATGGCACTCTACGACGATGACGAACACTCAGAGGTCTGCTACTCTTCCACATTAATGGTTTTTTGCTAGCCTGCTCAAGGTTAATAGGCCTAATCTTCCTTTGCTGAGAACAAATGTAGGATCCACCATCTTCAAGCTCATCCAGATTGGTAATGTGGTGTGCCCCTCTTGGTGTAGTTATATTCCTTACTCCAAAAGGCAATGGTACTTTCTTTGACAAGTTGTCTAGCAGCGCATCAAATGTTTTAAAGGAACGTTTAGTGATCACCATCTTGACCCCATGAAAACGTGGGTCACCACTTTTGTAGAAAGAGATCCGCTTAGCTGCAACAGGATCTGTTAGATTGGAGGGACGTGATGATGGAAAATAGTAACTCCCCGAGAAGTTTGGCTGAGCCATGGAAAAATTTGATGAAGTAGTTTCACTCATTTTTACTGCACTCTAAAAAAAAAAGAAGAGAGAAATATCAAAAAATTTCCTTCAACCAAAGAGAAAAGCAACTTATTTTCTAGAAAATTATAGAGTAGAGAGATGTGGTAGCCGTGTTAGTCCACTTCTAAAAGCAGTCAATAGAAATAGAATAAAATAAAACAGAGAAAAGGAAATAAGATGATACCTTTTTTTATTGTACTAACAATACATTTTTTTGATTAGCTTTCGAAGGTAGCCCTTCTTCATCAAATCAGAAATAAGCAAATTTTGATAAGTAACAGCATATATAAGTGAAACATCAAAGTATTTCAATGATGGTCTGAAAGGATGAGGGAGGGGTGGGCTAGGTGAGAAACAGAGAGGGCGGAGAGGATGGGGGACAGGGAGATATGCATGGTGATCAGAGGGTGACAAAGCGGTGAAATTTCTTGGTTTATAATGGGCTAGAAAACCCAGATCTTTGTTAAGTCCTGTCTGGTGGGTGTCAAAATATTTAATCAAGTCTTGAACCATTTTATCTAGACTACAAGCATTTGTGCTCATTTCTTTCCATGTGCTTGGTGAGTTTAGGTGGTTTTTCTATATTTAGACGACTTCTGCCATCATGTTTATTCTGGGGGTAACTTTCTGAATTCAAGGTAATTTTACAACTGGGTGCCTATACAAAATTTTAAAAGCACTTATTTTATAAAGGCAGCACATATATGTATAAAATAGACTCCCACAGAAAATGTTTAACTTCTGCTATGTTTTGATTTATATAGACAAAATTTAAGAGTTTGTTGTCATGCTAGATTTTTAAGATCAAAGGACATATTGATGTTTTACATCAAGAGAAGAAGACCTTCAGGCCAATATTCAAGAGGACTTTCTGACCTGCATAACTGCCTATAACATGTTTTCATTTTATATTAGAGAAGGAAAAAAAAGGTTACTATTTTATATTTTGACCTGATTTTTTTTTTTTTTTGCAGTGCTAGCTTTCAGTTGCAGTATGCAATAACAAAGAAGGGAATTGAAAAAAATGCCATTTTGGATTTTCATTTTGTGGAAAAAAATTATTTTTAAACTGCAGAAAACCGAGAGTAAGACGATCGTTGGTTTGAGGGCTGTATTTCAAATGAACCAGATATTAGCTGATATCCTTACCAATTACATGATATCCAGAACTCTAAATAGCTACTGCTCGGAATAAGCCATTATCCCATAGAAACAAAACAGTTTTCATCCCTCTTTCTAACCTGTCTGTTCAGATTACTGCAACTGCCCATTTTCAGAAATACACACTGATTGTGCTTTCTCGTGATAGAGATATCAGAGTCCTGGCTGAAGTCTCATATCTGAAGAACACTAAATGAAAGGGAAAGGGAAAATAAAGCTACAGAATTGCCATCCCAGGGAAAATAATCAGTTCTAAGTCCACTCATGCCACTCATAAATTACCTACGGAATATTTTTCTTTTTTTTCAAACTTACCTGACATTGCATTCCAGGTAAATAAAAAGGTTTGCAAGTCTGTTGTTGCAGATTTCAATGAATATAATTTCTTAGGGTCGGCAATGCTGAGGAAAGAGATCCCTGCTACTGTTAATCTGAAACTGCCAGACTACAAACATCAGCATCAATTAGCTTAATCTTGTATCAAAGCTAATCGGCACTGCATATAGCTCAAGCTTTGCAATGCATTGGTTGAAGCAAGCCAGCTACTTACCGCACAGGTTTATGGTTGTTTAACCAGTCAAGGTTGATTCTTTTTATGGCACCAAAAAATCTGGTATTGAAAAAAAGGGCTGTTCTTTAAGCCACAGTTAGTGTAAATGTACATGCCTAAGGGCCCTGTTTACTAAGCCGTGCTGTAGGTGCGCTATCATTTTATCACAAGCTAAAAATTAGTGCACGCTAATGCTAGAGACACCCATAGGAATATATATGGGTATCTCCAGCGTTAGCGCACAGTAAATTTTAGTGCATGCTAAAAACACTAGTAAACAAGAAGACGCATGGAGGGGCATAATCGAACACGAACGCCCATCTCCATGGGCGTCTATCTCCGAGATCGGGTACGTGAAGGGGCGGGACAAACCGTATTTTCAAAAAAAAAAAGGTCGTTCATCTTTTTTCCGATAATACAGTTTGTGCCAGCCAAATGCATCAGATTTGTGCGGATTTGAGCTGGGCGGTTTCATTTTTCACCGATAATGGAAACCGAAGGCCAGATCCAGGCAGACTCCTAAGGTCTGTGCCCTGAAAATGGTAAGGACAAATCAAGGTCAAGTATGCGCATACATATATAGTATAATATCTTACCTTATACTGAGTTTATTTTGTTGGGCAGACTGGATGGACTGTACAGGTCTTTTATCTGCTGTTTTTTGCCATGTCAAGTTTTAAATGATTACCTCACAACCATTGATTTATTTCATTCAGGCAGAGAGTAAGCATCTTAAAAGTTTCATCTACTGAGTTGTCAGTTTCTAGTAGAAACTGAATATCATCTGATTACAATCTATATTTTAATTGAAAACAATTCAGCAGTATACAGAGAAGTAGTAGAAAAATGTGAGACCCCCTGAGGAACATGCTAAGATAAAACAGAATTTGACAGAAAGCAGTATTTGCTTCCTTGTTAATTGTTAATAGTATGATCTATTGTATCAAAGGCTGAAGATATATCTTCTTTTGTCAAAGTCCTTTCTTACGGTTTCAAGTATAGAAATGAGTATTTATTATTTATTGCATTTGTATCCCACATTTCCCCACCTATTTGCAGGCTCAATGTGGCTTACAGAGTTTGGTTGTGTTTCTGTGTCATGTAAAGACCTAAAACCCGAACTGGTTGGCATTCAGGATTTCATGTTTTTACCAGAAAATGTAGAAGTTGTTCATAAACTAATTTTTCAATAATCTTCCCAAGAAAAGGAAGCAATTCACAACTACATCTGGGACTAGAGACTGATTTTTAAGAACTGATCAGCATACGTCCTTCCTGCAAGGACAAATAAATAATATACCTGAATATACTACCAATTCCACTTTTCATTGGTTCAAGAATAGAGAAGTGACAAGTATCAAGTGAACAAAAAGTATTATTTACTCTGTAAAATGTTTTTACAACTTGGCTGAAAGATAGTCCACAACCCTTCTGTTGATGAGGGACATGCTGTTTCTACTTTCTCGATTGGTCGTTGAGCTGACTTGTTACATTTGCAATTTTGGAAGCAAATCCAACAGTAAAAATCTTGGCTAGATAAAGAAGACTCTTTGATGTTTCTGGTAGAACCAGGGTCAGATATCAAACGTCTCACTATAGAAAACAACTGTTCTGATTCAGAGGGTGCTGTCTTAATAATGGTATTGAAATCCTGCTTTTTAGCATGAAGACATGCTAAGTTATAGCTTTTCCAGGGCTTGCCCTTATGTTAAAATCTCACAGTGTAATTCTTCCTTTGTCTTTGCTTTAGATTCTTTTCCCTGGGTATTGTAGCTCCATTAGGGACCTCTAACTTTGGGATTTGAAGTCCATACACTCCTGTTTGCTAGCACTGAAGGCTTTCTTTTCTCTTCACTTCTAGACTGCTTGCTATATATATATTCCCTTGCTGGGCTTGTAAATTCTGAAGGTTTTTGGTCATATTCCTGTCCCTAGTTCTGGGCCTAGCTCCCCAGTTGGTGGAATTGAGAGAACTACATTTCCCAGAATTCCTGGGGTCTCCTTCCCTTGTTGGTTCCTTTGGACTTTCTTGCAGCTGTTTTGCCCCCAACATTTCCTTTCCTAGGAGTTTATCTAGAATCTGGCTGCTGCTTCTTCAGGTAGGCATCTTTTCTATTGTTTTTTTTTTTTTCTAATCATCTCCCATTCCTAGATAAGATTTCAGGTGGTTTCTCCCTATTACTACTACTACTTAACATTTCTAAAGCGCTACGAGGGTTACGCAGCGCTGTACAGTTTAACAGAGAAGGACAGTCCCTGCTCAAGGAGCTTACAATCTAAAGGACAAGTGTACAGTCAGTCAAATTGGGGCAGTCTAGATTTCCTGAATAGAGGCATAAGGGTTAGGCTTGAGTTTACTGTGGCTTTACAATCCCTTCCCCTCTGTGGGATACCTGTCTGGGCTTTCCCTCTCAGTATTCCAGTCCCATCCTGAGATTCCTCCAGGATCTCCCTGTAGTGATAGAGCAACTAGTGTGACTGGTTACAATATATTCATCCTAGGTACCTTGGGCAGAGAATGTATGAGGCTGAATTTCCCACACTACAGAAGGCAATTCTAGAAACAGTGGGAAAAGGTTCATTGGATAAGACTGGCTGGATCCAGATTCGCAGAACAAGGTTGATGCAGTCCTGGGTTTACTCCAGTGCATGCTGGGGCTTGTAGTCCTTCTTTTCTTAGGGAATGCAATGGAGAAATCAGAACTACAAGTCCCTGCATTCAATGGGGTAAACCCAGGACTGGATTAACCCTACCCTGAAAATCTGGATTCAGTCAGCAGCATTATCATTGGGTCTCTGACAAAGAGAAGAGCCAAGTGACACTCAGAAATAGGCAAGTCAGAACTCCATATTACCTACATTTAGATGGTACAAGTCAGTAATTAAAGAACCACATCAAAACAGTTCAACCAGAGAACAGTCTGAAATGGTGGGGAAAAAATGTGGGTGCTGAAAGGACAAGATTTGTGAAGAGGAACAAGCAATAAAGTCCTTGAAAGAGCTAAGCAGTTTTAAATGCTTCACCAACAAGGTTGGATTGTTATTTATGGAGCAATTTTCAAAGCACTATACCCGATAAATGATTTAAGCTTCCATAGTGTGCTTCTGGGTCAGGTTTAGGCCAAGGGCACAAAAAATATGCCTACTAAATAAAAATATGTGTTCATTTAGTGATTCTTTGTTGTAGTTGTGTTTATTCTGCTATGTGTTTTGTGTCTTTCACTGTGTATGTTCCAGATGTACACTGCCTAGGACAATTTGATAGCACAGTTTGGAAATGTTTTAAATAAATAAATAATCCAGGAGTAAGTGCCCAAATTACTTCTTGGTAACTGCTGAGGGCATTCCTAGCATCTTCTCATACAGTTACCTCACAGACAGAGCATTGCCATTCAGCAAGAAGGCAATTCTATAAGTGGACACTTCCTTTCAGGCACCCCAATACCATGTGAAAACAGCCTATTTTATAATGACTTCTGGACACCTAGATTCTATTGTAGAATACTATTGTAACCCAATACTGATGACCTGGTGTAACTGTGGACATCCACATTCAACAAGGGTGCACGTAACTTACAGTATTCTATAAGTTGCTGCACACATAAGGTAGCACTGACTATGCTCTACCCATGTGAATGCCCTATTTGCATTTATGTACTATGGGCTCGATATTCACACCATGGGAGGCAGCCCTCATAATGCTGTGATCAGCTCTGACTCTGGATATTCAATGCCAGGCTGTTTCTGGTGATCGGCATTAAATATCTTTGTTTTTTTTGGACGGCTCAAACTTACTACTACAACTAATAATAGTAATAATTTCTATAGCACTACTAGATGTATGCAGATACTTTCTCTGTTCCTAGAGGGCTCACAATCTAAGTTTTTGTACCTGGAGCAATGGAGGGTTAAGTAACTTGCCCAAGGTCACACGGAGCTGCAGTGGGAATTAAACTCAGGTTGCCAGGATCGAAGCCCGCTGCACTAACCATTAGGCCACTCCTTCAATAGTGATCCCTAGGTAAGAACTGGGAGTGTTAGCGGGGGTGGGGATAGGGCCAGGTTCTGGGAGGGAAGGTCCTAATGCCCAGGAGGGTGTGATTTTTACCTCCAGTGGTGGGTTTGGCATATGGGGGGTGATCAGATCAGAGGCAAGTATCGTGGGGGTAGGCTTTGGCACTTCAGGGGTGGATCAGCTTGAAAGAATGTTGGAGAGACGATGATCTGCCTTGAAGGGAGGATCAGACTGAGGGGTTATTGGCAAGGACATTGGATGTGCAGAAGGAGAAGTACCATTGCAGATCTCTTGACAGCAGCTGTACTACTGGATTGCCGGTAATGCAGCTGTATTTACTGCCTCCTCCTGATGTGGCGATAAGTGCACCTGTGCTATCAGCAATCATGACAACTAATATGCATTAATAACCCATGCACTAGCTGTCGTGTAGTGTATTCCCCAGCAAGACTTACAAAAAATTAAATCTTTCCACCATCGGCAAGAGCAAGATGGTGTTAATGTTTCCAGAATACTTTTGTAAAAACAGAGGCAACGCAATTTAGGTAAAGTCACAAGAATCAGTGGTCAATTCATTTCTCAGACCCTGCCCACTTTAGACTTCAAGCCAAAGCTCATCTCTCTTCTCTGAAATAAAACGGCATGACATATCACCAGATGGCAATTGCTCAGTATAATTGCTGCTAGAAATGTAATCTGATTTCAAAGCATCTTTCTCTAATCTGTATTACAAGAGATTTGCATTTACAATATTAGCTGCAGGCATGTAACAGATTTGAATACAGACAATTCTAGTAGTCATATTACCACTAGAGAAATCTGCCATTTTTATAGATTGCAGTATCTTTAATTAGTCTAATCAAACAGCAATGTGTCCAAAGACGGGAGCTAAGTGGTCTCAAAACCTCATGTACTGCAACATCATTTTTTGTTTGTCCTATAAAAGTATCACAGCCTATAAAATATTAGAGCATCTACATATAATTTCAGAAGTGTAATGCAGTGATTGTCTAAATTATCTGTCCAATAAAGGGGGCAAGGGAATTTTGAGTTTTGAGGGAGGCACGTGTGTAATGTGTGTAAGTGACGGCAGACAAAGATCTGAATGGTCCATCCAGTCTGCCCAGCTGTCACACTCACTATCAATTCATGGTTAAATCAACAATGAATGTGATGTCAAATACTTTATCATGGCCTTTCTTTGGTATTTCTGGGACATAGACCATAGAAGTCCGCTTGGCCCTGTCCTTATGTTCCAACTACTGGAGTTGCCATTGAAGCCCACTCCAGCCTATCCATCTTGTCATTTGCGGGACACAGACCAAAAAAGTCTGCCCAGTACTGCCCTCAGAATCCAGACACTTTACAGCCCATACTAAACCGAATTGCCATATACGAGACATAGACCGTACAAGTCTGCCCGGCACAGGCCCTAGTTCACCACAGTCAGAGTCGCCATCTAAGCATCACTCGACACATCCACATACATGCAGCCATTTAAGGTTTTCTGTTTGTTTGGTTTTTTAATACCATCAGTTTTCTAATTAGAGATCCTCTGTGTTCATGCCACGCCATTTTGAATTCTGTCACCATTTTTATCTCTACCACCTCCATCGGAAGGGAGCAGCACTTAATTGGAGAGAGCCTCTCAATATTAGAACAGAGTGTTGCTATGCTATCGGGTCAGTGCTGGGGTGGTCTGGGATAGGGTCTAGACAGTCATGGAATTTTCTGGGCACCGCTGATATTCCATGTGGTGCCCAAATAACTATCCAGATAAGTACAATTGCATCAAGAGATGCCCTAACCCTTCCAGAAAACTATCGGATACCAGGACTGAATATCTTCATAGTAACATAGTAGATGACGGCAGAAAAAGACCTGCACGGTCCATCCAGTCTGCCCAACAAGATAAATTCATATGTGCTACTTTTTTATTTGTACTGTCCGCTTCAGGGCACAGACCGTATAAGTCCGCCCAGCACTATCCCCGCCTCCCAACTACCAGTCCGGCCTCCCACCACCAGCTCTGGCACAGACCGTATAAGTCTGCCCAGCACTATCCCTGCCTCCCACCACCGGCTCTGGCACAGACCATATAAGTCTGCCCAGCACTATCCCCGCCGCCCAACCACCAGCCCCGGCACAGACCATATAAGTCTGCCCAGCACTAGTCCCGCCTCCCAACCACCAGCCCCGGCACAGACCGTATAAGTCTGCCCAGCACTAGCCCCGCCTCCCAACCACCAGCTCTGCCACCCATTCTAGACTAAGCTCCTGAGGATCCCTTCCTTCTGCACAGGATTCCTTTATTTTTATCCCACGCATGTTTGAATTCCGTTACTGTTTTCATCTCCACCACCTCCCGCGGGAGGGCATTCCAAGCATCCACCACCCTCTCCGTGAAAAAATACTTCCTGACATTCTTCTTGATTCTGCCCCCCTTCAATCTCATTTCATGCCCTCTCGTTCTACCGCCTTCCCATCTCCGGAAAGGGTTTGTTTGCGGATTAATACCTTTCAAATATTTGAACGTCTGTATCATATCACCCCTGTTTCTCCTTTCCTCCAGGGTATACATGTTGAGGTCAGCAAGTCTCTCCTCATACGTCTTGTAACGCAAATCCCATACCATCCTCGTAGCTTTTCTTTGCACCGCTTCAATTCTTTTTACATCCTTAGCAAGATACGGCCTCCAAAACTGAACACAATACTCCAGGTGGGGCCTCACCAACGACTTGTACAGGGGCATCAACACCTCTTTTCTTCTGATGGTCACACCTCTCTCTATACAGCCTAGTAACCTTCTAGCTACGGCCACCGCCTTGTCACACTGTTTCATCGCCTTCAGATCCTCAGATACTATCACCCCAAGATCCCTCTCCCCATCCGTACCTAGCAGACTCTCACCGCCTAACACATACGCCTCTCTTGGATTTCTACTCCCTAAGTGCATCACTTTGCATTGAATTTTAATTGCCAAACCTTAGACCATTCTTCTAGCTTTTTCAGATCCTTTTTCATGTTTTCCACTCCCTCCGGGGTGTCCACTGTGTTACAAATCTTAGTATCATCCGCAAATAGGCAAACTTTACCTTCTAACCCTTCGGCAATGTCACTCACAAATATATTGAACAGAATCGGCCCCAGCACCGATCCCTGAGGCACTCCACTACTCACCTTTCCCTTCTCCGAGCGAACTCCATTCACCACCACCCTCTGGCGCCTGTCCGTCAACCAGTTCCTAATCCAGTTCACCACTTTGGGTCCTATCTTTAGTGCCCAGATAACTTACAGGATCCACTGAAGACCTAGATATTTAGCACTAGTAATCAATATGACCCAAGGCTGAATATTGGATCCTAAATCTGCCTGTGGCAGTCAGCATTTCCAAAAATGCTAACCACTGCAGGCTGAATAATGACTCACAAGGGCTGAATATTGCACTTAACCACATAAGCTTTAGTAGCCAAACTACTATCGGATATCCAGTGCTGGTGCCTGGACATGGCCTGGAAATAAATATCTGGGAATACAGCTGGTGGTGGACAAAAAAAACACTGATTGCCACCCACTGAATATTGGCCCACATGTGGGTATCATTGCTAAATGACCTTCATGCTGTATTTGACAGTGGCAATGCAGCCCTTGTGGTCTTCCTTGATCTAACTGCATTTGACCTCATAAATCATGACCTCTTCCTTTCCAGCTTTCTTCCATTGGGATCACAGGTACTGTTTTCCACTGGTTTATCTTTCTAATCATAGTTCCATTGTCACATTGTCCTTCTCCTTTAATTCTAACATAGTAACATAGTAAATGGCGGCAGATAAAGACCTGTACGGTCCATCCAGTCTGCCCAACAAGATAAACTCATTTCTCAGATTTTTCAGTCTCTGCCTGCTTCTATGCTAAATGACATTCTTCTGTCTTTTTCTATGATCCTCACAAGCTTGATCTGCCCGCACTTTAGTCATGACTTGATTTTGTTGACACCTAGTTGCGCTTACATCACCTTCTCCTCAACCCTTTCAAATCCAATACTTCATGGATCATTAGTCAACCATTGAAACCAACTCTTGCTCCTATCCTGCAAATAACACCACTGACCTTAGTGAAATCCTTCAAATATTTAGGTGTTGTCCTTGAATGCACATTGGTTTTTGATGCCCAAGTTGCTTCTGTGGTCAAGTCTATTTTCCTGGTCCTATGTCATATATGTTGTTGTATGCCATTGTTGCTTCTCAAATCGAGACTATTGCAACAGTAATTACACTGGCCTCTCCTCTCCTCTTTTCATGAGACTACAGTTTCTCACAGCTGCCATTTTGACTGCATCACCCAACTTCTAGTTCAATATCGCTGGCTCCCTATTCCCCTTTAGAATTCAGCATAAAATCTTAATGATATCACAGAATTTTTCATACTGTCTCCCTCCTATCTGGCCTCTCTGATTATTCCCTACATTCCTTCTTGAGCCCTCCGGTCTGTGTCCAAACACTTTCAACCCCCTTGGTCTTTCGCTCCCAGCTCGAATTAACAAGGCTAGGTGCCTCCTTCTGTATTTCCCCTTCACTGGAATTCTCTTCCATTTTCGTTGTGATCTGAGCCCTCCTACCTGAATGTCCACCTGTTTTCATTACCTTTCTGGTGCTTGTTGGTGCAGTAGGTGCCAGTACAGGAAATAGTCTCTCTGCCCCTTCATCTTCTGTTTCCTCTGCTCTCTATTTTTACTTTCTTATCTGACATTGTAGTTCCTTCTCTTTCTGAACTTAATTTAAAATGTTAACTGCTTTGATTGTTTCTACTGAAATATATTGTATTTTTGAATATATAACCTGCACGCATGTGTACCCCACACCTGTGTATATCCCACAGAAGAAAGCACATTTTGTACATGCCCCGCACCTATGTACTGTATACCTTGCCTTTATTGCAATAAAATGTAAAATTGTATATTACTCCTATTGAAAAGCACTGATTTTATAAATAAATCTGAGTATAACCCGCACTTCTGTATACCCCACACCTCTTGCAAAAAAATGTGGGTTATATATGTGAAAATACGCTATATAAAGGTGTCAGTGTTCGACCAACACATATATAGACTATGATGGTAATTCTATAACAGTTGCTGAGATAATACAGTTCAAAAAAACAAGGATCTTCATCTAGATATAATTCTCAGAATCTTTTTCAACTTAGATTTCCAATGTATAAAAATTTAAAATCTATCATACATCTTACTTTGTCTATTCAATACCAGTTAGCTAACCTCTGGAACCAGCTCCCAATGTCTTTGAGGTCTTGTATCCAGTTTTGTAAGGCAGGTTTATCTAATGTTTAGTTCACGGTTTGGTAAGGTGAGATTTTTTAAGTTTAATATTATTTGTAGTTCCTGGACTGATTGGTCCAGCTCTTGTTTATTGTGATCTGTCCTTGAAATGAACAGGTATAGGCGGGTTACAAGAACTTGTATAATATAACAGTGCACCTCAATATAGGTGTCAAGAGGACACCTAATTGGAACATGTTCCATTCATCCATAGAACATTATTGTAAATTGTTAGATATGTATCTATAATTTAGGTGTAAACAATTATTGCAGCCATAGATCTGATGTAAACATTTGTGCCTAAGTGCTGTTGATATGCTCTGGAACTATTTGCTGGAGGATGTGGTAACAGTGGTTAGTGTATCTGGGTTTAAAAAAGGTTTGGACAAGTTCCTGGAGGAAAAGTCCATAGTCTGCTATTGAGACAGACATGGGAAGCAACTGCTTGGCGTAGGATTTATAGTATGGAGTGTTGTCACAATTTGGGTTTCTCTCAGGTACTGGTGACCTGGCTTGGCCACTGTTTGGAAAACAGGATACTGGGCTAGATGGACCATTGGTCTGACCCAGTATGGCTACTCTTATGTTCTTCTGTTCTTATTTACAGTATTCTATAAGTTACAAGGCAGATTTTAGAAAGAATGCACAAATCGAAATTGAGATAGCCAGGTGTCAATTTCTGCTAGCATTTTAAAAAGGATCTATCAATAGGGTCAACACTCAACATACAAGTGTATGTTCTAGCACAAACAGGTGTACCTTGATATTTCAGAATATAACTTTGGTCACAAACATTTACGCCTGCCAAAGCTAATTAATTTACAAGAAGATCTGCGATCCACACCCAGATTTTTATACCCATCTTTGGGCAACCTATACAGATTCTGGCTGTGTATATACTTTATTTGGAGATCCATTTGCACAACAAAACTAAATATAAGGCGCAAGATAACCAGTTATCTCTGCTGAATATTTACGGTCAGCGCTGAAAAGTTAATCAGCTATATCACATGATAACTGGCTGCACCCTTCTCCTCCACTGCTAACTCCAGACTCCTTTCCTTTTATCTTGCTGCACCATATGGCTGGAATAGACTTCCTGAGCCAGTACGTCAAGCTCCATCTCTGGCCGTCTTCAAATCTAATCTAAAAGCCCACCTTTTTGATGCTGCTTTTAACTCCTAACCCTTTCTCACTTGTTCAGTACCCATGTATGTTTTATCATTCCCACCTTTGTATTTCCCTTATCCCTTATTTGTTCTGTCTGTCCTAATTAGATTGTAAGCTCTGTTGCGCAGGGTCTGTTTCTTCATGTCCAGTGTACAGTGCTGCGTATATCTAGTAGCGCTATAGAAATGATAAGTAGTAGTAATAGTAGTAATATTCAGCACTGACCAGCTAAGTTTAGCAGATAAATGTATACTACTATAGCAGGACATGTTTATCCACTCTTACTCTAGCTAAGATAATGTTCAAGCACCTTTTTGACCTCATTTGCAACTTTTTTTTAATTAGTCCTCTTATTTTTTTTAACTCCTGTTACTCTATCTTATCTATCTATATGTTCCATCTTTGCTTATATCCTATGCCGTCTATGAAAATGTTTTATTTCATATTGGGTTGACATTTGTAATGTAGCATACTTTGTTTGAATATTTTTACTGCTGTAATTATCTGCTGCTTATGTATGACCTATTTTTGCTGTGCACCGCCTTCAGTGAATTCCTTCAAAAAGGTAGTAAATAAATAAAAATAATAAAATGTGTACGTCTGCCATTTTAAACACATACACATGTTTCCCCAAGCTGTTACAGAGCCCAATATAATTGGGGGGGAGGGGGAGGGGACAAAATGACCTCCCCTAATTGCTCCAGTAGACTATGGCAAAACATGGACACCTTTATATAATCGAGATGTCCCTTGTGAACAGGTGTAAATCCCAGTATTGATTTTGGGGGACATAAACATGCATTCCCTTTCTGAAATGGAGAATGCACCTGTGTATTTTAGCCCAGCCCTAGCCCCACCCAAAATATGCTCAGGCAATCACCACTTGCCATATTTATTTATATTTATATATTTATGTATTTGGATTTAGCTCACACATTTTTCAGTATTAGATCAAGATACATGCATATATTGGCAATTTTGACATGTATATCATGGCTACCTATCAGAATTGAGAGGTGCTTGTAATATATACATCTAAATGGCAGCTTATGCACAAGTTGTGAATAGGGCTTCTAAAATAACCACCTATTCATGTGAATCCTGTCCATGTTCCACCCAGATACTACCCATGTGCACATCTACCTGTGAAAAGACGAGATATGTGCATAGTTATAGAACAGCTCTTACAGAATGTCAGCATTTGAGAAAGTTAGGAATAAAAGTTAGGGTTAACTTCTTCTCCTTAAGTATAAGGGAAGGTTAAAGCATAAGTTTCTTTGAAAATTCTGCACTGCATTTCCCAGCAGGCAGTAGGGCTGGAGTTAGGAAGGAGCAGATACTCAGTAACCTGGGAGCAGAGCTCATTAGCAAGATTCAGGTGCTTGATGACTGACCTATCTCATGTTATAAGAGGACTTTAAAATAAGGTTTTGTCCCTTAGAAAAGACACCGCATATGGGGAAAGGAGGAAGGATGTCCCCAAAAGAGTGGGTGGTTAATCAATATAGGGAGGTTCCTTTGCCTTGCTTGGTTTCCTAGGTACGGGCAGTTGAGCCTGGGGGGTTGGTCTTCACAATAGGTAGCTGGGAGTCTGAGGAAGGAGAAGAGGTTTGCCTTACAGAATGATGCGGGGACAAAGTTTGTCACCATCCCTGTGAGCTCTGTCCCTGTCCTTGCCCTGTCCCTGCGGACTCTGTCCCCATCCCCACCCCATCCCTGTGAGCTCTGTCCCTATCCCCGCGAGCTCTGTCGCTGTCACTACCCTGTCCCTGTGAGCTCTGTCCCTGTCCTCGCCCTTTCCCCGCGATCTCTGTCCCTGTCCTTGCTCTATCCCTGTGGACTCTATCCCCATCCTGTCCCCACAAGCTTTGTTCCTGTCCCCACCCTGACCCCATGAGCTCTGTCCCTGTCCCCTCAAGCTCTGTCTGATCCCATCCACAGAAGCCTCAAACAGTTATGATTTTATATTTAGATCATTTTATTATAAAAAGAAACAGTATTCTGTACCACTGTCATTTTATAAATCACAACCAATACAAAACAAGAATTTAAAAAAAACCTTGTCTCCCCTTCCCCTTAATAAATATACCTTCCACTAATGGGAAAACTGAAGAAGCCAAAATACTGCTGAATGCTATGTAGAAAATTCATGCTAACAGAATACCATGGTCACACACATACAATACAAATGCCAAATACATAATAGCTGACCAAAAATGATAAACTATATTAAACTAAAACCCCAGGAAGCCACACCAAAGAAATGGAAAGAGATGCATTTCCTCCTATACCGTGCAAAATATAAAGATCGTACATGCCTGGAGGAAAGGAGAAACAGGGGTGATATGATACCGACGTTCAAATATCTGAAAGGTATTAATCCGCAAACGAACCTTTTCTGGAGATGGGAAGGTGGTAGAACTAGAGGGCATGAAAGGAGATTGAAGGGGGGCAGACTCAAGAAAAATGTCAGGAAGTATTTTTTCACGGAGAGAGTGGTGGATGCTTGGAATGCTCTCCCATGGGAGGTTGTGGAGAGGAAAACGGTAACGGAATTCAAACATGCGTGGGATAAACATAAAGGAATCCTGTTCCAAGGCAATGGATCCTCAGAAGCTTAGCTGAGATTGGGTGGCAGAGCCGATGGTGGGAGGCGGGGCTGGTGGTTGGGAGGCAGGGATAGTGCTGGGCAGACTTATACGGTCTGTGCCAGAGCCAGTGTTGGGAGGCAGGGATAGTGCTGGGCAGACTTATACGGTCTGTGCTCTGAAAATGACAGATACAAATCAAGGTAAGGTATACACAAAAAGTAGCACATATGAGTTTATCTTGTTGGGCAGACTGGATGGACCGTGCAGGTCTTTTTCTGCCGTCATCTACTATGTTACTATGCAAGGGTTGGTGTTAGGGGACTGTAACTAGGACAACTGTCCCCTGGCCAGAGAGAGCCCTAAGCCTGCTGGAAGCTGAAGAAGGCATGGCCTGGTAGTAGGCTTTGGGGGTCCCCTCCCAAATTTCTGCCCTGGGCCCTAGCCACATCTAACACCAGCTCTGACAGGATACACATTTCAAATCTGTCACATTCTAATCACAAAATAGAAAATATAATTTTTATATATTTTGTTGTCTGGCCATTTTATTTTTCAAATTTGTTTCCTTTTGTCTTCTCAACCCACTCACCAGGGTCTCTTGCCCATCTGACATTTCTTCTTTCTCCATGCTCACCATCCATCCTCCATCTCTGTGTCCCTATCTTTCCTCATGTTCAGAATCTCCCTTCTCTGTGTCCCCTATACTTTTCTCTCCAGCATCTCCCCTGTGGCCATCTCCCCACATTCATTATTACCAATCTATGTCCTTATCCCCTCCCCTTTGTCCAGCCATCTCTCTTCTGTCCCTATGCCCCCCCCCCCAAGTCCAGCACCTCCCTTCTATGATCCTATTCTCCCCCATGTCTAGCATCATCCTCTGTATCCATATACCCCCTCTCATGTCTGGCAGTGTACCCGCTGTGTCCCTATACTATCCGTATGCAGCATCTCATCCTCCTTTCTTTCCCCCCTCCAGCACTTCCTCTGTCGCCTTCACCTCCAGCCCTCCCTCCCTCCTTCCCTCCCGCGCTGCCTCTGTCCCATTCAGCTCCCTCCTTGCAGCGCTGCTTCTGTCCCGTTCAGCTACCTCCTTCCCTCCAGTGCTACCTCTGTCCCCTTCAGCTCCAGTCCTCCCTCCAGCGCTGCCTCTGTCCCCTTCAGTTCCAGCCCTTCCTCCCTTCCTCCAGCATTGCCTCTGTCCCCTTCAGCTCTAGCCCTCCCCCCCTCCCTCCAGCACTGACTCTCCTTCCCCCATGTGAGTCCGGCATTGTTTTCGCTGCAAAGAAGATCCCCCCACAGGCCTGCTCCGGGGCCTTCCATCCTCCAGCTCCCACCTTCGTGAAACAGGAAATTATATCAGAAGGTGGGAGCTGAACAAACTGAAGCACAGGGAGACAAGGTGACTTGCATGTGGTTATACACAGTCAGCTGCAGAGCTGAGGATCCACCCAAGATCTCTTCTGAATCTTGGTTCTGTGACAAACTAAGATTTCTTCCTTTCCCTCTCCCTCGCCTAGGAAGGGTAGTTCTTTTTATCAATTAAATCCACAGCAATTCCTTTAAAAGGCATCTGCTATAGTGCTTATTATCAGTGACCCTGTGACACATACTAATAATAATGGTATATCCAACATTTTTTAATTCTTTTGACCTCCACCACCTCTTTTTTTTGTTTAAGATTCAACTGCTCTGTAAGGTATGAGACAAGGAAACTGTTATCATGATGAAAAAGAAATTATCATTTTATAGGCAAGGGCTTGGGTTAAGTTTCTCTGACTAAGCTCAGTCTGCTTACATCCTTCCAGTTAAACCTTCTAAACATATGCTATTTTGAATGTGCTACCCTTGATGACACTTATAATTTTGCCATTTTCTTTGATTACCATGAAATGTTACCCCTTTGCTCTTTTGCTTGTGCTTATCTGTAGCAGCAAGGATCTCAAAATAAGGGTAGAAAATGAGTAAGGGTCATTCTAACCTGGTTCACTGAAACTGCAACAAAATATTGAACACAACTTTAAGATGTCAGGTAATTCACAATCCTGCTTATAATCGAACGAGAAAAACGCCCAAGTTCCGACCTAAATCGGGAGATGGACATTTATCTCACAAAAACGAATAACGCGGTATAATCGAAAGCCGAACTTGGACGTTTTCAACTGCACTCCATCGCGGAAGCGTACAAAGTTGACGGGGGCGTGTCGGAGGCATGGTGAAGGCGGGACTGGGGCATGGTTATCACCCGAACAGAAATGGGCGCCTTTCGCCGATAATGGAAAAAAAGTATGCGTTTGTAGCTAGAATTTAGGGCACTTTTCCTGGACCCTGTTTTTTCACGAATAAGGCCCCAAAAAGTGCCCTAAATGACCAGATTACCACCAGAGGGAATCGGGGATGACCTCCCCTGACTCCCCCAGTGGTCACTAACCTCCTCCCACCACAAAAAATGATGTTTCACAACTTTTTATTTTCACCCTCAAATGTCATACCCACCTCCCTGGCAACAGTATGCAGGTCCCTGGAGCAGTTGTTAGGGGGTGCAGTGGACTTCAGGCAGGTGGACCCAGGCCCATCCCCCCCTATCTGTTACAATTGTGCTGCTTAATGCTTAGTCGTCCAACCCCCCCAAACCCACTGTACCCACATGTAGGTGCCCCCCTTCACCCCTTAGGGCTATAGTAATGGTGTAGACTTGTGTACAGTGGATTTTGAGGGGGATTTGGGGGGCTCAACACACAAGGGAAGGGTGCTAGGCACTGGGAGCTCTTTTACCCTTTTTTTTGTTTTTGTAAAAGGGCCCCCTAGGGTGCCCGGTTGGTGTCCTGGCATGTGAGGGGGACCAGTGCACTACGAATCCTGGCCCCTCCCATGAACAAATGCCTTGGATTTATTCGTTTTTGAGCTGGGCGCTTTCATTTTCCATTATCACTGAAAAACAAAAACGCCCAGCTCACAAATTGTCGAATAAAACATGGACGTCTATTTTTTTCGAAAATACGGTTCGGTCCGCCCCTTCACGGACCCGTTCTCGGAGATAAACGCCCATGGAGATAGACGTTTTCCTTCGATTATGCCCCTCCACGTAGGCCAGTCCTGAAACAGGCCGTGTTTCAGCGCACAGTGCCTGCGTCTGGGGTCATATGATAGTGTTAGTCCAATATAAAAATGCCCTGCATCTCAGCTGAAGGCAGGAAATAAAAAAAAAACAGTGTACTGAAGTTCCAATGTTATGTAGCCTAGTGAGTTTTGCTGCTCATAACACCTAGATCTGTTTCTTCGGTGCTGACTCCCAAGGTGGACCCTAGCATCAGGTAACTATGATTTGGATTATTCTTCCCAATGTGCATCACTTTGCATTTATCTACATTAAATTTCTTCTGCCATTTGGATGCCTAGTCTTCTAATTTCTTAAGGTCTTCCTGCAATTTTTCACAGTCTACAAGTGTTTTAACAACCTTGAATAATTTTGTGTCATCTGCAAATTTAATCATCTCACTCATTCTGTTTTACAGATCATTTATAAATATGTTAAATAGCACCAGTCCCAGTACAGACCCCTGTGGCACTTCACTATTCACCCTACTACTACTATTTAGCATTTCTATAGTGCTACAAAGCGTACGCAGCACTGCACAAACATAGAAGAAAGACAGTCCCTGCTCAAAGAGCTTACAATCTAGTAGACAAAAAATAAAGCAAACAAATCAATTAATGTGTAGAGGAAAGAGGAGAGGAGGGTAGGTGGAGGCGAGTGGATACAAGTGGTTACGAGTCAAAAGCAATGTTAAAGAGGTGGGTTTTCAATCTAGACTTAAAGATGGTCAAGGATGGGGCAAGACGTGGAGGGGCATAATCGAACAAAAACGTCTATCTCCATGGGCGTTTATCTCCGAGAACGGGTCCGTGAAGGGGCGGACCGAACCGTATTTTCGAAAAAAATAGACGTCCATGTTTTATTCAACAATTTGTGAGCTGGGCATTTTTGCTTTTCAGCGATAATGGAAAATGAAAGCGCCCGGCTCAAAAACGAATAAATCCAAGGCATTTGTTCGTGAGAGGGGCCAGGATTCGTAGTGCACTGGTCCCCCTCACATGCCAGGACACCAACCGGGCACCCTAGGGGGCACTTTTACAAAAACAAAAAAAAAAGGTAAAAGAGCTCCCAGGTGCCTAGCACCCTTCCCTTGGGTGTTGAGCCCCCCAAATCCCCCTCAAAACCCACTGCCCACAAGTCTACACCATTACTATAGCCCTAAGGGGTGAAGGGGGGCACCTACATGTGGGTACAGTGGGTTTGGGGGGGGGGGGTTGGACGACTAAGCATTAAGCAGCACAATTGTAACAGGTAGGGGGGGATGGGCCTGGGTCCACCTGCCTGAAGTCCACTGCACCCCCTAACAACTGCTCCAGGGACCTGCATACTGCTGGTGGGTATGACATTTGAGGGTGAAAATAAAAAGTTGTGAAACTTCATTTTTTTGTGGTGGGAGGGGGTTAGTGACCACAGGGGAGGTCATCCCCGATTCCCTCTGGTGGTAATCTGGTCATTTAGGGCACTTTTTGGGGCCTTATTCGTGAAAAAACAGGGTCCAGGAAAAGTGCCTTAAATTCTAGCTACAAACGCATACTTTTTTTCCATTATCGGCGAAAGGCACCCATCTCTGTTCGGGTGATAACCATGCCCCACTCCCGCCTTCACCACGCCTCTGACATGTCCCCATCAACTTTGTACGCTTCCGCGATGGAGTGCAGTTGAAAACGTCTAAGTTCGGCTTTCGATTAAACCGTGTTATTCGTTTTTGTGAGATAAACGTCCATCTCCCGATTTAGGTCGGAACTTGGGCGTTTTTCTCGTTCGATTATAAGCAGGATAGGGGCTCAGGAAGTCTATTCCAGGCATAGGGTGCAGCAAGACAGAAGGAGCAAAGTCTGGAGTTGGCAGTAGCGGAGAAGGGAACAGATAACAAGGATTTATCCAGGGAACGGAGTGCACGGGAAGGGGTGTAGGGAAGGACGAGTGTGGAAAGATACTGGGGAGCAGCAGAGTGAGTACATTTATAGGTTAGTAGAAGAAGTTTGAACAGCATGCGAAAATGGATAGGTAGCCAATGAAGCGACTTGAGGAGAGGGGTAGTAGAGTAAAGCGGCCCTGGCGGAAGACGAGACGGGCAGCAGAGTTTTGAACCGACTGGAGAGGGGAGAGGTGACTAAGTGGGAGGCCAGCAAGAAGCAGATTGCAGTAGTCCAAACGAGAGGTGACAAGGGTGTGGATGAGGGTTTTGGTAGAGTGCTCAGAAAGAAAGGGGCAGATTTTACGGATGTTGTAAAGAAAGAAACAACAGGTCTTGGCGATCTGCTGGATATGAGCAGAGAAGGAGAGAGAAGAGTCAAAGATAACCCCAAGGTTTCGAGCTGAGGAGACAGGGAGAATGAGAGAGCCATCAACAGAAATAGAAAACGGGGGGAGTGGGGAGGTGGGTTTGGGGGGGAAAATGAGAAGCTCGGTTTTGGTCATATTTAATTTTAGGTGGTGTTGAGACATCCAGACAGCAATGTCAGACAAGCACGCTAAAACTTTGGTTTGTATGCAAGGTGAGATATCAAGGGTAGAAAGGTAGATTTGGGAGTCATCAGCATAGAGATGGTAGGAAAAGCCATGGGATGAGATTAATGAACCAAGGGAAGAAGTGTAGATAGAAAAGAGGAGGGACCAAGAGGCAGAGGGATAGAAGTAGAAGAGGATCCACCAGAGTGAACACTAAAGGTGCGGAGGGATAGGTAGGAAGAGAACCAGGAAAGGACAGAGCCCTGGAATCCAAGTGAGGACAGGGTATCGAGAAGTATGCTCTGAGAGAAATGGTCATTTAATCCTACCCTCTGTTTTCTGTCCAATAACCAATTCCTAATCTCATGGCTCTTTACAAAGAACTGGAGCTGCTTAGAAATTGGCACCTAAAAAAATCAGCGCTAACTGCAATTCTGTAAAGGGTGCATGTCCTTTATAGAAGCGTGTTTAGCTCCGATTCCTGTGCCTAACTTTAGGTGCCAGATGTAGGCCTGCTGAAATCTGGTGTAAATGCTGGTTTCCAAATTAGGTGCACTGAGGCCATATTCTATAATTCCACAGGCAACTTTCAGAATGTCTCTGACATACCCATGGCTATGCCCCCTTTTGAGTTATGTGCTAGTAAGAGTTAGGCAGCAAGCCTTATAGAATAGCGTACAGTCAGATGTGCCTGCACATTTTAATAAATGTCATTCATTAATTGATTGTTAGCTCCCAATTATTGATATTAATTATGTTCATTAGTCAATTTGCGTTCATATCTTGGTTTCACACTTCAATTTGAGCACACAATTCTGGGTGGCATATATAGAGTCTGTGGGGGGGGGGGGGGAGCGTGCACAGTACTAATGATATTGCTCAATGAAAATTCCCATAAATGACATGAAAAACAAAATGAAACAAAAATTATTGGGTTGCACACTCCTAATACACAGTAATGTGGAATTCAGTTTTAGAAAGAGAGAAGTAAGACATCCAGGTCAGGATATGAAAAATTCCCCCAGTGTTTTACAAAGGCTCTTTTAAAATAAGTGTAAAGATGTGCAGGAGTTCAGTGAATGCCTCACTGCATCCAGCAGGAGCAGCAATTTTCCAAAACTACACTTGGGGGAAAAAAAAGCATATACCCTCTGTACCACACATCTTGTTCCCATCATATATCTGCTCTTGGTCCCTCAGCTACATGATAAGCCGCATTGTAGAAAATCTTTAGCACCATATCTATGTTAATTAAATGTTCTAATGCATTCTTATTAGATGTATCAACAGTATTATGCTAACACTGTATTATATCTCCAGTATTTGAATTCCAGTGCTGTTATTTATTTAGATTTTGCTCACACCTTTTTCAGCAGTAGTTCAAGGTGAGTTACATTCAGGTGTTCTGGATATTTCTCTGTCCCAGGAGGGCTCACTATCTAAGTTTGTACCTGAGGCAGTGAAGGGTTAAGTGACTTGCCCAAGATCACAAGAAGCAGCAGTGGGATTTGAACCCACCACCTCTGGATTACAAGACCCTCTGGATTACAAGACCGGTACGCTAACCACTACGCCACTCCTCCAGTATGTTTTTTATAATGTTTCATGGTAGTTCTATTATTAGGTTTCAATTTACTGTTTTCAAGTTTACCTCATGTATTGTATTTATGTTTATTTTTTGTTATTTTACTTTTGTTATGCTTTTAACAAAATTATAAGTTTTATGTTAAACTGTACCTGCTGTACACCGCCTTGGGTGAATCTCTTCATAAGGGCTGTTAATAAATCCCAATAAATAAATAAAATATGTGTGGGATCAACTTTTTTTTTAAGTGGAGTGGAGGAGTGGCCTAATAGTGTAATGGGTTGTACACCTGGGGAACCAGGTTCAATCCCCTCTGCAACTCCATGTGACCCTTGTCAAGTCACTTACTCTCCATTGCCCCAGGCACAACAGTAGCTTAGACTGTGAGCCCACTAGGAACAGACCCAGTATCTATAAAATGAAAAACTGTAAACCACTTAGGTCTAAGTTGTATATAAATACTAAAATGAATGAAATCTTCACGTGTATAAGCTGCCATTTACATGTGGGATTGTTAATAATGGCAGATAAATTCCAAATGACCCATCCTGTATGCTCAGCAGTGATTTGTCCACTTGAGTAGATGTGCAAATTCCCATATAGAATGGGCAATGGGATTTGAACCTTTCTGTGGTACAATCAAAGTGTTTTACATTTATTATATGTAGGTACTTTGTCCCTAGTGAGCTCACATTCTAAGTTTTTGTACCTGGGCAATGCCGGGTTAAGTGACTTACCCAGAATCACAAGGAGGTGCAGTGGGAATTGAAACCAGTTCCCCAGGTTCTCAGCCCACTGTATTAACCATTAGGCTACTCCAACATCCAGACCTATTTGCCTTGGTTCCTCTGCTAACCTATTTAAAGTATTACTATTCATTTTCCGGGTTCAACTGCCACTCTGTGCAGGTTATCCTTACATTCTGCCTGCCAGGTAGTACTGGTAGACCAAGCTTTTCTTGATCCGGCTGTCTCCTTCATCCGCAGGCCTGTGCATCATCCATTGCTACAGTCTCTTAGTGTGATCTCCTCCTGGCACATTCTCCAAAGTCACAACAATAACAAAACATTGTAAATTGTCGACATTGTGCTGTTTATGCTTAAGTACATAAGTATTGCCATACTGGGAAAGACCAAAGGTCCATCAAGCCCAGCATCCTGTTTCCAACAGTGGCCAATTCAGCCCATGAGGGGTATTACTGATTTAAAGCTTTTCTCAGTGGCTGGAAACAGTTCAGTTGGCAGAAGGGGCATGATTCTGCATAGAAATATAGGGATTCATATACAAAAACATTAATGCGGTCATTATTGGGTATTGACCATATATATGTTTTGCTTTAGATCTCCTGAGTTCCTAAATGGATAAATTGTGTCTGTATAAATCAATACACAGGCAAAATTCATTGGTATAACTTTAGGGAGGTCCGGGGCATTCCAGGAACAGTCTCCTTTTATCCAAATAGCCATGTACTTCATCCACTATAGCGATGAAGGTATCCATGAAAGTGGGTCACATAAATAGCAGTGCTCATTTTACACAGAATTAGTGTACCTAGTTATCTTCTCAAGGTCTCCGACTCTGGCTAGATGAATATATAAATTCTTGTACTTATAAACAATAGCAGCACCCCTGCACATCTTTTATCGAGTTCTAATTTTTGTTCACACCACTATCCTCTAGTTCCTATTTCTGTCCTCTATATCAGGCACCCATTCCAAAATAGAAGGGATTTTCAGCTGAACAAGTTCAAATTTGGAATCAGATTGGCCTATATATCTTTCCTGGTATGTAACTTTCTCTTTGAAAGATGTGCACTAAAAATCTAGGTTTCAGTCAAGTCTCTGATGAACCACCTAAATACTGTAAATTGTAAATAAGAAAAAATGATACATATATCAGAATCATAAAAGCCTCCAGTTTAGGCTATTTCAATATGCCTGTACATAGAAAGTTTTCAAAAGCTATTTTTAACTTTCGTGAAACACAGCAGCCATTCCAAATTCATCCCACATTAAATTTACCAAGTGAAGGTCGGCTTCCAGCAATAATTCAGACTGAGCATGACAGAACAATGGAGCTGTGGCTCAGTATAAACAGGTAGGCACTAGGCCTCTGCTTCAATATCTCAGCTGATAAGCCATTCTTAGGACTTCATATAAATCACTGGAAGCAGCTAGCGGAAACAGCCATGGAGGGTAAATCTACCCTTTATGTTTTTCTTAGCAGGCTGCCATTCTGAGAAATACTGAAGAACGCCTCTTTGCTTGACTTAAAAAGAAGTGACCTGCTACTGTAATCTTGCTATACAAAGTGCTTGACCCAATTACAAAAGTTTAATTAGTTTAGTGCTATTTTCGAGTTTGTTTTCCTTATTGGGTCAGACCAGCTCTTTACATGCCTTCTCTCAGCATTTTAATGGGAGAGGCTTGTGGCTGATTATGAGGGCAATTTTCAAGGGCATTTCCTTGCATAAGACAGGATTTTACATGCAGATAGTTTTTTTTTTTTTTTTTTGTAAATTGTCCAACATACATACAGGAAACATTAATTGCTTCCCTTTTGGGTTTTTTGCTGAGCAGGACTGAGGACCAGAATAATGCTTTTCTGTTATTGTTTCTTGATATCTCGATAGTCTTTGATTCTATACTGCCTCAGGTTCTTTTAAGGTGATTACAAGATATAGGTATAGGTGGGAAAGTTTTACAATGGTTTATCGCTTTTTTAGATCATCTTTACCAAATATAGTTTTCACAGGAGGAGTCCCCATCAGTTATGAATAGTTCAACTTTTAGTTAGATACTAACTAGGGGCTTGCTCTCATTTACCACGCAGGAATCGCTAGTTCAGCTTTGTAAAAGTAGCCCTAGCTGTGCTCAGAATGACTTATTGGTTAATTTAAAAAATACCAAGGCACTGGTGGTACCAGTTGACCACCAGTATTTTCCTCAAGATCTATTGTTTTCACCTTTTTTTCTTGAACTGATTCTAATTAAATCTCAGGTTCATTATTTAGGACCAGTACTTGATTCTCTGTTGACATTTCATCTCTAGGTTTTAATTTCATCAGTTGCATTGTCTTCAGTGTGTTTTAGAGGCAGAGGATTTTCATTTGGTTTCTCAGTTGTTGATTCTTCTTTTGATTATTTGAAACATTTTATATATGAATTTGCTTGATACAGCTAGGGCTTCACAGCTCACTCAAAAGGATGCTGCCTGTCTGATTTTTGGCTCTATACATATTTCTCCCATTCTGAGGGATCTGCACTGGTTTTCTGTTAAATATCATGTCTTAGTTAAGTGTCCCTGCTTGATTTTTAGGATAGTGTATAAAATATGCATTTGTGATTACCTCTCTCCTAAGGGAGGGGGAGATGGACTCACACCTTATAGACAAGGGAATCTTGGGAACAAAATCTGAATGCCACTCAGCAGACAAGTGCTGACTGAGGGCTGTGGAGTCCTATCTCTATGTTCAGCTAGCTCCGGCTGATGAACTGGAGGCAGGAGTGAGCCTATTAGGCTCAACTGTGGTGCTAAGCCAAAGGGTTGGTATACCGGGGTCTAGGACAACACCAGGCTGAACACCTTACCATCTGCAGGAGGTAGAAAATACTGAAAAGTTTCAGTAGAGTGCAAGCCTATATCCCGGTGATGTCACTGGACTTTTCAGCTCATCAGATCCTATTCTAAAATATTAGTGGAACTTGACACATCCCAACCTGGATGTTTCAGTTCCAATTTGTCAAAATGGTAAATGGAGAGATTTGTACTGATTAATGATGATCCCACATATCCAATACAAATTGAGAACAAGTCCCAAGAAGAGTAACTCACAATAAATACCCAAACAAGGAAAGAAGACTTCAGACACCCAAACACTAGTACTTCAGTATCTTACTGGAGTATATTTTAAAATCTTATACTACAAAGTCTAATATTTCAACCACAAAACATTTACATAAGTACATAAGTACATAAGTAGTGCAGAAATATCAGTAATTGTAATTAAGTTGTAGTGTATGTTTTAAGATGCTCCTGTAACAAATTATAATTTACCTCAAAACAAGATAGAATGACACAAATCGAGTTTATTGAGAGGATGAATTGAAGCTCCCTGGGGGAAATCCACTATTTCTGGGATAAGCAGTATAAAATTGTTTCTACTTTTTTGGGATCTTGCCAGGTATTTGTGACCTGAATTGGCCACTGTTGGAAACAGGATGCTGGGCTTGATGGACCTTTGGTCTTTCCCAGTATGGCAATACTTATGTACTTAAGCATAAACAGCACAATGTCGACAATTTACAATGTTTTGTTATTGTTGTGACTTTGGAGAATGTGCGAGGAGGAGATCACACTAAGAGACAATATGGGTTTGACATACAAATCATGGACTTATGACATTGTTATTCAGAGTTCCATTTGGATATTGATGATTTGTTCACTGGTTGTCAGCAATAGTGTAATATGATTGGCTATCAATATGATGCTGTTTTTGTTAAAAGCTAGAGCCATTTTGAACTGTGTAAAGATGGCAGAAAGAGCATGATACTAAATTAGAACCATCTTCAGAATTGGTATGTTTGGAGTCAGTCACCAGTGAATACATTTTATAATTGGATGTGTAACCATAATTGTTTTTTATATTATTTCCAGGATTTGAGAAGACTATTTGGTTGAAAGCGCTTTTGAATTTTTGTAGGCGTATCAACGATTGCAGCATTAAAATTGTGTCAATAGAAACAACACCCCTGAGGAAGCCTGTTAAGTGAAACGGTTGGGCCGTCGTCAAGGGTGATAAGCTAAATGTTTATTTTTGCTAAATGTTTTGGTGGTTGCAATAATAAGTTTTAAAGCACAAGGCACATAGAAGATTGGAGCTCAATTATTGCAATTTTTTTTTAAATGTCACAATGGTTTTGACCAATGAATGAACACAATAGCCCAGTAAGACACTGAGGGAGTCATTTACTAAGCTGTGGTAGCATTTTTAGCTCACAGTAGAAATCAGCTGTCGGTAAACACCGAGACACCCATAGGAATATAATGAGCATCTTGGCGTTTACCACCAGCTGATTTCTACCGCAAACTAAAAACGTTACCGCAGCTTAGTAAAAGACCCCTTGAAATATTAGCATTTGGGCATCTGAGGTTTTTTTCCCTAATTTATGTATTCATTATGAGTTACTCTTCTTGGGACTTGTCTCAATTTGTATTGGATGTCAGTTTCTACATCTTTTCTAAAATACCACTCTATGGGCCCTGTTTACTAAGCAGCGTTATATGCGCATTAACATTTTTAATTACTACTACTACTACTATTTAGCATTTCTATAGCGCTACAAGGCATACGCAGCGCTGCACAAACATAGAAGAAAGACAGTCCCTGCTCAAAGAGCTTACAATCTAATAGACAAAAAATAAATAAAGTAAGCAAATCAAATCAATTAATGTGAACGGGGAGGGAAGAGAGGAGGGTAGGTGGAGGCGAGTGGTTACAAGTGGTTACGAGTCAAAAGCAATGTTAAAGAGGTGGGCATGTTAACCATATACACACATATACACACATGTTAACCATATACACACATTAACCATGTACATGCCTACAATATCCCTACATGCCTACATGGTTAGTGCATGCTAAGTGCAGGCACACTAAAAACACTAACGCACCTTAGTAAACAGGGCCCTATGTATCAACTAGCTCACCTTTATTGTCATATTTGTTTATAACTTTATAAAATCTAATACATTGCAATGCTTGCCTTTGCTAAGCCCACATTGATTCCATGTCTATGTGGCCAGTAATTTTGTTTTTTTTTTAGAATTACTTCTACCATTTTGTTGAGACTGACACCAGGCTCCCTGTTCTGTAATTTGATGGGTCACCCTTAGACCCCATTTTTAAAATATAATGTTGCATTACTACTACTACTACTATTTAACATTTCTAAAGCGCTACTAGGGTTACGCAGCGCTGTACAATTTAACATAGAAGGACAGTCCCTGCTCAAAGAGCTTACAATCTAATGGACAAATGTACAGTCAGTCAAGTAGGGGCAGTCAAATTGGAGCAGTCTAGATTTCTTGAGAGGTATAAAGGTTAGGTGCCGAAGGCAACATTGAAGAGGTGGGCTTTGAGCAAGGATTTGAAGATGGGTAGGGAGGGGGCTTGGCGTAGGGGCTCAGGAAGTTGATTCCACGCATAGGGTGAGGCGAGGCAGAATGGGCGGAGCCTGGAGTTGGCGGTGGTGGAGAAGGGTACTGAGAGGAGGGATTTGTCCTGTGAGCGGAGGTTTCGGGCGGGAACGTAAGGGGAGATGAGGGTGGAGAGGTAATGAGGGGCTGCAGACTGAGTGCATTTGTAGGTGAGAAGGAGAAGCTTGAACTGTATGCGGTATCTGATCGGAAGCCAGTGAAGCGACCTGAGGAGAGGGGTGATATGAGTATATCGGTTCAGGTGGAATATAAGACTTGCAGCAGAGTTCTGAATGGATTGAAGGGGGGATAGATGGCTAAGTGGGAGGCCAGTGAGGAAAAGGTTGCAGTAGTCAAGGCGAGAGGTAATGAGAGCGTGGATGAGAGTTCGGGTGGTGTGCTCAGAGAGGAAAGGGCGAATTTTGCTGATGTTAAAGAGGAAGAAGCGACAAGTCTTGACTGTCTGCTGGATATGCACAGAGAATGAGAAGGAGGAGTCGAAGATGACTCCGAGGTTGCGGGCAGATGAGACAGGAAGGATGAGGGTGTTATCAACTGAGATCGAGAGCAGAGGAAGAGGAGAGGTGGGCTTTGGTGGAAAGACGATAAGCTCGGTCTTGGACATGTTTCAGGTGGCGGTTGAGAAAAAATATCCGCCAGAAGGCGGAGAACTCTAGACGCCCCACGGACAACAACAAGAAATGAAATAAAGACCTCCCTTTGTTGAGGATTTGCCTTCATCAAATAGTTCTCAAAAGCATTCGGCATTAAGACTCCTGATGCAGGCCTAACGGCCGAAACACGACGTTGTGTCGAGTCTTTATACCTCAATAAACATCTTTATTATTATATATCCTTTCAGTCTTTGGAATCCTTGGTTGTCCTCCCACTTTTATTTCATTTCAGGTGGCGGTTGGACATCCATGCAGCAATGTCAGATAAGCAGGCCAATACCTTGGTCTGGGTCTCCACGGTGATGTCTGGTGTGGAGAGATACAGCTGGGTGTCTTCAGCATAAAGATGATACTGGAAACCATGAGATGAGATCAGTGAGCCCAGGGAAGAGGTGTAGATTGAAAAAAGAAGGGGTCCAAGGACAGATCCCTGGGGAACTCCAACAGAGAGCGGGATGGGGGTGGAGGAAGAACCATGAGAGTGTACTCTGAAGGTGCGGTGAGAGAGATAGGAGGAGAACCAGGAGAGGACAGAGCCCTGGAACCCAAATGAGGACAGTGTGGCGAGAAGTAAATCATGATTGACAGTGTCAAACGCGGCGGATAGATCAAGGAGGATAAGGATGGAGTAGTAGCCTCTGGATTTGGCAAGGAACAGGTCATTACAGACTTTAGAGAGTGCTGTTTCTGTTGAGTGTAGAGGGTGAAAACTGGATTGAAGTGGATCGAGGATGGCCTGAGAGGAGAGGAAATCAAGGCAGCGGCTGTGAACAGCGCGCTCAAGTAGTTTGGAGAGGAAGGGTAGGAGGGAGATGGGGCAGTAGTTGGAGGGACAGGTAGGGTCAAGTGATGGTTTTTTGAGGAGAGGTGTGATGACGGCGTGCTTGAAGGTGTCAGGGACAGTTGCAGTGGAGAGAGAGAGGTTGAGGATATGACAGATGGAGGGGGTGACAGTATGAGAGATGGTGTTAAGTAAGTAAGTTGGTGGGAATGGGATCAGAGGAACAAGTTGTGCATTTCGAGGAGGAAAGAAGGCAGGCGGTTTCCTCCTCGGTGATATCAGGAAAGGAGGAGAAAGAGTTGGTTGGTTGGTTGAGGGAGAGGGTTGATGAGAGAAGAGGAGGAGGTGGCTTGGTAGTGAATTCAAGGTTGATCTTTTGCACCTTGTCGCGGAAGTAGTCAGTCAGTGATTGAGGAGAGAGTGAGGAGGGGGGTGGGAGCGGAGGGCACTTTGAGGAGGGAGTTAAGGGTGGCGAAGAGACAACGAGGGTTGGAGCTGAGAGAATTGGTCAATTGGGTGTAGTAGTCCTGTTTGGCAAGGAATAGGGAGGACTGGAAGGAGGATAGCATGAATTTGTAATGAAGGAAATCTGAATAGGTGCAAGATTTCCTCCAGAGGCGTTCAGCAGATCGGGCGGAGGAGCGAAGGTAGCGGATGCAAGGGGTCAACCAGGGCTGGGGATTAGTACGCCTTGTGGGACGGGAGATGGATGGTGCGAGGGTGTCCAGAGCAGAGGAGAGAGTGGCATTGTAAGCGGAGACCGCCTCGTTGACAGACTCGGAGGACATGATGGAGGAAGGAGATTAGGAGTACTAGAGGATAAGGTGGGAGGGTCAATAGCCTGGAGATTCCTGGAAGTAGTGGTTAATGTTGGGCGAGGCTGAGGGGGGGTGAAGGAGTGTGAAGGTGATCAGGTGATGATCAGAGAGAGGAAGAGCTGAGGCATGGAAATTGGAAGGTGAGCCAGAAAAGGAGAGGATGAGGTCAAGACAATGGCCATTTTGGTGAGTAGGGTTGGTGGAGCACAGCTGGAGGTTGAAGGAGGATGTTAGAGTGAGGAACTGAGAAGCATGAGAGTTGGATGGGTCATCAGCGTGTATATTAAAGTCTCCGAGAATGAGGGACGGAGATGAGGGATCAAGAAAAACAGAAAGCTAGGCATTGAAGTCAGTAAGGAAGGAGGAGAGAGATTTATCAGGGGGGCGGTAAATGACTGCAACTCTGAGTGGCAGCGGGTAGAATAGACGGATGGAGTGAACTTCAAAGGATGAGAAGCAGTGAGATTGCGGTAGGAGGAGGGGTTGAAAACTACAGGCGGGTGAGAGTAGTAATCCAACACCTCCTCCACGGCCAACTGGGCGGGGAGTGTGGGAGAAAAGATAACCTCCGTGGCATAGGGCCGCGACTGAGGCTGAGTCATCGGGGGTGAGCCAGGTTTCAGTTAGGGCGAGCAGATAAAGGGAGCGGGAGATGAAGAGATCGTGGGTGAAGGAAAGTTTGTTGCACATGGAATGGGCATTCCACAGGGCACACGAGAAGGTGAGGGAAGAAGGGGGAAGGAGGGGAACAGAAATGAGATTGGAGATATCTCGGAAGCGTTTGCATGGATAAGACGAGGGCATGTGAGGGGGGCCTGGATTGGGATTGATGTCACCGGCGGATAGTAGGAGGAGCAAGAGAGAGCGGAGGAGGGTGGGGGAGGTAGGGCGAAGAAGGCGACGAAGACAGGATGAGCTTAGTAGGAATGGGGATGGGCTAATGGCAGGAAGGAAGTGTTGAAGGTTGAGAGCTAGGGGGGGGATAGGAGAGATGGTGAGGTGGTCAGGGATGGGGGTGGGTAGGGTAGTGCAGTAGTGAGTAGGACGGGAGAGGACATGGATGGGCAATGAATACCTGCGGTGGACAGCGGTGGGGGGAGGGAGAAAAGATTAGGAAGGGACAGGGCGACGAAGAGAATGTGTAAAGGGGCCATGGTCAGGGAGGCAGGTGATAGGTGAGCTAGTAGGCAGGTGGGTCGGCAGTTAGATAGTTGTGCAGGCTTGAAGGCAGGCGGCAGGCGGGGAGGCAGTTAGGTAGTTGAGCAGGCTAGATGGCAGGCAGGTAGTTGATGGGTTGATAAATAGGCAAGTTGATGATCTGGCAAACAGGCAGGTTGGTTGCTGATCAGCAAGCAAATTGATGGACTGACAGCATGCAGGTTGGTTGCTGGTAGGCAGGCAGGCAGGCATGCAGGTAGGCTGGGGTGGATGCGATGGGAGCTGGAGCAGATTGCTGGAACAAGTAGGGAAAAGCTGGATCAGGCGGACTGGAACAAGCTGGAGCAGATTGCTGGAACAGGCAGGGAGAAGCTGGAACAAGCTGGAACAGACTGATTGGAGCAAGCTGGAACAGACGGACGGGAACAAGCTGGAATAGATGGACTGGAACAGTCTGGAACAGACGAACAGGAACAGGCTGAAATAGTTGAACTGGAACAGGCTGGAACGGGCGGCCTGGCACAAGCTGGAACAAGCTGGTACAGATGGACTGGAACAAGTTGGAGCAGAAGACAGCGGAGTAGCAGGGCTGGGACACGCTGGAACAAATGGACTGGAACAAGCTGGAACAGACGGACTAGAACAAGCTGGAACAGACTGGGACTGGAACAGGCTGGAACAAGCTGGTACAGACAGACTGGTACAAGATGGAACAAGCTGGAACAGACTGGGACTGGGACAGGCTGGACAGAAGGTCAGGAGCAAGCTGGAACAGATAAGCTGGGAATGGGTTGGAGCAGAAGACAGCGGAGCAGCAGGACCAGAGCAGGCCGGAATAGACGGATTGAGAGAAGCTGGAGCAGAAGCAGAGGAGAGCAGAGCAGCGGAACTGGAACAGGCTGGAGCTGAAGGACCGGAGCAAGCTGGCAGCAGGGCAAGGCAAGGACAGAGCCAGCAGGGTTCACAAAGACCTGAGAATGGGTCTGAGGGAGAGGATCAACATCAGGGCCTAGGGATTAGCTGCCCCAGGACACCTGGCTCCCCATGCTCCTCACAGAAGGATCCACACCAGGGCCAAGGGGTCAGCTGCCCCAGGTCTCCTGGCTGCCCACGCCAAAGGAACAAAGCTGCAATTGAGGAGCAGAACTCCCAGGCGTCGATCACCCGCTGCCTCGCCCCCACCTCAATCACCCGGCCCACGCTACTCCGGTTACCAGGCAGCGGAAACGAGGGACAAACGGCCGCCACGTGGACGCGCGGTCCCACGGTGCACAGCCTTACATCGATTGCCCCGCTTCCACTGCTCACAACCTCTCGCCCCGCACCGCCAGCCTCTCGCCTCTCCGCCCCCCTCCAGTCCTCAAGTTCTGTAACCATTTTAAATGGTGCTACTGATTACAAGTAATGGATTAGCAATTTCATGCTTCACCACTTTTAAAACTGTAGCCCTGGTAATTTGTTACTCATTAGTTTTTTATTCTATTTCTATTACATCTTCTAGATTTACAGTAATTTGATGTAGTTGTGTCAAATTATCATCGTCAAAAAAGGTTTATGGTTTGAATATTACCCAATCAACAACACTTCCTCATCTTATTAATGATACTGTATTGCACACTTTATCAGAGAGTAAAGACTTTGTCAAAAAACTTTATCCAAAGATGGAGGGAAATGCCTCAACAGACTGCATTCTTTAAAGGCAATAAGCCGTCACTTTTAAGGAGCACTTGCTGTCATCGTTGGCAAAAAACCTCCATTAACTTCCATCAATTAACAATCTTTCTTATCAAATATTGTTTGAATAAAGAAACATCTTGTAACGTCTCTCAAACCCCCACGGCTTTTTCCTCCATCTTTGGATAAAGTTTTTTGACATAGTCTTTAATCTCTGATAAAGTGTGCAATACAGTATCATTAAGAGGAAGAGGAAGTGATGTTGATTGATGTAATTGATGTAATTAAGCTCTGACTATTAGTTTTGGTTGTAGCCCAAACATTTTCCTCAATAAAGATCAAGGCAAAGAATTCATTTAGGACTAAATTCTATAAATGGTACCAACAAAAAATAACGCTTAGCATTATTCTATAAACAGCATTCAAAGTTAAGTGCCGTTTATAGAATAATGCTTATTGCTGGGATCCACGACAACTTTTAGGTGTGAGCATTTACACCAACTGAACCCTGGTGTAAATCCTTGAGCCTAAATTAGGTGCAGATTCCCTTTATTCTGTAACAATGTGCATAAATTGTGGGAACAACCCTGATTTGACCATGACCCTTCCATGGCCACCTCCTTTTTTGGAGCTGTGCGTAAAATTTATGAGTGTATCTGGGCACATACATTTACATGTGTAAATGTCAATGCCAATTAGCACTGATAATTCTTAGGGCACAATTATTGGCGCTATTTGGATCATTCATCAATTAAATTAGTCATGGAAAATGGGCACACGCCCAAATTTGTGCGTGCAATTTTAAGTGCCATTTATTGAATTTGGGAGTTAGTTTTTCTGTTATTTCCTTACCCTTCCTGAATACTCCTTTTGTTCCCTGGTCTTCAAGTAGTCCAACTAACTCCCTGATGGGCTTTTTATTTTGAATGTACTTGAAAAGGTTTTGATTATTAGTCTTTGCTTCTATAGCAAGCTTTTCAAAGTTTCTCTTTGCCTGCCAGTTTCTACGCATATACATCTAACTTGTCATTTCTTATGCTGATCTCTATTTCACTCATTACGGTATGCTTTCTATTTTCTGAAAGAAGTAATTTTCCACTTAACCATTAAACCATGCTGGTAGTCATTTGGAGGGGCAATTTCGATAAAGTGTCTAAATTAGAATTTGGACATTTTACACAAAACGTCCAAATTCTGAACAGGAAAGAAGGTCATTTTCAAAAAAGATAGACATCTATCTTTTTTTTTGTTCGAAAATACTATGGACGTTTTGTGATTTGGACTTTTTTGTTTTTCGGCCATTTTCGAAAAAAAAAAAACGTCCAAGTGCAAAATATCCAAAATCAAGCCATTGGGACGTAGGAGGAGCCAGCATTTTTAGTAGACTGGTCCCTCTGACATCCCAGGACAGCAATAGAGCACCCTAGGGGGCACTGCAGTGGACTTCATAAACTGCTCCCAGGTACACATCTGACCATTGCTCCCTTAACTTGTGTGCTGAGCCCCCCATAACCCACCACCCCCACCCTTCTCTCTCCCCATGTTAACCTTCTTCCCTGTCTCTTTCAGTGCTCCCCATCCTCCTTAGGGCCATATATCTCCCTGGCCTGCTCCCACGGTCCATCCTCTGGCAGCTCCAAGGAGGTTTTAATAGGAGACCAAGTGAGTGGAGGAGTGGCCTAGTGGTTAGGATGGTGGACCTTGGTCCTGAGGAACTGAGTTCAATTCCCACTTCAGGCACAGGCAGCTCCTTGTGACTCTGGGCAAGTCACTTAACCCTCCACTGCCCCATGTAAGCCACATTGAGCCTGCCATGAGTGGGAAAGCGTGGGGTACAAATGTAACAAAAAAAAATGTTAAAACCAATTAGGCCAGTCTCAGTTTCCCCTTCCCCACAGAGCTGTCATCACCATATTCTCAAAAGAAAGCAAGCAAACCTATGAGTTGCTGCATCCACATTGCCACTCTTTATTATTGGTAGCATTTGCATTTAATCTCACTTATATTTTCAAACATGTCGATTTGTGCAGTATACGGATGTACACAGAAGAAGTATAATAACAGAATAACTTTTCATAGGAAGAGTAGTAATTTGTTATAAATCGTAATCAGTGTGTCATTTGGAGGGGCTGGTTATAGGGACACTCTAGCTTGTGTTATATGTAAGCCACACTGAATCCGACTTTGCTTGGGATAATGTGTGATATAAATGTTAAAAAAAAAAATCCTTTATCCTCCACGTTTCAAGATACTGCCTATCCTGCTGGATAGTGATGGCACAAGGAAAGCAAGATTGGTCCAGTGAAGACTAACTCAAAATAACTTGTTCCTTAGCTGGGCCCTAGTACTACCATATTAAAAATGCAACCATACCATGCCTCCGTGGCTATGTTCCACTAATGTTAAAAATTAACTGGATTTCTTAAAAGGATTATATAAACGTAGGATGCATGACTAGGGACACAAACATATACTTATTTATTAATTATCACAATTCCTCATGTACAGCCACAAAACAACTTTTTTAGGGTGGACAGTGTTCCTTTTATTATCGACTAGATAGAGATAAGAGTTTTCAGTTTTGGCACAGTACAAGTCATCATAAGAACAAAATATAAGAAAACAAATGGACTGCATTTGGGGCTTATAGCCCATTTATGTTTAAACAAAAGAGATCTGCATGAAAAAAAAAAAATTTTATTTTATTTTGACTTATAAAACCGTTTGCCCTGAAACATGTTCAAAACAGAATAATCCATTTGTGTATCTAAAATGTAAACTTCTACAACACAGATGAAGATGTGATTCCATATGCCCCGATGAAAGGAGAGTTTAATTCTACTTCCATTTAATTTCAGTATATTCTATCATCTTTGTAACTAACATCAGGCTTCCCAAGGCAGATTACAACAACAGTTAAGATGAACCCATCAGGAAACAGGATAGCCTCACTGAAATCTGGACATCTGTATAGAAGAACAGTGAAGAAAAATGAGCACAAATTAGAGTTTATAATTGCGGTTTCTACCAGCAACAATAATTTTTGACGCTGTCTATCCAACTGAAACAGCTTTACCATTGTTACAGATGGACCAACAATAAAGAACGACAACGTGTATGCAGCAGATCATAAAAGTTTGCTTGTTTTGAACCGAACGGCAACAACGGCTGCGCGGGGGGGTGGGGGTGGAAACAGATTACCCAAATTGGCTTCACCCTCTCTTCTGCCCGTCCGTCCGTGTGGTCACTTTTTACTTCCCTGAAGCCTTCTTCCTCCTGCACCAGCGAATCGATTCACAGTCAGCCTTCTGAAAGTGTCGAAGCCTCTCCTCAGGCGCGTCCCGCCTACTCTAAGCAACTTCCTGTTTTCCGCAGAGGTGGGATGCGCCTGAGGAGAAGCCCCGACGCTGGCAGAAGGCTAACTGTGAATTGCTGGTGCCAGAGGGAGAACACTTCAGGGAAGTAAAAGTGACCACGTGGACAGGAGAGCGCAGGCAGAAGAGAGAGGAAAAGATTAAAGACTCGGGAGGGAGGGAGCAGAAAAAAAAATATTTATTGGCTTGAGGTGCATAGGCGCCATTTTTTCTAAACAGCTGTTTAGGGGAGCGACCGCTCCCCCTGCGCCCCACCTAGCTACGCCACTGGGAATACGCTTCGATTTCCACATGGAAATCTCTTCATAATATGTAGGATCCAGGGGATATTGTACATTTTATTAAATGTTTGTCCTTGTGTTGGAAATTGGTAATTCTTATATAACATAATTGCTTGATTTGTGTAATTTTTCAGCACATGGTCACTAAAGGGGAAAATTGAAAAATTGGTTATTTTACCCCAGTGGTAAAAATGGTCTTAGAGTGAGAGAATGGCCCACGAAAGGATGTGCTAAGGCCACTTTTTACCGCAGTTTGATAAAACGGCCCCTTAATGTTTTATGCTCCTGCTCATACTCATTTGGTTTTTAATCATTTCCCATTATTAATGAAACTCCCCAATTTTTTCCTTTGCCCTATAAATTTGTCTTTATTAGACAGTAACCCCCGGATTCTATATAACACGCCTAGCGTTCTATGCCAAAATTTAAGCGTATTATATAATAACGCGCGTATCTTAATTGGCTTAACAAGCCAATCAGTGTTATTAACTGCACTCAACAAGCAATAATGAGCACTAATTGACAATAATTAGAATTTATGCGCACAACTTCCTAAACTTATTCTGTAGCGCACTGCATCTAAATTTTAATGTGCGTAGGCAAAAAGGGGTGAGGTTATGGGTGGGAAAATGAGCATTTCAAGGGCATTCCAAAATTTTCACATGTTGTTATAGAATACAGCCCTCTATGCCTAAATCTATGCGCCAGGATTTATGCCACATTTTCATTGTTGTAAATGGATGCCCGTGGTTATAAGTGCTAGAATATTGACTAATCGTATTCTATTTACCACGCCTAAATCTAAGCGTCGCTTATAGAATACGCTTAGGCGTAAATGTTTTCCGTGTGGATTTTTAAGCGCCATATATAGAATCTGGCCCTAAGCTCTAAAGAGAAAGGCCTGTCTCTTGTGTATGTGTAGAGGTATAAAAATGATAAGTGGTGGTAGTTTGAGGAGTAATAGCAGTGGTAATGTCTCTTGTCTGATCAGTAGAAGTCAGTGGTGGGCAATAGGACTTCTTTACTCCTAGGAGCTAGGAACGCAGTCTTAGTAGCATTCTCAGCTAAGAAAACAGGATCTCTCAAATGGACGTGCATTGTGCTATCAATGGGCAATTGGGTTTGATCCAAGAGCCTTATTTAAAAGTTGATAAATTCTAACATAAAGAGGAATCAAAATAACATAAAGACCAGGCAAAATGAAAAAAAATATCTCAGAATGATAAAGAAAATGTATAGATGAAAGCAATGGTGCTGTTGGAAATAGATAATGCTTCCTTGAATGCTTAGACCCAAATCCTGGGGAATACCCAGCCGATCGATCATGGACCAATTTTGACCTGATTTCAATAAATGAACTCACACACTGGCTCAGTAAATATGCCAAATCTCAATGCAAACTTAACATTTGCCCTACCAGCCTAATAAGATCTGCACCCAAACAATTCAAACAAGACCTCACGAACCAAGTAAATTATAGACTCATAAATGGACTCTTCCCCCGCGGAAAATGGAAACATCCTACTCACTCCACTGCCTAAAGATGTCAAGAAAAGCACTATGGACTTAACCAATTACCGACCAGTCGCTTCTATCCCACTCACAACAAAATTGATGGAAGGCATAGTGATGAAACAACTCACAGAATACCTGACCAAACACTCAATTCTACACAAGTCTCAATCAGGATTTTGATCAAATCATAGTACTGAAACTGTACTAGTGTCGGTAATGAACACATTCAAAAAAACGATCGCAACCGGCAAGAACATACTCGTACTGCAATTCGACATGTCCAGTGCCTTCGACATGGTGGATCATGAAATACTATTACACCTACTAGAGTACTTTGGAATCGGAGGCCCAGTTCTCAAATGGTTTGAAGGATTCCTCACCACCAGATCCTACCAAGTAACAACGAACACGGACAGATCGTCACCTTGAAGACCAGAATGCGGAGTTCCTCAAAGATCCCCCCTCTCTCCAACTATCTTCAACCTAATGATGATACCATTAGCCAAACTCCTAGCCAATCAAAACCTTAACCCTTACATATATGCCGATGACGTTACGATCCATATCCCGTTCAAAAGTGACTTAAATGAAATAACAAACGAGATCAACCAGAGTTTCCAGACCATGCACTCTTGGGCGGACTCATTCAAGCTAAAACTCAACGCAGAAAAAACTCAGTGTCTAGTTCTCACCTCCCAATACAATACAAACAATTACCTCACAATAACCACACCCTACTGCACACTTCCTATCTCAGAAAATCTGAAAATCCTTGGAGTCACTATTGATCGAAACCTCACTCTCGACACCCACACGAAGAACACGACGAAAAAAATGTTCCAATCGATGTGGAAACTCAAAAGAATAAAACCTTTTTTCCCAAGAAACATTTTCTGCACCCTAGTACAGTCATTGGTATTAAGCCACTTGGACTACTGTAACGCTCTATACGCAGGCTGCAAAGAACAGACCATCAAAAAACTCCAAACAGCCCAGAACACCACAGCCAGACTCATTTTTGGAACACCTAAATACGAAAGTGCGAAACCCCTCAGAGAAAAACTACATTGGCTCCCGCTCAAGGAACGAATTGAGTTCAAGATCTGCACAACTGTACACAAAATCATTCACGCAGATGCCCCACTCTATATGCTAAACTTAGTGGACTTACCGCCCAGGAATGCCAAAAGATCAGCCCGCAAATTCCTCAACCTGAACTTTCCCAGCTGTAAAGGAATGAAGTACAAACAGGCGTATGCTACCACCTTTGAGTACAAAAGTACACAGTTTTGGAACGCACTACCCATGGCCCTAAAAACCATGACCAATCTAACCAGCTTTCGCAAAGCTTTGAAAACGCATCTCTTCAACAGAGCCTACAAAAGTCACCCTCAATGAAACAAATCATTCCTTAAACCACCCAAGTACACCAAAACACCTCTTTCACAACCTTACCTGACACCTTCTACCTAAATTCCTCTTTCACCTCAGCTTATGATCGATCAACTGTTTTCTTAGATCATGTAATGATGTTCTCATTTCCATACTCTGTAAGCCACATTGAGCCTGCAAAAAGGTAGGATAATGTGGGGTACAAATACAATAAATAAATAAACAATGAGCTTAACAGTTAAAGTCATAAAGATCCCCCCCTTTTAGACTTTCAGACTTTATATCACTCCTGAGTAAGTACCAGTTTATGAGATTTTTGAAAAATGTACCTACTTAGCCTCCTTGGAAATCAGTCATGAAGGTGAAGATTCCTAATAGCACTGAAAAATACTTTACATATATATTTTTCAAACTATTAAACTCTCACATATTTTTGTTTATGTAGCAGTGATATTTTTATTGTTGTAGGATCGCTTTTGAGTTCATAGCATTCCTTAGTTTTGTTCTCGTGGATAGTTGTTTCACAGATTTCTACTTCTGCATTCCTGATTTCAGTTTGTGAGTGGCTGGGGTATTCACCTCATCTTATTTGTTCAAATTCTTATCAGGACACAAAGCAAACATGCTTAATCCATGTTGAGTAAGAACAGAGCATAGCAACGCTAAAGAGTGGGACACAAGGAATGGGACTTTTTAAACATGAGATGTAATCAGAGTTGTGTTTCTTTACCACTTTTTCATAATGTTAAAAAAAAAAATAATGTTTAAAAGTCCATAGGAATAGTGAAATGTGAAATTAAATTATAAAAGGTTCTTAATCTATATTCCTAATGGGTACCGAGGCCTCTCAGCGTGTGTGGGAGCAAGTCACACATGGAGGAAGTTACCAAAAAAAGCATTTTTTTTTTAAATTTAAGTTACTGCTGGACATGCCAAAAGTAATACCTAATTATTTGTTGCTCATTTTCATGCTGAAAAATGGATCTGCGCATTCCAAAAACACGTGCCTACACTAGCGCAGCACATTTTTCAGTGCACCTTAGTAAAGGGACCCCCTAGTATCTTTTACATACAAACACATATTCACTCATTTGCTTTTATATACATTTATGCACAACCTCTAGCATATGGACAATTAGGCATAACCAGTTTCTCTTATGCACACCCAAGCTGTCACATACACACCTCTTCCCTTCTCCCGCAAGTCACTTTCTAGCCTTCTCTCTCCTATCTTTCTCACTCACCTTCTCCAGCATGTTCTGTGAGGTGGCGAGGGGAATATCTGTCACACTGTCACTACTGAATGTTATACATTTCCCTTGATCTCAAATACCTGAAATGAATTGTATGTCTATTGTCTTCTGATGTTACTTTATATCTTCTATACTTTAATTGTAATAACACTCTGTATTATTAATTCCGGAAATGGCGATCACCACTACGGCATAATGTGAGCCACATTGAGCTTGCAAAGAGGTGGGAAAATGTGGGATACAAATGCAGAAAATAAAATTAAAATAAAATATTGGATCCTTGCCCCGAATTCTTACTGAACGACACCTGCCTTGAAAAGGCATGAAAGAGTGCGCAAAGCTAATATAAATTATCATTGCTTAACCAAATATTAGAAGAATGTCCATTTGACTGATGAAAAAGGCATGGCTCTCGAAAGTTAGCCACAAGTATATTAAGTTCCTCCAATAAAAAGATACCGTGTGCATCTTGTTTGTTGACTGTTGTTTCTATATACTAAGTGAGCTAACACAGTAACCACAATACTGTATTCATACCTAGTGATTCATGGTTTGCATTTCTGCAGGACGATGCTCAGAACTCCGACGCTATATGGAACAGCGCCCGACCAATACCACAGGAGCAGTGCAGAAAAATAGCTCCCCAATGCTCAACTGTAAAAAGATGCAAATGATATGCACACTGTTTGACTGAAAACAAGGAGGCGGTACATGGAGTGGAGGAGTGGCCTAATGGTTAGTGTAGCGGGCTTTGATCCTGGCAACCTGAGTTCAATTCCCACTGTAGCTCCTTGTGACCCTGGGCAAGTCACTTAACCCTCCATTGTCCCAGGTACAGAAACATAGATTATGAACCCTCTAGGGACAGAGAAAATACCTGCATATAACATGTACAGCACTATGTATGTGTAGTAGCACTATAGAAATGATTAGTAGTAACATGCCTGTTGCATGCTCACAAGAATTTTGCAGTAAGCAATGCTTTTGTTTACACATGCCCAGGACTGCTGAGAAACTGAGCCAGGCCTGGGGTCGCCGCCCCCCTAATCCCTACCATTGTCCTCTCCCTCTCCTGCTCTTAGGCCGCCAACACTGCAGTCCCCAGTCTCCACCCGCTCATCCCAGCCCTGTCGACAGCCCCCCTCCGTCCGCCACCATGACTGGACCCCCTGCATTCAAATCGGCAGCGCCTCACCTCCGTGTGAAAGCGGCAGATCGCCTCCCTTCGTGCATTCCCTCACTGTGTTCTGCCCTCAACTGATGTAACTTCCTGTTTCTGTGAGGGCAGGGCCCAGTGAGGGAGGGCCCGAAGGGAGGCAATCTGCCACTTTCACACGGAGATGAGGCGCTGCCGATTTGAATGCGGGGCCCAGTCACAGTGGCGGACGGAGGGGGGCTGTCGACGGAGCCGAGGGCAGGCAGGTGAGACTGGGGACTGCAGCGCCGGCGGCCTTGGAGAAGGAGAGAGACCCTGGCACCAGGCCCCCCTTGGAGGCCCGGGCCTAGGGAATTTTCCCCCCTGTCCCCCCTCTCGGCCGCCTTGCACGCACCAGGCAAACCCAGAAGCAAAGCACACATTGGCGCTGTTCTTCCGTGCCTTTAAATATAAAATTTTCACATTTTTTGTGTGAAAAGCTTATATTTAAGTGCAGAAAACAGGCGCCAACATGTGCTTTCGCTTTCGGATTTGCTCTGACTTGAATATGTTTGTCTCTCACCATCAGTACGTAGGGGCTTCCACAGGCTTCTTTCTGCTTTCAAATAAGATAAAAACTGGCATATTAAAAATAAATCATTGAAAATCCTCTCTTCAAACCCCCAATGCTAGCTCCAAGCTAGCGTTAGGTTTTCAGCAATAGGAGCAGCTTTGCTTTGTGTGCTGTTCTCTGAGCATTGGAGAGGGAATAGGAAATGGCCTCATCAACATCCATTTAACTACATTTAAATACTATTTGCGCTAACATTTGACGCACACATTGTTTCCCGGGCTACAGCCCTCTGAACATTCTGCGCAGATCAGGGGCGTAGCCAGACAACAGATTCTGGGTGGGCCTAGGCAAGAAGTGGGTGGGCACCAAGTGTTCTTCACCTCCACCACCACCACCAAACAAATAGCTGGCAAGAAAACGCTTCTTTCCACCTTGGCTTACCATCAAAGGGAAGTCTTCAGCTGATAGAGCTTGGGATCTCCACCAGCTACCACTAAATGTATGCTACTGTTGGGTGGGCCTGAACCCTAAGTGGGTGGGCCCTGGCCCACCCAGGCCCACCTGTGGCTACGCCACTGGCGCAGATTAACATCGGCGCTAGTCCAGCACTGATCAGCTCTAGTTCTGGCATTAGGTTCTATGCATTGGCCCACTGGTGATTCCTCACTGCTGGTTTTATCCATGGACTATGAATTCAGTAAGCCCCTGACCTGAGGGTTGGGTTATTATAATGTGATGTGGCTCGTTTCTTCTGAATTTATGAGGGCTAAGATTTTTATAAATGAAGGAAGTTGGTTGTCCATCTTTAGTTATTCAAGCTTAAGTTTCAAGTTTATTAAAGACTTTCTATCCCACCCAACAGAAAACCATCTGGGCAGTGTACAATCTGAAAAAGGAGAAAGAAGGAATGGACAAACAATACTGACACAGAACAAAAGGAACCAGGGTAGAACTACAATATATACAGGAAAGAGGGGTAGTAGGGACAAAACAATAAGTTTGGGGGAAGTCTGTAGTCCTGGTACCTGTAAGTTTGTCAGTGGTAACGCTCGGCACAAGCATCTTGAGAAAAGGAAAGTTTTTAGGTCTTTTTTTTTAGAGGGGCAGTGAAGTAATTTGTCTAAAATGGGGAGGCAAAGAGTTTCATAACTTCAGACCTTGGAAAGAAAACATGGTGTGTCTGCTATGTTCATGTTAATCTACAAGGGTAGTGATGGAGTAGTGGTTTCATTTTTCAGAGCAAGGCAATAAAGTGTGTGTGTGTGGGGGGGGGGGGTATTTATTAGAATAACATTATTTATTAGAATAACATTAGGTGCTAATAAGAAAAATAGCCTGTTTTATTCAGTGTTACCTGGTTAAAGTTATCTAGTTAACACAGCTTGCATATCTAGCAAGCCTAAACTAACTGGATTAAGCTATCCAGTTAACTTCAACTGGTTACATGCAGTGGTCCTCATCTTTCTGAAGATTCCATGAATTTTTTAATTAATTGATTCACGCTGACATAGAATACCATGAAAAAAGTTAGCTGATTCGCTGAACATTCATCTTATTTGAGCATCTCTCAACTCAACTTACCCAGTCATTCTATTAGAAATGGAACCTTTTTTTCCATTTGAAAATGACTTCCACTATGTTGTTGAAAGAGTAGTCTAATGATTAGAATAGCTGACTGAGAACTATGCAAGCCTCATTCAAATCCCATCTTTGTCATCTGGGTAAGTCACTACCATGTTTAGCTTGTGGTAAAAATCAGGTGGCAGTAAACACTGAGATGCCCATTATATTCCTATGGGTGTCTCAGCATTTACCGCCAGCTGATTTTTACTGTGAGCTAAAAATGCTAGTGCGGCTTTGTAATAGGCTTCTTTAGGCCCCGATGTTCAGAAGCAAACATGGGCACTAGAGGCTATTAGCACCGAACTAGCAACCACATTAGTGAGCGCAGAATGCTCAGAGGCTGTATCGCTGGAGACAAGTGTGCCAAGGATTAGCGCGTCTCAATGGGTGGCGGTAAAGGCTCCCTCCCCAAATGGCCTACCTTTTATCCACTTTTACCAGCATAGGCCCCCTTTTGCCGCAGTTTGGTAAAAGGAGCCCTTAACTGGTTAAGTCAGGGGTTCTCAACCCAGTCCTCAGGACACATCTAGCCAGTCAGGTTTTCAGGATACCCACAATGAATATGTATGAGATAGATTTACGTGCAGGATACCCACAATGAATATTCACTGTGGGTATCCTGAAAACCTGACTGGCTAGGTGTGTCCCAAGGACTGGGTTGAGAACTCTTGGGTTAAGGGCTGAATACTGACACTCAAAAAGTTAAGTGCCAACTCTGCCCCGGACTGCCCACTGAATTGCTGATTTTGGTTTATGTGGGTAACTGATGTTCAGTCGCACTATCTGGTTAAATGCCACTGAGTAACAGCAAAGAGTCCCACAGGGCAATTTAACTGGGCAGGAGCCTCACTTTGAATATTGACCCCCTTATTACTATCACTCTTGAAGCAATCCATGATTTGAAGCCCTCTCTCCTCTGACCCCTGCTTTATATTACTACTGTCAACAGAATATATATATATATATATATATATATATATTCAATTGCATTACACGTTACGTTTTAATGGAACAAGGAAACTGAAGCATCAGAGTGGAACAGAAAATGGATCTTAGTGATGAACCCTATCACTTGCCATGAGGTCAGATATTTATAACTGAAGAACAAGCTGAGTTAGCTGCTTTAACTTACTAAGACCGTCTCCACCCAAACCTTTGAATTCCTGCACTCTGGTTCATAGGCAGCAGTGGCAGACTCTTATCTATCAAATGAAAGCCATGACTTTCCGGACCAAAACTGGAAAAAGATTAGCTCCCTCCCTTCTGAGATAAAACACTTCCCCATGTTTTCATTACAGACATTAACATTTTTCATATGGCTTTTGCCATGAGTAGGACAGCAAAGGCATGTAACTGGAAAGAAAATCACTTCATGATATGGTTTAAAAGAGTATTCTACAAAATCATCCCAAGTTTAGAATTTCCCTCTGCCTAAAATTGAAAAGAGTGTTAATATGAAAATACATTAGATTGGTGGCCATGCTGAAAAGCTTCCACATGGTGATGTCACATCTTGCACTTGTAAGTGCTCACACTTCCACGTGTGATGTCCCCATTTTACAAACCCTCATGTGTTAATGCCACCAATTAAGTAATGAGGCTACAGTTTTAACATGGTGGACAAAAACTACATAGGATTAAGAAAAATGACTCCCGTAATCCCGCATGTAAAGCCCCTTGTCAAAACAAGCCCATTTTAAAACCTCTGGGTCCAATATTTCAACCAGCACTGCTCAGCATTTTACTGACTACTGCTGACATTGTGTCTGCAAATTCAATGCTGGGCCCTGTCCAGGTTTTGGCATTACATTTCTGGGTTTGTGGAGCTGCTGGTCAAGTGTGGTATTCAGCATTTAACCGGGTATGGTGAACTGCATAAAGATCGAACTGACTATTAGGCAGTCCCATATATGCAGTTAGCTTGACCAATTGAGGGTCCCTTTTACAAAGGTGAGGTAGGCTCTACGTGCGTCTAGCACACACCAAAACAAGACTACCGCCAGGCTAGCATGCCCCCTGGCAGTAATTTCAGATTTGGCACGCACCATACCACCGGGTCAAATAATTTTTTTCATTTTCTACCATGCGCGGAATTTCTGGCATTAATCGGCAGTTGGGGTACACCGACCGGTCACCGCACGTGTAGCATGTGAGCCCTTACCACTAGATCAATGGGTGGCATTAAAAGCTCAGGCTGTAAATAGGTGTGTGCTGGTTTCAATTGCCACAGACCCTTTTCCCGGCCCATTGAAAAAAAAAACTTTCCCCAGACGTGGTTAAAAACTGGCCCAGCACTCGCCAAAAACACACGTCCACTCTACTGCAGGCCACTTTTTGCCACGGCTTAGTAAAAGGACCTCTAAGTGCTGAATATCAACACTTAACCGGTCATGTGCAGACTCTGCTCTCGGAATGTCCCCAAAGTAGCCGGTTTTGCTTTAGGCGCTAACCGGACATTTAGGAGTGAATTCTATATATGACGCAATTAGGCCCGGGAATCGCACTAACTTCAGGTGTGGCCATTTGTTTTCCCTTGTTCTATAAATACATCATGTGTTAATTTTACGAATGCCCCAGTTCCGCCCATGACTCTTCCATTTCCTTGCCCCCTTTTTGAACTCGCATGTAAAATTTAGGCGTGGATCCTGTGCCAAAATGTACACACGTATGTTCCAATTAAATATAATTAGTGTCAATAATGACTTGTTAATCCAATTATCAGCGCTAATTAGCTCACTATTCAATTAAATTATATAATATACTCAAATTGGGTGCATGCCCAAATTTGCTGGTGTAAATTTTAGCGATTTTTATAGAATTAGGGAGTTAATGCCACTGAAAATGACCAGTTAGCCATGAACAAGCGATTTACCTGGCCAGGAGCCATTTCTGGCCAGTTAAATAGCTTTGAATATCGACCTGCATATGTGTTGTTGAGCAGGTGTAAAAGTCACTGTGGTACATTTTCCCCATATACAAATATTCCCTTTGTGAAATAGCAGTTCCACCCAAGCTTCTCCCAAACCATGTCCCCTGAAATTTCTATGTAGTGTGGGTTTCCATTTGTAAATAGTGTTTTTTTTTTAATTGTTTTCTACATGTCTATGCAATATACTCATGCTTCTTGTGGAAATCTCAAATAGGGCTTACATAAGTACATAAGTATTGCCATACTGGAACAGACTGAAGGTCCATCAAGCCCAGCATCCTGTTTCTAACAGTGGCCAATCCAGGTCACAAGTACCTGCAAGATGGACTTTTCTTTTAGGAAGCTATCCAAATTGTTTTTAAACCCCTCTAACTTAACTGTTTTTACTACATTCTTTGGCAGCAAATTCCAGAGTTTAATTACACTATTCTGTAGCTTCATTACGTTTCCCCTAGTCATAGTATTTTTTGAAAGAATAAACAAGCGATTCACGTCTACCCGTTCCACTCCACTCATTATTTTGTAGACCCCTATCATAACTCCCCTCAGCCATCTTTTCTCCAAGCTGAAGAGCCCTAGCCACTTTAGCCTTTCCTCATAAGGAAGTCATCCCATCCCCTTTATCATTTTAATTGCCCTTCTCTGTACCTTTACTAATTCCACTATATCTTTTTTGAGATGCAGTGACCAGAATTACATACAATTTTCAAGGTGTAGTCGCACCATGGAGCGATACAAAGGCATTATAAAGTCCTCATTTTTGTTTTCCATTCCTTTACTAATAATAGCTATTTGCTTTCTTAACTACCACCACACACTGAGCAGAGGGTTTCAACGTATCATCAACGATGACATCTAGATCCCTTTCCTAGTCGGTGGCTCCTAATATGGAACCTTGCATCACATAGCTATAGTTCTGATTCCTCTTTCCCACATGCATCACTTTGCACTTGCTCACATTAAATGTCATCTGCCATTTGGATGCCCAGTCTCTCATTCTTGTAAAGTCCTCTTGTAAAGTAATCCCCATTATTTGGTAGAAATAATACCCTTATTTATTCTCTTAATGCACATTAGTACCTATCTCTCTAAATATATTTTGTTTAGGTGAATGGCACATATATTGCAGGCACTTCAGGCTCTCACATAAAGAGAGTTTTCATCTTCTAGTATATCATCTACTTAATAGCCCTATCCATCCATTGCACTGCTAAAGATGCCATCCTAAAGACTTTTGCTATATGATAATGTGTGAATGGGAAAGGAGTGTTAGGAGAGGACAAAATTTGTTGCTGAAAATTGCAGATTTCTTGGATACGGTTATGCCTGTAATTGATATTTGTAAATGTGCCATAATGTAAATGTGTGAGATGAGAGAAGAAGGGAAGAGGATTGAAATTTTTTTTTATATTTGTACCCCACGCCTTCCCACTCATGGCAGGCTCAATGCAGTAGGCAATGGAGGGTTAAGTGACTTGCCCAGAGTCACAAGGTGCTGCCTGTGCCGGGAATCAAACTCAGTTCCTCAGGACCAAAGTCCACCACCCTAACCACTAGGCCACTCTGAAAGTTGTTTTTTGATATGCAAAAGTTGAATTGCAATTCTGCTCAAATACTAGTTTGGTGAGTCATGTCTTCAAATAACAATGAATGAATAAATATTGTTTATCATTTATTATAATTTGCTAATCCTGCCTATATCACTAAAGCAAATCAAGGCGAGGTACAACTTGTCCCTTTAGGAGGGAAGCTATCAAGGTGTGGTATAAGTAGAGACCGATAGAAACCAGTGGTTTTGGTTTTAGCTGAAACCGAACCCGTGGCCAAAGTTTGCGACTTGGTTTCAGCCGGAACTGAACCTGAAACCATGGTCCCATGGCTGCCACTGCAAGCCCATCCACCCAAGCCAGTTGTCCCCCTTCCCCCAAAAAACCTGTTCCTCCCCCCAGGCCGCCCACAAACTCTGCCCCCACCCACCCTTTAAAAGCTCTGATGGTCTAGCAGCCTCTTTGAGGCAGGAGCATCCCAAGTTGCTCCTGTCCCTGCTGGTTGCATTGTGAAAATGGAGGCTGCGACTTCCCATGACAGCCTCACAAGACTGCCTTGGGAGGTTGCAGCCACCATTTTGGAATTGCTCCCTCTCAATCTAGATAGCTCTTTGCTACAGTGAGGAAACTGGTTTCTCTTAAGGTAGATAAAGTTAGCTCAGATATGCTGATTTCTAGCCAACAATTTGTGGATGCCTTTTTGAATAAGGTCTCCAATGTTATGAAATCATTTGATACAGTTCAGACAGTAAGCTTAATAGATTCTGTTTCACATGTTGAAGAGATTTGGAGCAAATTTTCCTGTGTGGATGCTGATCAAGTGAAAACAATCATGAATAAAGTTAGATCAGGTTCTGTATTTGATCCATGTCAGGCTTCTGCTGTTAAAGCTTTAGGTGAAGTGACATATGATTTTGTTACCCATCTAATCAATAAGTATTTGACAGAGGGTATTTTGCCAGATTCTTTAAAAATTGCATCAGTTAAGCTTTTATTAACGAATGACAAGCTTGATGCTTCAAAGGCTGAGAATTTTAGGCCCATCTCTTCTCTTCCATTTTTAGCAAACATAATTGAAAAAATTGTTTTATTTTAATTGGTAGACTTTTTGAATGAACATCAAATTCTTGATCTGTACCAATTTGGTTTTAGATGTGAAGATGTTACAGAATCTTTATTACTTTCTATGACAGATACTATCAGGGCTAGCTTTGATAAGGGGGCTTCCTTTAAATTAGTCTCATTAGATATTTCTGCAGCATTTGACTTGATTAGTCATGTACCTTTATTGCAACAATTGCGTTCAATTAGTATTGTTGGTATTGTTGGAAATTGGTTCTTATCTTTTTTGAAAGAGCATAGATTCAGTGTTGTGCAGGGGATAGAGGTTCAGAAATTATATACTTAAAATCAGGTGTTCATCAGGGCTCTTCTCTTTCAGCAATTTTGTTCAATATTTTTCTTCTACCTTTATGTGCTCTTTTGAAGGGTTTGTGTCTATTATAGGATCTATGCAGACGATATTCAATTATTTTTTAACATTGAAAATTCTGTGACAGAAAGTATTCAGTTATTATGCCTATATCTGAAGACTACAAAGCAATGGGTGAAAACAAATTTTGAAGTTGGTGCACCCTGTTTCCCACAGTAGAAAATATTTTTCTAATTTCTACCATGGGGAGTGTTCCCGGCAGTAATCAGCAGCGTGGCCATATTAGCGTGCATTGCATGATTATCACTGCTAGAAATGCCAATTTCATGCATCCAAACTACCACAGGCCACTTTATACCACAGCTTAGTAAAAGGGCCCTGTGACAAAACTGGGTTTTAAGCCTGTAAAACTGCCTTAATTAATTCTTGAAGTATATTTCTCCTATTGGCCAGCATGTTTCCTTACTCTAAAGTTGTCACAGAGTATTGACTGTTTTTTCTTTAGTCTGTCACAGATAGGAAGTAAGATGCAGTATACTTTTGAAAACTTGTTGTTCTGGGCTCTGATTGGCTCAGGAGCTCAATTCATCTACGATGTACTGGCTTTTTTTCTTCAGCCTTAGCCAGGGAGAAAAGAGAGAAGGATATCTTTGCTGAGGCCCTGTGAACAGTTAAATGTGCTCTGTGGTCTTTACGGATTGTACAGAATGCTGCCTGCTTTCTTTTAGGATTGAAGCTTTTTAATCACATTACCTCTGCATTAGTCCATCTAGATTGGCTCCCTGTCAATTATAGGATCCAATACTAAATTTTGATGCTAGTTTTTAAAGAGATGGTTAATAAAATCTCCCATGTCATTGCATCTTATTTACATATGCATCAAGCATTAAGGTCATGGAGATCTGCATCTTGTAACACTTTAGATGTTCCATTGTTTAAAATGGTTTATCTCGATGAGTATAGCAATTTGATTTTTTTTATATTGCAGGACCAAAGCTTTGGAATTCCTTGCCTTCAGAGGTATGGGCATGGAAGAACTTGTCTGAGTTTTAAAAGGTTTTAAAGACTGTGCTGTTTCAGTGAACATTTAATATTTCCACAGGATAATTATTGATGATTAGGACTGTTATTTATTGAACAGTTTGGGTTTTTTTCTGCGTTTATCCTTGCATGTGAGGCTATCAAAGACTGTTTTATTTGATGTATTTGATTATGTATATTTTTTGTACTCAGCTCAGAATTTTAGATGATGCAGGTTAGAAATTTTATAAATAAATAAATGAGAAGGAGCAACTTCCTGCTCATGCCATTCCCAGTTCCAAAATGGGAAGCCAAACACATAAATACAGTTCAGTATCAATCTCCATGTTCTTATGACTATCTGTATACTTGAGGGTTCTATGTATATTGTTTAGTTTAAAGAATCGCCCAATAAAAAGTGGAGGAATAACCTAGTGGTTAGAGCACAGGGCTAGCAACCAAGGAAACCAGATTCAAATTCCACTGCTTCTCCATGTGATCTTGGGCTAACTATTTACCTCTCCATTGCTTCAGATACAAACTTACAGGCCGATGTTCAAAAGCTAATGCCAGCGCTAAAGGAAATTAGTGCTGGACTTGTGCTGGTGTTAGGGTGCACAGAATGTTCAGAGAGCACTAGCGCAGGGAACAGCATGCGTGCCAAAGATGGCCACAAACAGCATTTAGATGTAAGCTAGATCATTAGCTATTCCCTCCCACTGCTCAGATAAACAGTGCACACAAAACCTCTGCCCTAATGCTGGAAACCTACTGCCCAGGGGTGGACTGAGCCCCCGGCCACCAAGACTACTCTGGGCTCCCTCTGCCATGCTGCTGCTGCTGCCACCTACCATGCTGCTGCCGCTTTCACCAGTGCCCCCTCCTCCGCCATGCTGCCTCCCTCCCACCATGTTGCCGGTGTCCCCCCCACCACCCTACCTTGAAGAGCCCTGGTGGTCTAGTGGCTGTGGCTTCTTCAGGATCAAGAAATAAATCCCCTCTTTCCTGCTCACCCGCTGCCTCTACTCTGCCCGGCAAGGCGCGGTGTTTATAAAATGGATGCTGAGTCTACAGGAGTCTTGGCAGCCATTTTGTAAACACAGCAATGCAACCAGGGAGAATAGCGACAGCAACCACTAGACCACCAGGGCCCTGTGTGGGCTGTAGTGTAATATATGCTAACATATATTAAATGTTTTTTCCTGGGGCTCTGGGGGGGTTGTTCCAGGGTTTTGGTGGAGGCTGCTGGCTGGAAAAGGTTTAAAGTTTAGTTTGGGAATTGTTAATGGAGTTAGCTGAAGAAAGTGTGAGATGTTTCTTAAATATGGTTTTATTTTTCAAGGAATAAACCATGATTAAGTGGGGATTGTACTATAAAATGTTCCTTTCTACAAGTCAGGTTAAAATTGACTTTGAAATTCTCTTTATAGGAAGTTTTGCATTTACTTCTATGGGGGAGGGAGACAGGGTTGCCAGGTGGAAAATTTTTTTCCCACCCAATCCAGCCTAAAAACAGCCCAAAACCCGCCCAAACTCAAACCCCGCCCCTGACACCCCCACCCCCGCGTCATCACCCCGCCCCCGTCGTAATCAACCCCGCCCCCGTCGTCACCGGCCCCGCCTCCCCCATCATCGGCCCCGCCCAGAATGTCACTAACCCCGCCCAAAACATCACTAACCCCGCCCCCCGCGGCCGAAAAAAAACGCCTGAAAACCGCGGAAAAGAAAAAAAAGAAGCCCAAAAAACCGCGACCCGCCACGGGCAAAAATTTCCCGCGGCGGGTCACGGAAAACCGCCCAATTGGGCGGTAAAACCTCCCACCTGGCAACACTGGAGGGAGATTCTAAACAGATCAGAAAAAAAAACCTGTCTTTCTCTGACAAGCTGATTGGTTGAGTGATGTCAGATCCTCTGGGGGGGGGGGGGGGTGAGTTGCCAGGGAGACTGGAGTGAGCAGAGAGACCAGGGCTGTGAACATGGATTGAGAAAGAAAAAATGTATAGTGTGTGTCTGTGTAAAAGTAAGAATAAAAGTATGGATTTTGTGAGTTCAAAGTGAAATGTGATATTGAAAAAGGGTACTTTAATATTGAAAGTGAGTGAAGGTGAGCTTGGGTGCTGAGAATGAGATGATTTGAGCTTAAAAGTGAGTACTTCAATAAACAGACTGCCTTTTTCATGATTGTGTTGCTGAATACATGTGGGGAAAAACTGATGTATTTTGGGTGGGAGAGAGCTGTACTAATAGAAAGCAAGTGAGAAGTTTTAAACCAAATTTAGTTTGGTTTGGAGTGAAACAGAGGTATGTATGTCCCAGCATGCAGTGAATGGAATGGTTAAGTTCTAAGGGAATTTAAGGTCATGGAAGGTGGAGTGAGAGTCTGTAGGCTCAGGTATTAAGTGGACACATGGCTGCCTACTCTTTTTAGAATAGGGGAAAACAGTTGAGACTCAGGTTCTGAGAAGCTGTGACTTCTGCTGGTAGTTATACTAAGTGAAAGAAACTATAAGGGTGTCAGGAAAAAGTGTGTAAGGATTTTAACTCTGACACAGGGGAAGGACTGAGAGGTGAATCTGTGATTTGAAGAAAGAAGCCATTAAGCTGTGTCTGGGGGGGAAGGTGTGTTGTTTGTGAGAGTTGAGTTCAGTGCAAGCAAGGTTTGGAATCTGACTTCAGAATAAAGAAAATCCAGCACTGCTGTTGTCTGAGTGTGCTGTATTCTCCAGATTGATCTGATAGCTGTGAAGGGAAAAGTTATGCTTTTATGTGAAGTCTGTGAAATGGAATGTTGAAGCCTGCTGGATCATTTTAGACTAGGGAAACAACAGTGAGAATACATGTAGTTCTACATTTGAATGTTGAATATGTTATTGCAGTTCTATTAAGCTTCACACTAATTGTGAATTTGAGTTTATTTGAATGAAAATTTGCTTGCATTTGTATTCAATAAAGAAAGAGATAATTTGCAAATCTGAAAGTTTGGTCCTTCCATTTCAGGAACAAATCCTAAATTTAGATTATTTTCCTCCTTTATTCTTTGAGAGTAAAGGACGAGGTTAGTTTATTTGTTCCACTCCCTCGGCTGTGAGTGTGTGTTCCCTGGATATTCGCCATGACTACAACCATCAGGTATCTGGGAGCACATCACTACAGTCCAGCCGAGAGGGGTGGTAACAGTAGTGTGCATCAGTGGACAGCCGGGCAGAGCCTCTGGGCCCTCAGGCACTGCCCGGTTGCCCAAACAGTCAGTCCGCCCCTGCTACTGCCAGCTCCAAGGTGGCACTGAGGAGGTTGAAGATAGGATTTTTCAAGTTTTTTGGGTTTCCTTTGCACACATACACATTTAGTCTTGTGTACATGCTCTCTCCCTACTTGATCCAACTGGGGAAACAGTGTTGGAGACTTCCGCAAATTTTAAAACCAAATAACACAATTCCAAGCCACACCATAGCAAAGGGGAGAAGGAAAAAAAACGGGTCACTGCTACTGTTTGGGCTCTTAACTGCTCACATTCGGGTTTGCCTGGCGCACGTGCAGAAGAGCTGCACTTACTGCAGACATTTTCCTCCCTCTTACTTTCGGTGAAACAGCATGCAAATCATTTGCATGTTTTTACTGTAGACCATTGGGGAACTATTTTTCTGCACTGCTCCCCCGATATTGCTTGGGTGCTGCTCCATATAGCGCCGGAGGTCTGAGCATTGGACTATTAGATTGTTAGCTATCAAGGGACTGGGAAGTACCTAGGGGACTATTCTATAAAGTGAGCCCAAAAGCTTGTACTAAGCACAAATTCTAGAACAGAATCTGGCTTAAATGTGCACGTGTAATTGTGGGAGATGCCTGTGCCCCCCGCCAGGGTCGCCGAGAGACTGGGCCGGGCTGCCGCTCCCCCGAAGTCGCCGCCGCCACTCCACCCCTACCGAGGTCACCGCTGCCACTCCCCCCTCCACCTGCCCCCCTCTGTAAGCCACCGGGCTGGGCCCCCTGCATTGAAATCACAGCGCCTCTCACCTCAATGTGAAAGCGCTGCGGGCAGCAGATCGCCTCCCTTCAGCCCTCCTTCCCTCCTTGTGCCCCGCCCTCGCGGAGGTTACGTCAGACGAGGGCGGGACACAGGGAGGGAAGGAGGCCCAAAGGGAGGCGATCTGCTGCCCTGCTGCCTGCAGCGCTTTCACACGGAGGTGAGAGGCACTGTAATTTCAATGCAGAGGGCCCGGCCTGGTGGCAGACGGTCGACGACGGAGGGCGGGTGGGATTGTGGTGCCGGGCCCGGAGAATTTTGTTCCCCCTGCCCCCCTCTCGGTGGCTATGGCCCCTGCCCATGTGTACACTCCTTTGCAAATGCATGCTAAGATCAGAGAATACTGCTTAGTGTCCAACTAGCAGTTACATGCAAATCTGTAACATTCACATGCATATATGATAGATCTTCCGACCAGAAACAGAACCAGAGCGTAATGTACTTATTTGAACCTCCACTATCCAAGCTGCATTGGACTCAGATACAAATCAACCTATGCATCCAATTTTTCTTACTTAAGTACACAAATGTGGAATGCACTACCAAAGACTATGAAAGCGATTCACTACCATCAAAACTTCAGGCGATCATTAAAGACCTATCTGTTTTGCAAGGCCTACCCTACCGGCCCTACTTAAATGCCTCAACTCTGCAATGCAGCAATACCTTACATCGTATTGGACATTATATATTCCTTTATTTTCTTGTCCCTTTTTGTACCTGTTTACTCTAACCTTACCTAACCCTTATTTTGAATTTTATTTGTTTAACATGTACCAGACTTGGCAATCGCCTTTACGATATTATGTAAGCCACATTGAGCCTGCTAATGGGTGGGAAAATGTGGGATATAAATGTTACAAATAAATAAATAAGTGCTGGTATTCTATAATCTAAGAGGCCAATATTCAGACCACAGGCTGCCTTCTGTGGTCGGTGCTGAGCCTGGATATTCAATGATGGGACATTTCCGGTGACCGGCATTGAATATTTGGTTTATTTTTGGCCGGTTTCAACTTAACCAGTCAAGGGGTCCTTTTACTAAGGTGTGCTGAACAATGGCCTGCAGTAGTGTAGGTGCGTGTTTTGGCATTTTTTATTTGGGCTGAAAATGGACATGCGTCAACGTGAAAATTGGTGCGCATCCATTATGGGTCTGAGACCTTACCACCAGCGATTGACTTAGCGGTAAGGTCTCACACGTTAACCAAGTGGTAATGGTCAATGCATGTTCAAATGCTGATTACCGCCTGCAGGCCAGAAAATAAAAATATTTTCTGACACGTGTAGTGGATGCGCGTCAAAAATGAAATTACCGCCCGGGCCACATGGTAGCTGGGCAGTAACTTGGAATTGATGCGCATTGGGCGTGCATAAGCACTTACGCAGCTTAGTAAAAGGGCCCCCAAGTTAATATCCAACGCTGACTGGTTAAGTTGAAACCGGCCAAAGATAGGCCTGCTATTTTGACAGCCTAATTTGGCCTCCATACTTAGCCAGCAATGCACTGAATATTAGTGGATAGCTGTCTCCAACTGAATATTGCCAGATAGCCGGTTAAGTACCATTTAATGAGCCAGGAGCAGTTCCTGGCCAATTAAATGGTTTTAAGTAACAAGGGCCTGTTTATAAATGGTGCTAACCTTAAAGCACTCATATTATAAAATGAGGGGAATAGTGTACTTGAACATAAATCATCTTGAGCTACTACTGAAAAAGGTTGGAGCTAACGCCAAACAAATAAAAGAAATATCTACATATGCACAGAGCTCCAAGTTCATTTGTTTAAACCTGCATTTCAAGTGAACACACAGAACACAAACACTTTTTCTGAATTATCGCCTTTTCTTTATTAGCTGTTTTTTTTTTCTTGTACACATATTAGACAGGAGATAGGCTAATCCAGCTCTTCTGACAATCTGACCTGAGCTTCCCGTAAAAAGAAAATAAAAATCTTTAAGAACTGAAGCCTGGCCACTTGACACAACACAGCATGTGCACTTTCCAATCTTGCATCTATTAGCTTTGGAAAGACCAAGCGGAAAGCAAAGTCCATGCATCATGCTGGATGTTCTGTGCCCTAGTGCTTGGAAAGAAGGTGATGACTGATTTATCTGACATTTGATTTAATGGGTACCCTCCCTGTAATCAGGGGTCATAGAGAAATGCCAAACGACAGAAATATACATCATTAAACTGGACCTGCTATATACCACCTTGGATGAATTACATTAATTAATTATCCTCATAATACAATATAAACGGGTATCCCCCCTGAAATTAGAAACAACATTTGTTAATTACAGGGATTATTCATTATTATTATTTGTAGCATTTATACCCCGCTCTTTCCCGCTCGATAGCAGGTTCAGTGCGGCTTACAATGTATGGGTACAAAATATCACAGAGATAACACAATGTATGGGTACCAAGTATCCCAGAGATAGCACAATTGTATAGAGAAAGATAAGAGGAAGAGATGTGTGGGGGGGGTGGGGGGGAAGAATGAGTTATGGTTAATGTTAGTGGTGTGGATTACGTTCGTGAATTAAGTTGGATCAATTCTTTAGTCAACTAACTGTTCTATTTTGGCCTCACAAGTACCTGTATCCCACACATAGAGAAAATATCTCAAGTGAATGATGTTCCATCAGCACCATTTGAATCAGGATAGAAAGTGTGACCTTAGATTATTGAATATTTTCAAGAATACATTTACCATTTTGGACTTCAGTTAAACTTAGTGGATAGAATGTAAACAACAGTGTCAATGGATTTGTGTTCAATGATTCTTATCTTTTTAACATATTTATAAATGATCTAGAGATGGGAGTAACTAGTGAGGTAATTAAATTTGCTAACGACACAAAGTTATTCAATGTTGTTAAATCGCAACAGGATTGTGAAAAATTACAAGAGAACCTTACGAGACTGGGAGACTGGGCGTATAAATGGCAGATGATGTTTCATGTGAGCAAATGCAAAGTGATGCATGTGGGAAAGAAGAACCCAAATTATAGCTACGTAATGCAAGGTTCCACGTTAGGAGTCACCAACCAAGTAAGGGATCTAGGCGTTGTCGTTGATACATTGAAACCCTCTGCTCAGTGTGCTGCGGCGGCTAAGAAAGCAAACAGAATGTTAGGTATTATTAGGGAAGGAATGGAAAACAAAAATGAGAATGTTATAATGCCTTTGTATCGTTCCATGGTGTGACCGCACCTCAAATATTGTGTTCAGTTATGGTCACCGCATCTCAAAAAAGATATAGTAGAATTAGAAACGGTACAGAGAAGGGCGACAAAAATGATAAAGGGGATGGGACGACTTCGCTATGAGGAAAAACTGAAGTGGCTAGGGCTCTTTAGCTTGGCAAAAGACAGCTGACAGGAGATATGATAGAGGTCTATAAAATAATGAGGAGTGAAACAGGTAGATGTGAATTGTTTGTTTACTCTTTCCAAAAATACTAGGACTAGGGGGCATGCGATGAAGCTACAAAGTAATAAATTTAAAACGAATTGGAGAAACTTTTTCTTCACTCAACATGTAATTAAACTCTGGAATTCATTGCCAGAGAATGTGGTAAAGGCGGTTAGCTTAGTGGGGTTTAAAAAAGGTTTGAACGGCTTCCTAAAGGAAAAGTCCATTGACCATTATTAAAATGACTTGGGGGGAAATCCACTGCTTATTTCTGGGATAAGCAACATAACATGTATTGAACGTTTTTGGGATCTTGCCAGGTATCTTGCATGCATCTTTAGGGAACGCCCTGACCCACCCATGCCCCTCCCATTGCCAAACCCCTGTTCAGTTGCACACTACAAAATTTACACAAACATTTTTATAGAACAAAACCTAGCAAGGTGCATGTGTAAATTTGAATTCTTGCCAATTAGTGACGATTATTATCACCCAATTATTGGCACTAATTGGCTTGTTATTCAATTTAACTGTGCACACAATTTTGAGAGCCATGTATAGAATTTAGGAATTAATGCTCATTGTGCTTTAATGTAAAGGGTGTCACAGATATTTATTTGAAAAGGAGCCAGCACCTCCCTCTCCAACTTACATCCCAAAAACCTGGTAAGATTCTAATCTTATTTATCTCTACAGGAAAATATGGATTAAAAACTGGTTAAAAGATAGAAAAAAAGAGAGTAGGGTTAAATGATCAATATTCTCAATAGAGAACGGTAGTTAGTGGGGTTCCCCAAAGGTCTATGTTGGGACTGCTGCTTTTTAACATATTTATAAATAACCTAGAGATGGGAGTAACTAGTGAGGTAATTAAGTGTGCTGAAGACACAAAGTTAAATCGCGGGAGGATTGTGAAAAATTACAAAGAGACCTTACGAGACTGGGAGACTGGGCGTCTAAATGGCAGATGACGTTTAATGTGAGCAAATGCAAAGTGATGCATGTGGGAAAAAGAAACCCAAATTATAGCTACGTCATGCAAGGTTCAACGTTAGGAGTCACAGACCAAGAAAAGGATCTAGATGTCGTCGTTGATGATACGTTGAAACCTTCTGCGGCTAAGAAAGCAAATGGAATGTTAGGTATTATTAGGAAAGGAATGGAAAACAAAAATGAGGATGTTATAATGCCTTTGTATCGCTCCATGGTGCGACCGCACCTCGAATATTATGTTCAATTCTGGTCGCCACATCTCAAAACAGATATAGTGGAATTAGAAAAGGCACAGAGAATGGCGACGAAAATGATAAAGGGGATGAGATGACTTCCCTATGAGGAAAGGCTAAAGCAGCTAGGGCTCTTCAGCTTGGAAAAAAGGCGGCTGAGGGGAAATATGACAGAGGTCTGTAAAATAATGAGTGGAGTTGAACGGGTAGATGTGAAGCGTCTGTTTATGCTTCCCAAAAATACTAGGACTAGGGGGCATGCAATGAAGCTACAATGTAGTAAATTTAAAATGAAATGGAGAACATTTTTCTTCACTCAATGTGTAATTAAACTCTGGAATTCGTTGCCAGAGAATGTGGTAAAGGCGGTTAGCTTAGCGGAGTTTTAAAAAGGTTTGGACGGCTTCCTAAAGGAAAAGTCCATAGACCATTATTAAATGGACTTGGGGAAAATCCATTATTTCTGGGATAAGCAGTATAGAATGTTTTGTACTTTTGGGGGATCTTGCCAGGTTTTTGTGACCTGGAGTGGCCATGTTGGAAACAGGATGCTGGGCTTGATGGACCTTTGGTGTTTTCCAGTATGGCAATACTTATGTACTTATGTAATAAATGAACAGGAGATAACAGAACTTTTAGATTTTAGGTTATCATACAGCAATTGTATTGTATTGTAACCCACATTTGTCAAATCAAGTCATTATTCATTTAAGGTAAAAGAGAAACTGCAATTGGAGCAGGCAATGATATATCCATTGCAAAGCAGAAACCACATGGAAGGTTTCAATATATTACTGTTTGTAAGATCAGGGGAGGGGAGGTCATGACAGCAGGTATCCTCTGTTGTATAAAATGTTTCATACTACCAAGTGTATGTATGTTAAATGCTAACCCTGATGGTCCTGCATTGAAAATCAGGGCCTAATTCAGCTGGTGATGGTCAGTGTTTATAAACTGCTGACAACTGCTAGCTAAATATTGACTGGTTAAATCTTAATTCTTCTCACTTAATCTGCAATAAAACTACATTTAATAAAAAAAAATAGACCAGTGTAGAGGCGGTGTGGACTGAGCAGCACTGTGCAAGGTCATAGTATCTGACAGGAAGAATGTCAACATGTCTGAGGACATGCAGCAGGATGCTGTGGATTGTGCCACACAAGCTATGGAGAAGTATAACATAGAAAAAGATATTTCAGCCTATATCAAAAAGGAATTTGACAGGAAGTATAAAGGATGCTGCTGGATCTTGCCTGGTTTGTCTTTTTGTTGACTGAATTGTGTTAGCTGCTTTTGTAAATTGTTTATGTGTATATTATTTGTTTTTTTTTAATTGTACTCTGCCCTGGATAAGGGTGGAGTATAAGTAATAAATCTAAATCTAATATAAATCCAAGAATTTAAGAACAAGTATTTAATTTCAGGAATAACAAGATGTATTCTTGGCTGTTCCTCACGACTGGCAAAACACTAATGAAGTACTCCTTGGTTGTTGTTTTTTTTAATGTTAACGGAATAACATCTGTGTTTTCTAATTATGTTTGAATATTCAGGATTAAGTTATTGCCTTGGCAGGTAACAAGCCTGGCCTGGTTGATCAACCATAACAGAAATTGGTAGATAATTATTCTCCAAGTAATGTTATATGTTGTTCATGTAATTACTATAAGTATAATCTAATTATTACTGTAAATTTGTGACTGTCCAAAATGTGAAGAAAAAATTTAAAAAATATATCGGGAGAATGTAAGGCCTAACTAATCCTCTATGTTCCTGCCCTCAGGACCATACCAAGTCAGAATAGAGAGGAGGTATATACCATTTGGTTAAGCATCCCCCTTCTGGGATGACTATACTGATACTGTCTGTCTTATATAAGACAAATTATTTAGTGTGCGGTGGTGGGGGGGTTATGGGCTGTATGGAGTTAGCTTCTTTACTGGAATCTGTAGGGGGGGGGGCGCCACTGGGCCTCTTTATGTTTTATCATATGTGAAGGCTCCCTTGACCTCTTTTATTGTGCATCCAGTGCGAACTGAATGTATCAAACCACAGGTTTTGCTACCCCTCTGCCTGTTATTTATTCATGGAATAGCGCAGTAGCTTGGTCCTTAATCCACAGGGACCAAGGACAGAGAAGTCCCACTCAGGATGAATACTGTACAAGATTATTCCTTTTAGGAAGAGTCTGTGTGGAAGTGGATCCAAGGAAGGAAAGACTGTGTGTGCTGGACCGGAAGTTGAGAGGTTGTTCAGAACTTGGGATGCCTGTTACCCAAATCTATGATTATACACAGGGGATCACCAACAGAGTCAGAGGAGCAAAGTGGAGCTTTATAGTGTTAACTCAATGCTGTATAACCTTGAGCTAAATATACTACTTCTGAACTGTGCCTTTTTGAGTTATTTTTGGTAGAATTTCTATGCCAGGGCCTTGAAAGGAAATCCCTCCCCCCCCCCCCCCCCTTCAAAGAAAGCCTGCTCTGGGAAGAAACAAATGTTCCATGGGCACCCTGAGTGCAATACTAGCCATGGACCATCCTGAGACTAGGACACCACCCTGCATATTAGTCTTTTTAAAAAATCCCAACCCACTCTTCCTCTCTCTTATTTGATCTTAAAAGATTTTAAAATTTCCCCAGCCTGTTTGCTCCTTCCTGCTGTCCCCACTGTTGACAAGAAAATAAATTCCCCATCCTGACCCCCTGGCCCTGTCCTCCATCCTGATAAACCCTTTCTTGAAAAAATTAAAACATTTTCTCCACTATCCTCTTGCCTTCCTGCACTGATATATTGAGTGCAAGTTTATAGTGAGTGGAATATCTTTGCCAACAGCCTTCCATTGCAAGCTGGTGCTGGCCCTGACCTCCCTACAGAACTGTAATATTTTACTAAAAGTAACCTGCCCCAGCTATTCTGAACAAGAAAGGGTTACGTATATCTCTCACATAAAATAAACACATATTTACTGGAATATAAATCTATAGCAAAGACTAAGGGGTCCTTTTACGAAGCCGCGGTAAAAGTGGCCTGCGGCAGTGTATGGGCAGGTATTAGTCATGCACCGGGCCAGCTTTTACCGTGTCTGCAAAAAAGGTTTTTTTTCAAAGTGACGGGAAAAGGGCGTGAGGTAAAACTGAAACCAGTGAACCGGCCTGAACCCTTAATGCCACCCATTGATCTAGCGGAAAGGGCTTACGCGCTACACGCGCAGTGACCGATCGGCACGTGCCAACTGCTGATTACCACCAGAAACGGCACATGTGGGAGGAAATAAATACATACATCATCCAGGCGTTATGAGCCTGCACCAAATCTGAAATTACCACCAGGGGGGCGCGCAGACCTGGCAGTAGTCTCATTTGGGTACACGCTGCACACGCATAGAGCCTACCGTGGCTTAGTAAAAGGGCCCCTAATATAGTAATAGTATGTTTCACTAGTACACTAATAAGCAGTGTAAGAGAGGTGTCCCAGTTGCAGAGTGTTCCATTGATGGATTCATACTCCATGGCCCACCCACAGAACATTTATTTCTCCTGATCCTCTTTTGTCTTCACTCAATTCACACTTACCTTCTATATAGATAGATAGATAGATAGATAGATAGATAGATAGATAGATAGATAGATAGAGAGAGAGAGAGACCCCCTTCAAGGCCCTGGTGTAAAGGGTCCCTTCAAACAACAGCTCAAAGATAGATCTGGGCAGGGCTTTTTTTGAGGAGGTATCTGGGGGTACTGAGTACTGGCATCTTTTCCATTGTCTGCTAAAATTGACTCATGGACCCCAAGTTTTAATGAAAGAGCTCAAGCTCTACACACCAATTCTGCCTTGTCATTGATTCTGTGACTGGTATTTCAGTACTGGCACCATTTTTGCTAGAAAAAATGCACTGGATCTGGGGTACTAGAATTCTCTTTACTGAAGATAAATCCATATATAATTACTGATTTGAGGTTGTCTTTCTATTGTAAGCAGTGGCGTACCAAGGGGGGGGGGGCGGTGGGGGCGGTCCGCCCCGGGTGCACGCCGCTGGGGGGTGCCATGGCGCGCGCCTGTGGGCTCCAAGTTCGCTACGCTAACTTCGCTGGTTCGCTGCAGCTCCCTCCCTCTGCCTGGAACAGGTTACTTCCTGTTCCGGGGCAGAGGGAGCTGCAGCGAACCAGTGAAGTTAGCGTAGCGAACTCGGAGCCCACAGGTGCGCGCCGTGGCACACCCCCCCCAGCGGCGTGCACCCGGGAGGGTGTCATTTCGCCGGGGGGGGAGGTGTCATTTCGCGGGGGGCACGCTGCACCCGGGGGAGGGGGGGCGCGCATCGGCGATCCGCCCTGGGTGTCATCGAGACTAGGAACGCTACTGATTGTAAGGTTGTACAGCATCAAACACTGTAATACTCCACATTTTTCCATTATCTGTGCCCGTGATCCCTTTCAATAATAAGCAGTCCTTTAGAGCAAAGAGTTTCCCATGTACAAGGAGACCCTATACCCTTGCAAACACAACACACAATCTCCCTTTACTGGGATCCACATCCACACAGATTCTTCCCAGTAGGAATTATCTTGTACACAGCACCTCCTCTAATAGTCCAGCTCCTGAGTAGGGCTTCTCTGTCCTTAGGCTTTAGAGATCAAACTGCTGCTCTGCTCCTTAGTTTGTTTACTGGCAGTAAAACCTCTTTCAGATTCACTTCACATTAGACACGAACTCAAAACTCAAGGAAGGCTTCATATTGAACAAAACCTCAACTAGGCCCAGGCCTAAAAGCTGAGCCTTAACCATGCACAATCCACTACAAACTCCACCAACAATCACACATGCTCTAGGGATCTGTTACGTACATAAGGGAAGGCAGTATCATTGCAGCCACCCCAGAAGTGGGAGCTGCAACTAAATAGGAAACATTTCCTCTCTACTCTAATTTGATATGTCCTGAAACTATGATCTTATTGGACTGGTAGTGGTTCTGAAAGGATCCTTGCTTAGGCTTCACCTGAGCTAATTTTTCATAGCAACAAGAAGCCGTGTGGCACACAATCAATACATTTTACTTTATCTTTGAAAATCTTTCACAGACATAAGATTGTCAGTGCTGACCCTAAAAAGGACCCTTGATTATGACATTGAAGACAAGCAGGGCCTATGCAAGTATAGGAGGTGACTAGGTGAGTCTTCAGCCTTGTGCTCCTTCAGTTGATTTTTAGGCCTGTGGGCTCCTACTCCCTTATGATTCTGATAATTAAACAATGATTATGATCACCACCAGTCCTAAAATGATCCTGTAAAAGTGTGTAAAAGTGTAAAAATACATACAGATGGTCAGTGGCGTTCCTGGCCTGGATGGCACCCGGGGCGGAGCGCCGATGCGCCCCCCTTGGGTGCAGCACCCCCCCCGCTAAATTACACCTTCCCCCCTCCGGTGAAATGACAGCCCCCCCCCCCCCGGGTGCAAGCCACTGGGGGGGGGGGGTGCTGCGGCGCACACCTGCTCCGAGTTCGCTAAACTTTGCTTTGCTGCAGCTCCCTCTGCCCCGGAACAGGAAGTAACCTGTTCCGGGGCAGAGGGAGCTGCAGCGAATGAGCAACGAAGTTTAGCGAACTCGGAGCAGGCGCACGCCGCGGCACCCCCCAGCGGCGTGCACCCGGGGCAGACCGCCCCCCCCCCCCCCCTTGGTACGCCATTACAGATGGTTCTCTGGGTTTGTGTGGCTGTGAGGACCTATCATTTTCCTTTGGCTGCTACTGTTCTTTGCTGCTCTCCTGGAAACTGCTGCCCTAGGCAACAGTCTAATTTTTTTAATGGTTAAAGCTAGCCCTGGGATCAGATGTATTTTAATTGATGCTGATATCAATTGGGTTGGAAGAAATGAAGATTATGATTAAACTGTCAAGTCCTACAGTGAACATACATCTTTTGTAAAACTACACAGGGTAGAAAATCTCTCTCAAAGGTCAGAAGAACCACAGGCAAGCTGCTGATGACTGGAGTGTTTCCATACAATTTCCAGTTGTTGTAGAAGGAGCATCCAGAAGTGGGAAGGTCTTGAACCAGTAAAGAACATGATTGTATTTGTGGTAAAGAGCAGACTAGACCACCAATGTTTTTTGGATTTTTTTTTTAAGAGCAAGTTGACAATTTACAGTAAATACCATTACAGACTATGTGAGAGTCTGCGCTCATAGTTCATTATCATCAATATCAGTACAACAGTACCATACTAGATAAAGGCAAAAAAATAAACATACACCATTTGGCCCAACCTGCTATTCTGCCAATACTAAGGGGATGTCAGTATCAGCCAGAGAATGTGACCACCTTCGTACTCTACTTCGTACTTCATTCCCTCCAATACCTACTTTTCCCATTTCTAACTCCAAAGCTTGATGCCAAGAAGGCCTTTGACAGGGTTGAATGGCAATATATGTTCAGGGTTTTGGAAAGCTTGGATTTGGCCCTAAATTCTGTTGTATAATTAAATCATTCTATAACAATCCCTCTGGGAGTAGATGTAACCTTTTGCAGAGAGTTAGAGACTGGCCAAAGGAATCTACGGGTATGCTGATGCTCCAAGGATCATTCCCGAAAACGGATATCAACCCACGTGCACAAGGAAATCAAGTCATCAAGAACTGGTGGGAGGTCTCAACTGGCCAGTTCATCCTTAATGTGAGGAGACAACCCTTGCCAAAATACAGCAACCAGGTTCTTGTTGTTCCATTCCAGCTCAGCTGCCAAGGTCCGAAACCAGGTGACGTAGTCACCCAGAGTCTGAGTCCTCGTCAGAGGTTCAGTAGCGCAGAAGTGGCAGAGAAGGCCTTGCCAGATTCTTTAAAGATTTGTCTAAAGTGACTTAAAAATCCTGCTAGGTCATTTAGCATTGGATTGGGGATGTCCAGGCGAGCACAGGGCCCATGAGGAGTGAATTAAGGTAGGCCACCTTGGCTCTATCCAACATAAATTCTCAAGCCTGCAGTTTGAACACTATCTGGCATTGGTTCAGAAACCCACATCAAGGCTTCAGATATCTGTCAAACCAGGGAGGAGGAGCAAGCCGGAGACCTAAGTCACCAGGCATGGTGAGCAGAACTGAGGAAGTCCCAGATGGGGTGGCTCCCAATCCAGCCTGCAATGTGCCTGAATTTTGCAGATTGTCCCCATGTTGAGTCAGTTCCTGAACCACCCCAGATGGTTGCTGGAGTTAAATGACCATCTGTTGTAGAAGATGAAGGGCAGGTCACTCTGTCGAGCTCATCGTGGCCTTCGCAAACTGTCACTGCCAATGACTGATGGGTGAGCCCTCGGTCTCCGGAAAGGGTGTCCTGAGTCAAAGACATGGAGACCCCAACCAGTGGTAGACAGGTCACCTGTGCGGACACAGAGCAGGAGCACCCGAAACAGCCTATGCCACAGCAGGCTTCGGCGGAGCTGTGACATGAACAACCTGAGAGCCTTGGAGCAGCCTTATCCCAAGACGGGCTTCAACTGTGCTGGGCCAGGAACAAACTGAAACACAGGAATAGCCTTATCCCAAGACGGGCTTCAGCTGGGACAGAAACAACAAGGCAGGAACTGGAGGAAGTTCAGGCACTGCAGGAACCAGCAGCTTACAAGAAAGAGTGGAAGTTATGAAGGGAGGGAGATGCTGAACCAGTAAGTTTAAATCTCCCTCCCCTGCCTGACGTCATCTGGCAGCGTCCTGCCCAGCTCACAGAAGAATGTGCTTGATTGAGATGCACATGCCTGCTTAAGGCCCTTGCTGTGAAGGAGGTTTGGGAACGTGCAGCCCCTGCCACCGTAAGGACTGCGACTGTCAGTGTCCAGTTCGGAACAGCAACGCAGCTGACCCATGCCCCCCCTCTCCCACAGTGCGGTGGTGGCCACGGCAGCTGTTTCATTTTCCAAGAGTGTTCACTTTTTGGTCTCAAATTTGGCATAAAATACAAGAGATCAAAAACACAGCATAACTTCATACAAAGCTACAATTTTTAATATTTTTCAAAAAGAATACAGTTTATCAGAAGATAACGCTTGATTATTATCCATGTTAACTGCTATTGCTATACAAGATATTTTTTAAAACTGGAAAAATCCACAAAACCTGAAGGTGTATCTCTGGTGGCAAACTATATGCTGTATATATAAGTATGAATCCAGTATTGTTCAGAAACTTCCCTTGAAAACACGCTCTAAAAAAATGTGGGAACTTCTAAAATTATATCTTGGTGTCTGAGTCAATATTATGACACTTTAACTATCCTTTATAATTCAACAATTAACTGCATAGCAATGAGGTTAAGGAGGTTGGTGGAGGGGTATGCAAATTATAACTGTATAATATGATCATATAATGCTATTATCACTTTCTCCAAACTACTGTCATCTGGCTTTATATGCTTTATACAATTAAAAAAATCAATAAAAGGTTGAACTTGAAAACAAAATAGATGTCCTGTTATAAACTTTCTTGAATTGTTTTATACAGTAAGGTCACTGAGAATATCATGGGCTCAGTGACTCCCTGGCGACACTTTTCTGTGTTGACTTTATTCTACAGGATCAGGATATTTCTATGTGAGATGCAGTATGGTGCTTGATTTATGGGTGTGATACTTCTTGCTTGAAAAGGAGAACACTTCCTGGTTTGGCTACCCCATACTGGGAACGACCAACTAATAAATAAACCTTGTAACCGTTACCTTGAACGTGGATAACTTATCTTTTGTTTGTAAATACTACTGTTGCTATTTCAGGCCACTGCTGAAAAAAGGCTGTGAGTGTGGTCTAGGCCTGGTTAAAAAAAAAAAAGGACAGAATCTAGAGAACAATAGGGTTGCCAGTGGGCTCCATTTTCGCCCAGCACAGCAAATGTGCTGTTAAATGTGTATATTTTTGTTACTGTTTCATGGTTGATCCAGCGGCGATCCTTGGTCGGCTGCCACCTGGGGCGGATCGCCACTGCACCCCCCCCCCCCCCACACCAGGTACAGCAGCGTTCGTCCCCCCCCCCCCCCCCCCCCCCCCGGGCGCATTCTTATCTGCTGGGAGCAGCCGCACGGCTGTCGGTTCCGCTCGTTCCCTGCTCCCTCTGCCCCAGAACAGGAGGTAACTTGTTCCAGGGCAGAGAGAGCAGGGAACCAGCGGAGCCGATAGCCGTGTGGCTGCTTTCTGCACCCCTCCAGCAGCGTGGACCGCCCCCACCACCCCACCCTCGGTACGCCACAAGGCTGTTCTATTATTAGGTTTCTATTTACTATTTTCAGGTTTACCTCATTTATTGTATTTATATTTATTCTTAGTTATTTTACTGTTGTTATGCTGTTAACAAAATTGTAAGTTTTATGTTAAACTGTACCTGCTGAATTTCTTCATAAAGGTGGTTAAGAAATCCCAATAAGTAAATAGTGCTGGGGTAACACATGCACCCGGCAGTAATTCTGAGTTTGGCACGCGCTGAATCCTGTGGCAGAAAATATTTTTCTATTTTCTACCGTGGGGGGGGGGGGGGGGGGGTTCCCAGCGGTGATCGGAAGTGTGGCTATATTGGCACACCCTGCATGGTTAACGGCTGGCGGTAAGGGCTCAGGCCGTATATAGACACGTGCTAGTTTTAATTTTTGTGTATACCCATTTTAAAAATGGCCTTTTCCCAGCAGCAGTAAAAAGTGGCCCAGTGCAGATCAAAAAAACATGCCCACACTACCACAGCATGGCTTTGTAAAATGACCCTTTTATTTCTCTCTGGTTCTTCACATAGCACTGTCAGCCCTCTCTTCCTAGAGCTGGCTCCCAGTCTAGCCCAATACAGTGACTAATAACACCTTCTTGGGTCTCCCCTGGACCCACACCAGAAGCAAATACCTTCTGAATACAATTCAAGGTTATCTCCTACCTTGATAATCCTTCCCATATAAACTCTGGAGGGTTAAGCTTGAGCCACACTGCTTCCCTGATCCTCTCCTCAGGTACTATGGCTCAGCTTAGAATGGAGTCCTCTTCCCTCAGAGCCTCCCTCCTGGAAGCCTCAGCACTCGGAGCCTCCCATTCTCTGCACTGACTCAGGGCATTTAACCATAGGCATAGTTTGACTGTTTCATTTGGGGGGGGCAAAGAATGGGCGGAGCATATTAGCATATCATTTGCATATATACATATGCAAATGAATATGCTAATGAAGGAATTGAATTTACAGGCAAAATATCACAGATGCACATTTCAAAAAGCTGACACATTTCAATTAATAAATTATGAATAAAATACTTTTATCTACCTTTGTTGTCTGATCATTTAGTTTTTCTATTCGCTTTGGTCCCAGTGTCTTCCGTTTTATTCAGTGTCTTCTTTCCAGTAGGCTTCCCTCTGCTCCGCACCCCTCGCAGTCCCATCCATCTCTTGCTCCTTCCTTCTGCTCCCCACCCCTCGCAGTCCCATCCATCTCTTGCTCCTTCCCACCCCTCCCAGTCCCATTCATCTCTTGCTCCTTCCCTCTGCTTCCCACCCCTCCCAGTCCCATTCATCTCTTGCTCCTTCCCTCTGCTTCCCACCCCTCCCAGTCCCATTCATCTTCCCTCTGCTCCCCCCCCCCCGCGAGGTCCAAGATGGTGACTCCGTTTACCCCCTCTCTTCCTCCCTCCCTCCCTCCGGTGCAGGCAACAGTCTTCAGCTTTTTCAGCGTTCCTGGCAGCGGTAGCGATGTACACGCTGCCTTCAGTCTGCCCCGGAAGCCTTCTCTTCAAGTTCCTGTTCCCACCTATGCGGGAACAGGAACTAGAAGAGAAGGCTTCAGGACAGAGCCGAAGGCAGCGTGTACATCGCTACCGCTGCCAGGAACGCTGGAAAAGACTGCTGCCTGCGGCGGAGGGAGGGAGGGAGGAAGAGAGAGGGGTAGACGGACACGCTCCTCTCCGTCCGCTACTCCGCTTGGCTTCCCTGCCCTCTCTGTCTGCGTCCCGCCTTCCTCTGACGTCAGAGGAAGGCGGGACGCAGATAGAGAGAGCAGGGAAGCCAAGCGGATGGAGAGGAGCGCGGCCGTGCAAGGGTTTTGCCACCAAGTATTAGGTCTTGTTTGCCAGAGGGATTAAATACTTATTTCCCTCTGCAGAATGCAAATAAATTCATATACTTTCCACAATGTGATTTTCCGGATTTAATTTGTGATGTGCTATCTCTCACTGTTACCAATAACCTACCCTTCAATTATGGGCTGCTCATGTCTTTGTCAGTGGGCAAACTTACAAAATCAGCAAGGGATCAAATACTTATTTCCCCCACTGTATGTGTGTAATTGCTGTTACAGAATATGAGCATAAGTCAGCATTAATGCATTAATATTTAGGTGCATCCACTAATGTCAGGTATATGACTGTGAATGCCCCCTTGCATTTACACAAAAGCAATGTGTGTGTTTAATTTATAGAATAGTGCTACATGCATAAGTGTACATTCTCGCACATAAGTGCTAGTGTTCGATAAATTTGAGCCTACAAAGTGGAGGAGTGGAGCAGTGGCTTAGTGGTTAGGGTGATGGACTTTGGTCCTGGGGAACTGAGTTCGATTCCCACTTCAGGCACAGGCAGCTCCTTGTGACTCTGGGCAAGTCACTTAACCCTCCATTGCCCCATGTAAGCCGCATCGAGCCTGCCATGAGTGGGAAAGCGTGGGGTACAAATGTAACAAAAAAAATGGTGCTTACAGGTATATGTATGCATCCTGCAGTGTTGTACAGTAACTAAGTAAATGTAACTAGTTACTATACTTAAGCAAATGGGAGACAAGAGTTTTTCAGATATGTAAGTGACAGGAGGAAGTGCTGAAATAGCACTGGGAGGCTCAAAGCTGAGGGGAAAAAATATGTAGAATCCAATAAGGATAAAGCTCAACTGCTTAACAATTACTTCTGTTCTGTGTTCAGGCCAGGGATAGGACCACAGAAAACAAACGCTAATAGGGATGAATGCATGGTAGATCTGGATCGATTCTCAGAACACTGTATTTGTGAGGAGCTAGCTAAACAAAAAGTAGACAAAACGATGTGGCCTGATGTGATACATCCAAGAGTACTCCAGGAACTAGGAGATGACCTGGCGGTTCTACTGCCTGACCTCTTCAATGCTTCCCTAGAGTCTGGTGTGGTCCTGGAAGACTGGAGAAAGACAGATGTGGTCCCTCTGCACAAGAGCAGAAGTAAGGAGGAGGTTAGGAATTACAGACCTGTCAGTCTGGCATTCCAAAATGTTGCACATGGAATTACAGAATATTTTTAACTGCACCTAACTTGGGCGCCGGCATTTACACCAGGTTTCAGCAGGTGTATGTGCCCAAACGTTACACACTAAACACTATTGTCTATAAGGTGCACCCCCATTATAGAATAGCACTTACCGCTGAACTTTTTCTACACTATTTATTGAATTCCCTCCTGTATGTACATGCCCCCATTTGTAGCAACATTCCCAGAGGTGGGGTTAGACTTACATTTAATTGAAGATAACAAACAAAGGAGAGATACAAGTGTATGAGGATGCTTTCTTTTCAGGCAGTTTATGGTGCTAAAGTTTGCACATACTTTACTTCTGTCGGAAAGGAATTCTGTGCGACTGCAGAGCACAGAATTCTGCAGCTGCGTAAAATTTCCACATTTTTGCACAGAATCTGTGCTCCGAGAGGCATTGCTTGGCTGGCTGGCCTCCCCAGCCTGCAGTAATGGCTTGCCGGCTCCCTTGCCGCCCCACCCCTGAGCCTTGGTGAGCCCCCCCCCCCCCCCGGGCTTACCTGAGTACTCCCTGGTAGTCTAGAGGCCTCATCGGCGTCAGGAAAGAACCCCACTCTTTCCTGTCCACTGCCACTGCTCAGGGCTGGTGTCACAACTTTTTAAAAATGGCTGCTGAGACCTCAAGTGGTAATCACCATCCTAGAGCAGCAGCAGCAGACAGGAAAGAATGGGGTTCTTTCCTGCCATGAATAGGTACTCTCATGCAGCTCCTCCTGCTCTTACCTCATGGGTGAGTGCAGGAGCAGCTGAAAAAAAATATGGATGGCATGTGGGTGCAGACAGGGAGGGAGGGAGGGAGGGAGCTGTAAAAGAATAGGCGGATGCTATATGTGTGGGGGAGGGGACTATAAAAAAAAGGTAGATGCTGTGGGAGGAGGAGGCGGCTGTAAAAAAAAGTCAATGTTGTGGTGGAGGGGGCTGTAAAAAAAGGTGGCTGTTGTGGGTGGAGGGGCTGTAAATGAAGGTAGATATTGTGGGGAGAGAGGGCTATAAATAAGGTGAATGCTGTGGGGGGAGGTGCGGCTGTAAAAAAAGGTGGCTGCAGTGGGGTGGGGGCTGTAAAAAAAGGTGGATGCTATGTGTGAGTGCAGGGAGGGGGCTGGAAAAATTTATGATACTGGGAAACATATATGGATGGTATCTATGTACAGGGAGGGGTGTGTAATGTTGGTTAAATTATGACTAATAAACTTGCAGAATTTGAACATTTTGTGAACGTAATTTTGATGAATTTGCAAATGTTGTGTGCAGAATATTGCAGAATTTGCAAATTTTCACCCATTTACTAAACTCTGCTAGCAGCTGCTGCACGGCTCAAAGTGATTGGGCTGTGTCAGCATTAGCGTACCGCAGTCGCTAGTGTGGCTTAATAAACAGGTGGGGTTGTGCACAGAATTTTGATTTTTTTTTTGGGGGGGGGGGCAGAATTCTGGCAGGAGTACAACTACATCATACAATATTACAGAGAATAAGAATACACTACAATGCCTGGATCAGACAGGGAGACAGGTAAGAGTGATCAGATCAGCCTAAACAGGAAGATCAGGGATCTCTCCTGAAATCTGCTCAAGCGGAAGTTCTTTAGCATTTTCCAAAATGTCATGTAATTATTATTATTATTATTGCATTTGTACCCCACATTATCCCACCTTTTTGCAGGCTCAATGTGGCTTACAGAGTGTTGTTATGATGCAATCATTACATTATCTTAAATACATTAATCACATTGACCATGGACAGATTTAGGTTTGCACACTTCTACAGCTAAAAATCTGCCTCAATTGTTTCTATATATTTTTTTGTTTATTTTGAGTTGCAAGTCACTGGGTCCTCCTGCACTGGTGTGAGCCTCTGGGATTCTCTGAAGAGCCCAAAGTATGACAACAGTCCCATTAGTTCATACAGGGCTTCTTTTACAAAGCTGTGCTACCGATTCAATTCCTATGGGCTTGCTCTCATTTGCCACGCGGGAATCGCTAGCACAACCTTGTAAAAGAAGCCCACAATAACTCCTTTTATTCAAGGTGCTGGACTTAAGCAATACAATCTAAGTTTCTAAGGACACTGTGTTTATTCCTGCTCTTCCGCTTGCATTACTGATACCAAGGTAGTAAAACACATATAAACAGAAACTGGATCAACATTGCTATGGGGTGCTTGTTCAAACTGAAAGCTTAAACAAAATTTCTATTGTGAAGCATGTTTGAAAAGTTTCATTCATAAGACAAGGAGGCCCATTTTTCTCGGCTGAGTCAGGGCTGGCAGCACTGTGCAAGTCACAGCAGAGCTATAAGAATATAAGATAAGTCATATTGTATCAGACCAGGGTCTATTATGCCCAGCATCCTGTCTCTGACAATAGCCAGTATCCAGCAAATCCCAAAAAATAGATCTATTTCCCATAGCTTCTTTCCAAGGGTAAACAATGGCTCTCCCAAGTCTCTCTAGCTAATAATTTGTTATGAACGTTTCCTCCAGGAACTTGTCTGAGGGGATCTTTTACTAAAGCTTAGCTCGAGTTATCTGCAGCAGGGCCCATAGCTTTAGTAAAAGACCCCCTAAATCTCTTTTGAACCTGTTATGTTAGTCACCTTGACTGGACAAATTCCATAGTTTGTTTATGTACTGCATGAAAAAAATATGTTCCATGATTACTTTCTGATCTGCTGTGCACTAGTTTCATGGAGTGTCCTCTTGTTTTACTGCTGTTTGAAAGGTTAAACATCCATTTCATATTTAATTGTTCCATCACATGTATGATTTTAAATTGCTCTCTCAAGCTGGTGTTCTCATCTTTTACTTGCGTGAGGCCAATATTGAGAAAATCCCATGTATTTGTCCAGGGAGGAGTTATTGTCATTGGGCTTAGCACTCCCAATAATTTTCAAAGGTTGGCTCCTATGAGGCGCAGCATGGGTTGCTTCTCTATCCAAAGCACTCTTAGGTATCCTGTAATTGAGATTCCAGTACTGAAAAATTGGTAACTACGGTAACCAGCCATCCACTTCTTGAATTTGACTTGAACTCTTGCAGACTGCTTTCTGCTTTCTCTCACTATTGCTCAGTGCCCTTACACTGTGACAGCTCTTGCACCTTACTGGTCAGTTCTGTACAATCACTTTCCAAGGCTCGCTTGGTCATTTCTAGGCTACCTGTTAACCAAATGTTTTGCTTTGGCTGCTTAAATATCTCTTCTATAGCTTGTCCTTGCACCGATCTCATGCACGTATACTAAACCATCTTGATTTCTGTAATTCGCTCCTATCCAACTGTCCCCTATATGCTACCTGTAAACTCCAACTAATTCAAAATATAGCTGTGAAATTGATTTCTAGAGAAGAAAAAAAAAAGAACCAGGTGACTCCTATGTGCACAATACTGGTTACCAATTTATTTATTTTATTTATTTAATAAACTTTATAGCCCGCACATTGTAACATCTGAGCAGGTTGCAATAAAACAAACATAATCATGATCACAAACATCATTAAAACAAATAGACATTACAACCATATAAAATTCTAAAATAATAAAAACATTAAAATGCAAAGTAGTTGTACAAATGAAAAAAATGCAATCATTGCTATAAATGCATTTAACTAACACAAAACAATCAAAACAGTCTAAACTCCCTGCTACCCAGAAAAAGCCTTACCAAATAACAGTCTTCAACTGCTTCCTAAACAAAGGCAGGGAAGAAATTTGATGCAAAAACAGCAGAAGAGCATTCCACACAGCTCCGGCAAAACATGGACGATGTTGGGACCCGTTTTTACTCTTTAAGTTAAGTAAGAGCTTCATAGAATTTATTGCACAAAAAATATGTTATTTGTGGCACTTGGAGGCATTACTTTAAACAGTAGAGTCGTGTCATGATTATATGCCTGGACCATGAGTCTGTGATTGTCCTTTGGAAACATATGAGCATGTCCCTCTCTCTCTCTCTCTCTCTCTGTATATATATATATATCTATATATATATATATCTATATATATATATATATATATACCCCTTGCACATCACCTCCCTCTGGCGCATCACCTCCAGGGGGTGCAGGGAGCAGTTCCGCAGCTGTCAGCTCCGCTGGTTCCCTGCCCAGGAACAGGAAGTAACGTGAGAGGGAGCAGAGAACCGGCAGAGTCAATAGCTGTGCAGCTGCTTCCTGCACCCCCTTGCAGCGTGCACCTGGGGTGGACCGCCCCCACCGCCCCACCCTTGCTACACCACTGTAAACTATTGCTTTTAACTCCTAACCCTAACTCACTTATTCAATACCCATACTTTATTATTCCCACCTTAGTAATTCCCTTATCTCTTATTTGGCCTGTTTGCCTGTCCTAATTAGATTGTAAGCTCTGTCGAGCAGAGATTGTCTCTTCATGTTCAAGTGTACAGTACTGCGTATGTCTTGCAGTGCTATAGAAATAATAAGTAGTAGTAGTAGTAGATTCCCACACCCAGCTGTGGGTATGGGGACTTACGCCAGCTGAAACAGTGTAAATCTTGGTGTACAAGTTAAACATTTAACCCTGGTTTTCTATAACACTGCTTCTAAATATTAGAATGCCCCTGACTCTCCCATATCTCTCCCGTGACCATATCCCCTTTTAGGTTTCACGTGAGACTTTTGGACATGCAGTATTATAGAATTATGTATAGGGAGATGCACACGCAAATCCAAGTTAGTGCCAGTTAACATCAATAATTAGTTGTTAGTACTCAATTGACTAATTGGTTTGGATGCACATCCGGATTCAATGCCCAATGTGAGCGTCCATTTTTGGGGGCCCATATAAAAACTAGGGGTATATGTTCAAAACCAGTAAGTGATTGTGATAAAATAGCTGTTCATACTGTACAGTACATGCCACAAGTACACATGCATTTCCTATGTCCTTATAGGTATTTTATAAAAGGCTTCGCATTCAAACCAGCCTTTTATAATTGGGTCCCTTTTACTAAACTGTGATAGACACTAGCATGTGCCTACTGCGTACCAAAAAGCACTACCATGGGACGGGCGGAGGCGTCCTGAGGGAGTGTGATGATCTGCATGCGCTAATCCCATACTAAAAAAAATAGCGTTTATTTTTTAGCACGGGAGGTGTGCCAAAAGACAGAGAGTAGGCATGCCCTGCGCTAATCGATAGCATGGGCACATTGCTGTGCATTGCCTGATTAGTGTGGGATCCCTTAGCAGCTACAAAATAGATGGCAGCAAAGGCTCACACCGGTAATGGCCATGCACTAATTGAGAAATTAGTGGCAAGCATTGTTGTTAGTGTGTGGGAAACCCACGTGCTGCTGCCACTTTTAGCGTGGCTGTAAAATGTCCACATTTCCATTTTGTTCTGTAATAGCCATGCATTACAGAACATCCCTTTTCCTATCTAGAAGACCTAGGCAAAATTGTCCCTTTAGTCCCCTAAAAGTAGGTGACATCAGATTAAGGGAATAAAATTGGGAGCTCAGCACCGATTTCCAGTGCTTGACAACTTAATCAGACCCTTAGGGGTCCTTTTACCAAGTTGCAGTAAAAGGTGCCCTGCAGTGGCGTCGGCGTGTAGACTTGCCATGTGCTGAGGAGCCCTTTTACCACAGCGGGTAAAAAGAGGGTTGTTTTTTTTAAGGAAATGGTCATGCGGTAAGTTAAGCACTTGCCACCAGGGGCATAGCCAGACCTCACTGTGGGAGGGGGCTAGAGCCCGAGGTTGGGGTCAAATTTTGAGTGCCACTCCGCCGCCCCCCTCCACCGCCACGCCTCGCCTTGCCCCCCCCCACCACCTCGCCTCCCTCCCACCGCCTCACCTGCCTCGTCCCCCCACCGCCTTGCCTCACAAATACCTTTGCTGGCGGGGGTCCCCAACCCCCTGCCAGCCGAAGCCTTCTTCAGCGGTGGTCTCTGGCGCAGCCATGTTTGCTACCCTTCTCTTCTTTCATCTTGCTCATCCTGTGCATACTGATGCTCCTTCTCAGACCCCCATCAGCCAACCCAGAGGCCCAGATGAAATTTGCGGGGGCCCAAGCCCCTGTGGCCCCCTGTAGCTACGACCCTGCTTGCCACACTGCCATTTCCTAGGGAAGCTCTTACCACCTCCTAAATAGGGCTCCTACGCTAACCCAACGGTAATCGGGCAGCACGTGGTACTGACCAAGCCCCTAGGGTTAAAAAATTTAAAATAATTGCCAAGCACCAGAAATGGAGTACAGCACACACCAGCAGTAGGGCCGATTTGCCACATAACATTGCCAGGGTAGCCCTATCACAGCTTTGTAAAAGGGCCCCTTAAACTTTAGCAGAGAAATAACTGATCTATATTTAGGAGCCTCTGTTTTTGGCCCCTAAATCAAGTTTATGGACATTATTTTCATCCTAAAATGTAAATGCTTAAGATGACCTAAAGATACATGCCTAACTTAAGTTCCTGGATTAAGGTACCCACAGGCATCTTTGAAAAGAGTCCTAAAAGGCTATCTATTCCTATTTTACAAACCTGAGAGATGTTCCCCGAATATTATCAGGAATTTGAATTTGAAAAAATATGCAATTCTTTGGAATGCTTTTACAGGTGGATGCTCACAAAATTAAGCACATGTGGACCCATCATATCATTCAGTCCTGTTTTGATTTTATATTATAAAATGAGACCAGTTTTACCTCTGAAAACTAGAAAAATGTAGAATATCTGATTCTTTTTTTCCCATGTTAATAGACAATATATTGCTTGCTTTATTTTTTAAAGAAAAATTTCCTTAGAGATGATTTTATTCAAAAGTGTTTATAAACAATGGGCTGATGCTCAGCGAAAGCAGTCACCGGATAAAGGAAAGCACCAGTAGAAATGATTTAACTTATTCATATTCAGCAGCTCTATACATTTAAGTAGTGCCACTGAATATGTGTGGAAGCAGTGACCATGTTGCTACTTCAATGCATAAATGAGGAATGCTTTTTTGCTGGCCTAACTTACATTTATAAGTTATCTGGTGAGCAGTTAAACTTCATAAAATTAACAACAAATGTTCCACTCAAAATACTAAACAATGAAATAAACCCGTTTGACAAAAGAATGTTTTCTGGAATCCCTTTGTGAAGATGGGGGGAGGGGAAGAACCTCATAAGTTATTCTGACAGAGCACTTATCAAATGCTGTCTTATAAATAATGAAATCCTGAATTGTAATAAACTCACGTTATTACTAATGTGGCCATACAAACTGCTGTACATGTATCATCTCATATACAGCAATCAAAAGCTGTTATTGACCTTATTGACAGTCCTGGCTGTTGCAAATTTCCTTTGACAAATGGTTAAATCTTCCTAATTGTTATTAATTAAATCTTTCAGTCTTCCACGTCTAACCCTGCCTCCCAGTTAACCCCCTCCTTTTATGTGTATAATCCATGGCTCCATGTTTATAAATTTAAAATGTATATATAACCAGCCTGATTTCTAAAAAAAGATGTATGTGGTCAGTATTGGTGTCAGCTGCTTAATTTATTTCAAATATTGGACCTATTCCCATGGGTTCTATATGTGGGAATAAAGTTTCATGCACAAATCAGCGTACATTGCCGACTTGTGTGTGCAATTTAATTGATTAATGAGCCATTCGGCACCAATAACCCAATTAACACCACCAACTATTTATTGGTGTTAATTGGCATTAATTAGGAGATGTGTGCATAGATCATATTCTATTATGCTGTGTGCAGAACTCCTATAGAGCATAATTTCAAGGAGGCATTCCCAGAATTTACACACAGTGGTACAGAATCGACGCCTAACTTTAGGTGATTACGCCAGCTGAAAGTAAACTTTTCTTCACCGACTTTGGGGCCCTTTTTCAAAGGCATGCTGAAAAATGGCCTGCGGTAGTGTAGATGCGTGTTTTGTGTGCACACAGAATCATTTTTCAGCGCATTTGTAAAAAATGCTTTTTTTTAAAAAAATTTTTGCCGAAAATGGACTTGCGTCAAAATGAAAATTGCCACGCGTTTATTTTGGGTCTGAGACCTTACCACCAGCCATTGACCTAGCGGTAAGGTCTCACGCAGTATCCGGGCAGTAATGGTCTACGCATATGAAATGCCGATTACCACCCGATTACCGCCCGTGTGCCAGAAAATAAAAATATTTTCTGGGGCGCATAGTGGACGTACATCAAAAATGAAATTACCGCAAGGGCCACGTGGTAGCCGGGCGGCAACTCAAAATTGACGCACGGTGGCCTACGCAGCTTAGTAAAAGGGCCCCTTTGTTGCTTTCTTATGTTGGGTACCAATGTGTATAGTTCTGTTCTCAGTCTGGAACCATTAGCTTAGCAGGACATGGATCCTTTATAGAATAGCGCTCAGCACTTTTATTTTTTGGTGACAATATTTTGACGCCATTTATAGAATCTAGTCCAGTGTGGTTGGTTTACGCAATTTGAGACTAGAAAGGCAATTGTAATTGGAGGAGTAGCCTAATGGTTAGTGCAGTGACCTGAGAACCTGTGGAACAGGGTTCAATTCCTACTGTAGTTCCTTGTGACTCTCTGGGCAAGTCAATTTAACCCTCTATTGCCCCAGGTATAAAATAAGTACCTGTATATAATATTTTTAAACCACTTTAATTGTAACCATAGAGATACAGTATATCAAATTTCATCCTCTATCCCATAATGCACAACTGCGCAAATTTTTAAAAGTATAATTTGAAGGTGCAGAAGATGCCAAGTAGCTGCAATTGTTCGTTAATGACAACCTCAAGGGCATTTGGGGTCAGTCCAATTCCAAGCCATAGATGGCATAATGGGCTCCACTCTATAAATGGTGCCCAAATTTGAGCACCAAAAAAAAAAAAGCACAGTATGTGCTATTCTATAAACGGAGCTCAAAGTTGGACACCATTTATAGAATAAAACTTAGCACTGGGATCCAATGCCTAATTCTGAGCATGAGGATTTATACCAACTGAACCCTGGTGTAAATGCCCATGCCTAAATTAGGCACTGATCCCCTGAATTCTATAACACTGCACCAGTGGTGTAGCTATGTGGGGCCACGGGGGCCTGGGCCCCAGTAGATTTGGCCCTGGACCCCCTGCTGACGACTCTCTTGACCCCTCCTCCCACCGCCAATCCGCCGTCGCCATCGCCTACCTTTGCTGGCGGGGGACCCCAACCCCCACCAGCCGAGGTCCTCTTCTTCCAGCGCAAAGCTTCGTTCTGTTTCTGTGAGTCTGACGTCGGCAGGAGGGGGGTTGGCAACGTGGCCGCTGGCTGATCTGCAAGGCTTCGTTCTGTTTCTGTGAGTCTGACAACCTGCACGTACAATGTGCAGGACGTCAGACTCACAGAAACAGAACGAAGCCTTGCGCCAGAAGAAGAGGACCTCGGCTGGCGGGGTTGGGGGTCCCCCGCCAGCAAAGGTAGGTGACGGCGGCGGCGGGGGAGGGTTGGCGGCAAAGGGGGGTCAAGAGGGTCATCGGTAGGGGGGGTCAAAGTTGTTGGTGGTGGTGGCGGCGGTGGCGGGGGGGGGGGTCGGCAATGGCAGGGGTGTCGGCGGCACGTATGGGGGCTAAAATGTGCCCCTCACCTCGGGATCTGGACCCCCCCCTCCCACCGAAGTCTGGCTACGCCCCTGCACTGCACACAAATCCTAGAAATACACCTGACCTGCCCATACCTCTCCCATGGCCACACCCCTTTTTAAAATCCATGCAGAAAAATTTACATGCACATTTTTATGCACATATAAATTTCAATTATTGCCAATTAGTATTGATAATTATAATTATTATTATTATTTATTAGCTTTATATTCCTCATTAGTCCAACTAGAACTCAGGTTCATTGTGGCTTACATTACAATTAGAAAAGCATGAACATGTTCAAAATAAATTAGCAGAAAGTAAAACACATCATATAATGTTAGACCAGTAAAACTTGAGTTAGGAACAGATATAATTAAATACTTAGGGCCCTGTTTACTAAGGTGCACCATATGGGTGTCTCCAGCATTAGCACGCGCTAAAATCGCTAGAGCGCCTATAGCACGGCTTAGTAAACAGGGCCCTTAGTGATTTAGGTAATTGAAATATGAAGGGAAAAGGTAAAGGGCTAGGATTAGCTGGGATAGACAGGAGTACTAGGAGGTGGGATGAGGTAAAAATGAATGCCATGAGTTTATCTGAGGTAATTGATTATTGATCATTAGATTATTATTGATTATCAGTGCTCAATTATCAGAGCTAATTGACTCATTAAGCAAGTAAATTGTCTGCTAAAATTTGGGCAAATATGCACACACAATTCTGAGCACTATATATAGAATGAGGGGGTATAAGTCTTATTACAATACATATGTTCTTAATTATGCCTTTTTTTAAACTCGTAGTGGAGGAGCAGCCTAGTGGTTTAACAGCGGACTTTGATCCTAGGGAACTGGGTTCAATTCCCACTGCAGCTCCTTGTGACTGGGCAAGTCAATTAACCCTCTATTGCCCCAGGTACAAGTAAGTACCTGCATATACTATCTAAATCACCTTGAATGTAGTTGCAAAAACTACAGAAAGGCGGTATATCAAGTCCCATTTCCCTTTCCCTATTTGAGAATGTACATGGAATGTTGCTACTATTGAGATTCTGTTGCTACTATTTGAGATTCTACATGGAATGTTGTTATTCCACTAGCAACATTCCACATAGAAGCCTGCCCTTGCAGATCAGCAACGCAGCCGCGCAGGCTTCTGTTTCTGTGAGTCTGACATCCTGCACGTATGTGCAGGACGTCAGACTCACAGAAACAAAAGCCTGCGCAGCTGCATTACTGATCTGCAAGGGCAGGCTTCTATGTGGAATGTTGCTATTGGAGGAGTAGCCTAGTGGTTAGTGCAGCAGACTCTGATTCTGGGGAACTTAATCCTCTATTGCCCCAGGTACAAATAAGTACCTGTATATACTATCTAAATCACCTTGAATATAGTTGCAAAAACTACAGAAAGGCAGTATATCAAGTCCCATTTCCTTTTCCCTTTTAGGTGTTGAAAAGACAGGAAAGGACAGAGAAACTACTACTACTTATCATTTCTATAGCGCTACTAGACGTACGCAGCGCTGTACACTTGAACATGAAGAGACAGTCCCTGCTTGACAGAGCTTACAAGAAACTGCACTGTATCAGCAGGCTGTATCAGTGCAAATTAAAGGTAGGAATTCATTAATTCCAAAGAGTGTCCACACTTCAGTCTCTGTACTTCCTCATTTGTACGTTGTCTTCAACACTTTTTCATCACGGTTCTGTAGGAATCAATGGAGCAAACCCCAGGGCTCACATATACTTACTAAACCACTTAGAACTATGAATGACCTTTTGTTTGACATGAAATGCGGAATGTCAACTGCATTTACTTTACTTTCATTTTACAAACAAAGCAAAAGAAAAATCAACAATATTTCATTTGTTTTGTTTATCAAACATATCGCCTGCCAACCAAATATGCAACAAACATGGAAAACACGCAAAGGAGTATCTCTCACTCCCTTGAGACCCTTCAAAACCCTCTCAGTACGTTACCTTGTAACTGTAGGGTTGAATTGGGGCCGTGTGAGTCATTCCTGTTGGCCAATGCTGTAAATTAAAATGGTACTGGTAGGGCAGCAGTGAAAGAGAATCATTCTGGATGCTATTGTTTGTATCCTTGTGTTCTCCCCCCCCCCCCCCCCCCTCCAATTTGTTTCATTTCAAAGTAGTGCACTGAAACATCTGAAACATCCTTCACCGCCTTCCATGCCACAGGACTATGGGCAGCAGTAATTGCATTCCCATACGTTGAACACAAGAGCTCCTTGCATGCATTACCTACTCTGTATCTCCAACATTCACAGCATAATGATGGGGTTCAGCCTTTATACACCTGACTTCTGCCAGGCTCAATGCGGCTTACATAATACCGTAAAGGCGTTCACCAGTCGGTAGATAACAAATATGGGTTGTATAGTGGTCGAATGAGGAAGGCGTGTGTCAGGCACCTTGAAGGTCGAAAGGAGAAGACGTTTGTATATTGTCCATTACGATCATTAGTTGTGCTGTGTTGCTGGGTGTTGGGAGTTATGTTGGATTGGTGGAGTAAGCCTTTTTGAAGAGATTGTAATTGATGACCTAACATAAGTTACAAACCAACCTACTACCATAACGTATTCTTATTTAAAATGTATGAATGCACCTTAATGCAATACCATTTGTAATTTTGTCAACCGGAAATGGCAATCGCCACTACGGCAAATGTAAGCCACATTGAGCCTGCAAATTGGTGGGAAAATGTGGGATACAAATGCTACAAATAAATAAATAGTGATTTTCTGAAGTTTAGATGGTCGTGGATTGTTTTTACAGCTTTTGGGAGTCCATTCCATAGTTGTGCACCCACTCTCCACCCCTCAAACATGCCCCCAGCACTAAAAAATACATTTTGGGGCCTTTTTACAAAGGCACGGGAGGGCCTACGTGTCTACAGCGCATACCAAATCAGCACTACCACCCAACTAGCGTGAAATCCAAGCAGTAATTTTGAATTTGGAGTGCGTGGAATCCCACAGTAGAAATTAATTTTCTATTTTCTACCGCGGGTTGCTTACCTGGCGGTAAACAGCAGTTGGCACCTACTGCATGCTTACCACATGGGTAGCGTGCGAGGCCTTACAATGGGTGGTGGTAAGGTCTCAGGCCGGAAATGGACGCTCGATGGTTTCAATTTTAGCACACGTCCATTTTCCAGCCCCTTAAAAAAGACTCTTTTTCCTAGACGCAGTAAAACAAAATGGCCCAGCGCTCGCCCAAAGGACACGCTCGCACTACCGCAGGCCACGTTTTACTGCTTTATTTTTTAGCATGTGGGTGGTGTGCGCACATGAAAAAACTACCACAGGATGCCTGAGCATGTCCCACTGCTTTCTGCAGCTTAGCATAAGGCCCCCTAAATGTGACATCTTATTTGCAAACATGATACCAACTTGGTTTACAACTTAATAACTGAGAAGCATGCATGCAACCTGCTCTCCCCTACGGATGGTCCAGCAAGAAAAGTTTGACATCCAAACTCTTTCATAGCAGACACAGGAAAAAGCAGTTGTAGTGGTGAAAAGCTATTAAAATTTGTCACCCAATTACGCAAGTAAAATTAAGCACAGAACAAATTTTGCACAAATCCCAGAGAATGTCAGCATGGGGTGGACTTCTTTTCCAAGAGTTTTTTTTCCATCTCCTAGAGCAGTATCATCGCATCAGAAGGGTGATATTAATAAAACATACATCGTATTTCTAAGATACCATACCTCATAGAAACTGAACCAAGCAAACAGAATGCAAGTTATAGAAATATCACACATTATAGTCAGTGTTCGGGAAGAGATTGAGAAAGAGAAAGAGAGAGAGAGAGAGAGGGAGGGAGGGAGGAAATATGTTTCTTTACCTGACACAACCAGGATGCAGTGAGGATTCAGTTACTGAGCTCCCATGAAGCAGAAATGACATGCGGCATGGAAAAGCAAAGGTTGTGGAAATACTGCTCACCCTCACCTCTCCCTGCCTATGAAGACCGAATGCCTTATTATTTGTTTAATGTTTGTGTATTGTTAAGCATTACCTCTAGCAACAGTAAACAGCGTAAAGAACTACTTAAACAAACTAATTCTAACAGAGCTATTTAAAGGAGTTATGCCTGCTATTTCTTTTCATCAATCTTACATGAATTGATACTAGAGGAGGCAGCTGTATAAAATGCCTGCTTTTTCACCACCCCAACACGAACAATATTTCCCACTCCCCAGAGCTCACAGCATGAGTATGGCTAGCCGATTTGAGCAGTGAAACATCAAGTGATGCACTAATGATGATATTTGGATGACTCCTTATATCTTTTAAAAAGAATTTGTGGTAGAACTGTCACTACCTATGTTCTTAACCAGCTGGAGCATAGGAGAGATAGTATTTATGATGTCTTATTGATATATAAGTATATGGACATGTGAGACCAAGCAAGAGCAGGGAGTGGGCCAATGGAATAACTCAGCCGAACAACAGGTATGAATGCAAAATAGGCATTTATTTACAGGATTCCAGGGCCTGTTACTTCACAAGGCCCAGGTCATTGAGTGGGTAAATCTCTACGGTTCAGAAACTTGGTTATTAAACAGGCCTCTGGCGGCAGGGCTACCACAGCTTGTGGCTGCTGGGGTTGCCACGCCCCAAACACAGCTGAGCGTTCTCAAGTTTTTGTCAAAGTTCAGATCTGGCTCCCGCCAGACCCCAGCAAGCTTGTAAGTCTTAATGAAAACAAAAACAAACCTTAACAAAAAGGTTGGCTTACCTCAGCCACATCACAGGAGTTAGATTTATTCAGTCAGGGCATACGCTAGGGCTTCTACTCTTCCTCCCCTGGGCCTCCTTACGTGGCCCTGTCTATTGAACTTCCAGGTAGTGACTCTGCCCCATCCGGCTTACTTCCTCCCAGGGTGGGACCTGCTCTCTTAAGCTGACCCAGGCTACTTAAAGAGGGACTTTTCTTAAGGGTGAGGGGCAATGTCCTATAAACCTTTTCATAGGACACCATAGACTTACCCATGGTCGTAGACTGGGGGGAGAGGGGGGGCATTGCCCCCCCCCCCAATGAAACGACTGACATCACGATGACTTACAACTTTCTCAACCGAAGTCGCAGTAAAAGCACCAACAAACAGGTAGGCTTGACTCCGTCCTTCGCTTCCCTGCCCTCTCTGCGTCCTGCCTTCCTCTGATGTCATTTCCTTTTGTGCATGTATGAAAACCATGTGTGGCTTTTTTTCACACACGGCTTTCATACATGCATGAAGCTGTACCCCAGCCCGAGTCCTCATGGCAGCGCAGCTTCTCCCTCGGTCCTTAATTATGCAGCCCATGCCAAGTGGCCCACAGATTTCCTCCCCAGGAGGTGACAAAACATCCACACCACTTTTCTTCTCTACTTGCCTGCTTCTACCCCTCTCTTGCAGTCTCTTTCAGCTGTGCCCTTACTTCCAGAGCAGTCCTCTTCAGCTCTTCACTGGCAACTCCGACTCTTCAGCTGGTGACTCCAGGCTCTCCCCCACCCTTCTCCAGCAGAAGAGTTTAGTGCTCCTAAGTGTTAGGCACACCCAAGTCCTGCCTTCGCTACGCCTCCAACATACCCCCTTCAACTCTAACCGTCCCTGTGATGGAGTGCAGTTGGGGACATCCAAAATTGGCTTTCGATTATAACAATTTGGACGTTTCTGAGAGAAGGATGTCCATCTTACAATTTATGTCGAAAGATGGGCATCCTTCTCTTTCGAAAATGAGCCCATTAGTCACCCTTAATAAATTACTGTAAAGACACGCATGCTATATAACTGTCACTTTCACAGGTGCAATTCTTATTATTCTCATTATTAACATTTCCTTTATAATAGTGTCACCTGATATTCATGGATTACTGTATTTGTTATAATCTTAACATATACCATAGATGTGGAGGGGCATAATCGAAAGGGACGCCCAAGTTTTTATGAGGACGTCCTCGCAGGACGTCCCCGTGAAGGGGCGGGAAAACCCATATTATCAAAACAAGATGGACGGCCATCTTTCGTTTCGATAATACGTTTGGGGACGCCGAAATCTGGAAATTTAGGTCGTCCGTAGAGATGGTCGTCCTTAGACTTTGTCGTTTCTGATTTTCGGCGATAATGGAAACTGAGGACGCCCATCTCAGAAATGACCAAATCCAAGCCCTTTGATTGTGGGAGGAGCCAGCATTTGTAGTGCACTGGTCCCCCTGACATACCAGGACACCAACCGGGCACCCTAGGGGGCACTGTAGTGATTTCAGAAATTGCTCCCAGGTGCATAGCTCCCTTACCGTGTGTGCAGAGCCCCCCAAAACCCACTACCTACAACTATACACCACTACCATAGCCCTTATGGGTGAAGGGAGGCACCTAGATGTGGGTACAGTGGGTTTGTGGTGGGTTTTGGAGGGCTCACATTTACCACCACAAGTGTAACAGGTAGGGGTGGATGGGCCTGGGTCCGCCTGCCTGAAGTGCACTGCACCCACTAAAACTGTTCCAGGGACCTGCATACTGCTGCGATGGACCTGAGTATGACATTTGAGGCTGGCATAGAGGCTGGCAAAAAATATTTTAAAAAATTGTTTTTGAGGGTGGGAGGGGGTTATTGACCACTGGGGGAGTAAGGGGAGGTCATCCCCGATTCCCTCCGGTGGTCATCTGGTCAGTTCGGGCACCTTTTTGTGGCTTGGTCGTAAGAAAAAAAGGACCAAGTAAAGTCGTCCAAGTGCTCATCATGGACACCCTTTTTTTCGATTATGGGTCAAGGACGCTCATGTGTTAGGCACGCCCAAGACCCGCCTTTGCTATGCCTCCGACACACCCCCGGGAACTTTAGTCATCCCCATGACGGAAAGCAGTTGGGGGTGCCCAAAATCAGCTTTCAATTATGTCGATTTGGGCGACCCTGGGAGAAGGACGCCCATCTCCCGATTTGTGTTGAAAGATGGGCGTCCTTCTCTTTCGAAAATAAGCCTGATAGTCTTTGTTTTAGTAATTGTTTTATTATACTTGTTTTGTTATTCTTTATAGTGTATCTGTTAAAAATGTCAATAAAACTCATTGAACTAAAAAAAAAAAAAAGGAAAAAATATTCCATCCTGTCATAAAGTCTGGGCTCCCTTAGATGGCTTTTGTGTGCCAACTCATTGAAGTTGATGTGTCTGTAGCTCATGATTCTGCAAGCTGTTGCTCCTGTGTCAGCTTACAACTCATTGCCCTAAAACTGTTTTGCGTTGTTTTAATTCTTTCTAATATTCAAATTATAATCAATAAAGAGATTCAACTGAAAAGCTGCCCACACAAAGTCCAAAGTTACAAGTTACCACTGCAGGTTGTTTCAAGGATGGCCTACTCCTGAGCACCCCTTAAGCAACTAAAGCCAGTGTTTTCAGAATGGGGCTTACCTGAATCACTAGATCCTGGCATTGTATCATCACTGCTCTACAAGCTGTCTCCTCCACAGCTTCTCATAGACTACCTTCTATTGCTGTTACAGCTCTGCTTCCATCTGGAGCTCTGCCCAACACTGTTCCCACCAGTTTCTTTCAATGGAAAGGAAATCTGTGGAAGGTCAGAGTGTCACCCCAACCTCTGAGCACCTCATTGATTCATTTTCCTGGAGAATGGGGTGGTCCCTAACCCCTAAATTCTATAAATGGCACCTTAAGTTGTGCCTGCTAATTTGGCTGCATGGCCAAATCGCGCACACAACTTAATTAACACTATACTTTGTCATTTTATTACTTCTATGTAAGCTGCATTGAACCTGCTATAAGTGGGAAAGTGTGGGGTACAAATGTAACAAATAATTAACTGGTACTTAACAACCAATTAGCGGTACTAATGATGATGTAATTGCTGCTATGTGGAAAGCAATTACTTTGTAACATAACATATGATAACAATAAAACTTATATTCCACCATATACCACATGGTTCAATTCATAATTACATTTGCAAAGAAGCTGGACATTTCAAGAAAGTACAAAAACTAAACAACATAATAAGATAATAATATATAATTTGACTACATAAATGGCACCTTGCTAATCATTGCAGTTCAGCATAAATTTCCTAAATAGGTTTTTATTTGCTTTTGGAACTGGCTATAATTTATCATTGAAAGCAATAAACCTTGAACATACTTATCCAAATGAGCCGCTTGAAATGTGAAAAGAATGTCCTGTAACCTATTTCTTTTTAGATACTTTAATGGAAACATAAAAAGAGCCGATGTTCTAGTAACTCAATATTTATGTGGAAAGACTAGATGGTTGAAAAGATAAGATGGAGCAAAGCCATATAATATCTTATAAATAAGCCAGTGAAGCTTTCTAATGTATTAACTTCTTGGATTAGAGGCAAAAAAAACAAGGAGAACAAGCCACTCACAGATAGCAAGCAGCAAAGAATAAAGTACATAAGTATTGCCACACTCGGACAGACCAAGGATCCGTCAAGCCCAGCATCCTGTTTCCAACAGTGGCCAATCCAGGTCACAAATACCTGGCAAAATCCGAAAAAGTTCAAAACATTTTATGCTGCTTATCCCAGAAATAAGCAGTGGATTTTCACCAAGTCAATTTAGGAAACCGCCCAGACCTTTTTTAAACCCTGCTAAGCTAACTGCCTTTACCACATTCTCTGGCAACAAATTCCAGAGTTTAATTATTTATTTATTTATTTATTACTGCAACTGTGACCTCACCCTGGGCACGATACTTCACCCTACAATACTATTAGAATACCTCGGGCAAAATATCGTGTATCGGACAGGGTAAAGGTACAGACATTAACACTAGCCACGTCTCCCCGTTTCTAAAACGGGGAGAGGAATGAAACTAAATTGGTTATATATTTTAATGTAACTCAGGAAAACAAATGACATTTACATTAATAATTCAATAACTTATTATTTTTATTTATATGATGGGTATGTGTAAAGTTCAGATCCGTTTAACAAATTCAATATATTTTTTTTCAGTACATCAACAATCCAACAGATCAACTTCTCCTACGTTTTATCAGATAAGTATAATTTGTTCTTAGCAAAACTTATTGACTAAATATGTATTAAATCTTAAAACTTTGTATAAACATTCCCCTCTTCTATAAGAATTGATTCTTTGTTATTATTTCTTTTCAGGTCTCTCATCCGTCAAGCAGGTAAGTATAGTTTGTGTTTTTTCCCTTGGGTTAGCCCTTTATAAGTCAGTCTTTGTGCTGTTTGTATGTTAATCTCAGTACACTTAGCTTCTCTTCCCGCTTTCTTGTATGTCTTCTGTTCTTCTTCTTTCTTTAACGTTGGGTACCATTAAACATTAGGCAATTAGTTGAACTCAGAAATCAGGAGTCAGGAAACCAAACCTCTGGAACCAGGAACCCTACTACACTGAGCTAAAATAAACTCAGTAACCCTAGAATCTATCTAATAAATAACTTGAGTAAAAAAAACTGTACAATTTAATGAATCCCTGTTCTAACTCACCCAATAAAAAAATGGATAATTCTTGAACCCTGTTCTATTTCCCTCCCACTTTTAATTATTTTCCAAAGAGTGTGTGTAAAATTCATTTATACTTTAACCTACTGAGAATGTAACCATCCTCAAGAATTACAATAGCTCTCAGTAATAAATCTTATGTTGAGATCCAACAAACAGTTTAAATATAGTTATAATTAATTCTGTGATTAATAACTCTGTGGAGCAGTTCTCTTGTTTTGTTTTTTTTTAGAACTCAGATATCCAGACTGTTTAATAGTACTTTAGAGACACCCCTGCCAGTGTCTTCACTTAAAACGCTGGAAGTGTAAACTAATTAACAGAATGATTTTTTTTTTTAATAAGACATCAGTCTTTTTTTATTCTGTTTAACATACTACTTGCCTCATACACTCACAGTAAACTCAACAGCCGCCTGTCTCCCCTACCAAAGCCTTAAAAAAACGCGGAAGGCTGTTCAAACTAAGTCATTAAACTTAGCACTCACTACACACACTCTAATACCTCTCAAACCTCTCAAAATCCGTCTAAACGGATCTTTCTCTGTGACAGCTGAGCACCGGACATTAACACAGGTCAGCTCGCTGTCCAACAACCCTCCCAACTGCCAACTGCCCCGTTTAGAATCCCATGACATCCCTGCCAGAGCTCGAGCTCTAAGCACGAGCTCAAGCCCCAACACCATGCCACAAAACCCCCCAAACAGACTTTTAAACTAAATTACACATTTCTTAATATTTAACACACATTTGCTTTTTTTTTAAAATAGCATAAATTCAGTACCTTTTTTCTTAGTGTCCGTAAAAATCTTCATTTTCCGTCCCGAACACGAGCCTGCCGCAGCTCAGTCATGAGCCAGCATCTGGCTCGTGCAATCAGCTTTTCTCTTCCTCCTCCTCCTTCCCAGCGCGTGCCAGCCCATTGCGCGTCCCGCAAACTTAAATAAGAGAAATTAAAATGTCAGAGAAGTGCACCGGAGCACCTCTCCGACCCTCTCCTGACTCTGTCCCACGCTATTCTCTCTTCGGAACCGGCTCTGCACTTTTAAAAGAGCCGGTTCCCTTTAAGCCTATGGAATCCCTGGCCCTGCGTCAAAAACGTGCATCTGACGTCATTACGTCGACGTCAGACGCCGACGCAGGGCCAATCAGAGCCCAGAACACTCCCCAAGCTTTCCCCGGGCTTCCCCTTCTTTGCCCTCGCTCCTTCCCGTCCCTAGGCCTTGCTCCGGTCCCGAATCGGGACCCAACATCCCCGAAGCAAGCCTAGGGAAGCCCCAAATCGCGCTGTTCCATCCCCGACGCTGAAACCCAGCGCCGAAAACGTCGGACCCGCAAAGGGTCGAAGAAATGCCCCAAATCGGCTCCCGCAGCCCAGATGTCTCTCCAAACTTACGCCCCGAAGCCAATGCCGGTCACGGAGGCACCCAGGTAAAATTTAATTATTTAACCCTCTATGGGTTACATTACATTTGTACCCCACATTTTCCAACCTATTTGCAGGCTCAATGTGGCTTACATAATACCGTAAAGTTGTTCACCAGTCGGTAGATAACAAATATAGGTTGTATAGTGGTCGAATGAGGTAGGTGTGTGTCAGGCACCCTGAAGGTCGAAAGGGGATGAAGATTGTATGTTGTCCATTACGATCATTAGTTGTGCTGTGTTGCTGGGTGTTGGGAGTTATGTTGGTCGGTGGGGTAAGCCTTTTTGAAGAGATTGGTTTTTACTGATTTTCTGAAGTTTAGATGGTCATGGATTGTTTTTACAGCTTTTGGGAGTCCATTCCATAGTTGTGCACTTACGTAAGTTGTTTTGTATTTAATTCCTTTACAATTTGGTTAATGTAAGTTTAGGTATGAATGTGATGATCCGCTTCTATTTCTGGTTGGTAGATCTATGAGGTCTGTCATATATCCTGGGACTACGCCATAGATAATTTTGTGGACAAAGGGGCAGATTTTGAAGGTTATACGTTCTTTGATAGGGAGCCAGTGCAGCCTTTCTTGGAGTGCTTGAGTGAAGAAAAACGTTCTCTGATTTGTATTAAATTTACTACTTTGTAGCTTCATTGCATGCCCCCTAGTCCTAGTATTTTTGGAAAGAGTAAGCATATGATTCACGTACCCATTCCACTCTACTCATTATTTTAAACACTTCTGTCATATCTCATCTCAGCCATCTTTTCTCCAAGCTGAAGAATCCTAGATGCTTCAGCCTTTCCTCATAGGAAAGTCATCCTATCCCCTTTATCATTTTCATCGCCCTTCTCTGTACCTTTTCTAATTCCACTATATCTTTTTTGGGATGTGGTGACCAGAATTGAACACAATATTCAAGGTGCAGTAGCACCATGGACCAATGCAAAGGCATTATAATGTCATGGAGTCCATGAATAAAATAGTCACTTCTATTTATTTATAATAAAATGCCATCTACTGGCATATAACAATGCCCCTAGAGAAGCACGACTCAAGACGGCCATGTTTAGGCTGAAATGCCTGCATCAGGAGAATGCTGTAAATCCAACGTGTATGTTGGGAAATCTAACAAATGAGTCCTTAATGTTAAAGGGATCTAAAGTGCTCTGTATCAAGGAAACCTCAGCTTGAACAAAACCAGTTTTACTCCCAACATTCTGGGTGATGTAAATTTGTCAGACCTGTGAGTTCTTGTACGAAGTAGAGCGCTGCCGAGCCCGGTACTCAGACCAGGTTCTGCTTGGTGGCCCGACAACCCCGGGTTTCACCTGCGCTGACCGCCGTTCCCCAGAGGTTGAGCCCCTAGGTGCAGACGGCCTGCAGGGCTTATGAGATGGAGCAGGAAGTGGGGTGATGAACGTGATGGCCAGACAGGCAGCAGGCAAGAGAATGATCCAGGTACAGGCAGAGTCAGTAGGCAGGCAACAGACACGAGAGTAATCCAGGTACAGGCAAGGTCAGGAGGCAAGCAGCAGACACAAGAGTAATCCAGGTACAGGCAGAGTCAGTAGGCAGGCAGCAGACACGAGAGTAATCCAGGTACAAGCAGAGTCAATAGGCAAGCAGCAGACATGAGAGTAATCCAGGTACAGGCAAGGTCAGGAGGCAAGCAGCAGACACAAGAGTAATCCAGGTAAAGGCAGAGTCAGTTGGCAGGCAGCAGACACGAGAGAAATCCAGGTACAGGCAGATGCTGGAAGCTAAACTGGAACCCGAAACACACAGACAGATGCTGGAAGCTGAACTGGAACCTACTCACACAGACAGGCGCTGGAAGCTGAACTGGAACCCACTCACACAGACAGACGCTGGAAGCTGAACTGGAACCCAGTCACACAGACAGATGCTGGAAGCTGAACTGTAACAAGAATCACTCAGACAAACGCTGGAAGCTGAACTAGAACCCACTTACAAAAACAGACACTGGAAGCTGAACTGGAACCCACTCACATAAACAGACACTGGAAGCTGAACTGGAACCCACTCACACAGACAGACTGTAGAAGGTGAACTGGAACCCAATCACACAGACAGACGCTGGAAGCTGAACTGGAACCCACTCACACAGACAGAATCTGGAAGGTGAACTGGAACCCACTCACACAGACAGACGCTGGAAGCTGAACTGGAACCCGAATCACACAGACAGACGCTGGAAGCTGAACTGGAACCCACTCACACAAACAGAGACTGGAAGCTGAACTGGAACTCACTCACACAAACAGACACTGGAAGCTGAACTAGAACCCACTCACTCAGACAGACGCTGGAAGCTGAACTGGAACCCACTCACAAAGACAGACTCTAGAAGGTGAACTGGAACTACTCAGACAGACGCTGGAAGCTGAACTGGAACCCGAATCACACAGACAGACTCTGGAAGGTGAACTGGAACCCACTCAAACAGACAGACGCTGGAAGCTGAACTGGAACCTACTCACAAACAGACAAACGCTGGAAGCTGAACTGGAACCCGAATCACACAGACAGACTCTGGAAGGTGAATTGGAACCTACTCACACAGACAGACTGTAGAAGGTGATCTGGAACCCGACACACACAGACAGACGCTGGAAGCTGAACTGGAACCTACTCACACAGACAGAATCTAGAAGGTGAACTGGAACCCACTCACACAGACAGACTCTAGAAGGTGAACTGGAACCCGAATCACACAGACAAATGCTGGAAGCTGAACTGGAACCCAGTCACACACAGACAGATGCTGGAAGCTGAACTGGAACCCGAATCACACAGACAGACGCTGGAAGCTGAACTGGAACCCACTCACACAAACAGAGACTGGAAGCTGAACTGGAACTCACTCACACAAACAGACACTGGAAGCTGAACTAGAACCCACTCACTCAGACAGACGCTGGAAGCTGAACTGGAACCCGAATCACACAGACAGACGCTGGAAGCTGAACTGGAACCCACTCACACAAACAGAGACTGGAAGCTGAACTGGAACCCACTCACATAAACAGAGACTGGAAGCTGAACTGGAACTCACTCACACAAACAGACACTGGAAGCTGAACTAGAACCCACTCACTCAGACAGACGCTGGAAGCTGAACTGGAACCCAAATCACACAGACAGACGCTGAAAGCTGAACTGGAATCCACTCACACAAACAGAGACTGGAAGCTGAACTGGAACCCACTCACACAAACAGAGACTGGAAGCTGAACTGGAACCCACTCACACAAACAGACACTGGAAGCTGAACTGGAACCTACTCACTCAGACAGACGCTGGAAGCTGAACTGGAACCCGAATCACACAGACAGACGCTGGAAGCTGAACTGGAACCCACTCACACAAACAGAGACTGGAAGCTGAACTGGAACCCACTCACATAAACAGAGACTGGAAGCTGAACTGGAACTCACTCACACAAACAGACACTGGAAGCTGAACTAGAACCCACTCACTCAGACAGACGCTGGAAGCTGAACTGGAACCCAAATCACACAGACAGACGCTGAAAGCTGAACTGGAATCCACTCACACAAACAGAGACTGGAAGCTGAACTGGAACCCACTCACACAAACAGAGACTGGAAGCTGAACTGGAACCCACTCACACAAACAGACACTGGAAGCTGAACTGGAACCTACTCACACAGACAGGCGCTGGAAGCTGAACTGGAACCCACTCACACAGACAGATGCTGGAAGCTGAACTGCAACCTGAATCACACAGACAGACGCTGGAAGCTGAACTGGAACCCACTCACACAGACAGACGCTGGAAGCTGAACTGGAACCCAGTCACACAGACAGAATCTAGAAGGTGAACTGGAACTACTCACACAGACAGACGCTAGAAGCTGAACTGGAACCCGAATCACACAGAGAAATGCTGGAAGCTGAACTGGAACCTAGTCACACACAGACAGATACTGGAAGCTGAACTGGAACCTACTCACACACAGACAAATGCTGGAAGCTGAACTGGAACCCCAATCACACAGACACACGCCTGAAGCTGAACTGGAACCCACTCACACAGACATACGCTGGAAGCTGAACTGGAACACGAATCACACAGACAGACACTGGAAACTGAACTGGAACCCAGTCACACACAGACAGATACTGGAAGCTGAACTGGAACCTACTCACACACAGACAAATGCTGGAAGCTGAACTGGAACCCCAATCACACAGACACACGCCTGAAGCTGAACTGGAACCCACTCACACAGACATACGCTGGAAGCTGAACTGGAACACGAATCACACAGACAGACACTGGAAACTGAACTGGAACCCAGTCACACACAGACAGATGCTGGAAGCTGAACTGGAACCTACTCACACAGACAGACTCTAGAAGGTGAACTGGAACCCGAAACACACAGACAGACACTGGAAACTGAACTGGAACCTACTCACACAGACGCTGAAAGCTGAACTGGAACTCACTCACCAGTGGCGTAGCCACAGGTGGGCCTGGGTGGGCCAGGACCCACCCACTTGGGGCTCAGGCCCACCTAACAGTAGCACATGTTTAGCGGTAGCTGGTGGAGATACCAAGCTCTGCCAGCTGAAGACTTTCCCCTGATAGTAACAAAATTCTAGTCTCCACAATACTGGTACCTGCACATGCTCAGTTTTCAACGCATGCCTGCTGCCGACTGCCAAGGTGGAAAGAAGCATTTTCCTGCCAGCTGACATATTTTTTTGGTGGTGGGGAGGGGGGAGGGGGAGGGGGAGAGGCAGAACATTTGGTGCCCACCCACTTCTTACATAGGCCCACCCAAAATCTGTTGTCTGGCTACGACCCTGCCACTCACACAAACAGACTCTAGAAGGTGAACTAGAACCCTCTCACACAGACAGACTCTAGAAGGTGAACTGGAACCCGAATCACACAAACAAATGCTGGAAGCTGAACTGGAACCCAGTCACACACAGACAGATGCTGGAAGCTGAACTGGTACCCACTCACACAGACAGACTCTAGAAGGTGACCTGGAACCCAATCACATAGACAGACGCTGGAAGCTGGACTGGAACCCACTCACACAGACAGAATCTAGAAGCTGAACTGGAACCCAGTCACACACAGACAGATGCTGGAAGCTGAACTGGAACCTACTCACACACAGACAGATGCTGGAAGCTGAACTGGAACCTACTCACACAGACAGACACTGGAAGCTGAACTGGAACCCACTCACACAGACATACTCTAGAAGGTGAACTGGAACCCACTCAAACAGACAGACGCTGGAAGCTGAACTGGAACCGACTTACACAGACATACGCTGAAAGCTGAACTGGAACCCAAATCACACAGACAGACACTGGAAGCTGAACTGGAACCTACTCACACAGACAGACTCTAGAAGGTGAACTGGAACCCACTCAGACAAATGCTGGAAGTTGTACTAGAACCAACACACATAGAGGCGAGAAGAGGTACTGCTGGAACCCATACTCACAGAGATGTCTCACGATCCACTTGAGCAGAAGTTATGGGGCTGCTAACGACGCAAGGGCATCTAGGCAAATGTCCTACGGGGTTAAATGCACTGCTCTGATGTCAGCATTTGATATCATATACTGCGCGCTGGTGGCTGCAATGCAGGTCCCATGATGCTACAAAGAAGGCTCCTCCCAGTGCGCAAACAGAGCAATCCAACTTCTGAGGTACAGTACATCTGTGACAGCAGCATCACTAAAGTGAGAAACAAATACCAGTTCTCCTTTACCTTGTCTCAGAACACTGTTCAAAGTTGCCAGAATTGAAAAGACACTATAGGATAGGCAAATATCAGATGCACCGGGCAGTTTGGACAGTGACAATAACTGATACATTTCATTCATCTACATTATTAGGAATTACTTAAGTTACTTACTTTGTTCAAATCTGTCTGAACAGTAGAGACAGCTGCTATTAGTTGATAATATGATATGTACTAAACAGCTGGTCGCCTACTGCTTTATCAGTAGGTTTTCTCGGATGTATAGGTGTGCTGAGCGACCTCTAAATATTGTCTGATTTTCATAAAATTTTACATTATTGGTCCTGAGATGCAGGATAACAAAGTGGAGGGGTACCACATATGATACTTGAAACTTCCCTTTTGGGTGCCATGCCACTGGAGATAAAAAGGAACAAAAAAAACAAAACAAAATAAGGAGATAGGATGACACCTTTTATAATTAAACTGACTTCATTCCTACTGGAGAGGAATTCTTTCCTCTACATTCCTAGACAGTGGATCCATCGGAGGCCTCCAGTCTGTACCCTGACATGAACATGATGACAGGCGACTGCCCTGGAGAATCAGAAGGTCCACAGGGAAGTACTCTCATGCATCCATTACACTTCCCCATTAAAACAAGATAATAACAATTAACAAAAGGGAACCAGAAGCAGCTCCAAAGAGCTCACTGCAGCATGTCTTCCTCACAAGCAGCAGCTGCCTTTTTTATACCTTTTATTTGTAGTAAATATCATATAGAGTGAAAAGTACATTTCTTAGAAAATGACATAAATGAGAATGTCCACAGTACTGATGAAGAACCTCAATTTTAGGTCAGTGAATATCTGACATAGTAATTCCAAAAGAATATAATCTCCGCTATCAGGACCAGCTCCACCTGTCCCCAGATAAACTGCTTTAATTCACCTACCCAAGGTCTCTACTCAAAATAGATTTATGTCAGCTTCCTCCTTTTTGCCTGCACAACTCTCATTCTTTCCTATAGAGGAAAAATGTGATTTTTTTTTTTTATGATCTGTGCTCCTGTAGAAAAATCATGAAAGCAGACCGTCATCGCCAATTGCTTTCTTTTTACTTTATTCAAGTCCCCTGAAACAAAATGCTCAGGAAAGAACCAAAGAGGGATGTGCATGTATGAATGCACAGCTAAGTTCAGACCCTTGATCAGTATGGGCCCTATATTATGTTTTATTTCTCCAAATGACCTTTATCTGAGTACATCAGTCTCTCAGGCAGTGTTATCTCCCTCATTGACAGCTCCAGTAATTGACTCCTAGGGCACTGTTCCAAACAATAACAGTAAATCTAGAGGCATGTATCAACTACAACTTGCAAGAATGCAACATGATGCTATCAAGTTTCTTGCAAATAGAAAGCTACAAGTCATGCTGTTCGATTGCTTTTCGACTTTTTTTGATGTTAAAACAACTAATTTTGAAATAACATCCACTGTATCCATTTCTTCCTCTCCATCCTAACGTGCAGCTTTGTTAATTGCTATATATTTGAGGCCCGAGTTACAAGCAAGCCAAGAATCTACATACTGCTTTATGAAAAAAAAACCCTTGGGTTTCGTAGACCATGTGTACCACCTGCTGGAGAAAACACAGCGATGCCCCACAGAAACAGGAAACAGATGCATAAAATAACTGGGATCTACACAATGATGGAAAAAAACAACATCAAGGCTGCCCTTTTCTTATCAGTTCATGTTACGTAAATAAGAGTAAGCTGTAATACATGCCTTTCATGAAAAGGCTAAGTGAAGGTCAGATGCATGTTATGAAAGTGAAGGGATGTGAAATATTTCAATAGAAACAATTAAGGACATCCATTAATAAAAGGTTCATATATCATACTGTTGTGCCTAACTGTAACATACTACAGGGAAATTGTGTAAACAGCTGTCAAGTATATGGATATATAGGTAATTGTTTATATAATTTTCCTGTAGTTTGTTAGGGGGTCTCTTGCAAAGGTACACTAGTGTTTTTAGTGTATGCTAATGATTAGCACATGCCAGTGGCGTAGCAAGGGCGGGGTGGTGGGGGCGGTCCGCCCCGGGTGCACACCGCTGGAGGGGTGTCGGCTCCGCTGGTTCCCTGCTCCCTCTGTCCCGGAACAGGTTACTTCCTGTTCCGGGGCAGAGGGAGCAGGGAACCAGCGGAACTGACACCCCCCATCGGCTTCCACATGGCAGGCAAAAATGCACTCGGGGAGGGAGCTTGGATGATGCACCGAGGGGGGTTGATGCGCCAAGGGGGGGCGTCATGCTGCACCCGGGGGGTGCGCAGTGGCGAACCGCCCCGGGTGGCAGCGCCCTCGCTACGCCACTGGCACATGTTAAATGCTAGAGACACCCATAGGAATATATGGATGCCTCTAACATTTAGTAAATGCTTATTTTTAGCGCGTGCGCCTTTGTAAAAGGGGCCCTCAGTTAGCCATAACAGTATGATACAAAGTGCAAACAAAAGATATCAGCATACCTGAGGGTATTTAACACAATAGCATAAACAGGTAGAAATCAATACTAGCACAGAAACGAATTCTGAAAATATGTTTATTTAGTCTTGGCATACCCTATGCAGATCAAAGCGATATACAATACAATAGTAAAATCATAGGAAAAAAAACATCATAAATATAATAGGAAAGCATTCATTCGTAACGACTGAGTTTGTCGGTTTGGGATTTGACTCTGACTGTTTGGAGAAAGCTTGCCTTTAGCCCCAGTAGGTATGAGCACCTTTTCGCACTGACTAGATTATTAGAGGGGAACCTTCATTTGCGAAATTCAAGACACTTTTAAAAACGCATTTTTTTTTGCCTTGCCTTTGGTCATGACCCAGTTATGGCCTGGCACTGAGCTTGGCACTCTGCATTATGATCCCTGGCACCTCAGTGATTCCTTCTTGTATGAATGGCCTTTTGGTATATGTGACCCTATCCTATCAAACTACGGAATTCCTTTCTTTTATGTTTTTATGCTATTTTAGTACATGTAAATCAATGTGACTAACACTGTTGCAACAGCGGTATATCAAGTTGTCATAAACTATAAACTATGGGCCTCTTTTACAAAGCATCATTAAGCCCAACGCAAGCTTATCACTCGCTAAAAAGGAAATACTGCCAGGCTGTAATTCACACCACCAGCGTGCCGTCATATCCAGTGCTACAAAAATATTTACATAAGAACATAAGTACTGCCATACTGGGAAAGACCAAAGGTCCATTAAGCCCAGCATCCTGTTTCCAACAGTGGCCAATCCAGGTCACAAATACCTGGCAAGATCCCCAAAAAGTACAAAACATTCTATACTGCTTATCCAGAAATAGTGGATTTTCCCCAAGTCCATTTAATACTGGTCAGTGGACTTTTTCTTTAGGAAGCCGTCCAAACCTTTTTGAAACTCCACTAAGCTAGCCGCCTTTACCACATTCTCTGGCAACGAATTCCAGAGTTTAATTACATGTTGAATGAAGAAAAGGTTTCTCCCGATTCATTTTAAATTGACTACATTGTAGCTTCATCGCATGCCCCCTACTCCTAGTATTTTTGGAAAGCGTAAACAGATGCTTCACATCTACCCGTTCCACTCCACTCATTATTTTATAGACCTCTATCATATCTCCCCTCAGCTGCTTTTTCTCCAAGCTGAAGAGCCCTAGTCGGTATGTACCTGGTGGTAACCGAGCAGTGCCACGTGCTGTCCATTTTCCACTGGGTTAGCGCAGAAGCCCTTACCGCCACCTCAATGGTTGGTGGTAAGGGCTCCCCCCCCCCCCCCCCCGAAATGGCTGCATGGGCAGGTAAGCGGCAAGAAGAACCCCAGTGCATCTGATGTCAGCAGCGGTGTCATGTTATTCCCTGGTGGCACCCAGAATTACATCGGTGTTCCCCTGACTGCACCGGAGCAGCATTGCATCACGTCTGAGTGGCTGCAATCTGAAGGTCACCCTCGGACCATATCAAAACAGTAGCGCACCTTGACAGTACCTCCATCAATCCCCTCCTCCTCTTCCTGGGTCCAGACTTAGAAGGATGGCGGAGATGAAAGTCCCAAACCAAGGCCAGGGCATGAAGGTTTTCTGCAGGCTCCCAGGAGTTATCAGACAGTCCAAACTCCTTCCAAGAGACCAAATAGTAGAGATGACCTGATCTGCACTTGGAATCCAGGATGTTATCAACCTCAAATTCAGGATCCGGAATTGACATGGGAAGAGGTCTCTTATGTTGTATTTGATGCCATTGAGATGTCAGAAAGAGTTTCAGAAGGAACACATGGAGTACATTATGTATTTTCTTGGTATGGGAAACTAGAGATGTTATGCTACATTCCCTAAATGCCCTTGCATCGGATAGGGTCTGATGAATCGGAGGGCAAACTTATAAGAAGTCAACCAGAGGTGTAAAAACTTGGTGCTGAGCCAGACTTTCTGTCCAGAGAGGAAGATAGGTGCTGCTTGTTTTTTCCAATCTACCTGGTGTTTGTATTTGAGAAATGCTTGTTGAAGATGAAAGTGTACCTCTCTCCAGATACTCTTGATCTATTGAACTGCCAGCTGTGTGGCTGATGTTTGAGATGATTCTGGAATGTGTGTGGGTATCCAAGGATGGCACTCGTACAAGGTGTAGAAGGGCAACACACAGAAGGAGTCCTGAATATTGTTGATATATGTGAATTCTGCCTAAGAAAGTAAGGATGCCCAGTTGTCTTGCCTGGAGGTAACATACATGTGGAGGTAGGCCTTAAGGATTTGATTAACCCATTCAGTTTGTCCATTAGTTTAAGGGTGGTATGCAGATGGCAGCTGTAGTTTGATTTCTAGTGAGGTACATATGAGTCTCCACAATCGGGATGTGAACTGGGTACCACAGTCACTGAGAATTTGAGCAAGAAGTCCATGAAGGCTGACCATAGGTATAAAGTGGACCATTTTGGTAAAGTGATTGACCACAACCCATATGGCTGTGTATCCAGCAGAAGGTCCATAATGAAATCCATAGAGATTTCCTGCCAGGGTTCCTTGGGGTAGGCATAGGTTGAAGAAGACCCCAGGGTCGCTTGTGTGGAGTCTTATTTTAGGCACAGTTGAGGCAGATGAGGACAAATTGGCAGTAGTGGCGGGATATCAAGCTTAGTCTTCTGAATTCCAGGATGTCCTACCAGTTGCGAGGAATGGCATAATCGAATGGGGACGACCATTTCTAAGGCGCCCATTTCTGAGGATGTGCCCGCGAAATGGCGGGGCATCCCGTATTATCGAAACAAGATGGGTGTCCATATTTCGTTTCGATAATACGGTTGGGAACGATCAAATCTCGGCATTTAGGTCGACCTTAGAGATGGTCGACCTAAATATTGAGATGGTCGACCTTAGAGATGGGCGACCTCGGTTTTCGGCGATAATGGAAACTGAGGACACCCATCTCAAAAATGACCAAATCCAAGGCATTTGTTCGTGGGAGGAGCCAGCATTCGTAGTGCACTGGTCCCCCTCACATGCCAGGACACCAACCGGGCACCCTAGGGGGCACTGCAGTGGACTTCACAAATTATTCCCAGGTGCATAGCTCCCTTACCTTGGGTGCTGAGCCCCCTAACCACCAAACACCCACTCCCCACAACTATACACCACTACCATAGCCCTAAGGGGTGAAGGGGGGCACATACCTGTGGGTACAGTGGGTTTCAGGTGGGTTTTGGAAGGCTCCCATTTACCACCACAAGTGTAACAGGTATGGGGGGATGGTCCTGGGTCTGCCTGCCTGAAATGCACTGCACCCACTAAAAACTGCTCCAGGGACCCTCATACTGCTGTGATGGAGCTGGGTATGACATTTGAGGCTGGCATAGAGGCTGGAAAAATGTTTTTTAATTTTTTGGGGGGGTGGGAGGGGGTTGGTGACCACTAGTGGAGTAAGAGGAGGTCATCCCCGATACACTCCGGTGGTCATCTGATCAGTTCGGACACCTTTTCGAGGCTTGGTCGTGGAAAAAAAAAGGACCAAGTAAAGTTGGACAAATGCTCACCAGGGATGCCCTTCTTTTTTCCATAATTGGCCGAGGATGCCCATCTCTTAACCACACCCCTGTCCCGCTTTCGGTATGCTGCCAACAAGCCCCCGTGAACTTTGGTCATCCCCGCGATGGAAAGCAGTTGAGGACGCTGAAAATCGGCTTTCAATTATGCCGATTTGTGTCGAAAGATGGGCGCCCTTCTCTTTCGAAAATGCCCCTGAAAGAATCAATTCTGGGAAAGAAATGGTTGATTTAAAAATTTACTTACTGTACTATGCTATTAAAATAAGAGGAAATGACACTTATCTGATGATGTTCCAGAAAAAAATGCTGAAAAGTGTTTTGTTTGTTTGTTTGTTTTTTTAAATGTTCACTAAAACTGTTAGAGATATCTGGGAGTTTTGATTCTGGAAAAAAGAGCAAGTGAATGCTGTGGTTAATTTGCATAAATATTTTAAGATACCACTTACATTTATTGTTAAAACTGTTTCTAAAACAAAGAATGTTTAGCCCATATTTAGTTAATGAATACTAAAACCTATTATGTTCTAACATCAGATATACAATAAATGTTTTAATATAAACTTCCCTGGTTTGGTGAGGCTTTTTGATTTGGAAAACATCCGTGACAGCAGAACACCTTTTTCCTTCAAGTGTAATATCTATCTCCACCACTAGAGGGTTTACAGTACCAGTTCCATGGCTAAAGTTTTTTTCACTGTGGACTTTTCTTGCAGCTCTTATCTCTGAATGCATCTTGAGAAAGTAAGTGGTTTTTAGTTCCTGTCTCCTCTTCAGGATCACTCTCCTGGTCTACATGTCTGCACTTTATATCTTGCAAACAATTTGTTCTTCCTAGTGTTTAAGCCATCTGACTAATTGTACCTAACGTTGGTACTCGCATCCACTTTCATACTCACTCGCAAATTAAATCAAACAATAATATTTTTTAAAGTGGAAGAAAACTTGGCCGCAGCTTTATTTCATTAACACCACTAAGAAATAATTACATAGAACTAAATATCAAACGACCTTCAATTTACATTACCCATCTATGTTGCTAGTCGGTGCGGAACTAACTGCTCCAATTTCACTTAATTATATTTAAATATTCATCTCATATGAATTCCAGTGACAGCTGTGGTGTCAACAAGGCCTCATCTCAGCTTGTGGTGGTCTCACACACCAGCATCTCATAGCCAAAGAAAATAATAATCCAATCATAACTGCGGGTTGCTTGCCAATTATTCATAGTTTTTCCGCCAAAACCAACTTAGGTCAAAAAATTGCCTCCAACAGATCTTGAATTGTACTGAGAAAAATATCTAACCCAATGTCTGACAAATGAATGCCATCAGGGTGGTACAGCCCTAGGCAATCAGTTGTCAATAATTTGTGAGTGAGCACCATACCACCCAATGACCCCATAAATTTAGATATCTCCCCATTCAGTCTTTTCTGAAGACAATCAATAGTGCACACTTTCTGAGCATCCTTCCAGACTAACCTAGGAATTATCTGTGACCAAACCAGATAAGCACAAGGAAACTGGCATGCCAAACACATAAAACTCCTCTTCATAGACCTAATTAAATCAAATCCTGTTACATAACGTATATCATTCTCACCCAAATTAATTAACATTAAAAATCTGGTTAAGAAAAATGCTGTGCCTAAAACAAAGTAGGCAGCAACTGGTCCCAGCATATACCCCGTAGACCCAACCAATGGATGAAAACGCCATCTGAAACTAGCCCAAGGTTTGTACCCTAATGAGACTCTTCAGCATGCTTTCCAGCCCAGAATACATAAAATCCAGATGCAGACACCAACTGGAACCCAGCACCACGCAGAAACTAAATAAAATGAATACAACTACAAATATTAAACTCACATTAAACATTCACAGGTCATACTTAACTTAAGTAATGCTTGGACACCCACTGCCCTACATGGCAACCCACCCTCTGCTACAGCTACTGAAGCAGCACCAATTTGTAAAGAATGGGTCCCATATAAGGACGGGTCCATTCCTAAAGAACCCAAAGCTGACTTGAGGACTGCTGCAAATTTGCACCAAATAAGTGGGGAACAGTCACTATGCACTAATCAATAACCTTCACAATATGGTCTCACTAGCATATATAACTGTATCAATTCAACAGGGCACAATCTCATCTTCTCTGCCCTGTGCAACACTACCCAACAGCCCTTTCCACATTGATCAGTCTTTGCATGCCTGATGTAAAAACAAAGCTCTCTGCTATCTAATCTCACATCTGAAAATAACAAGCCATTTGACCCCAGGGCTCTCTTAGAAGGAGCTACTACTTCTCCCGCTCTCATGGTCCCAAAAAATGCTACAGAAGAAGCTAATCGAAGCAAACATATTTCAAAAGAGGAACACAATTTTTCCAAAGCTTTGAACAACACCAATAATTTCTCATAATCAATTGGAAGCCGCACCACTTCATGAGGGAAACCACACTCTTAGCGTATCCCCTTATGAGCTTCCGTACCAGAAAGGCATGCGTGGGATCATTATAACCCCCATCATTTAGATATAAAACCCACTCCTGCAAGAGAGACAGATAAAAGTTCATAAGACCAGTTAATTTTTTTTGGCAAACAGAATAAAGTCCACCCTTCCGCAACCCTTTCAATAAGAGTACTAAATAGTATGAAAAAACATGCCCCAATGGAATCACTCACACAGCAAAATTAAACCTCCCTACTGGGGATTGGATCTCATGAAAGAACAACTTCTTCTCTGTTACAGTTGACGCAATCATATCCTGGAGAGCCTGAACTTTTTCAACAATCTCAACTCCATATACTGAGTCTAATTCCACACTCAAAAATACAGTGAAGTACACGGACCCTCGGATTTCTCTACTACCAGAGGAATACCAAATTCAATAGCCACATAAGAAAATAATGACATTAAATGAGCACATTGATTGGGACCAGCAACACGCCCCAAAAGAAAATCATCTAAATAATGTACTTGAAAAAGATGATCCAGCCCGTTGCTCTGTTACTCAATGCAGAAAGCAAGAAAAGGTGTCAAAATATGCACAAGAAACAGAGCAACCCGTAGGCATACACCTGTCAAAGAATTACTGTTCAAATTGAAAATCCAATAAATGAAATGAATTGGGATGGACTTGAAGTAAATGAAAAGCAGATTCAATATCTTCCTTACCCATCAATGTACTACAACCAAGAGCCTGCAGCATATATGCAAAAGCATGGTCAAAAGATACATATTGCAGTGTACAAAGTCATGGATCAATAAAAGAGTTCACACTATTGCCTTCAGAATAAGATAAATTATGAATTGGCCTATACTTTTCAAGCTTCTTGTCTGGGGTCGCTCCAAGAGGGGAAACAACAACATTTTCAAAAGGAGGAGAAGTAAAAGGACCCACAATTCGACCCAATTGCAGTTTCTTGTCCAACTTCTACCACATCACATCAGCATGTCAAACAGTTGAAACTGCATTCTTACAGGTATGCACCAAAGGTGACCTGTCAAAAGGAATTGTGAAACCTTTGGCAAACCCAGACCACAATAATCACACTAATCTACTCTCTGATTAGGGTAACATAATAGCCAGGAGTGCATATGTTCCAATTCATCAGGGGAGGGGGCTTTGACCAGGCACACTTGTGGGAGCAGGCTAGACTGCTCGCAAGGACTGACCTCTACTCCATCCTCCAACACATCAAATGGACAGATGTGCATCATCACACTGGCTACATCTATGCCTAAATCGACATCTGACTCACTCACACCTCCCAGCATTAAACTGGAAACAGGAGTTAACAGACCCTTACCCTTTAGGCCTACTGGACACTCCCACAGCTTGCAGAAAAGGCGGCTGAGGGGAGATATGATAGAGGTCTATAAAATAATGAGTGGAGTTGAACAGGTAGATGTGAAGCGTCTGTTCACGCTTTCCAAAAATACTAGGACTAGAGGGCATGCGATGAAGTTACAATGTAGTAAATTTAAAACGAATCTGAGAAAATTTTTCTTCACTCAACGTGTAATTAAACTCTGGAATTCGTTGCCAGAGAATGTGGTAAAGGCAGTTAGCTTAGCAGAGTTTAAAAAACGTTTGGGCGGCTTCCTAAAGGAAAAGTCCATAGACCATTATTAAATGGACTTGGAGAAAATCCACTATTTCTGGGGTAAGCAGTATAAAATGTTTTGTACCTTTTTGGGATCTTGCCAGGTATTTGTGACCTGGATTGGCCACTGTTTGAAACAGGATGCTGGGCTTGATGGACCTTTGGTCTTTCCCAGTATGGCAATACTTATGTACTTATGCACTTACGTACTGATTGTATAGACCAAACATCATTGTAGAGGGAGAAAGCATGCAATGGGTGGCACAAAATTGCATTACCCTGCTAATGATATTGATTAATACTGTCATGAGTGGTATAATCTTGAGTGAGTTCTTAAGAGCAAGTCCTAATGATAGGCAATACTCTATGTGCTTTGTACAACATCAACTTCAATTGGACTTGTCTAAATAAAGTGACTTCACTTCTGTGTGGCTCTCTGTATGGTTTCAATAAAATTACTTTACTGCCATCTACTGGTTAAAACAAACACCATCTACAGTTATTCATTATCAACAACTTAGCATTCCAAGGTCAGATGCAGAAAAAGCTGTCTTACCTATGGGGGGGGGGGGGGGGGGGGGGGGGAGGGGAATTCTATTCTTTGTGCTTTGAAAAGAGAATTCAGTTAAAATCTTTTAGCTTCAAGCTTCAAAAGTACAGACATTAACTGCTAGATACAAAGAGCAGATCTATTGATTAAGCATATGGGGTAAATTCTCTAAATGGCACAGAAATTTAGGCACCAGGATGATGTGCACAGAGGATGAATTCTGTTTTTTATTTTTAAAGGTATACATTTAAACAAACCAAGAGCAAACTTGTACAGCAAACAGAGCGAAATTGCTCATCAATCCAGTCCAATTAGGATCCAATAAAGAAAAGAACAGCTGCCAGAGCTGAAAGAGAGCGAAGGGAAAACTGAACTAAGCACCGAGCCGAGCCTGCATGCTTTTTACCGCTGCTGCTGCCGCCCTAACCCCCATGAGGTAAAATAGATGACTTTTAAAATTTGGAGGGAGGGGGCCTGGAACTCGAAGGGAGGAAGGGAGGGACGACGACCCTGGAACTGGGAGGGAGGAAGGGAGGGAGGACCCTGGAACTGGGAGATGGACCCTGGAACTGTGAGGGAGAGAGATGGACCCTGGAGCTGGGAGGGAGGGAGGGAGGGGGGACCCTGGAACTGGGAGACGGACCCTGGAACTAGGAGGGAGGGGGGACCCTGGAACTGTGAGGGACGGAGGGAGGGGAAGGGGACCCTGGAACTTGGAGGGAGGGGGGCCCTGGAACTCGGAGGGAAGGAGGGGGCCCTGGAACTCAAAGGGAGGTGGAGGGGGAATGAGGGAGGGGGGACAGGAGGGGGCAGGGGAGAGGGAGGAAGGAGGGGAGGGGATGAGAGGGAGGGGAGAGGGAATGCACCACCTATAAAAAAAAAAAAAAAATTCAGCACCCCCAATCATTTTGAAAAGTTGGCTCCTATGGCTCCAGCCACCAGATTCTGTATAAGTTGCTCAGTGCTGGGCATGCAGTTTTAGACATGGTTCATAGATCTGCATGCAAGGATTAGCAAATTTGTTGATAACAATCAATTACTGGCATTAACAAGCATTTAATTGGCAGTAATTAGGAGTTACATGCCGATCTGCCCTATGCTCTGTTCTGTAACATACGTGCTTAAAATTCATAGCATGCAGCTCCATAGGTGGCATGACCATGAGAGGGGCATGAGTGGATCAGGAGCAGAAATGAGTCACAATGTTTTAGAAACCTGCATTTGCGCACCGAACTGACATCAGTTGGGTGTGAGCTCTTTCACCAACCTTTGGCTGGTATAAATGCTCACACCCAAAGTTATGCACAAACCCCGAAATTCTACATATGGCGTCTTAAGTTGTGTGCGCTAATTTGGCCGCATGGCCAAATTGCATGCACAACTTAATTGATTAACAAGCCAATCACTGCCGATAATGTGTACTTAGCAACCAATTAGCGGCACTAATTGGTTTAATTAGAATTTACACACACAGCTTTCTAGACATATTTTATAGCGGTGTGCGTAAATTCTCATGCATGCCATCGGAAAAGGGGCGTGGCCATGGACGTGGAATGAGCGGTTGTGGGCATTTCAGAAAGCTATGTGCACTATTATGGAATGCACTTGATCTGCACCTAACTTAGCCACAGGTATTTAGGCCTGGTTTTAGATGGCCTAAATGGGTGCACATAAATTTTAGTCACACTAGTGGCGCATGAGCATATTCTATAAACAATGCATAAATTTAGGCATCGTTTATAGAATCATGCTAACCACTTGGTTTTTCTGAGCCCATTTTTAAGGCACCATTTATAGAATTTGCCCCAAAATGCGTGCTAAGCTAGTATTCTGTTAAGATCATTCTGCACAGAGCGCTCTTTACAGAATACTTGCTTAACTTGTATCATTTTGTCGCCTATCTTTGGGTGCCATTTACAGAATCCAGCCTCAAATATCTATCCATTATGGAGCGTGTGTATGCATGAACTTTGTACTTCCTGCCTGCCAGAATCCTTGGGACAGTCACTGGGAAGCCATGCAATCATCAATATGCTACATCACGTAGCAGGCAGCCACAGAAAGGGGGTAATTTTATAGTGGTCTAGTGGTTAGAGCACCGGTCTTGCAATCCAGAGGTGGCTGGTTCAAATCCCACTGCTGCTCCTTGTGATCTTGGGCAAGTCAATTAACCCTCCATTGTCTCAGGTACAAACTTAGATTGTGAGCCCTCGTGGGACAGAGAAATATCCAGTGTACCTGAATGTAACTCACCTTGAGCTACTACTGAAAAAGGTGTGAGCAAAATCTAACTAAATAAATATTTGAGATTCTACATGGAATGTTGGTACTATTTGAGATTCTGTTGCTACTGTTTAAGATTCTACATGGAATGTTGCTATTGCACTAGCAACATTCCATGTAGAAGCCTGCCCTTGCAGATCAGCAACGCAGCCGCGCAGGCTTCTGTTTCTGTGAGTCTGACATCCTGCACGTACGTGCAGGATGTCAGACTCACAGAAACAGAAGCCTGCGTGGCTGCATCGCTGATCTGCAAGGGCAGGCTTCTACATCGAATGTAGCTAGTGGAGAAGTAGCCTAGTGGTTAATGCAGTGGAACATGGAATGTTGCTACTATTTGAGATTCTACACGGAATGTTGCTACTGGAGGAGTGGCCTAGTGGTTAGAGCACAGGTCTTGCAATCCAGAGGTGGCCGGTTCAAACCCCACTGCTGCTCCTTGTGCTCTTGGGCAAGTCACTTAACCCTCTATTCCCTCATGTACAAACTTAGATTGTGAGCCCTCCTGGGACAGAGAAATATCCAGTGTACCTGAATGTAACTCACCTTTAGCTACTACTGAAAAAGGTGTGAGCAAAATCTAAATAAATAAATAAATGACATTAGTATACATATGTGGCCACATACACATGTGAACAGCATCTTATAAAATTACAACCAGCAGAAAACTACATGCTTCAATGCAATGGTATGTCCCTTGCCAGTAGAAGCATGAGCAGAGCACACATATACACACATAGGGCCCTGTTTAATAAGGTGTGCTAGCATTTTTAGCGCGTGCTAAAAATTAGCATGAGCAAACCGTATAGACGCCCATAGGAATGTAATGGGCATCTACATGGTTAGCGCATGCTAATGCTTAGCATGCATTTAAAAGGCTAACTCGCCTCTAGCACGGCTTAGTAAACAGGGCCTTAGATCACAAAAATATGCTAAATCCATGAGTGTGTTTAAAAATTAGAGGCACAGACATTGTCAGCAACTACAATGTTTCTGCATCTGAAAATGGGCTTACATTAGGTGCTCTCTTAAACTACCCTCTATCCTCCTAATTAATTCACCAAAAATTGTACGCACAAATTTGGGAGTGTGCATAATTTGCATATGCAATTTAAATGAATAACAAGCTAATGCCAGTAATTTGCATTTTAACAAGCAATTATTGGCACTAATTACATTTAATTGGAACTTAAATGCGTAAATTTAGGTGCGGGATCTGTGCCTAATTTTTACATGCAAATAAAAAAAAAAGGGGCATGGAAATGGAGAGTCTTGGACTGAACAGGGGCATTCTTAGTATTTATGAGCTTTGTTATAGAATAGGGGGGATATGTGAATAATTTTGACGCATACATTTACACCACATTTCAGTGAGTGCAAATGACTCCAAGGCATAAACGCTATTTTATAAACTGTGCCTAACTTTAAGCATGGCTTAAGAATAGCTCTTTTCATCGCAGATATTTTAGGCGCCATATATAGAATCTAGCTCTATATGTGATTTGCATTTTTAACAAACTTTTTCAGTACCCCTATTCAATAGAACCTCTTTCATTAATGCACACTACAGAATATTCTCCCCCTTGTAAACGAGTCTCATTAGTTGGGAATGAGAAAGCTATTGTTATAGTTCTCTTTATTTTTCAAAAATAAAATCTAAATCCTAAAAAAGTTTTTATTTTTTTTATTTATATTTTTTGTAGCACAATATTTGATGACATCGTCCTTGTTTGTTTAAAAATAAAGCTTCCTGTTTTGCTGTAAGCTGTGGGGTTTTTTCTTTTCATTGAAGAACATCGGTGACACCACTTACGTGTCATTTTGCGTTGTTTCATGTCCGCAGAAGTAATGCACCTGAGCAAGATGCTCAGAATCTTTTTTTTCTTTTATTTTCATGCAAATTTTCTCACGGAACAAGCCTTCAGAAGTGGATTAACTGTTTACTTTTTAACCCTGACATTTGGCTCTTTCGAGGTCTATTTTTAAACAAATTTTATTTTAGGATGTCCTGGATGATACTAAAATGGAAGACCTAATGAAAATTTGGTAGAGCACTGTTTCCTTTTATAAAGGATGTTCACAGCCAATCCGTCATCTCCAGGGCAGGCAGAGGTCACTGGGTTAGGAAGTTGAGGCAGGTGTTATTTCAAAGCAGCGACAAAACTCGAACCTGACAGGCTTATCTGTGTTTATTATTCAACTGTATGTTCCTCTCTAGCAAATCACTCCCCCAATAACATAAAAACAGGTTTAGTTTACTGAAATGCTGGCCCACTAATTATAATATGCTGCCTGTGGGAAGGGTAATTTTCAAAGCCATTTGTCCTCTTCTTCCTGGTTTAAAGTGCACCTGAGCTTCTGTAGCATGTGCTTTAAAAAGTGTTTCCCTGAGCACGTTTAAGCTGTGGGAAGAACTTGCACAAGTTCTCAAAGGGAAAGTAAGCATGCATTTTACTTTTTTATTTTCAGTCTATAAAAATTGGTTTAACTGCCCTTTGCAGCTATTGTATAGTTCATTAGAGCACATTGCAAAACTGTAGTACAAACATATACAAACTACGCAGTCACTGAGGGGTCCTTTTATAAAGGCGCGCTGAAAAATGGCTTGCAGTAGTGTTTTGGGTGCACGGGTTTTGGGTGCTCATCGATCCATTTTTTTAGCACGCCTATAAAAATGGCCTCTTTTTTTGCCAAAAATGGACATGCGGCAAAATCATAATTGCCGTGCGTCCATTTTGGGTCTGAGACCTTATCGCCAGCCATTGACCTAGCGGTAAAGAATCTGGATGGTAATGACCTATGTGTGTCAAAGGGCATATGGCGCGTGTCTGCTACGCGCGCCAGAAAAAAAAATATTTTTCAGATGCGCGTAGCGGACGAATGCCAAAATTGAAATTACTGCAAGGGCTATGCGGTAACTCCAATTTGGCGCATGTTCAGCCTGCGTAGGCAACTACGTGACTTAGTAAAAGGGCCCCTGAGGGAAAATGCATAAAACTACTGTGGGTTCATCGCACGCATTAGTGCCGCACAATGTGGAAAGCTGTTGAGCATGGGAATTCACTTGCGTGGTACATATGGCCGCAAGCTACGTTAAAATAAATAATAATGAGGTGATTAAGAACTCCCCCACAATATAGAGAAGGAAACAGCGGCTTTTCACTCGCACATAGCAAGTTTTACCCTTTTTTAGAACAAGCTTTCTGCAGCAGCCCACATCCGGTAGTCAACCCCTACCCCCGACTCAAAACTAAAAAGTCCTGGTAGTGAACTGTCCCCCTCCCCTCACCCCAAACTTTGAAATAAAGCCCTAGTAGTCTAGTGGTCCCACCTCCTACCCCAGACCCCAAGACCCTAATTGTATATAAAATAAAACCCCACCCCCACCCCTGACTCTTCCCCCAAGCCCACAGACATACCTTCAAAGAGGCAGGAACAATGTCCACTCACTTCTGCCTCTGGTGCTGCCATCTTAGAAAATGACCAGTGTTGCCAGGTGGGCGGTTTTACCGCCCAATTGGGCGGTTTTCCGCGACCCGCCGCGGGAAATTTTTGCCCGCGGCGGGTTGCGGGTTTTTGGGCTTCAGGGCGGTTTTTTCGGCAGCGGGGGGGGCGGGGTTATTGACGTTTTTGGGGCGGGGTTAGTGACGTTTTGGGCGGGGTTAGTGACGTGGGAGGCGGGGCCGATGACGGGGAGGCGGGGCCGGTGACGTGGGAGGCGGGGGCCGATGACGGGGAGGCGGGGCCGGTGACGTGGGAGGCGGGGCCGATGACGGGGAGGCGGGGCCGGTGACGTGGGAGGCGGGGCCGGTGATGGCGGGGGCGGGGTTGATGACGGCGGGGGCGGGGTGATGACGCGGGGGTGGGGGTGTCAGGGGCGGGGTTTGTGTTTGGGCGGGTTTTGGGCTGTTTTTTGGGCTGGATTGGGCTGGAAAAAAATTTTCCACCTGGCAACCCTGAAAATGACCCTGTGCAGTCCACCAGGGATGAACCAAGAGGAGTCTGTCATATAAGGGAATTTTTCTATTGTTGTTGTTGTTTGTTTGTTTGTTTTTTATCATCTCCACCAACACTACCAAATAAGGAGTGGGGAAACCCTTATTTGGTAGACTGACCCCATACAATGCAAATCCCAGGATGCATTGCATAGGATCAGGCAATGCCATTTTCCAAAATGGCAGCGCTGAAGGCAGGAGCAAGTAGGCCTCACATGTGTCTCTTAAGATAATCCTAGAGGGGGGTCTAGGGGCCCTAAGGGAGGGATCGAGGGGTGCCACTAGACACCAGGGAATTATGTTTACAGTTGGAGGGAGTGAGGGGGCTACTAGAACATCTGAGCTTTTATTTCAATGTTGAGGCGGTGGGGGGGGGGGGTCAGATTGAGTGGGGGGGATGGAGTACCACTAATCAGGAATTTTTATGTTTGAGTTGGGGAGAGGGGCTGGGTCAGGTTAAAGGGAGTGGGGGCTGATAGACCATAAAAGATATTCTGGGGCTGATGCAGACCAACAGCTGTATTTTTTTGTTTAAATTTCCTCCTTCCTGTCAGTGCATGACAATAATTTGCATACTAATTGATTACTGCATCCCAGTGTAACTTTTTGTGGGAACCTTGTATTAGAAGCCTAGCCCTTAGCAGCTTTATTCTGCACCTTTCTGCATCACCCCCTGAGAACCTCTAAGGTCTCATCACCCCAAAGCCACTCTGCTTCTGCCTCAAATGCACGTCAGGAGTCCAAGGTCTTAAGTTCTTATTTAAATGCCATAAAATTTGATTCCTTGCAAATTATCTATGGAAAAATTATCCACTGAGATGTGCACCTGCTTTTTTGTTCAGACACTGTTTCTCTGATAAACAGCTCAAGCATAACCTAACATCTCTAGCGTACGAAGGGCAGGGTGGTGAGGGCGATCCACCCTGGGTGCAGACAGCAAGGGGGTGCGCTGAACAGTTGTGCGACTGTCAGCTCTGCCAGTCCCATACCCCTTTCCCTGAGCCTGCTTATTTTTCCAATATTCTTGACGCCGATGTGTACTTTTACTTGTGTACAAGGTACATAATTTTCAAATCACTTATAGTATTTCCATTGGTAAATAGCTACTTATCCAAATAAATGCCATTGAAAAATTACCATCTTTCTCTTCTGTTGCCCAGTTACATATTTAGGGCCTGATTCACTAAGGGATCCTTTTCCTAAGCTGCAGTAAGCATTAGCACATGGTTACAGCAGCTTAAAAGCGCTTACCGACACGTTGAGGATCCTGGGGCAAGTTCCTAATGTGATCATGCAAACTGTGTGCTAAAAAATATTTTCAACATTTTTCTGGGAGGGGGCATTCCTGCTCTAATCCATTAGCGCATCTAATTTACAAGTTTTGTGCATCCTTTCATTTTGAAAATCTGTCAGAACCTACACAGAGAAAATTAGGTGCATATTTTTACCCATGTCTACAGGGAATTTTCTGGCACAAAATTACATGTTTAAACATCTGCAACTGCCTAGAAACAACCAGCACTTGTAATAAAAACAAACATAAACTGCATAACATAGGACAGCAAAAAGGGATAAGACAGTCTCTTCATAAAGTCCTTTGTCTTAATGTCCTCTTCCAAAGCAAACAGGACCCCTTTGGATTCCGATGCTGGTTTCCCACAAGGCAGCAACAGGCGTAGGGGTCCTTTTACTAAGCTAACCACGCACTTACCACAGCTTAAAAGGGCTTACCGTGGGAGAGGCTAAGGGACGGTTTGCCTGTGCAAATAAGTAATTCCCTGATTTGCACAAGCAAACCATGCACTAACCAGGGCCTCCGAGAGACTAGGCCGGGCCCGGGGCAAAGCCGCCTTGCCTCCGCCCCCCTGCCCCCGTCGCTCCCCCTGCCGCTGCTGTCCCCTGTCGCTCCCCCCCGTCGCTGCAGTCTCCGGTCTCACCTGCCTGCCTCCACGGCTCCAGGCCCCCTGCATTCGAAGCAGCAGTCGCAGATCGCCTCTCTTCTGGCCTTCCCTCCCTGTGTCCCACCCTCATCTGATGTAGCTTCCGGTTTCCACGAGAGCGGGACACAGGGAGGGAAGGCCAGAAGAGAGGCGATCTGTGACTGCCGCTTCGAATGCAGGGGGCCTGGAGCCAAGGAGGCAGGCAGGTGAAACCGGGGACTGCAGTGCCAGCGGCCTGACCCCGGCACCGGGCCCCCCTTGGAGGCCCAAAAGACTGTAACAGAAGACAAAACTGGTGCAAGTATAACTTAAACAGCATAGCTGTATGCAATGCACATACGACAGAAAGCCCGTCTCCTGTGTGAACCAGTTGAAACCTACCATTAAGAAAATATTGGAACCATTGCAGCATGGTTCCCACAAGGCTGCAGTCATGCAGTCTAGTCAACAGAATCTGATGGTCCAGTGTATCCAACGCTGCAGGAATGTCCAAAAACACTTCTAAATAATTTGTGTGACAGTCTAATCCGCGATGTAATTCATCAACAGCCTCTGTTACCAAAGCTTCAGTGTTATGAGCCCTGTGAAAACCATACTGAAAAAGATCTGACAGGGAATTGTTTAAGATCTTGTGTTGAACTTTTGGACACAAAAAGCACGCCTTACTTATTTTGAATGCAAAATAGTTTCATTTATTATTATTTCGTCACAATTTACATTTTAGGGATAGGACCAATGATGGATTTTTAGAACTGAGATTGAACTGTCACAAACATCAATGAATCTTCATGACTGTATATTGCTTGCTCTGGAGGAGTTGCAGACTGGGTTTCTGTGACCTTTACATTCTGATGGTCCTATCCTTTAAATATTAATATTAAATGTTATTCATTCCAGTCCTTATATAGTCTATCATGGGTGAGTTTTGAGTACTGTCTTATCCAATATTAAGCAGTAGGGAGATCTGTCAATTTTCCTTCTGTAGCATTTAAATGTTTGGGATGAGTGGAACCTTCCACATTAGAAAATGGTCTCTAGCTGTGAAGTGAATACAGGATCTACTTCCTGCTCATTTCTAGGCTCTAGGAATATACAGATTTCATAATATTCAGCCACCTCAGGGGTATAGAAACAAAACATACACAAAATTAAAATAAACAGACAAGAAATATAAACACCATCAAACAGTATCAACACTTCAAGTTCAAATTACTGCTACTGTCAACCACCTGGTAAAAAGAAGATACTAATACCATCCTAAGCTTGTTGAAATAAAAATGCTATAAGTAGCTAAGAAACTTGACCTGTCATTTCTGCCCTGAAACCATATTGTAATCTTAGGTTCTTGAAAAAAAAGACACTGTCCATATTTCTTGTAAAATTTACATCTAGATCCCCATTATACATAGAATGTAGAGGTCAGAATTGAAATGTCCAGGCTGTGATATGCTTGGTTCCAATGATATTTTAATTACGGTTCTGCTGACATACAGCTTGGCAGAGCCTTTTCTAAAATGCCTGCAGGAGTGCATGTGTATTTACCCACATGGTCAACAGGAGCAGCCATTTTACAAATATATATGTGGAAAAATCAATGGAGGAACCTCGACAATCAGGGCCAGCCCAAAGGTATCTGACACCTTAAGCCAGGCTTCTCCACATATGTGCACTCACACTCACTTTTTGAGAATCACACACTCTCTAAGAACACCCAGTCTCTCTCTCTCTCTCTCTCTCTCTCTCTCTCTCGTGTACCCCCTAACCTTCACCCAATCTCTCTATCTTTCTCTCATGTACTCCCCCCCAGGTCCTCCCCTCAATCACTACTTCTGTCGCCTCCCTCTCCAGTTCCCAGGCCACCGGCGCCGTAGTTCCCAGTCTCCACCTACCTACCATCTGCTCCCTTCTGCCTGCCATCCGACCCCCTTCATTTAAATTAAAAAAAAAATCTCTAAAGCAGCAGGCGCAGCGCCTTCTGGGCAAAAGCGGCAGATCGCCTCTGGCGGGCCTTCCTTCACTGTGTCCCACCTTCGCAGAAATAGGAAGTTACATCAATGGAGGGCAGGACACAATGAGGGAAGGCCCGTCCAAGGCGATCTGCTGCTTTCGCAGAGAAGGTGCTGAGCTGCTGCTTTAGAGATTTTTTTTTTAATGCAGGGGGTCGGACGACAGACAGAAGGGAGCTAAGGGTAGGCAGATGGAGATGGGGCTGCGGCACCAGCGGCCTGGGAGCAGGAGAGGACGAGAGATTCCAGCGCCGGGGAATGTTTCCCCCCTGCCCCCCTCGGCAGCCCTACTCCCCCCAGCCTTCACCCCATCTCTCTCTCTCTCTCTCTCTCTCTCATGTACCACACAGCCTTCACCCAGTCTGTCTCTCTCATGTACTCCCCCAGCCTTCACCCCATCTCTCTCTTTCATATACCCCTCAGCTTTCACCCAGTCTCTCTCTCTCTCTCTCTCTCATATACACCAATCTTCACCCAGAGGCCCTTTTGCAAAGGTATGGGAGGGCCTACGCACGTACAGTATGTGCCAAATCTGCTGGCACGTGAGCCAGGCAGTAATTCCAAATTTGGCACATGATGAATTCCACGGTAGAAAATAATTTTCTATTTTCTACCGTGGGCTGCTCACCCAGCGGTAAACAGCAGTTGGTGCATGCTGCATGCTTACTGCACGGGTAGCACGTGAGACCTTACCACTAGGTCAATGGGTGGTGGTATGGTCTCAGGCCAAAAATGGACGTGAACTGGTTTCAATTTTAGTGCATGTCAATTTTCCGGCCCCTTAAAAAAGGCCCTTTTTCCTAGACACGGTAAAAAATGGCCCAGCACGTGCCCACAAAATGTGCTCACACTAACGTAGACCGCTTTTTACCGCGGCTTAGTAAAAGGACCCCCAGTCCAGGTTTTGGCCCAGGGGCTGTCGGTTGGACAACCTGCCCTAAGCGAACCTTCAGCATGCATCCCCCTCCCTATCAAGGGGCAGCTCAGGACCATCTCAACCCATTTCCAGCATTTCTCCTTCTGTACTTGCCCCCCCCCCTCATGATGTCCCGAATCTCTCTCCTTCCCTCCCCCCCCCCCCCCCCCACCTTGGTATTCAGAATATCCTACCCTATTTCCTCCTTTACAGGGCAGGCCAAGATGAGCACTAAATCTTGTGCCTGCCAGAGAGCTGCTGTAAATTCCCACATGGCAATATTAAGTCCTACATGTTAATTCCCTTTATGAAATGGAAAATACGTGTAGATTTTTGACCTTCATAGGCTATACCCCAGTCATGCCCCTCTTGCAATTTCTAAATATTGGGCTAAATTCGATATACTGGACTTGATAGACTTTCAGTCTGTCCCAATATGGCAATGTTCTTAAGACAGATGTAATACATGCATCTCTATGTTTTTCATGCCTATGTACCTTATCATAAAATTACCCTCTCTATTGCAATGTATGCAGGTACTTTCCCTTGCACACACTTTGTAGATACATTTCAAAAAGGAAGCAACCCAGGTTGTTTTCCTTTGAAAATTAGCATAAAATTTGTACCACAAGCTTCTGTGTATGTTGCACCTGCTATTTTTATGGGGGGGGGGGGGGGGGGGGGGGGGAGTAGCCCACATCATATTTCTGAAAATGTTAAGTACACATGCTGTTTTTCTTTCCCAACCGAAACCCAGCCTTAGCCACATCCTTTTTTAATCCAGCTAAAGGTACATGAGCTTTGGAAGCCACACACTCATTTTTAGTTGGACTGCATGAGGGCAATCGACAGGTCAGTTTGCAACATAAATCATTATCTACCTGGGAAATTGGGTTTGGTAATTGCCAGATCAATTGTTATCCTGTTTAATAGACAGAAAGTGCCCCCTGAGTCTATCACTTTAACCACTATCATTGGAGGAAAGTTACCATGTAGTAATTAATTTAAAGCTATGATATGACAAAAATGGTTTTAAAGAGTTGCTATGCTCCTTTAAGTGATTGCAGCTTGTTGTATTTATAAAGGTGAGAATATTTAGAAGTTATTGCATAGAAAAATTAGAAATGAATATTTCTAGAGTAATCATTTATTTTTCGTTTTGGGATTTATTAACTACCTATAAGAAGAGATTCATATGTTTGATCTTCAATACCGAATATTCCTGTTTCCTGTACTTTTTCACTGTGGTCTTCCTATTCTGATGACTATCAGTATGTTGTTTCAGTCCTTTATTCTGAATAAGGTGGCAGTATGAGATAAGTTCATTTTATTTTTTCAGTGCTGTCTCTTGCAGAAAGTTATTCTGACCTCTGCAGGATGTCCTAGGAATTCCGGGGCTGAGATCAGCCTGAAGGTCATGAAAGTGAGCCTTCAGCTGTGCAATATGGAAGCTGTCATTTAACATTAAGCATCTGTTTTCTTTAAGAGGCGTCATGAGAAAAGGCAGCACTTGCATACATCCCCAGGTTGTGAAGCCTTTTATCCATCTTAATATTTATTATAAAATATAAGGCTGTAATGTCTTAAACTTTTCCTGCACGTTTGGTCAGATGCATGAACTTAAATTTCATGACTGAATATAAATCTTGTTTATTCTCTGCTTAATCTTGTAAACTGTAGGTAGATTATTGCACCTCCTCCTGTCCAACACATTACAGCCATCAGGAGGAATTAAAAATAAACAATATATATAAGATACCAAATTTCAAATAATTAAAATAGCTAATCTCACTCCATCCTAGTCTCATGACTAGGGGGGGCAGCGGGGGCGGGGCACGGGACTGGAGCATGGCAGGAGGCGGAGCAAGTGTGGGAGATTACACAGGAAGGGAGGAGGGCCGGCCCGGGGCTGGGGCTGCTAAAATTGGAAATTTTTCGTGCGGGGGGGGGGGGGGGGCAAGGCGTCCATACAGGATGATCATGACGAGCGCCCTTGTCCCCTCCCGAAACACACATGTTTGTGGTTTTTTTTGGTTTTGACATCTGTGACATCTTTGTGGCATGCGCAGAGCTCTGCGCATGCTTTTGGCGCTGATTAACGACGGGTTTAACGATTCTGTGATAAATCCTACTTTGCAATACCGAGCCGAACATTTCTGGAGCGTTTTTGTACTGCATTCCTCGTTTTTTAAAAATCGTTAAGCACTTTTACGTTTTTTATTTTTTAACGTTTGATTGATGCATCTCCCTCTAGGTACCAAGAATAAATTGCTCCTATGCTAAAAGAACTACACTGGCTTCTGGTCTCTGCTAGGATATCTTTCAAACTTTTGTGATTGGCTCAGAGACTTCCAGATCTCTTAGTTGACTGTGAAGCTCGGCCAAAAAAGACGTTTTTATTATTTGGGTGTGAATAATGGCCAAAATGGAAGGCTATTTTTGTGATGCACGCTTTCAACTGCACTCTCCGATATCAGCTGATTGAGAAACAGGGGTGAGCGGCGCGGCGTCTTTAGGCAAGGTGATATCATAGGTTTGGCGATTGTGCACATGCGTTTCCTATACCGCTGGAGGAGATTACACCAGATTAACAACACTTTCATGCATCAGACGTTTGAATACTGCGCTGAATATGTGCATCTTTTTTTTAGTGCATCCTTCGTTTTTTCTAAAATGGTAATGACTTTTACGTTTTCGGTTGTTTTACTTTTTGTTGATGCATCTGGGCCTGAATCTGGCCCTATGTGTTCATACTGCATGCTCTTATTGGCGGATGACATTCATTGTAAACTAGAGCCCATTCTAGTTTCCAGACCACTGTATAATTCTTAAGTATATTTGTATAGCCATGAGGAGAATCCCTGATTTCATTACATAATCTGGTCTTCGGCTCCAGGGTTGACTTGCACTTGAGATACTTCAAAGGCAGCATTCACAACCCCTAGAAAATACTGACAGCCAGATGCACTAAACTTAACGAGCCAGCAACGTGGTTTTTAAACTGGTTCTAGCCAGTTTAATGCACAAGTAGTAAACTGGGGCATGCACAAAAGGGTTCTCCGAGCCATTTTCCTGTCACGGTAGCAGCTAACGAAAACGGAATGCAAATGAGCAAATTAGTATTATAATCTCGTATCTCCCTTCATCAGTGGCGTAGCCAGACAGCCAGACAGCCAATTTTGGGTGGGCCAGAGCCCGAAATGGGTGGGCACAAAATTTTCTCTGCCCCGCCCCCTTCCTCCCCCTATTCTCCACCTCTCCCCCAGCACCTCCCAACTCAAAATAGAAACAGAAACACTTTAGCTCATGAGGAAAGTGACATCCACTATGCACATTTCTCAAGCTATCATATTTCATTTAAGATTCAAAATAAAATGCCTTTTCTACCTTTGTTGTCTGGTCATTTTCTTTTTCCATCATGTTGATCCAGTTTCTCTTTTGAACTTTCCAATCTTTCTGCTATTTCTCCTTCAAGCAGCTGCTGTCCATTTGTCTTTTTCTCCTCTCTTGTTCCATTCCCTCACTTCACTTGCCTCTGACATATTGACCTTTCCATTTTAGCGCTTTCCTCTTTTTTTTTTCTTTTCTGCTCTGTCCACCCAAATTGTATCCTGTTTAACCCCTTTTCCTTTGTTTTACTTTTCAGTTACCTCTCAGATTCCTTTTCACCCACTAGTTCTCCTATTCCCCATCTCTCTACTTCCCCAGCCATCCATTCTCTTCCATCTTCAATCTATTCCCCCTTACCATATTTCTTTCCCCTGTAATCACCATCCTCCACGCGTTCATTTCCTTGCCACCCCCTTGGCCTCTCCCACATGGTTCCACATTTCCCAATGTCTCTCTCCCTCCACCCTTCTAGCCCAGCATCTGCTCCCTCTCTTCTCCCTACCCTTCACCCTCTCCCAACATCTTCCTGTCACTTCTCTCTTTTGTCTTGCCCCCCTCTCCTGTGGCCAGAATTTCCCCCATCCATCCTGTTTCTTTCCACCCCCCTCTCTCCCCCTTCGCAACATCTCTCATCTCTTGGCAAAGAACAACAATGTGGATGCAGCAGCTCACAGATTTGCTTGCTGTGTTTTGAATGAACGGCGACGCGACGGCTGCGCGGGGGAGTGGAAACAGAAATTTACCAAATGGCTTCTGTGGGCTGGCTCATTTGCACTCCACTCCTGAGGTTGCAGCGGTGAACTGGCGGGCAGGCGCTATGCTCAAGTAGTAAAAGCAGCAAGCCGGCAGGTTTGAGTCCGTCCTTCGCTTCCCTGCCTTCTCTGCGTCCCGCCTTCCTGTGATGTCATTTCCTTTCAGGCGGGCGGGACGCAGGGAAGCGAATGATGAACTCAAACCTGCCGGCTTGCTGCTTTTACTACTTGAGCATAGCGCCTGCCCGCCAGTTCACTGCTGCGGGCGAGGATTCAAAGATACGGACGGACGGACGGACGGGGATGACTCGGACTCTGGGTGGGTGGGCGGGCGGGCCTGAGGCTAAATTGGGTGGGCCTGGGCCCATCCAGGCCCACCCATAGCTACGCCCCTGCCCCTCATCCATTTCTTCTCCAAGCTGAAGAGCACTAGTCGCTTTAGCCTTCCCTCTTAGGGAACTGTCCCATCCCCTTTGTCATTTTTGTCGCCCTTCTCTGTACCTTTTCTAATTCTGCTATAAAAACTTTTTATATATACGTTAACCAGAATTGCACACAGCATTTGAGGTGCGGTCACATCATGGAGTGATACAAAAGCATTATAACATTCTCATTTTTGTTTTCCATTCCTTTCATAATAATTCTTAAGATTCTATTTGCTTTCTTAGCTGCTGCTGCTGCTGTACACTGAGCAGAGGGCTTCAACATATCAATGATAACACCTAGATCCTTTTCCTGGGCGGTGACTCCTAATGTGGAACCTTGCATTACATATCTATAGTTTGGGTACCTTTTTGCCAGATGCATCAGTATGCACTTGCTCACATTAAATATCATCTGCAATTTGGATGCCCAGTCTCGTTATGTCCTTTTGCAATTTTTCACAATCTTCTTGCAATTTAACAACTTTGAATAACTTTGCGTCATCAGCAAATTTAATTACCTCACTAGTAATTCCCATCTCTAGATCATTTATAAATATATTAAAAAGCAGCAGTAAAAGCACAGACCACTGGGGAACCCAGTATCTACACTTCTCCATTGACAATACTGACCATTTAACCCTACTCTCTGTTTTCTATCTTTTAACCAGCTCTTAATCCACAATAGGACACTACCTCCTATCCCATGACTTTCTAATTTCCACAGGAGTCTTTTAGGAGGTACTTTGTCAAATGCCTTTTGAAAATCCAGATGCACAATATTGATACCCTGGAGGAACTGTGGTAGCCATCAATAAAGACAACACCTGGAAGCCAACTTTAGAGCCCCTGACACCTAAGAACATAAGAGTAGCCTTACTGGGTCAGACCAATGGTCCATCTAGCCAGGTCACAAGTACCTGGCAGAAACCTAAATCATGGCAACATTCCATGCTACCAATCCAGGGCAAGCAGTGGCTTCCCCCATATCTATTTCAATAACAGACTATGGACTTGTCCAAACTTTTTTAAACACAGATATGCTAACCGCTGTTACTATATCTTCCAGCAATAAGATCCAGAGCTTAACTCTTTGTTGAGTGAAAACATATTTCCTCCTATTTGTTTTTGTTTTTTATTATTATTATTATTATTATTATTATTATTATTATTATTATTAATTTCAATGCATTAGCCAGAAAAAATATTTCTTGTTCAGAAAGAATAATATCACAAGCCGATAAAGGAAATCAATATACATAGCATATCTTTTAAGTGACAATTATAATTTAAGTCCACATATTAATTGAGGCAAGGCACAATTCAAAGAATTATCTCTAAATGATTAATTTAAAGAGAAGAGTAGGAAGAACTTCCCAGGTATATATTTCACTTTACGGAGTAGATGTTACAGGAACTGCTGACAGAGGAGGCACGACCGGGTCTTGTTTAGAGTCCAAAAAAGACAACAAATGATCACTTTCGAAGAAAACGTATTTAACTGACTGCAATTTAATAACACACTTGCAGGGAAAATTAAGCCAGAAAGTTCCCCCTAATTGGAGGACACGGGAACGAAGTTTCAAAAAGGATCGACGTCTCTTTTGAGTTTGTCTGGATGTATCGGGAAAGACCTTGACTTTACAGTTCAAAAAAACTTCTTGTCTATTGCGAAAAAAAAGTCTTTAAAATCCAGTCTCGGTTTGGTTGAAGAACAAAATCTACAATTAAAGTGGCAGCTTGTACTCCCAAGAGCTCATCTTCTATGCTCTGAGATAAGTTTAAATTTAACTCCTCAAATGGTATCTCACTCCTATTTGTTTTAAAAGTAATTTTATGTTTGAGTTCTTTCTGTACCCTTGGAAGCATGCCATCCAGTCCAGGTGATTTTAATTTGATTTGGCTCAGTGCGTCTTCCAGGTTCACAGAGATTTATTTCAGTTCCTCCACATCATCACCCTTGAAAACAGGGGCGTAGCCAAGCACCCAATTTTGGGTGGGCCTGGGCCCAACATGGGTGGGCAGAAGAACTGCGCCCTGTCCCATGAGTGATTTGGTCTTTCCCTCTCTTGCCTGCATGCCATATGGTCTCTCAAACATCCCTCCTCCCCCGCATACCTTTTAAGTAGAAGATTTTCACCGGCAGCGAGCAGCAACTAATACACAATGCTCATGTTGGCCCCACAGCCTTCCCTCTGATGCAACTTCCTGTTTCTGCATAGGCAGGAACATATCAGAGGGAAGACTGTAGGACTGGTGCGAACAGCATGTATCAGTTGCTGCTCGCTGCAGGTGAAGATCTGCTATTTACAAGGTATGCAGGAGGGACAGCTGTTGGGAATTTTTGGCTGGTAGGGCTTGGGGATCCCTGCCAGCCACTTCAATAGGTGTGCTGCTATTGGGTGGGCCTGAGCCTAAAGTGGGTGGGCCTGGGCCCACCCTTGGCTACGTCACTGCTTGAAAACCATTTCTGGTACATGTAGATCTCTTACATCTTCTTCCATAAAGACCAAAGCAAAAAAATTCATTCACTCTCTCTGCTTTGGTGCTGAAATTATTAAAGCAGAATCAGTGAGAGAGAGTTTATTAAGGGGGGGGGGGGGGGAAGAATCCTCAGCTAGTGACAAACGAAAGCTCATGGTTTCAAGATCCTAGCACTGGTTTTAAAGATAAATGGGGGAATCTGGCCAAAAGGATTAACTTTGTTAGATTTAACTGCATTATTCTTCTACGTTTAGTTTTCATCTGTTTTCAGTTTAAAATAGCATTTTCCAGTACTAACTTTACATTTTCCTATCTCTTTGTTCAAAACTGATCTGGACCACCAATTCTAACTTTTTGTTAGACGGGTGCAATTAAAAAAAAACTACAAATTTTCATTTTAGTAGTGCTTATGCATTTTCTAGTGCAAATACTAAAATGCTTCAGATAACATAAAACAAACTAAATACATTCACAGTATAGTATTTGTATAATATGTTTCAAATAAGAGGTTTTTTTTTTATCATGCTGATTTGTATTTTACTTTTTTATCTTTCCAGACCAGAATTTTCTTTAGAAAAGATCCAACTTCTAAACAGCAGGTTCGGTGAAATAAAAAATTACCCAGATGTAAAGATTCTACATAATCATTTCAGGATATGGTGAGCAGAAGCAAGAATTGGAAATTGCTATGGGGATTTTGGTGCCCTTAACTGTAACACAGACACTTCAAAAGTATGTCCTATGAGCTTGGGAAAATTCCATAATTCTAGGAATAACATGTATAGAATGTTTGTACGTTTGGGAAGCTTGCCAGGTACCCTTGGCCTGGATTGGCCGCTGCCGTGGACAGGATGCTGGGCTCGATGGACCCTTGGTCTTTTCCCAGTGTGGCATTACTTATGTACTTATCTTACTCTTGACTATTTTCTGCAGAAAATTTCACGTTGGACATTTTTGTATCACCAGTAAGTAACCTTCATTGGGCAACTAGACTGTACTGCATTATGGACATTTGGCCATATCTTGAATACCTTGCAGCTAGGGATGTTTTCCTAGGTCACATCTCCTCAGAACTTTCATTTTTCTATGCCATTCCTACTTTCAGGTTGTCATTCCCTGCATCCCTGCTCTTGGATCAGCTTTTCCACTGTTAATTAGTTAAATCACGGCAAAGGTAATCCTCCTGAGTGTTTTAGCTCTGGAGCCTACCAGCCCCTGAGCTATCTCCAGTCTCACTGGTTCCCCAATTTACACCTGCCAGGATGGGATCAGCCTTCCTTACTTTTGTTAAATAAAGCTTTCTGCAGGGATTAGGGACTAAAAACACCTACATGGAGTTAAATGGGCTGGAATAAATGCTCACAGTGGGTGGCCCTGACAGCACTGGGAAACAGTTAACAAAGGATATTATTTTATAAGTGCTGAGAAGAAAAATAATTGCATTACATTCTCTAACATCATTATTTGTGTAATTAGGTCATTTCAATGAAATTTGAATATAACTATTTAAATGCAGAGGAAACACCTAATAGCAAGGCCAGATAAAATGATGTTTCTTGACTGAATTTTTTTATTTTTTTAAACTTTTATTTTTTTAAACTTTCTTTACTTGTATTTATTTTAATTTTCTTATATTTATTTACACTTATATACTGTTCAGTATTGCATGTGCTCTAGGTAGTATATCAAAGAAAACATTAAAATACAATGGAAACATAAAACACAAATATAAATTAATTAAAAATTAACAACACAAAAAAATTGACAAAAGCAAAACATAAACACCTCTAAATCATCTTTAAGGTATCAGTAAAGATCTCTTTCTCTCTAAGGGGTATGTTTACTAGGCTGCATTAAGCAGCTGGCACAGCAAGGTAAAACTAGCTGCTTAGAAGGAGGATGAGATCTGGTGATAGAACATGGACAGCGCTGACACCTAGCATGCAGTCTCCCTAGTCTTGTGGTACTACTGCATGTAACTGGGAATTAGCCAGGACAGGAGCAGAGGAAGACTTGCTCCTGCTCTGTAACTATACTACCAAGGATTGCTGGGGTAAGGGTGTGGAGAGAGTCAGAGTATGGTTGGAAGGGCCTGGGGTTGGCTGTGGGGGAGTACTTCAGTCAAAGGATCAGAATGGAGGGGATTGGCTGGGCATAACGATCTTAGGGGGAATGATCGGGGTTAATTGGGGCAAGGGGGAGGAGCAGATCGGAGTAGGTTCATTGGGGGAGCATGAGGGTGGTGTTGCTGTTTGGGAGAGGTTCGAGTTTTGCTGCTGTGGCTTCTTAATTTTGGCATGTTTTAGTGGCAAAGCTTACATTTCATATGTATCAGGAGATAGCACAGGTGCACCCTCTCTGCTGAGGCATGGACTATGGGCCCGTGCACTATTTCAGGGCAGATGCCGGGTATGCCTTCTGCATTTACTGCAAGGGCTTTGCACTTTCCACACCTTGTTACTGCTTACTCCACTTTAGTAAATACACCCCTAAGCAAATATTAAATACTCTCTACCAGTCAAAAGAGCCAGGCTTTCAGTGCTGTTCTGAAAGCTCATAGAGACATAGGATCATGGTGAGCCCTAGGTAGGACATTCCAAAGTGATGGCCCTGCAAAGAAAAAAAGCAACTCTATTAGTCTAAGAAATGAAACTCAAGTGAGGATTTGTTGAGTACTCTACGAGCTCTCCCAGGAAAATATAGAATGATAGATTCTTTCAAAAGATTCTGGTCCCAGGCCCTTCTTATATTTAAACAGCAGTGATTAAGGGGCCCCCTTTTACTAAGCTGTGTTAGGTGTTAATGCTTGTCTAATGCAGCTTGAAATGGTGTACCATGGGATGCGCTTAGGTGTCCTGCAGTATCTGTCAAATCAGTGCATGCTAAAAATATTTTTTATTTTTCTTTGAGGGGGGTTGTCAGGGCCAGAGAGTGGGCATTCCTGAGGTAGTCAGTTAGCACAGCTATATTACCGTGCACTAACTGGTTAGTGCAGGATTACCATGTGAGCCCTTACCACCTACAAAATAAGTGACGATAAGTGCTTAGACGGTAATTGTTTTTAATGACCACACGCTAATGACAACATTAGTACATGGCCATTAATACAAAAAAATGGGAAAAGGCCATTTTTCAGCTGCAGAAAAAATGGCCTTAGCTTGCGGGAAAACCCCAAGCAAGGCCACTCTAAGGCCACTGGGAGGGAGTGGGGTGGTACGGTGAAGGGAACTCCCTCACTGATATTGCAATTAAGCCACCTTACAGCAAGGGGTGCTAGCTCATTGACGCTAAGAGTAAGCCACCTTAGGGTAGGTGGGACAAGCCCATTGAGTCAAGAGGGCAGGGCTCAGGCAGAGAGGAGTTCAAATGCCCTGAGGTCCTCCTGAGTGCAGATGAATCAAAGGGTGTGGCAAGCAGGGCTGCAGTACCTAGGAAGAGCCTGGGGAAGAAGACTAGGGGACACTAAATGAAATTACATGAACATACTTTCAAAACAAATAGGAGGAAACATTTTCTTCACTCAAAGAATAGTTAAGCTCTGGAACTAATGATGTGGTAACAGCGGTTAGCACATCTGGGTTTAAAAAAAAAAGGTTTGGAAAAGTTCCTGGAGAAAAAGTCCATAGTCTGCTATTGAGATAGACATGGGGAAACCACTGCTTGCCCTGGGATTGGTTTCATGGAATGTTGCTACTATTTGGGTTTTTACCAGGTACTTGTGACCTGAATTGGCCACTTTTGGAAGCAAGATACTGGACTAGATAGACCACTGGTTTGGCCCAGTATGACTATTCTTATGTTCTTAGCAAAGAGTGCTATCCTGTAAGCAACAGAAACAGAAGCAGATTTGAGGTAAGATAAGTTTGACAGTGTGACTTGGGAAGTCAGGGCCAAGCGGTGCCCAGTGTGGAATATTGAAAGTGGAATGCTGGGGATTCCGGGAAGAGACAAGGTGGTTGGGTTGCCAGATGAACCATGGGCCTCCAGGAGCAGGCTACGGGAGAGAGAGTTTATGAGTATAAGAAGTGAATTTGCATGTCTAGTCTCCTGACTTGTGAAGAGAACAGGTTATGCATTTCTCTGCTTGTAAACACTTTTCCTTTCACCTTTAACCCCTGTGTGGCTGTGTTTATTAAGGGTCCAGGCCTGTCCGTGAAGTCACACTACCCCAGCCGCTTTTTACCACAGGTTAGTAAAAAGACCTCACAATCCTGAACTTTATACAACTCTTTACAGATAACCAATGGAGAGCTTGTAATGCTTGAGAAATATGGTCCTTTCATCCCAGCCCAATGAGACCATCCACCAACTGAGTAGCTGTATTTTTCACAAATTGCACTCCGGCTCTCTCTTTTGCTTGGAGTCCTGGCATAGCAGGAACGGCAAAAGCAGCGGCTCTTCTCTTGTTATTCCTCCTCGTGCCATGACCCGTCCATCTTGGCTTGTTAGAAGGAAGAGGAGGAGGAGAACATCAGCAACAGTGCAACACCTTGGGCTGCATCCTTCTCCTCCGCTGTTGAGACTCTTTCTAGTGTCACACTTTAAACTGAACTGTGCTGTACTACAGGTGGGATTTTAACCCTGTCCTTGAGGACCCCTCTTCCTCTAGCCAAATGTTAAAACATGTAGATCCCTATGAATGCCTCCATTGTATGCAAATGCATCTTACGTTCATTCACTATCAATGTCCTGAAAACCAGACTGGCCAGGAGACAGTCAAAGACCTGACTGAAAATTCCTGGATTAAAGTACAAGGAAATGTGGAGGCAGATTTTAGAAAGGACATCCAACTCAGATTAAGGGCGTCCAAGTCTGTGCATATGGATGTGCATTTCTCATACATTTTGGAACAGGATCTGCCAGCATACAGCCTGAGAAATGGACATCCAAGTGCAGGCTATATCCAGCAAGAACATCTGTTGTAGAAACTGAAAACGTCAAAACTATGAACAGGGCAAAAGACACTGATTCAGATCCCAATGCAGCTCTTTGTAATTTTCTTTTCTTTTTTAACTGAGTCCTCCAAGGACAGAAAGGTACCTATTTTGACTTCCCTTACTCCCTTACTCAATCGTAGCACCTTTCTGTAACTTGGACAAACCCTTTACCAGTTCCAAATACAGACATTTATGTTTTTGGACACAGACATCCCTTCCCCTTCTGAAATCAGCATTGGATGCCCATATTTTGGCCCCTCCTTAGTCCTACCCAAAACACACCTATGCCACGCCCCCTTGCCATAAGGATGTACTGCAGTTTTACAGACATCCATATCCTGGTTTTATAAAATCAGGATTTGAAGATCTATGCAATATAGATACCTAAATGCTGGTTTTCAGATGTCTAAAACAACAAATAGAGCTTCTAAAATAAAGATCATTGTGTCAGAGTCTGCTGCCATGATTTTCCATGGGAGAAAATGAAACACTTTAAAAAATAATTTTACCTCCTATAGGAAATAAGGGAGCGATATAGGGAAATGATGGTTGGGGGAGGTGGAAGGGGTGTACCTGAGCTTCCTCCTGTCCTGAGAAAAATTAACCCCCCCTGTTTACTAAACCGCGCTAGGGGCTGCCATGCGCCAATGCCAACACAGCACATTCACTTTCAATGGGCTGTGTCGGCATTGCTGCGCAGCTTAATGAACAGGGGGTTGTTAGGTGAGATAGAGGCCTCAGGAAGATGAATAAAAACTGTATTTTAGATGATGGGGAGGGGAGGGGAGGGGAGAATTGTTATTTCTGTATGGAACCCAATAATAGCGAGTATAAGCTGGTTCCCCTTTCTTTTATTTCAAAATAATTTTTCTTAATAATTCCAGCATATAAAGTAAGGATAATTCTATGAGTCTCTTGAAGTGTCTGAAAACACACCAAACTACAGCAGTCAAATATCCCCTTTAGGGCAACAGGTATTTGGGGAACCCTGATAGTCAGTAATTATTTGCCTTCTGGTTATCAAAAAGGCCTGGAATGAATTGACCCTCCCTCTAGTCTCATGAATGATTGAAGTTTTCCTCTACTGGTGATTTAAAAGTGATTTAAAAGTTTCCATTAATTTATACATTTAAATGAAAAGTTTCCATTAATTTATACATTAATTTAAATGAAAACGTGATCTCTGCATTCCATACATTACAAGAAAATAAATAGGCAGGTGATTCTCTAGATCCAGCACATAATAGAAAAAAGATGCGAATCTCGAATGGCAATGTTGAGAAAAATAGTGTATTGCCGTTGGAGATTCACGTCTTTTTTCTAATCCATACATTACATACAGATAAAGTTAACAACATGTATAAACGTAAGTAATTGTGAATAAATAAGAGGCTGCCTTTGTTTACAAACAAAAAATATACTTAATGCTTTTTCTTTCAAATGTTTTCCCCATGCTTTCCCTTGTAATATTTGCCATTTTCTTCGCTTGCATGCTTTGCTGATCAGTCCAGTGTTACATGCTTATCTAATGCTTATCTCTAGAGTTTTTTTTAATGTGTCCTATTTATATCCTTCTTTCTAAAATATACTCAATGCAGGGTATAACAGGTGAAACGCATAGCCATACATAATATGAAATAAAAAATGACAAGCATAATACATCATGTGGAGGAGTGGCCTAGTGGTTAGGGTGGTGGATTTTGGTCCTGAGGAACTGAGTTCGATTCCCACTTCAGGCACAGGCAGCTCCTTGTGACTCTGGCCAAGTCACTTAACCCTCCATTGCCGCATTGAGCCTGCCATGAGTGGGAAAGCACAGGGTACAAATGTAACAAAAAAAATGAGGCACATAAAAACAGTGCATTGAAAATATGTTATTATTTTTTTGTATTATTTCTAATACTGTCATTCCATGAAATGATTAAAAATATATTGCATCATGGAATAGTACTAAAAACCATACCAAACCTAAAGAGACTAAAATCAAAGGAGTATTAGCAGACAGCCAACCACCAGCAATTAATCATTAACACCTTGTAGAATTAGCCAGTATATTATGTGGCATCTCTTCTGGAAGCAAATTCCACGGTTTATTGCTCCTGAAACAGCTTGCTGCTATACTCTAACCAACCTGACCTCCCTTGTGATTGGACTAGTTAATACAACCCCCCTGAGGTAATCTAAAAATGGAGGGATTGTAGAAAGATAAGCAATCCTTTACATACAAAAGGCCATGTTCCTCTTAAAGTTTTGGAGATTAGAGTCAATAATTTAAAAGGGAAGAAGCAGTGGGGAGACAGAAAGCTCAACCTTCAGCCTTAGCATCTGTCCCTCCTCTCCCCTCCAGCAGGGTTTCATTTTTGAATATGAAATGCACAGGGAGAAGAGACTTTGGGACTCAGAGCGTTGGCTGACTTGCTCTATCCCATGACACCTCCTCTTCCCACTGGCACATGAATGTCTTCTCTTCCTCTGCCAACACAGGGCCTGCTTGCTATTAGACATGGGCACTGGGGCATGCTACTCTTCCCAATGCCAACAGTGATAAATTCTCTTCCCATCAGCAGCACTTCTCCTTAGAGGCTGACCAAATTTCAGTTTTGGTTTCAGTTATGGCACTGAACCCAGCACTTCTCCTCAGAGGCTAACCGATTTCAGTTTTAGTTTCAGTTATGGCGCTGAAACCAGCCCCAAAACTATGCAGTTCTGGTTTTGGCTGAAAGGTTATTTACATTTTCAGTCATATTTTCGGTTTCAGCCGAAAATGAGTATGTGGTTTTGGTGGAAACTGAAAATTTTTCCTTTCTCCCATTTGTCTCCCTCCCTCCCCTCAAACTTGAGTTGCCCCTCATCCTAGATGCCCTGAGTTCCACCCTCCTTCCACCTGTAGGCTCCCCTGGGCCTATCTTTCAATCCCTTGATGGTCTAGGGGTATAGTTGGGGCCAGAGTTGTGCCCAGTAACTCCTGCCCATTCTGGCCCTGCTCTCAAAGTGGCTGCCATCACTATACCACTAGACCACCAGGGATTGCATATATACTGCAGTTACAATCTTGCACAATACTTTAAATGGTACAGTGCTCCAAATAAATGCTTTTCATACAAACTTTTAGCAGGAATTTAAAGTCCATAAATTTGAGGTGATAAGCTCCTTAGGAATTAGCCTTTCTGTGGAGTTACGATGTCAGTTGTCACTCTGAGCGTGGCACAAAGTCAGCCACTGTAAATTTCGTTTTCATTAGTTGTGGTCCATGTATGTGGAGGTTATTTTGCTTGGAGGTAAAATACAGCCTTTCATTATTTAAATTATTATATCCTGGCTTGAATACCGTGGGTTCAGCAGAGGAATAAAGACTGCAAGCTCTGACAATTCACAGTGGCCCTCACTGGTTCATATTCAGACAACCAAACATGAATTTTTGGTTTCAGCTTCAGCCGAAATTAAGCGATAGCTTTGGCTGCAGTTTTGGTTTTGGCCGAAAGCTTTCAGACAGTTTTGGTGGCAGTTTTAGTTTTGGTTGAAACTGAAAAGAGCAGTTTTGGTCAGCCTCTACTCCTCCTATACTGACTGATGGCAGGGTGTTTGTTCTTCCCACTGCAGTAATTTAATGATGAGCAGAGACGAATAAAAGAAGCTGGTGGACTAAGGGGAAAAAAAAACTGAAAGCGATAGGGGAAGAAGCTGGGGGTATAAGGGGAAGAGAAAACCGTTAGAAATGGGAAGCAAAAAGGGGAGACAAGTAGATGGAGGTGAAGGATATAACTGTAAGAGAAACAGGTGGATGTGGAGCACTGGCATTCCTAGTGTAACCCCTCCCCCACTCCTGGGTTCAAAAAGGATATCGCCTGAGCCGAGTGTTTCACCCAGCGCAGAAGAAGGGCACAAAAAAACTTATAAATCACAATTGGTTAATAAAAATTTACTTTATTCTAATATGGATTTAAATGAACACAATATATTTCACACCCCTTAATAACCTTAACATTTCATTTCTTTATTTCCTATAGGTTTCTCTATTCTCTATAAAGCTCCACTTCCGTGTTACTTCCCATCAGATAAGTATCAGTTCAACTTCTTAATAAAAGTTAAATATGCATACAAAATTATATTTTAATATGAGTCCCTTATATAGAGTTGATTCTTTGTTTCTTTTCTTCTTTTTCAGGTTCTGCGCCGGAGACTTCAAGGTAAGTACACTATTTTCCTTTATTCCAAAAAAGTTTCAAAAGGATACTTTGATACACATCTCCTCTGCTGATTTTGTATCTTCTTATTATTCCAATCGTTGGGTACCATGGACTGTAGAGTTGAACCCTGGCCAGGGTACAGGAATCAGGGACTGAAGACACCTACTACTCTAAGCTATAAAAAAAACAATAACCCTAAAACCTAACTAATTCACACAATTTTCAGGTGCTTAATGCTCACACTTTCTATCTAGCTTCCCAAAAAGAACATATAATTAATAATCCCTATTCTATTTCCCTTCCCCAAAGTTTAATTAATTCAAAGAGTGTGCTAAATAATAATTTTTAAATAAGTACGGGCCAAATTCTCAATTTCAGAAATCCCCTTTCTCTTTAAAATCATTTAGGGTCTTTCAGGATAGCTTTTCACTTTTCAGCTCTTTTTACAACCATCCAGGTTTAAAAGTCTAAAGTGTTCCTCAGCTATCACTGGCAATACCTTTTTAACATAACACCCCTTGATAAGATATCAAGATTTATAAGATCCGTTTATTTCCAGTACTAGTGCACTGCCATTCATTCCTCTCTAAAGCCATTAAATACGCGGCAGGCTTTCAATTTACATTACCTACTGATCACCTTTCAAAACACACTCATCAGATCCCTTTTTAAGTACTTTTTTCTCTATTTTTACACAAAATTTCCCCTCAGCTGAGCACAGCTCTTAAACACAGCTCTGCCCTGCTCAGCACTTACCTCCCAACTGACAAACCGTCACACTCAGAATCCTTACCCTAGCTCCTGCCACAGCACGAGCTCTGCATTCCAACCTTCCCATCACATAAACAAAACATTTCCAAATTAAAATAAACACCTTTTAAACATATACAAACAATCAGCACTGTAAAACAATATAAATGTCAGTACCTGCATGTCCTTTGATGTCTAAAAACGTCTCTTTTCTTTCTCCACGCGCCTCCCGCTGTTCTGTCACGAGCTAGCACCCAGCTCGTGCTGCTGTCTTCTGTTCCAGTCCTCACGTGCCTCCTCTCTAGCGCGAGCCTCTCTGCCATCTCTCCCCGGCTTAAATAAAAATAAAAACGCCGGAGAAGTGCACCGGAGCACTTCCCCCTTCCTTCTTAGTCCCACGCTGGCCTCTCTCGCGATCCGGAACCAGCTCTGCCCCTTAATTTCAGCCGGTTCCTTTAAATGAAAGGGATTCCCTGGCCCTGCGTCGGCAACGTGCGTCTGACGTCAGACGTCAACGTCAGACACCGACGCAGGACCAATCAGCACTCGGACTCCTCTTTCCTCTTCTTCCCTGCCGGGCCCGAAAACCCCCAGCGACGCCAGGCCTCCCAAAAAGAAATCGCCGCTCTACACGCCGCCACCGCTTCTGCCTCAACCCCAGAACCCGGAAATGAACCAGACGCCGCCGCCCACCAAAACCGCCGATCAGCTGAACAGCTGATCGTCGCTCCCTCAACTCGTCTCTCCTCTCTCCCGCAACGGCCCTGACACCAGCGCACCCCAACAAAACACGTGGCTGCCGGATCTCCCTCCACAAGCAGCCCCAGGTACGTTTATTTTAACCCCTTATGGGTTACATTCGGCCTAGCCAAGTTAAAAAAAAAATGTATGAAATAACATTTTTTTTTTTTTTTTAAATCATTCCATCCACTTCACACCCCCCCACACTTCAATATATTCAACAATTTTCCTTGTAAATCATTCTATTACATTACTTCCATTTCTGTACTACCATTATTTCATAATAAAATGTTCCCTTAGAAATACAGGAATTTTCCCTTTTGTTGCTCTCTCCGAAACTCGTACCTCAGGTTCATGCCCAACAACAACACTTTCCCTTTCTACATCTTGCTCATTTCTCTGAGGATTATCCCTCCTGGTAATAATGAGCCAGGATGTATTAGGTTCACTAGACACTTGTTCATTCTCTGGGAGCTTTTTAGATTCTCTTTCACTCATGATATTTTCCTCTATTGAATCTACGTCAGACATGTCCCAATTGATCTGCTTCAATTGGTTTCTATGCAATATTTTCTTTATACCCATTTTGGTACAGATTTTATATACATTATTTCCAGACCCCAACCTTTCTAGCACTTGGTAGGGTTCTTCCTCCCATATATTCTGCAACTTATGACGACCCCCAAAATTTTGTCTCCTTACTAGCACCCACACACCAGGCTCCAGAGTTGAACCACATGCAAGCCGATCATAAGCTCTTTTTGTCTTAAGCCCACTTTGATCTGAGCATCTTCTCGCTAACTCACGGGCCTCCTGTAAGGTCTCTTCATGTGTTCTCAACCACTCTTCAGTAGACAACTCCATCTTTTCCGCATCAAACATCCATTCCTTATATGGCATTAAGGTTTCTTGTCCCAGAAATAAATAGGCGGGAGTATACCCGGTGTTACCATGTATGGTGCTATTGTATATCTGGCAAACTTCTTGCAAATACTCAGACCACCTTCTTTTCTTCTCAACTTCCAAAGTTTTTAGTAAATGGTGTAAGGTCCGATTAAAACGCTCACATCTGCTATTGCCTTGGGGGTGATAAGGTGTTGTGCGAGATTTTTGTATTCCATATCTCTGACAAAGTTCCTTAACAATTGCTGCTTCAAATGTTTTTCCTTGATCTGAATGAATTCTTTCAGGGCAACCATAGACCATGATCCATCTCTCTAAGAGTACTTTTACAGTAGTTCTTGCAGTCTGGTTTCGTGTTGCCACTGCAATAGTGAACCGGGTAAACATGTCCGTGATAATCAACACGTTTTCAAACCCTCTTGTATCTTTTTCTAAAACGGTGTAGTCCAACGCAACCACTTCCTGAGGTTTTGTAACTACAAATGGTTGCATAGGCGCTTTCTCTTTAGGCACCATTTCTCTTGCCCATCCACAATTCTTGCAACGTTGTATCCAATCATTGACATCTTTGGTCAAATGTACCCAAAAATATTGCTTTCTTATTTGTTTACATGTGATCTCCGTTGCAAAATGCCCTCCCTTATTATGGTATCTCTCCAGAATCTTCTTTTTCTCAATATCTGGCATTACCATCTGTATAATCTCTTTCCCATCCCTATAATCTTCAATGACTCTACACAATATCCCATCTTTGAGCACCAGCCTCCTTCTGTGTTTCCATAGTTCTTTTGATTCTACGGACCACTCTTCATAATCATTAGGCCTTTCTTGTTTTATCTCCAGTGCTTCAATAACAGGCCTTAAACTTGGATCATGTCGCTGCAAATCAAACAATTCTTCTGCCACTACTGCCTCTTCACTACTTTTTGATGCACCAGCATTCTGGACACTTATGTGACCCCTTCGTTTATCTATTTTACTTTTCAAACAGGTAACAACATCTGCGTCAGACAGGGTAAAGAAATCTTTCTCTTCAGTTTCACTCCCAATTTCACTCTCTCCCTCTGGTAGTCTGGACAATGCGTCAGCTGCTCTATTAAACCTTCCCGCTTTATAGGTTACATCGAAGTTCAATTCAGCTAGCTGAGCTAGCCACCGTTGTTCTGTCGCCGGAATGTTTGCGGTGTCTAAATATTTCAGTGGGTTATGATCTGTTCTCACAATGAATTTTCTGTATAACAAGTATTCACGAAACTTATCTGTGGCTGCCCACTTCAAAGCTAACAACTCCAGCTTAAAAGCACTGTAGTGGCTATCATTCCTTTCAGCCGGTCTCAACCCTCGACTAGCATAGGCAATAATCTTTTCTTCGCCCTCCTGCATTTGGCTTAAAATAGCGCCTAAGCCCTTGTTACTGGCGTCGGTCGTCAAAATAAAAGGAAGCTCGAATCTAGGAAAGCTCAATATGGGTGCAGTCATTAACTTTGTCTTCAACGTCACAAATGCTACTTGACATTCATCAGACCAACTGAATGGAACTTCCTTTTTATTCTTCTTTTGTTTTCCCATTAGTCGATGTAAAGGTGCAGCAATTGCAGCGAAATTCGCAATGAACCTCCTGTAGAAGCTTGCAAAACCTACAAAACTCCGGACTTCTTTGGCATTTGTTGGAGTCTTCCAAACCCTCAGCGCTTCCGTCTTTTCAGGATCAGCTGATACACCCGCTGCAGACACAATATATCCTAAAAATCGAACCTTTGAACTTAGTAATCGGCACTTGGAGGGTTTTAGCTTTAATCCGCACTCTTGCAGCCGCTGGAACACCTGCCCCAATCTCTCCAGATGTTGGTCAAAGGATGCAGCATATATCAATATGTCATCTAAATATAACAACAAGATGTTGAAGACATATTCTCCCAGGACACACTCCATTAAACGTTGAAAACTCGCAGGGGCATTGCAGAGGCCAAAAGGCATGCGTGTCCATTCGAAGAGGCCGAAGGGTGTTGTTACTGCCGTCTTCTCCATGTCCTGAGTTGCCATTCCCAGTTGGAAATACCCTGCTGTCAAATCCAAAGAGGAAAACCACTCAGCACCACCTAAGGCGTCCAGAGACTCATCTATCCGTGGAAGCGGGTATGCATCCTTTATGGTGACAGAGTTTAGGCGGCGATAATCACAACAAAAACGCAGGGACCCATCTTTTTTTCTTAGAACTACCGCCGGTGAAGCCCACGGACTTTTACTCTTCCTCAATATCCCTTGATTAACCAGTTCGTATACATGTTTTTTAAATTCTTCAAAAATGTGAGGAGATACTCGCCGATAGGGTTGCTTTATTGGTAGGGCATGTCCTGTCTTGATCTCATGCGTGATTATGGTAGTATATCCGATATCTTGATCATCGCTGGAAAACACACCTTGATATTGTATCAGCAATTTTTTTAATTTTATGACCTGCTCTGCATTCAGCTTGCTCCAGTCAATTTTAATCTTAGCAAGTTTATCTGGCCATTCCGATTCTACAATTGATTTTTGTACATTGCAAATCTTTCTTACTTCACATCTTCGATCCTCTTTAACTTCCATCTGTAAATTCCAGGGTGTCAGCACAGGATCAGCCTTGTATACTTCAGCCACTCTTACTCTGGGTGATATTAATACTTCCGTGTCTCCAAAATTTAAGACCCTCACGGGAATATTTCCCTTTTCGGGTCTCACCAACGTATTTGCCACCATTATATTTCTTGGCAGATTCACTGTAGCTGTTGCAGTTACAAGCATTGTACACGCCGTCATACCTCTAACACTATGACATTTACCGCTCAAAATTTTCTCAGACAAGGGCGGTATGATATGTTTCTCATTGCCTATCATTTTGATGAACCCTAACCTTTTTGAAGGGTCATGTTCTTCAAACTTCCTTTTCTGCACAATATCATGCCAAATTCGGGTAACCCCAACATGTTTGGATTCTGGTGATAGTTGAGATAGATCCTTAAACAACCCTTCCAGGGACTGTAACACATTCATGCCTAATATGCCTGGGATGCAATTCTTCTCAGTTTTACCAGTATTTAAATTATCCCGCACAATAAAAATGCAACAGGATGGCACTTTTTGTCCCAGGCATTCCACAGTGGTCTCGATACATCCTAATACCGGCAAGTCTGTGCCATTTGCTGCAGTTAACGTGATCCAACTTGCGTCTTGTAATTGATTTATACTATCACAATACTTATAAAAATGACTTGCCACGATGGTGGTGACATCTGATCCGGTGTCAACAATGCACTGCGTTTTAACTCCTCCAAAGGACACTGTTAATACCGGACTACTCCCGATTGCTCTGTCCTTAAAACTTTCCCGATTGGTGTCCAAATTCTCTTCCTGCACCCTCTGCACTCTTACTGTGGGTATCTGTGTTTCCCCTTCATGTGCGGATTTCACTAGTGCTTTCCCTTTTCTTTCAAAATTAGAACCGGCACTTGTGGATGGCCGATTGTTCTCCTCTGAATTTCCAGCTTGTGACCCAGATGTCACCCTCCTCTCACTTTGGCAAAATCTGGCTATGTGTCCGGGTTCCTGACATCTGTAACAAACTAAAAGCCCTCGGTCATCCCGTAGAGGTGTTCTCCGATTAGTACCTCCATATGGTGTCGTCCTTTCTCTTCTTGTATCATTAGGACGACTTATGGTTTCTCTTCTCTGCCATTCTAATATTTCATCCTGCTTCCTCCCCATCTGCCCCAGCAGTTTTGAAATCTCAGATAGTGTGGTCACCAGCCCTTCCGTTTCTGTGGAGACGGGACGCTCTGAAACTTCGCTCTGTCCCCTTTGAAGAATCCTTACTCGAGAAACCCCTGGCTCAGGTATCCGCTCTTCCTCAGACCAACGGATGGCAGCTTGCATCAGATCTGTAAACCGTATTTCCGGATTGTCTTCCCACCTTCTGGTCATCTCTCTTCTCAGTGACACATCTTTAAGGCCTAACAGAAATTGCTCCTTCAGGACATTCTCTGGCTGACTCACTCGAGAACTATCCCGAGCTCTGATCATCTCTAGCTTCTCTTGAAGTTGGTATGCGAATGCCCGGATGGTTTCCCTATCACCTTGTCGCCTATCATAAAACTCCTTTACTCGTATACCCAGAGGGACTTTGTCTCCATATACTTGAGTAAGTAATTCATAGATGTCCTCAACTGTTGGTTCTCTTTCTCTGGCCATATACTTCACTGTGTCTTTAGCCTGACCCTTGATGTGATCTTTTAAAATCTCCAGTTGGTCCTCCGATGGCACTCTCAGGATCTTTAAGGCTGATTTGGCCGTCACAATCCATTCTTCTACCGGGATGTCACCTGCACGGGTGGGAAACCCGTAAAAATCTGGAATATTCTTCTCCTTTTGAAGTACCACTGTAGTGGTCTGCTGTTGGCTTGGTTCACCTCGTCCCCGTCCTTCCATTGAGTTCCTCAATTCGTCAATCTGACGCTGTAGTTCCTCCATGTTCTTCTCTGGAGCTGATATGTGGGCCCCAACAAACAAACAAAATTTCCCTCCCCACACCACAGTTGCCCCAACCGTTCAAATTTTACTTTTCACCAGAGATGAACAATTGCCTTTACATGAATTGCTTTAAAAACAGTAAATACTTTTCTTTACCATACATACACATATATTTCTGCCCCTCTGTTTCACTTTGTTGATAAAGTGAAGGCACTATCCTGTCCGTGACGCCATTTTTGTAACCCCTCCCCCACTCCTGGGTTCAAAAAGGATATCGCCTGAGCCGAGTGTTTCACCCAGCGCAGAAGAAGGGCACAAAAAAACTTATAAATCACAATTGGTTAATAAAAATTTACTTTATTCTAATATGGATTTAAATGAACACAATATATTTCACACCCCTTAATAACCTTAACATTTCATTTCTTTATTTCCTATAGGTTTCTCTATTCTCTATAAAGCTCCACTTCCGTGTTACTTCCCATCAGATAAGTATCAGTTCAACTTCTTAATAAAAGTTAAATATGCATACAAAATTATATTTTAATATGAGTCCCTTATATAGAGTTGATTCTTTGTTTCTTTTCTTCTTTTTCAGGTTCTGCGCCGGAGACTTCAAGGTAAGTACACTATTTTCCTTTATTCCAAAAAAGTTTCAAAAGGATACTTTGATACACATCTCCTCTGCTGATTTTGTATCTTCTTATTATTCCAATCGTTGGGTACCATGGACTGTAGAGTTGAACCCTGGCCAGGGTACAGGAATCAGGGACTGAAGACACCTACTACTCTAAGCTATAAAAAAAACAATAACCCTAAAACCTAACTAATTCACACAATTTTCAGGTGCTTAATGCTCACACTTTCTATCTAGCTTCCCAAAAAGAACATATAATTAATAATCCCTATTCTATTTCCCTTCCCCAAAGTTTAATTAATTCAAAGAGTGTGCTAAATAATAATTTTTAAATAAGTACGGGCCAAATTCTCAATTTCAGAAATCCCCTTTCTCTTTAAAATCATTTAGGGTCTTTCAGGATAGCTTTTCACTTTTCAGCTCTTTTTACAACCATCCAGGTTTAAAAGTCTAAAGTGTTCCTCAGCTATCACTGGCAATACCTTTTTAACATAACACCCCTTGATAAGATATCAAGATTTATAAGATCCGTTTATTTCCAGTACTAGTGCACTGCCATTCATTCCTCTCTAAAGCCATTAAATACGCGGCAGGCTTTCAATTTACATTACCTACTGATCACCTTTCAAAACACACTCATCAGATCCCTTTTTAAGTACTTTTTTCTCTATTTTTACACAAAATTTCCCCTCAGCTGAGCACAGCTCTTAAACACAGCTCTGCCCTGCTCAGCACTTACCTCCCAACTGACAAACCGTCACACTCAGAATCCTTACCCTAGCTCCTGCCACAGCACGAGCTCTGCATTCCAACCTTCCCATCACATAAACAAAACATTTCCAAATTAAAATAAACACCTTTTAAACATATACAAACAATCAGCACTGTAAAACAATATAAATGTCAGTACCTGCATGTCCTTTGATGTCTAAAAACGTCTCTTTTCTTTCTCCACGCGCCTCCCGCTGTTCTGTCACGAGCTAGCACCCAGCTCGTGCTGCTGTCTTCTGTTCCAGTCCTCACGTGCCTCCTCTCTAGCGCGAGCCTCTCTGCCATCTCTCCCCGGCTTAAATAAAAATAAAAACGCCGGAGAAGTGCACCGGAGCACTTCCCCCTTCCTTCTTAGTCCCACGCTGGCCTCTCTCGCGATCCGGAACCAGCTCTGCCCCTTAATTTCAGCCGGTTCCTTTAAATGAAAGGGATTCCCTGGCCCTGCGTCGGCAACGTGCGTCTGACGTCAGACGTCAACGTCAGACACCGACGCAGGACCAATCAGCACTCGGACTCCTCTTTCCTCTTCTTCCCTGCCGGGCCCGAAAACCCCCAGCGACGCCAGGCCTCCCAAAAAGAAATCGCCGCTCTACACGCCGCCACCGCTTCTGCCTCAACCCCAGAACCCGGAAATGAACCAGACGCCGCCGCCCACCAAAACCGCCGATCAGCTGAACAGCTGATCGTCGCTCCCTCAACTCGTCTCTCCTCTCTCCCGCAACGGCCCTGACACCAGCGCACCCCAACAAAACACGTGGCTGCCGGATCTCCCTCCACAAGCAGCCCCAGGTACGTTTATTTTAACCCCTTATGGGTTACACTAGGGGGGCTGGCACCCAGGGCGGATCGCCGATGCGCCCCGCCCCCCCCCCCCCGATGCAGCGCGGACCCCCCCCCCCGGCGAAAGGACACCCCTGCGAAGGAACCCCCCTGCTGGGTGCACGCCGCTGGGGGGGTGCCGCACGCGCCTGTCCTCCATTGGTCCATGCTTCTTCTCTGCCCCGGAACAGGAAGTAACCTGTTCCGGGGCAGAGAAGAAGCATGGAACAACAGAGGACAGGGGCACGTGGCACCCCCCCCCCCCCCCCGCCGGCGTGCACCTGGGGCGGACCGCACCCACCGCCCCTAGGAACGCCACTGATGTGGAGGAAGAAGTTGGGAAGAAAGAGATGGAAATAGAGGGGAGAGCTGCTATGTGCAGGAGAAATTAACTTGATGAAGAGTGGGAGGGTGATACAGACAGAGGCTGAGGTTGTTTTGTACATGCCACAGCTTCAATGTATCAGCAAGGTTATTTTGAGCTTGTTGGTCCTTGGTTGCAGAAATTGCTACTGTTGGCTTAGCAGTTGAAGAAGGCTTACTTGGTTTTTAGAAAGCGAGTAAAGGAGTGGTTATTTGTTCGGACTTTTGGGGACTGAGGAGGTGAGATGGGGAAATGTCATTTTTTTTCTGTAATGATATAATTTATTCGTATATAATATACCTCATTTGAACTTGTTTGGGAGGTGAATAACCAAATGTAATAAATTAAATAGTACTTTCAAATAAAAGAGAGAGGTAGACCTGGGGGAAGAGATTGATGGTGAAAAAAGTTGAAAGAAACCAACACAGATGAATAGGGAAGCTTATAGGAGCTAAAGGAAAGAGACATAATTAAAGGAGAGGTTGGAGGAGAGGTAGAAGTGGAGGAAGCAACTGGAGAAGAGACAGAGATGGAAAGGGGAGCTAAGGAAGCATACCAAGAAAGATGGAGGAGGTAGGTGGAAAAGGGAGGGGAAAATGGATCTTGGAGAGAGATGGAGGTGGAGGTGGAGTAGTTTGAAATGGCCAGGAGATGAAAGCCTGGTAAATGGGAGGAAGCAATATAAGAGAACAATAAAGGATGCAGAAATGGGAAACTGAAGAGTAGACAGAGAAGGCTTAGATGGTAAGACAGAGGGGAGGATGACAGGGACAGTGATGGATACATGAAGAAGGCATTTGAAGATATTATGGGGCTTAGTAGGTGGGGATAGACGTACTGTGCTGAGTAGGGACTACTTTTCATATGAGGACTATGCCTTGTTTTTTTGTACTAAAAGTTGATAAGCTGGGCATAGGAGGTGGAGCTGTAGGTCCCAGGGAGGTATTAAGGGTTTTGATTATTCATTCGCTGGGTTGGAAGATCTTGTGCCTACCACAATGTTGCAAGGAAAGTGAGGAATATTAGGTGAGCGAAGATCTTTTCATCCAATCACTCTGAGGAAAGTGACTCAGATCCTGGTAAATATGAGGTCAGCAGAATCTCAGTTGTACCACCCTTCTGTGGCTATGTTGAGATCTTTGACAGAGCAGATCTTACCACTGTGATATAGCAATATCACTCAAATTTTTGAGGAGGCCTTTATTCTGTTGGTGCTGAAATGGGTTGTAGTTATTCTGTTGCTGAAAAGGGGGATGAGAGAGGGGTATGAGTTGTCAGCATATTGTCCTAGCTCTAATTTGCCATCTCTGACTAAGGTAATGGAGTGTACGGTGTTAGGACAAGTATTGTTTATTTGTTTGTTTGTTTAGATGACGTAGAACCATTTCACCCATCACTATCAGGATTACAAGTCAGGTGTAGTACTGAGATGGTGATACTAGCAATGGTAGATAGTAGCAGAAGATATATAGACCAGGAATCTGATTCTTTATGGGTCCAGTTGGACCTATAAATTACCTTTGACAGGTCCATCATGGGAGATTATTGCAGCGGATGCAGGAGGTGGGAGTCTATGAGAAGGCATTCCTTTGGTTTTCCTCCTATTTTCAAAATAGATCACAGTATGTTGCTTGGGTGGCGAGCTTGACAGCACCTAGGGTTCTTAGAAAAAATGTTCCACAGAGATCTTTATCTTTTGTTCTATTTGTGAGTTGAATGTTATTTTTATGAAGACAATATTAAGATAGGATCAATGGATGTGTGTTGATTGATTGAATGATGTGGAGGGGCATAATCGAACGGGGCACCCAAGTTTTCCTGAGGACGTCCCGGCGAAGGGTCGGGGAAACCCGTATTATCGAAACAAGATGGGTGGCCATCTTTCGTTTCTATAATATGGTTGGGGACGCCTAAATCTCAACATTTAGGTCGACCTTAGAGATGGTCGTCCCTGGTTTTCGGCGATAACGGAAACTGAGGACGCCCATCTCAGAAATGACCAAATTCAAGCCATTTGGTCATGGGAGGAGCCAGCATTTGTAGTGCACTGGTCTCCCTGACATGCCAGGACACCAACCGGGCACCATAGGGGGCACTGCAGTTTACTTCAGAAATTGCTCCCAGGTGCATAGCTCCCTTACCTTGGGTGATGAGCCCCCCAAAACCCACTACCCACAACTGTACAACACTACCATTGCCCTAAGTGGTGAAGGGGGGCACCTACGTGTGGGTACAGTGGGTTTGTGGTGGGTTTTAAAGGGCTCACATTTACCACCACAAGTGTAACAGGTAGGGGGGGATGGGCATGAGTCCACCTGCCTGAAGTGCACTGCACCCACTAAAACTGGGTGTTCTAAGGCAGACAGGCAGACAGGGCCCTGATAATCAGCACTTAACTAGTCAAGGTCACTGCATAAATAGGACCACATAAAAATCAGTCCTATATCTTTATATTCTATCCTGAATATTATATTTAACCGGCTATGATATAGCCGGCTCCATAAACCCAGAGATAGCTGTAAAACATTCAAGTGTTAGGCACGCCTTAATCCTGCCCTAAGCCTGTCTTCAAAACTCCGCCAACATGCCCCCTTGTGATTTGGACGTTCCAGAGGAGAAATGCATAACAAGCTTTGAAAATACCGATTTGGATGTTTTGAAAAGAAATCTGTCCAAATGGTGCTTTATGACACTTTTTGGATGTTTTTCTCTTTCGAAAATGAGCCCCATAATGTAATTCTGCTATTCTCTTAAGCATTTTTCTTTTCTTTTTTTTTTCCTAAGCCCAGATGGCTAGCTATAGCGCTATGTCTAGTAGCGCTATAGAAATGATAAGTAGTAGTAGTACTAGTGAATTCCATAATGTGGTTTGTAATTTAACTTTAGTTTTCATGATGTTATTCTTGAATATGATCATGTTTTAGATTTTTTTGAATGTTTCAATATGCATTAATAAAGAAAGTAGAAACAAATTCTGGGCATAGTGCCATCAGCTGAATATCGACCCCAGCACTTTCAGCAACATGGACTGTTATTGGTGGAGCATGTTGCCACTTGACTTGAAGGGTGAACTTAACTACCAATGTTTTCGTAAGTTCCTAAAAGGTTGGTTGGCTGCAGTGTCATAAAGGAAGTAGATAGTGTGAAGGATGAGATGGCTTTGACTAGGTAGAGGACAGGATAAGGGGGAATGTTATGATCTGTTCTGTAATTATGCTATATGTGTTTTTACTACTGTATGTCTTTATTTTTGTAAAGTACTTGTGTGCCTTTAGATTATTAGAAATATATCAAATGAATAAATTAAATCATATCAAATCGGGAAAATATATATGTGTGTGTGTGTGTGTTTCTAAGAAACAGTAACATTCCTCTCCTCTTAAACACACCCTAATGCTGTGTAAGGTGGTTTGCCAGCACTTCTAGTTAGCACATAATCTGTTACTCTCTAGGTTACTAGACTGCAAACTAACAAAGCTGTTTAAATTAAGGATTTTACTAACCAATGCAATGTACCTACAGAAATTACCAGTTAGAAGAACAACATGACAGCCTGATAACATGGAAAGATTAAAATCAACAATTATAAAGCCATTAGTTGTGAAAACACAAGGGCTAAATCTTAAGAAAAGCCAATATTGTTTTCTTTCAGCTTTGCACCAATTACGTAAAATCCTCATTCCTAGCCTGATATGCTAGAGGTTTATGAGCTGTGTGTGCTTTTAGGATAAGCTATGTTTACTGCAAATTGGTCACTATGATAACACAATGATATGACCAGTATATATATATATATATATATATATACACACACACACACATTTTATTATTTTTTGCAATTGTTCGTATCAGGGGTGGGCTCACAGGAATCTAGGCCTCCAGGCAATAAGAGGGTCCTGGGCCCACATCTCTTCCACCTCCTCAGATGCACTATCCTTCTCTTCCTCCTCCCAAGATGCAACATCTCTCCTCATTTTTATCCCTCCCCTCTATCCACCATCTCTGTTCCCTCCCTCCCTTCCCCGGGTACAACATCTCTACCCCCTCCTAAGGCCAACATCTTTCCATCTCTCTTCTCTGTCCCTGGATCTGGCTGTCTCCCCTCATGTTGACCTCAAAAGTCCCTTTCTCTGTTCAGGGCCCTGGCTGTCTGTCACTGATGGGAACCTCTCTGTCACAGCCCACCCTTGTGGAAGCAAAAAGTTACATCAGAAAGGGGCATTCCGTGGCTGAGAGAAGGTTCTAGTCAATGGCAAACAGCCAGGGCACTATATAGAAAAAGGGACTCTTGAGGTAAATGGGGGGTTAAGAGAGGGGGAGAGCCGGACCCGGGGACAGAGGGGAGAAAGATCTCAGACATGTGGGGAAGAGGTACTGGGCCCCCCAACTGCACTAGGCCTGAATGGTCAGTACATCCTTGGTTTATATCCTAGATGGAAAAAACAGTAACACCAAGAAAGTTTGCCACTTGTTTAGATTCACAGATTAAAGAGGAATTAACAGACTGACATGCAGGAAGAAACATACATGTCTGAGATATATAATGAATCAGTCTGATAAAACACAACTTTCTTAGAACTAATATATATATATATATATATATATATATATATATATATATATATATATATATATATATATATATATATATATATATATATATAAGTTCTAAGAAAGTTGTGTTTTATCAGACTGATTCACTATTTTTTAACCAGATCTTCTTTTGATTTCTGCCACCCAGTACCTGACAAGATCCCAAAACAGTAAAATAGATTTTATGCTGCTTATCCTAGAAATAAGCAATAGAAGTCCATCTTAATAATAGCTTATGGACTTCTCTTTTAAGAAGTTATCCAAATCTTTTTTTAAACCTTGCTAAGCTAACTGTTTTTTACCACATTGTCTGGCAACGAATTCCAGAGTTTAATTACACATTGAGCGAAGAAATATTTTCTCCAATTGATTTTAAATTTAGTACTTAATGACTTCATTACGTTCTCCTAGTCCTAGTATTTTTGGAAAGAGTAAACAAGTGATTCTGTCCACCCATCCATTCAACTCATTATTTTATAGACCTCTATCATATCTCCCCTCAGCCATTTCTTCACCATGCTGAAGAGCCCTAGATGCTTTAGCCTTTCCTGATAGGGAAGTCGTCCCATCCCCTATATCATTTTTGCCGCGCTTCTCTGTACCTTTTTCTAATTCCACTATATGTTTTTTGAGATGCAGTGATCAGAACTGAACACAACATTCGAGGTTCAGTCACACCATGGAGCTAAACAAAGGCATTATAACATTCTCATTTTTGCTTTCCATTCCTTTCCTAATAATACATAGCATTCTATTTGCTTTCTTGCTTGCCACTGCACACTGAGCAGGGGATTTCAAAGTATCATCAACGATGACACCTAGATCTTTTTCCTGGGCAGTGATTCCTAATATGGAACCTTGCTTTATGTAGCTATAGTTTGGGTTCCTCTTTCCCACGTGCATCACTTTGCACTTGCTCAAATTAAACGACATCTGCCATTTGGATGCCCAGTATCCCAGTCTTGTAAGGTCCTCTTGACATTTTTCACAATCCTCTTATGATTTAACAACTTTGAATAAATTTGTGTCATTAGCAAATTTTAATTACCTCACTAGTTATTCCCATTTCTAGATCAACAGTCCCAGCACAGACCCCTGCGGAACCCCACTATCTACACTTCTCCAATGAGAATACTGACCATTTTACCCTAATCTCTGTTTTCTATCTTTTAACAAGTTTTTAATCCACAATAGGACATTACCTCCTATCCCATGACTCTCTAATTTCCTCAGGAGTCTTTTATGAAGTATTTTGTGAAATGCCTTTTGAAAATCCAGATATACAATATCAACCAGCTCACTTTTATTCACGTGTTTGTTCACCCCTTCAAAGAAACATAATAGATTGTTGAGGCAAGATTTCCCTTCACTAAATCCATGTTGGCTTTGTCTCATTAATCCATGCTTATGAATATGCTCTGTAATTTTGTCCTTTATAATAGTCTCTACCATTTTGCCCGGCACCAACGTCAGGCTCACTGGTCTATAATTTCCAGGATCTCCTCTGGCCACCCTCCAATCTTCCGGTAACATGCTTGATTTTAAAGATAAATTACATATTACTAACAATAGTTCCACAAGTTCATTTTTCAATTCTATCAGTACTCTGGGATGAATACCATCTGGTCCAGGAGATTTGCTACTCTCTATTTGTCAAATTGCGCATTTACATCCTCCAGGTTTAAAGAGATCTCATTCAGTTTCTCTGACTCATCAGCTTTGATTACCATTTCTGGCACCGGTATCTCTCCCACATCTTCCTCGGTGAAGACGGAAGCAAAGAATTTGTTTAATCTCTTTGTTCTGACTTTGTCTTCCCTGATTGCCCCTTTTACCCCTCGGTCATCTAGTGGTCCAGCCGATTCTTTTGCCGGCTTCCTGCTTTTAATATACTTAAAAAAAATGTACTCTGTGTTTTTGCCTCCAACGCAATCTTTTTTGCAAAGTCCCTCTTTGCCTTCCTTATCAGCGTTTTGCATTTGACTTATGCTGATTATTTTCAGATGGATCCTTCTTCCATTTTTTGAAGGATTTTCTTTTAGCTGTAATAGCTTCCTTGACCTCACTTTTTAACCATGCCGGCTGTCGTTTGTTCTTCCTTCCTCCTTTTTTAATACACAGAATATGTTTGGACTGGGCTTCCAGGATGATATTTTTGAACAGCATCCATGCCTGATGTAAATTTTTGACCTTCACAGCCTGATGTAAATTTTTGACCTTCACAGCTGCTCCTCTAAGTTGTTTTTTTTTTCACCGTTCTCATTTTATCATAGTGTCCTTGAACATATCAAATCTGATCATGTTATGATCACTGTTGTCAAGCATCCCCAGCACCATTACCTCCTGCACTAGATCACGTGCTCCACTAAAGACTAGGTCTAGAATTTTTCCCCCTCTTGTTGGTTCTTTTATTTATTTATTTATTTATTTATTTTTCTAAGACTGAACTAGGCCCTACTGTGCAGTGTCAGGTTCAGCTATAGCTACATTGTTGAGAAGACTGAATGGATCTTGCAGGTTTATATCTGCCAACATTTACTATGTTAACTTTTTGAGTATTTCAAACACATCCAATAGAGACTTCCTTTACCATTTTCCAACAGTCAACATTAGCAAAAACATGATTTTCAGATGCTGCTCACCTATTAGAGGCCCAGAAAGAAGGGTTTGGGTGATCCCTATGAATCAATGGTATGATTCAATTTGGAGTCATAATATTCTGCTTCTTTAAAATATTTCTCAATCTTGTCCAAGAAAGATCTTTGCTGGTGGAAAATAGAAGGCAGGTTCTTTGTTCTGAAAGAAAGTGTATGTCCACGAAGGATGGTGCACAACAGAAAGACAAGCAGGAAAATGGTGAACAAAGTGAAGGTGCAAAAAGAACAGAAAGAAGAAAACAAATGAAGGAAAATATGAAATGTCAGAGAGAGATTATTGTGTGTAGCAATGTTTTATTTTTAATGTGTAATGAACAGGAACTAGATATGGAGCAGAAACCATGCATGAAGGAGGAACTAGGCTCAAGCACAATAGAGAAACAAAATCAACCAGGTATAAAATACATGGTGGATCTGCCTGCATGTTCAGCAACCCAAGATCTCTTGTAGCAACAACAGTGTGTGTCTGCCTGGTACTCTTTACATACGATCACAGATTAGATCTTTTGCAAGTCCAGTGGGTTCCTGTAGGGGGCAAGCATTGTTTATTACCACTGGAGCTCAAGTTTCCTTTAGAACATAAGAATAGCTATACTGGGTCAGACCAATGGCCCATCTAGCCCAATATCCTGTTTCCAACAGTGGCCAATCCAGGTCACAGGTACCTGACAGAAACTCAAATAGTATCATCAGCATTCCAGTCTACCAATCCCAGGGCAAATAGTGGCTTCCCTATGTCTGTCTCAATATCAGACTATGGACTTTTCCTCAGGAACTTGTCCAAACCATTTTTTAAACCCAGTTATGCTGACCGCTGTTACTACATCCTCCGGCAAAGAGTTCCAGAGTTTAACTATTCGTTGAGTGGAAAAATATTCCCTCCTATTTGTTTTAAAAGTAGTTCCATGTAACTTCACTGAGTGTCTCCTTGTCTTTGTACTTTTGGAACGAGTAAAAAATCGATTCACTTCTACTCGTTCAACACCACTCAGGATTTTGTAGACCTCAATCATATCTTCCCTCAGCTGTCTCTTTTCTAAGCTGAAGAGTCCTAACTTTCTCAACCTTTTCTAATTCGATACGTCGACCAGAACTGAACACAATACTCAAGGTGAGGTCACGCCATGCAGTGATACAGAGGCATTATAGTATTCTCAGTCTTATTTACCATCCCTTTCCTAATAATTCCTAGCATCCTGTTTGCTTTTTGGCCGCCATCACACACTAGGCATAAGATTTCAGCATTTTGTCTACAATGACACCTAGATCTTTTTCTTGGGTGCTGATCCCCCCCCCCCCACCAAGGTGAACCCTAACACCAGGTAACTAAGATTTGGATTATTTTTTCCAATGTACATCACTTTGCATTTGTCCACATTAAATTTCATCTGCCATTTGGATGCCCAGTCTTCCAGTTTCCTAAGGTCTTCCTGTAGTTTTTCAGTCCCCATGTGTTTTAACAACCTTGTTGTGTCATCTACAAATTTAATCACCTCACTCGTAGTTCTGATTTCCAGATCATTTACAAATATGTTAAATAGATATGCTACATCAGCCGGCTCACCTTTATCCATATGTTATTCATGCATTCAAAGAAATTAACAAATTGGTGAGACAAGACTTCCTTTGGCTGAAACCATGCTGAATGTCCAATTAAACTATGGGTATTTATGTATTTGGTAATTTTATTTATTTAGATTTTGCTCACACCTTTTTCAGTAGTAGCTCAAGGTGAGTTACATTCAGGTACTCTGGATATTTATCTGTCCCAGGAGGGCTCACAATCTATGTTTGTACCTGAGGCAATGGAGGGTTAAGTGAGTTGCCCAAGATCACAAGGAGCAGCACTGGGATTTGAAGTGGCCACCTCTGGATTGCAAGACCAGTGCTCTAACCACTAGACCACTCTTCCACATTTTATTATTTATAATAGTTTCCACTATTTTACCCAGCTCTGACATCAAGCTTACCTGTCTGTATTTTCCCTGATCACCCCTGGAATTCTTTGTAAAAATTGGCATCACATTGGCCACCCTCCAATCTTCAGGTACTATGGATGACTTTAATGACAGATTACAGATTGCTAACAGCAAATCAGCAATTTCATGTTTGAGTTCTTTCAGTACTCTTGTATGCATGCCATCTGGTTCAAGTAATTTACTACCCTTTAATTTGTCTATTTGGCTCAGTACGTCTTCCAAATTCACTGAGATTTCTTTCTATTCACATCATCACCCTTGAAAACCATTTCTGGTACTTTCTTTACAAGTTGGGTTACAGCTGTGGCTCTACCACATGTCTCTAGTTTCTAGCACACAGGGTGTCAGGTTTGAAACATCACAGATGTATATTACAAAAACTGACATATTCATATCAATAAATAGAAAATAAAATTCCTTTTTCTACCTTTATTGTCTGATTATTTAAATTTTCTAATCATGTTGGTCCCAGGCTCTGGTTTCTGCTTTCTTATTTCTTCTCCTAACTGTCTTGCCAGGGTCTCTTTGTTCATTCTTCTCTCTCCATGTCCATCATTCATCTTCCCTCTGCATCCCAGTATGCCCTGTCCAGTACCTCCCTCTGTGTCCCTGCTCCTATCCTCCTGCTAAGTTCAATATCTCCCTTCTCTGTGTCCTTATTTTTGCTCAGTTCATCTTCCCTCTTATCCATATCCCTCTCCTCCCTCTTCCCATGTACATCATTGCCCTTCTGTGTCCCTATCCCTCCCCACATCAAGCTTCTCTCTTCATTCTTCCCTTCTCCCACACCACCCACTCTCACTTCTGGGGCCAACATCTCTTATCTCCATCTCTTTTCCTTCCCTGTTGTCCCCCACCCCCTCTCTAGGGGCCAGCATCTCCTTCCCTCCTGTCCCATTCCACCCACCCTCACCCCCGTCCACCTCCAAGAACCAGCATCTCTCTTCCTTCCTCCTGTTCTGTCCCCCCCCCCCCTCTACCTCTCTTCTTTCCCTTTTGTCCTGCCCCCAACTTCAGAAACTAGCATCTCCCTTCCCTCCTGTCCTGTCCCCCCTCCAACTTCAGAAATGAGTATCTCCAACCCCCCTTCCCCCTGGTGGACAATGAACCTTGCATCTATACTGGAGGTGCATTTGGAGGGTAGAGAGTAGACGTGCCCAGTGCTAATTGGTTAGCATAGCTACATTGCCACATGTCAACCAATTAGTGCATGGTTAGCGTGTGAGCACTTTCCGCCTACTAAATAGGTATCAGTAAGGGTTCAAACAGTAATGGCTACAGGCTAATCAGTAAGGGTTCAAACAGTAATGGCTACAGGCTAATTGGGAAATTAGCACTTGGCTATTAATAGGAAGAATAGAAATGTGGCCATTTTACAGCTGTGCTAAAACTGGCCTCAGTGAGTGATGAAACCCATGTGCTAGTCATAGCACAGGCTACTTTTTAGCACAGCTTAGTAAAAGAGCCCCATATTTGCACTCGTGTGAAATCTAAACTCATCTGCAATCATTCATTATTTGCTGTAAGTATATTTTTGCTGAGATGAGTCATCGGTGAACAATAGTGAAGTTTTACCCTGAAAACAAGCAGTTTCACAGGAATTACTAAAGATGGCTGTCATTGGCAATGAGATGAGAAATGTCCTCAATATATCCTATGTTGTTGCATGTCGTTAACAAACAATAATAATAGTGCACCTTGCTTTGCAAATAGTGCACACTGTTTAAAAAGAGTGCACACTGCTTGAAAAGAGAGTGCACTAATTCAGAAGGATTGTGCACTCTTTCCTTATAGTGTGCATTTGTGAATCATCACTCACACCTGAATCACTGAGAAAGAGAGTGCCATCTTTGCAAATAGTGTGCCCTCTTAGGAGGGCACGCTATTTTGAAAAAAATACACACTCTCATCATGGATTCTATATATGGCGCCCAAGGTTGCACATACTCAACTCAGTGGCCTTCTGAGATGCACATGTGAATAAATTGAATAGTGAGCTCTGAACTATCAATAATTGGGTGCAAACAACCAATTATCAATGTTAATTGGCATTCATTAAAATTTGCACACCCATCTGGATGTGCACTATTCTATAAGGCATGGCACCTAATTCCCATGGTATGTATCTCAAAATGGGCGTGTCAGGGGTGTTCCAAAACATTGCGTGTGGAACTACAGAATACTGCCTAACCCACGTGTAACTTGGTCACCGGCATTTATATCAGGTTTCAGCAGGCATAAGTCCAGCACCCAAACGTTAGGCACAGGATCTGCAACTGAACGCTAGTCTACATAAGGCATGTGCCCTTTACGGAATATTACTTAGCGCTGAATTTTTTTGGCGCATAAGTTTTGACGCCATTTATAGAATCACCTGGGTTCTTTTCGTTTTGCTGGTTTACAAAACATAAGGTTGTTCACAAACTTGGGGGGCCCTTTTACAAAAGCACGTAAGGGGCCCATGCATGTGCAGCGTGTGTCAAATTGGCATTACCGCCAAGCTAGCACGGTAGAAAATAATTTTCTATTTTGTACCGCAGGGGGCATTCCCGGCAGTAATCGTCAGTTGGTGTGCGCTGGACGGTTACCACATGGGTAATACATGAACCCTTACCGCTAAGTCAATGAGTGGCATTAAGGGCTCTGGCTGAAAATAGACAAGCACTGGTTTTCATTTTGCCACACTTCCATTTCTCGTCCCCCCCCCCCCCCCCCAAAAAAAATCCCTTTTTTCCAGATGCAGTGGAGAAATGGTCCAGCATGCGCCCACACTACTTCAGTCCACTTTTTGATGCACCTTTGAAAAAGGGCCCCTAAAAAAAGTCAATGACATAAGATGCTGAAACAACAGCTTACAGCCATCATTATGCTTTTTTTTCAACAAATGCAAAATAGAAGAAGCGTCTTAATAAATCAGGCCCTTCCTGCATTAATTAGCAGATTACTGACAAAGGAGCCTGGTCTTGTAAACGCATGTGCAGGTCTAAATGTCTGAAATGAGAAGATGCAACCTGTATGTAAGCAGCTTAAACTGCAAGACTCACGAATTTTGGGCCACCTCTTTAGCCAAGCAAGCCTGTGAAAAAAAGTTATATTACAAGACTCTTTATCTTTGTTGAACAGAGGAAAAATAATTTGTTTTAAACAGGATGTGTGCAGGATAAATTCTGTTTCTAAACTGCAATAACAAGAGGCTTTCAAGTAAATCGGACACTGTAAAGTAATTCCACAATGCCTTGGAAAGAGCCCAAGATTGCTGGTTCCTAAATATATTCTCCACGGGTAAATGTAGCTGCCACCCTTTTCACAAACAATAAGTATATTCCCCTGGTAACTCTAAGGAATACACTGTGAAACAAGTTTTTTCTCTGATAAGCAAGAGTGGAAAATATATTCATATATCTGCAGTTTGTTGCTTCTTAAAGTATCAGTAACGAATCACAGAAACAGAGAAAACTGAAGGCAGATAAAGACCATCTGGCCGATAGTCAAAACTATTTAATTGGCTAGAAACAGGTCCTGGCTGGTTAAATAGAATTTTAGCACCTAATTACAGACGTTCAGCAGGATACAACTGGTTATCTCGTGAAATAGCCAGTTATACACAGCACCGAAGCAGCTGTTTAGTGGTTAAAGTAGGCTGCATAAATAGCAGGCCTAGTTTTAACCGCTAGGCACTTAACCAGTTAGCGCTGAATACCAGCTTAACCGGTTAAGTTGCTGTGGTCAAAAGTGAAAACGGATATTCAATGCCGGTCGCCGGATATGGACCAGCATCGAATATCTGGTCTGTAGGCCTGCATCAGGCAATCACCGCGCAGCCTGACACCGGTGAATATTGGGGGGGGGGGGGGGTGGATATGGCCTATCCAATCTACCTATCCATGTCTTCTACTATCCCTTCTTTTCCCTTAGAGATCCTATGTGCTTGTCCCAAGATTGCTTGAATTCAGATACAATTTTTATCTCCACTACCTCCATTGTGGGGCTGTTCCACAAATTCGCCACCCTCTCTGTGAAGAAATATTTCCTCAGGTTACTCCTGATTCTGACCCCTTTCACCTTCATTTTATGCCCCCTCAATACAGAGCTTCCTTTCAGTTGAAAGAGACTAACCTCCTGTGCATTTAAATGTCTCCATCATATCTCCCCTCTCCCACCTTTCTTTCAAAGTACACATATTGAGATCTTTAAGTCTGTCCCCATGGGAAGACCACTGACCATTTCATTGAACCAACTCCATCCTGTTTATATCTTTTTAAAGGCGTAGCCTCCAGAATTGTACAAATATCACTCGAACCACAATTTGAAATCTGAGACAGGAATGCAATTATCTATTGTGAAGACAGTTCTGATGCGTTATGCTGAAACTAGAGCAGTGGATTTTTCTGTCACACTCTTTCAAAGGAGGATGTACTCTTTGCAAAGAAGGCACTCTATTTTGAAAGAAATACACACGCTTACTATGGATTCTCTATATGGTGCCCAAAGTTGCATGCCCACCTTTGGGCACTCTTCTGTGGGACAAATTGCCAGGCTATTTACGCCTATCCAATGGGATGGCACAGTTTAAAAATTTTTTTGAAAACTAATTTTTTTTTGTGCAGGCATCCTCAAATAGCAAGAGAGGGTTCAAAAGTACACAAACCAAAACAGCAAGAAAAAGCACAAAAGGGCCTCCAAGACTGGAACAATGGTAGAATCTTTAATGAAATGGACCCAACACGGGCTGTGTTTCAGCTTGGAAAAGCGCCTGCCTCAGGAGTCAAACCAGCAGCGGCATAGCGAGGCCAGCTGACACCCAGGGCGGGTCACCGCTGCGCACCCCCCCCCCCCCCCGGGTCCAGCATGACGCGTGCCCCCCCTCGGCGTGTGCAATCCCCCCCCCCCCCCCAGAGTGCATTTTTACCGCTGGCACTCCACCCCGCCGAGTGCACGTTGTCTCCGTTGGTTCCCTGCTTTCTCTGCCCCGAAACAGGAAGTAACCTGTTCTGGGGCAAAGAGATCAGGTAACCAGCGGTGCCAACACCCCCCCAGCGCGTGCACCCAGGGCGGACCGCCCCACCCCCCCTTCCTACGCCACTGCAAACCAGTATTCTTTTTAGTTGGAAATAAATATCCCAAATCGTCCTTCTAAAAACATGTCTGAATCAGCAGCAGATTATACCAGACACTTCCAGGTGCGATAGTGGTTTCCAATAAGCGTCTGGTGCAACCTGCTGCTCATTCAGATATGTTTTTAGAAGGACAATTTGGGATATTTATTTCCAGCTAAAAAGAATACTGGTTTGACTCCTGAGGCAGGCGCTTTTCCAAGCTAAAACACAGCCCGTGTTGGGTCCAATGATTGTACCGTTGTTCCAGTCTTTGAGGCCTTTTTGTGTTTTTTCTTGCTATCTCGAATTGTGTGACCATGTCAGTTGGGGACGGTGCTGGTGTATTACTGCAGTTGATTATTTGGATGCTGTTTATGTGTTTGTTTTTATTATGTTTATGTATGTTTTGATTATTGTGAACCGCCTGGGTTATAAGCAGATTATAAGTGAGAAAAATAAAATTGTAATACTGTTGCCTTACATCTCACCGTCACTGCACTATCTGAAAGGGACAAAGGGACGACTAGGACATTTACAATTTAAATTACACACAAAGGATTCTATATAAAACATCTTAAATGTAGGTGAGTCAGAATAATGCACATAGCACTATTCTATAAACCGCATCTACATTAAGATGCGGTTTATAGAATAGCGCACAGGTCAGGGGAACATGTACATTTAGGCGCAGCCATTTACATCACTGAAAACCTGGTATAAATGCCCGCGCCATAATGTATGTGCATTCCCCCGACTCTTATAACAATGCTCGTAAATGTGATTGACATCCCTGATACGCCCTACACTCCTTCCAGTGTGCCCTAACAGGCAGCCAATGGAGTTTAATTGAATGGGGGGGGGTGACCTGGTTGTACTGAAAATTTGTTTATTCATCTACAAGTCCTTCGTAATACAGCAGCTAAAGTACTTTTAAATGCACAATTACAGTAATCCAAGGAAGATAGCACAATAGCCTGTGTAATTAACTTTCAGTGATCAAATAAAAAATATTTCTTCAGGCATTTAAGTGCTTCAGTTTATTTATATGATTTTTAAAGGTCAGATGAGAATCTAAACAAAACCCTAATATACGAAGCAAAGACTCAGGGGTCCTTTTACCAAGCTGCTGGAAAAAGGGCCCCGCACTCAGTGGCGTTCCTAGGGTGGCTGACACCCGGGGCGGATTGCCGATGCGCCCCACCCCCCGGGTGCAACGCCCCCCCCCCCCGGTGCAGCGCGACCCCCCCACCCCCGGCGAAAGGACACACCTCCCCTCGGCAAAAGGACACCCCCCCCGGGTGCATTTTTACCTGCTGGGGGGGTGCCGCGCGCCTGTCGGCTTCGCTCATTCCATGCTCCCTCTGCCCCGGAACAGGAAATAACCTGTTCCAGGGCAGAGGGAGCATGGAACGAGCGGAGCAGACAGGCGCACGGCACCCCCCCCCCAGCGGCGTGCACCCGGGGCGGACCGCCCCCCCCCCCCCCCCCCCTTGGTACGCCACTGCCTGCACTAGCAGCAGGGGCAGTTTTCCCGTCCACCAGGGCCCTTTTTACTGCAGTGGATAAAAAAGCCCCCAGCACACATGGCCATGTGGAAAGAGAACTCTTACCGCATGACCATGCGATGGGGAGCCCTTACCGCCACCCATTGAGGTGGCGATAAGGGTTCTCGTGCTAACCTGGCAGTAAAAGGGAAGCGCACGGCAATGCCAGATTATCTCCAGGTTACCACCACACAAGCCATTTCCAGGGGTTTTCTTTTTCCCCTGGAAATGGTGCAAGCTCAAAAAGGGACTACCGCCAGCAACCACGTTGGGCCGGCGTTAGTCCCAAAAAAGCGAGCGTTTAGTCCACGTTGGGCTTACCGCCATTCTGTAAAAGGGCCCCTCAATCTTAAACTCCATCCGACTGATATTCAAAGTGATTTAAGTGGGCAGCAGAGACTGAAGCTGTCCTAATTTCAGCCACTTAGCTATGTGAGATCCAGCTCTGAATATTGGCTGGGACCCTTATATAAAAGATATTTGAGCCCTGGGATTCCCTCCCAGCCCCCCACAAAGCACCCTTCTTCCCTTCCCCCTCCCTCCAGATCACATCTTTAAGCACCCCTTCCCTCCAATATGAGAACCCAAACCCAACCCATGTCTTGGTAGGCCCCCGGGCCTACCTTAGCTCCCAGGTGGTTCAGTACTTGTGTAGTACCACGAGGCTGCAGCGAGAGTTCACAGCAGCCATTTTTCATTCTTGCTCTCATCAGTCCCACTGGACCACCAAGGAGTTAAGCCTACCGAGACAGGGGCAGGGTTGGATGGTCGATCTGAGGTGAGGGGTGCTTAAAGGTGTGGGCTGGGGAGAGGAGGAAGGGAAGGAGGGGCTTTTTTGAGGGCCAGGAGGAGGATCCCAGGGCTTAAATATCTTTTATATAGTTATGCCGGTCCCAACTGATATTCAGCCAGGGGCCCATAACGCTCTTAGCCGAGCCCTGGTTGAATATTGCCCAGAACCTGCATAAGCTCCGGCAGCCAGGACAAAAAAAATTAGCACAGGATTTTCAGTGCCAGCACCCGCACAGGACCCAGAACTAAATATCCAGGGCTAATATTACCCCCCCCCCCCCCCCATATTTCTAATATTAATATAGTCATAGAGAGAAGATAAAGCACCAAACCACATGAACTTTGTTTTATCTGTTTAGTTTTAGATGAATGAAAATAGCCCAATTCTCAACAATATCAATACAATCCCAAATATGACATAATATCAGGTAGGGAATGACCAAAAGTAATCATCAAAGAAATATCAGCATAATTAAAAAAATGTATTCCCAAACATTTACGGTTTTGATTTAATGTTGCCATCACAATATTAAAAAGAATCGGAGATAGTGAAGAACTCTGTGGAACCCCACATTCCAAATGCCATGGTTTTGAGGTTGTATATTCCTTCCTATACTAGGCCTGTAAGATGGCCCTGCTAGCCCTCAGATTTCCTAGCTTTGCTGTCATCAGCATAATTTTAGTTTCTCCCTGCAGCTGCATGTAAGCAAGAGTGCTTTATCAGTAAATGGAAAGTATATATCACATGCCAAGGAAAAACTCAGGAGGAAATGAGGCTATGCGGCCCATATATGGCAGATACACATGGATGTTGCAATGTTGCAATGGAAATATGTGTTCAGAGAAGAAGGACACCAGCAGGCTTATTTTCGAAAGAGAAGGGCGTCCATCTTTTGCCCAAATCAGCATAATAAAAAGCCGATTTTGGGCGTCCTCAACTGCTTTTCGTCGCGGGGACAACCAAAGTTCACAGGAGTGTGTCGGAAGCATAGCGAAGGCAGGACTGGGGCGTGCTTAACACATGGGCGTCCTCGGCCGATAATGGAAAAAAGAAGGGCAACCCTGATGAGCACTTGGCCGACTTTACTTGGTCCATTTTTTCTTGTGACCAAGCCTCAAAAAGGTGCCTAAACAGACCAGATGACCACCGGAGGGAATTGGGGATGACCTCCCCTTACCCCTCAGTGGTCACTAACCCCCTCCCACCCTAAAAATAAACTTTAAAAATATTTTTTTCCAGCCTCTATGCCAGCCTCAAATGTCATACCTAGCTCCCTGACAGCAGTATGCAGGTCCCTGGAGCAGTTTTAGTGGGTGCAGTGCACTTCAGGCAGGTGGACCCAAGCCCATCCTTCCCTACCTGTTACACTTGAGGTGGTAAATGTGAGCCCTTCAAAATCCACCACAAACCCACTGTACCCACAAGTAGGTGCCCCCTTCACCCCTTAGGGCTATGCTAGTGGTGTACAGTTGTGGGGAGTGGGTTTTGGGGGGCTCAGCACCCAAGGTAAGAGAGCTATGCACCTGGGAGCAATTTGTGAAGTCCACTGCAGTGCCCCCTAGGATGCCTGGTTGGTGTCCTGGCATGTCAGGAGGACCAGTGCACTATGAATGCTGGCTCCTCCCATGACCAAATGGCTTGGATTTGGTCATTTCTGAGATGGGCGTCCTCGGTTTCCATTATCACTGAAAATCGGGGACGACCATCTCTAAGGTCAACCTAAATGTTGAGATTTGGGCGTCCCCAACCGTATCAACGAAACTAAAGATAGACGCCCATCTTGTTTCGATAATATGGGTTTCCCCGTCCCTTCGTGGGTACATCCTGCGAGGACGTCCTCAGGAAAACTTGGGCGCCCCGTTCGATTATGCCCCTCCAGGTGTCTCATACTACTTATTTGTTTGCTGGTTTTCCACACTGAAAGCACGCGTTACTGATCAGACATTAGCAAATGACCACAAAGTGAACACAAGCAGGAGAGGATGATAGAATACAGGAAATTGAAAAGGGGGCATAATGATGCAAGGGACATGGGTTGGTTAGGGACGTTCCCTTAAAATGCACACAGTGTTATAGAATTCAGGGGATCTATGCCTGGTTTTGGTTGGTGTAAATATCTATGCCCAAAGTTGGGTACAGATTTTGGCACTATGTGCTATTCTTTAAGAGGTGCCCTTAATAGAATACCGTTCAACATCAATTTTTTTCAGCACCAATTTTTGAGCACCATTTACTGACTTGAGCCCTATATGGTGAAGTGTTTAAGAGGTTTTTGTGCTTCTATAGATAATGGCACTGAATATACATAAAATATTTAAATTTTGAATCTGTTTAAAAAAGTAATGATCATTTGATTTAAATACTGACCTGTATATTATTCAGCATTTCACTCAGGGCAATCTGTTTATATTTGATCATAATTCTCTGATGTGATCCTACCTGTCGTAACTTTTTTTTTAAAATTTGTTTACTAAAGAATGGTGCATTCACAATAACCATGTGATACAAGTACATAAGTATTGCCACACTGGGACAGACCAAGGGTCCATCAAGCCCAGCATCTTGTTTCCAACAGTGGCCAATCCAGGTCACAAATACCAGGCAACATCCCAAAAAAGTTCAAGTCCCAGAAATAAGCAGTGGTTCCCCCTCCCCCCCCCCCAAGTCATTTTAATAATTGTCTATGGACTTTTCCTTTACGAAGCCATCCAAACATTTTTAAACCCCGCTCGCTAACCACCTTTACCACATTCTCTGGCAATGAATTCCAGAGTTTAATTACACATTGGCTGAAGAAACCTTTCTCTGATTTGTTTTAAATTTGCTACTTTGTAGCTTCATCGCATGCCCCCTAGTCCTAGTATTTTTGGAAAGAGTAAACAAACAATTCACGTCTACCCGTTCCACTCCACTCATTATTTTATAGACCTCTATTATATCTCCCCTCAGCCATATTTTCTCCAAGCCAAACAGCCCTAGCCGCTTTAGCCTTTCCTCATAGGGAAGTCGTCCCAACCCCTTTATCGTTTTCGTCGCCCTTCTCTGCACCTTTTCTATTTCCACCACATCTTTTTTGAGATTGCGGCGACCACAATTGAACACAATATTCGAGGTGCGGTCGCACCATGGAGCGATACAAAGGCATTATAGCATCCTCATTTTTGTTTTCTATTCCTTTCCTAATAATACCTAACATTTTATTTGCTTTCTTAGCCGCAGCAGCACACTGAGCAGAAGGTTTCAACGTATCATCAACAACGACGCCTAGATCCCTTTCTTGGTCCGTGACTCCTAACGTGGAACCTTGCATTATGTATCTATAATTCGGGTTCCTCTTTCCCACATGCATCACTTTGCACTTGCCATTAAACATCATCTGCCATTTAGACACCCAGTCTCCCAATCTTGTAAGGTCCTCCCGCGATATAATGACTTTGAATAACTTTATGTCATCAGCAAATTTAATTACCTCACTAGTTACTCCCATCTCTAGATCATTTATAAATATGTTAAAAAGCAGCGGTCCCAGCACAGACTCCTGAGGAACCCCACTAACTACCCATCTCCATTGAGAATACTGACCATTTAACCCTACTCTCTGTTTTTTAATCCACAATAGAACACTACCTCCTATCCCATGACTCTCCAATTTCTTCTGGAGTCTTTCATGAGGTACTTTGTCAAACGCCTTCTGAAAATCCAGATACACAATATCATCTGGCTCACCTACATGTTTGTTCACCCCTTCAAAGAAATGTAGTAGATTGGTGAGGCAAGATTTCCCTTCACTAAATCCATGTTGATTTTGTCTCATTAATCCATGCTTTTGAATATGCTCTGTAATTTTGTTCTTTTTTTAATTATTATTTATAACCATTTAAATTTTTTACAAGCGATAAAACAACTTGCTGGAAATACAGAGAAAGTAATATGTAGGAATTATTTCAGTCAGGTAATTCTATTCTCTTCCTTAGACCACTAAATAGGGAGAGTGAAACAAGATAAGGAGATCAATTAAACAGTAAACAGAAAAAAACCCGTGGTATTAACCTGATTATCCCCAGATATTACTCGTCCAATTCATTATTCCACATTGATCATCTGGTTGGCTTCTTCAAGGCCAATACTGTGTATAGTCAAATCATTTTATTGTAAACAAACTTATTGTCCAATATTAGTTAGAAATAATACATCTGATTACATTCTTTCTCTTTTAAAAACCAGAAGTTATTTAACAATACTTATGCTTAAGTCTCTAATTCAAATCCCACTGATTAAAGTAATCCCAGTCTTCACAGGCTTCACTCCTTTTAAAGTAATAATTTGAGGAAATATTTCTGAGGAATGTAATTTTGTTCTTAATAATAGTCTCTACCGTTTTGCCCGGCACCGACATCAGACTCACAGGTCTATAATTTCCCGGATCTCCTCTATAACCTTTTAAAAAAATCGGCCTTACATTAGCCACCCTCCAATCTTCTGGTACCACGCTCGATTTTAAGGATACATTACATATTACTAACAATACCTCCGCAAGCTCATTTTTCAGTTCTATCAGTATGCTGGGATGAATACCATCTGGTCCAGGAGATTTGCTACTCTTCAGTTTGTAGAACTGCCTCATTGCATCCTCCAGGTTTACAGAGAATTCATTTTCTCCGACTCGTCAGCTTCAAATACCATTTCTGGCACCAGTATCCCACCCAAAGCTTCCTCGGTGAAGATCGAAGCAAAGAATTCATTAAATCTCTCTGCTACAGCTTTGTCTTCCCTGATCGCTTCTTTTACTTCTCGGTCATCTAACGGTCCAACCGATTCCTTTGCCGGCTTCCTGCTTTTAATATACCTAAAAAGCTTTTATTATGTGTTTTTGCCTCCAACACAATCTTTTTTTCGAAGTCTCTCTTAGCCTTCCTTATCAGCGCTTTGCATTTGACTTGACATTCCTTATGTTGTTTCTTATTATTTTCAGATGGTTCCTTCTTCCATTTTCTGAAAGATTTTTTTTAGCTCTAATAGCTTCCTTCACCTCACTTTTTAACCATGTCGGCTGTCGTTTGGTCTTCCGTCCTCCTTTTTTAATATGCGGAATATATTTGGCCTGGGCTTCCAGGATGGTGTTTTTGAACAGCATCCACGCCTGATGTAAATTTTTGACCCTCGCAACCGCTCCTCTAAGTTTTTTTTCACCGTTCTTCTCATTTAATCATAGTCTCCTTTTTTAAAGTTAAACGCTAACGTATTTGATTTCCTATGTATACTTACTTCAAAGCTAATATCAAATCCGATCATATTATGATCACTGTTATCAAACAGCCCCAGCACCATTACCTCCCGCACCAGATCATGCACTTCACTAAGGACTAGGTCTACAATTTTTCCTTCTCACGTCGGCTCCTGTACAAGCTGCTCCATAAAGCTGTCCTTGATTTCATCAAGGAATTTTACCTCCCTTGCGTGCCCCGATGTTACATTTACCCAGTCAATATTGGGGCAATTGAAATCACCCATTATTATTGCGCTGCCCAGTTTGTTTGCATCCCTAATTTCCTTTAACATTTCTGCATCCGTCTGTTCATCCTGGCCAGGTGGATGGTAGTACACTCCTATCACTATCCTTTCCCCTTTACACATGGAATTTCAATCCACAGTGATTCTAAGAAATGTTTTGTTTCCTGCAGAATTTTCAATCTATTTGATTCAAGGCTCTCGTTAATATACAATGCTACCCCTCCACCAATTCGATCCACCCTATCAGTATGATATAATTTGTACCCCGGTATGACAGTGTCCCACTGGTTATCCTCCTTCCACCAGGTCTCAGATATGCCTATTATATCTAATTTTTCATTTAGTGCAATATATTCTTTGTCACTAATGAACTTTAAGACAATACCACTTTATTTCTCATTCTGGTAACGAACTCTCTATACCTGACTGCTTAAATTACTCTGTCACTTTGATCTTTAATGCAATACCACTCTGTATTTCTCATTCTGGTAATAGGGATCACCATTATGGCACAATATAAGCCACATTGAGCCTGCAAATAGGTGGAAAAATGTGGGATACAAATGCAATAAATAAATAAATAATTCTAACTCTCCCATCTTATTTCTTAGGCTCCTGGCATTCGCATATAGACATTTCAAACTATGTTTGCTGTTCCTATTTACATCATCCTTAGTACTTGTCAGTATTAATTTGCAATCTTTTGTCTGATCTTTATTTTTATTTAAGGACACCTGATCTACTACAGTCTCTTTTGCAACCTCACTATCAGGATACCCTATCTTCCCTGTTTTGGTGATCGCAGTCTGTTGCTTACGTAAAGGGGCTCCTTGCCAGTGTCTGATCATCACACAGAACAAACCCGTGGTCAAAAATCAGGAACAAGGGACATGGCACCTCCAACTCTTCTTCTGCCAAAGCAGTAATGTTCATACCATAATGTTAAAGAAGTTAGGAGGGAGGCAGCTTGTCCAAGATCGCACAAGGTTCTGCAGCTGTGGTGAGCACCAATGTGAAGTTATCATGCACTAGGTGCACCCTTGCTGGGTATTGAAAGGTAAATTGTATGCCCTTGTTGAACAATTGCGAGCAAAAAGGTGCCAGGGCCTTGCTCTGCTCAGACACCCATACCAAGTAATCTTGAAATAAGAGCAACTTAGGTCTCTTGTAGTCCAGTATGCATGTGTGTTTGTAAAGTTCCAGCAAGCAGGCCTTAATGGCATAATTTAAGTACCCGATAATAACTGGACATGGCCTGACTTCATAGAAACATGACGGCAGATAAAGGCCACATGACCCATCCAGTCTGCCCATCCTCTGTAACCCCTAATTCTTCCTGTTCCTAAGCGATCCCACATGCTTATCCCATGCCTTTTTAAATTCTGAAACAGTCCTCGACTCCACCACCTCCACCGGGAGGCCATTCCACGCCTCCATCACCCTTTCTGTGAAATAATACTTCCTTAGGTTACTCCTAAGCCTATTCCCTCTTAACTTTGTCGTATGCCCCCTCATTCCAGAGCTCTCCTTCATTTGAAAAAGGCTCTCTTCCTGCACATAAATGCCCTTGAGATATTCATCATCCTGTCTGCTGCCAATCTGGCATACCCACTCCACCTGCAGCGGGCCAAAGGTTTGGGGCAACCCTACTGCCTCCAGGAGCCATCATTCGACAATTTTCAACAGATCCTGATCTTTAACACTTTCTGGCACCCCAATAATGTGCAGGTTGTTCTGCCACCCCCAGTTATCCTGATCCTCCACCTGATCTGAGAGCTGTTTATATTGCGTCTCCAACACAGCCAATCTCTCCTCCATCATGGAGACTCGATCCTCTGGGGCGGAGATACACTCCTCAGTGTAACTTAATTGGTCAGGAATTCAACCAATCACATTTGTACATTTCATTTTGGATTAAATTTAAAAAATCTTGTTCAGCAATTAGATGTCTTAAAATTGCAGTGCAGATGACCAGTGGTGTTCAGTTTCATGTCGAATAGATTTCTCAATAATATCAAAAAAATCTCCCAGCATTTTTACATTTCAAGCATCAAGTGTGCTCATATGGCTTGAGAGACTAATGCTGACCTATATTTTCCTTGCAGTGACCAACACAGAGGGAGACGTTTATTGGGTGCCTTGAAACATGGTCCATGTCGGGACCCAGCAAAAAATCTTTAAGATATTAATTGAAAGTTTTAATATTTATGCACATCTGGATAATTCTAGGCATTTACAATTAAAGAAATTTAAAAACAAATATTGGTTTAACAGGCAGTGTGTAATGATTAGACAACCGAGGACTGAAAAAAGAAAAAAAAAGACCTTTTCTAGGTTGGTGTTAGTCTCTCAATCCATATGAACACACTTTAAAAATTTATAAAATGTAATTGTGGTATGAATTGATGATTGAAATGTAAAAATTCTGGGGGATTTTTTTTTTAATATTGTTGATTTGGACTTTTCCTCCAGGGGCAGAATTTTTGTTATCCTCTCTTGTTTTTCATGGAATAGATTTATCAAGCCATTACTGAGACATTTTAATAAAGCTGTGTCATTCAATATAAATGTCTAAAGAGGTGTACTGAGGGTGCAGTTGGATGTACTGAGCTAGTTTCCAGTGTCACATGGCAGTAATTTTCAGTTTTCATTTTGTGCCACTCTTATGGAATACATAACACTGCATGAATAATACACCAGTGAAATTAGGACTCCACAGGTTTCTGGAATTTATTTTGGAGAACTGCATGGCTACAGATGTTGCTCCTAAAAAGTATTCTTAGGAAGCTGTTGGTTATATTTATTTTCCAATGGCACCTTTTGGTTTCTTTAGAATTTTGGTGCCTTTTAATGATTTTGTATTTTTACATTTGGGACGTCTAAGCCGTCTATACCAGATACTTGATATTTAAACTAGTTGTCCTCCCTACCCCCCACTTGCCACCTTTCACCACCCTTCACATTTAGATATCCTTGGATAAATATTCAGCCAGCAGAAGTGAGCGTTGTGCTGACCGCCACCAGCATTATTCCTGGATATTCTACGCCAGGCCATGTCCGGACTTCAGCACTGAATTTCCAGTTTATGCGACGTCAGCTGACACTTGGCCACTTAAGTCAATATTCAGAATTTAAGCAGCCATGGGTTGCCACATAAAGATAGGACTGTGTTTTATGTGATCCTACTTATGTGGTTACCTTGGCTAGTTAAGAGACCCTTTTACAAAGTGGCGGTAAGCCCAATGCGGGCTTACTGTGCGCCAATATGGAGCTTCCGCCGACCCAGTGTGCAGAGCCGCCAAGAGACTAGGCCGGGCCTGGGGCAAGGCCACCCCCCCACCCCCGCCGCTGCAGTTCCCGGTCTCACCTGTCTGCCTCCTCAGCTTCGGGCCCCCTGCATTCGAAGCGGCATTCACAGATTGCCTCTCTTCTGGCATTCCCTCCCTGTGTCCCACCCTCGTCTGATGTAACTTCCGGTTTCCGCGAGGGAGGAACACAGGGAGGGAAGGCCAGAAGAGAGGCAATCTGTGACTGCCGCTTCGAATGCAGGGGGCCCGAAGCCGAGGAGGCAGACAGGTGAGACCGGGGACTGCAGCACCGGCGGCCTGACCCCGGCGCCGGGCCCGGGGAATTTTGTCCCCCCTGCCCCCCCCCCTCTCGGCAACCCTGCCAGTGTGGGTGCTGGCAGTAGTTCCAACCCTAGCTCGTGCCATTTCCCACACTAGGGAAAATAGGGCACTATTTTCGAGCACAGTAGATACCTGGCGGTAAACAGGCAGCACTGCACACTACCCAGTTACTGCCGGGTTAGCATGGGAGCCCTTACTGCCACCTCAGTGAGAAGTGGTAAGTGCTCTCCCTCACATGGCCACACAGTAAGAGCAATCTTACTGCGTGGCCATGTCTATTTTCAGTCTTTTACCTGTTGCAGTAAAAATAGCCTCAGCGTGCAGCAAAAAACAGCCCCTGCTGCTAATGCAGGGCCTTTTTTATCACAGCTTGGTAAAAGGGCCCCTTAGTGCTGAATATCGGCACTTAACCAGACAAGTGCTGACTCCGCCCCAGAATGCCCCCAAAATTGCATGCTTTCACTTAGGCGCAAACCGCTAATTTTCAGTAGTGATAACCGCTTAAGTGCCGCTGAAAATTAGTGGACAGCTCTGAACAAGTAATTTAACTGGTCAGTGGCCATTTCTGGCCGGTTAAATTGTTTCGCATATCAACCAGCCAGTCTTATTTTCAGGTGGAGTTTTAGATTGATAATGCTGACTGAAGCTCTGCTCTGCTGTGTGCAATGGATACAACAGTGAGCTATGAACCAGGGAAGCCAGGGTTCAAATCCCATTAACACCCCCTGTAATCCTAAGCAAGTCATTTAATCATCCATTTCCTCAGGTACTAACCTAGATTGTAAACTGTCCAGGTACAGAGAGAAATGCACCATTCCTGAATGTAACCTGCCTTGAGCTCCAATAGAAAAGACATGAGCTAAATTCCATTTCCTTATTGTTTTGAAAAAATGAGGGAAAACCCTAACATTTTTTTTTTATTTTCAATAAAAGGAGTCATCCTCATATTTTTCCACCAAAAATTCATGCTGCCAACATTTTAAACAATAGACCCTGGCCTTGCCCAGACTCCATCCCCCCATCCCCCACTCTTATCTCATCTGTAGGTTCTAAATCTGCTAAATAAAATTCTCTGTCATACATCTCCTCAATTGCCAGAGCATCTCTTCAGAAAGGTGGTTACCACATACAAATAAATAAAATCCATTTTGGAGTGTGGCCACACACCACAGGGGCACCAGATTAACTGCTGCCAATGTGGATTACTGAACCAACAGGGATTGTTCCTGCACATTTTGATATCACAAATGACGTGTTAAGCAAGTGGTGGCCGGGTGGGGGGGCGGTGGAAAGACCTGGGAGGGAGGCTTTGTTTTCAAGTATGCTGATGGCAGGGAGTGAACCTGACACAATTTTTGTTTCATTTTACTTCTTCTCTGCTTTTATTTTTATTTCAGTTTAAATAAATGAAAAACAAAACAAATAAATACACTATAAGGATATGCATTAAAGTATTTTTCATTTCAGCTTGGTACCCAAACATAAACGTTGCCTTACAAGTCCTTTTTAAACTTTGGGCAGAGGGGAAAGGGAAGTTCGCAAAGGAAAAAGAAGAAAAATAGCATAAGAATTTACACAGAACTTTTCAACCACTCATGATTAGCACAGCTAGAAAACACACCTATGCTACCTTGTGCTTTATTTGTGATACAAAAACAGGTAAATACAGTCTACAACAATGTATAACATCCTGAAGCCAAAAGTACTAACAGGAAATTTTATCCCATTTTTACATTATAAACATTTACAAAAACAAATCTCTAAAAATCAGGGATGAAATGGTAGATAAATCTTCAGCATTCTGAAATATGTTTCTCTTTCAGCCTAACATTTAGAGCAATGGAAGCAAGAGTGCAAATCTCACTGGCACGCCTTGTGATCTTGGGCAAGTAACTTAACCCTTCACTGCCTCAGGTATAAACCTGAGGCAATAATCCTTCCAGAGACAGGAAAATACCTAAGGTATTTGTATGTAACTGACCTTGAACTACTCCACATCCCTCCCTATTACAAAAAAAAAATCATGTCACTGATACAAATACAAGTTTATAAAACATACACTCAGTTGTTTTTAAAAAATGTCTCTGTATTTAGAAAAATTAAATATTTGGCATAAATAAAATCATTTAAACATCCTGAAGTCTTTCAAGGACACCCCAAAGTAAAAAAACCAACCCTGTCCCCCTATGAAAAACATGTCAGTATATCCTGTTACTGAACTGTGTGCAACAAAACTGTTTCACCCACTGGAATAATTACAATGGTAGGCATAATTATTTGAAGAAAGGTCATTTGAAACAGAACTATTGTCTTCCACTGGCAAACTTGTCTCATGCACATGGAATACCAGTCCTGGCTCTGCTTTACCAGAGATAAAATGAAGGTACTGCTCAAATTCACTGCGATCTACATCCCCCAAGAGCTCAGCTCGCTGCAAGTGCCCGAGGTTGTCCATGGTGTGGGACTCGGGTGGAGGAGAAGGCTGCCCAGCTTGCTGTACTTGGTGGTTTCTCACATTGCCAGGTGGGCACAACTGGTTGTAGTAAATGTGTGGTGAGGCCTGACAACTCATCACACTCTGGACAGAGTTCACCTGCACCATCTGGTCAATGGGGGACAGGTGTCTTGCTAGGGTGGGGTTGGTATGGCTTTCCTGTTGGGAAGAGTAGTCGCTAGCTTGATGGTAGTTGTAAGGGATTTGGCAATTCTCCTGAAAATGAGATGCAAAAAACACAGGATCTGTATCAACCATGTCCAGAGGGGAAGTCTCGGGAGTAGGTATGTTATAATTGTCATAGTGTGGAGCCATGGCCTGGCAGTCCCTGTACTGGGACATAGATAGCAGCTGGTTGGGCTGCAGTGAGTGATATTCCTGCTCATGGTAGCCCAGGCTCTCCAGACACATTCTGCCCTCAGAGCCCAGCCTGCTTCCTTGCTGCTCAGCGATGCTGTGTAAGAAGCCGGGTTCGGCCCGCTTGATTCTCTTCACTTGTTTCCTTCTTCTCGGCCTGTATTTGTAGTTCGGGTGGTCCTGCATGTGCTGCACCCTCAGCCTTTCAGCCTCTTCAACAAACGGTCTCTTTTCTACCAAGGACAGAGATTTCCAGGATTTGCCTATGGGGACAAAAGGAACAAAAACACTGAGATCACAAGTAGATCAATCCGAATAAAATAGACATATATCTTATTCAGTACCTTTTTATTAGCGTGATTTATTATATTTCCTGACAAAACTAAAGCAATAGACCCTAAAACAGCAGAAAGTACAGTAAGATCCTGTTGTGGCAAAGTAAGAAAACAACACCCCAGTTCTTTGCAAATGTCTCACCCCAGAAAATGTGATCAAGTGAAGAGTGCCCATTTTAGAGGAAATCCCTCCCGGGATTGACTTACCCAACATTTTGCTGAGCTCGGCGTTGTGCAGGTCGGGGTTTTGCTGCGCCAGCCTCTTGCGCTCGTCCTTAGCCCAGACCATGAAGGCGTTCATGGGGCGGCGGATGCGGGGCTCGGCTTTGCCGCGGTTGCCGGGTGCCGTCTCGTTCTTCAGCTTCCCCTCTGCCACGGCGGGGCTCAGAGACTCGGCCGCCCACTGGCAATGACCCACGGCGGGCATCATCCTGGCCACTGAGCACTGTCCTTGGCTCTGCTGCTCGTCACTGGCGTAACCCGCATCGGGGCTGCTCATCGCTGTCCCGGGACCCTGCTCAGGGCTACGGGAGCGCGAGGAGCTCAGAACCCTAAAGTTCGCAGCAGGGAGAGTCTGTTCTCCAGCGCTAATCACGGACTCCTGCAATCTAAAACGCTGAACCACCACCAACGCTCTAGTTTCTGTGGCGCTCAGGTTTTATCCAGAGTTCTGGCCAATCAACGCCTGGAGGAGGAGCCTTTACGGGAAAGGTGTGAGGAGCCAGTGAGGGACTCAGCCCCGCCCACCTTTCCTGAGCTCACTCTAAATCCTGAGCGGGGGTGGGAGACTCCTCGTTCTAAACTGCTGCGGAAAAGAACCTGGCAGATGGAGGTTATATCAGGGCCGGCCAGTTCATCTCTTGTGGGTACAGTCAGTGACCAGGCTGGAATTAGTGTTAAAACTGTTTTCATGCACAGCTGATAGTTTGCCGTGGCACAATAAATGGAACACACATTTAGGAGTATTTTCTTGGAAGCTGCAAGAATGGCAGCTATAAATTATGGAAATTTGGCATCCTTGAAGTATTAATTAAAATGCACCACACTGGAAAAGAAAATGAATAAACCTTGCACTGGACATATAGAAAGTCCTACTAAGTTCTTAAAAACAAATTATTTCTACTCTATATTGGTTTCTTATTGATCTGTAAACAGACTAGCATTTCAGGACAGGCAAAGCTATCTAACAAATAGTTCAAGCTCATTGTTTTCGTCTTTCGTGCAATTTGTGTAAAATAGAATATACACCATGTATGGGTCCGACAGAGGCAGTTTTTACTTGAACTGAAATAGTCTAGGCTAAGCGATCCACTGCTTGGAATGCAGGAGACATAAATACAATAAAAATGTAATAAGGGTAATGCATTTGATATATTGCCTTTGCAGTGTAGTTTACTTTAGTTTAGTTAGATTTATTTATTTATAATCCACTTATATCAAAGCGGTGTATAAGATTACATGCATAAACATAAATCTAAAACAATTCCTTCGTCCCTAGTGGGCTCACAATGCACATTGACAAAGAAGTTTACATACCAATAATATCTCAAAGTGCTTTACAAATCGATTCTGAATAGAAGTATATATTATATCTGAGCTATTCCAAGATATGTGTGTGTGTGTGTGTGTGTGTGTGTGTGTGTGTGTGTGTGTGTGTGTGTGTGTGTGTGTGCGCGCGCGCGCACGTGCATGCATGCATGCACGTGTGTTACATATTTATATGTGCACACACACACACACACGCACACATTCGTTTTGTGATTTGATAGGTGGGTATATTAAATAAAAAATGAAACTCGAAATATTTGTTTTTATGCCACGCAAAATCCACTTCTCCTGTCTAAGAAGGTATATATTGCATAAAAGAACTGCTGGAAGAATATTGCGCTTATATAATACCTGATTTTTTAAAAAACAAAAAGGGTCCAAGACTTCACCTGCTTTGTTTAAGTGCTACCTTTCAACTCTACAGTTCAGAGTCTGCGAGCTAGTACTTTCAGGCACTACGCTGCACTTTCTGGTGTAGTTTAGCTTTGTTTAATTGATTTATATTCTGCCTAGTTCCCGAAGCAGATCACAAAAAGTCACATAGATATCAACGTAATCCAGGGGTTCTCAATCCAGTTCTCGGGACACACCTAGCCAGTCAGATTTTTGGGGATATCCACAATAAATATGCATGATATCAATTTGCACACAATGAAGGTAGGGCATATAAATCTATCTCATGCATTATTCATTGTGGGTATCCTGAAAACCTGACAGGCTAGGTGTGACCCCCAGGACTGGTTTGAGAACCCCTGATGTAATCAAATTAAGAGAAATCACATAACAGAAAACATGCAAACCTGAGCTGTTTCAAGGCTCACCCTGATCTGAACCTCAAGTAGATCAGTGGTTTCCAAACCTGGCCCTGGAGGCACCTCAGCCAGTCAGGCTTTTAGGATACCCACAATGAATATACATTGGAGACAGTTGCCTCCATTGTTTGCAAATCTCTCTCATGAATATTCATTGTGGATATCCTGAAAACCTGACTGGCTGGGAACCACTAAAATAGATTGTGAAAACCTGTGTTTCTGTACACGGGTTACTGGCGGCATGATGCAGTTAACTCCTGCAATACACATAAGGGCACAGTATTTTAAAATGAATGGTAATGAGGCCATTAGATATATCTCTGCAATGCACAGGGGAATTCAATGATTGTGCAACTGAAGAATTTCATTGAAGGGATAGTCAAGAGGATTTAATGCCAGTTTTTGAGATTCACTGCCAGTTTTGTGTTTGTTTTTTTTTGTTGCTACCATAACTGCAACTTTAAAAGACAAAATGGAAGTAACAGCCCGGTGCTCATGTCCAAAGAAAATGAAAGTATCAACTCATATCTGTGCGTGTTGTTCTGCACATACGTATTAGCTTCCCGAAAATTTTATGTGTACGAAATTTTTGGGAGGCTAATATTTATGACCAGAACAACATTCCGGTTCATGCACAGATGTACGCTGGCACTTTCATTTTCTTTGAACATGTGCGCAGTGAAGCTGCCCGCAGAATCTTTGCGCACATGTATCCAGCGGACATTCCCTGATTAGCATGCCAGTTCTGCATGCTTTGAATTGGCATCTCATTAGCTCGCTGCATTGCTGTGGGGTATTTTCTCACTAATCTCGTGATTGAAGCTGTGTGTGAATCTCTTCCACTTGGCTTTATGCGTCAGCCTCCAACTGCATATCTGTAATAGCTGCATGATCTACTCTGTGCTAAAGGTGTTATCAGTTACAAATGATCTTTGAGAAAGTTATTCAGATCTTTGCTATAAATAGTAAATAGGCCTATTTGTAGGCAGATGAACTGTTCATTTTTCTCTGTTGTAACATTTTGGTTGGTTTAGTTATCAAGCTACTATCTCCTCTTTTTCTGTTTTTATTGTATTTCTTAGTTATTCTTTTAAGGTTTTGCATGCTGTCTTTGTCCTTTTTTACATGAATTTTATGATTTATGTATAGTTGAGTATGCTTCCACTTTGTAATCTCAGCTGTTTTTGGATGTATTTTTTATTCTTTAATCTCTTTCCTGAAGGAAAAGGTCATAGAATGTTATTAAAGGAACGTAGGGAAAAATCCACTATTCCTGGGAGAAGCAGTACAAAATGCTTTGCTCCGTGGATCTTGTCGGGTGATTGTGACCTAGATTGGTCACTGTTGGAGACAGGGTGCTGGACTAGATGGTGTGGCGATGCTTATGTCTTATGAAAAGTAACACAGCCAACCTTGCAGATCAGAAAATTCTTCGGATACAGCCTAGGTGGCAGTGGGTGGTGTTGAGTGTCATTGTGCTGTCACACCACCAAAATACTTGCACCTCATAATGGAAGAACTAACTCAAGGCAGAGCAGCTGGAAGTCCTTGTTTCTCTCTGTGTCAAATACTGATGAGTGCTCTCTTAACTGTTCAGTGTTCTCCTGGTGACGAGGAGATAGGGAGAGTCTTGTAGAAGTCATAGACCCTTTGTCCAATTCTATCCTCGCTCTAACTAGAACCTGAGATGCTACTAGATCAGTGGCTCTCTGCAGTATGGGAGAAATGGAAGGCAGGAACTATCCCAACCAGTAGCGTAGCCAAGGGTGGGCCCAGGCCCACCAACTGTAGGCTCAGGCCAACCCAGCAGCAGCACACCTATGATGTGGCTGGCAGGGATTCCCAAGCCCCACCAGCTGAAAACTCCCAACAACTGTCCCTCCTGCATACCTTGTAAATAGCAGATCTTTGCCTGCAGCGAGCAGGAACTGATACATGCTGTGTGGCCAACATGAGCAGTGTGTATTAGTTGCTGATCACTGCTGGTGAAAATCTGCTATTTAACAGGTATTGGGGGGGGGGGGGGAGTTGTTTGAGATACCATATGGTATGCAGGTGAGAGAGGGAGAGACCAAATCACTTGTGGGACAAGTTGAAGTTCTTCTGCCCAACCATCTTGGGCCTAGGCTCACCCAAAATTGGGTGTCTGGCTACGCCCCTGATTTCCCAACCAGGGGCGTAGCCACGGGCGGGCCTGGGCGGGCCCAGGCCCAGCCACTTTTCCTTCAGGCCCGCCCAGTGCCCACCCTAATAAGCTCCAACCCTTACCCAAATGAGGCGCCATCTTTTCCTGCCTCTTCCCGTCCGCGTGGTCTGTTTATTTTTAGTCCTTGAAGCGCTGTTCTCCCTCCAGCCAGCACCGCACCGGCGATTCCGATAGCCTTCTGCCAGCGTTTGCCATGGGGGGCGGGGCCTCTCAGGACGCGCCTACGGAGAGGCCCCGCCCCCGACGATGCACGCTGGCAGAAGGCTATCTGAATCGCCGGTGCGGTGCTGGCTGGAGGGAGAACGGCGCTTCAAGGACTAAAAATAAACAGACCACGCGGGGAGAGCCGTCAGAAGAGAGGGAGGACGAGGAGATGGCGAAGGGAGAAAGCGCTGCTCAGGTAGGCCGAGGGAGACAGAAGAAAATGCGGGCGGGGAGGGAATATTTTAAAATTACTGTGTAGGGGTGGGGTTGGGAACGGCCCACCCAGGTTAATTCAGGGCCCGCCCAAAATGGCAGGTCTGGCTACGCTGCTGTTCCCAACTAAAAGAGCAGAAGACCAAAAAATGCAGCTGCCAGAAACTTAATAGCTAAGAGGAGCTGAATCCCTATTGCTCCTGCCTCGGGGTTCAGGAAAAGGGAGGCAAGAAAGATAATCTAATATTACTGATTGGGGGGGGGGGGGGTTACAATTAACTGAAAGGTGCCCCTATGAGATAAAGAAGAATGGTGAAAGGGTAATTGAAAGTAGGAAGGAGGAGTGGGAGGGGGAGAGAAAACAAGAGGAAAATAGTGAAGGGTGGAGGGGGAAATATTTTGTGACTCACAAGTTGTCTTTAAACGTAGTTATGATATATGTAATTTTGCATGCTGACAAAAAGATGTCACTGTCAGTCTGGTCGTCCTTTTCTTTTCACTTGATTTAATCACCCTATGATGGGATTAATTGTGCTATCTTTCATTAAGTAGCACAATGTTCTAGTGGACATAATTATCCTGAATTTTAATTTTCTGATTAGTCTCAATGGCAATGAAATCCACGTTTTCATCCTCTCTGCCCTGTGCATTCACAGTATTTAGACCACTATTCAGTGCTGCCTTCTTAGTAAGACAGCCAGCCTTTGAGAACACCAGACCTCTATGTCACTAGATGAGGTCTCTAATAATACACTTTAAAAAGACTTGGGGAAGCCACTGCTTGCTCTGGGTTTGGTAGCATGGAATGTCGCTACTATTTGGGTTTCTGCCAGGTACTTGTGACCTAGATTGGCCACTGTTGGAAGCAGGATACTGAGCTAGATGGACCATTGGTCTGGCCAGAATGGCTATTCTTATGTTTTTATTAGCAGGAACCATGCTTCTACCATGTGCACAGGGACCGTGTGTCAACCATGTGACTTTTTTACACTAGGTTTGTACAATATAATCACAGAAAAGGTGCAAAAGTTCCAGAAGTCATACAATATATGTACAGTATAATCAAGTAAAATGTACAAAATTTCTGGGAGTCATATTCGCTACTGTGTTTTAACCAAATTCGCATTATAACAGAGTATGTTATAATGAGGGAGCTGTGTATATGCTTCTTCTTTTAGAAAGAAAATTGAATAACCTTATAATTAAATAGTAGATAAAAAGGAAATGCAAATTACCAGGTAAGAAGTTCAATATATTCCCCCTTTTCTATGGTTAATATAAAACCATCCTGTTTACAAAGCCAGCTAGTGCCTTCGTTGCGGGATCATCTGTTTCTGATGCCTTAAGTCCTGCACGGGGCTACATGCACGATGCAGGATGTAAGGCGTCAGAAACAGATGATCCCACAATGAAGGCGCCGGAGTCAACTGGCGCTGAAGAAAGCTCTTCAGCTGGTGGGGATTGGGGACCCCTGCCAGCAAACAAGGTATCTGATGCAGCAGCAGGGCACGGGGTGGGGGCTGGGGGCTGGGTGGTGACAGCGGAGGGGGTCAAATGTAGAGGGGGCCAGGGTGTAATCTGTGGGGGCACATGCCCCCGTGGCCCCATGTAGCTACGCCCCTGCTTTAAAGGTACGACTGGGGAAGGCTGTAGTGTGCGACAGGCATCCGGGCAGAGCCTCTGGGCCCCCTAGAGCGTCTGGGTCCTCGGGCACTGCCCAGTTGCCCAAATGGTCAGTCCACCCCTGCCCCTATCAGCATTCCAGAGAGGCACTGAAACGCAGATGCACTGTGCCTTGATGAATTCTATCAGGCATTATCCATCTGAGCCCGACAATGTCATTACAGGCACTAAAGCTGATCAGCCATTTGCATTTTATGGTGAAAATAAGTTGCTTCTTTTACACACATATATATATTGCAAATCACTAGAAAAACACATCAAGATTGGCAGTGGTTAAAAATAGCTTTTATATGACTGGGCATTACTTGCTATAAATGAAACATAGGAAAACATTAGACTTTTGCAAATAGTTCTGTGTAATATACAGTTTACACTATTAATTCTAAACTAAATCCAAATCCTGTTAGAGATTTTAAGCTGTGTTACCTAGGCAGCACTGAAAAAAGTATTTCTTGCTTATCAGACAGCACTTTAAACGGAGATCAAAGAGTGTTATTTGGTTGACGACACCTCTGTTTGCCCAGCCATACAGACAAATAAACTAATAAGGCTGAATGAATCCGGCCTTTACTAAATTAAGTCAGCCTTGGAGTTAATTACTGTAAATGCGTCACTTTAATTCTGTCTTTTAAATAAAATCTTGTCAGCCACAAGCGTGCATTTGGGGTTAGAGAAGTATCCTATAGTGTTTGCGTTTAGGATACCTACAGTAAACGGACAGCTACTTCTGTGCCCTCCAAACCAGACAACATGATTTGCCTCTGAAACAACGACTTGTACCCAAGAATTAAATCCTTGGTGGGGGGAGGGGAACGGGACTGGACACGTTCTTTATTTGCTGTAAAAGAAGGACGTTTAACCCGCTTTTAAAATCCGAAAGAGTCTCCTGGGACATTAGCAAGTGGGTTGTTTTTTTTCAATAGCACCTGAAAGGGAGGTGGGAGGGATGTGTTTTCGATGTGAAAAGCCTTCTACAAATGTGATAAAATAAGCAATAAACAAGCAAACAAAAAAAGGTGTGCGTACGTGCTGGAATCAGCTCCTTGTCCACCATTTCAATGCTTTGTATCACCGCTCGCGTCTGTGTTAGGAACATAAGAAAAAGGTGAGAAACGTTTACTAAGAAGCCGGTGTACTAACATGTGAACTTTTAAAACAAAACAATAAAAAGGGGGCTGCAATGCATAAAAACACGGCCAAAACGTGCAAACATGCTGACATTTCTGCACGTATGTGTTTTTTTTACAAAACAATTGGATAAATTCAGACTATAGTAAACGTTTTCATTATCTATAAATGTTTTTTTTTAATGTATTTGTTTTAAAAGAGCTTCTGCGATGCCAAAAAGCATGCAAAAACAGCTGATTAATTATAAATCTCACTGAAAACTGGCACACAAGAAGGTGCCGATGAGCAGGTTTTATAAAGGATAATAATAGTAACAACAATTTTTAAAAAGCACATTCATTTTCACATGCAATTATCTGTTTGCCTGCCAGCCCTGTAGAAACGTTTCTCACGCTGCTTTACTCCAGTGCTGATTTGCATCCCTAGCAAAGGTGAAGGGCTCAAGCCCCTAATCCACATTTGAGTTGATTTGCTTATACCTGACACTCAGGACTCTTACTCATATTTCAATATATTTTAACGTGATTTAGTGGTGTTCACAGCAGTCCCCAACATTTTACCTACAGAGATTTTTGTTATAAAAGTTGTTTGGTGCTCACTAGGATTTTGGTTCTACAACAGTAATTTTTAAATGACATTTAAATGTAACATCAACTATTAAAACTTGAAATGAGCAGGTAATAAATGCATTATATGATTTTGATTTTATAATGAGGAAAGCGATTGATCTTTGCTATTTTAATTTTATTTTTTTAGTTTAATTTCTTTTATTGGTGTTCAGTATAGAAATACATAAGAGCTCACAACATGGCAACAGACAGCAATAAGAAGCAAAACCAGAGCTCAGCCTAATAAGTAACAAGGTTAACGCTATTTTCAAGTCACCCTTTTTAATGAGTAGCTCAAAGATGAGTTCAGTTAGCACAGGTATTTTATCCTTGGAGGGCTCGTAATGTAGGGAGATCATGAACAGAGCCACCTGGAGCCTAACCCAGTGGCATAGCTTAGTGGGTCTTTAGGGACCCTTCACTTTGGGTTCAGACCCCCTCCAAAGCTGCAGCACCTGTTCAATTGCTGGCGAGGATGCTGAAGCCTCGCCAGCCGAAGCCCCCCTTCCCCCCTCGCGCTGCTGCTTCAGGAGTGAGGAAGTCAGATGGAGCCGACTTCCTCGATCCTGAAGCTGCAGAGGGGGAGGGGCGCTTCGGGCAGCTGATTTCTTCGGCTGGCAAGTCTCCAGCATCCCCCCACCCCAGCAAAGATGATTTTTATTGTTGTGGATTGGGGAGGAAATGCATCCCCCTCCCTCCCCCCCCCAAAAAAAAAAAATAAACAAGAAATGGACTGCTGACTAGGCTTCTGGTTTGCATAATATTGGGCGCAGAATACCGAGAGGGCGCACAAGTTAACACATGCAGAAGACTTGGACAGATGCTGTATTAAAATGTATAGTATTCTGTGGAAAGCAGTTCACTTTTAATGTGCACACAGTGTGGGGATTTTTTTTTTTAACCAGGTTCAAGAAGCATAGAAGCCCATGTAGAGGATTTCATGTCCGTTTTTGCGATGTAACTGCCCAGTTTGTCTGTTTTGTTTTGTTTTGTTTTTTGCCATCAGTAGGAAGCCCCTGCAAGTTTCAAAGGCAGGTAACAAACGTATGTGTTTGTCTAAACAAAATCAAAAGTGAAAGCACACATCTGTGCCTGTTCTGCCCCTAAATATGAGCCTTGCAACAATTTCATGTGCAAAGCAATTTTAGTGAGGCTCATATTTAGGTACGGAAAAAGAAGCATCTAAGTACTTATATGTGCTGACACTTCTGGTTTTTGTTTGGACATGTGCGCTAGAAGCTGTGCTTACCGTGAAACCTTTGGGCACATGTGTCCAGCACACTCCTCCCCCCCCCCCCCCCCCAGCCACAAGTTTTCTGCTCATGAAATTTACATGTCATTAGCTTTCTGCATGGCAACTGATGTTCACAGTACATCCACAGGGGGCTCTCTACTGCTAGCCTTTCTGCATCAGCCCCTAAATTTCCACCTGAGGCAATGGCCAGTTAAATGACTTGCCTAAAATCACAAGGAGCAGCACAGGGATTTGAGCTGGGCTTCCCGGTTGTCAGCTTAATGCTCTAGCCACTAGACTACTTTTCCTTTCCCTTCTTCCCCTTCTATTTCAAATAATTCTAAAATTAATTATTAATATGGCAAGTTCTATAAAAACACATCAAACATATCACCAGTTTGATATAGATGTAATTGATTTGCATTTTTATCCTGGCAAGATGTCAGATTGGTGACATGTTTGATGCCTTATCTTTTTTTCTTTCTAAGAAGGGAGGGGGATGAGTAAGGGAGATTATTCATTAACATTTTTTTTATTTATTGGGATTTATTAACTGCCTTTATGAAGAGATTCACCCAAGGTGGTGTACAGTAGGTTCAGTTTAACATAAAACTTACAATTTTGTTAACAGCACAACAATAGTAAAATAACTAAGAATAAACATAAATACAATAAATGTGCTAAACTCAAAAACAGTAAATTGAAACCTAATAATAGAACTACTGTGAAACAGTATAAAAATATACACATTTAACAGCAGTAGAATTCAAATATCAGAGATGTAATACAATGTTAGTATAATACTAATGATACACCTAATAAGCTTGCATGAGACCTATAGTTTATAAGCTATTTTTGTTGTTCTATTCACCCCCCCCCCCCCCCCACTTTTTTTTAATCGTATCTGGATTTTGTGTGATGGCTGTTACTTACTTTGAACCTTTGTTTTTGTGTGTGTTTGGTAATTCTGCCTTGGACTGATCTTTGTAAAGCATTCTGATACTTTGTTCCCCGCAGTATAAAAAATGAATTTGTTCAAAATAAATTTAAAAAAAAAAGAAAATATAAAGGTTTGTTGGAATGTATTGTATTTTTACATGCATTGCCTGTCACCTATTATTTCTCTGTGATTACTCTGTGACCTCTGATGTGAATTACTTAGAGAGGTCACACAGCTATGCAACTTCCTGTGGGGGTTAGATGCAGCACATGCAGCACATGGAGCACATGGAGCTCATGATCTCTCCTAACCTGAGAGGATCTATGGTGGTGTGAGCATCCATTACCATCTAAGCACATGGAAGGAGCTGATAATACAAATGTATAGTAATATGTATATATAAGCCTGTCTGATTATAATCTAACTACAAACTGTGAGTAAACAGATGTTTTGTTACTTCAACTTTAAAGTGACTCAGCAGTGAATTATTCAGGGGTGAATGAGAGAGAGATGAAGAAAGAAATTAACATTTCTAAAGCTGAAGCTGTGTGTACTAAAATCTGCTAATTATTTACTACAAATAATCCAACAAAAGGGTTATGGGCCCAGGGTCCAGGAATTGAAAAAGAAGAGAAATATTACCAGGCAGAAAAAAGGCCACATTTTTCTCTTAAGTTTTAAAGGAAAGATTCAGTCTGTCTCTCTCTCCCCCCACACAGCAGACAGAAGGCTAAGAAAATGGCTGAGGGAAGAAATTCACCATTGTTCTATTCTCTCAAGGTGCCTAAATTAACTGAGTTTAATTATCAGAAGTGGGAACTAAGATTCATATGTCTCCTTCGAGCAAAAGGATTAAATATATGCTTAGACCAAGACAGAACAGCTGAAAATATGGCTGAATGGGACAATGCAAACTATTATGTGAAGTGCATGCTTTTGGAAGCTCTCTCAGAGAAACAAGCCATATTAGTGGAGGGAAAAGATACACCAAAGGACATTTTATATAAACTGAGAACTATGTATGCAACTACATATGCAAAGCAGCAACCAATTTGGTTAGCAGAGTTAAATGAGACCAAATTAAGGGATAAAAGTAAATGTAATGATCACATTATGCATCTTATGTCTTCATTTCAAAAGCTAGAACTTTCTGGAATTCCCATGTGTGATGCATTGAAAAGAGCATTTTCTTTTTACCTCACTATCAAAGAAGTTTGATGTTTTTAGGTCTGTAAATGAGGCCATTGAAGGGCAATCTTTTGAACAGACAACATCAAAACTAAGGCAGGAATGCATAATAAATGATTCTGAGGAGATGTGTTCTCAAAGCAAGTCAGAGAGAAATGAAACAAATTTCTTGGCAAAGAACAGAGGAAGGCGGAGCTATGGGAAAACTCCACCCAAGGGCAAGCTGATTTGCTACTCATGTGGAAAGGAGGGACATGTATCTAAATGGTGTAAGGAAACACAAAACACTCCCTCTAGCTCACCTAAGCCAATGGAACTAAAGAATTTTCAAACCAGGAAATGTATGAAGGACAAAGATAAACACAAGGGCTTTCTAATGGCAGAAAAATCTTTGACTATGGTAAATAATAATTCAAATGAAAGTACTTGGATTTTGGATTCGGGGAGCACATGCCATTTAACCAATTGTAAAGATTTCTTTCAGGAAATGTGTCCAGAGGAAGGTATTCTTAAAACTGCAAACGCAGGGACTGCTAAGATCCAAGCAAAAGGTATTGGATTCTTAAAATGCAAAGTGTCTAATGAAGTTAAAGAAATTCCTGTAAGTGATGTCTTGTATATTCCCCAAGCAGTTTGCAATATGCTTAGTGTATCTACATTAGATAAGAAGGGATTTGCGATTCATTTTGAAAAAAGTAAGTGCACAATCTCTAAAAATGATGAAGTGTATGCTGAAGCTTTTATGCATAATGATGTTTATAAGCTGAACATTTCAGGTGAAGCCTCACATATGGCGCAAGTAAGGAAGAATGATGGTAAATGTAGTCTGGAAATCTGGCACCGCCGCCTGGGACATCGTGATTCTAAGGTGATCCAGGATCTTTACAGTAAGCAACTGGCCACCGGCATTCAGATAAGTGCAGATGCTGGTAAAATGGAGAAATGCATAGACTGTGTTACTCAAAAAGGTGTGAGACCCTCATTTCCTGCATACACAGGAAATAGGAGTAATAAAGTACTGGACTTAATACACAGTGACTTATGTGGACCGTTTAATATCCCATCATTGGGAAATAACAGATTTGTGCTAATATTCTTGGATGATTTCTCTAGATATTGTGTGGCCTATTTGCTGAAAGAGAAAAGTCAAGTCACAGACATGCTGAAGAAATACGTAGCCATGGTGAGCAATAAATTTGAAAGAAAACCAAAGGTTCTTCAGACCGACAATGGTGGTGAGTTCACTTCACAAAGCATGCGCACATTTCTAGAACAAGAAGGCATTCAGCATATCACAACAGTAGCTTATACACCAGAGCAAAATTCTGTTGCAGAGAGAAAATTTAGGTCACTTGTGGAAATGACCAGATGTATGCTGTCAGATAGCAATCTCCCTAAAAGACTATGGGGGGAAGCCATTCTCACAGCAGTGTACCTACAAAACAGAATGCCAACTAAAGGCGCTGAGCGCACACCACATGAGACATGGCATGGTAGGAAGCCAAACCTGTCACACATAAGAACATTTGGAAGTACAGCATATGCTCATGTACCAAAGCAAAGAAGGCATAAGCTGGATTCCACAACAGAAAGGGGCATTTTAGTTGGCTATGCTCCAGGACACAAAGGATATAGAATTTTGAATCTGAAAACTGGCATTGTTGGCATAAGACATGTTACATATTTTGATGAAAACAAAAGGGTTGATAAAGGCTGGATTATCCCAGATGAGCCTTATCATCCAGAATATGAAACTAGAACCATAATAGACATGCCAGTGTATATAAATGCCATACCAAGGCAGATGTCTGAAAGCAACTCACCTGTATCTAACGAGGAACAGGCAGAGGAAGCAGACATAGAAAGAATCATTGAAGAAGACAGTACAGTTGGAGAAGGGGAATCAATTGGAGAAGGACTCTCAGATTTAGAGGATGCGGAAAGGTCAGACCAACCTGTTGTCAGACGCTCATCCAGGGAAAACAAAGGTGTTCCACCCCCAAGACTGTCTTACCTAACAAAGTCAGCAGAAGCTCAAGAGCCCTTAACATGGGATGAGATTGAGAAAATGCCAGCAGAAGAAGCTGCTGAATGGCATAAAGCTGCACAAGAAGAAATTGATGCATTGGATAAAAATAATACTTGGATTCTTACAAAATTACCTCCTGGCAAGAAAGCTATAGGATGCAAATGGGTATTCAAGTTAAAAAGGAATGCACAAGGAAAAGTGGAAAGGTATAAAGCCAGATTAGTCGCAAAGGGATATCTTCAAAAATATGGAGAAGATTTTGATGAAGTGTTTGCACCTGTAGTGAAACACACGACAATCAGAACACTTCTGAGCATTGCAGTCTCAAAAGGCATGCAAGTCAACCACATTGATGTGAAAACAGCGTTTCTTCATGGAGAAATAACTGAAGACTTGTACATGGAACAGCCAACAGGTTTCATAAATACAAAACAAAGACAGCTAGTGTGTAAATTAAACAAAGGTCTTTATGGATTAAAGCAAAGTGCAAAATGTTGGAATGATAAATTGCATGAAATATTGACAAATTTAGGATTTAAGCAAGGTGAAGCAGATAAATGCTTGTACACTAGGTGCACAAATGGACAATATGCATACATTTTAGCTTTTGTTGATGATCTGCTCATTGCAAGCAAAAGTGAGCAAGAGTACAAGGACATTGTAAAGTGTTTAAACCAGAATGTTGAGATAAAAGAACTTGGTAATGTGTCATACTATCTTGGTATAGAAATTGAGAAACAAAATGATGGTTCTTATCTTCTAAGCCAGAAGCAGAAAATAAATGAGCTTATTGAAAGTTTAGGTATGCAAGATGCCCAAGTTGTAAGCACTCCCATGATCACTGATTTTCTGAAGGATGAAACAGTAAGAGAACCTTTACCAGATAACATCCAATATAGATCAGCCATAGGTAAGCTTTTATATCTAGCTACCACATACAGGGCTGATATAGCAAATGCAGTAGGAATTTTGAGCAGAAGGGTCAGCTCACCTACCAAATCAGATTGGACTGCAGTTAAAAGGATGGTAAGGTATTTAAAGGGTACCATTGATTGTAAATTAAAGATTTCAGCCAATAGTAATCCAAAGCTAATATGTTACTGTGATTCAGATTGGGCAGGGGATCATTCTGATTATAAATCCACAAGTGGATATGTGTTTATGTATGGAAATGTACAAATTTCATGGGCCAGTCATAAACAAAGTATTGTGAGTTTGTCTTCTACAGAAGCTGAATATGTGGCCGTATCGGAAGCGTGCAGAGAACTGATGTGGATTGAAAAACTTTTGCTGGATTTTGGAATAGCAGAACAGAAACCAATCCAGATAATGGAAGATAATCAGAGCTGCATCCGACTGTCACAGAATGACAAGGTTCAGTCACGCACCAAGCACATCGCAACGAAATACCACAACGTGCGAGAGTTGGCGAAAGAAGGGGTCATCAGTCTACACTATTGTCACACCAGTGAGATGACAGCTGACATCATGACCAAACCGTTACCCAGAGAACATTTTGTGAATCTGCGTATAAAGCTTGGACTTTGTATGAATAAATAATTGCATGACAGTTATGCATGAGAAGGGGTTTGTTGGAATGTATTGTATTTTTACATGCATTGCCTGTCACCTATTATTTCTCTGTGATTACTCTGTGACCTCTGATGTGAATTACTTAGAGAGGTCACACAGCTATGCAACTTCCTGTGGGGGTTAGATGCAGCACATGCAGCACATGGAGCACATGGAGCTCATGATCTCTCCTAACCTGAGAGGATCTATGGTGGTGTGAGCATCCATTACCATCTAAGCACATGGAAGGAGCTGATAATACAAATGTATAGTAATATGTATATATAAGCCTGTCTGATTATAATCTAACTACAAACTGTGAGTAAACAGATGTTTTGTTACTTCAACTTTAAAGTGACTCAGCAGTGAATTATTCAGGGGTGAATGAGAGAGAGATGAAGAAAGAAATTAACATTTCTAAAGCTGAAGCTGTGTGTACTAAAATCTGCTAATTATTTACTACAAATAATCCAACATTCTGTGGAAAGCAGTTCACTTTTAATGTGCACACAGTGTGGGGATTTTTTTTTTTAACCAGGTTCAGGAAGCATAGAAGCCCATGTAGAGGATTTCATGTCCGTTTTTGCGATGTAACTGCCCAGTTTGTCTGTTTTGTTTTGTTTTTTGCCATCAGTAGGAAGCCCCTGCAAGTTTCAAGGGCAGGTAACAAACGTATGTGTTTGTCTAAACAAAATCAAAAGTGAAAGCACACATCTGTGCCTGTTCTGCCCCTAAATATGAGCCTTGCAACAATTTCATGTGCAAAGCAATTTTAGTGAGGCTCATATTTAGGTACGGAAAAAGAAGCATCTAAGTACTTATATGTGCTGACACTTCTGGTTTTTGTTTGGACATGTGCGCTAGAAGCTGTGCTTACCGTGAAACCTTTGGGCACATGTGTCCAGCACACTCCTCCCCCCCCCCCCCCCCCCCCAGCCACAAGTTTCTGCTCATGAAATTTACATGTCATTAGCTTTCTGCATGGCAACTGATGTTCACAGTACATCCACAGGGGGCTCTCTACTGCTAGCCTTTCTGCATCAGCCCCTAAATTTCCACCTGAGGCAATGGCCGGTTAAATGACTTGCCTAAAATCACAAGGAGCAGCACAGGGATTTGAGCTGGGCTTCCCGGTTGTCAGCCTGATGCTCTAGCCACTAGACTACTTTTCCTTTCCCTTCTTCCCCTTCTATTTCAAATAATTCTAAAATTAATTATTAATATGGCAAGTTCTATAAAAACACATCAAACATATCACCAGTTTGATATAGATGTAATTGATTTGCATTTTTATCCTGGCAAGATGTCAGATTGGTGACATGTTTGATGCCTTATCTTTTTTTCTTTCTAAGAAGGGAGGGGGATGAGTAAGGGAGATTATTCATTAACATTTTTTTTATTTATTGGGATTTATTAACTGCCTTTATGAAGAGATTCACCCAAGGTGGTGTACAGTAGGTTCAGTTTAACATAAAACTTACAATTTTGTTAACAGCATAACAATAGTAAAATAACCAAGAATAAACATAAATACAATAAATGTGCTAAACTCAAAAACAGTAAATTGAAACCTAATAATAGAACTACTGTGAAACAGTATAAAAATATACACATTTAACAGCAGTAGAATTCAAATATCAGAGATGTAATACAATGTTAGTATAATACTAATGATACACCTAATACGTAAGCTTGCATGAGACCTATAGTTTATAAGCTATTTTTGTTGTTCTATTCACCCCCCCCCCCACTTTTTTTTAATCGTATCTGGATTTTGTGTGATGGCTGTTACTTACTTTGAACCTTTGTTTTGTGTGTGTTTGGTAATTCTGCCTTGGACTGATCTTTGTAAAGCATTCTGATACTTTGTTCCCCGCAGTATAAAAAATGAATTTGTTCAAAATAAATTTAAAAAAAAAAGAAAATATAAAGTGTGTGTGTGTGTGTGTGTGTGAATGTACCCTTCCCCTTCCCAACAATTTTTGGGGTCCTTTTACTAAGGTGCGCTAACAGATTTAGCAGGCACTAATGATTAGCATCCACTAAATGATAAGATATCCATAGGAATATAATGGGCGTAATCATTTAGCGCCTGCTAATCATTAGCATGTTCTAAATGCATTAGTGTACCTTAGTAAAAGGACCCCTTTGTGTTTAGTGCCCAACACAGACCAAATATTCAGGGAATGTTAAGGGGTCCAAGTTAGATCTTCAAAGACATAGCTTTAGAAAAATTGATCTACTAGTAGTTCATGGAACTTCTATAAATGGAAAAAAACACTAAAGCCAAATAATGTAGTATATGGTAGCACAGATTTAAGTATGGAAGCTAAAGTGCATATATCCCAAAAAGTTTTAATATTATGAAAAAGATCATTATATTTAAAAAGTCAATTATGAAACACAGCAACAAAAAGTCCCTTTCCCTTGTGACTTATTCTTAGAATCTTTGCTCATGAACAGGAAACATACACAGGCGGTGAAGGACTTTTCGAACCTTACTTCATCTTAGAAAGAAAAGTAAAATTGGATTTAGGAGAATGAATGTGGGCAGAGTTCTGGTGTTCTGAGCTTCCAGAAAACCTTATAAAATCCTGGATTAGAATTTTTAGTGTAAGCTCCTTTGAGCAGGGACTGTCCTTCTTTGTTTTTTGTACAGCGCTGCGTAACCCTGGTAGCGCTCTAGAAATGTTAAATAGTAGTAGTAGTAGTAGTAGTGCTCTATTAACCAGGGGTGGACTGACCATTGGGACAATAGGGCAATGCTCGAGGGCCCACAACAGTAGGAAGCCAACTGTGCCCAAAATTAATCACTTTCGATAGGTTGTTGGGGGGCTCATGACCCTTTTTGGCCGAGGACCCAGATCACTGCCAGTCCATCCCTGCTATTAAAAAATTTATTTTTTATTTTATTTCTCCCATAGAGGGTAAACAAGCCCCACCCAGTGCTTCTCGGGATGCACCACATTTTGCAGATGACTGTGCCCAGAGGCAGAAGCAAGTGGGCATCAGTCCTGCCTTATTCAAGGTACGGAGTCAGGGGGCCTGAGGCTTGGGTCGAGGGGTTGGCGGGAGGAGTTTTTTGTGGAGCTGGGGGGAGAGAGAAAGAAAGAAGGAAAGGGGCTGGGGTTGGGATGCCTTTAGACCACCTGGAAATATTTTTTATTTAATATCGAGGGATGAAGGAGGAGGTGCCAGGCTGGGCCCTGGGGGGAGTCATTAGACCACCTGGGATTCTTTTTTAATATCAGGGGAGAGAGAGGGGACCCAAGCAGGGTCAGGTTGGGGTGGGGTTGTTCAGGTAGGATGGGAGGCCTGGAGGACCACTTGACCACCAGAAGGGGGGTCAGACAGAGGGGGTCAGTTATTTGGGGCCGGGTCGGTGCCGCTGGACACCAAGGTTATGTGTGGGGGTGGCGGGAAGAAGTGTTGGGTTGGGAATAAGGGGCTGATGCATTTCAACAGCATTTTTATTTTTAATGTCAGCTTTCCTGTCGATGCCTGAGCCACATACTGTTTACGTACAGGCAGGAAAGTTGACTTTTAGTGCTGAGCCACATATACTACTCATTAGTTTGATTATGCTGTGACAATTTTTTTGTACTAATTTTGCAAGAGTAATGTCTCTACTGTAAACCTCTGAGCATCGGTCTCAGATTGTGAGCCCTCCATTGTGTATCTGAATCATAACTTCCCTTGGTTTACTACTGAAAAAAGTATGAGCTAAATCCAAATTTAAAAATAATAAAGAGACAAAGTGCTGTAAGTTTTCTAACAGTCATGCTGGCAGTTATGGCTTGGAAGATTATACTGAGAGCCCTTAGTACCGCATGAGAGTGAAAATGGGTCAGAGGGAGCCCAATCAGCACATCATCACAGAATAAAGGAGCCCCCACAAAATACACTTACCAATTGGGAATCAACTCAACAGTCTGTGGGCATGGTTCTGAAAAGAACTGTTCCCTGTGCAGCACGATGATTGACTGTCTCTCTCATCCAATCAGATTCCCACTTATCAAGGCAGCAACCCAAACAGTATAGCTGGGGGATGGAATTCAAAATAAACGGGTTTGTTTACTAAGATTCACTAATGGATTTAGAGGCAGATGCAGCAACCAAACGTAAAAAAATCAAAATCGTTAAAGTCCCTAACGATTTTTAAAAAACGAAGAATGCACCAAAAAAAAAAGTCACACATGCTCAGATCAGTATTCAAACGTACAATGTATCAAAGAATCACAATACACATCGGTAATCGGCCCCTAAATCATGCGCAGAGCAGCCAAGCGTTTTGCTGGCTGCTCTGCGCATGCTGCAAACGTAAAAACAAAACAAAAAAAAAGCCACAACAAATACACGTGGCTACCCGGTCAGCAAAATCCAAAAACAAAGGATCGGGAGGGGGCAAGGGCGCTCATCAGGAGTGTCCTGTATGGACGGCCTTGCCCCCCCCCCCCCCCGCTGCTCCCCACTTTCCGCCGCCCCCCCCCCCCGAAAAAGCAAAATGCTAGCTGCCCCGGTCCCCCTCCCTTCCTGTTCCTGTGTTCTACAGAGCTAACTCCGCCTCCTGTCATTCTTCTGCCCCGTGCCCCGCCCCGCTGCCCCCCCTGAGGTCGACTACGCCGCTCCCCCCCTCCACCGAGACCTCCCTCCCTATTAACGACCCGAGCAGCGCCTCTCACCTCTTTCAGAAGCGCTGCACGGGCAGGAAGATCTATTGTGTTGGTTGTAGTCTCCATGACGTCTCTTCTTCCCTGGCCCAGGCCCCGCCTCCTTCTGACGTTACGTCAGAAGGAAGCGGGGCCTAGGCCAGGGAAGAAGAGACGTCATGGAGACTACAACCAACACAATAGATCTTCCTGCCCGTGCAGCGCTTCTGAAAGAGGTGAGAGGCGCTGCTCGGGTCGTTAATAGGGAGGGGGGTCTCGGTGGAGGGGGGGAGCGGTGTAGTCGACCTCAGGGGGGGCAGCAGGGGCGGGGCACGGGGCAGAAGAATGACAGGAGGCGGAGTTAGCTCTGCAGAACAGAGGAACAGGAAGGGAGGGGGACCGAGGCAGCTAGCATTTTGCTTTTTCGGGGGGGGGGGAGCGGCGGAAAGTGGGGAGCAGCGGGGGGGGGGGGCAAGGCCGTCCATACAGGACGCTCCTGATGAGCGCCCTTGCCCCCTCCCGATCCTTTTTTTATTTTTTTTATTTGATGTGTTTGCTGACGTCCTTTGGACCAATCACAGCTCTTTTAGCTCTGCTAATGCGCTGGGATTGGCTCAAAGTTTGTTTATTTTTTCACTTAATGATTTTTCCTGGCACAGAGCTGTCCTAACGAGAGGTCCAGACCTCTCGTTAGTTTTCCTGCCTTTTTCCTGCGTAAAGGCAATCGGAAAAGGTTAGTGCATGTCGTTTCAATGGGGTTTTCACACTAATTGCTCATCTCCATTCCGTTTTCGTTAGCTGCTGGCTTCCTCGGTAAAAGCCCTTTGATGCATGCAACGGATCAAATTTTCCTCGTTGGAGGGTCATTAAAGGCTCATTTAGCTTTAGTGCATCTGCCTCTTAGTGTGCACTAACAATTAGCGTGCACTAAATGAGAAAATGCCCATTATATTCCTATGGATGTCTTATCATTTTGCATGTGCTGTTAGCACACCTTAGTAAAAGGACCCCAGAGTGCTCTGTCTGATTCTGGGTATACCATCAGGACCCTGATGCTAAGAAGCAAAAGTGGGTGCTAGAGGCAATTGGCAAGGGACTAGCGTCCACATTTGCCGGTACACAATGTTCAGAGGCCCCTGCCATGGGGAATAACGAGCTCACCCCAAATCAGCGCAAGTAGCATGCTAATGTATGTGAAAGCATGCAAAAGAGGTCATTTCCCCCCCCCCCCCCCCCCCCAATGCTCAGACAATAACACCCTTCAGAATGGCGCTCGGAGCTAACATTAGGGTGTCTGGAGAGACATTCTTCTGTTTTCTTTTGCTTCCCATCTTGGGTTCCTCATCCATTAACAGATTCATCTTTGTCGGCTGTTAGGAGATTCTGCTGCCAATGATCTGCAAGTGCAACATAAATGCTTTCCTATTGCATATCCAAAGTCCCCCTTTACAGTATATGTAGGGGGCACCCACCCGGGGCTGGATTCCAGAGCCGCTGCAGGATTTGCAGGAGGAGAGACATGAGGGGTTGGAAAAGGGAAAGAGAGAGCTTGGTTGCCGCATGTTCAGAGGGCAACCTGTGCCCTGCCTAGAACAAAACCTTCCCCAGATTTGTTGATGTGAGAGCTGAGGGGCAAGTGCTTGTTCGACCTCCCTCCCATCTGGCTGGGGTGTCTTTTTGTATATCCTGCTGCTGCTTGCACTGATGCACTCTGCTCTGAAGGGACATGTCGGTGACTGTGCATGTGCTGGGCAAATCCCCCACCCCCTTACATCCCAATGCTCAATGTTAACAGCGCCAGGGGAGAACCTTTGCAGTGCTGCTTGGGTAGTATTTTCCAGTGTTGTTCAGCACTGGAATTTTGAGCCTCAGCCTGCAGTATTCCTGCTGAAATCTAGTGTACCTGAGAAAAACTGAAGGGATTGATAGGGAAAATGTGGTTTTCTGCTGTTGACACTAATATCTGTAAAAAAGGAGCATCCCTGAAGAATCAGACAGAATAAGGAGTAATTTAAGAATATTTGATGAGCACCTAAGTGCTTAGCAGCTAAGCTTTAATGCAGAAAGCCCACAATCATGCATTTGAAGATAAGAAAGAACAAAGTGAACTGTGTTTTGGAGGAGATGAGAATTGGGGAAATACTGCTTTGTGCCAAGCAGATGAAAACGTTTTCAGTGACCATACTTCATAATCATAAGGTAATGAAGCACTTTGACAAGGTAGTGGTCAGATCTCAGAGAATGCTGGATAGGGAAATAACTACTAGTTAAAAACAGGTTGTAATGCCTCTGTAAAAGTTGCTGGTGAGATTTCACCAGGAATATTTCATTCAGGTGATGATGCACAAAGGGCCCTATTAAATATGGTAGCCCTGCGACAAGATAATGAGTTGCAAACACCAACCAATGCACAAAGGGGATGGCATGCAAATGAGATGCATGGATCTCCTTTAGAGCATCAGTTGCTGTTTGCAACTCGAAGCTGTTAAGTGTATTTGACACTGCTATCAAATGCAGTTGACATTAGACCACCACAGAGGTTTTTGAGTTGCATGGGGGGGGGGAAGACTCAAGAGAGAGTCTACTGGAGCCTAGCAGACCCCCTCTCGTGCCCCCCCCCCCCCCCGAGCATCTGAAAAATCTCCATGGTGGTCTAGTGACCCCCCTCCCCTTCCACAAAATCCCTGGTGGTCCAGTGGTCCCCCTTTCCAGTCACCCTCAGTCTTGTGCCCCCCTACCTTCAAAATGAAGAAGGCAAGGGGCAGGAGCAACACCTCCTCCCTCCTGCCTCTGGGCCTGCCCTTTGCAAAATGGAGGCACCCGGCCGATGTCCAGTGCATCCAGGGATGTACTGGGAGGGGCTAAGCACCATTCCTTATATGGTATTTAGCCCCTCCCAGTGCATCCCAGGATGCACCGGGCAGGAGCTGGGCAGCGCCGTTTTGTGAACTGCAGGCCCAGAATTAGGAGGGAGGAGGTATTGCTCCTGCCCTCCTGCATCCAATGTTTTTAAGGTATGGTGAAGGGGGGATCACTAGAATGAGGGAGGCTTGAGAGGGGGTTCACAGGACCACCAGGATTATTTTGGGGCCTGGGGGTGTGGGGAGGGGGGTCAGGATGAGGCCCACCAGACCACCAGAGATTTTTGGTTCTGGGGAGGTCATAGGGGCATGCTGGGGATTTCAGGAGAGAGTCCACTGAACCACCAGGGATTTTTTTTTGGGGGGGAGGTTTCAGTAAGGTTAGGGCTCTTCAGCTTGGAAAAGAGACGGCTGAGGGAAATATAATTGAGGTCTACAAAATCCTGAGTGTGTAGAGTGGGTGGAGGTGAATCGATTTTTCACTCATTCAAAAAGTACAAAGACCAGGAGACACTCAATGAAATACTTTTGAAACAAATAGGGGAAAATATTTTTCACTCAAAGAATAGTTAAACTCTGGAACTTGTTGCTGGAAGGATGTGGTAACAGCGGTTAGCATATCTGGGTTTAAAAGAGGGTTGGACAAGTTCCTGGAGGAAAAGTCCATAGTCTGTTATTGAGATGGACATGGGGGAAGTCACTGATTGCCCTGGGATTGATAGCATGGAATGGAGTTTGTAACTGGGTTTCTACCAGGTACTTGTGACCTGTATTGGCCACTCTGGAAGCAGACTACTGGGCTAGATGGACCATTGGTCTGATCAAGTATGGCTATTCGTATGTTCTTATGGGGAACATAGGCAGGCAGCCTTTGCAGCTGCTTGTGTTTTCCTTCTCTCCGACAGCTCCAGAGCTGCCATAAAATCTAGCTTGTTAAAGCTAAGCACTCCTTTTTGTGAATCGCTTGAAATACTTATTATAATACTAAGGAGCTTGTTGTGATATATTTGCATAGGATTCTCAGTAGCTGCTGATGGCATACATTAGAGTCACAGAAAACCCCTTTGTGCATTACTGGTCTAAAGCAAATGTTGCAAGCTCAGTATGCTTTGTGCATTGATACCTCAGTTCTAAAAAAAAATGTGCCCGGAAAGACCCAGAGAGGAATCTGATAACCCTAACTCAAACCAGTGCCAGAATCATTCCATTTCCTTGTCTATGAACACCCTGTAGAGCAGGTACCACAAAAAGCAGTAGCCTAGTCGTTAGGACGATAGACTGAGAACTAGTGAAGTTAAATCACACTTCTACCTGTGTAGTATGTGTTGGGCGAACAGAAAATTACTTAGATTAGTGGTTTCCAAACCTAGTCCTTGAAGCACCCTAGCTGGCTCCTTCAAAGTTCATTGACATTAAATCTGCATTAAAACCAAACAAAATGATGAGTTTATATAAAAAAAAAAAGCAAAGCTTTTGAGGCTTAGACTTCTTTTCAGCCTCAAGTCTCTGGAAGCCTCTGGTGTTAAGTGCTCAATTATGTCATCTCTATCAATTCCCCCTCTCTATCATTCTTTCCCTCTCCTCCATGCCTCTCTTACTTTGCTGGTACCTTGTAAAGCAGTGATTCCCAAACCTGTCCTGGGGTAACCCCAGCAAGTCAGGTTTTCAGGATATCCGCAATGAATATGTATTAGATCAATTTGCATACACTGCCTCCTTGGTAAGCAAATCTATCTCATGCATATTCATTGTAGATATCCTGAAAACCTGACTGGCTGAGGTTCCCCCAGGGCAGGTTTGGGAATCACTGCTCTAAACCTTTCTTTTTACACTGGATGAATGAGAGAAAGTGACGAAGTTGGGGAGCCCACAGGCTTGTCACTTGCCCTAAGTGGAAGTGACTTACTTTTTTGAGTAGGGAAATGGGATGTCAAGGCAGGGCAGACATTCATATGCCTGCAGAGGAAGAGGTGGAATCTGCAGCCTGCCAGACAGATCCAATTTTCCTGTTATCTCTTCACTCATTTGTCTCTGTGCTTATTCTAAGTGTTGATATGGACATGGGATAAGAAGAGACTGATGCTTAGCCTAGTTTCAAAGGAGTGATGAAATAACAGAAAAATGGTCAGCTGGGTCTGTCTAGCAGGCTTTTCCTCTGTCTCCTTGGCAGACATTAGAAGTGTGTGTGGGTTTTTTTATTTGTTTGTTTGCCTCTTGTTCTCTGCCGTTCTTTGGCTTCCTCTTCTGACCTGAAGTAGGCCTCACACTTCTTCCCTCTGCACCAACACACAATCCCATGTGCCAAGCTTCCTTGTATAGCCCTTGGAATCCAGCAGGAGAAGTTAAGGGAGGACAAGAACTGTATTCTCAGTTTATGATCACATTATGTAAGTTCCCTTTAGTGAATGACAGGCTCCAGTTAATATCAATCCATTCTAGATATTAAATTGTAGCCATGTATAATGTATGGAGTGTGAACATATCATGCTGTTTAGCTTAAGCTTGGTAATCCCTCATTTATATATGGCCTTCCTTCATTTACGTTCATGGGCTCGCACATTTTTGTATGCTCACACTGACTTCTTCTAGGACATCTTTAATGTGCATGATAAGGCCTTCCTGTACAGCTTGCAATTCTTAGTATGCACAGGAAAGACTTAACTGCACAGCACATCTGGGGGTAAATTCTCAAAAAGTCTCTTAAATTTAGGTGCTGGAAAGGAAAGGTCACTGAGGTATCACGCGCGGCCGAGAAGTAACGTGGTGAGGGCCATGTGAAAGGGCACATCTGCCCTCACCCCCCCCCCCCCCCCCATATACTCCTTGTGGCTAGGCTGGGCCCTGTTTGCCAGCAAATACCAGAAATTCTATAACAGCAGCTGTGTACACCACTGCCGATACAGAATAATAGTGTAAGTCTACATTTATGCATCTAACTCTAGGCCCAAGCATTTGAAGGTCAAGGGTCATGGATTTGATATACCGCCTTTCTGTGGTACATACAAGGTGGTTTACATTAGAGAATGACACGGGGACAAAGTTTGTCCCCGTCTCCGCCCCATCCCTGTGGATTGTGTCTCCATCCCCCATCTCGTCCCCTCGGGCGCTGTCTCTGTCCTCGCCCCATCCCCGCCCCATCCCCGTGGGCTCTATCCTCATCTGCAGAAGCTTAGAACACTTATGATTTTACATTTAAATCTTTTTATTGAAGTATAAAAAGGAATATGCTGTGCAACTGTTGTTTATAAATCACAAACAGAAAACAATAATAAAAACGAGCAACTTGTCTTCTTAGAAGATGTGCTGGTAACAGCGATGTACAGGATCCCTCATGCAAATGTTGCTAGTTGTGGCCAGCATGTTTGCTTGTTTCTTCAAAAGCTCAAAATATCATTGCATAAATAAGTCCAGCTCATTAACAGACTTCAAAGTAGAAAATGACACGGGGACAAAGTTTGTACCTGTCCCTACGGACTCTCTCCCCATCCTCGCCCTGTCCCCGCAGGGTTTGTCCCCACCCCGTCCCTACAGGGTCTGTCCCCATCCCCCATCCCCGTGGTTACCACGAGTTCCCATCCCCATGTCATTCTCCAGTTTACATGTATTATACACAGATACTTTTTTCCAGTTCAGTGACTGGCATAAAAGTTCACACCTCAGGCAGAAGACACCTAAATGCTAGTATTCTATAACCTGTGCAACAGTCTGACATTCTCCTGACCAGCCCATGCCCCTCTCAGGTCCACACCCTTTGAAGTTCTGCACTCTGGCCCCAATGCTCAAAATACCACCAGAACAGTGCAGAACAACGCCCTAATGCTCAACACTAATGAGATGCAAATATAGGTGCACTCATAGATTTGAGCATTAGGGAGTTTGGCGGGAGGATTTTGCTTGGCGCTTCGGCAGAAGAGTTCCGTTGTAAGCTCGGCTCCTATGTGCATGTGCCTGATAAAACCCAAATATGAAGCACATATTAGCACCTGTTTTCTGTGGCCTCCATATAAGCATTAAAAAAATTTTTTTTTAGCTTATATTTAGATGCAGGAAACAGACGTCAATGTGTTTTCACTTTGGGCATTTTAATTTTTTTTTTTAACATGGGCGCTTTAAATTTAGATACAGGAAAAAGACATCGATGTGTGCTCTCACTTGGGTCTGCTGTTTCTCAAAACCAGCGCTTAAAGGCTTTTATGGGCTTCCTTCTGCTTCCAAAAGCAATCAAAACCAGCAGAGTTTGCAGAAAGATTCAGGAGAGAAGCATGAGAATCATGAGAAATCCTCTCTTCCAACAGCCTAGTGCCTGCTCCGACCTGGCGTTATATTTTGCAGTGGTAAGACAGTTTCGTTTCTGGCACTCTTTTCTGAGCATTGGGGAGGAATACAAATTGTGATCTCATTAACACGAGCTTGACTATGTTAGCATGCTACTTGCATGGTTCGTCTGTGCCCTCATTTCTTCCCGTGCTCCAGGCCTCTGAAAATTCTGCGCAGGTAAATGTGGGTACTAGAAGGGAGCTAGTGGCCTCTAGCCCCCACATTTACTTTTGAGCATTGAGGCCTCTGGAATTTGATCATGCAGTTTCTAGAATAGTGCCAAAGGGTAGTCACAGGCATAACTGCTAACTGGTACCAATTAGCACCAGTTAAGGCCATTAGAGCTAATAATTAGCTGTTAACTCCAATTAACAGCCAGTTGTTGCATTAAGTTATGTGCAGAACTGACCTTATTCTATAACTTGTCTGTGTAAATTTGCATTTCTTGTGGGAACCTTGAGCATGCAAGTTTATAGAATTCAGGGTAGGGTGTGTCAAATTCCATTTATGGTGAGCACATCTTCAATTTATATAATCTTGTATATTCAAGAGAAGATAAGGACTTTCTCAAGAAACTATTACAAGAATGATTGCACTGTTTTAATACAAGACAACAGAGACATTACACAATATACAGTTTTTTTTTATCATTGTTAAATATTTGTATATAACTTTCAACTTATATATTGCTTGTATATAGTCCAGTGCTGATTGCCTCTAATGCCAGCGTTATATTTTGAGCATCGGCCCATAAGACTTCTTTAGACTGTACTGGTGCCTCCCTGGAGGGAAAAGCAGAAAAGTCACTGACAGGGGGATGATCAGAAGCAAACGCCAGCGCTAGAGGCTGTTAGCGCCATACTAGCGCTGGCGTTTGCTACCGCCCCATGATCAGAGCCCTTGAGTACGTGGAACAACGCGCTCGAGGGCTCTGAACGCAACTAGCATGCAAATGCATGCTAAACAGGGCTAAACATATTCATCCCCAATGATCAGCGGCCAGCGCGCCAAAGATTGGGTCACTGGCCGCAGCAAACCCTGCACCAGCTCCCTTACATGGTCTGTAGCCCCGCCCAGTGCATCCCAGGATGCAGTGGGCGGTGCTGGGCGTCGCCATTTTGGGCGTCAACTGACTCTGGAAGAGGAGGGAGGCAGGCACGCTGTGTCCTGTGTCCACCGGACCTCCAGCCCCCCCCCCCCCCCCCCCCCCCCCCGTCGATGGAAGAACGATTTCTGGGGGTTTCGGGGGCTGGAGACCCACCGGACCTCCAGCCCCCCCGTTCGAGTTTGCCTTGGGGGGGAAGGGGGGCCTGCCAGCATGCAACTGCATGCTGGACAGGGCTCACCATTCCTCCCCAATGATCCGCAAAATCTAATGCCAGCTCGGAGCTGGCGTTGATTTTGCTGCGGCCAGTGACCCAATCTTTGGCGCGCTGGTCGCTGATCATTGGGGATGAATGTGTTAAGCGCCAATTAGCATGCATTTGCAAGCTAATTGCGCTAGAAGCCCTGTTTAGCATGCATTTGCATGCTACTTGCGCTGAGAGCCCTGGAGTGCGCTGTTTCAGGCGCTCGAGGGCTCTGATCATGGGTCGGCTGCAAACTCTGGCGCTAGTATGGCGTTAACAGCCTCTAGCGCCAGAGTTTGCTTTTGATCATGAGGGCCAAAGGGAGCTGAAAAGGGGTGCAGTGTAGTCCTGTAATGCGAAACAATCACAGTATAAACAGACAAACTGCCTTTGTATATGCGGTTTCTACCCTTGCTTGGTATATTTGAAAGTGATTTTTTTTTTTAAGCCAGATCACTTGTCCGGCACTTCTTTAATACTACTTTTTAGTATTTTTTTTTAATCCTCCTAAAACGGAGTTGTGTATTCCTATTTGTAAATGGTGGTTTGTTTGCTTTCGGGAGCATTTAAAAGTTGGGGGGAAATCTTAAACTGCTGTGGCGGTGTCTAGTTCCCCCCCCCCCCCCCCCCCCCGTTCTTTTGCAGGCATCGTGTAAGCCGTGAAAATACCGGGTACCAGGTCGGAAGAAGATAAGGCAGCGTGGCGCTGTTATCACAACTAAAGCTTACCGTGGTGCCTGGTCTGTGACAGACAATTGGGAGGAGAAGCGAATAAGACGGGGACAGTCCACAAATGATGGATCCTTTTGGCTCCGAGCCTCATGCTTCCCTGGCAGGTCTGGACAAGTCTGGTGGCGCTGGACAGTCCGGATCTGAGTAGGGGACATTGTGTAGAGTTAGGCCAGATCCTTAAAATAGTCAATGAAGGGACAGTGAAGGGAAAAAGTAAACGAAAAAGCAACACACCTATGGCAAGATAGGTACAGAGACGTTTAAATCCAGTCACGCCTTCTCTCGTGAAATTCTGCCTATATTCTAATAAACATAAGCATCCTGGAAAAAAGTATTTAAATAGCATTGCTTTCATTTTGTCAGTGATTCAGCATTTAACATTTTCAAAGGAAACAAATCAAAATCACAACTTTGCTTAGGAACTTAAGTATTTGAACTCTACTTCGTCCCTTCATTGAGGCCCCATTGAGGACCTACATTCATAATTGTTTGAGAAGTCAAAACTTTGTTTTGCACTGATACATTTTATGTCCGAGTATAATAGGAAGCAAAATAGACTAGCAATAAAAATCTATAGATGGACAAGTAGAATCGAAAGTATGCTATGCTGATATTTTAAGGTGCAAAAGTTTATGACGCGGGCTTTTTGGGGCGGGGGGGGGGGGGGGGGAGAACTTCTTTACCTAGTTTACTTATCACCTGATGGCCTGGGAGCAGGGTTTGAAATACAGCGAAAATGCTACCATAAAACCGGGAAAACTTTTTTTTTGTTGTTTCTTTAATTTATTTAGGAGCTTTGTCTAAACTGTTACTGGTTCATCGATTTGAGATCAAAGTCAGAAAGGTGTGCTTCGACTCAAAGGGCGGACGGTGCTCCCAGGATACTGTGAGTAGAGATTTAAAGTTAAAAATCCTTTTTCTGTCGTTTTTTGTTTAGTTTTGAATGTTTTAAAGCTCACACTAGCTTGCGGTTACAAAAAAAAAGTTTAAATCCAGATTTTGGGTAATCAAGATTTTTTTTTCAATTCATAGGGTTCTGTATTACTAAATTTCTCCTTATGGGCTTGGGACGATGACCACCTAATCAGGAAACTGCCGAAAACCTGCTGAAGGGAAAGGGGGACGGTGTGAATACATTTTCAAGCTGAATCTATAGGTTTACATATTTTCAATTACAGATAACAATTATAAACTGAGCTCATATTTGTTACTGGTAGAGTGTAAAATGTTTGCCTTGTTGATTAAAAGCGGAGATGCATAATTTATGGAATGTCAAAATTGAAAAAAACACTGAAAATGTTTTTAGATAATTAGATATTAATAGGATACGTTTTCATGCAACTGCGCTTTGCACCAATTATTTTAGGGGAAAAATACTACTTAATGTTAAGATCAGTTATCCTTGCTGTAATAATGGTGACCTGGTAGTAATCATTCCCCCATTAACCTGAAGCCAAGTTTTATTCAGTTTTGAGCATAGTTGTTAGGTTCTCGGAGTGAAGTTCGCGTGGATCAAATTTATCTTGATGATACTTGAAAACCCACCTTGAATGATGACTTTTTGAAACAGAAAAATACAGTGCCAATCTGAGTCTGAATCCAGAAAGACACGGTTGGGATCTCATCATTTCTTTTACAAGCCCCAGGCTTTTGGAATTCTAGTAATATCACACTGAGCTATTTATTTATTTGTATGTTGCATTTGTATCCCACATTTTCCCACCTATTTGCAGGCTCAATGTGGCTTACATTGTTCCGTAATGGCGATCGCCATTTCCGGAATGAGAAATACAGAGTTATATTGCATTAAGGTTCGTAGGTGACAGAGAGGGGGAAAGTTGATGTAAATAATAATAAT